>NC_140505.1:7219642-8661308 GCF_964339955.1 Pipistrellus hanaki | reverse complement strand
TTGTTCTGTTTTGCACTAAATTTCAAAGTAGCCTCAGAAAGCAATAAAAATAAGATGATTTCTTACTCAGTAGTATTAGTTATCATTTGTAAAGAAGTATTTCTGTATCCAAATATGTCAAAGGAAGGAGGAGGAGGAGAAATAAAATAATTGAAAGATAACTTAGGAAATTTGAAAGAAGGGTTTACTTAGAAGAAAACGTGGGTGGAGAAGTATGAAGTTTCCAAAAAAAGGGAAAAAGTGACGGGGAAATGTTGAGGGAAGAATGTAAACTTTGGGTCTGAGAATATTTTTAAAAATATGCTTTTAATCTTTTTAGAGACAGAAAAGAAGGGGAACAGAGACAAAAACATTGATTGGCTGCCTCCAGCATGGGCCCTACTGGATGATCAAGCCCACAATGCAGCATGTGCCCTGATTGGGAATCAAGCCAGTGACTTTCTGATTCATGGGTCAATACTCAACCACTGAGCCATATGGGCCGGGCAGTCTGAGAAATTATTATTATTTTTAAATATATATATATTTTATTGATTTTTTTTTTTTTTTTTTTTTTTACAGAGAGGAGAGAGATAGAGAGTTCAAAACATTGATGAGAGAGAAACATGGATCAGCTGCCTCTTGCACACCCCCCACTGGAGATGTACCTGCAACCAAGATACGTGCCTTTGACCGGAATCGAACCTGGGACCCTTCAGTCCACAGGCTGACGCTCTATCCACTGAGCCAAACTGGTTTTGGCTGAGAAATTATTAATAAAATACAATTGGAAGTTCATAAGAAAGAACAATAAAACTTGATACAAAGCAAGTGCCATTTTCATTTGAGTGACAGTGGAGGGACACGTGCTTTATCCCGTGGACCTTGGAGACACTCCTGAGCCCAGGAGCTCGGATGCTCCACACGCCATCTCCACTGGAGACTTGCTTTTATTACCGTATATTTCATCCTTTCCTCCCAAGTTATTACCATGGTAATTGTTGAATTTCTCATTACAGAAAGCCAGCCTTTCATAAATATTATATGTGGCTATTATTGGCAGACACAGTGTCAGTTCCTTAAGAAATATGGAAATTCTGTAATATGAAGTGATTCATTATTTATCTTTTTTTAAAAAAAATAATTTTAATGAATACAAGCGCCTCTTATTCATTAAAAATAGAACAACAAAAATATCCATTCAGCCATTATCCTCTTGATTGATCAGTCCCATTAAGCTCAATATCCACGCAGAGCACCTGAAAGCACCTTCATTCTTCTTCAGAGAGCATCATCACGCTAAAATTATGTGCTTCTGGTTACCATCAATTTCATTTTATGGATATGAAGTCTTTTTTTCCCCCTGGATTGAGGTAGATTAAGATTACTTTTCACTCACTCCAGTCAACGAATTCTTAGTAATAGAACAGAACTAAATGGCTTCTATTAAACATTCATTTATTTGCAAGGAAGACAGTTCCAAGGAAAGTTTGGCACTAAGTTCAGTGTGGTTCTTTGATCTCATTGTAGGACATCCAGCCAGAGTAGTTAGTTACATTTGCCAGTAACTATACAGCAGTGTGTTACCGGTGCATATCAAGAGCTAGGAGATGATCACATAATTAATTCCTCATTGTTATTTCGATGCTAGAAACCCCTGGGATTGGCACCTGTTCACCTTTCTCATTGTTTATGGAGTTTCCTGGCCTCTGTTATTTTGCCACTTGGTGGTGGATAGAATAAGCATTCACTCCCAAAGAAATCCAAATCACTCCCCAGGGACTGCTATTTTGTCAAGTAGAGAAGAAAAACTTTGAAAATGGTTTGGTGATGAAAAAAACATTTCATGTGATTGTAGAGAAAATACACAGTTTTTAAAGTAGTCATCTTCAGTTCTCTCTTCTGTAACTTTTCTTAGTTGCCAGATGTATTGTTTTTCCTCGAAATTATCCTTCAGAGGAGAGGACTATCCTCGTCCTTGAGGACTCTCTTATATAACATGTCTCTCTCAATCATTCTGTTCCGAACAACGAAGTTCAGGTTTGCCTGAAATGATTTCAACTCTGCTAGATTTGGAGGTTTACAAAACCTTATTCAATGGGTAAAAAAGAAGGGAAGGGCCCAACCTGCAGGGTTTAGTGGTTGACCTATGAACCAGGAAGTCACTGTGCGATTCCTGCCCAGGTTGCAGGTTTGATCTGGATTGTGGGGAGTGCAGGGGCAACTGATTGATGATTTTCATCATTGATGTTCCTCTCACTTTCTCTCTTGCTCTCTTTTCCTTCCTCTATGAAGTAAAAAAAAAAAAATATGTTGGACAAAAATGAGGGGGGTAAATTTAAGACAGGTTTTCTAATTATTCGTAGGGGTATGGCTTCACTGTTGCAAGTGTTGTATATGGTTGTCAAAAAAACATTTTGAGAGACAATTGAATATAATTGGCATAAGGCAAGGCTCTGTTATTCCCAGGCAGATCCTTTGGTCCCTGAGAACCTAGGAGAGCAAAGTGCTAAATCCCAGCAGAGCAGCAGGACTATTTTCCAACAGAATGGTGTCTGGGTTTCCTATTGTGTGTCTTCTCTCTTTAATCACACTTTACACACAAGTATCAAGGTCATGCTCTTCTTGTTCTGTGTTCCTATTTTTTCAGACACCATTTCCCCCCTCTAAATCTTGTTTGCATTTTAAAACAACTTAGAAGTCAAAGATTCCATGCTGTGGAAAAGATGAAATAATACATCTAACATCACTGTAATGATTGATGGTGGAGATATGCTGTCAAAGAGACATGTGAAGATTTTGAATGAGAATGGAAAAGAGCAACATTTCTAAAAGAACCTTTCATTTTCCAGAGCCATGTTGTCCAATATGGTAATGACTAGCCACATGAACCAACTTAAATTTAAATGAATAAAAATTCAAAAATTCAACTCCTCAGTTGTCTCAGTCACATTTCAAGTGCCCGATAGCCACAGTGGCTAGAGTTACCATGTTATAGTACAGAATACTTCTATCATTGCAGAAAGATCTACTGGATGACCCCATACTGGAATATTTAATTTTAAATGTCTGGGCAATTAAAAGAATTAATGTTATAAATAGACATTTGATATTTCATTTTTGTGCCTATGCCTTAAGTTGATCAAAAGCATTTTTTTGGGATAAAATGGGGAGTTATCTTACATTTGAGGTTATTTTATATTTGAGTGCACATAGTAATATATTTAAAATATAAATTTACCATAGTTAATAAAAAATCAATGCATTCAATGCTCAAACAGTTTGTTAATATTGGGGCATACTTAATGTAGGCATCAACTGTTGAAAAGCAAGTATTAAAGGCACCGATTTTCAGGTAGTGAATACAGGATTTCATATTTAATGAAAGTTTCGCAACTTTCATAATCCCTGATTTCATTTAATCATGACATTTACTACCACAGTCTTCTGTTTTACCAAAGGGCCCAGGGGCACCAAATAAGATGCAATGTGAAAATGTAATAGAAAATAGTAAAACTTGCACGCAAGAACGAGTGAGACTTGTATTGCCTTTAAAGTATTTTTTTCTGGACCTGATAAGCAGTCCTTATGGGATTAGTGGCCGCTCCTACTAGGTGATCCAGAGCCCAGCTTCTATAATTGAGTCTTAATGGAATTTAGAAAAAAAAAAAATATGTAAGACCGATTTCTAAATTTATAAACATAAACCTGCTTGGTGTTCGAATCAGAAATCCAGAAGGTTTTTCTGCCAGTAAATTTCTTTGGTTATATGGGTTTCCTGAAGGAATATTAGCAAAAGCCTTTTGCTGGGGTTACATGTTGCTTTCGTATTTGTGTGAAAAAGTAAAATGATTAACTTGTTAGGATCCTCACTGTCTCCCTCTTCACCTCAGTCTTCTCCCTGATTTTCCGAATTTATTTTTAAAAGATATTTTTATTGATTTCAGAGAGGATGGCAGAGGGAGAGAGGGATAGAAACATCAGTGATAAGGGAGATTCATTGGTTGGCTGCCTCCTGCATGAGCCCTGTTGGGATCAAGCTCACAACCCAGGCATGTTCCCTGACTGGGAATCCAGCTCTGAGCTCCTGGTTCACAGATCAACGCTCAACCACTAAACCATGCCAGTCAGGGGTATATTCTGAATTTAAAAAAGGACAAAATTTTCCCAGTGGACATCTTCAGAAATGAAGAGCTACCAAGATATAGGCCCGGCGTGCCCCTCCCCAGGGTACTGCTCAGAGATGTGGAAGGGAAGCTGGGGATGAAGGGGCTGGCCGAGAAATGTAGTTCAGGGGCCAGGAGGGCATTCTGAAGGAGGGCTGTCCATACATCAAGTTCTAATTGAGCCTCAATCACTTGACTGTGCACTGTGTAGGGGCTCCACATAAAACAAGGAACTAACACATCAGTTTCCATGTCCCCATGCAGTTAACTGTCAAGTCAAGGAAAGAGACAACTTAATCACCCCACAAAAACAGTTTTATCCCACCGTGACTTCTGTGTGACAGCCTTTGTTCTAGATTCTGCGTATAGCAATAAACAAGGCAGAGGGGATCCTTGCTTCAGTACGTCAGGAAGGCCACAATAAGGAGTTTGAATCTAGATTTTATTTTGCATGCAGTGAAAGTTTCAAGCAGTTCAGTGTGAGGAAGAGATTGGGATGGGATGGAGCATGAGGGGGTGTCGGGAGATGAATTGGAGGCTTTATGACACCATATGAAAAATAAATTCTAACTCTTAGGGAAAAAAGAAACTGAAATCCAATTTCAGTGTGAACATGACAGACAGTGGGTCAGATAGACCAATGAGTGAAGACCAGGAGAAACTATTGGAGAAATTCTGGAGCCATCCCGGAAGTGGAAGTGATACTGAGAAGACCTTTCTTCAGTCCTCTTCAGCATTTCCTGCTGGGTGGATGTGCTTACCTCTTGGATCTCTTTTTTCATTTAAAACATCTTGTTAGGTTATATCAGACATATGCAAATGATATCTAAATGAATGTCTTTGAGTTCTGCCATTCAGTTACCTTAAATGTCCCCCACATTGCTCTGGGAAAATTTTGACAAGGGTCCCACAGACAATTCAAATTTGGTATTTTCAAAGCCAAGCTCATTATTCTTTACCATTGTTCACCAGTTACTTCTTCTGTGGTCCCTTTCTTTCTTTCTTTCTTTCTTTCTTTCTTTCTTTCTTTCTTTCTTTCTTTCTTTCTTTCTTTCTTTCTTTTTTTCTTTCTTTCTTTCACTGTTTGAAGCATTACAAATAGTAGTACATGTGTCTCCCTTTTTTCCCCTTGACCTCCCCCCAGCCTCTCCTTCTTTCCCCCCCACCCCCCGCATATGCCTTCACCTTTCCCCCCACCTCCGTGTCTTCTATACATTGGTTATGTTTATATGCATGCATACAGGTCCTTCGGTTTATCTCTTACAGCCCGCCCCCCAACCTTCCTTGCCTTCCTGCTGTAGTTTAACAGTCTGTTCAATGGTTCTTTATCTCTATAACTATTTTTCCCCCATTTATTTTCTTTGAAAAATCTTGCAACTGCAGACTAGAAATAAACATATAATAACAAAAAACGTTTGAGTCCCAATTTCAATGTCCAACATTCTGAGACCCAGTTTCAATGTCAAATAGTTCCTTCTGTGTACATATCAGCAATAATATCTGGATGATGGACAGATGGTGACAATGCAAGTCTGACCCTCTCTGGTTTGGTCCTGGGCAACCTGCAACAACGCACAGCTGCTGACCGCTAGCGTGGCCAGGTGTCGTCAACGTCTTCCATCTCTGGACTGTTTCTCCTCTTGTCTTCCTGATTGGAGCAGACCTGACAACTCCTCTCTGTTGCAGGAATCCCCATGGTCTTGGAGTAGTTTTCTGAAAACATACAAACATATTCTTGATGTGGTCCCTTTCTTAATTAATAACTTCAACATCCACACAATCACTCAAGTAAGAAATATTGCAGTTTCTCTCAACTTCCTTCCACTTCATACCTCAAATGCAGTTCACACAATCAAGGCAGTTACTCTTTGAAATGTTCCATCCTATAGTCTCTCCATTTTGATGAGCACTTTTTTAAGACTTGCCTGGAGGATCACAATGAGTCCCTCTTTTACTCACCTTTATCTTTTCCATCTTTGATCTATTCACCTTTCTATTGGATATGTGTGTGTTTTTCTACAATGCACATCTGATATTGATTAATGTCACTGCTTTGTCTACTACATAAAATCAAGATGTGGTCTTCACCTACACTTTCAACCTTTCATGCACTCTAAACTTGAGCATGCTAGATCGTTTTCCTTCTCTAAATATGTTATTCAGCATCAGTCTCCATAATTATATGATTAGTGCAAATAAATTCACCAAGGTAGAGTTAATCCTCTTCTCCTTTATTGTCTGATAGAACATTCTCTTATATTGCACAACACTCAGAGCAAACCAACTCTGAGTGTTACACAATACTATTGACTTTGTAGCTACAGAAGCACACCCTAATTAAAGGCAGAGCCAATGTAATCGCTTCATCCTCATAACCTCAGGTGCCTCTGTAAAATTTATTTCAGCAGTTTGCACACGCATGTGCACGGTAAATGTGCTTTATTGAATTTAATGTTGCCTTGTGCTATCTAAAATATTCCTTCCCCTTTGCACCCTAGTTCTCACCCCCTCTATGGGGAATGATACTTCAAAACCCATGTGTAGAAAATAGAGAGGAGACAAAATGGCAACCGAACAGACGGACTTGTTCTGACCCTGGCCCCAGAACAGATAAAAGCAGCTTCTGAGTAGCTCAGGGAATATTGATTGGCAGCTAAGGGGCAGCGGAACTCCAAAGGAAGGTAAGGAAGGGTCCTCTGGACAGGATTTCCTGACCAAGCAGCCAGCACTGCGGTGGTGGTGGCAAAACCCATGTGTATATGCATAGGAAATAAATAAAATGATATAAAAAATTGTTAGCTGTGCTTAAAATGGAGGAGGATGACTAGGTAGAGAGACACAGTGAGAAACAAACTTTTCACTCTCAATCTTCTTTACAGTTTTAAGCAAATGAAATTCCTCAAACCCAGTCATGCTTATTTGAAGACTTGAATATGTCAAGCCAACCTGATGTTGACTGAAGAGTACATTTCAAGAGTGCAGAATGATGAAGTATATATTTTAATCTCACATTTTTATTATGTCATATTCTAGAGAAATAGCATCAGAAGAGTTTAAAGTTTCTTTTTTAATGTTTACATAAAAATATTATTCTAGATTTTAAAACAGAAAAAAGATAAAATTGAATGCTTGTAGCTTAACAATTGCTATCATTTTTAAAATATTTGAAATGATCATTTAAAAAATAATTTTGATATGATTTTTAAAACTTCTTAAAAATTTTTTTTTCTTTATCTCTCTGTCCAATTTTGAGAAGAAACTAAACATAGTCAGTATATTTTTCCCAAGATACATTGTATCATTTATGTCATAACTTAAAAAAATAGTTATTGAGAAATACATATAATTGATTTATCCATAATTTAAAATGTATGAATACTAAGACTATTAAAGGGGTGTTACATACAACAGAGTTAATGAGCCATAAACTTACCCAGAATGCAAGTGCTGGCTTTGGATGGGTCTTAGATGTCATTTGTAACTTCAATAATACAACCTGCCTACTTCCTTTGATCATACTTTAATTGAAGATACATGAAATATAAATTGTTCCCTTCATTTATTGTACATATTGAAGAATTACATGCCACTAAATCCCGTGGTATCTTACAGTGATTGTGAGATATAAAAGATGAGTCTAGCCTGGCCGCTGAACCAGGAAGGTTATGGTTAGGTTCCCGGTCAGAGCATATGCCCAGGTTGCAGGCTGATTCCCCAATATGGGGCATGCAGGAGGCAGTTGATCAATGATTCTCTCTCATCATTAATGTTTCTCTCTTTCTCCCTCTCCCTTCTTCTTTAAAATCAATTACAAAATACATTTTAATAATAAAAAAAAATAAAAGATGATTCTAAGAGCAGCTCAAGTGCCTTCTTTTTAATATTTCTATTCATTTCAGAGAGGAAGGGAGAGGGAGAGAGAGAGATAGGAACACCAACAATGAGTGAGAATCACTGCGCTCCCCATACTGGGGATTGAGCCCACAACTGGGCTGTGTGCCTTTGACCAGAGTAGAATTGTGACCTCCTGGTTCATAGGTCAGTGCTCAACCACTGAGCCACTCTGGCCAGGCTCAGGTTCCTTCTCCTTAATTGACATTAACCCCTTGAGAGCAAATAGAGAAATACAGAAGTTGACAAATTAGGAAAGTGCCAAAAAAGCTTTACTCTTTCCCTTAGCATACAAGTTGAAGCCTAACTAAGCACATGTTATTCCCTTCTCTAGGAGACTATATCATTCTAGAAATATAAAGGACATCAACTCTAGGATTTTTGTGAAGTTAAATATTTTTGTAAGACCTATTTCTTTGATATCCTAAATAAAACTAAGGTCAGATTCTTGAAAGAAAATAGTTTCATTAAACTCTAAACTGGTAAAAATGTGCTCTAGACCTATTTGATCTTTATTCTGTATTTATTATACTGTCCTTTTCATGTTTCTATATTTTTGCATTTGCACAGAATCTGCTTCAATAAGTATCTTTGAATTGACCTTTTCTGTGCTTAACTAGAATCATTAGTGTAAGTTTCATATGATTACATGATACTGGATGTCAACAGCATTTGGTTTAGTAATCTGTTTTTTTCATCTGATTCCAATCAGATGTATTGAAATGTTTATCACTGCACAATATGAAGTAAAGGTCACTTGGTTTATTTGGAATTAAGCCCATAATAGTAACCAAAGATTTAATCCAACAGGAAAATGTGAGCTCTTTTTTCCTGGTGATGGTTCCTTATTTTGATTTGTCATGCACCAGCATAAAAAATGTGACTTAAATGGCTACTCGACATTTCTTTTCATCTCTTGATGAACAGTATGAATCCTGTGATTTTTGTTTTTGTTTCTTTTTTTTTAATTGAGCTATGATTTACATACAATCACCACAATCAAGATAATGAACATATTCATCTCATAGTTAGAAGTGAAAAGAAATGTAAGCTTTCATATAGTGCCTTTTCAGTTTTATGGAGAAATAACTAACATGTCACTGTAGGAGTTTAAGGAAAACATTGTTTGCTTTACATATATTGTGAAATGATTATCCCAGGAGGTTCAGCTAACACTCATCATTTCAGAGATACAATATAAAGATAAGGAATTCTTATGATAAGAACTCTTAGAATTGACTCTCCTACGAACTTTCCTGTGATTCAGGCAGCAGTGTTAACTGTAGTCATCATGTTGTACGTTGCACCCCTAGCATCTCTAGAACTTATTTACCTTATCACTGGACATTTGTACCTTTCTCTGGCTTGTTTCACTTAGCATAATGCTTTCAGAGTTCATCTATGCTATTGCAAATCATAGGAGTTTCTTATTTTTTATTGCTGAATACTATTCCTGTATATGACTTAAGAATTCCATTTCTGGAAATGTATCCAAAGGAAATGAAAATATTAATTGAAAAAGGTATCTGTTTCTATAGCAGCATTTGGGAACAACCTAAATGTTCATATATGTGAAAGAGTAAATAAGATATATGCATACCTTCTTTATCCATTCATCTCTATATACAGGGCATACCAAAAATGTATATGCACTTTTGAGTGATAATAAATTCAATGTTTATTAACATACAGTTCATTTTCAAAATTTAGAAAAATCTACAGAAATGAATAATTATTTTTGTCAACACCTGTTTTCAAATTGATGACCACTCTGGTCCAGGCACTGCTGATAACACGAAGCAATGGAATCTCAATCAAGACTCATTTTGTTTGGTATTGTGTGCCTTCCATTAGTCGATTGAAGGTTTTGTACCATAAAGCTGTCAATTTTGTACCAGAAATTTAATCTTTTGGGTATCCCCATAAAAAAGCCTAGTGGCATTTTAGGATAAATTTTCTTTGTTCAAAGCTTTGTCTGGCTTCACCCATTATTTCAAATCAATTAAACCTGAAAAGAAGTGAACATTAAATGAACTACCAGCTGTTAAGGTGTGCATATATTTTTGGGGATTGTGTGTGTGTGTGTGTGTGTGTGTGTGTGTGTGTGTGTGTCTTGACTATATGGAGACAGATATCTTTTTGAATTAGTGCTTTGATTTCCTTTTGTTATTTTCAGACATGAAATTGTGAGATCATATAATTCTGTCTTAAAATTTTTGAGGAGTCTCCACACTGTTTTCCATGGTGGCTGCTCCAGTTTACAGTTCTACCAACAGTGCACCCCAGTTCCTTTTTCTGCACGTACTCACCAGCATGTTTTACCTTTTGTCTACTTTAAAAATATATATATTTTTATTGACTTAAGAGAGGAAGGGCAAGGGAAAGAGAGACAGAAACATCAAGGGTAAGAGAGAATCATTAATTAGCTGCCTCTTACACACCCCCTACTGGGGTAAGGGCTCAAGCCTGCAACCCGGGCATGTACCCTTGACTGTAGGCCAACACCCTATCCACTGAGCCAAACCAGCTAGGGCTATCTCTTATCTTCTTGATGACAGCCATTCTAATGGTGTGAGGTGAGCACATGGTGCTTTTACTGTCACATATAGTTCATTGTAAACCAGCAGATGGTGTGAAGTAAGACATTCTGGTAAATTTAATTCAAGGTAATTTGTCTGCCACCTGCTCATCCCTAACATCAAGCCCAAACTCACCTCTACCACAAGTCTATCCATTTCCTAAAGATACAGGCAGGTATTTTACTTCATGGTGTCCTCACTGGGAATGTCATGTGGATATTAGTAGTGGGCAAAATTTTTCAGTAAATTAGAAAAAATAAAACCTTGATTGACCATGGGAACTCAATAATCTGAGTCCTCTGTTCCTATCACATTGTTTTCCTTATGTAGAAATGCAACTATGAACTAGAGGTATGGTGTTGTTTTGGTTATCTGTCTTTAATTTTTTTTCTTATTCCATGGAAAATGAGCTGTGTGGACAGAGGGTTGCAATTGCTTTCATTGGAAATTCTGTTTATAAGTGATTATTTTATCATATCAACTAATGACCTGGTGCACAGATTTGTACACATTGAATGGAAATTAATTAGAAGGTGGCTGGTGGGGCAAGACTGGGAAAGATAGCCTGGACATGCTCTGGAGCCAATCTCCCATAGCCCCTCACCCCCTAGCATCCCTTCAGCAGATGGGGTCCTTTAGCCTGGCCTACAGGAATTGGGCCAAAACCAGCTCTCCAACATCCCCGAGGGATCCCAGAATATGAGGGCACTCTGCAAAGTTGCTGTCATACAGGGTGTGGAATGCAAACACAAGTGTCAGTAAACTGAATTCGGGCTGACTGTGCTCCAGCAATAAGATAATCCATGGCCAAAGGTGGAATCATGTGGCCCCACAAGAAATCCGGCTCCCTCCTCTCTGGTTTCAGGGTGCATCACCCAAGAACCACCACTGCCAAGTCACTACAGCTCAGCAGCTGTGTTGAGCGTCTTCCCCCTGGTGGTCAGTGTGCATCATAGCAACCAGTTGGATGGTTGGCCTGTTGGACACTTAGCATATTAGTCTTTTATATATATAGATAATATTATAGAATTTCACTCACATTCTCTGATAACACAAGTGGCAGAATGATGTAGACTTCACTGAGTCTAGAAACAGAAGACCTGCATATAAGTAATTTTTTTCCACTGTGATCATGGGTGAATTCCTTTTTTTTTTTATTTTATTTTATTTTTTTTGCAGAGCTTCATCTTCTTTATTGTAAAATGAAGTGGATGAACTTGCACAGGGTCAATATTTTTTTCCTTTTTTTTCTGTAAAGGCTAGACAGTATATTTTTTTGCTCTGTGAGCTCTACAGTCTCAGTTATACTTATTCAGCTCTGCCACTGTAGAGTGAATACAGCCATAGACAATATTTAAGTGAATGAGTGAATGAGCACAAGAGTGGCTATTTTATAATAAAATTTGATTTATAAAACCAGGAAGTTGGCAGTAGTTTGCTGACCCCGGAACTAGATAGATGACTTCTACAATTCCTTTCAGCTATAAATGCTGATTATTGCACTACGAATGTGCTTACTCTTCAGGTGTTGGAAGTTGCCATAGAATTATATTACTCAAAGACACTTCCAGAGGTGATTTAGTTCCTCTATTTACTCCAGGCGAGATTATATTTAAATCACCAATGAGGGCAGCTCTCCAATGACCTGATCTAATAAAAGGATAAATCTCTCTTTGCAATTTTTTTGGTAAAATCACTATATAATAGGTAATATATGTGGGGCTAGTGCACAACTGTAGGAATATTTTTAATGGTTTCCTATGGATTATTATGGCATTTAAAAAAATATTGACTTTGTACATGGCAGAAAATGGAAGAGTGATATGTCTTTTACGTTATTCTTATAGCTTCAAACCTTAGAAAATCCTTCTTTCTCCTAATAGATCCAAACATAAATTTTTTCTTCCATACAAAGAAATTGTAATAAATTTTATTTTTAGCTACAGACTATAGACTTAATAGATGAAGAATCATAGCTCCTCTGTCAGCCCTTCAAGCTTGATACTCTGTTAGTCTTTTCATTTAAGTTATTTTATGAGCTTTAAAAACAAAACATAAAATGTGCCCAAGACAATGTAGTAAACAAATTTCATGTAGAAAGAGCTATTAGCATAATCTAATCTTTGTTGTTGTTGTTTCATGCTTTTAAAATTAAATTTATTGAAGTGACATTGGTTAATAAGATCTTATAAGTTTCAAATGTACATTTTTATGATACACGATCTGTACATTGCACTGTGTGCCCACCACCCAAAGTAAAATCATCTTCCATGTGGCATAATGTAATCTTAAAATAACATTTATAATCAATGTTGTTTTATAGTGTAAAAATTTATTGATATAAGTAATCTTAATCCAAAATAGATAGAAAAAAATGCAATTCAATTATATGAGTGTTACATCAACTAAAGAGAGCATTACATTTTCCTTTTTCCATTTTCTGCCTCAATATGCAAATAATTAGTTAGCTATCTTTTGGAAATGAATTGATTTCCATAATTTATATTTAGTATTTATCATCTATTTTTATTCTCATACTAATTGATTAAATGTATACATAGAGACATGATAAAACTCAAAGGTGACAAATACTTCTTAAGATTAGTTTAAATTTACTCCAAGGCCCATAACTATTTGCATGAGCCATATAGAGAATGTGATAAAAAAGAAAAAAGTTATTCGAAGTCATTGCTGTTTCCATCTTTATTTATTTTATTAAAATGTATTTTTATTGATTTCAGAGAGGAAAGGCGAGGGATATAGAAACATCAATGATGAGAGAGAATCATTGATCGGCTGCCTCCTGCCCGCCCCCAACTGGGAATCAAGCACACAACACGGACATGTGCCCTTGATGAGAATTGACCTTCAGTCTGCAGGCCAATACTGTATCCACTGAGCCAAACTGGCTAGGTCTGCTGTTTTTATCTTTAAAATCTTTCTTTAAATATACTTTTTCTGTTAAAGCTCAACTGAAAATCATTAGTTTTCATTACCTAAACTTATGAAGCTTTGCTCAAGCTAAGGGTAAATTCTGTCAGGGCTAGGAAGGTGTTTATTTTATATTAGAGGCCCAGAGAATGACATTTGTGGGCCTTCCTTCATTTCGTGCCACCCCCTGGTGGTCAGCACGCAGCATAACGAGCAATTGAACTCGGTATCATAGTCAAACTCCAAGGGGAAAATTTGCATATTAGGTATATATATATTCTGATATTATGAACACCCAGAAAAGTATGCATTCCATACAGGTGCTCTGTAAAGTAGATGGGCTTGCCTTGATATAGCATTGTCTTCACAACCAACATCATTAACCTGCTTTACTATGCCATATGTTGTGCTAGGCATTTAGATATTAACAATAACACAGCAAAACTAGTCTTTTTTTTATTTCTCCCAACTTTTAACTTTGTTCAGGTTGTTAATATCTGCAGTAAGGTGTATCAGAGTCAGGATTTGAACCTAGGGAGTCAAGCACTTCACCATACTAAGGTAACTGGCCTTACATTATAAACCCAGAAATAACTTAATTAGTTCTAGGGGGAAAAATCTCTAAGTTATTAAATTTATAATCTCATGGTAGCCATCTTGTACTATTAATGAAGATTACTCAATCAAAAAATTCCCTTTTCTCCCCATCATCTCACCTCTTCCACCTTGACCCACTGAACCAGGACCATTTAGAAAAGGGTTATTCTTTCCTCACTTTCCTTTTCATTACAAATCCAAATATTCTATTTGGGTATATTGGTCTCTTTAATCATTAGTCTATACTACAAAATACTAATTACTATAGCATTATTATTGGCATTTATATCCAGTAATGGAAATCTTCCAGCTGTATTTTATATTCAATTTTCTTGACTATTTTTGACCCTTAGCAATGCCATATAAATTCTAGAATTTGCTTGTTAACATTCACATACAAACACTCACTGCTAACCTATAAATTGGGATTATGTGGAATTTACAGATTATTTTGGGGAGAATTGACTGGATGAGAGACTTAAGAGGCACTTGATGAAAGAGAATATTCAATGACCAATAAATGTATTAATACTTCATTATTAATCAGAGAAATTCAAATCAAAATCACAGTGAGATTTTACTATATATTCATCAGAACATCTAAACTGACAAACACAAACAATATGTAAGTGTTGGTAGAATGTGGAAAAACTAGAATTCTCAGAAAAAAAGTTACTTAGAAAGTAACTTTTAGTACTTAGTAACTTAGTAACTAAGTAACTAATTTAATAACTTTAATAACTTTAATAATTTAATAACTTTAAATTTAATAACTTTAGTACTTAGTAACTAAGTAACTAAGTAAAAGTTACTTAGTATCTAGCAATATCTATTTTAAAAGGCCATATGTATACCCCATGACCCAGCACTTTCACATCCAGAATATACTCAACAGAATATATATTCACTGAACATGTGTATGTCCATGCGTGTGTGTATATATACTCATGTATGAATGTTCACCACAGCTATAATAGGTCAAAAGTGAAAACTTTTGGATTGGAATATGACTTAGGGCAAGATACTTACCTCTCTGTACCTTCTGTTGCTCATCTGTAAAAGCAGAAATCATACTGGTGCATTATAATTATCATTACTAGAGCAGCTTTGAGTATTAAATAAGTGAACATGTATTATTAGAACAGTGCCTGGGATATAATAATCCTATCTAATAAAGAGGGAATATGTTAACTGACCCCTCATGCCATGGCAAAGATGGTGGTGTCCACAACCAATAAGGAGGGAATATGCTAACTGACTGTCATGCCTTCAAAGATGGGGGTGCCCAGTCCCCTCAGTCCCACTAGCACTCCTGCCTCTGGAGTCCCCCAGTCCTCTGGGCACCCCAGCCACCCAGGGCCAGCCCCAGGGGCAGGCAAGCCTCCGGTGGTGGCTGCCCAAGGCTCAGGTAACCAGGGCCAGCCAAGGCTTGCACTGCCGGCAGTGACAGCAGCAGAGGTGTGATGGGATCGCCTTCCCCTGATTCCCAGGTCACCTCCCACCCCTAAGGGCTCCCAAACTGTGAGAGAGGGCAGCCAGGCTGAGGGACCCCCCCCCGCCCCAGTGCATGAATTTTCATGTACTGAGCTTGTAGATATATAAATATCTATTGATAGGATGAAGCTCATAGCAGCAAGAAAGATCCTAAAGTATTAATTTCTTTCTGTGGCTGGGGGACATGGTGCTTTTGTTCAGAACTATTTGGGGAATACTGACAAAGAAGAAAAATTCTTGTTTGTACTGCTTGTCTCATCATCAATCAACGAACCTTCATTAATTGTCTCTCCACTGAGCCAGGCATCATCATTATCAGGCCAGACAATAGAATTTCTTACCTGTTCCCAGTGTGCAGGTGCAGAAAGGAGTATTTATTAAATGTCCATTTTCTCATTGTGTCAGATTCTTTCCAAAGCTAGTCAAGAAGTAGAGTCCCTCTTCTAAAATGAAATCATGATTTACACTTGTTAGGAATGAAGTTATTGTGGCTTTGAATAGCACTCTGCAGTGTGAATTCCAACTCATAATTGATCACGGAGACATATTCTTCCTATTACTTAGCACTTAGAATGATGCTTCTATAGACCAGTTAGCAGATTTACACTGCCCACGTAATGCATTTGAGACTATAATATTGATCAGCTCAGTTAGTCTTCTGTTCTCTGCAAACAGAGATATCCACTGTCAAGGACCTTCTTATTATTAGCTGGCACTCCACTTCATTTTAAAGATGATCAGTTAGAATTGATACAGTGCTGGCTAAGGTGTATACAGACATGGAATGAGACATAACAGGGCAAAAGAGATTTCTGAAAGGCTCTTTAAAGTTTTGAATCGCAGTGTTTATTTTAGGGGCTTTGGTCAATACTAAGATGAAGACCATGGCTGGAGGTCAAACAGTGTTCTCTGTGACTTTGAGTTGAACTCATTCATTATACATCATTTATAAACATTGCAATAGGTAGGATTTTGATAAAGTTTCTGGACACAAAATACTTTGATTTCAATTTAGATCTTGTAGATAAGCTAGATAGGTCTTTCCTACTTATTTTGGGAGTATGATATGAAAGTAGTGAATGGTAACTCCTTCTTTACTAATATCTTTACCTGATATCTTGTATTTCAAATCAAGGTATTCTATTCTTATTTTTAAATTTTCTAAAATAATTTTATCATTTTTAAAAATATATTTTTATTGATTTCAGAGAGGAAGGGAGAGGGAAGAAAAAATTTCGAGGATGAGAGAGAATCATTGATTGGCTGCCTCCTGCATGCCTCCTACTGGGGATTAAGCCCATAGCAACCCAGACATGTGCCCTTGACCAGAATTGAACCTGGGACCCTTCTGTCTACAAGCTGATGCTCCATCCACTGAGCAAAACCAGCTAGGACATCTTATTTTTTTTAATTTTTAAAATATATTAGTTCTTAACAATTAGACTTGACTATAAGTATCTTTTGAAATTATAATGCCTATCTTTTTTAAATTATATGCAAGCTAGTTCATTAGGTCTAAAACTAAAATATTTTATGAAAATTCCAGAAGAAATATGAATTTGTTGACTTAAGTACCTCCTCCTACATATAATTTCCCCTCATGTGTTCTAATTTTCATGTCAAGAGCTTCTCTGAAAATGAGAGTATAATGTTTTCAAAATACCTGCTCAATTTATTAATTTACCCCTTTCTTCATTTAACAAGTATTCAACATTCACCTATTGGGTGGCAGGCACTGTTGTAGGGACTAGAAGACAACAGTGAGAAAGGCATGCCAGGCCCCCACTATCAAAAAGTTTACATGACAATGTAGGAAGAGAGGCAATGGACAAGATCATTCCAGGAAGTGCTTAATACTGTGAGCATGTTTTCTACAGCAGCACCAAGGAGGAGCATTTGCACTCAAATCCAAATAATAAGGACCCAGCTATGACAAGGTCTGGAGTTAGTGTCATTGTTAGTCTCCTTCATTCAATAATATTTATTAAATGTCATAATTGGAGGACAAAATTGTTTGACTTTATCCTGTACAGGTTGATAAAAAGAAGGACTATTCATATCCTTGCATACCCACATGTGTCTTTGACACACAATTCAGCAATTCTTTAAATCCCCCTGCTTCAGTGAAAATGCAAATATTACACACTCCTGGTGTTATAGGAGGAGCAATCCTTATTAGTCATGTCTTTCCACCAAAATCTGGTCTTCAAACCATCACCATAGGTCTTTTCTTTTGTCCTTTTCCCAGACAGCTTCAAATTGCCATCTTCCTCTTTTTCTCCTAAATCCCTTCCCTTATCCTCACCCTGCACAACTCAAATGGGTCCAACCTTCATTAGTTTAGTCCTGTCCCAGCATCTGTGACTAGAGTTGTCTCTCCACACCTATCACAGGTACTACAAAAAACAATGGACCTTGTGGAAAACAATAAGATATTAGAGAAAGCAATGACAATGCTTATCTTCCTATTTATTCAGATACTAGAGGCCTGGTGCATGAAATTTGTGTACTTGGGATGGGGGTTCCCTCAGCCTGGCCTGTGTTCTCTCGCAGTCTTGGACCCCTTACCGCCCACCTGCATTGAGAGTCTTCCCCCTGGTGGTCAGTGTGCATCATAGTGATCCCTCATTCTGCTGTTCAGTCAATTTGCATATTAGGTTTTTATTATATAGGATTATATAAACAACCTCACCACAAAAGTTTATCATTGCTTTTCTATGAGATGTCCCTTATTGAATCTCTCAGAGTTCTAAATTGGCTTCAGGAAGTGAGAAAAAAATTTTTAGCCCAATTCCATTATAGGCTAATAACTCATAACTCCAGTGATTCTTTCCTCCTTTATTCTCACTAACCACTATATATAGATCAAAGCCCCCTGAAGGGGATTGAGCCCACAACGTGGGCATGTGCCCTGACTAAAATTTGAACCAGCAACCTTTTGGTGCATGGGATGATGTTCAACCAACTGAGCCCCACTGGCTAGGACATATATCTCTTTATAAAGTGCACATATATGAAAATCTTTGAGGATAAGAATTCCACTTGACTTGCATCTTCAAAAGAATCTAGTATGTTGTTTTGTCGTACAAAATGTTCAGAATGTATTGGTTGAATTAATCTGTACTCTATCTATAGATTTAAATAGTCACTTATTAGATAAGTACATCTTCTTCAAGCATTTCTAGTCAAGTGATAGGTCACATAGTTCTAGTGGTTTCTCCCAACATTATGTAAATTGCAAATTGAGATTATGTTTATTGTTGTCTTCAGCAATTCTAAAAGTGGAGGTAAACATGAAGATTAGAGAGACCCCAAGATCATACAGAACTGTGGCATTAGAAAAGACAGTGTTTTGCCCTAGTGGTTTGCCCTAGCTGAATAGCATCAGACTGTGGATTGGAGGTGTCCCAGGTTAAATTCCAATCAGGGGCACATGCCTAAGTTGTGGGCTTGATCTCCAGTGTGGGGAATACAGGAGGCAGCCAATCAATGATTCTCTCTCTTGACTGGTGCTTTTTTATCTTTCTCTCCTTCTTCCTTCCTCTCTGAAATCAATAAAAATATATATTAAAAAAAGAACTTTTATTTTGTTTTCCAGATTTTCTGGGATAAAGATTTTATAAATTTTAAGTCCATGAAGTATTAAATTCTTTTAAAAATACCTTTAAATGTTGTTTTTTAACAGTGGCAAAATGTCTACATATATATGTATATATTATATATAAATTCACACATATATACTTTATATATTATAGATGTATACACATAGTTTACTTAATTAATGGCAGAAATAGTTGAAAGAAAAAAATGAAATCAGTAATTTATTTTGCATACCCATTTCTCTAGTGTGGTTGGTTACCTTTTAGGACATATTTTTGTTTTATTTATTTATTTACCCTTTAGCATTCAAACTTAATCACTAAAGCAGTTTTAACTTTAATTTAGCAAGACAGATTTAATGCTACAAAAGTTAAGAATGCAAATATTTCCTGGAGCATTATCCATTGGGAATTTGCTTTGCTTTATATATGTAAGAACAGGCTCATAATAATGTGAATATTTAATCTTAATTATATGTGGTACTTAAAAAAATCTACTCACACTTCAGAATTTTGTCAACACTGTACAAATCTCACAGAACCATGGGATGAAATAAGCAACATAACATCCTCCAAAAAGATTCTGAAAATTAGCATCCTATATAATAAAAGGCTAATATGCAAATCAACTGAACTGCAGAACAGCTGGTTGCTATGATGCACACTGACCACCAAGGGGCAGACATTTAATGCAGGAGCTGCTCCCTGATGGTCAGCTCACAGGGGGTGCACTGCTCAGCCAGAAGCTGGGATCACAGCTGGCAAGCACAGCGGTGATGGTGGGAGCCTCTCCCGCCTCTGGGGCAGTGCTAAGGATGTTCAACTGTCAGTTTAGGCCCGCGCCGAGCGGGCCTAAGCCATCAGTCAGACATCCCCTGAGGGCTCCCGGACTACAGGAGCTCAAATTGGGCTGAAGAATCTCCCCTCTCCTGAGTGTGTGAATTTCATGCACTGGGCCTCTAGTTTAATATAAAGGTCATGCCCAGGCCAATAGATGAATAGCTAAAGAAGCAGTTTGTATTTCACATGATGCACAGCATAACTACCATGTTCTATAAAAAACAACAACACATGTACATTAAATTTTATATAATCTGGCAATTAAAAAAACAACACATTTAATTTTCATGATTAAAACAAACTCCGTATGTTACCAAAAAGTTATTGGAATTAAAACCAATGCTAAAGCTACAAGCACAATTATTATTTTTTTTCTCACATGATAAAATATTTCCTATGATGTAATTCTAGAAATTTTATATCTGTCTGTGGGTCTGAGACAAATGCTGGTTTAGAGATCATGACCTTCTTTTTAAAAAAGGTTTTATTGCATTTTGAGAGAGAGGAAGGGAGAGGGAGAGAGAGATAGAAACATTGATGAGAGAGAAACATTGATTGACTGCCTCTTGCACACTCCTACTGGAAATGAAGCCTGCAACCCAGCATGTGCCTTGACTGGGAATCGAACCCATGACCTCTTGATCCACGGGTTGAAGCTCAACCACTGAGCCACACCATCTGGGCTCTCTCTCTCTTTTTTAAACTTTCTAATTTATTTTACTTTTTAAGAATTTATCTTTATAATTGAAAGTATTACACAGATGTCTCCTTCCTCTCCCTACTGATTCCCTCCTTTCTCAGCCAGATGGGTGTGGCCTGGGGAGACAAGAATGAAGCCAGCAGCCTAGAGAAGGACCCTGCCTGTTCTGATTCTGGATCTTTGCCTTCTTGCCTCATTCAGCCCCTCAGTATTATTATATCTCAGTAATGAGGTCTTTCCCTATCACCTCCATGCTTTCTATTTCCACCAGCTCTTCCTTCTCTATTTCAAGGATGGATGCAGATTAAATGACTATTAGGGCATTTGCTTTTCCAACTTACTCTCCTTTTTTTCTCAAATCTATTTTAATATTTCTTAAACAACTCTTCTCTAATTTAGAACCAACACCTGCCCTTTCATTTGCACATCAGCTGCCCTGTTTGGCGTTTTGGTCTGCTGGGAAGCTTGGATTATAAGAATGATTTGTTTTTACTGAGATGACTAGAAGAGCAGGTCCTATTGATTATGAAGTGTTAAAAGCAATGACCTCTCTCCTCAGTTGGCTGCCTGGCTTGTATTTGTCCGTAAACAAAGTCTATCAAAACCTCGCAGACACACGCTGCTCCTATTGAGGAGAAGGAGGACAGGTGAGGGAAACTGAACAAAAGCATGGATTTGAGGACAAGTGAGCAAGGGCAGAATAGCGCATTAACAGACATGGCCATGAAAAGAAATTATACTGAGCTAAAGCTCAGTTACATATTTTTCAACAATTTGTGTCAACTGAAAACATGAGTGTTCTCTGCACATGAATACTTAAGCATGAATTTTTTAAAATATATTTTTTATTGATTTTAGAGAGGAAGGGAGAGAGAGAGAGAGAGAGAGAAACATCAATGATGAGAGAGAATTATTGATGGGCTGCCTACTGCACACCCCACACCAGGGATGGAGCCCACAACCTGATCATGTTTCCTGACTGGGAATTGCACTGTGACCTCCTGATTCACTGGTTGATACTCAACCATTGAGCCACGCCAGTCAATTCAGCTAAGCATCAATTTTTTTTAAGCAACGTTGCCATCACAAAGTTTTGAAATCTGTGCATTGCTTTTCCTCAGTGCACACAGCACCTAACATTCCCAGGGTCCTGGAGATGTGTGGTTGGTGCGAGGCATGAATCATGTCCTTGTAGCAGTTATGACAGTGTTAATTGTAACTTCCACTAACGTCGCTAGTCTGCCCCTCTCCCATGACTGGAATTGCTGCCCGTTTTTATTAATCCTAACTCATAGACTCCTGGAAACAGAGCTAGAATATAACCTTGGAGGTCACATTTGTTTTTGCGGACACATGTATAGAACCAAAAATTCTTCCAACTATGGAAAATTATAATGAAGAAATATATAGTTCATGAGTGCCCCTTTTCTGGCTGAAAGCTTATTAATATTTCTGAAAAGAAAACTAAAAAAATAATAAACTTTCTAATTAGAAGACGTTACCTGGAACACTGTGAGAGAGAATTGTCTGACACATTTTGTTGTTGCATTTAGCATTTATTTCTGAGACACATTTCTAAATGTTATGCTTTGATGCTTTCATTTCTTACCCAGGACCATCAAAGCCCCAAAATAGCATAAAAAACAATCCAATGGAATACTACTCAGCCATAAAAAAAAGAAATACTGTAATTTGCAACAACATGGATGGATCTTGAAAATATGCTCAGTGAAATAAGTCAGACAGGAAAAAGTCAAGAACCATATGATTTTACTCATATGTGAGATATAAAACGAAAATCAACAAACAAGAAAAAATACAAAAATGCTAGAGAGAGTCAACTGTATGGAGGTTGCCAGAGAGAAGTGGGGAGATAGGGTGTAAAAGGTAAAGAAGGTCGAATATATGGTGATAGAAAAAGATTTGAGTTTGGGTGGTGGGCACATGATGCTTATATACAATAGATGCTGTATCATAGAATTGTACACTTGAAGCCTATATAATCTTATTAACCAACTAAAGGCCCAGTGCATGAAATTCATGCATTCAGGGGGTCCCTCAGCCTGGCCTGCGTCCTCTCTTAATCTGGGAGCCTTTGGGGGATGTGTGACTGATGGCCTAAGCCGGCAGTTGGACATCCTTAGTGCTGCTGAGGAGGTGGGAGAGGCTCCCATCACCGCTGCTGCCCTTGCCAGCTGTGAGCCCAGCTTCTGGCTGAGTGGTGCTCCCCCTGTGGCAGCGCACTGACCACCAGGGGGCAGCTCCTGTATTGAGCTTCTGTCCCCTGGTGGTCAGTGTGTGTCATAGCAACCGGTTGTTCCACCGTTTGGTAGATTTGCATATTAGCCCTTTATTATATAGGATGTCACTCCAATAAACTTAACTTAAAAAAAAAAAAAATACAATGGAAGGTTCTAGCCAGTAGATTCTTCTCAAATGTTCTTCCAACATTCGGAGATGGACAAATCCCAAAGTTGATGATTATGTGGGTTTTAGTACATGTTTCATGTACAATAAGGAGCCTGCCCTTCTCTGAAGTGTGGGCATCTGGACTCGAACTGCAGCATTCTGTTGTTAACACGGATAAGATGGCATCTAGATAAGAGGGCCATGTACCTTCTGTTGGAATTCTGGGTCTAGATGAATGAATAGAAAGCAAACAGAAGTTTCTTATCATTTGGCTTTTATATTTGCAACCACATTGTAAAACTATTACTAAGGACTGTTAAAATGGAAAATATTCCAAAGCTCCCCGAAAAGGCCAACATTTGCAAACTATACTCCCTTAAATGGCATGCTTTTCAGTGTGCACCATCACTTACTTTTCTTGTTAGCGTGTCAAAAGTTTCTTGTACAGCTACTGAGTTGGATTTGACATTTTTTATAAGAGGAGGATTTAGTGTAAAAAAATCTAAAAGAACATTAAGAGGCTCTTTAAAAAGAAAAAAAGCATCTTATTACATAAAGACACAAAATGCCATCTGGGTGTTCGAACCTTCTTTTTGTTATACACTCTTATTCTTCTGGCAACAAAACTGTCCAAGGCCCTGGTCCTCCTAAGTCACCCCTGGGGATCATCCTTACCCTGCAGGCCTGTCTTCAATAAAAGGCTCACGCTAACACTGACCACAAAGAGGGGAAAAAGGAAAACAGCTGAAAATACCTGGTCACACAGTTCTAAGTGACTCATGATTTCCCCATCAACAAAAGGCGATTTGACCTCTTCAACGGCAATAATAGCACAACACCTCACTTTATGAAGGAGCAGAGGCCTGCTTGTTGCAGGCCATAGACCAGTGGTTGGCAATATGCGGCTCTCGAGCCACATGCAGGTCTTTGGCCCCTTGAGTGTGGCTCTTCCACAAAATACCACATGCAGGCGCACACGTACAGTGCGATTGAAACTTCATGGCCCGTGCACAGAAGTTGGTTTTCGGCTCTCAAAAGAAATTTCAATCATTGTACTGTTAATATTTGGCTCTGTTGACTAATGAGTTTGCCGATCACTGCCATAAATGGTTAGTCCTGAGTGTGGGCCTGAGAATTGATGTTGCCCTGGCCTAGGTAACAATGATCTTCCTGAACTCTAACATGTGATGCATACAGTCCACTCAATGGAATCTACTGTCATCCTATGAAGAAACCTATATTCAGACCAATGTAGTTCATTCTGCTAGATTGCCCAATGGCTGGAATAATTATGTATGGCCTAGCCTTACAGAAGTTATGTTATTTTAAACTGTCACACTGATAACTATTTTATAATTTGCTGGGTTTTTGATATGTTATTGGTGCATAATAACTGTCCTCACTTATTAAGTTTATCACTGCTTTACAGAGGCATGAATACATTTCAATTAGATTTGTATAAAATGCTGAGTCGCAAATTCTTTTCAAATAGAACGAACAGGTCTGTCATCTTGGTTCAACCCACTCAGATAATTTGATCCATTTGACTTAATGCACATGTAAAACAAATTGCTTTAGTACATTTGCATATAAAATAGCACCAGTCCTACAGGCTCTAATATGAACAATTAGTTCTGTGTTTTTATCTCGCAGAAACACTGGTTTCCCACACAACAGAAAATAGCACTGTGAAGTTCATATTTCAAAATTATGTTGGGGAGGAAATGGTACAAGACACAAACAGTCCTCCTTTTCTGCTTTGTGGTTCAATAATGAAAAGTTCCTTGGACCATTTCACATACATTCTAAAGATATTTCTTGCACTTATTAAAATTAGAAGCATTAGAAGATCTTGCTGCAATTCTGAGTTTAACTCTCATTATTCAAATTGGGCAAAATTTTTGCTGGAAATACCATTTCATCTCGGAAGGCTAGCCTTATCTTACCATGCAGGTCTGCTTGAGCTATCTTTAAAAACCACAGAGTTCATGCATCCCCAGTTGAAACAAACATATTCTAATTTGCTCATAATGGGCTCAGAAAAAAATCACAAAGCCTGCCTAGAGTTTATTTAAAATAAACGTTAGTATAGTAGTTTTTCCTTGAGAAAAAAGTGTGCAGAATATCTGAGTCATTAAAGGAAGAATATCATGTGTGATTCTTCAGTGTGCCAGTAATGCAACCCCATCTTCATGAAGCTGATCACAGGAATTTGTTTGCATCAATTTTATTATTAATTTGTTTCTACCCTGGAATATGGGATAACAATATGTGTGGTTTCATTTTTTTAACCACTATTTATATGACTGTGGACATCTCTGACCTGCTTTAGAAATTAATATTAGAAAATCTAACATTTAATATGTCCCCTAAGAATACTTTCTTATTCTCCATCAGTCTCAGCACAACAAAGACACATAGACACATAGCAGCCAATAAATATTTATAAAAATCTAATTAGTCATTGAATCATAGAGATGATACCAAAATAATTTGAGAGATTCAAACAATTTTTTCATGACCAATCTGCCAAAACCGTACTAGAATCTTGTTTGATATAACATGATTACATGAAGTTATATTTGGCATTTTACGTTAAGCGTGTGTGTGTGTGTGTGTGTGTGTGTGTGTGTGAACCTACGACAGGAAGATCATCTGAAGCAGATTAGAGTTCGAATATTAGCTACAGGAATGATATTTATTTATTTTTATCTATTGAATAAATTAATAAACATCATAATTTATATATTTCTTCTGGTATGTGTATCAGCTCCAAAAAATAGCATAAACTTTGTTTTGAGAAATTACTTGTTTCTGAAAGTATTGCTTTGAAAAGATAAAGCTCAAATGAATGCATTAGACAAAATAGTTTGTGGTAACACCTTAGGAAATAAAGTGGCAATGCCTTTGTGATGCATTGGCACCAGACAAGAAAACTAAATATTTAATTAGCTTACTGGAAAATATAAAAAATTCTCTATTTTAAAATTTGGTTACATTTTTCTGAAGTTGTCTTAAATACCATTACTGTAATACATGTATATTTTATTGTGATAAGAAGACTTAACATGAGATCTACTCTCAAGAAACATTTAAGTGCACAAAAGTTGTTAACATAGACACAATCTCACACAGCAGCTCTTTACAACTTATTCATCAGCAATGATTAACTTGAAGATAAGTTTAAAGAGAAAACATTTTAATTTATTTAAAGAGGAGTACTACATATATATGTATATATATATGCATATATGTGTATATATATTTAATGTAGCTGCTTTTTAATCTTCAGATAAAATTATTCTTTATTGAATAATTGTTTTTATTTTTTAAAAACAGCAAGTAGTATGTCTTCCTATTGGATAGCGTCTGGTCTGATGAGGCATATGATTTCCATAGCTCTGTGTTTTACAGACTGGTCAGCACTAACTTTTTGCAGTAGATACTTGTTATGAAAATAAAGGCTCTTGGCAGGCAATTTGTCCATCTTATCATCTGCTTTTGTGAAACCTAGTGAAATTGAACATTTGATGCTGTGAAAAATACTAAATTTTTTTCAGCTCCTAAATTTGCTTTATCACGGCTTCCATAGATTAAAAAAAAATGTTTATAAGAAACAGTGTTGAGCCAGGTGCCATTTGGTGCCAAACTGGCTGCCATGTGGTGCCATCTTTGTGGTGTTTATGATAAAACCAGGAGCACTCCTCCCACTGCTCCAGGTCTAACAAGTTATGGAGCGACTAGAGAATCTATTGTAAACTAAAGTAAGTGACTGACAGTCCTCCTTGAGAACTTGTCAGCCATGGAGTCTGGTGTAGAGCCTTTTTTGTACTTCTCTTCCCAGGTGGTAGTGACTGTGTATTGGTTAAAATGCAGTGTTCCGTCCAGTACACAGCTAGTGTTGGCTGCTGGGGTGAAAAAGAGATGATACCTAATGGCAGGAACGTGACTTCGGATAAAACCAGCTCTGCTTTTTCTTTTTCTTTTAAACATATTTCATTGATTTTTTTACAGAGAGGAAGGTAGAGGGATAGAGAGTTAGAAACATCGATGAGAGAGAAACATGGATCAGCTGCCTCTTGCACAACCCCTACTGGGGATGTGCCCACAACCAAGGCACATGCCCTTGACCAGAATCGAACCTGGGACCTTTCAGTCCACAGGCCAACGCTCTATCCACTTAGCCAAACCGGTTTTGGCCAGCTATGCTTTTTCAATAGCAAATGTTTTATTTGCTGTATGAAACTCACGATGGTCTTCATCAACCAGTCCCTTGCTGGACTATTATATGCTGCTTGGGACCCAACTCTAAGAGAAGCTTAAGTATTTCTTAAAGGGAACAGTTGACAATGACCTTCATACACTTGAATTTATTTATTTCCCTTTCCCACATAGTGACACATCCTATATATGCTAAGTGTCCAGTCGTATGGTCGTTCATTCAACCAATCAAAGCGTAATATGCTAATGAATGCTAAAGCCACTCAACTGCTTGCTATGATGTGCACTGACCACCAGGAGGCTGACAGTTGACCAGTCACTATGATGTGCACTGACTATCAGGGGCAGATGCTCCAATGGGTAGATTAGCAGCTGCTGGATTCCAGCGGATTGGGACTGAGTGAGATGGGGCAGACACTCCCTGAAGTCCTCCATGGTCCCTCCCTGGCTGGCCAACCTCTCCTGTTCCTCCCAAACCCTGATCATGCACTGGTGGGGTCCCTCGGCCTGACATGTACCCTCTCACAATCTGGGACCCCTTGGGGGATGTAGGAGAGCTGGTTTCAGCCTGATCTTGTATGCCACACCAAGGGACCCCACTGGTGCATGAATTCATGCACTGGGTCTCTATTAGTTAAATAATATTGTACTTAAATTAGAAAACTAGAGGCCTAGTGCACAAAATTTGTGCACCAGACGGGGGAGGGTCCCTCAGCCCCGCCTGTACCGTCTCCAATCTGGGACATCCCTCTCACAATCTGGGACCACTGGCTCCTAACTGCTCAACTTCCTGCCTGCCTGATCACCCCTAACCATTCTGCCCACCAGCCTGATGTTTTCAACTGCTCTCTGCTGGCCTGATCCCCCTAACTGCTCTCCCTGGTTGGTCTGATCCCCCTAATTGCTATCCCCAGTTGGTCTGATCTCCTTAACTGCTCTACCCTGCCAGCCTGATTCCCCTAGCTGCCTAACTGTTCTTCTCTGCTGGCCTGATTGCCCTAACTGCTCTCCCCTGCCAGCCTGATTGCCCCTAACCACTCTATCTCGGCCCCACCACTGTGGTTTTGTTCAGAAGACATCTGCTCTAATTAGCATATTACCCTTTTATTAGTATAGATGAGGCAAAAAAATAAATTGCTATTTTGCACATTTTTTGTGCTCAGATTCATATACCATTTGGATTTTCACATGGTTTGGCAGGAAACTGACATATGTAAGGACAGATTAATTCCAGAGAGGAACAATTGGGACTTTCAGCAAAAGTATGATTTACCAATCCAACAAACTTTCCCAAACTGTGTTTCAACACATACGAGCCCTCCCCCCACCCCTTTTCCCCCCTCAAATAAGTATATAAAACATTGGGTTAAGGCTAAAAACATTCTTTCTCAGAGGGCAACATTCCAATACAATGACCCCTAATCCTGAGCCAAGCGCTTGCCTTTGTATGTTTGCCAATCTGCTGAGGCTGTGATTGTCTTCTTTTGCATGTCTGCTCAGAGTGGCCCAGTTACAGCTTAGAGTTGATGACTTTTAACCTAACTTAGTTTCACTGCCGCTAATTCTCATACTTGGCTGTTCTTGCAACTTCTCCTATTATGAAACTGTACAGAAAAAGAACCCTCTGGATCCTGTGAAAAAGAATGGCTGATATATGCAGAATCTGACAATGACACAATTTACTGGATTTGA
The DNA here is from genome assembly GCF_964339955.1 of Pipistrellus hanaki. NCBI lineage: Eukaryota > Metazoa > Chordata > Mammalia > Chiroptera > Vespertilionidae > Pipistrellus > Pipistrellus hanaki. Next base: position 8,632,210 of record NC_140505.1, on the reverse strand, counting down.
TTAGCATTTCTAAAATTAAATTCTTTTAATATTTCTCCAGCATAACATCATGAGAATTAGCATACCTAACCAATTCTTAGGTGATAATTCAAGAAAACTATAACCACACAGGTCACCCATTTTTTGTCCATTTCTAAGCAAAAATGAACATTTTAGGAAATACAGTGGAAAAAGGGTCAAGGGAAAGAGGGCCCTTCTCTTTTAAGTCACAATGTTGCTGAGAGCCAGTATTTTCTGAACTTGAGAAAAATAACAACACTGAACAGAAAGACTCTGGAAGGGTCCTTGATGTTGCAGGAAATTGCAGGGGGTGGAGGGTGGTGGTGGTGGTGGTGGGGTAATGGAGGGTGGGAAGGGGTAGATTAAGAAGAAAAAGAACTATCTTGTCATCATTATTTTGGAGTCGGGTTGTTTTCCTGAGCAGGATGCAAGGGTGATTTCTTTCCTGGGTCCTGGTCCAGATAGATTCAAAGAATGAAGCCATGGACAAACAGTGGTAAATGAAAAGGGTAGAAATTGATTGGAAGCAAGTACAGACTCCTACGGGGATTCCAAGGGGTAACTCATTAAGCTCTTTTTCCCCTAAGATTTATAAAGGCTCTTGTTCTTTGTTTCTTCATAATTCCTTCTAATCATCTCAAATCCCAAGCCCCGTGTGGTGCCCCCTCTTTTTCTCCCTCTTCAGTGGTAGAATTTTCTATCTCCTGTGACCATCTATTTTCCTTTTTCTTCCATTTGTCGGCATTTCTCTATCCTCTGTGAAAGTTTGCTTCCTCTTTCCCCCCATACCCTGTGGTTTTTCCCTATGTTTTGTGGATGGATGTTCCTCTCCCCTTACCTCTTTTTCTTTTTTTCTTTTTCTGTGAATGTATGCTTCCTGGCAGCCCCAAGCTCTCACCTATGCCTTCCTCCTCCATGGACCCTCTTTATTCCCAAAACTCCTCAAACCTGCCTATTTTATCCCTAAAACTTCTTTCATTTTTGAAGGTGATTATACTGCTTCATCTTTAAAATTCCAAGCAATACATCTGTAGAAACTATGGGAAAGAAAACGTCATGGGACTAGCTAAATACTATCTTTACATTTCCTAGGATTTTAAAAAAATTATTGTTTAAAATATTACATATGTCTCCTTTACGCCCCATTGAACACCACCTCCCTACTACTCCCCCCACACCACCACTCCCACCTTGGAGAGCAGGCCCCCACCGCCCCAGTGTCTGTGTCCATTGGTTATGCTAATATGCATGCATACAAGCCCTTTGGTTGGTCTCTAACCACCCCTTCTCCTTCCCCTTGTCTCTGCATCTATTTTAGTTCATCAATTTATGTTGATCATTATATACCATATATGAGTGAGATTGTGTAATATTTATCTTTCTCCAACTGGCTTATTTCTCTTAGCATAATGCTCTCAAATTCTATCCATGTTGTTGTAAATGGTTAGAATTCCTTCTTTTTTACTGCAGTGTAGTATTCCATTGCGTATATGTACCACAGTTTTTTAATCCACTCCTCTGCTTATCAATTTGGTTACACTCCATTCCATACTTTCAGATATCACACTTCAATTCCACACTGTAATACTTATTCTACATTGTATTTTATTCTTATTACTATTACTATAACATCATGCAGTCACAGCAGCTTGCCCTGGCTCTTGCAGCCCCAGCTTTGTTTGGAAGGTCATTCGGTTGTCTGGCCTAATTAGCATATTATGCTTTTATTATTATAGATTATAATTATTGTTATTACTTTATTTCAGAGGGAAAGGGAGGATATATATATATATATATATATATCAATGATGAGAGAGAATCATTGATTGGCTGCCTCCTACACATCCCCTTCTGGGGATTGAGCCCACAACCTGGCCATGTGCCCTGACTGGAAATTGAACGGTGATCTTCTGGTTCATAGGTCGATGCTCAACCACTGAGCCATACCAGTTGGGCCACATCACCTTTTGATTACAAGAGGTTGACATCCATGCTCAACATACATATGACTCTGGATTTACTTCCCAAATAGTAAGAACCTTTTCAGCTCTTCTAAAGAAGAAATAATATAGTCTAGTAAAAAGCAAGCCACTATTTAAAGTCATCAATTCATCTTTTTTATTATTATTCTATCACAACACAGTAAAAGGGCACTTGCTGAATTAAAGAGCAGTGGAGGTAGACAGAAGGAAATCTAATTGATTACTTCAGAAATACTTATTATCCGAGACCAAAGAAGTCATTATGACTGGGGGAGCTTCTAGAAAGATTGTATTTGATCATCCCTCTTAAGGCCTAATGGAAACTTGACCAATCAGAATCTGAGTCAGAACTGTGATCTTGACATCCATGTACTGAGCAGCAACTAGCCAGCTGCACTGTGCTGAGCTCACAGTGACTCTTCCCCAAGAATTCTCAAGCAGACCGTTGTGACCCATACTCATTATCTTCTCTGCAGAGTGAGTCCTTTGTTTCTAGGGTGGCTTTCAGGGATGCTTTGATGAATTTTCTTTGTTTTGACTCCAGCTATACTGTGCATTTAAGTTTTGTTTTTTTTTCTTCCTTGTTAAAAAGAAAACAAACCCGTCATTAACTTTCCTAAATGCCAGTCTGCTATTGTTTCTATTCAACAGAGCTAATAAAATGAATAGCAATGGGAAATTTTCTGATGGGTGTCTTTTAGATGATTATTACTTTTGAATGCCTTTAAACTTATGTGAAATGAGGATGGCATGCTATCAAACAAACTCTTGCTATTTTTAGTGTTTACAGATAGATAAGCTCAACAAAGAAAAAGAAAGGTATTTCTTTCCTTTGTAACTCATGATAAAATAAGACCAGATTGTTTTGGCAGTTTTACTACTCATTCTATTTTTTTCCCTAGGTTGTCAAGAAACAAAATGAAACAGAACATAAAGGCTGTCTCTTATGTCTACGTATCACTGTTTTGTCTTTATAGAGTTATTGTTTATGAGTCTTCCAAAATTTGTTGTCAATATTTTTTGGCATAAAGAAATTTATCAATTTTTTAACATACTTCCTTTTTAATAATATTTATCCTTAAACTAATTATCAGAATTTTAATTTTTTAACAAAGAACCAATGCAGATAAAATTAATATCAAAGTATCTGCTGTTTATCTAGTCACATTCTAATTGGTAACTCTGAAGGTATTTAAAATGTCCATTAAGAGTAATTTGTAGCTTGGTCATAGGTATACAATATGATTCACTAATTTTCTAACAGATTTGAAAACACCTTAAAGTAGCATTGTTTTTACCAAATAACAAACACTAGTGAGGAAGGCAAAGCTTAGACAGATTATTTGCTTAAAGTTGTTAAACTAGGAAGTGCTGGGCTACCATTTAACTCAGATATAAAGGACTCTAGATCCCAAGCTCACTCTCCTGTTCTCTGTTTTCCCCAAAATAATCTTTGTATACATGATACCATTTAAGTTCCTCAATAACTAACCCAAATCAGTGTGATGCAGTCAGATTATGCAAGACACTTCATGTGATGTTGGACTTTTCATTTTCTTGTATAGAACGATGAGTCCATTGCTATTTGGAGCAGTAAAGTGATGTAATTAAAAAATATATATTTAAAAATAATTTTTTACTTGTACAGGAATTATTAAAACTCTCCACCACAACATTTCTTGTTATTTTACACAGCTAGACTGAATTGTTATTAGTTATAAAGAAAAGAGCCTAGTGAACTGAAAGATTATATGAGAAAAATATATCTTTTCATTTGCATTTGTAGAAAAGCCCACCACAAAGTTACGGCCCGTATCACATATGGAGACTTGTCTCAGAGACTCTACAGCATATTTCCTCTGGTTTTAAGTTTCCCATATAGAGACTCAGCCCACATGCTTACACCACAGAGAAAAACCCTCACTTTATTTCATTGGATTGAGTTCTGGCTATCAAGGAGCAATACATCAAGAATTATGCTCTTTGGTTAATTGTTCACAAAACAACAAAAGGGGCCAAAATTGCTCAGTTGAAAAAGAAGAGACAAGATGAAGTTTATTCCAACCAATAAATCCATCTGTGTTCAAGCAAACAGCTGCTCTCCTTCCATTTGTTACGTATTGAAATGTCCGTAATTTATTCAGCTCAGGATACACTTACACATCTGTGGAAACATTTATTTTAGCGTATCTAATTGTCTTTGAAATTAAATAAACCAATAAACAAGAGGAGAGATAAAACTCAAGGGAGTACTACGAATGTAGGAAAAGTTGTGTTGAGTAGAAAATAAATTCCAAAACTAAAGGATTTAGTCAGATGTTCAGTAATTACCACTGCACGCCTTGTCAATCACTCAGGGATTTAAACCCTCTAAATTTGCATTTGTAGCTCTCTGGATTAGATTACATTTACCTCCTGATATGTTCCTCCCTATTTGAATTATCTTTTAAAATGTCATAGAAGCAAAGTTCTTGAAAAATAGCAGTTTTCTCAATCTGCAGTTCTCAGCTACTAAGACTGTTTTTGAGAGTTGGAAGGTGAATTCCTTCAAAAGCTATTCCAGGTGGAGTTCAAACCTATATTCCACACATTAGGCAGGTAGTTTTTCATCTGCTTTTTAAAATTTTAGTTCTTATCCACTTAATGAACTCCTCCATGCAGCTCTTACCAGGCTGCCCAGCAACCAGTGACAGAACAACCTACTGGGAATGTGCTCTGTGCCATACCTGGGGGAAGAAGCCAAGGCCGCGGTCATTCATGTTGGCAAGTCGGTTAGGCCCAGGGAAGGCACAGCCTTAGGTGGAAAGTCCTGAGTTTAAATCTCTACTTTATCATTTCCTAACAATGGGACCTTAGACAAGTTATTTACATTGTTCGATTTTTAATTTATTTATTGGAAAAAAGCCTCACCTCATGAAATTAAATAAAACAATGAATATGTATTTTTAATAAACATTTTCAAAGTACTTTGAACAGTTATCTGGCATAATAGCAATACATTTAATAAATGTAAACTCCTATTTTTAAAATGGAATCAAGTGTCGGTAAGTTATTGGGTCGGAAAATTATTAAGGCCCTTTCCAATTTGGGAGTTATATGCTATTTAAAAAAAAATATTTTTATTGATTTCAGAGAGGAAAGGAGAGGGGGAGAGAGAGAAAAACATCAATAATGAGAGAAATGTGTTGCCTTTTGCTTGTCCCCCACTGGAGATCAAGCCCACAACCCAGGCATATGCCCTGACTGGAAATCAAACCATGACTTCCTGGTTCATAGGTCAACACTCAACCACTGAGCTATGCCAGCAGGGCTATATGCTATTTGTATTTCTTAAAATCTTTGTAGCTAAGATTTTGCACCCAATTTCAATATGTGGGTTTTTTCCTATAACCCAGAGCAATTCCCAAACACCAGCTGGGTGTCCAGTAATTTAAGTTCTGACACTATTTACCTGCACACAGCATCATATTCCACACATTAAGGGTTTACTCCCACAAGATCACCATCCATATCAGATGTCAACCACAAGTTCAAGTTACCTGTGCTTCTGATGGAAGTTGAGGTGCCCACGGTCTCCTCCTTGGTTTGATTGAATTGCTAGAACAGCTTAGAAAACTCAGGAAATCAGTTGACTTACCGGATCACCAATTTATTACAAAGGATACTAAAGGATATGAATCAACAGTGAGATGCAGAGATACATAGCTCCTGAACAAGGAGCTACTGTCCTCATGGGGTGTGGAGCCTAGGACAGTGGCACCTGGGTGTGCTCTGGTTCTCCAGTGTGGGAGCCCTCTGAACCCCATCCTTTTGGAGTTTTATGGAAGCTTCGTCACATAGGCATGGCTGATTGAATTACTGGCTATGGGAGGTTGATTCAGCCTCCAACCCCTCTCCCCTCAAGGGAAACCAGTGAGTGGGACTGAAAGTTCCAGTCTTCAGTTTTTGGTTGGTTGGTTCCCCTGGCAACCAGCTCCCAGCCTTTGGAGCTTTCCAAAGATCACCTCATTTGCATAACAAAAGACACCTTTATAGCTCATCACTTAGGACATTTTATAGGGTTTCAGAGCTATGTGCCAGAAAAGGGGTGAAGACCAAATATATATTTCTTATTATAAGTCACATTATCACAGTACCTCCCATTTTGCAAGTAACTTACACAGCCCTTTTTATTTATCTTTCTAGATGTCCCTTCTCTTCACTTAGATAATAAGTTCCTTGAGGGCAGGCACTGTATATTGTATTATTTTTATGCTTCCTAGTACACCAGGGAGCATTTCCTGTACAGAACAGGCTTTCTACATCCTGTTTCTGTTGATGGTGATGGTATATGTCTTTGAAAGACTTCCTCCTCAACTTGTCAATATCAGTTGATTCAGATTAAATGGGTGTTTCTGTTATTCCTGTAGAATAAGACAGATGCTTTGGAACATACTGAGCAGTTCTTAATGTCCTAAAGAATCCTTTTATTCCCGAGATATAGTTTACACACGAGAAGCATCTGGATCATTAAATGGGAATTTACACGTCTTCTGCACAAATTTGCTTAAAGATTCATAGAGTGACAACCTTCTACCAAATAATACTTCAATGAATTCCTGCATTTTAACACTGGAGGGCTGGGGGAAAATCACTTTTATTTTTCAGTTTTAATATACTCCCACAGGGTAGTCTCAGTACTGATATGAGGGCAGAAACAGGAGCACAGGAGGACCCAAGGGAATGTGCAGACGTTGCCAGGATAGACTAAGTTCCAAAGCATCCGGTGATTGTCTGTCACAGAGACGGCCAGCTCTGAGATCTGTCCCTGAGTACGCTCCCAAGCCTGGGTTTCTGTCGGAGGGAGGTAATTTTATTCATGAAGGTCACACAGGAGGAACCGTCTCTTCCTTCTCCTGTGCTCCCCACAGTGTCAAGCAATGGGAAGAACAAAAAACATCCAACTTGTCTTCCAGCTCATCATGCATTTCCCACACTGGAACTTCTATCTGCGGAGCTTGGTTTAGGTAATTCTCCCGGGTGAAATTTAAAAGGCGCACTATCCCTGCTACAGGCAGCGATTGGAAGATAGTTTTCTGCTCCTCCTCCTAAGGTGTTTCTTCCCCTCCCAGGGCTGCCATCCTGTCTCTCCAAAGGAGCCATTTGGAAGAGAAGGGAGGGAAGTGTGTCCTTTCTCCAGATTTCCCCCCAGACTTAGGGTCCACTTCGAAACACACTCCCTTTCCTGGGTTATGTGGTCAGACGATGCATGTACTCCGTGCAACTCAGTGTAATCGCCACGCTACAAGGAATCCCTGAAAGAGTGTCACCAAGGAGGTTTTTACATCTCACCGGTTCCCTCCCTTTTGTTCAGTCCTCGGCTGTGAGTTTGCTCTCTGGTGCTACCTACCTCTCTGCACTGACTCCACTCAGAGTCCGCCCTTTCAGACACTCTAATTCTCCCACATTTAACCTTTAAAACATTGACAGTTTTTCTCCTCTTTACAATTTTATGACTCTTGAGCCGTAGAAAGCAGAAAATAAAATGACATTTATTTCTTCCAAATTAAAAAGAAAAGAAATTTGAAAAGACAACAGAAAACTTATATTGAACTGCCAAGGTCTTTCACATTAAGATATTGGATAATGAAATCAAAAGGGATCATCAAGTATAGATCAAGTCATTTGTATTCAAACATTTCTTTAAAATATGCCACTTCAGAATTTTCTGCAAACCACCAAATGCTCCTTATTTTGAAATACTCTCCTAAAACATACTGTTTATATTAAGCCAGAGTTTAATGAATATTAATATGCAGAAGAATGTTAGGAAATGTAAGAGTAGCTAAGGTTATGACCATTGAGCCATAAATTATTATTTTTATCCATTATTTATGTTTGGAAATGATGTTAAAGATCTTCACACAACTTAACAATCTGTGAATATTGGGTTCAGGTATATGGAAACAGGCTTTATCTCAAGTAATAACAACACAAAGTATGGAGCAGCCATATTTGAAAACATGGTCAACTATAATCTAACAATGGAAAATACATTTAAAATCGAAACTGTTGCAAAATTCTAGCCTTTTCAAAACATACAGGTATCCAAAAAGATTGTGTGTGTGTGTATGTGTGTGTGTGTATAGCTTGTTTTTAAAACAAGTCGCTTATCCTAAACATGAGTCCTGTCCCCGTGTTGAACAGCTAGTTATCAATAAGGATGAGGACTTTACTCAGTAGCACAGTGCTCACAAGAAGCTTTGTTGGAAACTCTGGTCCACTGTTTTCATCATATTGTAACAATTAAAAATTATAGGTAACTACTCATTTTTATATTTTTAATAATCATTATGAAGAAAGATAAACATACGATATTTAGAATTATTCTAAATGTTAAAAATTAGCAACAATTATGAGCATATTATATGGTATAAAATATTGATAAACTGAGATCCAGCTATGGAAGAAACTAAGTTTACAACTGATATTGCCACAAAATTTTCATCTCACAAGATTGTACATAAACTGCTTGCTTCCAGTTGGTTGTTAATTTTATTTTTTAAATTAACATGCATTTTGTTGTAGTGGTTTGAGCAAGCAAGGGCTATTAGGGCTGGAGGGAAAAAAAAGGAGCTTTCTTGAAATGTTCTTTCTTAGTCCATATAATTGGGCTGTAATTTTTTTAGAATACAACATTGTCGATAAAACTCATAGAGTGAAACCAGGACCACTTTTTATCATAACTTATTGGTGTTCAGTTCTCACTTGATTCTTTTTTTTTTTTTTATATATATATATATATATATATATATATATATATATATATATATATATTATTGATTTTTTACAGAGAGGAAGAGAGAGGGATAGAGAGTTAGAAACATCGATCAGCTGCCTTTTGCACACCCTCTACGGGGGATGTGCTCGCAATCAAGGTACATGCCCTTGACCAGAATCAAACCTGGGACCTTTCAGTCTGCAGGCTGACGCTCTATCCACTGAGCCAAACCAGTTTTGGCTCTCATTTGATTCTTAGCAGGACAATAGTCTCTCTGTGGAGGTCTAGGGAAGCTTCTATAGGATCGATGCTCACCATGTTTTTTAATTCCTGTCAGTAACTTTTGGGCCATAGTAGAAATGTATGAAACGATAGAAGATGAGTGTTTGACAGGTAATGGGAGACTATACACGGACACTCACAGGCTCACTGGCATGTATACACATACATATTATATTAGCCCACCCAAGACTGAGGTCTTCCACTAGTTGCTTTTTCTACAAATGAACTCATGGGCCCACAGTAATGGTACCTAACCGCCTATGAAGCATCATCTTCTCCAATGTTATCTCAAGTTTCCTCCCTCCAATACCTCACTGGGGATAAATAATGAACCCCAATAGAAAACCCTGAGACTTAGGAGTCTAGGAATCTAAAACAACTTACGTTACTGGTGGATAACCAATTAGTTATGACACTTTTTTTGAGGGAGGATTTGAGATCAATTTAACCTATTGCTATGTTGCTCCTGTCACTGTTTTTGCTCTAAGGATGACATCCTTGTAAGGAAAGAGACAAATATCTAAAACCTGAGACTATTCATGAATAAAAGCTCTCCCATTAGGCAGCAATATCTAATCTTCCTTAGTGTCAGTTTCCATTTTCTTTGTCCCTTGATGATATTTTTAATGAAACACCTGATTATGGCATTATCTTTACTGAGAAGCCAGCTCTTTATGATCTAAAGAGTTGGAGAAACTTCGGCTGTATCAATGCTCTATAGCGGGCTTTTCCTGGCTGCGTGGGGGATGATAAGTGGGTCCATTTAAAGGCAATTCGCCTGATCTCTCTGAGTAGAATATGGAAGGGAGTGATGTTCTAGAAAAATCTGCCAGCTTGGCAGAGAAACTGCTGTTAAAATAAACTGTTTACCAAGTGTTTATTACCTTTTATGTTTGCCTCTCATCATAATCCTTCATAATGTGTTTAAACAATTAATTGCCATACTATCGAACTTTCTGAGTCTTGGACAGGGATCCTGAAAGAGCTATAAATTCCTTTTCGGGCAGGAGGGAGGAGAGGTTTTTATTGTTGTTGTTAATTAATCAGGTATTAATTTTGCATGTATTGAGTGTTCACACTTAATGTGAACTATACAATGTACTTAGAGAGACATAGTAGACTATTACGGTCTTTTCATACACGGTGCTTTAAAGAGTCGAGGTCTGTTCCTTGTGGGTGGCAAAGGGTGCAAGGCAGTGAGTGAGTGACTCTTTGGAACTTACAGGTGGGAAAAGGGTTAGGGAATCTTTTTTTTTTTTCTGTGAAGAACTCTCATGTATTCTAACACTAAGTTCATGTGTAATAGTCAAGATATATCCCTCTGGCTCCATGCTCTCTACTTTATGTTTCCGGTAATTCCACCAAGCTGAGAAGTCCTGTTTCTCAAGCATACCCTGCCCTGTTTTTTTGTCAATTGTAATGAAAATATTTGAGCGCTTAGTCTCCACAAAGCACTTTATTTCATGTAATCATCACCTTTAGAATGAGGAAAATTAAGACTTGGTGATTTCAGTGTCTTGCTCGGTTAGCAAAGAGCAGAGGCAGATTCCTTCTCAACAGCAGTCTGACAAGCAGAACTCTTTTATGTGTCTGTGTATCTGTCTATCATCAATCTATATCTATCTGTCTATCTATCTATGTATCTACCTACCTACCTATCAATCAATCTAGAATCTACTATATCTACCTGGCTAGCTATGAGGAGGCTTGCTTTCTCTGTTATATGTTAGAAGCTTTCTCAAATGTCCAGTAATCTTTGTTGAGTGGCTAATCCAATCTAAGAGTCAGATGCTAAAAGCTTTTAGGAAACTCTCCGCACCTGGGTGTGATTACTGATGGAAGGGGCTCCCCATAGGTTGACTGGGGAATCAGTCATTTTGTTGGTAGATATCAACATTTAATACCCTCCTTTATTTCTTTTGAGCCATTCTTTTCTGCAGTGATATCATTGATCTAGGATGCCAGTGTCAGGGTGCGAGTGGGGGGCAGGGCTGGCTGTCACTTTCAGAACGCAGACATGAGGACGACCAAAGCGAAGACTGTTGAGCTCCTCTGTCTGGTGCCACGTCCCGTCATGCTTTGTGTGAAGTGTTATGCTCATGCTTCATTGGGCCCAGGAAACTCCGTGTTCCTTTGCAGAACTCAACATGAAAAAAATGTTCTTGTTCCAGTCCTTTCAGTATCTAGTTCAGCGAATTCAGCACATTCTCGATAGCAGCAACAGTCATAAGGTGATGGTTATTCATGTTTCTCTTTTGTGTGATCTTTCATATAAAAACTCTTTCTCAGTGATTATTTTTCGTAGATTTGCTACATTATTCATTAGGAATAAGCTAAATAAATTAGATAAGTTTTACAGATTTCTGATGCCTACTCTGGGTGAAATGTACATCAACACCAACAATCTTAATGATCATTATTATCCTTCTTTGACGAGGAACAAAAAAGGAACTCTGAACAGTGGTTCTCATAATGAGTATGGTCTGAAACCCTTAATGTCCGCACGATCTTTCTAGCATTTTCCAAAACCCCTTGATGGTGTTTGTTAGGTGAGAGGATTGTAATAATGAGACACTGTTTACCATTTTCACTCTCATTGTCCCACGAGTGCACAGTGCAGTTTCCACAGGTTGAAAGATGAGGGATTTTGGAATGAATGCTTGTGTACTCTTTTGTTTTACAGGCTTGTCAGTTTTAATTTTTAATAGGATAAACATTGGTGGACACAGTCCACATTTACAAAAGCACTCTGGAGTTCCTCAGTAATTGTTAAAGGTATAAAGGATCCTGAGAGCTGTGAAAATGGCTGCCTTAAAGGAATATGTGCCTTGTATTTCACAGGAAATGTGACTAATTTCTAGTAGAAATAAATTGGCAATACAGATATCCTATGATCTTCTCAGCTTATTGTGCCTCTTTGGCATGGATTATTTTGGATATCAGTATCTCTCTATCTTAGTAGAGAAATTCTTCATTCCCAGAGGATAGACGTTATGTGTCCAGCAGAACAGCCCCAGTTATATTTACATTAACTAGTAAAATTTTTTTATGAAGATAGATAGTACTCTCTTTTATCTCTTGCATTCAATATTATTACAAAAATCCACTTGGAATTCAATTGATTTGGGAACATTTGATGTTATCATAACTTCACTGTGAGCCCAGTATATATCCCTATGCACATATTTTCCCCTGATGCCTTTCTTTAAAAGAATATATTTTTATTGATTTCAGAGAGGAAGGGAAAGGGAGAGAGAGAAAGAAACATCAATGATGAGAGGGAATCAGCAATTGGCTGCCTCCTACACATCCCCTATTAGGCATCAAACCCAAAACCCAGGTGTGTGCTCTGACCAGGAATCTAACCAGTGACCTCTTGGTCCACAAGTGGATGCTCAACCACTTGAGCCATACTGACTGGGCTCGCTGATACCTTTTGTGTCTACTTTACTTTAGCAAACACAGTGGCTTATATGGAAGTGCATCTCTTTGATATTCATAATGTAGTGGGGGGAAAAAGATTTCTTCCAAGATAGTCTTTGAAAAACCCCAGTTATAAGAATTACTGAATTCTTTTAGGTTGTAGTCTGATTCTGATTATTGGAAGAATACCTAGAAAAGCTGCCAGATTTGACACCTTTGCCTGTGATACATACTAGAAAAAAATTTACAGTCTAAGATACTAGACTTTGAGCTACGTTTCTCTGAGCCAAACAATGTGTTTTTAGACATGTATGCTTTACTCTCTTGCAAATTTGATGGCATTCTTCCTGTCAGTTTTAAATATAAACTTAGCATGATAAGGATCAGAATAAATTGTTGGTAAAATTTTAGAGAAATTATCATTGATTAGATTTTGAGGAAAGTTTCTTACTTTTCTAATAACATAGGCCCCAAATTGTGATTCAAAAACACAAGATTGTAGGCTGTAGAAAATGGAATAAGTAAAAGTTGATTTTTTCCTATGTCAGAGTGCCTTAAATCAAACACATATCTGATAAGTGTGAGCACTTTCCAATATCCCAGCCATTGCATCTGCAGCAGATTTTCTGGAGTTCGTGAAGGATACTGATGGCTGCAGTTGAATCGATTGTGCAGCCATCCACATTGATCATTAAGACAGCTGGAATGAGCGTCTCCGCCACGGGGCAGTGTGTTTATTTTATGTGTATAGACACAGCTCTAATTCCCAGCACGGAAGTCTCAGGGAAATGCTCTTAATACAAATATGTTTGCGACTGAGTACATATTAAAGGGTCATTTTCTCCCATGCTGTAAGGAACAGGCGCTCAGGGACATGGTCTCAGCATGTGGACACTGCATGTAAGGTTTGTAGCCAAGTCCCTTAGTCTCCACCCTACTGGTTGGAACTGGGCTCCAGGAAATGCACACAAGGAAATCACCTGCAGGTGCTTCTGCAGTGGGGACGGAGTGAGTCTCTGTCCCTGAATGGGAATAAAAAGCCCCGAGCATTGAGATCCTAATGATTTCTGAATTTTCCCCATTTGTTCTCTCCACATCTGGTGCGAGCGAGGCCTGGATTCTGTAAGAGATGGATGCCACTAAAGAGATTGCCAACTTAGAGCTCTTCCTCTCCCCTAGGAGTTTCCTGTTCGATACAGAGGCAGAGAGCCAGTGGCAACACCAGCTAGGTGTGGATATTGAGGGCATTTTGGGGAACGAGGGAAGCAACATGTCCACATTCAGAATTTCTGAACTACAACACAGGAAAATAGGAAAGAATATTCACAAAGCATCTCTGAGAGAAAGCCTGTGTAATAACATTATGAATTTTCAAGGGACAGCCTTAATCCATTAAACAATTTAAACAACCACTACAGAGTCTACAAACACCAAGAAAGTTGGAAAGGAGTGTTGGCGTTCATAAAAATGAAACTTGACTTCGATTTTGGTGAGCAGCTAATATGGAGCAATGTAACCATTTTTATGTGATTCTGATGTGGCTATTTCCATGAAACCCACAGGCTAGGCCGTCCTCCATTTCCCCCTTTTGTCTATAGATCATTAGAATAAAATGATTTGATTTATGAGACTGAAGCGCTACCTACTGCACTAACGAGGCACCTTGATTTGTTTTTAGATTGTCAAGCTACCAATCTTCTTTAAACTTGTATTTGGCCAAATGTCCCTTGATTGTTCTTTCTATAGATGTTGGATTTTGATTTTCATTAGCCTCAATTTTCTTTAGTCTCATGAGGATTGCCTGCTATCCCCCGCCCCCCCCCTCTCCCTCCCCTCCCACACACGCCTCTCTTTCACTCATCTCAGCAAAGGGGAAAACACTGGGAAGACTATTGAACACAAATAAATTATATATTTTCATTTCAATGACTTTCTAAATGGAACATTGAGTCACATTAGAAAAAAATGTTCCTTTCAGAAAATGTCTGCCTTCTATGTGTCCCCTCTGTGCTTGGACATGTCAAGAGGGCCTTGGTGTCTTTTGGAGCAGCTATACCTGCAAGGAGATTTGACTGGTGACTCGGGTCGTTCAGAATGACTTTTCTATTTTGGATTCTATTATCAGTCCTAGTTCACTCTTACAAGTTGATATAATGTTTGAATCTATTTGACCAAAGTGTCAAGGCTTCACAGGAGTTTTTTTAAGACTGAAATCAAAGCTGCTCTGACAAATAATTCAATATTTGCTCCTCATAATAACCAAAGAACACAGTTGACCCTTGAATAATGTGGGAGTTAGGGACACCAATCCCTCATACAGTTGAAAATTCTAGTATAACTGTTGATTCCCTAAAACTTTACTAATAGCCTGTTCTTGACCAGAAGCCTCACTGATAACATAAACAATTATCACATATCTTGTATGTTATATGTATTTATACTGTATTCCTATAACAAAGTGTTAGAGAAAAGAAACTGTTATTAAGAAAATCATAAGAAAGAGGTAAATATTCACAATATTGAAAAAATCTGCATCTCAGTGGACCCATGTACCTCAAACATATGTTGTTCTAGGATCAACTGATTTTTATATTTTATCTATGTTCAACTTATTTTATATCTATCATCATATTAGTATAGTATAGCAAACAATGCATGGAAATTAATCAGCCATTATTAAATTGAATTTGTTTTAAATATTCTAAACATATATTCAGAGACAGATAATGCACACACATAAACACATTTCTAGATCTGAAGTCTTCTCTTTTCACTGTAATGCTTTGCATCTCATTCAGTGTAAATGATCCATTACTTATATACATTAGTTCTAGTAACACACTTTAGTCAATTAACGTCTTTTATGCATGGCACATTTACTTTATCTCATCTCAACCAACAGCACAGAGTTGCGAGGGCTAGGGAATATGTTCAGATATTAATGCATGTGGATGCACGTGTGTGTGTGTGTGTGTGTGTGAGTTTTGCTTTGTTTTGTTTTTCCTCTCCAGTATTTCCACCTACTTCTTCCTTCCATTCATAAAGATACCACAATGTCACAGGAGTCCATAGGGAAGTCTAAATTTGTGGGAGAAATTATAATCTTTAGACAAGTAGAACTGCAAAACAGAATCTATATGTATAAAAGGCTAATATGCAAAGTGTCCCCTCAGGGGTTGGACCGGGAGTTTGATGGCTTGCTTTGATCACCACGGGGTGGTGTGGAAGATGGTGGGTGACCAGTGGCTGTGGTGGGGCCCTGAGGGAGTAAGGGAAGGAGGAGATGGGGAGGCAGGGAGATGGGGAACCTGATCAGCCCTGATTGCTGAGCAGGCCAAGGGACCCTACCTTGCATGAATTTTGTGCACCTGGCCTCTAGTTCATTGATAAAAGAAAAGTATTTTGGAGCAACAAATAGAAGAGAAGGGCTGTTCTCCCACCACAAACTGGTGGGGGAAAAAATAACATGTAGGACTCAAGGGAAAAAAGAGAAGAAGGATGTGAATTTTATTTTAAAAAATATTTATTTATTAAATTGATTTGGTGTGACATTGGTCAACATGAACATATAGATTTCAGGTGTGGGTTTCTGTGTTACAAGATCTGTGTATTATGATGTGCAGACCACCCAAAGTCAAATATTCTCTTGTCACCTTATATTAGGGCCCCCTTTTCACCCCTGGCAATTATCACACTGATATTTGTGTTCATGAATTTCAGTTTTATATCCCACATAAGAGTGAAATCATATAGTTCTTAGCTTTTTCTGACTGACTTATTTCACTTATCATAATATTCTCAAGGTCGATCTATATTATTGCAAATGGCACTATTTCATCCTTTTTTTACAGCTGAGTAGTATTCCGTTGTGTACATATACCACATCTTCTTTATCCAGTCCTCTATCATGAGACACTGTTTTTTTCCATGCCTTGGCCACCATAAATAATCCTGAAATGAACATAGGGGTGCATATATCTTTGTGAATACATGATTTAGAGGTTTTAGAGTATGTACTAAAGAGGGAGATTACTGGGTTTTATTCTTATGGTACCTCTATTCTTAATTTTTTGAGGAATCTTCAGATGGCTTTTAGCAATATGTATTTTAAACTCCAAAAACTAGAAGAGCCTGCACAGAGGAGGGGATACACAAAGCAGCTGGGCAAAGGGAGGTAGCACTAGAATCAATAAGATCTCCTTATTGACAAAGTGGCAGAGAATCAACCACAACTGTGGTACAGCATGGGGCCCTTTGGAGTGAGTCAACGGCAATCTCAATTGTTACCCAGTTGAGGTAACAGCTTCAGGAACAGCTTTTCTCCTCACCACCTCCACTCCCTTCGCAACTGTAAGACCCTGAAACTGTGCTACAACATCCTGATGGGCAAGAATTCTCAACATGATGGAGGCTCATTATTCCACCAGCCTTGTGAACAGTGTTTAACACTAGGAATGTGTGCAGATGAAAAATATAGTTAAATAATAAACACATTATATTCTTACACTTGGAATTTGAAGTTTGGGATTCTTATCAGGGATAAATATATTCTCCCCACATTAGAGAAGAGTAACCTGAAATTCAGAGACTTGAAATAGCTTATTCAAGAACATTAGACTGGATACATACACTCTAATCTGTCTGACCTCAAGGACCCATAATCCATTTACCATATCCTATATAATAAAATACTAATATGTAAATAGACTGAATGGCAGAATGACCAGTTGCTATGACATGCATTGGTCACCAGGGAGCAGACTCTCAACACAGAAGCTGCCACTTGGTGGTCAGTGTACTCCCACAGGGGAGCGCCGCTCAGCCAGAAGCTGGGCTCATGGCTGGGGAGGGCAGTGGCAGTGGTGGGAGCCTCTCTGGCCTTTGCTGCAGTGCTGAGGACCCCTCTGGGAATACCCACCTGCTGGCTTAGGTCCTCTACCCAAGGGGTCCCGGACTGCAAGAGAGCACAGGCCAGGCAAAGGGATCCCCATCCCACCAGTGCATGATGTTGTGCAACAGACCTCTAGTTTTCCTATAATCCAGGATTAAAGCACTAGTCTCAGACCAGTAAATGGAAGCAGTGTGCGTGGACAGTCCATGGACACTGGTGCTTGTGACTGGGAGAGTGAATCTGGTTTAAAAAGAGGAGTGAGCCGCCTACGGACGGAAATTGAGTTTTCTAATTCAGTTTACAAGCAATAAAGCTGTTGTTCTGAAGTCTGCTTGATTCCCAAGCTATTTCTCAACCAGATCAAAGTGTTTAGGACAAAGTGATATGATTAATGTAGCAGTATCCAACCATTCACTAACCGGCACACACAGGCACAGTATTTGGAAACAGCATTAAGGACAGATTTATGGCTATAAAATCTATTCTTACTATCATCACTCTACCAGGTAGTTCAGAAAAATGTATATAACATCATATAACATTGATATATGTATTAAAGACCAGACATATTTAATGTCTTCAGGAAGCTTATAAGACTTTCATGTGTCCTTCAATGCAGTTTTAGAGAACATGACTTGCTTTATTGCAATCTCATTTTGTATTTCCATCCCCTCTGAATTTTTTGAAGCATATTTCTAGTTTTTATTTTAGCACTTATTTCCCTTCAGAATATCTACTTAGCATTTTTGAACATTGTTTTTGTTGTGGTTTCTTATCTTAGCAACATTTCTTTATGTTAATTTGACCTTTTCATTTGTCCATATTCCATCTTCAACTTGAGTAGTTCCTATTTTGTTAATTTGATGAGGTCAATAAGTTTTTAACCTGTACCTATGGAGATTTGTTGGTTGTGATTTCTAATCTCATTCCAATTCTTCCTGTCAGAGCCCTCAAACAAGGAAAGATCTTTCTTTTGGGTAGTGGTGATTACACAGAGAATGGAGCAGTAAATGAGCAAGATATATTTCAGTCTAGAGCAATCCAAATAAAAGTCAGGAAAATATTTTTTCTATTGGCGCATTTACTATAGAACATTACAGCCCACATTCTAAAATAATAATTGACATCATAACATTTAACAGAAATGTTGCTGAGATAAGAAACCACAACAAAAACAACGTTCAAAAATGCATTTGTGTTAAGGTATATAAATGTTATAATAACCCTAATTATCAGCTACTATTATTTGTCCCCAATTTTCAGACAAGAAAATTAAGACAGAGATCACATACCTAGGAAGTAGCAGCACCAGAAGTCCCTATCTTGTGTGTATGTGGTTAAAGGGTATAGTTAGTGAAATCCATCGTCAAGTCTTTTCTTTAAGTATATTTTTATTGATTTCAGAGAGGCAGGAACATGGAGAGGGAGATAGAAACATCAGTAATGAGAAAGAACCATTGATTGGCTGCCTCCTGCACACCCCACACCAGGGATTGAACCCATAACCCAGGGGGTCATTTGTCCCTGACCAAGAATCGAACTGTGACCTTTTGGTTCATAGATCAACCTTCAACCACTGAGCCATGCCAGGGAGGCCCATTGCCAAATCTTAACAAAAATGTTATTTAAGAGTCAGATAAAAAGATCAATGTTTATTAATGATAAAAAGTATGGGGACATCTCCCCTCCCCCTCTTCAGACAAACATCCTCATCCTTCATTGATAAGTATAAGGACCCTTCTTAAGTTTCCACTCTATTTGGATGATGGCTCACCCACTTTGATTGACCAGAATGGATGGACTGACTCAAAGGCCATCACTTCTATAACCCAGGTCCTCAATTTCACTAGAAATTCATCATCTCACTTTAGGGCATGAAATATAAATGACTTCCTTTTGACTCCACTTGACTCCTGGAGACTACATCTAATGTTGGGGAGAATGTGGTTCAGATTGTTAGCTAAAATGACTGTTAAATCTACTTGAAAGTAGAGGGGGGAAAAATATAGGCCAAGAATCCACAACAGGACCAAGGCAGAGAGAAGCTGGAGGCAAATGATACACAGTTTTTAGTTAGTAAATGTCTCATGAATGAATATGTAAAGGCATGTCAGATGAGACGGTGATGAGTGCAGCATAGCACTATAGCATGGCCCAGTGAAGGAAGTCCATCCTTGCAAGAGAGAATTGGAAAGGAAATAAAATCAGGAGAAAGGACAACTGTCTCTATCAGGCTTTTATACCAGAAAATCAAAGCGTTGGTGATTGAATATCTTGTAGTCAGATAAAAGCATAAGAGGGTCCAAGTTCCCAGCTACATCTGCAAGTAAAATAATATCCTCTCTTGACAAAGTATTTTCAGGGTGTTGATCTAATCTGTCTTGCTGTGTTTGCAGAAGCCTGAATATGTAATCATCCCAGAATGATGAGTCTCTGACTCACTTCCAGAGAGTTTTTTTTTTAAGGTGGGAAAGGGGAAGGATTTTTGCCACCAAGTCCCACACTCAATAGCAGCTTTATTTGTTTAGCCCTTGCAGTTTACAAAGTGCTTTTCGCACCTTTTCTCATTTGGATTTTCACAACTGGTGAGGCAGGAAGCTCACTCAGTTTGTTCCTGTTACGGATAAGCAAGGGAAGGCTCATTTGAAAACACAGCCAAGATCAAGTTGCTGATTAAGGTGTAGAGTTGGACAGGTCTTCGAATTCCCAGGTCTTTCAGTGAAATCATGTTGACTCTAGATAAATATTGTTTGAATTTTTCTCCCTAAACTAGATCTCTTTTATAGTAATAAAGATTTAACTTTCTCTTTTTTAAACTTTGATAATACTTTATTCGTTTCTGTAATCAAACCCATGTAGATAAGATATTTAATACAGTGCGTTACACCTGTACAAATGGGAAATATCTGTTAAATGTTTCTGGACCTATATGGCTGTTAATTTCTATACAATGCCAATCTAACATAGCACAAATGGGATTCTTTGTCCAAAGATGACAGCACAGCTTAAGTTTCTAAGAATTCAATTATATATGTATGTATATATATATATATATATATATATATATATATATAGACTAATAGCAGTATGTTATAAATCAATAACATCAACAGCTGTTCCAGGGTTTGCAGCCACCTCACCAAAATTATAGACATACAGCATACTCCATTAAAAGAAAAAAAAAGTAAAAAACAAATCCTCAGAAAACAGCAAAGGTCTGTTACTGGTGTGATACCTGGCGCTATTTTTTTTATTAGCTTTACAGACATCATTTGGAACACATTCTAGAATAGCACCATTCAAAATAGCTCTAATAAAGCACGGTCACTAAGCATTTCCTAAGGAGGTATGAGATATTTCACATTCACAGAGATTTGATACAGCACCATCCTATATATCAATAATATTAGAGATAATTCAAAAGGCATTATTTGAGACTTGAATTTGAGACTTGATTCTATTTTCCCATCAGAAAGCCCACAGGGTGATACAACCCAGCTCTAATAAGAATTCTCAGACAGGATTTCCTTTCATTAGTGACATAGTTCTAGCTCCTTACTGCTCTTCATGAAAATCAGGAAAATACCTTTTTAGATAGACCTCTCCTCCCCGGAAGAAACCCACCCCATTGGATTCATACAAACATGACTGATGGGAGGCAAGCAAGACTCAACCTAATCAGTACTTTCCTGAATCTGTTGTGAGAGAAAGGACATGCCAAGCAACACTTCAAAGCTTCAGGCCACTAAAACACAGCATGACGTCAAACAGAAGGCATAGCCAAACGTTGCCCACTTGAATATGTTCAGGATGCTGACATCACTATTGCATCACCCTCTCATTCATCCAGGAAGAAGGAGGCAAAGGTTATGATACTTTGATTGCTTCGAAGTAGCAAGCTGTCAGGATCAAAAAAATATGGTTCCTCTGTGAAGCCCCAGCTCTCTTCAGTTCTTCACCACCAAGCCCACAAATGCTATCAACAGTCCAAAGAATGTACAGGAGAAGAGGCCACATCTGATGAGTTAGCTAGGATCGCTACAGTGTTCGGGCTGGGCTATTCCTCTCCAGTGTTATTTCTTCTTACTTCTAAGATTCAAATTTTCTTGATCTGTAGAAAATGGAGATAGAGATTATTACTGTCAGACATTTGAGACAGTTGTTAAATCAACTCATGCTTTAAAAAGAATGATAAAATTATCCAGTATAATTGTGTTAACTTTTCTGCTTAGGCCATATTTTCTCTCTCTTTAATCATCTTAGGTGGGTCTCATTTCACTGTCTGGTTATTAGAATTTGTGGTAAGCAGTGAGGTAAAGTTACCGTACTGTTTCTTGCAAACATAATCTTTCGCAATAAGGTAATTAGGGGGGGGGGGGGGGAAATAGTTAAGCACATAAGATAAACCTATCTTCTACAAATAAATGAATAAAAGAACTTCCGGTAGTTACGAGATTATTCAAATGGTTCTTTCACAAAGCAGCAAATTAGAAATGAATAGTAAAAAATGTGTTTAAATATAAGTTGGTACCCACTGTCTTAAGAAAAGTTATTGTCCTTATAGTATTATGGTTTTAAATGGTACTAGTTTTTGTTTTCCCATATTAAAATAGGGAACTTTATATCCTTAGACCACATCCACAAACATCTCACAACATTGCGTGATTATATGAAAGTAGAGGCCCAGTGCATGAATTTGTACATGGGTGGAGTCCCTAGGCCTCATCTGTGAATTGGGCCTCTTTCCCAGTCCCAGTCAGGCCTATCAAGGCTGGCTGGGGTGGGCAGGGACTGTGGGAGGTGGGCTGGCCATGGGAGGTTGGCTGTGAGAGCACACTGACCACCATAGGGCAGTTCCTGCATTGAACATCTGCCCCTACTGGTCACTGCACATCATAGTGACCGGTCCACTGGTCGTTCAGTCAACCAGTCATAACAGTTGGTTAGGCTTTTATAAATATAGACTAGAGGCCCAGTGCATGAAAATTCAGCCTGGCCTGCCCCCTATCACAGTCCAGGAGCCCTCAGAGGATGTCCTACTGACAGCTTAGGCCGGCTTCCCAAAGCTATAGTCTGGTCTCCCTCTAAGGGAGGCAACCAGGTCAATCAGGAGAAGGTACCATCCCCATCACCCAGTCTATCCAGTCTAATTAGCATATTACCCTTTTATTAGTATATATAATGTATAGAAAAGCATGTTACCTACAACACTGTGGAGATAAGAGTTAAGATCAATAATTGTACAATTTACACACAAACCTTGCACATATGTTTTTTGTTTGCTCTTCTATAAAGTATTTTTATCCATAATTTATAGCCAAATAAACTGGGCTGTTAAGAAGTTAAGAATTTCCTCCAAATATCACATAGCTCTTTTGCTGAAAACTCAGGGAACAGACTCAATTTTTTCATTTCAGATTTGGGACTTGTTCCATTTTTTTTCAATTTTACCTTTTTATCTATTCCACACAATTCATGCATCAATTTCCTACCATCTATTCAAGCTAAAAATGTAGATGGCAATTTTTAAAGCTTGAGTCCCTCTTGTCTCCTCTGTACTGACAGAATATACAGGATGTCATCGTTAATAATAAGAAAACTCATTTTTTACCCATTCAGAATATTAACATTCATAAGCTCACTACATGATTCTGTCTGTGTTCCAGCATCATCTTTCAGGTGTGTATGTTGGACTTTATTCTTTTCAGAGGAAATGTAGTTCACCATCTTTATTCAGTACTGTATCCACTTTACTCCCAAAACTGAATTATTACTGACAACACATGGGCATCTGAAACTCAGGTGTGATTCAAGCACATAGTCCACTCTCCAGTTGGATGAGCCTCGGGAATTTACAACAACCATGAGTTGAATTTGAAAGGTCTGCAAAGAATATATCTAGATCTGCAAAGAATCTGTCTGTCTGTCTATCTATCTATCTATCTATCTATCTATCTTTTATCTATCTATCTATCTATCTATCTATCTATCTATCTATCTATCTATATCTATCATCCATCTATCTATCTATCTACAGTAATTATATACAAACTAGAGGCCCAGGACACGAAATCATGGGCAGGTAGGGTCCCTAAGCCTAACCTGCAATCAGGGCCATCTTCCACCTGCTTGCCCTACCACCCCAGTCTTGTCCCACTGCCACCACCTACCCCGGTTCCCCATGGTTCCTTGTTCACCATCTGGGTGATCAGAGCCTGTGAGCTGTGGGGGAAGGACCAAGAGATCTGCCTTCTGCCTGTTCGCCAGTCCCACCCCACTGCCACCCACCCTAGTTTCCCATGGTTCCCCATTGGCCATCCAGGGATCAGACCTGCAGGCTGTGGGGAGGGACCAAGAGGTGGTCAGTGCACCTCATAGTGACTGGTCGATTGGTTGTTCTGGTTGTTATGCTATTATGGTCACTGGCCTTTTATTATATAGGATTAAAGCGCAAAAAAGAAAATTACTGATATCTCCATGGCTACATGGTGACCTTCCTTCTAGCTATATCTTTGCCTTAGCTTTTCCCATGATTGAAGAGATGCTTACAGCCCACTTGCATTCCATTCTACTTCCTGCACTGAATTAGTTGAAATCTTTTATAGAGAAACTTTCAGGTCAATCCTCGCATGTAAGCTGTGGCCCCATTGCTACTGCATCTGTGTTGTTCACAGCACTGAGTCAATCTCTCTCCCTCCTTGTTCATCCTGACCTGAATCATTTGAAAACAGCTACTCCCTCCCCCCGCCACACTTTTTCTATAAAAATTTTAAGTTAATTGATACTCCTCAATTCATGGCTGATTTATATCATGGGTCCATAAAAGGTCTTTTTCTTATTCAATAACTTATGAATAAGAAAATGCTCATCGTTGCCAGGCTTACTGTATTTTTGTGTGTGTATAAGACACCCTCATAAATAAGACATCCCTACCCACTTTTCCAACCCAAAATTAAGAAGTCAGTATTTTAAACATGTTGCTGGTTTTCCTCTTAAGGCCTTCTGTTTTTTTCATATCTTCAGGAGTTGTTCTTCCTGTTTTCTCCACTGATCATACACTGAGAGGACGTCGAAATTGTCTCTCTGCAGCTATATTTCCACGCTCTTTTGCATAGCTAATAACATCCAGGTTGAATTTTGCAGGGTAAGACAATCCACTTAACGGTATTTATCTTTTTATTTTTTTTGACATCTTTATGGGCTCAAAATGCTCTGGTGCCTGTTGCATCTCTGCACTCTCCACCTCCACCTCCAATTATGGCATCAGCTGACGTCAGTAACAATAAGGCTCGTGATTGAAGGAAGCCTGTTTGACAAGGTATGGGCAGTTATGCACCTGCTCAGCTCCCTCCTCGCCTGACTTCCATGTATAAGACCCCTCGATTTTCAGTCTAACAATTTAAAAAAAAAATAGCATGTTATATGCAGAAAAAATATGGTATTTTGAAAGAAATTTATTTTTCCCAAGAAGATTTCAAAAGGCTAAGATATACACATTTATATTTGTATATAAATGTGAAAAGTTAGAAAGTCAGATAAGTTAAACAGGAAGAAAATAGAAAATCTTGGTTTCCCATTTATTTAGTAATACATATTAAGATTATGAAAGATATGCTTAACTTATTTATCATTCGTGTTTGTGTATATTTACAAAATTGAATTATACATATTTTTTTTAAAAATCTACTTTTACCAAATAATTTTATAATACATTATTAGTTTTATATAACATAACTTAAAATGATTGGCTCATACTCCATTTTACACATTCCCCATAATTAATCCTCTGTAGTTGAGTTCCAAAATTAGGTTTCCCAATGTTATTTGCTATTATAAGCAACACTTGATGACCAACCTTACAGCTATATCTTTCCCTACTCTCATGTCTGTTTGCTTTACTAATTGGTATTATTACCAGCAGTGCCTGAGAATGTTTGTCTCCCTTATCCTCCTCCTGTTCTGCAGATAGTAATTCTTGAGCTTAATGAAAATCTGAATATATCTCCTAGAAAAAACTACATGCCCCATGTAATCAATTGCTAAATATATATAAAGCACCTATAAATCATGTATGCACCAAATTATTTTTATTTACCCCCAACATTTAAAAGAGAGTGTTTCACTGACAAACATCAGTGTTTACAAAGTTTTTTTCTATTATCTTCCATTTATTTTCTGAATCTTAAGATCTTCTTGACACAAAAAGGAGATGTGATCAGAGAAAGAAAACACTGGAAGCATTTATTCTCTGTTCATTTGAGAATTAAAGAGATATGTGAGGAAATATGTATGAATGAAGCATAAATATGCATTTAAGAAGCTCTAAAGAACTTGAAAGTTACATGGAAAAATATAATGAGTCATGAACTATAAATAGAGTCCATGGACATGAAGGTGACTTGAAGAGGGAGGGTATAATACAGATTGATTACAGCTCCTGACACACTCCGTGGGCCCTTGAGGAAGAAACTAAATCCTGAATGAATTTACAGCCTGGGTGACATTAAAAAAATCCAGAGAGGAGAGAGAAAAAAGAGATCATGGGCTCTTCAGTGTGTGTGTGTGTGTGTGTGTGTGTATGTGTTGGACCAGGGGAATACTGGAAAAGTAAAATAAGTATCATTAAGCATTCATTTTAAAATTTTAGGATTCCTTTTTCTGAAAAGATCTGACTACTAAAAAGGAGTTCAAAGATAGAAGTATTTCTGAAAATTAAAGAATTGCTAAAACTCTGGTGAATGCTGTTACAAACTGTACTCAATGCAAATGAAAGTGAAAACAAAGACATTATCAGTACATGTCAGTAGGAAGGGCTCTCCTGTAGTATTCTATCAGAACTGAACAATATCTTCCATGTAATATATTTCTATTTAAAAAATCCAAAATTCTCACACTGGAGTTTACTATTAGATAACATATTTAAGAATCTTATAATATTTTAGGATGAAGAAAACATCTAAAAATTTTAACCTATAGCCTCTTTATAAAGGACTAGAGTGGGTACTCTTGAAGACTAACTCTAAATTCTAGTTTGCATCCTCAGAGAAAAGAACCATGCATAATTATTGTTAGAAAATAAATGAGTTTTGTGCCAAATGTTCTTTTGTGCAACATAGCCAATATGTGTAATAGTCTTAATCCTTATTTCTATAAAGATTTTGAAGGTACAATTAATCCACAGAAAACATTAGTGACATTAACCATTTTCCAAATTGATCCTTTCAAAGAAGAAATATAGCAAAAAATGACGTATGGTTAAAATCTATTATTTGATGCTAACTCTGTTAAGAATGGAATTGTAGCCATACTTTGCCATCGACAGCTGATTTATTCAGCTCTTCTTATTATCTCACTCTCTCTGTGGCTCATTTTTACTCACTCATCAATGACTATCTGGAGGCCTTGAGTAGGCCACAGAGCCCTTGTTCACCAGCTTATCCCTCATTATGGCAGAACCAGAGCGGGTTTGGAGGTAGATTTTGGCCTTGTCTTTTATAATATTATCTGAGCTCACCTCTTTGCAGAGGGCTAACCTCTGGCCATGCAGGCTGCAGCTGCCTCACTCCACTGGATACTGTTCACCTTGAGCTGTGCAATGGGTCTCCTCTCTCTGTCCAGAAGTTTGGAATACCATCTATATGGGCATGTTTTTTGATTAATCTCATTAACTTTAAGGAGACAGTATTACCATATATTTTACCTGGTTAATTTCCAAAGCTATTGACACCATAGATATGTACAATGTGGATGTGAACCCCAGATAAAAACCTTGAACTCTCTGCTTTTCCTCTTGATATTGAAAAGACCTCCAAAAAGCCAACAGAATCTGCCTGTAAAATCAATTTATTAAAAAAAAAAAAAATGTAGAGGAAAGCCAGAACAAATGAAAGGTTTGAGAATTGTAAAGAACTGGGGACTTTATTGATTTTGGAGCATGATGAAAAAAGTACCCTGATAGTAGGAAGTGAGGAGAGAATAGATGGGAGAAAATAGAATTAACATCCATAAATCACTTATTTAGGACTTTTAAGAGTCATAGGAAAGTTATAAAGACTAGAAGGTGAATCCTGGGGTGGTATCTTTCAATTTGAGAAGAACTTTAGGGAGTTAATGCCTGGAAAGAAAGGCAGAAACTGAAGATACTGAAAAGGGAAAGAAAACACGGATGGGTACACGGGCATTGAGAGGGAATGTCGCCCCGCGTCCAGGCAGCACGGTGGCATGGTGGCAGTGCACAAGCATGTCCACTCCTGCTCTGAGAGGCCTGTCAGGGTCACGTCCGATGTCTCTGAGTCCGTCTTTAGCCCCAAATGCATGTTATTAGTAGCAGATAGAGCCTTTATGAGGTTGTTGAAATCCAGGGCTATTTCCCCTGGGCCTTCGGTTTTAGGGGAGCACCACGAATTAAAATGTTACTTACATCAGGTAGGTCCATCAAGTTGTACTAAAACATAAAAGACATGGCTAAGGCTTCCTTGAATGAAATTTGCTCACCATCCTTCCATCTCTTCTCTCAAACCACCACTGGGACAGTATCTTTCTACTTTTCCATGCATCTCAGACTCTCTAGGAATATCTTCTCCCCTCCAGGACTGCCGTGCATGCTCCCTGTGTCTGTCCAGGGTCTGCTGATAGAAAACATTCCAGGGAGTGAGCTGGAAGCAGGAGGTGGCAGTAGCTGAGCTCTGCCTTAGGGCCTGCACTGCTCCCACGGTACTATGTGAGGAAAAGGAATGCTCACTTTCCAAAGATAAACAGTCCTTACCAGTGTTTCTAAGTGGTTAGAATGTCGGCCTGCACACTGAAAGGTTGTGGGTTCTATTCCCAGTCAAGGGCACATACCTGGGTTGCAGGTTCGAGCCTTGCCCCTGTCAGGGTGCATGTGGGAGCCAACCAATCGATGTGTCTCACACTGATGTTTCTCTCTCTTTCTCCCTCCCTTCCTTCCCCCACTCTCTCTAAAAAAGTCAATGGAAAAAATATCCTGTGGTGAGGGTTAACAACAACTACAACAAAAGATGAACAGTATCCTTTCTGAGATAATTTTGCACAACCAAAAGAGGCTAGCTCATAGCTAGTCATGTTTGGTCTTTTCCCTAGGTATAATTCTTTCTAGCATTTTGAATGTATGAATCTTATAAAGTGTATTTTTCTTTAAAAAAGAATTGACAAGAGGCAGGTGAGTGACAATGAGGCAAATGGGCTTAGGAGTTCAATCATTATGAAATGAAAGGGTATTTAACCTGACAAGACAGCTAATTTTAATTGTATGGGAGGGCTGTGCTGTAGAGGGCCAAATTCTTATTTATATTTTAAAGGAAGCAAAGCTTATTCTGAGCTCTGACTTTCAAAAATAAATATATTATTATATATAAAACCCAGAGGAGCCTCTGTGCTCTCACCATCAACATGGAAGAAGCGGAGTCCAGGAAAAAAAATGAAGTATGGGCACATAAAATTAAGCCTTTTGATGTCTTTGCAGAACAGAACCGGTGTCTAGGCATGAAAAATGGCTCCTGCCTCCTCAACTATTACTAAGAACTTGCTTTATCAAGTATAATAAATAAAAGGAGAGAAATGTTAAGTTAAAGAAAAATATGAGTTATGGACAGTGACATGCTCCATCCCAAAGATTCACAACATGAATTTTGTTAGAGTTATCTTACTGCGGAGAAAGAAGAGACCATACATACAGTGGCCATGATTGTCAACTGCTTTACAAAGCAATAGAAATAAACCTGACACAGTACTCAAAGTAGGAGCGCCTTGCTGTATTAGGACAGTCACAGCTATCCATGAGTTGTCTGTGATGGGCCATCCATTGTCCCAATACTTGACTTCTGTTAGCTCTAATTTTCATAGTAACTATAGAATTTGGAAATTATCTACCCATTTCATACCTGAGGCAACTGGAGTTCAGAGAGAAACTATGGACAGATACTTTGCATGTGCAAGTGCCTGGACCCAAAGACCACCATCTTTCCTCTATCTCTCGATGCCTCCTTCAATTGTAGGGCGTTGCTATTTGATGAAAGCTCAACGTCAAGTGTGATAATAGTCAAGGCAAAGTAAGCCAATTGAAGACAAAATACCACTTCCTGTAGTAACTAAATTTAAGAGTTTTAAATAAAGGGTGCACTTTGAGATTAAGTCAAATGTTGAAATTAGTATTGGTGTCTCCAGAAAAGCATGACACAGAGATGTGGGGGGCGGAGCCTCGAATAGATAGAGGTTCTGGGCCCTTCCCCTTTGATGCCCCATGCACTCCCCCCTTTTCCAGCAAATCGTCTGTGCTGTGTCTGATCTTAAGACCCACTAAGTATCTCTCCTAAGCAGAGCGCATGCAGCTAAGTTCCTCACGACAAGGAAACAATAGTTCTGGAATGTTCTACCACCACATCAGCAGCCTTGCCTAGGCAAATCGTCTCATGGAAATGCCCTTCCCACTTTTCTCTTAAATTTAAACAATAAAACCCTTCTCATGTAAAAAATGTTGCTGCCAATATTTTGGTTTATCAAATCTAGCCTAAAATTATGGATCTCCAAACTTTTTCTGGATCTCTACAGAAAAAGTTTGTGGATCCTGCTTTAGATAGATGAGGTGATTTTGCTTGGATCTTTTTTTTTTTTTTTTTTTTTTTACAGAGAGGAAGAGAGAGGGATAGAGAGTTAGAAACATCGATGAGAGAAAATCATCGATCAGCTGCCTCTTACACACCCCCCACTGAGGATGTGCCCGCAACCAAGGTACATGCCCTTGACCGGAATCGAACCCCGGACCTTTCAGTCCACAGGCCGACGCTCTATCCACTGAGCCAAACTGGCTTTGGCGGATCATTTTTTTTAATGTTAAATAATCTTAGCATACATAGAACTGATTTGGAAAGGCGATTTTTTTTTTTTTTTTTTTTTTTTTTTTTTTTTTTTTAGTATATAATACACAGGTATGGGCCAAAGACATTGAATGAGCTTATGTCTGGTACCTGTTTTCCCTGGTGGAATCCCATTAAGTGCCTTGGCTAGCATTTCCAAAGACATATGTAGCTGCTTGCTGGTAGAAAGTGTATGCTGACCAAGTTTCAAAGGTCTCCACTCTGATCTTTGTGCTCCAACCATGAGATCATCTGATAAATTATTCTTTCCAGAATCAGACTGGCAGACCAACCGTCTATTTTCTGGCTCAGAAAAACAGCAAACAGACTGACTTGCTTCTTTCATTATTCACAAGTGAAACCTAATCAACTCCTTTGTCGGACCCCACACTGACAGTCCTGACATACTCTGCACCTAACTTCAACACCGGGCCTGTGCGAACAAGCTTCAAAGGCAGCTGCCAGCGTTACTGTCTCTGGGATTCCCGCCCAGAAAGCCCCCAGCGACGCGGTGGCTTCTCTGGAGAAAAGTTGGGCTTTGCTCAAAGTGCCAACAAAGTCCTCAGAGACACCGAAGAGCAGTGATGTTTGAAGTTGCCACTGAGTCTGATCAAGCCCTCTTCTCACAGCCCTTGGGATTTCCCATCTTTCATGCAGCCAACAGGTTATTTCATGACAAGTCACAAGTTGGGCTCACGAAGCAGTTCACTTGTTAAAGCACAAGAAGGAACTTCACAAGCAGAGCTGCCTGAGGGCCAGCGAACAGACGCACAGAGGGAAGGGAGACCATGGGTATGGGGATTCAAAGAACCCAGGTTTAAACTCAGATTCTGCCATTGCCTCGTCAATGTCTCAGTGCCTGCTTTAGCTAGTGTGGATCCCTGCTTTCGATAGAGGAGGCAATTTTAATTGGACCATTTTAATGATAAATAATCTTAGAATAAATATAACTAATTTGGAAAGGGGATTTTTTTCTTGGAAGATGGGGTGTTTCTCTCAGCGTCATTTCGGTTACATTAAATGTGATAATCTAGGTAACATAACTCATTGCATATCCATCAGGTGTGCAATTAACATTATTATTATTAATTATTTTATTATATTATGCCAACTACTAGGATTCTAAATCTCTTTGTGTGTTTTGAGACATATGATACAACCAGCCCAAAGAAACACTATATCCTTAAAATGATCAAGAAAAAACACACACAGCCCTAGCTGGTTTGGCTCAGTGGATACTCAGCAGGGGTCTTCAAACTACGGCCCTCGGGCCACATGCGGCCCGCAGAGGAGTCTGATCCCGCCCGCCAGGTTTTTTGGGCAGTGAGCGCAGCCGAGGTGTTACAGTAGGAATTAGTAGTTCATATAGTCCGGCCCTCCAGCTCTCTGAGGGACCGTGATCTGGCCCCCACTTTAAAAAGTTTGAGGACCCCTGGGATAGAGCATCAGCCTGTGGACTGAAGGGTCCCGGGTTTGATTTTGGTTAAGGGCACATGCCCAAGGTTGTGGGCTCGATCCCTGTTGGGGGGCGTGCAGGAGACAGCCCGTCAATGATTCTCTCTCATCATTGATGTTTCTATCTCTCTCTCCCTCTCCCTTCCTCTCTGAAATCAATAAAAATATTTCAAAAAAGAGTAAAAAACGGTAAAGGAAAAACACACATACACACAAACACCTGTTTAATAGGGCAAAACCATCTAATTTGATCATAATCATAATGTTATGATTCGTCTTTCTGGCTTATATTCTTCCTCAGCAAAATGTGAAGGTGAACCAAATGCTTTTTAAGGGTCCATTCAAATATTTATTGCTGCAATATTCATCTCCTGATTTCTTTATGGGAATGTTTGCATGTAGCTCGCTGGTCTCTATTATCCATTCCCCTTATCCTTTCTCAAAAATACCTTTATGTTTGGCTTGGGAAGGTCTTGTCTGCTTTAATACGTGTATGAATATGAGATTTTGGAAATGTACTTTCAGCAAATGACAAAGCCTCATTCAGGTTTTCCTCCTGCCTTCTGCTCCAAATTGCCCCTGGCTTCCTGCCCCATGTGGAAGGGCTAAGTCCCATCATGCCCCTTTCTGATGACAAGGACAAGGTAAGCCACCCTTCTCTCCTCTACTCTTTTTCAATCTCCCTTCCTCTTTCTGTACTCTCCCTTCCTCAGTGGGTTTCACATCACTACTTTCCTAATGAACTGCTTGGTTTGAACAAATGTGAGAATGAAAGCGAGAGATCCTGGACGGTATTAACAATGAGCAATTCTGCCCAAACCGATTTGGCTCAGTGTGTAGAGCATTGGCCTGCAGACTGAAAGGTCCCAGATTTGATTCCCGTCAGGGGCATGTACCTTGGTTGCGAGCACATCCCCAGTAGGGGGTGTGCAAGAGGCAGCTGATCGATGATTCTCTCTCATCGATCTTTCTAATTCTCTATCCCTCTCTCTTCCTCTCTGTGAAAAATCAATAAAATATATTAAAAAACAAAAACAATGAGCGATTCTGTTTAATCATATCAGCATGAGAATGCAACATACCTAAAGGTTGATCAAGTTCTCGTCCAGAGTCCGATGGCTATGGTCTCCAGTGCGGAACTCAAGTGGCACCTCTGTTCTCCTGAGATGGCACGCTTCCCTCTCCTTTCTGTGTCACGAGGCAAGCTATTATTACGAGTGCAGTAATGAACAAAATAAATCCTCTCACTGTAGGCAGATAATCTCTACTGCACGAGATAATTATCAGATCTCAGGGGAATTTGTTTTTGCACTCACTTCATAATGATGGCTCTCTCCTCGGAAGATGCTCCATCACGTCTAATAGAATGTAATCACAAACCATGGTGGGATGTGAGGCACTTGTTTAAAATCTGTCTCCTAAGAGGAAAGGAATGGGGAAAGTTAATTATATCTAATGGCTCTTGATCTCCCAAGAGGATAGTCTTTCCTACCTGACAGAAAACAGTGGTTTGAGAAGCCAGGAAATCTGATAAGTAGCTTAACTTTTTTTGTAAAAGGTGAGTCTTCTACTTGTATTACGTGACAAGGCTACTATCCAAATGAGAAGCTCTCAGATTGCCTGTTCCTTAAAGAAACACTGACAAGCAGGAGGAGGGTCAAGGCCAGCACTATAAAAACAAAAGAGGGAGGAATCTTTTTGAATCTCAAATCATAGGACATTCTGCAAAGATAAGGTTTTCACTTAATCATGGCAACTCCCTGGAAGGTTTTACATATAGGCAAATATAGCAGATAATGAGTTATTGACCCAAAGGGAGTTCAGGAAATGCAGAGCTTAACTAATGTCTATTTTCTATCAGAAGGGACATTGATGTGGTAGGAGAAGGGGGGTGATCTATTGATCCATCCCCCCAGATCCCTCTAACCCACACTAATAAAAGAAAGAGGAAAAAAAAAGATGAATACATTCTAAGCCCAGTTTGCATCTAATAAATAATCCTGCAGCGAGAAAAGTACTTGGCCTCCCCGAACCTGATGTCATTGTCATGACATTCTGCCTTGTGATAGGTTCTGAGTTTTATCAGCACCACATGCAAAACAGAGCAGTTGAATCTTTCACCTAGAAGCGGACACTTTCCACATGGTGCTAAGTTCAGGTTTTTTTTTATTTTATTCTTGCTGATAAGAAACAGGAATAAGAATAATCTTTCCTAAATTGCTTCCTTTTTACTTGTTTCTGAAACAAAGTGATTTGGGGGTAGGTCATAGTGAGGATTCTTGCTTTTAAGGAGAGGTAGACTACTTTCCCTCTAATGACCCCAACAGTTTTAAATCTTTAATTTGGATCCTGTCCAAGTCAGCCATAAGAAGTAAGAAGAGTGTTACAGCGAGCTGGGAAAGAAAATTTCATTAGGTCTATAATGTAGACTTAATATTAACATATTTACTCATCTATTTAATAATCTTTCACTGTGTACCTACTATGGATACATTCAGGGTGTCTAACATTGCAGGATAAAAAGATGTATTGGCCATACTTTAATTCTTTGGGAAACATAAACAAGCAAATCATATCACAACACAATGATATGTAATAAGCCCTACAGTGAACATACAGCCTGAATGCTAAGAGGTAATACAGGAGAATCTAATATTTCAAGGAAATTTCCTTAAGGTCAGAGAAGGCATTAATAAGCTGAATTGAAACAGCAGAGTCTGCCTTAGACATCCAGATGGAATGGAGGTTTAATCTGCCTGTTATTGTTTATAATAAGCCATGAAGTTACTTCTCCAAACTATAGATGTAAAAATACAGGCAAAAAAAATGGAATTGAAGCAAAAGACTCTGATAATAAATTGACAGGCCTTTGCCTGGTCTTGTTTTTAAATCTATTTAAAAAAAATTTTTGTTAGTAGCTCACAGACTTTTTAAAAAATTGATTTTAGAGAGAGAGAAAGGTAGAGGGAGGAAGAGAGAAACATCTTTGTGAGAGAGAAATACCGATTGGTTGCCTCCAATATGTGACCTGACCAGGGATTGGACCACAAGTTGGGTTTGTGCCCTGACTGCGAACCAGACTTGCAACCCTTCAGTTCATGGGATGACTCTCCAACTAGCTGAGCTATACCACCAGGGCAGTAGCTCATAGACTTTTATCTGTTTTTTTTTTTTTTTTTTTTTTTTTTTTTTTTTTTTTTTTTTTTAAAGCTTTATTTTGAATTAAAAGAGGAATAAAAAAAGAAAGTAAAATGATTTATGATCGAATATTGTGACTTGTTTAACTTTCACATGTGAGCCACATCTCCCTTAAAGCTTCATTCTACTGGGACACCCAATGGAGTGGCAAACACTTTCACGGTCCAGGAGATGCTGGACTCATCCACCTGCAGTTGCCTGTAAGAGGTCACTGTCATCTGAGAGCCATCACTGAGTGCTGTTCAAGTCCTGATCAGACTATGCTGTTGGGGCCAGTGGTGCTGGATATACAAGGGTATAAGAAGAGAGATACGGCTCACGGAGAGGCAAATGCATGTATGTACTTCATCGATGGCCACAGTAGTATAGAGAAAAATAATCGGGGGTAAGAAATAGGAAAAGTAATTGTTTGCAGGTTGGATTGGCCATTTTGTACAAGATTGTTATGGAGGAACTCACCAATGAGGTGACATTTGATTTGGAACCTCATTTAGCTGATGGCTTTACTCTAATTTTGGATTGCACGGCCAGCTTTGCTGTGATGCTGTGCTGGCGGGATATTGTCACTAATACCTGTGGCAGTTATACATGTTTCCATAAATAATATTTGATATTATGTCAAATAAGATAACATACTTGCTTGAATGTAGTAACCACCTACCAACTACCATATTTCCCAGAGCAGCTGCATCCCGCACATTTTTAGAAGAGCTTCGTTGATGTGGAATGGAAAAACAGAACATAGGATGTTGAGTGACATTTAAGTTTGCCTGTCAGGTGATATTTTATGAACCTAGCTTTTCCAGATCCCAACACTAAAACAACACAAGGGTAAAAAATAAAAATTAAAAAAAAATGGTGTTTTGAAGGTAAGACATTACAATGGTTCTTCCAAGGTTTCTCTCTCCTTGCTTCATTTTTATAAAGTGATAGTGTGTGCAAAGAAATTTGAGAATATCAATCCCAATCTGTGGCTTGAGGAAAAGTAACTGCCTGCACATTTGTTTTATTTTACTGAGTCTTTGTGGATACTGCATTTCAAACTATTTGTACTCAAAAGGAGTAGATAAGATTTGAATATTCCTAGTTCTAAGTTCAGGCTAAGCTAGTCCAGTGTTCTTTTTCTGGCTTCTTCTAAATGTCTTAAAATCCATCCTGATTCAACTACCTATTCGTTAATCACCTGGGATGTTTGTCTGTGGCCTCTTTTCCATCTAAGTGTGTATCTCAGCAAAATTCACCTGTCTCCTAAGATGAAAGTGACTTTGGATGTACATCTTCTCCTAAGACAAGACCCTTCCTTTTATTTTGCCTCCTACTCAATACGAGTGTCCTCTCAAACTCTGCAATACTGTTTATCTAAGAGTTTGTTAAATTGAAAAATGATAATCATTTCCTAAAATTTGCTGCATCCAGGATA
Organism: Pipistrellus hanaki; assembly: GCF_964339955.1. Lineage (NCBI taxonomy): Eukaryota > Metazoa > Chordata > Mammalia > Chiroptera > Vespertilionidae > Pipistrellus > Pipistrellus hanaki. The sequence goes on along the minus strand of NC_140505.1, from coordinate 8,595,927 downwards.
GATAATACATTTAGGCAATTAACAAAGAAGCTAGATGTTTGTGAAAGTAATGCTAAGATAGTCCCTAGTTCTGATAAACATATTTCCATGGGCATTTTAACATTCTGATTTTAAATATCTCATCAGTAAACAAGATGAATATCCATCAGTCCTCTAAAGGCCAAGGAAAGAAGTAATTATAATTCCAGAGCAGTAGCAGTAAACACTTGCTTGTGGCCTTATTCCAATGTCAGCGCTTCATTTTAATAACTGTATCTCTACTATTCATTGTAAAATCCTTGAATATACTTAACAACCTGCTTAGAGTATATTGAGCTTATGGAGATAACCAAATGAAGCCTGAAAATTTATTGTAAGTCAATTGTGCAGATTATATGAGAGATAGATAGTCATTCTAATTCAGGGCTGAGCAGTAGCATGCAGAATGTAAAGATTTGAATAGAACAGTGTTTGAGCAAGTACAGCCATGCCTGGTATCATTCTTCATCATTGTCAAGCATCTCCCCTACTTAGTATATTTCTCTTAATTCTTGATTAGCAGCTGTCAGAGCTCTCTTTAGAATATGACCACACTACTGTGATAATTCAGGTAGAACTTTGCAGTTTGCAGAGCATTTTCCACATGTATCATCTTCTCCAGGCTTTCAACAATCCCAAGAAATGGGATCATTATGGTTGTTTCATGTATAAAGAAAGGAAGGCTAAGTAAATTGACCCAAGATGGCTAGTTGAGTGAGGCTATCTTCTCCCTCCCAATACAATGTATGTATAATTGTATTTGGTTTTGTTTGGCTATTAGCATACACTCCCCTTTCCTAATTGATGGAGGCAAGAGTAGGCTACTACCATTGTGTATGCTCCTGTGGGTCAGCAGGGCCCTAATCCTCCCAACATCCCCTACGTACCACCTCCCTCCCTGTGGGAATTGTAGGAGGTCAGGTTTCTTTTTTTTCAACGTCTGTCAGCAAGGATGCTACTCATTAACTGGGCTCAGTCAGTTTAATTTCTAGAACTTTAAATTTTGAAAAAAAGATGCAAAGGTGAAGGAATTATAAGATACTTTGGTTAGATGGACGAGGCCATGGCAACATTTGCAAGAGCCCACAGTACATATGGAGGCCCATCTCCTATAAAATTAAATATTTGGAAGTTATAAATCAATCTAACAAACTATTGAGTAATGTACATAATACAATATATTTCTATTCTTATGCCTTGACAAATGTAATTTCCATAACCATCCAGGTGGCCAGGTTTGAATGTAGAATTCTCAGATCCCTTGGAGTTGCATGCTAGACTCCGGAAGCATAGGCAGCGCCAGCCTCCGGTGCTTAGCCCTAGTCTGCTGGTCCTCTTTCATTGTCTTTCTGCTCCTGGGCTCCATCCTGCTCTGGAAGGAGTTTTGCGCCTATTCCATGGACACCAAGGCCTGCAGATCCAAGCTATTCATATCCCCCAACAGAAAGCTACTCCCCACCCTTCCCTTATCTTCCGTAGTCCTAGGCAAGTACTTATCTAACTCTATACATTTGCTTTTTTGCAACACTTGATATAAATGGAATCTCACAATATGTCCTTTGTGAATGACTTCTTTCATTTTGCATAATGGTTTTTAAAGGTTTATTTATGTTCTAACATGTATCATTATTTTGTTTCCTTTTATTGCTGAATAATGTTCTAGTCTGGGTATACCTCACTGATTTATCCATTCATCAGATGAACATTTGGGCCGTTTTCACTTTGGGCTGTGATGAATAATGCTTTTGTGAACGTTTATGTACAGTGTTTGTGTGGACATTGTTTTAATTTCTCCTGGATACATATGTGGGAGTGAAATGGCGTGATTGCATGGTAAATCTGTGTTTAAGCATGTGAGGGGCTGCCAGACTCTTCATTTTCCAAAGCAGTTGCATCATTTTACATTCCCACCAGCAGTATGTGAGGGTTCCAACTTTTCTATATCCTGTCAATACTTGGTATTATTTGTCTTTTCTATTATAACCATCCTGGTGTGCATGAAGTGGTATCTCATTGTGGTTTTTATTTGCATTTCCTGATAGCAAATGCAGTTTCTCTTTGTTTAATTATCTCTTAAAAAGAAGCCCAGAAACATTACAAATGAAATATTAACTCCATTTCACAATGTTTTATGTTTATAATTGATTTTCTTTAACATTTTAAAAATAAAATAATTCAACTTTATTCATAAGTGTGGTTTTAAAATAAATATCATGTTTCTAATAGATTATGACATAACTAAGCATTATTCTACTTTCTTGAAAATGTAGACATTAATTGTTTTCTGTCTGGGGTTTTTAAGATTTAACACTCATGGTTTTATCAAGGTCATGAATAAGCTTTGGACATTTTTTAATAATTAAAAAGCCCTAGATATTCCTCAATTCAGGATACTGTATTCTCTGATAGAAAAATTTATGAGATGTACATTTGGAAAACAGATTTTAGCCAATCAAGAATTTAGATTTATCATAGATTTTTTAAAATTTTGTGTGTTTTAATTTTTTTAAATTAAAAACGTGGATTTTTACTGTTAATATTTGACTCAGCTCAAAGGAGGACATTCCTTATGAAGTGATGGTGACAAGATGTTAAATAAATCCAGTGAAATATCGAATTAAATGTTGAAAGGTAAACATTTTTTGCAGAGAAAATATCAATAAAATATATTTTTTTTAAAAAGAGAAAATAATTATCTGAAGTATTTTAAAAATTATATGTGAGTAAATGCGTAGCTTTATTTATGACATAACAAATGGCATTCAACCCTTGAGGTCACAAATCTCAATATGCTAGAGACTTTGAGGAAAGGCTGAGGGGGAGAAGGGGGATTTACTTTTCAGTATAAAATCCACATGCATGTATTGTAGGTCTCCGATGGAATTGCAGAGAATCATGTTCTCAAATAGACCAAGGTGTGCAAACTCCTTTGAACTAAAAAACAAAACAAAAACAAACAGAGAGCAGTATCTGTAGCGTAAGCTAGGACAGAAATCTCCTCAGCAAACTCAGAGGGCTCACAGGGCTTTTGGAAGAGTCAATCTGTATATTGGTATACATTCTAAGAAAGGATTTCAGTTCCCTATTGCATCAAGGACAAGATTGACTGAGATTAAGATCTAATCTCATGACTTCTGGAGAATGGGCTAAAGAGATGACGTGCAAAACTGAAAAAGATTCCTAAGAAATCTGAGCAGAGAAAGGTTATGAAAAAGTGCTAAGATAGCTGTAAGGTTTATTTTCTTTATCTTTGACCTTTGCTGCCTTGACTTGATCACTGTCTGGCAGCATGACCTTGAGAAAATTCCTGCAAGCAAGATAGAGGTGGCTGTACCCCAGGATTACTGTGTGGATTACATGGGAGACTGCATGTACGACAGTTGTCCATATGCAACCTTCTCATTGTGTCTGTCATATAATAGGCATTCAAAAACAGTAGTAAATTAAGTTCTCTGTCTGGGCCAAACACTTTTTAATATTGACTTCTATACTAGTAATTTTCACATCAGTCCTAAGAAGCTATATCATATTTGGAGGCTTTGGGGATTTTTTTTTTTTTTTTGTATTTTTTTTTCTTTTCCCACAAATGCAGCCCAGAAACTCAGTGAGAAAAGGTTTAATGACTTGTCTACTAACATAGTGAGCCAGAATATGAACCCAGGCAGAAGTTTTAAATATAATACTATTACTGTGTTAGGTATATAGAGTCATAACAAAAAAATTTAGCCTATTTTAAAGGACAATTATTATTTTATACCAAGAATTACAGTTAGTACCTTAAAATTATTTTGTGAATAATAATAAATCTAGAAAATAGAAATTTAAAGAAAACAGGGTTATTTCATGGGTCTTGCAGTCATCCTTAGTAAGGTGACCTCATGAAATGACATAATTTGTTTTCTATTCCCACAGGTCACATAATATGATTAGTGTAGTGTTTGAGTTAAGTAAATTATCTTGGACTTAGCTCCAGGATTCTAAAGGCAGGTAATTTCATGATTCCAGCAAATTCATCACCTAAAAGCCAAGAAGAGTCAACGCACTACTATGCTATAATTAAAGGTGTCTGTGATGACTCAATCACAGGATCTTTCAACCCCTCCTTAAGTGTATTAATCACCATGGCACTCTCTGAAAGCCACACGTGAGTGGGAGAAGAAGCCTGGCTTCATCAACCTATTGATTGGAGAAACACTTCTCCTAGAAAGGGACTGTGGCATTGACAGAGGCAGCTCTCCCCGGCTGACCACTATTTCCAAGAGAGTAGACAGTTGAGAACTGCCATTGGCAACACTCTAAGAAGCTGAGGGAATATGTCTTTCAATACTTATGGGGACCTGAGCATAGTATACATTCGCTATAGATTTTTTTTTTTTTTTAACCTTTGGATCACCTACAGATATGGGTCAGTATTGCATTACTATCTTAAAAACCTAAGTTGAGGATGAACATGGAAATCTCCTGCAGTAGAAAATCAAGGGATGGAAGAATATTTTGCATCCAGTAAATTATTGGCATCCTTATTTATTTCTGTATTGTTTTTTCTTTGATGGCATTTAAATATATACTAGAGGCCCGGTGCACGGATTTGTGCACCGGTGGGGTCCTTTGGCGTGGCCTGCAGGGATTGGGCTGAAACTGGTAGTCCAAAGCCACCTGCCTCTCCTGCCTGCTGCTTCCGCTCATCCTGGCCCCACTGTGCCTGCTGTGGGTTCACGCCCATTCAGTCCCAAGTGGGAGAGACTTGTGCTGCTGCAGCGGCGCTAGCCAGCTGTGAGCCCTGCATCTGGTGCTATAGGTCAGCTGAGCGGTGCTCCCACGGTGGGAATGCACTGACCACCAGGAGGCAGCTCCTGCATCGAGCGTCTGCCCCCTGGTGGTCAGTGTGCATCATAGCAACCGGTCTACCGGTCATTCAGTTGCTTAGGCTTTTATATATATAGATGGTTCTCTCATTATGTCAGATAGCAATCAGTTCCTACCATCAAATAATGAACAGAAGCATAAAGAGTTGTCACTGAAAGCAAGTATGGGATGAAGTGGCAGGTCCAGCACATAACAGCAGAAAGGACACTGTGGCATGTTTGGGGCTACAGACTAGGTGGACCATTGTAATTTAATCATCATGCTAATGTGGACAGAGTCACAGGTCTTTGGATTATCAGGGTTAAGACTCCAGGGTGATGTGAAAACCTCGTGTATATCCGTGGAATCACTTGAATTCTTGAATTGCCATTCAGCCTGTTCTGACTGCAATGAGCTGTTAGATAGTTTTGCAACAGTTTGGATGAGTTACTGCAGTTGCAGAAATATTTCCATTGACTCCTGTGAGTAATTTATGCAGTGAATGAATCTGGCTGGCTTTTATCAAAGTCCCAATCAAAATAGAAATCATAACTGTTGTTTTACAAGCCAAGTGCTCTAGAGTTGGAGAAACTGACATTATTTTACCTGTATTTATAATAATTTCTTGAGTTTTACTGCTTATTCTAAAGAAGAGGATTATTGCTGCAATATCTTTTTAGCAAAATAGTTTGGCAGACAAAGTTACTGAAGCTGAATATTATTTCAGCAGAGCCATTAAGTTTCTTTTGATACAATTTTTAGCTCAAAAGATATCACTGTTCTTTCAAGAATTCTTTGTTCAATAGATTTTTGAAAAAAAAAAAATGAATAACATTAGTGATTCCTCAAATCTCCTTTAGTCCAAAGTATTCAATATCTGTTTTACTTTAAAGCAGAAGTTTTTGGTAAGATATGTAACAATCCATAACTAGTATATTTATAATAAAACGAGAGGCCTGGTGCATGAATTCATACACCAGTGGGGTCCCTTGGCCTGGCGTGGCCTGGCCTGCGGGATCAGGCCAAAACTGGCTCTCCAACATCCCCCGAGGGGTCCTGGATTGTGAGAGGGTGCAGGCCAGGCTGAGGGATCCCACCAGTGCAGGATTAGGGCAGGAGAAGGATGTAAGAGGGCTCCAGGGCATGTCTGGCCAGTCTCGCTCAGTCCTGATTGGGTGGACACCAGCAACAAGCTAACCTATTGGTTGGAGCATCTGTCCCCTTGTGGTCAGTGCACATCATAGTGAGCAGTTGAGCAGCCTTAACATATTATTAGTATTAGTATATTTTGCTTTGATTGGTTGAATGGATGACCAGATGACCGGACACTTAGCGTATTAAGCTTTTATTATATAGGATTATCAGAAAGGCTCTAACAAATAATACAATTAATAATATGTGGTATTTTTTTTTCTATTAGAATTTTTATGATGGCCATTTTAATTTTAGTAACACTGACAATGCTATTCTTTAAATAATAAGAAAAGTATATTTAAAGTATCATCTCTCTCTAAAGTATCAAAATGTACTATTTTCTTTATGTATTACTAAAAACCTCTATAATACAAATTCTAGTTATGAAAACAATTCAAGCTTAAAGTATTTTCTACTGTAACAGCAAAGCCACACAAGTTCTTTCAATCCAGTTAACACCATAGCCAAGTTATCATCTGATCAAGAATGGATTCCATTAACAAGACACTGCCCTTCAGGAAATGTCTACAACGTGCACTGAGCCAGGGAAGACCGAGCTGCTGTGACACAGCATAGAGCTGTCCCCTTCCGGTTTCTTGAAAGTAACTTTTGTTGGTAGTGAGCAACTATGTGGTCCTCCTGGGAAAAAGGCTGAGTTAGTGGAAAAGTGACAGAGAATATCTTGTTAGGAATTTGAACCCTGACCTGTTAGAGCATAGGACTGTGGACCAAAGGATCTTGGGGTTTGATTACCAATCAAGAGCATATACCTCAGATGCTATCTGGATCAAGATAAAAGTTATTCGAATTATTTTATAGTTAAGCAATTGTGTTATATTGTTTTGATGAAACAAGGCAATAGAAATTAGTAATTGATAAAATTTACTTTACAAAGATTCTTTTTAACATGTTGGTGATTAACATCTGTCCTCTTTAATAGAAATGTTTGAAGAGAAACAGAAAATTTAGATCAGAGGGGAAACTTCCTGGTCAAGAGAAGTTTATTATTGAATTTCATTTGGGTTCCAAAGATGTATGTTAATAGGATAAGTATTTTATTTTTAAATATATTTTTATTGATTTTTTACAGAGAAGAAGGGAGAGAGATAGAGAGCTAGAAACATCGATGAGAAACACCAAGCAGCTGCCTGTTGCACACCCCCTACCGGGGATGTGCCCACAACCAATGTACATGCCCCTGACTGGAATCGAACCTGGGACCTTTCAGTCCGCAGACCAATGCTCTACCACTGAGCCAAACCAGGTTCGGCGATAGGCTAAGTATTTATCTAGATTAGATGAATATACCAATTTAAGATCACATGGGCAGAAGTAACACATTTAAATTTGCATGAATAATTATGTACATAGATGTAAGTGTAAACCTGAAGCTTATTTACACTCACTGAAATCTTTAAGAATTATTTTAAAATTTTGGAATTAAGATGGGCCTCAGAGATTAGACACTAAAATATAGGAAGTTAGAACTCCTAAAGCACCTAAGACATCATAAAATCCTCAGGTTTAGATGAGGAAATTGAAGTTCAGGGAGTCTAAAAAAAAAAAAAAAAAAAAAACTTGTTGGAGATGCTCTCTCTGGTTTCAAGCTAAATTGACATTAAAATTGCACATTGCAATTTCCATCATTATTCCACATATGATGAAAAGAGTGGACTTTCAACCCTTATCAGTTTCATAAATATGCTCTTGTTCATTGAATTTCACACTTTTAGGGGCAGTTATTCTGTTAGTCCAGAAACCACGATTAGTTCCATCCATTTAAACACCAGCTACCTGGTGATTGTGTGATTTAGAATGCGAGTCTGCTTCTGAAGACTAACTTCAGTCTGAATTTAATCTTGGAGATTTAATGGCATAAATCAATGGAAAGTCTTGGATATTTAAATGTTTGCCTTAGAAAGCAGTATTTCCAGTGTCAGTTTTCAACTGCCTTTTAGATAAGAAACTAGTGTGTGTTTTTTTTGTTTTGTTTTTTTGTGTGTGTTTTTGTTGTTGTTTTTATGCTTTTTGTTTGACTTGACTTTTTAAAAATTGTTTGATTTTGAGTAGTTAGTTTTAGGAAATACATATCTGGCATAATTTTCTTCGAGAAACATGTTATTAAAACCTCATAAAAATGCTAATAGTTGAAAAGGAGGGCAATTGGAATTGATTTGAAGGAGGAGGCACAGCTGTCTGGAGTAATGTTAACTGTATTTAACGTAAGTGATACACTGGGTTAAACAGAAGGCTGACCATCACTTCAGTGTCTCCATGAACCCTTTATCAGTCACAGGCAAGTTGCTGAAAGTGACAGCGCTTGGGCAATCTGTGATTCAAAGTGCCACCGACAAGAGAGGATGTAATTTTCTGGTCTTTATTACTGAGATCAATAAGCAAATCGGATAGCAGGCCATGCATGTCTGAAATAATGAAACCAGGGTGCCAGAACCCATTTTCTCTCTTCTTTCTGTCGAGTTCACCAAGGGCCCCGACAAGGCTGGGATTTGAAAGCAAATAAATAAAAGCAAACCAGCGCCAGCAGTTATTTATTTTAGGTGATGCGTACGGCACCCCATCTGAGTTGCGTGACAGAAAAGTGCATAATAAGAGGCCATTACTTTTCGAAGGTCAAAAACAATGAATAATGAAAGCAATGGAGAAAATGTATAAGATGTGAGAGTAAGTGTGTCTGTGCAGGGGGTTGAGCACTGAGGATGGGAGGGACACGGGGGAGACATATTTCATCAAATACGGCATCAACTAGACGCTGAATTATTATGCTTAAATCCTTTTTTCCAAACCAAGTCACCACATGCTGACAATACTCCACATTTTTGCTTCATAAATTATGTAGCAGAAATGCTTTGCACATAAATCATATTTTGTTAAACTAAGCTCCAAGTGGGTACATGTAACTTACTGTAAGTTCAATTTTAACTGTTTTTCCCCCCTTTGGAATGATTTATTTTTATTTTTTATCACAATCTATTTCTAAGTTCTTGAATTTCAAACTGGAGTTACCAGTTACCTAACACGTTTTCGTGAACAATTCTTAACGAAATAAGAATTGTTCTTAATTTAGAGTGTATTAAACACATCACATCTCAAATTAAATGAGAAAATATTTTGGAAGTATATTATATTTCTTTCAAATGACTCGATATTGCATGAATATGGATTTCAAAGCAATTATTAACACCGTTTACTTTAATTACACTGTTTTGTCTAAAATTATTTACACAACAAAATGTGATTCTGCTCACATGCACATCTATGGGGATCAGTGGTACAATTCTAGTATGATTTTAATAAGGTAACAGTATGGAGAAAGTGTCTGTGTGTGATAATACTTCCTAAAGAGAAAAATCAAGCCCAGCCAGCATGGCTCAGTGGTTGAGCGAAGACCTATGAACCAGGAGGTCATGGTTCAAATCCCCATCAGGGCACATGCTCTATATGTGGGCTCTATCCCCAGAGTTGGGGTGTGTAGGAGGTAGCCAGTCAATGATTCTCTCTCATCATTGATGTTTCTATCTCTCCCTCCATCTTCTTTACTCTCTAAAATCAATAAAAATATTTCTTTTTAAAGAAAATAAATCAAGTTGTCTAGGCCAAAAGTTGAGAGTAAGTTTGCACTCCAATTTTTTTTTCTTTTACCTCAAAGAGTCTAGTGAGGAGCACCAATTGTTACATTGTCAGCAAGGCAACACCCATGAAATCTGCATTTTAAATTGAGAACCATGTTTGACGTGATCTAGCCTGACTTTGTTCCCTTGCTGTTGAAGAAACAAAGGTGTAGAAAAGTAAAATGCTTAATTCCAGGTCACAAAACCGCTCTAGAACTCAGGCCCCCAATTCTCTCCTTTTAGCGGGAGGAACAGCATCTGAGGATTCAGACAGAGCTGGACTTGAATGTTAGGTGTGAGACGTCGGACACAAGTTACCTAACTTTTCTGGGCCACAATGCCCTCATCAGTGATCAAAAATGGAGAGAGTAGCTTCTATACTTAGTTTGATGCAAAAATTAGACCTGTACTTAAAATGCTTAGCCCAGGGCCCGATGTATGTCTCTTGCTTCAGAAGTGGCAGCTACGACACAGGTTTGATGTAAACTTGACTAGAGGAAAAGAAATGCCTGCCTGTGTTTGGCTTTTATCTTAGCCACTTAATTTAAAACCATTAGTTAAGGTGGGCCATCTTCCAAACTCATTGGACAGAGAAGCATACTAAATAACTAAAATTGCAATCCACTTGCTAATCTTTGTCTCCATGATATTGATTTAGCCTCAATAATCTTTGTGAGAGAGTACAGAACAAAACAAACAACTGAGTTCAGAAAAATAGATAATGGGAGCAAACTTTTGGATGAAGAATGGCCAAAGAACTGTTTTCTAATTAGTAGGATAATGAGGCAACACTCACACTTTCAAAACTGACTCAACACTACCTATTATATTATTTTTCTCTCTGGTATAACTGTGAAATATATAAAGAACCTTGGATCACAACTATAGAATTGGGGCAGTTTTTAAATTTAATAGGAAAATTTATTCATCGTTTAAGGGACATTGTAATAATATATAATTAATAATAAATTTATGTTGTTCTATCATACGAGTGTTACAGGCACAAAGATCTGGTATGAGGAAGAAAAGTGAAGTCTTGGTTGTAGAGATGTATTAAACTTCAAAGTCCTACTTGGAGGTCCTTAAAATAGAAGTAGCCATGGAGATATAATAAACAACTCCGTAGTTGTTCAAATGATCAACTGAAAATATACAGAACAATTTCTGCACAGATTCTGTTAAAATTCACATTCTTAGCTTTAGAGGTCACCATATATCTCCTTATTTTAACTGTTAATGTTAACAGTATGTTCTCAGGTGAGAACTTGTAATAATTTTTCTTTTATCTTCCTACTAAATTACCAATTTCACTTAAAATGTCATCATTATCCTCCAATTTCAATAATATATTTATGCTAATGTAATTTCTCATAAATTGATAGCAATAAACACATTAAAAATGATAGTAAAATGATTTCTATATTGCATTTCAAAATTGTCAAGCCCTCTTTCTGTTGATCTTTATATATGTTTTATTATATATCTACTTATATATATGCTGAATTAAATTTTAAAGTATTTTAAAATTCTAATATGTTTTCACTAATAAATTTGTCATGTCCCCAAATTTTCCAACATCCCTAAAAATAGTGCAACATGACTGTCTGATTACCATGCTTTAAAAAGTAAAAATATGACTCATTCAAATATAAAATTAATGTATCTCAAAGATATACTTGTTTTCTCATTCCTGAGTCAGTACACTAGTAAAATATAAAGTCTTTCCAAAGCATTTGAAAGACACCATAAAATAAAGACTCTTGGCATAAAGTTGCTAGGTTTGAGGTTACAGGAAATGAAACCATAAGATTTGGAGATACCTTTTCTACCAAGAAGAAATCTACCAAGGTAACATGTTACTCCCCAAAACCCAAACTCGTAATTAAATAAAATTAGCAAAATCAAAACAGGTACAGTCCTGTAGAAAATTAAATAATCCTTGCTTAAAACTAGATGCTAGCCATCTTTTTGCCTTTTTCCTGGTTTTAAATAATTTCCCTTAATATAGTTTTCATAAATCCCTTCATAAGTGTATTATATTTTTCTCCCACTGCATATTACTTTGCTATTGCTTTCTTAACAAAGTCACACAAACTTAGGGGCTTAAAATTACACAAACTTGGCCCACCTAGTGTATCTCAGTGGATGAGTGTCAATCCATGAACCAAGAGGTCCCCAGTTCAATTCCAGGGCAGGGCACGTGCCTGGGTTGTGGGCTCGATCCCCAATAAGAGTTGTGCAGGAGGCAGCCTATCGATGTTTCTCTTTTCAATGTTACTATCTCTCTCTCCTATCCCTTTCTCTCTCTCTAAAGTCAGTAAAACCACATATTTAAAAAATTATACAAATTTTATTATTTTATATAGTTTTGTAGGTGAAAAGTCTCATACCGGTCTCACTAAACTAAAATTAAAATATCCCAAACTCCCTTCCATTCTGGAGGCTCAAGGGGACAATCTAATTCAGTTTCTGGGCAGAACTGAATTCATTATGGCTGTAAGAATAAGGCCCCCACTTTCTTACTGACTGTCAGCTATTCAGCTTACTGATTCCCAGTTTCTAGTGGGGTCACACTCCTTGGCTCAAAGGCCGCTGTCGTCATCTTCAAACCCAGAAATGGAGGATCAAGTCCTTCTCATGTTGCTTCTTTCAGACCCACTTTTCTGCCTTCCTCCCCCACTGCTGAGGACCCACATAATTAGATTGAGCCTACCAAAGTAATCTAGGGTGACCTCTCCACCTCAAGGCCTGCACCTTTATTCCCAGCTGTGAAGTCCTTTTATATTTTTTATAAGCATGCATGGAATTGCTTTCTTAATTTAATTTTTGTATTTTTCATTACTAGATATAGCCATAAAATTGATTTTTATGCATTGATCTGTTATCCTAAGAAGTTCCCAAATCCATTATTAGTAGGTAAAAGATTTTTTACAGGGTCCTTGAGAGTTTCTACATATAGGATTATTTATTTCTTTAAAATTTTTTTTTCTTATTGTCTAAAATTTTATGTATATCTCCTTTTTCCCCAATTGACACTTCCCCTTCCCCATTTACTTCTTACATAGGAGTTCTTTATTTCCAACACTAGAGGCCCTGTGCACCAATTCATGCACCCTTGGGCTGGCTTGAGGGATTGGACCGAAATTGGCTCTCTGACATTCTCTGAGGGGTCCCGGATTGCAAGAGGGCACAGGCCAGGCTGAGGGACCTCACCTATCAGCCAAACCCCAGCAGCAAGCTAATCTACTAGTTGAAGTATCTACCCCTTGGTGGTCAGTGCACGTCACTATGGTTGAGAGGCCTTAGCATATCATTAGCATATTACATTTTGATTGGTTAAACGGATGACTGGATGATCAGACACTTAGCATATTAGGCTTTTATTATATAGGATAGATGCATTTAATTAATTAACTGATTGATTAGTTGCTCGTTGTATTTATTATTACCATTATTTTGCATTTTCAAACTTACTTAGGCCAATATAATTGTGAATAGTTACAACAAACATGACATCCTTGTTTGCTACTGATCTTAGCAGAAAATTTTCAGTCTTACATTATGATGTCTGTAGAGTTTTCATAAATTCCATTTGTCAGTTTGAGGCAGTTCCCTTCTATTTATAGTTTTTAAAACATGAGAAAGTCTTAAGTTTTGTCAAATTCTTTTTCCTGCATCCAGTGAGAGGATCATGAGGGGGTTTGTCCATTATCACTTTAACACAATTGACATATTACATTAAATTAGTGTTTGGATGTTAGACGAACTTTGCATTTCTGGGATAAACCCCACCTGGTTGTGGTGTATAATCCTTTTATACTTTGCTGGTTTTACTGTATTAGTATTTTGTTTGGAATTTTTACATTGTGTTAATAAAGGATTTCATCTGTGCTTTTCTTCTCTGGTGATGTCTTTGGCTCTGTTTGCAGGGTAATATTAGCTCATAAAATGGGAATGGTCCCTTCCTCTGCTCTATTCTGTAACATCAGACCAAGTGAGGAATTGGTGTTATTTTCTCTGTAAATATTTGACAGAGTCCAACATGGAGACCTCTGGCTTCAGTTTTTCATTGGGGGAGAATTTCTAATTCTTCGTTCAATTTCTGTGTTTCTCATAATGGTGTTCAGATTTTCTATTTTATCTTGACCTGCTCTTGTATCTTTTTACGTATTTGTTCATCTAGGTTGTCTAATTTGCTTAAATGAAGTGTTCCTCCCCCCAATATTCTTTACACTTCCTTTAGTTTTAGAAACACTTCCTTCTCCCCCATTGCACGTGAGTGTGGATAAAGAAGTACATTCAGGACTAAAGTCCTTGCCAAGTCTACTCTGCTCTCTCTGTATTGAATATCTTTCCGCATCTCATGTCACCCTCTGTGACCTCAGGATCAGCAGGAAGTGTGAGGCTAGTGTGAACCCTCTCTAGTGTCTCCTGGGCTGTAGACAGCCTTGCACTTGGCCCATGCCAGCCTCAGCCTAACAGAGTAGCAGAGGCAATCCAGGGTCCATGGTCCCAGCTTTCGGCTTGTTTCTGTATGACCTGCGCACTACAAACCTTTTCTACATTCTTAAAGTGATGCAGAGAAAATGAGGAAGAGACAGGGGAGGGGGGAGGAGAGGAGGAGAAGGAGAAACAGGTAATATATGGGGACCAGAAAGCAACTAACTTTAGGGTGTCCCAACAAATGTGTTACACACTTAGAATGAGTATTCATTCCAATGGGGTAAATCTGAAAGGAAAAACACATCAATTAAGCTCTCAGCTGGTAAGTGTGTTTACATTTTTTTTTGGGGGGGGGGGGCACACCTTGTATTTACTATCTCACCTTTTCAGACAAAGATTGCTCACTAGTATCTCCAAAGTAGAGTTGCTGCCCCTCCCAAGACTGTGCATAACACGGCTGGATGTGGGTGTCCCCTTGTGCCCCAAATCCAGGGAACCCCCCTGACCAGCAGATAACCTGCCCTCACAGGTAGGCCCGCCCCACAAGAAGAGGAATCAGTCCCTGGCTAGGACAAGAGTTCCCACTGTTCTCACCGGAAGTTCAGCAGTTTTTAAAGCATCAATCGCTGCCAAATATTTGTAAGACTTTGAACACTTTCTAGAGAACAGAAATCTATGTTTTTGTCAATTTTATTCCGCTTTCTAGTTGCTCCTTTTGGAGAGGATGTCCTGACATCACCAAGGCAGAGTCAAAAGGCCCACATCCTTTTAAAATTTCTCTTAAACAAAACTAGACACAATACTCAAAAAAAAAAAAAAATGTATAAAGCAGAAACCGGTTTGGCTCAGTGGATAGAGCGTCAGCCTGCGGACTGGAAGGTCCCAGGTTCGATTCCAGTCAAGGGCATGTACCTTGATTGCAGGCACATCCCCAGTAGAGGGTGTGCAGGAGGCAGCTGGTCAATGTTTCTCTCTCATCGATGTTTCTAGCTCTCTCTCCCTCTCCCTTCCTCTCTGAAAAAAAAAAAAAAAAAAAAAAAAAAAATATATATATATATATATATATATATATATATATATATATATATATATATAAAATAAAACACGAGTGTATCATGGCAATCCTTCCTTGGCTAAAGGTTTGTGAGCCCAGAAAATTTAGTGAAGAGAAATTTAGGAATTGTAGAGCTAGCAAAGCAGGAATGTTCCAACTTTATTTTCAAGATTTAAAAAAAGACACAAGATAGCCAAACGGCCCGGTGCTGACTGGAGTCGCAGTACATTATCACAAGTATGGACAGATCATTCAATCGCCCGATTGAAACTGGAGACTAAGTAATGGGTGGCAACTTTTCCAAAGGATCATGTTTCTTCTAAACGTGAAACCTGCAGCCAAAGCACCTTGTCTGGTAGGACACACATAAGTCAAGCACCAATACTGCCGCCTCCTTCAGCACCGGGGCTACAGAGATGAATAAACTCCAGCGCGGCCCATTTATCTGTCCTGCCACCAAAACTAAATATCCTCAATGATAACAGCGCTGCCACTCGCCTCTGACATCTTCCCCTGGAGCCAGGAAGCCCACATAGGAGCAGAAGACCTATGAGTTTTATAAGCTTGCAAAGTGGAAGCTTGATCTCTGCAGTCACACCACTCTATTTTCCCCCTACACGTTTTATAAACTACTTTAAAACCACATTACCTTTGTTTGTGATTCTGTTACGGCAACCTGCCCCTGTGTTTCTTTTGAAAAAATAAAAATAAAATTAAATCATCTGTAGAAAATAGCTTCTTCTATTTTCACAAAATAATCTTTCTCATTGCCTCTCCCCACCGCATACTCCTTCACACACCCTCCAGTGACCCTTTCTCTTTGAATCTGGAATATTAATGTCCTCCTAGAAGGAAAGAAATGGAACCAGCCTGCAGAATGGAAGTGCCTTGTGAAATTACCCAAACAATGCCTTATTTCATTGTCTCGGTGCAGTTGAGAGAATGGAATAGAGAGGGTCTGGGCACACAGTGCCCGAGGCAGGTCAGGGCTCTGGGGAGCGAACACCGAAAAGGAACGATGGAGAAAACCAAGACACCCATTTTCCAGCAGAGAATGACCTGTGGTTAGTCAAACTCGCATGGCTTGGTGATGTTAAGAAAGCCGGGAGACAGAATAGCCTAGGCTGCAATTTTGCCCCATTAATTTCTCTCACAACTTGCACTCAGCTTTATGTTGTTAACTTGAACTACTTTAAAAGTAGGATTTACTCGCAGTGGATTTGTTTCCCTTCAATCAACCTATGTTGGTTCTCCTTCATCAATAAAATTCTTAGCTAGCTGATATGCTCGGCATCAAAGATACAACCGAATTATTTCCACAGTCTCTCTTCAGCTTCCGATTTCGCACTATTTTTCACTTGAGAATTTAAGAGTGTTCACCAGGAAATGGACCCTCCACGAGGACCCAATCAAATTTTCACAAAAATTAAGAAATTTGATGGTGGTTTTAACAGGTTTCTCAATTATGATACAAGCTCTTTATTAGAATAACTCCCTCTGCTATCTCCAATCCTTTAGAAAGTATTTTTTTTTTTTAGAATGATCTTCAATAGAAAAATGAGCAAACAATTTCACCTTTGCCCAAATAGCAATCTTTTCTTTGTAACTAGCAAAACTAAAAGTTTTAAGAAAAGTAACTTATGTTCCCATCTGAAACAATAAAGTATTCAAGGAAAACGCTTGTATGAAATAAAGTAAAGCAATCATGTTTTGATGGGGTGCGAAAGAAGTTTTTATTTGCAAAGCTGACTTCTTAATATAACTATCACTAAGTTTTCACTTATTTCAGCACACAAAAATGATCCGTGCTTCCTGCTGAAATAAATATCACATTTGCTTCTTGTTAATCTCCTAAGATAAAACCAGGGGGAAAGCAGTTGTAAAACAAACTCAAACTAAAATGTGGGATGCATTTTTCCATGGTTTCTCAAACCCAAAAAAGCAAATAAGTTACAAATCTGAATGTTATAGAATTTTAATCTATTATGAGTTTGCAACAAAAATAACATATAGGGTTGTTTTAAAAAAATATTTTATTAATTTTAAAGTTGAATACCATAATCATTATATACATGACTTGGTAACTTTGAATGTCTTGATAAAAATAAGTTTATAATGGAGAAAGACTAATATTGTATAATCAAATATTTAAAAGAAAGGTTTAAGTAAACTATGAACATTTTAATGAAATTCTCAGAACATGCCCTTGTTCAAGGACAAGAAGCCTTAAGTGAGAAAGGTATCAAAGATACAACCGAATTATTTCCACAATCTCTCTTCTCAAATAGGTTTGAAAAGAGAGAAATTTACTAAAGACAAATTAAAATACAGGGTGCCCTCCTCCCACATGTATACATACAATGTCTGTAGATTCTATTGAATTTTGAAAAAATATATATTTTAATAAACACTGCCTTTATCATTAGTCTAAGTGTGTATACATTTTTTTTTTTTTGTGGGGGGACATCCTATCTATGTGCATTTTGAAAACACAGTTATATTCACACGTCTATTTTCAAAAGAAACTGTCTTTCTTGTTTTTCAGACTGTACGTACTGCCTAGTCTCTAATTTGACACTTGCCTCTCAGCTCACCTGCAATCATCTGTATAAGCCTCTTCCCAGCCAGAGGGAAGGGGATGGCAGGCTCCCTTGAAGGGGAAGGGGCCCTGGGGCATCTGGAGGAACTAGAGAAGGAGTAGGGAGGGGTAAGAGGAGGGGACTGTCTGCTCCAGAGACTGCGAGGTGGGGACAGCCTGCTGAGGAAGGGGGTGTGATTGCTGAGCCTCTGTGATGAGACTCACCCTAAATTCACTTTGCCTTTAGGGAAACTTCTCTTCAGCAAGCACCATCCATGCAGTGGTTTTAGGACAGACTTTGAGATTATGTCCAGGTTTCTGAGCACCATTGAAACCTTGAGGTCTGCAGCAGGACTCCGCCAAGCCTAAACCCAGGCCTGCAAGGCACATGCAGACTCCCTACAAGGAAACAGCAATTTCAACTCCTACACTGTATGCGAAGAAAACAGAGCTTGAGAGATGTTCTTTAAAGAAAACTTTATAGTGTTTACTTGATTGATCCATTGCCTTTGTGTTGACATGTTTGTCCAGACACCTTCCTGGTCTTCTGTAAGCAATGGCCTACCTTCATGGGAAAGTGCCTGCAGAATAGGTTCACCATGTGACCGGCATTGCCACCTACTGGTATTTATCTCAAGCTGCAGCTCAGGTTAGCACAGCTCCTGAGATTCTATGGAGATTAGCCTGAGAATTACAAAACCAGGCCATTTCAGAATGAATAAGAGCTTTGGAGATTTTTCAGTTATTTATTCAATCCCCTAATTTCTTCAGCTGCACAGAGGGAAAAGAGGTCTTTGCATTGGCAAGATACACAGTACAAATTTATTGAAGTAAACTAAAGGCCCGGTGCACGAAATTCATGCACTCGGGGAGCGGGGGGTGTCCCCCAGCCTGGCCTCTTGCAGTCCGGAAGCCCTCGGGGGATGTCTGACTGATGACTTAGGCCTGCTCCCCTATGGGAGCCAACAGTCAGACATCCTCAGTGCTGTCATGGAGGTGGGGGAGGTGGGTAAGGCTCCTGCAACCACCGTGGCTCTCACCAGCCATGAGCCTGGCTTCTGGCTGAGCAGTGCTCTCCTTGTGGGAGCACCCTGACCATCAGGGGGCAGCTCTGCATTGAGCATCTGCCCCCTAGTGGTCAGTGCACATCATAGTGACCAGTCATTCTATTGGGACGAAACTGGCTCTCTGACATCCCCCAAGGGGACTTGTATTACGACAGGGCACAGGCCAAACTGAGGGATCCCATTGGTGCACATTTGGGGCCAGGGAGGGATGCGGGAAGTTGGCCAGCTGGTGAGGGACTGTGGGAAGGCTCCAGGGTGTGTCTGGCCTTTCTTGCTCAGTCCCAATCAACTGGACCCCAGCAGGAAGCTAACCTACTATTTGGAGGGTCTGGCCCCTAATAGTCAGTGCATGTCATAGCAAGCAGTTGAGCAGCCTTAGAATATCATTATCATATTAACGCTTTGATTGGTTGAATGGCCAACCAGACAACCGGACATTTAGCATATTAGGCCTTTATTATATAAAATATAGACTTTTATATATAATAAAATATAGGATATGCATCTCTCACCCAGAATTAGACTGCCTGTACACTTAACAAAAATTTTGTTTTTGTGTTTGGGGCATTAAACTCTATGCTGTATAAGAAGTTTAAAAATATTTTGATCCTATTCTTTAGTAATTTATAAATGTAGAAAACAAACGGTATTCAGGCAGACATGTTGGATAAACCCAAAAGGGTACAAGAGAGCTGGAGGTTTTCACTGAATTCCCAGATCAGGCAGAAATGACTTGGTTAGTAAGTTCATAGCAAAGGCAACATATGTAGCAGAATTATTTCATAGGAAGAATGTCATAGGAAGGAATACTATAAACAGAAACTGTTAGTAAAAAGGAAATGACCAGCTCTAGCTCTTCTGGCCTTGACTTATAAAACAGTACAGTGTTTGATCATTAGAGAAGTGGCAACACTAATTCCCATATTAATACTTTTTACTCAAAATCTTTAAAGCATTTTTTAGATCATTTCACACTCAGGTAGTGAAAAAAGTGCTTTGGGTGCGAGGTGAATGCTCATCAGTTTAATGCTATATCTCTAGACATTTCACTGCCAGATTCCACTATGGAACTTGCTTCTGATCACCAGGAAAGCATACTTTAACCTGACTTATCAAAGAATTATGTACGGTCACCATATTGAATCTACTGGTCTTCTCAGCTCTCTCTTACCTTTTACACTTGATTTGCAAATTACATAAAAGTTTTCAGAGATCAAATTAACAGGCTATAGCCATATAATCAAATTTCTTGATATCCATTCTTGCTTTAATAATTCCAGTAAGAAACTAAATTGTATAAAAAAGTATTAGCCGAAACTGGTTTGGCTCAGTGAAGAGAGCGTCGGTCTGCGGACTGAAAGGTCCTGGGTTCGATTACAGTCAAGGGCATGTACATTGGTTATGGGCACATCCCCTGGTAGGGGGTGTGCAGGAGGCAGCTGGTCGATGTTTCTCTCTCATTGATGTTTCTGGCTCTCTATCCCACTTCCTTCCTCTCTGTAAAAAAATCAATAAAATATATTTTAAAAAGTATTAAAAATTATTTACAGTATATTTTGTGTACAATATGCCACTGAGAAACAAGAATGGCACTTTTCATGACTTATGTATTAACTCATTAAATACCCATTGCATTTGGCCCACTCTCCATTCTAAGGCTTAAGGAAACACTGGTGTTTTCACTATGTATAGATAGAAATATCTACCTGTCTATCTATCTATCTATCTATCTATCTATCTATCTATCATCTGCCTGTCTGTGTGTCATTTATCTATAATCTATCATGCTAAATGCCATCAAAATAACTTGCTCAAGCAAAGATGAGCTTATTGCTTATTGCTTATGGTGTTTAAATGGTTTACTAATTTGGCTGGCCAGTGTGACTCAGTGGTTGAACATTGACCTAGGAACCAAAGGTTGCTGATTCAATTCCTGTTCAGGGCACATGCCCAGATTTCAGGCTTAATCCCCCATGGGAGGTGTGCAGGGGACAGTTGATCAATGATGTTTCTCTCTAATTGATGCTTCCATCTCTATCCTACTCCCATCCTTTCTCTCTCTCTAAAAATAAATAAATAAATAAATAAATAAATAAATAAATAAATAAATAAATAAGATAATTAAATAAATAAATAAGTAAATAAATAAAAGCATATTTAAAAAAAATAAAAGCTTTACTAATTTGATAGAATCTTAGTAACTTCTTGGAAGGGGGATGGCCTTCCAAAAATAAGATGTTGATAAAGATATTGAAATGATTAGTTTAAGGTGTGTCTTTCAAAGCCAAGTCTTTATTAGGACAGTCAAGTTCATAATAGAATAATTAGGATGGTGGATACAGTGAGATGAGGGTTTGGGGGTTTTAGCAGTCTTGGAAAATGATAGTCTTATAAGGCTATTTAATGGAAGTTGAGTAGTCTACTGTTCCTTAAATAGTGTTGGGGAAAATTTTCCAAGTGAACAATAAAAAGCATTTGTAATGTTTACCTTTTTGGGGGGCAAGTGTTTCTAGATAAAGTAAAATCATGCTAATAAAGACAGTGAATCGTAAAGTCATATTAATATAGAGAGTAAGTGATATGAGTATGTCATATGTCACATTTATAACATTGTGATATAAAAGTCATATATTTTTAGAAAAATCATTTTCTTTTTGTTTGGAAAAATGTTTTTGAAGCAAAGAGTAATATTTTTAACTAATGACCTTGAATTAGCTGAAGGGCCCTAAATTTGTGTTATATATTTTAGATATATAAATGTAATAATAGTACATACTATCCAATTGTAATGAAATAGGAAGGAATTTATTTGACAGAGTAGTATTGAAACATGCACAGAATAACAAAAGCAAATGAAGGGTAGCATAACTGTTTTCTAGAATAAATATGTTAATTTGCATTGCACAAATGAAATGTGGATAGAGATGAGGACTAAAAATACTGAAAATACTTGTGGGTGATATAGATTAATAAGATGAAGTGATGAGTCAAATTTAGAAACTCTAATTTGGGAGGAAAGATCCCAAAATAAACGCTGCAGTGTTTGTTTTTATTGTTACAGAGTACGTGGTTGGAATCTAGGAACTATTTTAAGAGCTGTGAAAAACGAGTTCTTTACACAAATTAAAAAACCAACAAATTATTCTCTACAAAGTCAGCCTGGTTGATTTGAATATCTGATGGCAGCACTTTTAAAAATCACATAATAGACAACTGATGAAAAGCTAGCAATCTGCTGTGTGGGGCAAGATGGTGAGAAATGTCCACATCACAAATGTGTAATAAACAAATGAGAATGGACAGGCACTCGTGGCCCTGGGCTCAGTCATTGCTATTTGAAAAAATAAAACACAATCTCCAAAATAGCAAGTAAAAAATGTAAAGTAAAGGCTAACTTGTCATAATCTCAAGAAAAGTGGAATTAAATTTTTAAATAAAAGGAGTCCTTATGTTTACATAATGACTCCTCCTTTGAAAGAAAGAAAGAAAAGAAACGTTCTTTGATGGTTGTGGGTGCTTTTTCTTCCCCCTCTTCAAAGCAACATGCCAGCCGAGCCAATGTCTTTAACCAGAACCTTAAATTGTACACTACACCGTCTACAAGGCCATGCATCATATATATGGAAAATTAACCCTGTGGGGAAGTTTTAAAATGCCATATTATGGGAAAGAACTTTAAAGCAACAGGATCTGGGATTTCAAACTGCAGAAAACTTGTAATACAGAATGAGCAACTGTGTGTGCTATCGACTCTTTTATTTTATGGACCCCATGTGCAGTGTCATTTCTAATGGCCACCGGAACCGTTTCCTGGCAGAACTGTCTCACGCGATGCCCCTTAGACACACTTTGAGCCTGCGAGCAGAAGCTTTGCTCTGTAGCCTAAGTAATAAACTGCAAAACTCTGAAAGTGATCTCTGAGCGGAAATTTATAATTCTAAAAGCTGACATTATCTCGCTTCCTGAAATATGCAATCGCTTTTGTGTGTGTGTGTGTGTGTGTGTGTGTGTGTGTGTGTGTATGTGTGTGTGTGTGTGCTGGATATTTTTATATCCTTATAAATATTCTTCTTCTTCTTTTTAAATGCAGTTGCTTTTAAAATGTGTTTTATATGCACACCCCATGGACGTGGACAATGTGGTAGTGAAGACCTGGGAGGGGTGGGTAGAGGTTAGGAGAAGGGGAGATGAAGGTAGAAACGGGAGATATCTATAATACTATCAACAATAAGCATATAGTTAACAAAACAAGAGAAAATAAAATAAGAAAAACAATTGTTTTGTGCCCAAGCAAGAGAGCTCCTTGATATATCCAATGTCACATATATAAAGCACTCACTTCCAAGTGAGCAAGTTATTATATATTTTAATATATATTTGTACTTCCCACTTACCAGCACTTTAGGTAGAAGGTTACCACAGATATAGGTCACAGGACATTTTAAGAAAGTATTTGGTGCCACCACGTAAAGTCAATGGTTTACCACAAAAATATGTGAATGCCTGTGGGAGACCACCTTTCGCCAGGACATTTTGTGGGGTTTGCAAATTCTGGAAATATGTGGATGACTTTGTTGGCATTTCTGAACATCTGCATCCTAGGGAGCCAGAACAATTTGGCTATGACTTAATTAGGAAGAAAAATGCCAGAATTGTCTAGGAAAAGCAAGTTCTTTCCTGTCTTTGAACTTGTGGCTCATGAAAGTCATACATCAGCAGAGTTGCTCCTAAATTGAAGAGTAGACAAATGTCAAAGGTTTGTTTGGCCAAAATAAATGTTCGACGCTGAGTGTAACATCAAGAGTTTCAAAGTCTTCCTTTTCATCTTCAAATATTTTGCCAAGCTTTGCTAGGAGCACAGGAGTAGCTGCAGACAGGGTTTTCTGGCATGTTAATTTGGGGGAAGGAGCTGCTCTGTGACAGCGGAGGGGGGATGTGCTTTAGCCCAGGGGGGAGCAGGTAGAAGCAGGACACTCCGGAATGCAGTCTCAGAGCTGGCAGGGAGTCAAGTCCTCAAGGAGTCCAGAGACACAGGTAAAGAGGGGCATGCGATGGCTTGATTCTCAGAATGCGTCCAAGGAGGGTACATAGCATTCTCAGGAAACGAGAAACAACATCCCCACATCCCTTTGTCTCCGGTGTCAGAAATCCCTGTTCATCAGTGGGGATGTGTCCACACTGGAAAACTGGGCAACACTTTACAAGTAGCTAAGCACTGCCACTTCCTTCGGTGCTCATTGTACTGACATTACTCATTATACATACCTTTGGTGTGACTTTATTTCCTCTTCTTTGATCACATAAGAGAGCCTCAAGTAACCTGTCAGGTGCCAGGTGCCAAACTAACCAGGGAAGAGGACTGATTTACCTTTTTCCTCTTTCCAACTGTCAGTGATTTTAAATGAAGACGCACCACGACTATGAAGAAAAATGTAGGCGTGACTAAAGGTGGACTGAACTGTATTAAACCTAGTTCATGCCCTGATATTAGCCAAATCCTGTCATAATTTGCATTCAGAGTTAAGTTCTGTCATATGACAGTAATGTATATTAATTTAGAATTTCCTTCAAGCTGGCAATAACAATATGTCCATGTTTAGTAATGTTTACAGCCTTGTTTAGGCAATCATTACATTACTTTCTATGTTACATTTTCTAGTAAGTTCAACAGTTTTCTCCTTTCACTCCACATTTTGTTGTCATAATAATAGGACAAATTGCCGAAACCAGTTTGGCTCAGTGGATAGAATGTAGGCCTGCGGACTCAAGGGTCCCAGGTCGATTCTGGTCAAGGGCATGTACCTTAGTTGCAGGCACATCCCCAGTAGGGGGTGTGCAGGAGGCAGCTGTTCGATGTCTCTCTCTCATCGATGTTCCTAGCTCTCTATCCCTCTCCCTTCCTCTCTGTAAAAAAATCAATAAAATATTTTTTAAAAAATAGAACAAGTTCAAGATATTAAAACTAGCTCATGGTGTTGGGTGGTTTAAGAAATTCCAGTTTGAGAGTTAAAAAGCTAACTTAACGAGTCCTCAAACTAGTTTTATGTCTTGGTCCATTTATATAAATTAGGTCAATTTTAAACAAAAAGAAATGTTGACGTTTAAGCTACCTTACTCCTGAAAATGAAGATTTTTTTTTCTTTCTTACGCAAATATCAGAAATCTCATGATACTTTCATAGTAAAATATACTTTTGTCATAGCACAATTTTGTTGACTACTTGTATTTGTCTTTATGAACTGCCTACTAATGGCTATAAAAGCAGAATAAAGTTGTCTTATTTAGTTGTAATAGTAAGATACTTATTCATTTACATTATCTTCTGTGTTGATGCTACTTAAGCAATGACAGTATAAAATCCAAACTAAAATATTGTGCATTCATGGAAGTTAAACTATTAGACATGTATGCCTATACTAGAGGCCCAGTGCACAAAATTCTTGCAGAGGTTGGGTCCCTAGGCCAGGCAGGTGATCAGGGCTCATCAGGTTCCCCGCCTCCCCACCTTCTCCTTCTTGTGTCCACCACCACCCAGTCCCTGTTCCCATCCCAGCTTGGGGCTCGGCCCCAATAAGGCAATTGGGACCTGCTGGTCGGGGGAAGGACCTGGGAGGTTGGCCGCCAACCATGAGAAGGGAGCTGGCCCTCACTCCCCACCCCCCAGGAAAGGACTGCTTCTGCTGCCACCTACCCCCAGGTTCCCAATCCCAGTCTGGGGGCCTAGCCTAGATAAAGCGATTGGGACCTACCAGCTTAGGGGGAGGGACCAGGAGGTTGGCCGGCAGGCCCCATTGGTGATCAGGGCCTGTGGGCTGGGGACATCTCCTGCATTAAGCATCTTCCCCCTGGTGGCCAATGCGCATTATAGCAATCATTCTGTTGTAATTGTCACTTAGGCTTTTATATATATTTAGAATATATATATATATATATATATATATATATATATATATATCCCTGATATGAATATTAAGCCATATATTAAATTAAATTGTCTTTTATAACAGGACATTAGTTAGAAGTCAGACACCATTAAAATGTATGTGTGCGTTATTTCAGTATTTTTTTTAACATTATTATGCTGTTCTAGAGCTTCTCAGGTTTCTTACATTATTATTATTAACATAAATTTATTACTCTTTTGTGTATTCAAACCCATACATTTCAATAATGTATTTTAAAAAGCCTTTGTTTATCTAAGTGTATCACCATTGTTTATCTGACATCTGAGAATTTTTATTATATTATGAAATAGTGTTTATTTTAAATATTTTAACAAAATTCTCTCTATTGAGAGAAAATAAAACTAATGGAACAAAACAGTATTAAAATATTTAAAATGAAAAAACTTGACAAGTGTAAAATATAAGTAGCTACTTATGTATAGCAGTCACTGCTCTAGAAAAAAAAACTTAATTACAATTTAAAATACATTAAAGCTACATAGGTAATTTAGGATTCCAAATGAAATGCACAAGTATTATTTTTAATGTTGTAATTTAATTTCTATGTATATTGCCAAAACTATAGAAAGGATTTCATAGTATGTGGCAAAAGTGGAATAATGCATTCCCATGTTAATTAAATATTTCTTTTCTGAAGGGCATCCTATTTTTGCATATAAAATTCAATTGGCATAATCTACTTACATATGCATAAACACCAAATTTTACTTACCAGAAATCTTAACCTTATTTACAATTTTTATATAATACTCTCCCCTTGATAGACAAGACAGTTTGTTTTCCAAGCTTTCTTGAGCGATCCCAATGCTTAAATTATAATAATAACCAGGTATGAAATTTATTGAACTCTTAAATAATTTTACATTTAAAAGGCATCTTAGAAGTTATCTAGGCCAGTGATTTTCAATCCTTTGCATCTCATGGCACATATAAACTAATTACTAAAATTCTGTGGCACACCAAAAATATATACTTTTTGCTGATCTGACAAAAAATAGGTATAATTTTGATTGATTTACATGATCTATATATTTATGGTTTAAGACAGTGTATTCATACCATATGGCTATTGTTGTGTTGACTGTGATCATTTTTTTATTTGACAATCTAGGAAAATAGATCAGTGCCCCTGACTAAATAGTCAAGTATTATCACTAAGTCAAGTATTTTAAAACATGTGGCACACCTACTGAAGATCATTGATCTAGGTCTATCAACTTCTTTTGGAAATCCTTTAAATAAGGCCCCTAATATAGTCATCCAGTCTTTATTGGAATATTTCCAGTGATTGGGGCCTCACAAGTCACTCACTCTATAGATATTTATTCATTCTTTTATTTTTCATTCCTATGACCAATAATTATTGAATATTTTCTGTTTATCTGCCAATATACTTGACACTGATTATACAGAGCTAAGTAAATGTGGAGACACATAGACACTATTGTTTTGTTTTGCTTAAGCTTATATATCTCTTCTTGTCATTTTTTTCTTTTTCTGATTATAAAAGTGGTAGCTCTGCAGAATCACTTTAATATTTCTTTGTTAAACATATATTTGGGGGGAAAAAGAGAGAAAGTAAAAAGAAATAATGGCTAAGAATATGTTTTCCAAGAGATAGTCCTATAAATATTTGTATGGTCATGTCATTCCTTTACTTTTAAAAAAGTGTGCCCAGAAACACAAATCCACACACCTTAACATTTCTAAGCTAAAAATATTTGCAATATTTTTCAGGTGACACAGTTCCCAATAGAGTTGTCCTACCTAAAATTACCTTTGGTCTGCAAATATCTCTACTATATTTTTAAATATGGTAACCAGGACTAAAAAGGTAACCTTTATCTTTTAAGTCTGGTAACCAAAACTCAACATAGGTTTCCAGGTGTAGACTAACCAAACAAATGCCTCTTTATCTTCATGTGTTTTGAACAATAGGGTTTAGTTTAAATTGTGGTAATTTCAGAAGAGAGGGAAGCAACCAGTGACACTAGTGATTCACTGGCTCTGGACTAATATAGTGCTGGGTCTAATTCATAGGGACTATGACAAGCTAGGATTTTTCCTTTCACTTTTAGTCAAGATTTTTTTTTAATATCCTTTCTATATTTAATCTCATTGTTTTAATCTCATCACTGTAGCTTATTACGTTTTTGGAAGCACAGTTTTGCATTCTTGATATAAATGAATTATGAATTTGATAGTCTTTATATCTTCAAGTTATTGTTTTTGGAAAAATATGATCTGGGTCAGAACCATAGATAAAAACTTTAGAAGAAAACAGATAATGAACAAGTAATAAATCCTTTAACTTGATAATAAACTTTGGCTTGATAATGAATTAATAACCAATCCTTTTTGTCTTACAAGCCACAAAAATACCTTCCTGTCCACATTATTCAATCTTCATATTAAAAATCTTCAAATATCTTGATAATCACCTGAGGGCATGTAATATTTCCAGCATTTTCTTCATTGATTAGTACAATCACCCTGCTTACAAAAGAAGCTATTGTTTGATGAAAAATTTTTATGCAACCCTTGCTAAATCATTATTGTTGTTATCTTCCTCCTGTTTGTCAAGTATTAATAAACCACATCTTTGATAATCTCTTCTGGAATTTTTTCAAGGATATATCTATATTTTATTTACTTCTTTACCATTTATTTAGAATTTGTCTAATTTTATATGAAATAATTTCTATAAGAAAGCACATATTTAGAGTTAAGAGTTCTTTTTTATAACTGGAAGATAGAATTAGAGCATCTAATCCAATCTGACTTTTAAAATGAACAAATTGAGGCATAGAGTAATACCTTTATGTCAGTGTAAATCTAATTATGCATTTAATGTAGTGAGGTCCTTCACCATTTGCCAAGGACAATCCTAATTTACTTGAAGAAGTTAACTTCCAAGTTGAAGATACCCTCGGAATTTCCTGTTATAACTTTACATTATTATGAAGTTGAGCTTATTTCATAACTACAGTCAAGGGAGTGTATGACTGGCCTGACTCCATCTATTCCATATAACTTACATTAATAAGAATTATCATTAGATGAGAA
Source organism: Pipistrellus hanaki (assembly GCF_964339955.1). Classification (NCBI taxonomy): domain Eukaryota; kingdom Metazoa; phylum Chordata; class Mammalia; order Chiroptera; family Vespertilionidae; genus Pipistrellus; species Pipistrellus hanaki. Next base: position 8,567,068 of record NC_140505.1, on the reverse strand, counting down.
AGGGATAAATTGAATACAACCATTACACTAAGTGTAATATACCAAACTGTTGACCTTATATCTTTTACTGAAGGACAGACAAAAAAAGAAAAAGAAAAAAGAAAAGACTAAGATTTCTATGATTCAAGCTGAAGGACAGACCCAAAGTTACTGATGTTTCTGTGATAAAAACTTGTCATAGAAAATTAGATTTTATCTATAAATAATTTGACTTTTGCAGAGCCTGTTTTCAGAGGTTTCAAATCAGCGTTACCTACATCACATTTTTAACAATCAAAATTAAAAACCTGTGGCAATTTATTTTTGCCTTTTGCAAACAAGTTACAGTTATGTCAGCTACACAGACCTAGCATATCAATCTGATCCATTAGAAAGGAAAATGAAGCATGCATAAATAAATTAAAGACACAGCCCTTAAAATCTGAATTCTCTTCCTTCTCTTTATGTCTTAAAGAACACTTCCCTTGCAAATACCAAGCTCTGTGGTAGTTAGGTCTACGGAAGTAAAGCTAGGAGTGGGAGGCAAAGGCAAGGAGCTGGTCCTTAGAGCTATAACAAGTGTAGCAGAACATTGTGGGAGTGATTCCATTCGTATTTAATTGCTGAAGTAAAGTAAAGCAGAGGATTGAAGCCTTTCTCTCATTTCCAATTCATCCAGAGAGTCATTCCTGGGCACTTGGAAACTGCAAGCTTTCACTTCACTTTGGTTCCACAAAAATAGTTTGAAAAATGGTAATGTGTGTTTTGCTTTATAAAAAATATATATATTTATTGATTTTGGAGAGGATGGGAGAGGGAGAGAGAAACATCAATGATGAGAGAGAATCATTGATTGGCTGCCTTCTGCACACCTCCCCACTGGGGATTGAACCTGCCACCGGGCATGTGCACTGACCATAGAATCGAACTATGATCACCTGGTTTATAGGTTGGCGCTCAACCACTAAGCTATGCCAGCTGGGCAAAAATGGTAATGTGTTTAGAGCAGAGTGACATTCTGGTTGTCAGAAAACTAGACTCTTGGTGCCTTGAAAGCAAGAGACTAGCACATAATAGTGTCAACTAATGGTTACTGAGTTCAAGCACTATCTAATCCCCTGGTCAAAATTAACTCATTTAACCCTTTTACTACAATGAGCCTAGTAGGTTTGTTCCCATTTTACAGCTGAGGGAACTGAGACACAGACGACTGAAAGACATTTCCCAAGGTCATAATAGGTGGCAGAGCAGGGTACAAACTCAGATAAGCAGACAAACCCACAGTCAACTTTCTTAACCCATGTACAATAGTGGATGAGACATGTCATATACAGAGTGTTGCCAAAATAGGTTTACAGTTGTGAATACGAGGAACATGGAGTTTATTCTAGTATTATTATTATTGTTTAATTATTGTATTATTTTCCATACAAACAACTGTAAACCTACTTTTCCCCACCCTGTATGTTTCATATATGGAACATTTTTCTTCCAGGCTTTCTCCTATTTCTGCTTACAGTACTTTAGGCAGACAATTTGTTAGTCTTTTCCTTATTGTTTTCCCCTTTATTGGTTATAAGGTCTTTCATATTTTTGAAAATGCATTTTTTTCTGATAATATTTTTATTCAACTTGCAATATAACATATGAGCTATAAGTTTATTTTTACTCCACCAGTTAATAACCAAGTTTTCAAATCCTATTTATTGACTTTTCCCATTCATCGTTTTCCTACCATTTTGAAAAATTACCCTTATTATCCTCTAACTAGTTTTATACCCATAGGTCTGTATTTTCTATCTGTTGCCCTGTCTTCTATAACAAAATCACTCTTAAAAGAGCAATTAAATATTAATTGAATCACTCCCACAACTTTAGGCTATGCTTGCTATATCTCTAAGGGCCAGTCCTATCAATACCTTTACTTCCCAATCCTATCTTTCCTTAAAAACTTCTTTGAATTTGTCTAATATATAATATGTGTATTTGTATATATGCCTTTGTTTATGTTTTCTAAACTCATTCTTCAAAATGGAGCTTAGGTTATAATTGTCAAGTTTCTTGGAAAACATGCTAATTTTAAAAATTGAATTGAATTGATTAATTTATGGAGAATAGCCATCTCTACTAGTATTATATTGAATTCTTTAACTTGGCCTGAGGTGTAGGTTTATTGGTTACATCTTTGTCTATGCATCTTAAATACAATTTTATGGTTTTCTTTCTGTAGAACTCACAGTTTTCTCATCAATTTTATTCCTAACTAGTTTTTATGTCTATTACTAAGTAATTGGACATTTTTACTCATAGTTTAAAATTGTCTATTGCTGATACATTTTTTATAAAATTTCCATCTGCTTTTATTTTATATGGTAAGCTGGATAATGTTATTTATCAGCTTATCAATTGATTTTTCTTGGCTTTTAGAGGAAGAATTCTTTTCTTTTCCGATAATATGATCACGTATGTGTTTATTTTGTATTTTATTTGGCAGGACTTCTAATACAGTGTTGAATAATGACACTGGTGATAAAGGGAATTTATGTTTTGTTGCTGGAATATTTTTTTAATATATATTTTATTGATTTTTTTACAGAGAGGAAGAGAGAGGGATAGAGAGTTAGAAACATCGATGAGAGAGAATCATCGATCAGCCGCCTCTTGCCCACAACCAAGGTACATGCCCTTGACCAGAATCAAACCTGGGACCTTTCAGTCGCAGACCGAAGCTCTAACCACTGAGCAAAACAGGTTTTGGCTGTTGCTGGAATATTTAATGCTTGATTCTAATCTTTCCTGCCAAGTACAATGCAGAATTCTTATTCCTAAGACTCAGAATGACTCGGCAGGTCCAGAGTGTGAAGTGAGTTCCAAAGAGGTGAGGTGAAGGGGCAGCATCAGCACCAGGGAGACTAGAGAAAATGAAGATGCTCACAGGAACCACAGAATAACTAAAAAAGGGGAAACTGTGCTTCTTCCTATTTCTGACTTTTCTCTCATGCCCTTGAGGGGACTGTCATCTTACACCCCAAACTCCGTGCCAGGTGAAGCCAAAGCCTGTATGATTGTGTCCAAGCCCAAAGCTGCAGAACCATGGGCAGCCCTGAGCAGAAGAAATGATCAATCCATCTACACTGTTCTTTGCAATCGTATATGCTGAGCCTGATAGTTCTGTGTCTTGCTGTTAGCTTAGACTAAATGGATGAGCTGTTTTAAATGCTGTCAGCCAAGTTTACTTCAGGCCTATTTGGCAGCTGTCATATAGACATGATTGCAGGCCCCATCTGGGTGGAAATATATCATTATCTAAGATTCAAATGTTTGCTAAATATCACTGATTTTGTAATATATTTTTCTGCTTTTTGATTCCTACAAATAAACATCTATACTAGTGGGTATTCTTGTGGAATAGCTTTCTAACTATCTCTGTGTGTGTGTGTGTGTGTGTGTGTGTGTGTGTGTGTCTATCATTATGCATTCTCTCAGCATTTCCCCCCCCCCCAGTTTTCTCTGAGACTCATACTTGTAATATTTATACTCCCTTAAAAGTAACTCTTGTTGAGATATAAAATGTATTTTTTTAATATATTTTATTGATTTTGTACAGAGAGGAAGGGAGAGAGATAGAGAGTCAGAAACATCGACGAGAGAGTCATCGATCAGCTGACTCTTGCACACCCCCTACTGGGGATATGCCCGCAGCCAAGGTACATGCCCCTGACCGGAACTGAACCCGGGATCCCTCAGTCCCCAAGCCGACGCTCTATCCATTGAGCCAAACCGGTCTCGGCATAAAATGTATTTTTATGAAAATGCAATTATATTTAATAATCAGAACTAAAACTATCCTCAAGAAAGCAAAATTGTAAAAACTATAGATACATTTTCTTGGTTGTTTTAACGTTCTTTCACAATTAAATTTTATTTTAGTTTGGGTAAGGACCTAGTTGGTGTCCTATTATAAAAAGAAGCCAATAATCCTAAGATTGCTAAAAATTTTCAGGAGCATGCTACAAGAAAATTGGAAAACTCTCTTCTTTTCTTTCTATTTTTGATCTAAATTTTACCCATAAATACTACATATTTTGCAACAAAAAGGAAATTAGGTCTTTCCCCAAAAGAATGTCTTTTTGAGAGTTTCATTGTCTTTCGCTAAGTACTAAATGCTGATGCCCTGGGGTGGAGAGAACCTGGACAGTGAAATTTCTGTAAATATTTACGACCCTCTTACCCCTTACAACACTCCTTTCCTTCCTTCTTATATAAACAACTGCACATTCTGGTGTGACACATGGAAATCTCAGAGTCAGAAAATGACTTTGGAATGATTTTAAAAAATGTAAGCCATCCCACAAGGAGAAATTATATAAATGTTAGATATATGGGAGAATCCTTTGTAGTGACTAAAGAGATTCAGCTTTAAAAGCGAAGTATTATTTTATATCTATTAATTTTGCTTTTAAATGAATAACATCTAATTCTAGGAGAACACAAATGCTCATACTGGTAGGAATGAAGGTGCAGTGGCTTCAGAGAGCAGCTGGCAGGACAGGCCCGCCTCGGAGATATTGCGGTTCAGCTCCAGACCACAGCGATCAAGAGAACACCGCCATAAAACCAGCCAGATGCATTTTTTGTTTTTTGTTTTCCTGTCACATAAAAGTTATGTTTACAGGATGCTATAGTCTAAGTGTGAAATAGCATTATGTCTAAAAAAGCAATATGCACATCTTACCAAAATGCGACCCAGAGACCGCAGTGAGCAAATGCTGTTGGAAAAATGGTGCTGATACTAGCTCTACACAAGGTTGCTACAATTAGTACGATTAATACAAGGTTACTTCCAATTAGTAAAAACCCCGCAATATCTGTGAAGCACAATAAAATGAGGTACATCTCAAGAGCAAAACAAATGCACACCTGTTGGCCCAGAAACCTTAATTATGGGTATTTATTTTACGTAAATAAGTCAAAGTATGAAAAATCTATTATGTAAACTCACATTCATTCCTATATCTTTGATCAAGATAAAACACTGAAGAAAAATCCAGAGTGCTCACAAAATGGTTTGTTAAGTAAATTATGGCATCTATGTAAAATCTTAAGCAATCTTATTTGTGAAAATTTACCCACGGGAGACACAGTAAAAGAATGCAAAATCTGCTATATTGGAGAGGCAAGACTCATGGGATGTCATTAAATAGAAACTTTTTTTTTTTTTTTTAATGTCTGTTTTGTGTCAAAACTCGATCCTGTGAGAATCATTCTTCCCTTCTCCTCGGATGACAATGAGCTCAGGCCCCATGATTCTTCTGTCATTCTTAGATAATAAAAAGTCCTACCAATAATTTATAAACAAACAAATACAAATGACTTATAAATTTCATTTTAGAAAATTAACTTGTTTATTCTACTACAGTAATTACTTTATATTTATTCAAAAGGATGTCTCTTCTCCCTAATCTCAGTCCTGCAATGGGAAAGGGGAGACATGGCTGATGTCCTATTTCCTTTGCAAACCTACATTTCCTCTTCATTCTTCACCCATTGCCCTTCACTGCATAAGGGACACCCGTGTCTAACTTGACTGATGTTGTGAGGAGAAGGTATGGGCATGCTTTAGGCTTGGCAGGTATTTAAACTGACCAAAGACCCTCTTATTCCTAAACGTCTCTTAATAATGAAGGTGAAGCCTCTTTACTGACAGGTTGCTGGTAATTCTGCTAATTTCTGACACATCCGACTTCTTCCTCTTTTAGAGATTTATTTAAGAGTTCTCAGGCATCCTTTGCCCAACAATGCAGTAAGCTCTCCTTACCAGCCCAGAGTACTTTAGATTTTTCATTTCTGAGCAAGACCTCAAGGCTCAGGAATTTCACAGCATACTAGTTTATCCCTTATCGTGGCTCAAGGTGAAAGGACTCTCACCCTCTCCATAGGGAGTGGGGAGGTGTCATAGCTCATAAAAGCTCTTCCCCAAAATCTACTTCTTTTCCCCTAATTTCCCAACCTTTTGGACCCTTTGCTTACAAGTCCTTTATTATTTTGGGTCTTCAGGGAAATCAAGTCTAAAATAGTCCAATTTCAAAAGTCTATATAGATACAATGTTTATTATATTCACAAAGCAAAAGCACTCTGTTCAGCAATAGGCAAATTGCTAAGTAATTTATTACTTACTCTGAATATAATGTAGTCAAACAAAAACAATAAATTGCCACAGAGGGCCACGTTAGATGTAAAACCATAACTTTGTGACTCCAAAGGTCTGGGATTCAATAGAGCTGATTTGGTTCCCACTTTGTGTTGGAACTGGCATAGGCATGGGCACAGCTGATGACCTCTCTGTGAGTTAGAATCCTCACCCATGAAGTAAACATGACTGCGTTAGGGGATGCCTCCAGTTCCCCTCCACGGTATTCATTTTGAATCTCAGATTTTGGGTAATAGCATTTTTGGCTTTTAGAAACTTTTAGCGTCAGGAGTTACATGCAATTCATCAACGTTCGGAGTGATCAGGTACACACTGTTGCATATAGGATTGGGGAAAGCACACACCACCACTCTTAGCAACAAATGCTGGCTGAAGGCTTAGTGAGCCTTGGCACTGCAGTGGACACAATGTCAGTGCCAAGAGCAAGTCAATATTTGGGGATTTGAGAGCATTGGCTTTTAGCCCTTTCCAAGACACTCCTTTCAAGTACATTGAGATGAATGAAGAGATCAATCCAAGTGCTATCCTTAAAACCCTGGGCAGTGTGGTTGCTGCAAACGGTTCTGTGGGGGCATTCAGAACCAGGTTTCTGTCATCTATATTTTATAGTATCCATGGATTGTGAATTCTCACTTTCTTGTACATTACAAGCAGCTATAGAGGAGGAATATAAACCTATTGCAATTTGGAGAAAGACCTTTAGAGAACATTTTTTTAAAGCAAAAGGCATTGCATCATTAGCTATAGGATTTCCAGTATAATTAGAATAAATCAAACTGTTCTCAAGTCAGTTTCATTTTTAGGAAATGTTAATTGCATATTGTTTTATGCTCTGTCTATATGATGGACTTCCTTAATTAGATTACGAGTTTGGCTTTGAAGGTCCAACCTCAAGGTAACTAAAACCACTGGGTAATTACCTTACCTTATTTTATGTCCTTAGAAAGAACAGATTGAAACAGTGATTCATCTACTGCTACCCTGTTTCCCCGAAAATAAGACAGTGTCTTATATTAATTTTTTCTCCCAAAGTTGCGCTAGGTCTTATTTTCAAGGGATGTCTTATCTTCCCATGCGCCAGGTGTTATTTTTGGAGGATGTCTTATTTTCGGGGAAACATGGTATTATCATAAAAAATGTGTTTTAATTTGTATGAACATCTTCTTGATATACTTGGTGAGCTACATCCATCAGAGAGAGAGACCAGCAGTGGTCATTTGAAATTCCTGCCTCTGCCAGCCAGGCCTAGCTTGGGCAACAGATACCTGTCCTTGTGCCAAGAATTGACGCATCGTTAAACTGTAAACATATTTCTAGTAAATTCCTGGGAACTTGTAAATATTGTAAAGGAATTCCCCAGGCTTATGGTTAAATATCAGTTCTTACAACTAGAAGCCAATGTTTATCTTCTTGGGGAAAGAAGAAAGAGAAGAGGGGAAAAAGATAGTGACTATAAGATTAAAACAAACAAACAAGCAACACACAAAAATACTTCGATACTAAGAGAAAACAACAATGGAGGGGAGCAAATAAGGTGACAGACCCTTGTGACATCACATGAGGGGAAAAGACTTGGTCATGAAGACCATAGAAGAGCAGTTGACAGAGTGCATTTTATCTAGAAGGAAAAATCATTCATCAAGATGATCAATGGATTACAGAAAATGAGCCTTTCTGATAACTTAAAGCCTCGGACATGTTCTATCCTCACACGTTTGGCTTCAGCTTCCTTGGGGCCTAGCAGAAACAAGGAAAGCCATATCTGGAACCCTGACATCCACAAGATGGCAAACACAAATCTTTCTCCAGTCCTAATACAGCCACTTTCTGGAGTGAGTGAGGGCGCAATGGGGCACCCGTTCTACTTTGCAACTTACTATGACTCAACCCCACAGTCAGCTTCCTCCGTGGTAAATGGCCATGATAATAAAGGCTTAATAATAGTCAGAATTAAGTAAGTTAAGATTATATATGTAAACCCACTCAACCATGCTAAAAGATCACATTCTTCTTCACAACTTGTTTCTTTAATAACAGCAGTACCTCTGCTCATGTTCAAGGTGACATTGACCCTTGCTTTTTGCAGGCATTAGTTTCTTACTGCCTTTGCATGCCCCTCCACTCGGCCATGAAACTGATGACTATTCTAGCACATCAAGACCCCTGGCCTCTCCACAAGAACACGAAACACTGCAACTGACTTTATTCCTCTGACTTGCGTGCTGCTGCCACTTGAATTTCTCTCTGTGTATTTTAAAGTCCACAAGGCATAATTTTGGTTTGTAAAGTTAATGCTTGTTTACACTTTTTACGTATTTGCCACTCTTGATGGCAAATTCCTCTCTATATCCACAGCTTTCCCACTAGGGTCATTTTTCTTCTACCAGAACATTTTTCTCAGTGGAAAGCTGTCTGTTCTGTTTATCTGAAAAGCCTTTATCTTGCCTTCATTGCCACTGAAGAGTTTGGGCTGGATGGAGATTCCTGAGTTTTCCCTTGGCACATTGAGAATATGATGCCAGGATTCTTCTGCTTCCGTTGTTTCTACTGAGAAATTGATTTATAGTTTATACAATACTTTACATGTGATTTTTAAAAAAATGTCTAGAGGGGACTTTTCAGTTTTTTAAATATTTTTATTGATTTCAGAGAGGAAAAGAGAGAGGGAGAAAGAGAGAGAGAGAGAGATATCAATGATGAGAGAGAATCATTGATTGGCTGCCTCCTGCAAACCACCACTGGGAATTGAGCCCACAACCTGGGCATGTGCTCCTCTTGACCGGAATCAAACCCTGGACCTTTTGGTCCGTAGGCCAGTGCTCTATCCACTGAGCCAAATCAGCTAGGGCATGATTTTTTTTGTTTTGTTTTGTTTTTTTAAGCTCTGGCTGTTTTTAATATTTCTTTGTATTAGATGTTTCACAGTTTCAGTAAAATGCTTGGAGATATAGACTTCTTATTTTGTTTGGGATTTCATTAATTCTGGAAAACTCTCAACCACTCTTCAAATATTGCCTTTTTCTCTTCCCATCACCTTGAGCTATAATCCTGTCTTTTCCCTTCCTTGATTACATTTACAAAATAAGAAGTTGTATTTGCAGGCTCTACTTTCTTACCAAATACCACTATTTACTTGCTCTATTCCCTAAATTTTTCCTATCATACTAAAATTGATTTCTTCAAGTTTCCCTGTTTATCTCTGTTCACTAAACCCAAGAGATTTATCTTGCTTCTCATTCTCCTCAATTTCTCCGTAGAAGTCAGAGAAATTGACTTCTTTCCCTTCCCTCTTAAAATTTATCCTTTTTTCTGGCATTAAGAGAAAATCAATTTTATATCATAATGTTGTCTTTTCGATATGCCTTTTCTCTTCACTTTAAAACTACAAGTTATAGAGGGTTCCTAGTTTTTTTCCCCTCATACTCCTGCTCTCTCTAATCTTCCTCCTTTGCCTGTCAGCTCCCTCCCCATGGCTGTCAGACCTGCATCCAGGGCTGAGAGTCAGCTGGGGCACTGGTCTGGCAGCACCATGTGTTTATGGCACTGTGTGTTCAGCCTTCTCAGCACCACACTTCACTGGTTACATGTGTGGAATATGCACCTTGACTATCATCCCTGATTTCTACCTCTCTAACAACTTCCTGTACCATATTTTCAGTGCTTTGGGGCCATGTCCATTAGCTATACATTGAACTTCTTCAAATCAACACACCTACAGCTAAATAATGATCTCCACCTCCCACTCCACTTCTCTCACCAATTTTTCTTACTGATATATATATGAATATATATATATATATATATATATATATATATATATATATATATCTTCATAATAGCACTTACTTTTTCCTAGTCCCTCAGACATGAAATGCCAGAAACATGTTAAATTTTACAATTTCTTTTTTTTAAAATTCTATCTCTTAAAAATTTCTATTTTTTTTTCTTCTTTGTATCTTTTTGGATTCCTTTCCCTTTCTTTTTTTCTATCATCATTGGCACAATGGAACCCAAACCTCATAACATGTGAACTTCTAACTGGTCTTCTCTTCTATATATCTAATGTACCGGCCCCATATTAATGAGAAAACAGCATCACTTTTATAACATTTTTTTTTCCTGTTCACAAGAGCCTAAGCAATACTTCTTAAATCATCTGTGTTGAAGGCCCAGTTTTGCTTTTATTTTCAATTTCCAATTCAGAAAGAACAATACCTTTGCAAAATATAAGATAAATTATACAAAAATTATATATATATATATATATATATATATATATATATATATATATATATAATCATTTTTTTAGATTATGTGTTTCAACACAAAAAATTACTTCATCATTGAAATCTTTCCATTTGCATAATATGGATAGATCTAGAGGGTATTATGCTAAGTGAAATCACAAGTCAAACAGAGAGACAAATATCATATTATTTCATGTATATGTGGATTGTAAAAAATAACCAAACCAAACCAAAGGATCAGCTGAACAGAACAGACTCATGAACACAGAGAACAAACTGATGGCTGCCAGAGAGGAGGTTAGTGGGAGGATGGGTGGAAAAGGTGAGGGAGATTAAGAATTACAAACTTCCAGTTACAAAATAAATAAATGACAGGGTTATAATGTAAGGCATTGGAAATATAGTCAACAGAATTGCACTAACTTTGTATGGTGACAGATAATTACTAGACTTATCATGATAATCATTTTGTAAATCATATAAATGTTAAATCACTAAACTACTATAATATTGTGTGTCAATTACATTTCAATAAAAAATTATTCCCTCAATTTGCTATACAGTTTTTATACTCTAGCTTTTAATTTCTCATCGAGGATGGGAGCAGTCTGAAGACTAGCAGAGTCCACAGACCGCACATCGAGTAGCTCAGACTTCAATCACCACGACAGTGATTCTCTGCCACGCCTAAGGAGAGGAATCAATAGAGGAGCTTTAAAATATGCAGATGTCTGTGCCCCTAAGAGCTAATGAACAGAATCTCTGGGAGTGTTGCCAGGGTACGGGCATTTCAAAAAAGCTGTAAAATCGATTCTGACATTCAGCCAGGGCTGAGAATTATTGGTTTATGGACAAAAGTGCAAACTTTCAATTCTCTGTAATCTGGCTCCAATCCTTTAAATATTATCAGAATCACTTCTTTCTTAGAGCCCATATTTCAATCAACCCAGACATTTGGCCTTTGCAAAATATGATCTGCTTTTTTCCCCACCTGTGCTGTCCCTGCCTGCACTTCAGTCTGTAATGTCCACTGTAAGTGCCCATAGACTGGAAAATGACCCTCATTTATGAAACCTTTGCTAATTAGTTATAAAGATTAACTTTGCCCTAGTCATATTGCCTTTACTGCTTTGATACTGATAATATTATAGTCTATACTATAGTCCCAGTACACAAAATTCATGTATGTGTGTGTGTGGGGGGGGGTGTTTCTCAGCCCAGCCTGCATCCTCTCTAATCTGGGACCCTAGGATCTGGCCTAAACTGGCAGTCGGACATCCCTCTCACAATCCAGGACTACTGGCTCCCAACTTCACCTGTCTGCCTGCCTTCCTGATTGCCCTTAACTGCTTCTGCCTGCCAGCTTGATCATTCTCTAAGAACTCCCCTGCCATCCTGATTGATGTCTAACTGCTCCCCTGCCAGCTGGATTGCTCCTAACTGCCCTCCCCTGCTGGCTTGGTCACCCCTAACTGTCCTCCCCTGCAAGCTTGATCACCCCCAACTGCCCTCCCTTGTAGGTCTGGTCCCTCCCAACCACCCTCCCCTGCTGGCCATCTTGTGATGGCCATCTTGTATCCACATGGGGGCAGCCATCTTTGACCACATGGGGACAGGCAACTTGTGTGTTGGAGTGACAGTCAATTTGCACATTACTCTTTTATTAAATAGTATTAGATAGGATAGAGGCCTGGTGTATGGGTGGGGGCTAGCTGGTTTGCCCTGAAGGGTATCCCAGATCAGGATGGGGGTTCCCTTGTAGCATGGGGCAGCCTGAGTGAGAGATCTGTGGTGATTTGCAGGTCGGCCATGCCCATTGGTGACCCAAGTGGAGGCCCTGGTATCTGGAATTTATTTATCTTCTATAATTGAGACTTTGTAGCCTTAAGTGAAGGCCAGGGCCAGCCAGAGCAGGTAGAAAGCTTGGCTTCCTCCATTGCTGGTGAAACCCAAGCCTCCTGCTCGCTCTGTAGCTGCAGCCATCTTGGTTGGGTTAATTTGCGTAGCTGCTCCTGATTGGCTTGTGGGCACAGCTCGTGGGTGTAGTGGGGGTATGATCAGTTTGCATGTTTCTCTTTTATTAGTGTAGATAATAGATTCTGATTGTAGTGATATATAGAGAAAATATATATATATTCGAGACAATTGCATCTGAGTCAGATTCCACTTCTTCCTAACTATGTTACCTTAGATAAGCCCAATAACTTCTCTAAACCTGCACACTTGAAAAAAACAAAACAACCAAAACTTTATCACAGATAGGTGTTAAAAAAGAAAGAAAAGTCCCAATTGGTATGGCTCAGTTGTTGAGCATCAACCTATTAACCAGGAGGCCGTAGTTCCATTCCTGGTCAGGGCACCTGCCTGGGTTGTGGACTTATCCCAAGTCGGGGGCGTGCAAGAGGAAGGAAATCAATGATTCTCTCTCATCATTGATATCTCTCTCTCTCTCTCCCTCTCTCCCTTCCTCTTTTTAAATAAATATATTTAAAAAAGGAAAAGAAAGAAGAAAGACAAAAGAAAGAAAAAGTAAGAAACCCTGGAAGACTGTGGGCTATCTTGAATTGATGTGGGTTGGGAGAGTAACAGTATCCTGGGAAGGCAAATGACTGAATGTTTTAGCAAGAAAACTAAAGAATTATATGAAAACAAAAACGTTGTAGGGAAAGTTTTAAAAATTATTTTCTTTTTCAATTTTTCTCGTAGAGTGGCAGAAGTTAGCAACAGCTCAGATTCTTATACATGTATCGTGAAATTATATCAAGGGAGGTCAAAAGTTCTCCTGGGGTGAGGAATTTTTTATAAAAGCTATTGACTTCCTCTGACCTCCTAATCACTAGAGACTGTGCTCTACCAATGGAGCTTCACCTCAAGGTTTAAAGCATAAACCTGATCATAAGGAATATCTTGAGGATAGTCATCGACGTTCTTGGTACTTAATCTCATCCCTACCGTTTCCCTTAAATTTACCCAAGACTGGCACAAAATATGGCCTGGTCTCATACTATTCTATATGCATGACACAAGTTTGTAAGCCAAAATAAAAGAAACATAAATAAATAGACACTATATATACTGTAAATGAGAATTATTAAAGCGAATAGGCCAAGAATTTTTTAAATGAATGATAAACCTAGATAAAATAATAAAACTCTTAGCAATCTGAAAACAATTCAGAAACATAAGAGTATAATGAATTATTAGATAAGGAAATATAATAACTGATATATAGAACACACTAGATGGAATAAATAGTTTTATGAAGAGCAAATAAGTAAGTTTAAAGGTCAGATTAAGAAACTATCTGGAGGAGAGCAGGTCAGAATAAAGAGATAAAAAAGATATAAAAGAAAAATGAAAAGATTTAGTGAATAAGAGGAATACCAATACCTGGTTGAGTCTCAAAAGGTGAGAAAAAAAATAAGAAGAATTAATAGACATTTTCAAAATTAAAAGACTTCAAATTGCTAGGGCTTATTGTAGCTAAATGGAGAAATAAGGTAACATTCATACCTAGAGGTTACAATGAGAGAAAGAACTCAAAGGCAAAGGAATAGTAAAAGAATTTCATCAAGAAAGTTCATCTGCAAAGAAAAAAATCAGATTACAAACGGAAAATAATAAGACGAGTTAGTGTTACTTTTAAAGTATTTTTAAAAAAAGGACCATGAACCTAAAACATAACTAAAGAAGTTGACATCTAAAGATGAAGGCTTAATAAAAGAATTCTCAGACATGAAAGGTCTCAGAACTTTTACCATTAAGTCCCTCACTTGAAATAACCTTTGAAGAACAAAACTAGGAGATGCTGAAAAATAAATGAAAAGTCAAGAGGAAAATATGTCTTAGCTAAACTTATTCTTGATAGGTAAATAAAATTAAAGAATGGATAAAAAGTATGATGATAATCTAAACTAAAATTCTAGATAATAATAGAATAGTGACAGATAAGGTGAAAGAAATATGAGAAATTATTTTTATTGTATTAGAAGATATAAATATTTATAAATTGTGGAAATAAGTAAGAACAAAAAAGAGAGAGTATGAGTCTTAAAATGAAGACAACAATCAAAATAATAAAAATAAAATATGTAACTAATAAGCCGGACAGAGAAAATGATATAGTACCTGCGAAAAGAGGCCGGAAGGTGTAAAGAGAGAAGGAGAGTAAATGGAAAATACAAGATGGCAGAAATAAGTCTTCCTTTAACAACAATTGCAATTTATATTTCAATTGACAATGTGAATTAATATAGCAGAGATAAACTCTAATCTCAAGTAATTACACTAATTAAGACTCAGAGTAAACTTACTAATTACAAGACCAGGACTTGCTAATTGGATGAAGAACTATGCTGTCGGAGAGACAAACTGAAAACAAAAATACTAAGAAAGACTCAAAATAAGAGGATGGGGAATATATACCAAACAAATATAAATCAAAGAAAACTCAACATTTTCTTATATAATTTACACAGGGCCGATAGAAGTCAGCACAACTCAAGAAGCAGACACACCAGAGAAATAAAAGGCTTTTAACAACAACCTTTGAGAGATGAAAAAATAAAGATATGTACATAGGCAAAAACAAACAAACAAACAAACAACACCACAAAAAAAGGCAAGTGGGAGGAAGGAGGGAAAAAGAAATTAAAAGCAAGAGGATAGGTTATAATCAAGAATAAAATAGCTCTAGCCAGTTTGGCTCAACCTCTTTGGACCAAAGGGTTCTGGGTTCGATTTTGGGCTCTTCCACAGCCCGGGCTCTGGTCAGGGCTGTGTAGGAGGCAATCAATCAATGTGTTTCTCTTACCTAGATTTTTCTCTCTTTCTTTCCCTCTTTCTCCCACGCTCCCTAAAAATCAATTGGAAAATATCCTCGGATGAGGATTAACAATGGCAAAATAAATAAAACCCAGGGTTTTTCTAACTAATACAATTTTGTGTTCTGGTTTGTCTATAAAATAGAGCTTTCTCTGCTTCAGATAACAACCAGATTGTCTTGCCTAAACATTTGAATATTTATTATTTTGTTTATGGGCATACCTAAGATAATAAAAAAATTCCATTACAAATAAAAAAAGCAGATTTTTTAAATATTTTGTTTTATTAGATCACTGAAGCTGCCAACACATTGGACTTTCTCTCCTGACATCAGCTATGGGAGGGACACAGAACTTGAGTCAATAGAACCTTTTTCCTACCTGTTCTGAAAGTTCCAAAGTTGGTGTTTTCTATGACCCAACATTGCTCTCACCAGAACTAATACCTTATTTTGTGATGGCATCGGTAGCTGACAGCCAGGAGGAGAAAATTTATAACATTTTTATTTCCTGAGATAAAATAGAAGAAAACAGGCATAAAGATTGACTCTACAATTTTTCCTTCCAAGAAGGGGATTAATAGAGCACAGACTACTTTTCCTTATTGTAAGAAATGCCCATTTAGATGCTAAAGACACTGGCTCATTCTAACATAAAAGTTGAAAAGTTAATGCTCTATCATTTTCTTTATTATTTTAGCATTCATTTAGTGGAGAAAATGCAGATGTCTATCTCATGTTGTATTTTTTTGCAACTAACATGAAGGAAAAATAAAGGACCCTACCTTTGATTTGCCTGCATTTCAAAACTGGCTCTACCAATTGAATTTCTCTCCTTCAAGAGTTTATGAATGTTTTCGAACTAACAGCATTGGAATCATTTGTATTACTGGGAATGATTAAATACTTTGTTTATTACTTAAAGTTGCATAAGGGAACGAGGTTGCCCTTTCAATATAAAAACCTGAGAGTAAATTTAGTTTCTGATGGTTTTAATTTTTGGTGGGGAGCTCCTTCAGAAGGCTGTCTCGTGCATGGAAGTGAATTTTAAATGTGATATTTAATAAAGACAAATGGGCAGATGGAAGGAGGCTTGTCAGGAATGCTTTGTTGGGCTCTGCCCTTTCTAAAACGAGTTAATGACTTTTGCTTCATGACCCATCTCTAATGGTAGCTTGGTCTTTGCAAAAAGGACACCCTTGTCATAGTTCAGAGGTATTAGGCACTCATTCCGCTGTGGCACATTAGAAGCAAGTTGATAAGACTTAAATGTTAAATACCTCACAGAATAAAAGGCCGCCAATGAGCTAAATAAAGAAATTATTTGGAGACAATAGGTTGTAAAGATGGTGCTTGGTTATTGAAAAGTCTTGATAGTCAAAGTCTGTTTTAAAACATAGTTTCAATAACTAGACTAAGCATTCTAACGTGCCCAACTTTTTCCATTTAACTGCCATCCCATTGTAGATTATATATTTTACTATTTATTTTAATGCAGGTGGCATTTTATTTAAATAAGGCAGTACTTTCTTCTCTCTTTACTCCCAAGCGGCCATTTTGCTTCATCTGATTTTACTTAACTTGAGTTTTGGGAAAAACTTGGATGATTTGTCACTTGTGATTATAAAATATTCCAGTGTGATCTAGGCTATAAGTCAAGGATCTGGTAGACAAAGCACAGGTGTACGAATCAAATTTCTATGCTATCTACCCATGTCCCTGAAAGGGACTCATGAGTTATTTAATGTCTCTAACCAAGGAGTTTCTTTTCAGAAACAAATATTTTAATTACTTATCAATTACATGACAGTTAATTCAATTAAGTATATTTATATAGTATTTTCTTTAATGTACCACTACATTGTGGAAAATTATATACTTTTTCAAGTAGGTGAAATAAACAAAATCTGCCCATATAAGCAGACATAGGTAAGAACTAAGCAAACATGATTATTCATAATGGAGCACCTTAGCAGCAATGTTTTTATATGTGAATGTTCGTCAGATCGACTTTCTGCAGGAAGTGTTTTGGCTGCTGGAAATATTTACTTCTTGTGTCTTACATTCATTCTTAGTGGCTGGTCACAGTAATCCCAAGTTGTGTTCACTTTCTTAAAAAATTGATTTCAGGTATAATGTTATATGTAGAGGTAGAAATGACATACAGGCCAGAGTTATCTGAAACTTATTTGTTAAGTCTCAGTGACAGTTTCCTTGCATACCTCTAATCTGTCTTTTGATCTTAGTATGCGCCTCTTTTGAGTAGAGAAATTGGAGTCACTATGTAGAAGGAAGGAACTGGAGGTAGAAAGAGCAATGTTGAGATCTTTACAAAACTCCGGAAGAGAGAGTAAGAGTACTGGAATTTAGATTCAAGGAGTACAGAAGAGACCAACCCAATAAGAATGAGGGGGAAGACTACCCACGCTTGGTGAATGACTAGCTGTGAAGGGAGAATACTTGTTTATAACATAACCCTTGTTAGTTCAATGTGGGTATGAAAGCTCCTCAGTCAATGGGACCCTCAAATCATGTAAGACACATGACTTACAAGTCAGGGTTGGGGGGACTCCCATCTCTGCCATTGTGTGTGCAATCCCACCAGCAGAGAAGGTAAGAGAAAGAGCACACTCCTTTTGGAAAACAGGCTCTGGCAGTTTTGTTACTGCTGTTGACTTGGATACAGTCTTTACTCTGAGTGGCCCACCGCTCTTCTGAAATGCAGGGTGTAATTAATGAGGAGGAAATAGAGAACGGATACTGAAAACAACCTCCACTTGTAAAATGAAAGACTGATCTCCCCACCCCAGCCACCTAGGAGAGTAGAAGAATGAAAAAAACAAACAAAACCCTGGATGTTTTCTTTGTTTTGTCAGCCCAACAGTAGAAAGTTTGATATAGATGCAGATATGCATTTACACATATACACAGTAATATATGTGTAAGGGTGTGTGTGTATGTGGGGGAGTAATAATGTCTAAAGAAATCACCCTACACCCTACTCACATACTGACTTGAATCACACTTTATATAAGACTACAAAAGAAATAAAACATTTCGGTTGTGTTCTAAGTACCCCAGGAGAAAGATAATTCTCACACCAAATGGTGTTTTAAACTCTCTGTAATATATCACATTATTTCCTATAAGTTAGAGAAGAAGTGGGGTGGGGGAATGATTTAGGATGGAAAACAGAACTACGGGGGCATTATGATAAAGATGAAGTGCTCATAAAACATATAATTATAAGTAATATTACTTCAATCATTAAATTATTATGTTTCCAGATGTATCTTGAAATTTGAATGATAGATGCTTTCTTAAAAATCATTTCACAGTTTCTATGCTGCTCTTATTATCTGGTAATGCAGTGATTTCATTTTCAAACCCATAATTAGTATACCCAACACTCCAAAAGTAAAATAATCACTTGTCACTTTTCTGTTTGCAAAAATCAATTTCACCCATGTCAAAACTCTAGAATAAACCAGAACCTCTTCTTCTACCCTGTTGTGTGTCCTACCTAGTGTCACAGTTCTAGAATTTTATGTCTTAGTTGTTGGGTTTTTTTTTCTTTTTCTCAAACACAGTTATTGCTTTGGGCCACGTCCTGCAGGGAGAATCATGAAGTGTGAAAAAGAAAGCAGATTGTATGAATCTCTAACACGAGAACCCAGCACATTTGGGGAAGTCGTGAAGGCATGGAAGCCTTCGATATTTCAGGGTAGATGTGTTTGGAAATGATAGGCACACTTAAGAGATAATCACCAGATAGGTCTCTCATGACATTTTTAGGTGAGGTAAGAATGTTCCTAAGATCAGAAAGCAGGAATGGAAAAATAAGTCACCCAGATATTGCACTGAGGAAAAGATGAAAAGGGGCTTTCTCTTACATATTTACCAAACACAGTTCTGTATGCAGGTTATGAGTTCAGGTGCATGGAAGCATTTTATTCAGTGCTATAGAGAGTGAGTTGTCATTTTAGAGCAGATGTTAAGGGAAACCAGCCTTGTACAGGCAGAGGGTGAAGGTTGGACCTGTATCCTCTCGTATGCAGGTCAGCAGGTAAAAGTGTAGCCCTAGACACTCAGTCTAGACTTTGTTCAAGATTGAAAGTGGTTGAATTAATGATTGCCAAGGGCTCCTTTCATCTTAAATATTTAAATGTTAGAATAGGTAAGTCCAGTGGAAATTCAAATCACAGGGAGGTGGAATGCTTTAAAAAAAATATAGCAAATTGGGTGAATAAAAAATATAGATAGGTACCACAGTGAAGGAAACCTCAAAAACATTTGGCTAAGTGAAAGAAGCCAAACACAAAATACTACATGATTGTACAATTTTATTTATGTGAAATGTTCACAATAGGCAAATCTATTTTTATTATTCAGAAAGATTTTATTTCCAAGTATTGTATATACATATATAAGTGCATATATGATATATTTTATGTACATGGATTAGGTATCTGCTTAAAGACGTGCCTATAGGAAAATTATTTTCTAAAGAGACAAAGTGTGGAAAATACAGATTAATTCACGAGATTAAAACTACACATGGACACAAAGAATGGATATAGGTTTTCTTAATCAAGAACAGTATCCTTATCCCCTCCTTCCTTCTATGTGGTCATCACAGGGCAGAAAACTTGAATCAAGGACAGAGCTTTAAGGTGCTGGTTCCCAGGCTGTGAAGGAGAGAAGGAAGAGAAACAGGCAAACGGGCAGTTTGGTGGTTGACTACAGCCATACTACAAGCCACAGCAAGGTGGCACCCAGAGTGGAGACCTAGAGGGGAGACATCATCACTGAGGAAGTGATGAGCCCCTGCTGTTGACTTTTCCCCAGTGAACTCAACCCCTTGCCTCATAAGAATATCAGAGAGACCCTCTGCCCCTTTCAAGATTAGGTTCTTTTCATCGGCCAGATGTAGCAGGCAAGGACAGGCCAGAGGCAGGCTCTTCTGCTGGTCCTTTGTGATCTTGCTGAGCATCTTCTCAACAGCCACCTCCACCGGGTCCCCTTCTTTCCAAGTTTCACTGTGGTTTGCCTCTGCATCTCCTTCCTTGGAGCACTGTCAGCAAACTACACATGCTCTGCTCCAGCATGCTCATGACATCTCTTTGGCAGTGTTGGAATAATGGATTTCAATTTTACTTACCTTCTGAGGCTCAGCTCCCAAATTTGATTCCCCATACATGGTGATGTCTAATCTTTGGACTCAGGCACAACATCATTCTACTTCATTGTCTTAGGTGGATAGCAAGGATAAGGTGTAGGTCAAAGGTCCCAACTGGTCCCACAAATGAGTCACCCAATTCTTCAGAATCACTGTCAGCAGTCTGCACAGTCCAGGGCAAAAGTTGAAGGTATCATGAGGTTGTTGTAATCATAGTCTTCAAATTCTTCATAATGCTCAGACCCTGCCCCTAAGTGAAAGAAGTCAGACAAAAATGGCAATATTATTCAATGCCATTCATGTAAAATGTCTTAAAGAATAGGCAAATTTATAGAGATATAAAATAGATTAGTGGTTGACCAGGGCAGGGAAATCGAGCTGATGGGACTAGAGAGCCATGTTCAAGGATGGAGGACTTCTTTGGGGACAAAGAAAATATTCTAATTGATTGTGGTGACAGATACACAGCTCTGTATCTACTAGAAGCCCATCATTAAACTGTGCACCTCAATGGGCGTATTGTGTGGCATGCTATTTATTTCTCAAAAAATCTATTTTTAAGATTCTATTTTTAAGAGTTAGCATACTAGGAACAGAAATGGGAAGTATTACAATGATTCTCTTTCCTGTAATGCCAGTCTCCAGTTAAAAATAAAGCATCGAACAGAGGGAATGGGTTGGAGAGTGGAAAGGAGAAAGAAGGAAGAGATCAACCGTGTATGCATGCATATAAGCATAACCCATGGACAGTCAGTAGGGGAGGTGAGGGCATGTATGTGTGCGTGTGTGGGGGTGTGTGGAATGAATGGGGAAAAGTCAATGGGGGGGAAAGGATTCATATGTAATACTTCAAACAATAAAGAATTTTAAAGAGGAAAAAAATTACTTGATTGTCTTCATTAATTAAAATAATAATTCGCTTGGGAAATGTAAGATAGGAGTAAATTTATCTCAGGAGCTTTCTTATTGCCTCCTGCCAGCCATTCATAGTGCCTTTACCTTCTATTCATGTTACTGCTTTCACTAACTTCATATGATAATGAAGCATTTATTGCCAAGGTCTCTTACATTCGAACCTATACTTCTGTCTGCAGCCACTCCCACCTCTCACAACCAGGAACTGGACTTTGTCCTTAACAGTAAAAGCTGATCTAGAGGAAGGGAAATTCACAGCTAAGCAAGAGTAATGCATGTGCTTGCATAGCATATTCATCCTGGAATTTTACTCTTACAGTTCCCTGAAATGATTAAAGGAGATATTATTATCCCTAATTTACAGAAGAAGGAACCAAGGACCAGAGAAGTTAAATGATTTCTCTAAACTGAAACAGCTATTAAGTTGCAAATCCTGGATCAGACTGTAGTCCTATCTGATCTCAAAAGCCATGTTCTTTCTTTCACATTGTGCTGATTCTTTTACCAACATGAAGAACAGCTACCCTTTTGTAATACTCTCTACTTCTGAAAAAGACTTGTTATATAAAACCACCTAGCATTAGAAATATCTAGAAAGCTCAGAGACAAACTAAAAGTTGGGAAAAAAATCTACCTAACAAAATTTATGGTAAAAAAAAATCTATCCAATTAAAAGATTATTAGTTTTACAATACAGAGTGTCTTTAGAGAGTTCTAGTATACATTTAAAATGTAATTCAATTTACAGAAATCAGATGCTATGTTGAAATATGAATCAGAGAACTCAAATTTAAGTTCCTATTCCTTCACTAACTACTTTAGTAAATTGTGAGGCCGACAGGAACTTCAATTTTCTCAATAATAAAACATGAGCGTAGGAATTATTTTTTATTCATTTGTTCATCCATTTCATCATTCATTCATTGAATATATGCCCAAGAGTTCTTCTAAGTTATATGAATTCCATAGTGAGGAAGACAGAATGAAGCCCTGATGTGAGGGTCAACTGCTGATTTGCTTTCCAATCTGTTTCCAGCCTTCTCACCTTCTGCTGTTTGTGTCAGAGATCTATATTTCCTTAGGCTCTCTTGCCCTTTGACTTCTGGTTAAGCTCAGCCTTCAGGAAGTACTGGTATATGATTAGGAGTGGAAAATCAAAGTATTCCTCCCATAGTTAACCTCCTTTAATAAACCTGCTTCCTGTCAAGAAACCCGACCACGATTCAACTTCTGAAAATACTAACTCCTTCCACGGTCTGCACAGCTTTCCTCCATTGCTAATATCTCGATGACTCATGACCCCTATTCTTGTTGAAAAATATAACCTATAGATCCAAGAAAATCTACAAATCCCAAGCAAGATAAACACTAAGAAAAGTACAGCAACTTGCATTATAATCAAACTGTTGAAAACCAATTATAAAAAAAAATTTTTGAAAGCAGCCATACATCAAAGAACAAAGATGAGAAATACTGCTGACTTTTTATCAGAACTAATGAAAGCAAAACATCTTTAATGTGTTGAAAAACAAGAGCAGGTTTGGTTAAAGAGATACCAAGATGAGAAGAAAGGGATGGGTGTTGAAAGAAACAGGAAGAAAAGAAAAAAGCAAAACTTGCTTTCTTTTTCCTCGCCTATGAAACACAAGACATATTTACTTTAAATTCTCTTAAGAGAGAAATAATTACTTCATACTCTTAAAGCTCTTGGTAATTTTCAGATGATTGTGGTTGATATTTCAAATATAAAACAAAAATTGTGTGCCCATTTACATGAATGAAAATGAACTGAAAATATTCAATGAGGAAATGTATTTGATTTTAAACATATTTACTTAAAGGAAATAGTAAATAGTTCGATGAACAAGATAAATGTAACTAAATACATATATCATTTGCAAAATCCTAACAACCCCCCTTACATTGCTTTATGGAATATGGAAATTGGAGATACATCTTTTTATTTGTGTGAAAATGAATACTAAAAATGTTTCCATTTTGCATTTGATTAATCCAGTTACATTTGTACTATCTCTTGAGATTGAACATGACTCGTGTCCATACTTTTAAAAAACATGTTCCACATGTAATCTTACACATGCTAAAAGCATGAATTTTTTCAAAGAAGCCCTAATAATAGGAAAGATCACAATTCTGACATTACCTATTTTGACAATTTCCTGTTCTCTCTCTCTCTCTCTCTCTCTCTCTCTCTCTCTCTCTCTCTCTCTCTCTCTCTCTTTCTCTCTCTCTCTCTCTCTCCTTCTCTCTCTCTCTTACACACATACACACACACACATACTGCTGTGTAACAAGTACCCAAACTGAATGGCTTCAAATAATAATCATTGATTATTTCTAGGCTTGATAGATCTTGACAAGACAAGGAAAAGAAGTCTTCATCCAACCACATATATGCAGCCAGTTGAGCACTGGCTATCTGGGTTGGGTTTGGGTCCCTGGGGGGAGTTCTGTTCTCTCTTTTATCCTCCTCCTGGGACCCAAAGATTGGCTGCGGCAGAAGCATAAAGGGAAAAGCAGAATCACACAAGGCCTCTGAGAGCCCTGGCCCACTACCATCCCACCTCATTCTAGTGGCTGGAGCAGGTCATATTGCTGAACTCAGTCATCTATTGTGAAAGAATTGCAAAGTCACAGGGCACCGGGGGTGGATAGAAAGAAGGATGAATAATTAAAGTAATTAATGAAATCTATCTAGTCTATGATACAAATGGAAAGACCTGTAAGACACACTTGAGAGTGTGTCTACCATGAATAGCCCATTGATACTAAGAGGATTTACTTCTCAAGTCTATGAAACTAAATCCCAGCATTCAAGGCCTTCACTGGGGCTATCTTTACCTTTTGGCTATTGCCTTTGTAAATAGTGCCTTACCTTGAACGTGGACTGTCACAGCATTGGCTAGGACTGAAGTAAATATGGTATTGGGAACACTATTTGTGCATTGCATTTGCCCCCAGATCACTAATCCATGCATCTTGTGTTCAAGTGGCTATGCTGGTTTTATTACAGGTGTTCTAGAAAACAATGTTAAAGAAAAGAAATCAAGATTTGGGACTTAGAAGGCAACCAATAAATACTTTTCCTTAATAGGTTGGTGTGTTGAACAAAGATAGGGCAAAAGAAGGGAGGATCCCAATTATTGCATTTTCATAGATGTTGTAACACATATCATTTAAAAATACTCATTTGCTTATGTGATGTTCAGATCTGTTACTTTATATGACCCCAGAATAAAGACCAGTTGTTTAAAAAGTCTAACTGCAAAGTCATCAGTATACTCTAGTTCTCTTATTCACAACCTCTCTGCTCTAATTGTGCCCATCAAATCTTTTAAGGTAAATGATCTTAAAAAATACAGGGGGGCAAAATAGGCTTATAGTTGTAAGTACACAAAACAGTTTATTCTTATATTAGTATTTGTTAATTACTGTATTACTTATTTATTTTACAACTATAAACCTATTTTTGCCAACCCCTATACAGTATATTTTTTTTACTGTATACTTTATTTTCTTTATATTTTTTCAGCAAATTAAATCTAAAACTGTGCAAATTACAAAATATTTTGGTGACAAACTACTGCTTTCTAGACTTTTAAATTAAAAATTCTGTACTGTAATAATGTTCAATAGATTAAAACATTATTTTCTATGGTTGCTAGAAGTTTTCTATTGAGTTTTCAAGCATCTGGAAGTGAATATTAAGGTCATTTTCTTCATGAGGCAGTGACATGGTCAATTCATTTGTCAACATTCCTTCAACTGTTTTATCTTTTCATTTCTTTTCTTCTTGCTTTGTATCATTCATTTTGAGGTTATTGGTTTATACACATAGCAAAACAGGTGAATTAAAAGGTTTAATAAAAGTGTCAAGAAACTTCAGCATTAAAAATAAACTTACATATTTGTAATTTGGTAAAAAATGTAGTCATTTCTACTTAAAACTGCAGGAGGGTATCTGAATAATAACTAATGTTTGAGCAGCCTTTTACAGTTTGCAAAGCACACCCTGCTCTGCTGAGCTGTGGTTCAGAGGAGACTTGTTGAAAGTCACCTTGCAAATAAGATGCAGAGCCCATCTCCACGTTTTCTGATTTTTAAACTTCGTATCTCACAAAGCAGTCTGCAATCTCCATAACCTTGCAAAATCTCTGCACTCTTTAGCATTTTTCTCAAATGTGTATAAACTCAGTTTGTACTGCACACATTGGCAAGGTCGTCCTCGATGGTTGTTTGGACACTCTATTCTGTCTTTACGACTGAATTGGGAGGTTGCTGCAGGTAGAGGGCTCTTGTGCTGGCTGCTTCTTTAAACAAGCCCCGTCCTGTGCATGCAGCCTTAACCTCTCCAGCCTGATTATATGCTCATTAATAGTTAGGGACAGAATATAAAGAAACATTTAGTCATCAGTATAACTTACAGTATTTCATCGTTCAAACTGATTTGAACTTTCTTTGATTTTTGGTACATGGGATTTGAGTGCACACATAGGCATGTCCCTAAACTAAGGATTCTGTAGTGATAAACAGCAGTGAGTTTCCAGAATAGATGAAAGGAGCCTGGCTTAAGTGGGGTCTGCAGAATTTTGTGGATCCAAACTATGTTTTCTGCAACTTAGATTAATTTTCTCACTTTCCACTCAGCAAAGTTCCTAAGTCTCCTTCTTACAAAACACATGTATGTATTTCTGCTTGGAACGTTGAAAGCTTTCCAGCAGGTCCTGAAAGCTCAGTATTTCATCCTCTGCAGTTTCAATAGACATTTTTCCCCCTTAATAGCTTCGTGAAACTGGAGAATAATTACCTTTTCAGTGAATGTTAAACCGATGGCATTTTTAAACAAAAAGCTGGCAGCAAGAGTTATGTCAAGCTATCAAGCATTGAAGAGTGGTTTGGCCTCTTTGCAACTCACCTCTGAGACAGCTGGCTCCCTGTGTCCTGCCAAGCACAGCATTAAGAAATCACACAATACAGAGGGGGCGGATGTAGGGCTGTTTTTGCTCTGGGTGTAGAGCTCTGTATCCCCACAAACTGCTCCATGATCCCGACTTTCCCTTCCTTCTACAAAGACCCCCAAAGTTCCATTTTTCTCACCGTCTTAAAAAAAATATGCAGATACAATAACATTCATAAGCCATTTACATGCCTTATCATCGTTTCTCTGGTTTGTTTAAAACTCAGGACAAATCCAGCCTTTTGTCACACCTTTGGAAATGCCCTAGATTAGAAGACAAGAAAGGGATATCTCCCAGCACTAAGCCAAGCATCTGTGCATATCACACCGATAACGGAAAGGAACCATTGCAGAGTCTGTCCAATTCTATAATCAAAATAGAAAATTTTGATCAATCATCTGGAAATAATACTTTTTTTATGAGCAAAGCTCTGAATTGGCCATTATGAGGGGCATCTAATAGGTGGGATTATGATAAGTATATTAATAACTATATTGAATATATGGTAGAAAGTATTAGGTTTAATAGTGGATGCACTGATAAAATGCTTGTATATGGAAAAGGAGAAGAGAAGTCTCTTTGAAGGACTGAGAAACAGTGTGGTGGTGGTGGCAGGGGTGGGGAGAGGAGGTGGGCAGGGCAGAGCCTGGAGACCTGAATCAGAATTGGGAATTGAATGTGACTGGTTTCGAGCTGTGGGTTTCTACCGCAGACAGACACACAGGCTACAAGTTATCCAAAACGAGAGAGATCAGTCATAAGGACAAGGTCAGGAACCA
Source organism: Pipistrellus hanaki (assembly GCF_964339955.1). Taxonomy (NCBI): domain Eukaryota; kingdom Metazoa; phylum Chordata; class Mammalia; order Chiroptera; family Vespertilionidae; genus Pipistrellus; species Pipistrellus hanaki. The sequence continues at coordinate 8,539,956 of NC_140505.1, read as the reverse complement.
AGATTGGGGTCACAGAATTGAGAGTTCAGACCTGGGAAGATCAGAATGTCAACTCTGATTAGAATGAGAAGTGTGGGAGCAAATAAAGGCGGATATGAGAGAAAGCACTGCAAACACAGAGCGGGGTGAGCGGGACACCGGATTTGCAGTGCGTGGCGTGGGCTGGCTCCTTTATGGTGCAGGAAAATCACGTGGAGCAGGTGCCACGTGAGCAGCAACAGGTGACACCCAGTATTGTTGGAACTGATGACTTTTATTTGTATGTCTGTGTGTTTGAAGAAGAACTGGATAGTTGCTGCTGCAGATCACATATTACCACCATGTTTGTTTGTGCAATAAAGCTTTATGTGACCCAAAATAAAAACACACGGTTAAATGAATATATCATTCAGAATCTAAAAATCACCGTAAGCTTTAAATCATCCTATATAATAAAAGCCTAATATGCTAAGTGTCCAGTCATTTGGTCTGCCAGTCAACCAAAACATACTATGCTAATGATATGCTAAGGCCACTCAACCGCTTGCTATGATGTGCACTAACCACCATGGGGCAAACAGTCAACCAGTCAACCAATCACTATGATATGCACTGACTACCAGGGGGCAGATGCTCTGACCAGTAGGTTAGCTTGCTGCTGGGGTCCAGGCGATCGGGACTGAGAGAGATGGGTCAGACATGCTCTAGAGCCCTCCTGTGGTCCCTCCCTGGCTGGCCAACCTCCCGCATCCCTCCCCAGCCACAACTGTGCACAGGTAGGGTTCCTTGGCCTGGCCTGTGCCATCTCACAATCCAGGCTGAGATCTGCCCCCCACCCCAAGTGCACCATTTCATGAACCGAGCTTCTAGTCTATAATAGTTAAGTTGAGGTTATCAATTGGCTAATCCAACTTTTTATTCTTAACTGAGTAAATGCAATTATAGGAGACATAGGTTCTCTAAAATATTAAAGAGGTAATTTAAAAATTGGCATACTTTGTCCTTAGTTCTATTATTTTTTTAAAAGAACTTTATTGTGGTATATTTTGCATAAGATAAAGTTTACCTATTTCAGGTATATAATGCAATGATTTTTTTTGCTTACATAACCATAGCTCATTAGGACATTTTCATGTCCCATCTAAGATGCTATTTATAATTTCCTGTTTAATATTAATCCCTTTTCCACCTGCAGCCCCACTAATCTATTGTCTGTCTTTATAAATTTGCCCTTTCTGGATATTCCTTATAAGTGGAATTAGAATAATGTGTTCTCTTATGTCTGGCTTCTTTCACAGAGCATAATGTTTTTGAGGTACATGTATGATGTAGCATGTGTCCACAGTTCATTTTTTAATGATCCAAGAGTATTTCATCATATAGATTATACCACATTTTGCTAATACAATCACTAATTGATGAATATTTAGGTTGTATTCAAGTGTTGGCTATTATGAATGATGCAGTTAGGAACATTTATGTGCAAATATTTCTGTGGATATATGCTTCATTTCTCTTGAATAGATAACTAGGAGTGAAATTGCTGGGTAATATAGTAGTTTTGTTAAACATTTTGAGAAAATGCCAAATTCTTTTTCCAAGTGATTGGAGTGCTCCTGTCATCTTGATATTGATGATGAAGACAATATCTGTTATTATACTTCTATCTGATGTATATTTTATCTGTGGGTCAGGATTTTATATATATAAATATTAGAGGCCAGGTGCATGAAATCTGTGCACAGGGGAAGGTCCCTCAACCTAGCCTGCATCCTCTTACAATCTGGGACATACCTCTCACAATCTAGGACCACTGGCTCCTAACTGCTTGCCTGCCTGCCTTCCTAATCGCCCTTAACCACTCTGCCTGCCTGCCTCATTGCCCCTAACCATTCGCCTGCCTGCCTGATAGCAGTTCTCTGATTGAGTTCGACACCCATACCCTAACTGCTTGTCTGCCTGCTTGATGCCCCTAACCGCTCACCTGCCTGCCTGATCACCCCTAACCACTCTACCTGTCTGCCTGATTGCCCATAACCACCTCTGCCTCAGCCCCTGTCACCCCAGCCTTGTCTGGAAGGACATCCAGAATGACATCTGGACGGTCATTCAGCTGTCTGGTATAATTAGCATATTATGCTTTTATAATTTTAGGTGTGTGTGTGTGTGTGTGTGTGTGTGTGTACATATTCTTTTCATTCAAGTCTTATAAAAATCCCATGTACTAGTAGATACTAATATTATTATTCTCATATATACATTGGGCACTTTAACTCTGTTCATTGCTTCCTTGCTCCAACATTAGTGTCCTGGTATTTAACAAGCATATATAATACACCAAGGGAGAAGATCCATAGGATGTCAGAGAAAAAAGGGAGATGTCAATATGTGTTGATATTAGGAGCCCGAGTAATTTATGGACAATTCTAAAGTTATATATGGCTGAATTGAATGAGATGACCAAATAGGCACATTTCTTCGTTGGGTGACCCATTTATGCAAGAAATGTAGTGCATTTTAGAGGATAAGGAATCAGACTGGTAGCTGAGAAATATCCCATGAATGGCACAGTCCCAAATTCATCGTAACTCAAGCTGGACTCACGCCAGCCCTGTAGAGTAATCAGAAAAGTTCTTCCAGGGCACACACTAGTTCTGTTTATTGTTATATCCCTGGTGCTAGATCATAAAAAGGGCACAACTTGAATTTGGTTGATCAACCGTGGTAACAAATAAATATATACTTTCCAGAGATAGTCTCAGAGGTATGAGAGTTAGATCATGGTGAGTACATACCAACAGAAGCAACCACCAGGGGTATCCAGCCCACATGATTGTTAGGGATGGTTGCTAAAACTCTGAACACATTTCAGCAAGGTGGCTTTCAGTTAGCCATGATGAATTTTCTCCCAAGGCCAAACTAAATCTCTGGGGCACCTTCATTGCATGCAGTCACAGGTACTTTGTCTCACAGAAAAACCCAAGTTAAAGATGACCGAGGGATGTGGAACATGCGATACGGCAAGCTCAGATAGCAAGGGAACAAAAGGCACATCTGCACCTGTGTGTACTGTGTTACACAAAAGGATATAATATCTAGATAAATTCAACATTTAAAAAAAAAATGGCAATTAAGTTTAGGCTTTGATCCTAATGGCTTCTCCAACATTTACTTTTTTATATTAAGGAGCTTTACCTTAATAAATACTTGATAATTTTCTCTTTCTCTAATTGACTTTGAATGAGGACAGATAAAGTCAGAGAAATAATTAAGACAAAGATGTTGATCAGTCATGACATTGATATATATCTTGGTGAAAGCTAGGATGAATGACATGGTGGGAAGACAGTGCATAACTGATGTTTTCATCCACAGCTTCAGCATTGATTCAGGACACAGCCTGGTGACAACCAATCAAAAGCCACAAAAGGCTTGTGCCTGATGACTAGGTAATTCCTTTTCTTGAAATATACCCAAAGAATCCTATATAATAAAGAGATAATATGCAAATTGACCCTCATACCCTCACAAGATGGCTTTCTATGACCAGGCCGGCAGGGGGGTTAGTGAGGGATGATCAAATGACTGAACAGCAGGCTGTATGGGGTGACCAGATTGGCAGAGGCAGGCAGTTGGGGATGACCAGGTCAACGGGGTGGGGCAGTTGGGGGCAACCAGGCAGCAGGAAGGGTAGTGAGAGGTGACCAGGCCAGTGTGAGAGGGGCAGTTAGGGGTGACCAGGTTGGTGGCGGGGTGTAGTTGGGGGTAACCAGGCAGTTAGGCAGGTGAGTGATTAGGAGCCAGTGGTCCAGGATTGTGAGAGAGACGTCCAACTGCCAGTTTACTGGCAGTTGTACATCTCCAAAGGGATCCCGGATTGGAGAAGGTGCAGGCTGGATTGAGGGGACCCAACTCCCTGTGCACAAATTTTGTGCACAGAGCCTCTAGTATAAAGATAAATATAAGAAATGTGGAAATATTAGGGGGAAAGTTATTTGCAGAAAAATAGTAATTACTTGTTCTTTTTATTTTTAGGCACTGAAAACTACAAATTTAGACAACATAAGGGGGATCAGGTATATAATGAATAATTCATGCAATGGCATAGAAGAGAGCTGTTGATAATGTTGGTGATTACAGTTATGTATTGTAATACACAGGAAAGCATTTGCAATACAGTCTATAAAATTGATATAAAGTATTGCATACACTTTGATACATTTCTTTCTTTATTTTTAAATATATTTTTATTGATTTCAGAGAGGAAGGAAGAAGGGAGAGAGAAAGAGAAACATCAGTGATTAAAGAGGAAATCATTGATTGGCTGCCTCTTGCACATTGCCTACTGGGGATCAAACCCACAATCCAGACATCTGCCCTTTACTGGAATCTAACCTGGGACCTTTCAGTCTGCAAGCCGCTCTAGCCTCGGGGTGTCGAACTCAATCAGAGAAGGGGCAAAAATCTAAAATCCAGCCTAAATCGCGGGCCGAATGCTTTACTGAACAGTCATAAACTGACAATGTCATAAACTGACAGCGGAGTGCAGTGATGACAGCGCGGTGCGGGCCACATTGCAAGGCCTGGCGGGCTGGATTTGGCCCGCGGGCCTTGTGTTTGACACAGGTGCTCTAGCCACTGAGCAAAATCAGCTAGGCTTATTTATTTTTTAAATGCATGGGGAAAAACATCCTGGCAAAATTATACCAAACTACTAACAAAATTAGAGTCCTGCAATTGGGGACACGTTCTCTTTTCTGCTTCCCAGTTTCAGTGTATGGTTATGTTATATCAAGATGGGGGTGGGGAAGAGCAATGAAGTTAATCATTAAACTTTTAGTTAAAAATAATTCATGAATTTTCTTAAATGAAGTAACCTTGATTGATTGTGAATCACATGCTGGATAGGAAACTTCTGTACAGTATGCCATTTAATCCATTAGTCCTTCACAGCACAGTTGCTACTGTAACCTCCCCTTTATTGAGCGGGAACTAGTGGCTTGGAGAGTGAATTGGGTTAAGGAAGGTTAAGGAAGCAGCACAGCATTGAGTGAAATGAAATCCCTGGCCAGTTCCCACCAGTGCACAACCTCTTCATCAGTGCACTTGTCCCCCTCAGGCTGGAACTGGGGACTTGAAACCATCAGCCTAAGTTCCTGAAAGAAACAGCAACACGTGTTTCTTTTAGATTCTGGTTTTGCATAAACCGAACTTTCAGATGTCCGCTGCATTTTCCATCTGTAGCCGGGGCCCTGGGCAACATGAGGTCAGCTGCGTGGGCTCGGCAGTCAGAGCAGCTCAGGCCCAGGGCATGTTTCCTCTGGACCGCTTTTCCGTTCCTGCCCCCACGCTAAACCACCAGCTCATTCTTGCCTGACCTCAGGGTTCAGGGGGTGAGGTTCTTGGGGACAGGAACGCCTGGCCATATTTGGTATCCCTGGGCAACTTTCCTTTCTCCAAACGGGACAGAATTTAGAAACATGTGCTCTGTGCACAAGGGAAAAGGAGCAATAGTTCCTGCTCAGTGAGTTGTCAAAGCAAATGTGGCCCTGACCTTGAGTCCAGGGCCAGGGAGGGCCAGAAAGTACTGACCTTTGAAAGGGGACTTTCAGGCTGTGGGTGGGTGGAATTTCCTTTCTCTTTCCTAAAGATCCTCTGACTCATCCTGGCTGACCAGCGGAGGCGATCCTCTCTCCTCAGAACAACTCTGCATGAGAATTACCCCGACAGCCTTTGTCTGACAGCAAAGAGGCTTCCCGGGCCAACGCTTTGGGCCTGGAGATGAGCCCAAACCAGTTTCACACCAGAGCGGTTGAATTTGTCTCAAAAAATATTTGTTTGTCCTGACTGTTTGGAGTTTGAATGGAGAGTAGGAGGATCCAGCTGGTGGCTGCGAAGTGTGACAGTGTTTATTTTAATTAGATGGCTAGGAAGGGAGTGCCCATTCAGGCAAAGAAGCTTTTCCCCATTTGAAGGTCCACGCTTTCCGTCTCTGCCTGGCTCTCCCACTCTCAACTTTAGAATAGATTTGACCTCTTGTTTGGGTTTAAAAACAAAAACAGATCGAGAGTCGAAGCCATAATAATGTCTCCCACTATCTTTCTATGACAGCACAGTAGCTCAGAGTGCCTTCTGGAATCATAAACGATATAAGGCAGCTTTTTCATGCTGCTGACACAATTGTGATGGAACCTGAGGGCACGTTGACAAGCACAGGACAGTCTAACTCTGAAAAATGAGGAACTGAATAGATTTAGGTGGAAGAGTGTCCAGAAATGGTGCCACCAACCACAGTGTAGGACCGTGTGGTGAGTAAAAGCACACCTTTTTTACATGTGCCATACCCAATCCTCCCTTTGAACTGTGAGAATATCACCTAATAAAGAAGTTTTTGGCCTTAGTCTCCAAATTCATACATTCTGTCCCCTTCCTGCCCCAAAGAGGAGCAATTTGTAATAATTTACCCAGAAATAAATATGATCTTATGGTGATGGAACAAATGGCCTTTAATCACAGAATCTTTGTTGTATCCTTAATGAATATTGATTACCAGTATGATCCTAACGCTGTGTTCTATGACAATACATATTTTAAGTAAACACTGCTACACCTGCATGCGACCAGGTGTAGGAAGGTCTGAAATCCATCCAGCAGCAAACATTCTCTTTCTAACCTTCTCTTCCTCCTCCACTGTTTGTTTTGAAAGGGATTTTTAAACCAACATTAAACATCGCACAAAACCTGCTTTCTGGGCTCAATCATTTATTTCTTGTTAGAAGAGTTTTTCCGGCTAATTAAGATAAATTGTTGGTAATGAACAGAAACCTGGCTTTCGTAGATTGGCTTGAAGTCTGAATTCTAAATGATGAAGAGAATAGGATCCTTGAAATTAGAAAATGATTACTTATTCTATAATTTGCTGGTCAAAGAGAATCCATATTCATGATTCAGGTTACCACACATATTTAGGTTACGTTTTCTAAAGCAATGCCGATATTTAAAACAAAACTTGCTTGCTAATGAAGGGCTAAAAATCTTTTCAAAAGACTGGAAGTTCAATTTGAGTGCTTCTTGAAAGGTTAGCATTTTTCTCTGAGGTTTATTAGTTGACTGCTGGGTTAGATAATATATTTTCTCTTATATAAAAGCATAGAGTGGAACTATAATAGATCTTTCAAGACCTTTTCTTCATCTCTAAAATCCCACAGTTCCAACTTGTTTTTCTTCATTCTTCTGTATTTTCACTGTACTCTGAGTAACCTTCATGCTCAGATTTGCTATCTATGAAGATCCAAATATAGTGGTTATCAGAACACTATATAAGCAAGGAGCACATTCAGAATCCTTGCCCCTGACCATGGTTCTTATGTCTAACAGAATCAGGATGGTTTTGGGAATTAGTGTGTTAAGAGACTCCCTATGTGGATTCTGTTAGGGTTTGGGTTTGGGTTTGGGTTAGGGCAGATATACTGGGACCAATCCCTGTGGACCAAATGGCTTGGTTGCTTATATACCAGTTTTAGGTAATACAGCATTAAATTGAAGATTGTGAAAAACAAAAGCAAACAGCTGACTTTGTGCTGATCATCATCTATTACAAGCTGACAAAACTGTTATTGTCAAGAAAGCCATTTTTAAAAAATTTTGCTTAATCAAGATGTAAATTTTTCTAGAAATAGCTTTATATAGGAATCTAAAAGGGAGAGAGTATTAAGACAAGGAATAAACCTTCAGTTCCAAATGCCAGAAAATCATTTCTTAGTCTCTGTCTGAAGTACAATGCAGATCAAGATCTAAGATTCCATGGGCCTGGCCAGGTTGTAAATGAAGACGGTTGATGAACTGCATGCATAGTTAATTCAAGCCATCAAAGGTAAGCTGGATCTTGTTTACATCTCACGACATTACTGAAAGGTTAAAGTTAGTGATGCTCCAACAGGCTAAATAGCCATCTCAGATGGTGATTAAAAAAAAACCCTGAATTTATTTAAGGAAATGGGCCTGAGGGATGGGGATAGCCAAAGGCATTGGGTCCATGATGGCAGCAAAAACGTGCTTAGGACAGTGCAACAAGGAAGGGCATGGGGGAAGCAACAGGAGAGCCTGGACTGGGCTGCTCTGGTTCCCTGGGAAGTCAGAGAAAGGGGGGCCTCAGAGGCAGGTTCAGGAGGTGAACCCAGGACGAGCTGCCAATGCCCATTGCTCCCCTGGTTGCAAGTCTCATAGGGTCCCTGTGGGGCAAGGAGAGGGGGGAGGGAATGGCACAGGTGTGTTCCGTGGAGGGAGAATTTGCACTGGGGGCTTTGTCCTGAGTGTATTTATCTCTCTCTTGCAGGAGGACATCTCAGGGGAGGGTCTCAACAGAATTTTCATCAGTTTTACAGGTGTGCTCTTTCAGGGCTGTGGTCTCCACTGATTGGTTGTTCCAGGGAGGGCTGTGTGTGTGTGTGTGTGTGTGTGTGTGTGTGTGTGTGTGTGTGACTAGTCAACACAGCCGGTCCTTAAGTAGCCATGGTGCCACTTACCTGGTTTTGCTGCTTTTCTGGGCCTGGAGCTGAAATACAGTGGAGCCCTAGATGTTATCTTAAAGGAGGAAAAGGTCAGGGGGTTTAAACCACCTGGTCAGTGACATGCTAGGGGAGGACAGCTTACCCTGGGGGTAAGGTTATTATCTTTCCAGTTTTGCCCCTTGCGAGGCATCCAGGGCTTTCTGCCTGGTGAGTTTCTGTCCTGTTGTCCATGGACTGTTCATATCTAACAATTACATTCTAAAGCAGTTTTTAAAATTTCTGGAGTTGAGTGCCTTGGGCTTATGCATGTCAGCGTAACTCTTGATTCTTGAAGCCCCTGGGAAAACTGAATGAAATTTGCATTCTGTGAATCTGAGGCGCTCAGGCCTTGTCCGTACACACTGTTTGTGTGGACACTGGTCAGTGTGGATTTCCTCTAGAAAACAGTGAAGACAGACCTGTCTCTGAAGATTTGAAGGGGTCAAGGAAAGGCCATGTCCCATCTTCAGACTTCTTTACTCACTTCCCCACTGTTCTCTCTTACTCTTCCTAACCTTTACAGTAGTAGAAATTGCTCCCTTATTTCAGAAAGAGCAGATTTCCTGGATATGCAGTTTTTAATCAAGATATGCTTTCTGTACGTCTGTGGTTCCTAATTTTAATGAATATTTCTCCTTCTTTACCTTACTTATGGGGTTCTGCCATGTTAATAGATATTCCATATAAAACATTTACAATGCTAGTGTATTGATTTTTTAAAATCCTAGACCCTTTAATGGGCTACTTAATTGTGTGCCTTTCTATGGGTGAGACTATAATAATCTACTTTGGCCAAATGTATGAAATCTTTTCTTTCATAGCACTGGTGATAACATCTTGCCATTACACAAAACCTCTCTTGGGAAAGATGGAGGATGAGAATCAGGGAAAAGATGGGATACACAGCCTAGACTTGGAGGTGACACTTGAGTTTCAGGCAAAGGGACAGGTTGTGGCTAGAAGGGAAAAGGGACATTTTTAGACACAAACTTTAAAATTTACAAGTTTCTCATTGGGAAATGGTTATTCTGTGGTTCTAGACCTTTCAACATATGAGGGTTCTTTCTTTCACATCAAAATTTTGAGTTTTCCCTCATGATAATTATTCTTCCCCCGCCTATTGGTTGACAACATATATAGTGGTAAAAGCTATCACAATAAACCAATGAGGTACAATTACACACCCATAATGATGGCTAAAGTCCAGAACAATGCCAACTGCCAATGAGGATGTGGAGCATCAGGAACTCTCAGTCATTGCTGGTGGGAATGCAAAATGCTACAGACATGTAGGAAGTCACTTTGACAATTTCTTACAAAATTAAACAGGCTTTTAACATGTGATCAAATAATTGCACTCCATGTATTTACTCAAGTGTATTGAAAACATATTTACACAAAAACAGGCACACAAATGTTTATGGCAGCTTTATTCATAATTGCCAAAACTTAGAAGCAACCAAGATGTCCTTCGGTAGGTAAATGGGTAAATATCTAGGGTGCATCTAGACAATGGAATATTATTCAGCAATAAGAAGTAATGACCTCTCAAGCCATGAAACTTAAATATTACTAAATGAAAGTGATTGATCTGAAAAGGCTACCTATTATGAGTCCATCTATATGACATTCAAGAGAAGATAAATCTATGGAGATTCTAAAAAGATCAGTGGTTGCCAAGGGTTAGGGGAGAGAGAAGAATGAATAGACAGAGCATGGAGGACTTTTAGGGCGAAGAAACAATTCTGTATAATACGATAACAGAGGATACATGTCATTACACATCTGTCCAAACCCATAGAATGTACAATACCAATGTGCACCTTAATGTAAACTATGGCATTTGGGTAAAAATGATATGTCAATGTAAGTTCACCAACTGTAACTCTGGGGTGCAGGCTGTTGAGAGTGGGGAGGCTATGTGTGTGTGTGTATAGACACAGGGTATATGGGAACTCTGCACGTACTGTGAATTTAAAACTGCCTCCCAAATAAAGTCAATTAAAAATTAAATATTTAAAAATATACTTACCATATGACCCGGCAATTGCATTATTGGGCATTTGTCCCAGAGAAATAAAAACTTATGTATACAACACACACACACACACACACACACACACACACACACACACACACAAGCTACTAAAAACCTTAGCAATTCATGTAAGTTAATTTGCAGTCTGTTCATCAGAATAGCAGCTTATAATTAGTTTGAATATAGTGTTTGATGCAGTTGTAGAATGGGCACTTCTGGGGGTCATCGGGGACTGGCAGATGGTGAATCATTGCTTATGGTAAAATAATCTAATTTGGAGATTATGAAATTCTAACATGAATTTTTGTCTTGCACAGATTATCTGGACTCCACATAAATATCATTTTGAGAGGTTGCACACCTCTACTGCTTGCCTGTTGGTATTTTCAGCCAAACTTCTATGTAGGAGAAGGGTCACCAAAATTCAGCATACATGTGAGCATCAAGCACATGCAAAACCTTGTTTCTGGACTCCTTGTTTTCAAAACTGAGGGTATGAAGTTAGGAGCCAGGCTTCCCCTCAGGACCTCAGCCGCTACTCCCTTAGTCCAATGTGTTTTACAGCAGCAAACCGCTTTATCTAAGAATTTCTTTTGGGAAAAAAAATTCTCACTTGAGGAGTGAGGATGTTTTTTTCATTGATTCCAGAGAGAATGGAAGGAAGAAGGGAGACAGGGGAAAGGGAAAGCAAGAGATAGAGAAAGTGGGGGGATATCAATGTGATAGAGACATATAGATTGGTTGCCTCTCACACACTCCCTGACTGGGGAGCATAGATTGGACCTACAAAGCAGGTACATGTCCTTGACTGGAAATCGAACCTGTGACTCTCTAGTGCACAGGCTGATGCTCTAATCACTGAATAACACTAGCCAGAGCTACAATGCTCTTCTTAATAACTTAACACATTATTTGAAATACTTGGTTGAGATATTTGCTACTTTGGTATTTATATAACTTATTTGTGGTCAGACTTATATGAACTTACTGGCTTAGTAAACATTTAATTTAATGTACATGAACATGCATTTATTATTATCATTATCATACTGATAATAAATACCCTTTGTTGAGTAGTACTATGTGCTGTAAGCTGTGTTAGTGGTTTATGTGTTATTAACATACTAGAGGCCCAATGCATGAAGATTCGTGCAAGAATGGGCCTTCCTTCCCCTCACTGTCAGCACCGCCTCCGCTCTGGCTTGAGCTTCCTTTCCACTTTCCCACACTAGCCAGAGGCCCAAAGCAGCTGGGGTGGTGCAGAAGGTCTGCGTCATTGCTATGGCGGCAACACAAGTGTCCTGCCCTGCCTCCAGCTGCTCAGCACTTGTGTATGCAAATTAACCCATCATCTTTGTTGGGTTAATTTGCATTCTCACTCCTGATTGGCTGGTGGGCATCGCAAAGTTACAGTCAATTAGCATGTTACTCTTATTAGGGTAAATATTATGAACAATCTCATAATAACCCTTCAAAATAAGTATTTTGTAGATTAATAGGCTATAAGCTCAAAGAGGTCAAGAAATATGATGATGGGGACATAGCTTATAAGTAGTAGAACCATCATGTAAACCCAAGTCTACCCAATATTTAAATGATGATGTGAAGATTAATTTTCATAGTTTCAGGCAAGGACTAATTCTTTCATGACATATTTGTTTCTCATCAAACATAGTGGTTAAGAACCTCAGCTCTAGACTAAACTGCCAGGATTGAGATTCTGCTCACACAATTTGCATACTGTGTGATCCTTAGCAATCCACCCATATCTCTTTGTTTGCATTACCCATCTCAACATGGAATATTAGTATACTTACAAATTGCTGTGCAAATCAAGCGAACTAATGGGGAGTATGTTTAGAACAGTGAAGTGCACATAGTGAGCACCCAGTCTATATCAGTTACTATTATTATTAAAGATTTAAAAAAGAAATACTTTAGGCAATATCACTGTAACAGTATTATTATATAATGTTTATAAGTATTCAGTGCCAATGACCCCTGCTTGAAATTCTGACTGCTCAATATTCTCCACTCAGCGTGGAACTCACTGGGACCAATGAAGTCCCTGCTTTTAACAGGTCTGATTGCATTCATCCTGAACACCTCAATCAGCAGCTCTAGTCGCTGGCCAGCCACCAGCTCTTCGATGGCAGAAATGGCACACATTTGATAGATGTTTAAAATGAAGGCTGTGGAGCCAAAATTTCCTATTTTTGAAAATCCTGTGTAGCATAAACTGCACAGCATCCTATTATTGCCCAGAATCTGAGATTATTCTTACCTGTTTATTTACACTCTTGGTACCTGGGATCACTTAGTGTCAGGGTTGATCAGGACTCAAGGTATCATAAAGTAGGTTCAGAAATCTCTCTGTGATTTCTGATATTCTACAAGAAAGATGTCTTAACACCTCAAGCTTGCTCGCTGGTAGGTTGCACAGTTTGAAATTCATTAGTTGTAGAAACATCAACTCTGCTGACATCCAATACATGTCTCCCAGAGAGAAAGATTGAAAACAGCATTGCAAGACAGTTAACCTGAGCGAGATGCTATGTTTTTGACACAACCTGATGTTCATTCCCTGGGACTAATAGGATTATATTGAGCATCTCACATAAAAACATACTTATGTATACACATACAAATATACATAACTAGTTTGTGGCAGAATGTAGTATATGAACTCTTTCTTTTAGTGATCTTTTTTATTTTAAATATATTTTATTGATTGTTTACAAAGAGGAAGGGAGAGGGATAGAGAGGTAGAAGCACTGATCAGCTGCCTTCTACACATCTCCTACTGGGGATGTGCCCGCAACCAAAGTACATGCCCTTTGGAATCTAACCTGGGACCTTTCACTCCACAGGCTGATGCTCTATCCACTGAGCCAAAACCATTAGGGCTCTTTTAGTGATCTCTTAAGATCAAAATTGAGATTTCTAAAACACGTTTTTAAGCCATGACTGTATATCCTAGGTTTGTACTTTACTTTGATTTTAAAAGAATCTTTTTGTTTTTCTTATAGCGACAGAAAAACATACAGCTGCGGTTGAGCCTCAACTATATTCAAAGAAGATTCAGGACAGGCTACCTCTATGAGTGGGTGGGTGGCCACATGGGAGTTCATTTCATTGTATGTCAGGCCATTAGCAGCAATTTGCATGATAAAAATTGGGATCTTAGAAGTTATGAACCAGAATGCTATTTTACAATTAACTCACACTTTATTTTATAAAAATATATATTTTATTGATTTCAGAGAAGGAGCAGGAGAGAGAGATAGAAACATCAATGATGAGAGAGAATCACTAATTCACTGCCTCTTATATGTCCCCTCTGGGGTATCGAGCCCACACAGCCTGGGCATGTGCCCAAACAGGAATCAAACCATGATCTCCTGGTTTATAGGTCAACACTCAGCCACTGAGTCATGCCAGGTAGGCTACACTTTTCTTTAAAAAACAGGACTTTACAAGTAATTTAGAGAAAATATTCCAGATATTTAGGTAAATAGTTACTGTGAATAGGTCTTAGTAATTTTCTCTCCTATGTATGGAACAAAACAAATATGCCATATGAGATGTGTTTAATGATGAAAGCAATAAAAGAAGATAGAGAATTCTTAAACTGAAAAACACTCCACCGGAACTTATCAGGTGAGGGCTTGCAAAAGATGCAGACTGGATGTTTCTTTTTGCTTCAAGGACCCCTGAGGCAAGGCTTACATCAGGAAAGAAATGTGCATCTCATTAGAAACTGTAGTCTTGCATATGTTTTCATCTTTGATTTCCAACTCAAGAATGTCGTTTTGAAGCTTAATAGAGACAGGGAAAGGAAGCAAGGTCTTCTCTTCTTGTAAAGAGTCTTCTGTATCTTTAAAGTGTTTTATATTCTTACAAAGAAAGGGGGGAAAAGTGTGTTTAAAAATGTAATAGATGCTTCTTCAAAGAAATTAACATAATACATTTGGGAATAGGATCACAGGAAAATGAAAATTTTTGCTAATGCATTTTAAAGTCACATAGGCAGATGAGTGTGGCTGGAGAATGTGAATTTAAATAAATATTCTGTTAGTTCCGACAGCATTTGTGGAAACTTCTGAATACAACTAATTGAGTCATTTAGATGGAATATGAAGAATATATATATATATATATATATAATGAAAGGTGAACATGGTTGTGTATGTGGGCAGGCTAAATAGCCATCTCAGATGATGATTTAAGAAAATGGAATTTATTTAAAGAAAGGGGGTGAGGTGTGGAATATCCAAAGGGAAAGGATGCATGGCACTGAGCCAACGAGACATTGGGTCAATGATGGCAGCCAAGCTATGCTTAAAAAGGGGGCCTTGAAGATAGGTTGGAGGAGGGAGGATAAGCTGGAGACAAGCTGCTGCTGCCCATTGCTCCCCTGGTTGCAAGTCTCCTGGGGTCCCTTAGAAGGTGATGCATATGTGCCAGTGTGGGAATGGCATAGGCATGAGCCTTGGAAGGAAGCACACACTTGGTCCTTTGTCTGGAGTGTATTTATCTCTTTCCTGCAGGTGGAAATCTTAGATCTCAGGGGAGGGTCTTAGTAGAATATTTAGCAGCTTTCAGGTGTGTTCTTTTAGGGTCCTGGTCTCCACTGATTGGTTGGCGCCAGAGGAGGGAATCATAAGTCAGTGTAGCTCGTCCTGAGGCAGCTATGGCACCACCTGTCTGGTTTTGCTGCTTTCCTGGGCCTTGAGATGAAATACAACTGAGGCCGATGTTATCTTCGGGGAGGAAAAGGTCGGGGTATAAACCACCTGATCAGTGATACCTAGGGGAGGAGAGGTTACCCTGAGGGTGAGGTTCTTGTTTTCCCAGGTTTGCCCTTTGCTGTCTGGGCCTTTCTATCCTGTGAGTTTCTGTACCTGGCCCATTGTCCTTGCTCTGGGGGGTCTGTGTAACATATAATACTTATATTCTACTGGACTCTGAGCTAAACATGGAATGGAGAACTGTTAAAAATGGAATAAAGTATATTTGTAAATATGTCACCAGCAATAAATGCAACAATAAAATGCTATAGAACAATTGCTATAAAATACTGAGTAGTGAGTTCAAGAAAGGAGGTTTTCCCTATAAAAAAGAGTCCATGGGCTCAATCTGGTCCTCAGAGTTGTTTATTCAAGGGTGTTCGCCAAATGAAAACCTTCACCAAGGAAACATGCCATAGGAGTTGAGCAATCAGTTGCCTTACCTACTTTTTCTGTGCTGCATCTGCAATATCGGAAAAGTCTTGCCAATTAGGCCTGCAAAGGAAACAAAAACACGTGTGGCCCCATTGAAGAAGTGAGAAAGCACTGATGACATAGGAAAAGCATGTTCCATCTTTCCCCAATGCCATGTCTGTTAGTAATTATATGACGATTCATTTGGAACCTATTTTTAAAATCCAGAATAGTGAAAGAATTATTTAGCACCAGTCCTCAAACTCTTTCGTCCCATTTTCCACTAGATACATATAGAAATTGAACAGAAGGGTGTCCAAACTTTTATCACAATTTAATAGAATCATTTATGCTTATTGATTCAAATAATTAAAAAAAAAATAGGTGGGGGTTGCATTTTATATGTCTTTGTCTTTTTAATTTCAAGTTTCTAGTATCTCAGTTCTTTAACGAAGTATTGATTCTGCAGCAAACTGGGGAAAACCCTGCTTCTTTACCACAGATAGTTGAGACACCTAAGTATGGATTCAACTAAATGGAAGCCCACTGGATAGAGCAGGGTCAGTAAATTACAATCTGTGGGCCTAATCTCATCTGCCACCCGTGTTTTAAATGAGTCACAAGCAAATCTGTCTTTGCAGATGAATGTTTGAGATTCATTTCACAACAGGGAATATTAATGTTGAAACTT
This sequence comes from Pipistrellus hanaki, assembly GCF_964339955.1. Classification (NCBI taxonomy): domain Eukaryota; kingdom Metazoa; phylum Chordata; class Mammalia; order Chiroptera; family Vespertilionidae; genus Pipistrellus; species Pipistrellus hanaki. The sequence continues at coordinate 8,523,495 of NC_140505.1, read as the reverse complement.
TGAATCCCAACTAAGCAAAATGCTATCGCCTCCAAAAAAGAAAAACTAATTTTATTTTTCTCTTTATAGGTTTATATTATTTTTAAAAAGCATATTTGATTTTTATTACACTCTTAATTTTAACAATAAAGATTGGTTTTCTCTCTTGTTGTGTATGTGCATACCTTTATAGCTTTCATATTTACTCTTTTTTTAAAATATATTTTTAGCCGAAACCGGTTTGGCTCAGTGGTAGAGCGTCGGTCTGCGGACTGAAAGGTCCCAGGTTCGATTCCGGTCAGGGGCATGTACGTTGGTTGCGGGCACATCCCTGGTAGGGGGTGTGCAAGAGGCAGCTGGTCAGTGTTTCTCTCTCATCGACGTTTCTAGCTCTCTATCTCTCTCCCTTCCTCTCTGTAAAAAATCAATAAAAATATATTTAAAAATATATATATATATTGATTTTTTTACAGAGAGGAAGAGAGAGGGATAGAGTTAGAAACATCGATGAGAGAGAATCATTGATCAGCTGCTTCTTGCACACCCTCTACCGGGGAGGTGCCCACAACCAAGGTACATGCCCCTGACCGGAATCAAACACGGGACCTTTCAGTCCACAGGCCGACGTTCTATCCACTGATCCAAACCGGTTTCAGCTTCATATTTACTCTTGGCCCCCAAAGCCTAAAATATTGACAGTCTGGCCCTTTAAAGAAAAAGTTTGTTGACCACTGAAAGAGCAACATATTTATACAACTCATTAGAATTCTTATGAGTACAAAAATATGCATGTTCTTCAAGTTTATATAATAAATGTTATATTTAACTTTGAGATAGTGGAAGCCAAGACATTGCTCACTCTGATTTTACCTAGACAGTGATCTCCATTTGGATGCATTCCAGAAAAAAAAAAAAAAGATATAGGGAAAATACAAAGGTGTGATGAGCATCTTAATTGCTTGAGACATAATGACAAGCCAGACTGACTGACCTTCTAGCTAGATGTACTACTCTGAACAGACTTGCAAGTCCAGTTGCAATGGAATAGTTGAGATGCCCAGATTATTGTTACGTACTGACAGCATGGGGATAGGAATTACTCCATATAGGCTGATCCAAACCTACTCAGAGGCTCAGTACACTCAACCCTTTTTACAAAATGACACTTCTTAACATTCAACCAAGACAGACCATACTAGATAGATATACTGCACATTCCAGATCCATTGGCGTCCCCTGCCCATACTGTTCTGATGATGTTGATTAGGGACTAGGTAGAACTCAGATCATCAGCAGCCAGGCAGATCATCTTTTATTTCTTCTACTTAAAAAAAATGTTTAGACTTCTGCACAGCAAAAGAAACCATCACCAAAACAACAAGAGCGCCCACTGCATGGGAGAACATATTTGCCAATGTTATCTCCAATAAGGATTTAATCTCCAAAATTTACAGGGAACTCATACAACTTAACTGAAGGAAGATAATCCAATCAAAAAATGGACAAAGGACCTAAATAGACACTTTCTAAAAGAGGACATACAGAAAGCCAAGAGATATATGAAAACATGCTCAAAATCATTAATCATCTGAGAGACGCAAATCAAAACAACAATGAGGTACCATCTCAAACCTGCCAAAATGGCTATCATCAACAAATGACAAATGCTGGAGAGGATACAGAGAAAAGGGAACCCTCCTTCACTGCTGGTGGGAATGCAGACTGGTGCAGCCACTGTGGAGAACAGAATGGGATTTCCTCAAAAAATTAAAAATGGAACTCCCATTTGACCCAGTCATACCACTTCTAGGAATATATCCCAAGAAAACAGAAACACCAATCAGAAAGGATACAGTATATGCATCTCTATGTTCATAGCAGCACAATTCACAATAGCTAAAATTTGGAAACAGCCTAAGTGCCCATCAGCAGATGAGTGGATTAAAAAATGGGGGTACATCTACACAATGGAATACTATGCTGCTATAAAAAAGAAGGAATTCTAACTATTTCCAACAGCATGGATAGAATTGGAGAACATTATGCTAAGTGAAATAAGCCAGTCAAAGAAAGATAAATACCACATGATCTCATTCTTTGTGGAATATAAAGAACATTATAAACTAATGAACAAAAATAGATACTGAGGCAAAAAAGCATCGAACAGACTGTCAAACTATAGTGGGAAGGCAGAGGAGGGTTGGGGGGGAGGAGTAAGAGATCAACTGAAGGACTTGTATGCATGCATATAAGCATAACCAATGGATGCAAGATACTGGCAGGGGGTGGAAGGGTGAGGGCATGTGTGTGTGGGCGGGTGTAGAAGAGGCCTGGGAGGGGGAAGTCATGGGGAAAAATAGGAGACATATGTACTATTTGTAATACTTTACAATAAAAAAAGTCTAGAAACATTTCCTTAAGTTTCAGCTTGGCAAGGGTTTTACATGCTCAGTCAGGCCAATGTGAATTTAAGCACTCAGTGGTCACGAGGAAGCCAAGGCCATTTAGAAATGTTGGCAATGGCAGACAAAAAGGTCAAGAACAGTTCCAAAGAATTATACTCACTTATAGATTATACTTACTCTTTTAAAAATCAATCTAACAATTTCTACCAGCACATAAGTTTTTAGCATTTGTCATTCTTTGAACCCTAATAAGGCATTTAATAACAATTTTATGCAATCCTTTCTATTCTCACTTTGCAATCAATCCTACTTCAGCAGGGTTTGCTAATTCCTTCCAAACCTGCTTTGTTCATTGACTGACTGTTACTCATCACGTACTATGCTGAAAGCACAAAGTGGTTAATTATATTACTAATAAAATACATGACTAAATATGTTAATGATACATTAATAAATATATTAATCTTATATTGATAACACTTCATATGTGTTAGAAAAGAAATAATGACCACGAAGGTCTAATGCCTGGCTTGATTAAGGTAGCTGGAGTTAGTCTCACATGGCAACTAGCAAGAATCTATGACAGGGATGATTGATTTTTGTGAATAAAATATTAATCTCAATTCACATTGTTAAAAACTTATTTATTAAAAACAATATTGAAGCCGAAACCAGTTTGGCTCAATGGCTAGAGTGTCGGCTTGCGGACTGAAAGGTCCCGGGTTCGATTCCGGTCAAGGGCATGTACGTTGGTTGTGGGCATATCCTCAGTGGGGGGTGTGCAAGAGGCAGCTAATCGATCATTCTCTCTCATTGATGTTTCTAACTCTCCGTCCCTCTCTCTTCCTCTCTGTAAAAAATCAATAAAATATATATTTTAAAAAATATATTGAAAAGGAGCAATACGTTTAAAGCAATGTGTACACTTTCCACAAGGAGGTTCAAAAGGATGAGTTGAAAAAGCCATTCATTGTGTTGGCTGTTTTTTTTTTTTGTTCCATTTCTTAAAAGGTAAGATTTTTAGTTGAAGACTTAAGTACTTATTACACACCACTTGGAATCAAATGACCTTTGGTTTGAAAGAGCATGGACAGCTATACAGCTCAACAAAAATGCATTTTATGCTTATCACTTGGTATGTGAAACATTTGTGATATCTATTTCCCATTTCTTTCTACATTCTTAGCAGTTATGCTAATTCCAAAATGCCTCTTATCATTTTTATAATGCTTTGAAATCTCTACAATCAGTTTAAACTATCCTTGTGCAACCAGTTATTGTTGTGTACTATTTACCATACTAATTAGACGAAACCACACAGTATGGCCTATTATTTGAAAATATACATGTATATTGTTTTCTCAGTTTGAATGACTTACTTTCATGACATTAAAATTGTTATAATCTAAGTTTTAAAAAGCAAGGGAATGTTTTAATGACTATTTTTGTTTATTTTGACAGATTGTCTATTATCTAGCAATCACGAATTGTACAAATGCTTCTTTTTTAAACATGTAATTTGTTTGGTTTTTATTATAAAATGTATCTAGACAACTAATTGAAAAAATAAAATCAATATAATTTTCTGCATTTATGGGACTCATTTCTAGGTTTAAATTGAATTAATATCTTTACTTTGCAATGTACACAATCAAAATATTGAAATAATATGCTAATGATATGACATGATCTTAAGTTGTATGATAACATTATATAAACTATAACTTTTTAACCAAAGAATTTATATGCATGTATGCATAACCCATGGACACAGACACTAGTTGGTGAAGACCTGGGTTGGGAGGGACAAGTGCAGATGGAGGGATCAATGGAGGGGGGAGGAGACATCTATAATACTGCCAACAATAAAGATAAATTTAAAAAAATAAAAAAGTAAAATAAAATTTAAAAATGAACATTTTAAAGACATTTAGTAGGTTGGACACTTGTCTCCAAAGAATTTAATGAGATCTCAGTTAATTTGAAATTAACAAGATAACGAGTAATATTCCTGACATTATTTTACTTTTAAAATCAATATTTTCAATACATTGTCTAGGTTGTGACTTATTTTAGCCTTTATGAACAAAAAGGTAGTTTGGAGTTTGGGAATGGCATATATATATATATATATATATATATATATATATATATATATATGAAGTTGGCTTTTTATAGCCTTTTAGATTTCACTTTGCCTTAGTAGAATTTTTTAAGGTACAGAAACCAAGTATATATATATTATCTATATCTATATCTATATCCATATCTATATCTATTTCTATATCTATATCTATTTCTATATCTATCTATATCATCTATATCTGATTTCTGTACCCTAAAAAATTCTAAGGCAAAATGGAATCTAAAAATGCTATGCAAAGCTAACTTCTTTTTTTCAAAAGTCACTTACTGTAAATGAAGTTGGTCTGCAAAAGGCACAAAGCTCTCAATCAACCAACATGCAGTGGTCACAGCACAATGAAGGCTCACTCAGTTAGTTAGGTAAGCTTACCAAACCAGGAGACTGTCACGTGGTAGGGAAACACATGCTCAGACCCAAATAGCATATTAATAAAAGAGCGAGGATGGTGAAGAGCGAGCCCTGCATTTCCGTTTAGGGTAGAGTTATTTAGCGCCTCATTCTCTGTTTTGGCTCCAGCTCCATGCTTGCAGTGACGTCAGGAAACTGTTTCCAGCACGAGGAAAAGGTTTGAACATAGAACCTTGACAAAGCAAAACCTTTGGTCCCTGTAAAGGCTTCTATTTTCAATTTTTGCTATCTAACCATGAAAAAATAATGGAATATCTAGAGTATACAGTAGACTATATTAAAAAAAGTTCAAATGCATTTGCTACAATCTACCAACCTATCTTCTATATGTTTCTCAAATTCCTTTTAAAAATGTGCATGTGTGTGTGTGTGTATATTAACACAGAGAATTCTCTTACTTTGTAAATGAAAATGTCTCTCATACAACAAATAATGTTTTTACAAATAAACAAAATATTTATCTAGAATTCATTTTATATAATTCAAAGCACTTTTCTTAGTAGAGCATATGGTTACCTGTTAATTTTCTCTAAATGTTTAGATACTGCTTTGAAACAATCAATTTTGAAGTATATGGTTTTTCAAAATGTTGCAAACTAGTGAAGATAAGAAGAGTAAAAGACACGATCAAAAATTAGAGAAAGCAGACAGGAAAGAAAAGATGAAAAAGAGTATTAAAGCAATTGGGTGGATTCAGAGTCACTATGCCCGGCTATGCCTATACTTCTGATTTGTGCTCCTATTATTTGTAGGTGTGTATGTACTGAGAGTGAAGATGTAGCAGGAAGGAGGAGAAAGAAAATAATAAAGGAGAGGGAAAGGAACTTATCTTTAAAGGTATTGGACTCCTTGACCATAAGATGAGTTACCATTCTCTCTCAATGTAAAGGTAGGAACTTGCTTTGAAAGCTCTTTTATGACAGTGTTTTCCCCATTCTAAGTGAGGTCCTAGGGATAGCAGCAGAAGCTAGGGTGAATCTTATAGCCTATGGCAAAAGGAAATAACCTCCTGTAAGTCTATTTGTGAAATTCATTTGCTCAACAACCCTTCACCTTCCATCTTTCTAACTGCATCCCAATGGTCTGCACCCCCCTCTCCATGGAGCACAACCACTTTGTGGAAGCTGACCACCTGGCCCCTTTCTCCCCATTAGAACTAGAACAGCCTGGGCAAATGCTAACTGTAGAGACCTTTTTTGTAGACTCTTTTAGAAATAAGCCCTGAGTTGTTTTCCCAAGAAGTACACTGGAAGAGACAATCTTTCTCCCGACTGAGTATAATTAAGTTAGCATGTCTCTCCTGCTAGCAGCTGGACTCCATCTTTTGACCAGAAGGAGAGGTTTAGATTAAAACGAAAGCCCATTTTGGATTAAAATAATACTGTAGAAGACAGAGAGAGAACAGATGGAAGAAATCTGTCTTTGGTAATGTCATTGTGCCGCTTGACCAAATTTTCTGAGCCGGTGATTTTCCTTCATTGTTTAAGACAATTGGAGTTTATCATTACCTGCAAGAGATTCATAACTAATGCCCTCTCATAGAGTGGTGGCTTCTAGTCACTTTCCATCTCAACCGAGAAAGCCTATCTCTCCACCCTCCTCCCCCGTTATTTCAAAGGGGGGAAAAACGATAACATAATTTAAAATCTTTGTTTACACAAGTTCAAGTTCAGCTCTTTTCTCACCAGATAATATATCAGTTCTTTCAACTAGATCCCATATGTCTACTTTAAAATTTTAATTGCTCTCTCTCTCTCTCTCTCTCTCTCTCTCTCTCTCTCTCTATATATATATATATATATATATATATATATATAAATATATATATATATATATATATTTGTATTCCCCCCACAACTAGGCATTTCTTAGTTAACACTGGTCATTTCTTCTTCCAGTATATCATTATATATGGACCTCCCTTCTCAGACTCCTAGCTTAGAAAAGGTTCAATCTGAAATATAGAATACTTAAGAGTGAATCAGACAGTTTACTAAAACTACCATTTATATTAAAAGGAGAAGGAACCTAAGGTCAAATGAAAGTAAGTTGACCTTGATGGAAAAGATTAATATTAGAGAATGGAAAATAAGAGCTTCTGCTAAATAGAAAATGAAAGCAATCATCTTTATAGATATTACTATGTAGATTAGAAGTACTATTGCCTTTCGCTTATTAATGAAGTAAAATATATTCATTTACAAACTGACTCTTTTTCTAAATCCTTTGAAACCTTTTTTTTAAAAATTTCTTAGTTTTTAAATATATATCTAAAATTTGAATATGCAACTGAAGTATGAAATTTGTTAATTTGTGCACTTTTGTTAAAAATACATTATAAAAAGTTTTGATAAAAGAGTGGAACAGAAAATTTTGGCTGTAGACAAAGGCATAAATAATAACAAATTAACAGGAAACAAAATGACTAGCAATAGCTTCCTTAAAGCAACAATTTATAGGCCTCCATGAGAGTCTTATAGATTTTAGGAGCTGACCACTTATTTTATTAATGTTATAATATTTTATTCTTATATTTCTATCATGAATATTTAATTTGTGAAATTCAGGGAAAAAACAGGCTTTCTTATTATATTTTATCAAAAGTAATTCTATTTCTTGTCAAAGGTATATCTACTCTTCACCTAATTCATATTTTTCTTTTCTCGCTAGAATCAGGGATAGGTGAGATAAGTGGCCTGCAGATCTGTTTATTGCAATAAAATAAAACACTGGTGAAAAAAAATGAAGGACCTTGGCATCAGAGACAGATAATAGCTGTTCAAGTAAATGTAAAGCCAGAAGAAAATCAGGACTGGGGCTGTAGCATGCTTCTATGACTCTGTGTCTGTGTTTGTGTGAGGGGGTTCTGTATTACTTTGGTCAGAAGAAGGGACCACTTTATATCGATAATTGCATAAGAAAGGCTTAAATGCCAGAGAAAATGAAAGATAATATTTGCTTTTTATTTTATGACTTTATCTCTCTGTCATTATTAAAAGTTTTTTGGTACATAGAAAAATATTAAAAGGTGAGATGTACTGTTCTCAAATTGTAAAGCATACTTTATGTATGGCATTAGGCATTTGTGTGATAATAACAAAGAGTTGTCTACATAGATAGAAAAAAAAATCCCAAATTTATTGGAAAATGTATGCTGAGTGTTTTTCCAGTTATGTGGGGTGGATTTGTGTTAAACAACTATGGTTCCTGATCATATATATATACTAGAGGCCCAGTGCACCACATTCATGCACTGGGGAGGGGTACCTCAGGTGGGTCTGTGCCTTCTTGCAGTCTGGGACCCCTTGGGGGACATTCCCCGAGGGGTCCTGAGCGGTGCTGCAGAGGTGGGAAAGGCTTCCACTACCACCACTGCACTCGCTAGCTGTGAGCACTGCTTGTGGCTGAATGGAGCTCCCCTCTATGGGAGAACACTGACCGCCAGGAGGCAGCTCCTGCATCGCATGTCTGCCCCCTGGTGGTCAGTGTGCATCATAGCTACTGGTCATTCCACTGTTCGGTCTATTTGCATATTAGCCTTTTATTGTATAGGATCAGCATAGATGGCCAAAATGGAGGAAGCTTGCTTTTGAAACAAGTGAACCTAGACCAGTGTTTCCCAAACTTCTCTCATGATGAGAATCACCTGGTGGAGTTGTTAAAACACAGATTCCTGAATCCCAACTAAGAAGTGCTAAACTAGAATTTTTGAGAACATATAGGTAAAATTGCATACCTAACTTGGTGCTCTGTATATAAAATCTGTCTTAGAGCACTAGTTAAGTATACAATTTTACCTATATGTTCCCAAAAATTCTAGTTTAGCACTTCTTAGTTGGGATTCAGGAATCTGTGTTTTAACAACTCCACCAGGTGATTCTCATCATGAGAGAAGTTTGGGAAACACTGACCTAGACCAACAGAATTACTTGATAAGTTGAAGTCAATGAAATACATAGGCACCTCTTTTGTATGCTGCCAGATAGAAATAAATGCAGACTTAATGAGCTGTTCCTCAGCAATGAAATCTCTTCTAGAAAGGCACTGTTCTTGTCCAGTATAAGACAATGGGTCCCCTCGTTCTCTTTCTTCAATTTTTGCATTTTGCAATTAAAATAAAAAGATTAACCACAACAGATAGGAGTTCATCTCAATTACAATAAGGTGTATTATCACAAACTTATGCAATGCATCCTGTGTTGGTGGATTTTTAAAAAAATGAGCAGTACTTTTTAATTAAGTTCAAATACTTCTTTATTAAAGTGTGTTTATGAGGAATGCCCTTTTCTGTTCATGCATATGCACCCAATCATGGCTGATTTTATACTTATTGTTAGTAGCAAAACCTGTGCACACTCTTGAGAAATTCTCAATGCTGGTGAGGCTTTGCAAAAGAATGCATTCATGTTTGAAAGGGACAGTGGAGCTGACCTTGGAAGGCAACTGAAAATGTTTCACAAAACCAAACAGGAGCCCAGGAAGTATAAAAATATTGAATGACAGGTAGAGCCCAAGCGATAGTAGGAAAGCGAGGTGAAAATAGGAAAGAGTTTGTGATAGAGGGTATTAGCAGAAACAAATTAGAAGAAATCATTAGGCACCCAGTGTGATTAGAAGGTAATGAGATAAATGTTCCTGTGTGACTTATGGAAATATCTTCTTCCTTTAGAATCACACCATGCTGTTAAGTCTATTCACATTTGTCTCGTGCTGATCCCCATGGCAACCACTTTCCCATTAAGCAAAATTTGAAAATATAAAAGTCCTAAATTATGAACTTCTTACAGGCATAAATGATGTCCTTCACAATTGCACACCAAGCCCTTAACACACACAGGATGTGAAACACAGGGAATATTTAGTATGCATTTAGTGAACAATTTTATTAAGAAAAACAATTCTATTTTAAATACAAACTTAAAGATAATTGAAATGATAATTACACTTAAAATTTAACATCTACAAATTCTCTCAACTTTTCATTTTTGCCCCCTGAATGTAGCTAATTTATTCCACATGGTTACCTTATCTTACTTTGAAGCTATTCATTAAAGATAAGCATAATTTTAATTAGTTTCTCAGAATATATAAATAAAAACTTTTCAATATTTATCAAGCTCCATTCTGTCTTCTAGTGCTAAATATGGTAGAAAAAAGGCCTTGACTGTTGATTCTTATTTCTGGGCTTACATTTCTGATCCACCACTGAGGATATTCTGAGCAAATTAACGTTTCTGAGCCTTTCAATGGGTGCAAAATAACCTATAATTATTGTCAAGATTAAATGAGATAATAGATGAAGTGATCTAAAAATATCAATTTCTCTGCTTCTTCCTTTCTGATTTCTGAGTGGATTGACTGATAAGCAAGAACTGGCTCTGTAATATTCTGAAAATGAATTTATGTTTCACTGGAAGTTATTATATTCCTCTAATTCTTCATTGAGGCTAAGTTCAAAAGGTGTTCTCTACTCATCTTTATGATCAAAATTCCATAATTATATTTTTTCCTTTTAGAATTTAAATGCCTGTTTATTTGCTGAAAATAGATTTATCTAGTGGAAAATCGCGTTTAGGATTTATATTCCTGTAGAAATATATTGAAATAGTCAAAAAACTAAAGTTTGGAAAATTAAACATTATTATTGTTTCACTTTTCATTATCTATTGGCTCTTCAATGCCCAACTTAAGTACATCATTTTCCAAAAAGAAACTTTCATCCTCTGGCCCAGAGTTCTGGTTCCTGAATTCTTTGAGTTTCTATTTAGTCTGTTTTTAGCCATATCCACAGATATTTTTATGTGATTAGCACATATATATTGAAGGACAGTAATGAGTCAGGCTGGAAATATAAAGATAAATAAGACAGAGGAGGCACAATTACAACTATTATATAATGTGATATTTGTAATGAAGGTGTGTTTATTTTAGCTCTACTTTTTATAATTTGAACACCTTATTTTTGCTGTATTTATAGAGGATTGTGGAAAACTTTGTTATATACAATGTTTCTATTTTATTTTACAATAAAAAACTCACAACTAAATTATAAATGTTTTAAACAACACTAGTTAGATTCTATTATCCTCATGATTAATTTTCTTTCTGAATCAGATGCAGTCTAACGATTATACAGATACAAACCAGATTTTTGGAATAGTTATAGAATTTAATCTTACCAAGGTCAAAACTAAAATGCTCAAAATCACATCAGATGATTATTAACCTTAGGCTAGTCTTTTCACATGTGATTAGTTATTCTGTTATTCACCTTCATTGTTTATATAGAATATTATTTTTCCAGTATTATTTCTCTTGCAGTCTTTCATTTGCCCAAACAGACTTGAGGAAACACTTAAAATTCTACAAATTACTTAGAAGTCAATCCGCTCCCCATTCTTTCCTGAATTTCAATATAATACATTTTAAAGTAAATGTAATAGATTAATGAGCAGTGTGTCCTTCATCCAAAAATAGGTCCTCTTGTGTATGACTATTCATTTATACTTGTGAATAGTATAAACACAAATTATGTGTCTTCAATGTTCATCATGCCCAAATCCATAATGAACTTAAAATAACTATTAATAGATATTGATTATAAATAATCATTAGTTGCTTGGTTATGCTTGTCTGATATACTTATTTAAAATAATTAATATGTAATTACTGTACTATACTTAAGTTGCCTCTTAATCTATTTTAAAAATATGTTATCAAGATTTGGTTCTGTACATCCTTTTGCCATGAGTAATTAAATCTTTCTCTTCTAGAGAAACTGGGAGACACGGTCTAAAGCAGAACACTTCATTGCCTCTCTGTCCCAGGAAAGGTCTGAGCCAGAAACTTAGAGATAAGGAAATTCTGCTCCAGGCTCCAGTCTCTCATCAGTACAGTAAGGGATGCATCCAATTTTCAGCAATGAATCAGTGGATGGAAGGAAGGTGAGAGTCCTGAAGAGGAGGTAGGTGTGAACCAGGCATCATCTCTGCCCCTCCTGATTGACCTCCCACATGTCTGCTTTCATCACGGATATCGAATGGCTAGTCACCAATCATGCCTACTTTCAAAGGGAAATGTTAAAGCATATTCCAAAGTAAAAGACAAAATGGATTTTGGTCCATTTGGTGCCTTAAATTATCTGCTCTATTGTTTTCATCCATTAGTGTGGTTGTAGAAAATGGACTAAACATCTTTTCTATGCAGGAACAATCAAATCAGGCTTTTCATCTACAAAAGTGACTGTCACAATTGCTGAATGTGTTGAATGCCCACCATAAATTCTTCCTGAAAGTTGGTAGAGAATAAATAAAAATTTCTTGATGTATTTAATGACTGGGAAAAAGAAAATTAGCACAGTTATCCAAAATTATAAGAAGGTAACCAGTTTTAAGCTACTCAAACTCAGAGCCACAGTGCTTTATTAAATAAACATAAGTTAGAGTTTTCTAAGCAAGAGTTGAACTACCTCTCCAGACATCAGTTCCTCAATATTTATGAAAAAATTTATAAGAAAGCAAGATAGAGGTAGTTGACACAAAAAGTGTCTTTAAAAATATTCTGCTCTAGAAAACACTCAGAGCACATTCTCAAAAGGCCATCTTCTCAGTAGGAGTTATAAAGAGAAGTCTATTAACCAATAAAGCAATAGCGACCTCATACTCCTTTAGGAATTTCATTTGTATGATGAAAAAACTATGCTTTCTCAACACACATAGTTGTACTTGAAAACTACCTTTCTGGCAAAAAAAAAAAAAAAGGAGTTGAATAAAATTAAAAATTAATTATAGTTTTAGTTTAGGTTTTCTCTGTCTCCATCTGCTTCACCCTCTCTCTCTACAATCTGAGATTGTGTTTAGCATCTGCAAAGACTAAGACGTAGAAGTAATTTATGTATTTTCCCCACATCTTTATATTAATATTTAAAAGACAAGCAAGCTGTGTGTTAAAGATGCCATGGGAAAATATTGAAGAGTTTGACTTCTGCAAGTAGGTGCTTGCAGAAGTCAAACTCTATAACAGTAGGTGCTTATAGATCATTGGCCCACACCTTGTTTATAGGCGGGGGACACAGGGCTTAGAGGGAACAATCACTTTGAATCCTTCAATGTTGCATAGTTAGATGGTAAAAGAGCCCCACATTCTGAGCTCTTCCCATAAAATTATTTTGAGAAGGATCTAGAACAAATAAATGTCTTGATCAAAAACTTACTCTATTTTGCTGTTTAATATGTTTGCTGGCAATTCAATTTTGGTTATCTGGAGTCTCAATCAATTTATGCACATATAAGTTTTCTTTTTCTACCCTACCTCTTAACTGTGTTTTTAGTTTGTTGAACTCATGTCTGATGAGGAACATTGTACTTTCCAACTCAATAAACCTCCAGATATCCAGTGTAGACTGTCATGGATACAAGTGCTATGGAATGTGATAGTCGAAGGTCAAGGTTGCATTTTGTTCATATTTGTATCTTAGCCACTAGCCATATGTGGCTGTTTAAATATAAATTTAAATTAGTTAAAATTAAATAGTTCAAATTCACTTTCTCAGCCCCACTGGCTACATTCCAAGTGCTGAATAGCTTGAAATAGCCCAGTAGCTCAAGTGTGGCTAGTGGTAATGGAATCGATGGTGCAGATGCCAGTGTCACAGAAAATCCTATTGGATGATGCTGGTGAGGATGAGTAATAAAAATGGATACAATACATTAGGGAGAGTTAGGAGGGAGGAACAGACAGAGGGAGACAGAGGGTGCAGAGATTAGACAGATGGATTAATGATACTTAGAAAAATATGTAGATGGAAGATACATAGATAGATATATAGCTACAGAGATATATAGTAGATTAGATGATAGATGATAGATAGAGATGATAGATGATAGATAGATAGATAGATAGATAGATAGATAGATAGAAAAAATAGTAGAAAGATAGATAGGGAGGGAAGTAGAGATGAGGAAAGAGAGATAACTGGCTGATATTATGAAGATATTATGTTTTGCTGCTTAATAATTGTGTAAGAAGTTAGCTCAACAATGCTTTCCTAAGGTTTATAAAATGTGAATCTGATTTACAGTGCAGGGCAGAGGAGCCATAATTTATCATAGGCACACCCCCACCTCAATTAATGCAGTTCACCCACCGTGAGGTAGGTGCTTTGAAGCAGAGTAAATTCAGTGGCTTTCAAATTCTTCAGGCAAACAGGAGACAATACCAGCAGTAATCATAATTTAGGACACGGAGCCTCTGGCATTTATATCAGTGGTATAGGGATACAAAAATGAATAAAAATGCCTGTATATTGTGATTCAAATCCATATTTATAACTTTTCTTCTGAGATCTCATACTGAATTTTCATTGTTCTCCTCCTTTTGTCATTGCATACTTGTTTTGAATATCATATTATTATAGTATCCATAGAATTAATTATAACATCTTACAAGCCATTTACCAGAGCTACCAAGCATCTGGTATTAAGCATCGAACATTATCCAGGGGAATTATGATCCTTATCTAATGATGACATACAAGAACATGTTTTATTTCTTAGAAGTATATAAAATATAATTATTTAAAATGAAACTATTAGGTCACATATTTCTTTCCCAGAGCTGAATATTTTCCTAAGGAATAGTCTGAGGGTTTTTTTTGTCAGCCCAGGTGGAAATGGCCCATGCAAAGGTGTGGCTGCCTGTTCCCTCAGGAAGCTACGGTATTTAGGAGACAAGTAGAGTTACCATAGGTTCCTGGGGTAGCAGAACATATAATAAAAAAGACATAAATAATCAATAAGCTATAGCACATACAAAGCTTTTGTTAAATATTCTATTAAATAGATATTGACTTTTTGCTTTGATTTTATAAAATATTTGTGACTCAAAAAATAGCAAAGCATCTTATCATTTTTTTTTTTCCCAGGAAAAGGGGCACTTACCAGAAAATAGAACTAATTTTAGAATAAGAGCCTCACTTTAGATTGGAGATATTTGAGAACATCAGCAATATGACCCACAGGCAAATTACACCCTGTTTGTGGGATGCTCTCCAGAGTCAAGATACATGTCCTTTCACAGCAAGGATGCTCTCAATCCAAGAAAAACTTCCACTAATCTCTTTTTGTAAGGAGGCAAGTGCACTTTTGTTTCCATAGCACATGTCCTTTTCTGTATGGATTATATTTTAGAATTTTTTTATACAAGTATTTAATTAACAAATATTTGGCTATGCCAACTCTATGTTAATTCTAGAGATATAACAATAAATAAGAAAGCTATAGTTTCTGATTTTATGGATCTTAGAATTTAGCTATGGACTAAACATCCAACACATTCTTATGTAAATATTCATTTCATCAAAATTATAATAGGATATATATGTATATTGTCTATGTATATATAGACCATTATTGCTGCAAAGAGAATGCATAATAGGTTGACCTAACTAGGCTGAGAGGCCAGAGCAGGCCTTCTGAGCAAGTAGCATTTAAGATGAGGGGGTATTTCCAACGTGAGAGACTAAGGAAAAGCATTCTAAGAAAGGGAATTAGCATATGGAAGAGAGAGTCTAGCATGTTCTAAGGACTAAAAGGACATGTGTCTAGAACAAAAAGAAAGTGCTGAACTATGAGGCGGGAGAGGGAGGCAGAGACTCTCTAAGGCTATCGAGGAGGAAGAGAGGCAGAAGGGAAGGTGGAGAGCTGGAATGTGTTGCTGTGGAGATGGAGTGAATGCTGAGAGGCTGGAGAGGTGAGGGCCCAACGGCGCCAGTGGAAGGCATCAGGAACCCCAGCAAATGCAGTCTTGGTACAGAGTGGGAGACTGTGGTAAGCCACAGTGGAAGAGGTGATAAAACTGTAAACAATGCTTTTGAAAAATCTGGCTTTGAAAAGTGGAGATAAAAACACAGTTTCAGGAAGTAGTTTTGTTTTTATTTTTTAAGGATGACAACTATAACATTAGATTTAAATGCTGATGGGAAAGGTTCGGGAAAGAAGGGGAAAATGTAGATAGAAAATCTAAATAGCAAAGAAAGGATAATCAATAGCATAAGGAGCCCAGAGAAAGAATTGCATTTTGAATAGTTCTTGTCTTTCGAATGATACACATGTAAATGGAAAAATATTCCACTCTGCGCTGCTAACAGAAATTTTCTTTGTGGTGCTCTTTCTTTATTATGTCATTTGGCATTCAATTGTTTACTATGCATTGTCCTGAAACTATTCACAACACTCTTCACTAAAAATTGCTTATATTAACTTAGTATAGCCCAATTATTAGTACATTTCTGGGTCACATCATTGCTCACACAACTAATGGAATTTTAGTTAGGCCATTTTCAATAGAATGTATCTATTCTTAGGCAAAACCTTGTTCTTAGGCCTTAAAAAAAAATCTCATGCTATGCAGCAGAGTGAATCTTTTGTTCCTATGATGAGAGAGGAGGATGAAGAGTAGAAGAGGGAGGTGCAGAAAAGATGGCAGCTCCATCCAACCTCCACTTGTAGTTGCTGGGACAGGGCTTAGAAACTGTGAACAAATAATGCCAAGGGTTCCTCTGGCCTCTGGGTACCAGAGTTAGAACAGGCTGTTCTCTGTGAGCTAGAGGACAGCCAAAAAGATGTTCTTTAAAACTCTGGGTGACAATCCCAGAGAGAACTTGCAAAGAGATTTGCTGACCCATGAAAGCAAAGATTGTGTCTGATTATTTGCTTGTTTTCTTTTAAAATATATACTTATTGAGTTCAGAGAGGAAGAGAGAGGTAGAAACATCAATGATGAGAGGGAATCATTGATTGGCTGCCTCCTCCACGTTGGATCCAGCCTGCAACCCAGGCATGTGCTCTTGATCAGAATTGAACCTGAGACCCTTCTGTCTATAGGCCAATACTCTATCCACTGAGCCAAACCGGCTAGGGCAATGTCTGATTATTTGAATGACTCAGGAAAGTTATGCTCATTTTCTAGAAACATGAAGAAGTCGCAGGACCTAAACAGATACTCAAAAATCTATCCCTGACATCAGAGGGTGTTAGCCTTTGGTTCTGGAATATTAAAGAGAAAAAAAATCAATGGAATTCTTATATGTAAGCAATCAATATTTAGAATGTATAATTTAAAAGCATTTCATTGGCAAAAACAGAAAAATAAGAGGAAAAGAAAAAGAGGAAGAGAAGGGACTGGGAGAGGAGAAAAACTTAGTAACTTTTATGAACAATATTATAAAACTTTATTGAGAGATATATGGAAAGATAAAACAAGTTGGATAGGAAAAATCTGGAGAAAATTTTATAAATAAAGGTTGACTTTATAAAGATCTTAGGACTCAGCAGTTCTATTTCTAGATATATAGACCAGGGAAACAATGATACACATATACACAACGAGACAGCATCATTATTGTTATCATTATTGTCATAACAGTTAACATTTAGTGAGTCCTAACATACAGATCTATACCAATAAAAGGGTAATATGCTAATTAGACTGGGAGACATTCTGGACGTCCTTCTGAACAAAGCCATGGTGGCGAGGCTGAGGCAGAGGTGGTTAGGAGCAAGCAGGCCAACAGAGGGAGACAGTTGGGGCGATCAGAGCAGAAAGGGGGGCAGTTGAGGGGGATCAGGCAGGCAGGCAGGTGAGCAGTTAGGACCCAGTGGTCCTGGATTGTGAGAGGGATGTCTGACTGCCAGTTTAGGCTCAATCCCAGCTGTCAGATATCCCCTGAGGGGTCCCAGATTGGAGAAGGTGCAGGCTGGGCTGAGGGACACCTCTCCCCTGACCAAATTTCATGCACCGGGCCACTAGTATGATTATAACCATATGCTCATTTATTAGGTTGTACCATATAAAAATGCTCACATTTGACTACTTTTGACCTACAAAAGTGACAATTACATATGCTTCAAGCTAATACTCTTCTCAATATTCCTATGAATTATCTCCACTTAAAAATGAAAAACTTAGATACCGAGGAATCAAAGAACTTGGTCAAGGTTGCTTAGCTACTAAGTGGACTGCCATAAGTCACATTTATGCAACCTAACACTGGAACCCATCTTCAAAACTGCTATTCTATACTGCCTCTCAACTTGGAAAGAACATACCTCATGAAAACAAAAAGCTGAAAACAATATAAACATCCCTTGACAGGGAAATAGATAAATATTTTGATATGTATTCATATAAATGCAACACAGCAAAACGAGTAAATTCGAGTTGCTCTTATCCACGTTGAGTGAAAAATAGAAAAAAGAGGTTCCAGGAAAACATATGAAGTATGACCATATAAAACATATATTGTTGAAGGACAAAAACATTTATGTCATACAACACATGCATGTGAGTGTAAATAATCAGATTAGGATAATGCTGAATACATATGTAGAAGAGTACCACTGGAGGAAGATGAGGATATTTGAGCTGAGGTGGTGGGGACACAATCTTATTCTCAAAGCAATTCTATTATCAGATAAAGAGAAAGCAATATTCCCAAGAAGCAACTCTCAGTGAACAAAATGAGCAAAAATTTAATAATAGTACTTACAAAGTGGGGGCACTAAAAAAAGTAGTATGAAAAGTTTCCAAGATGTAAAAAAAAAAAAATATTATATAATACCATTTATTTAAAATTAGCCTATAGTTGCATATATGTTCATAAGAGAAACATGAAATAGAAAAGCCAAGATCGTAATTGTCATACTGGTTGTCTCAGTATGACAAGATTTCAAAGTGAATTATACATTATTCCTTATGTTTTTGTGCAATTTTCCAATGTTTTACAGTGCCCTTGCACATGGTTAGAAAATATACAGCATTATAGGTAAGTGAAAGGGACAATTACTAATATGATAGCTAGCAGGGAAGATAAGTATGGAGTAGACCTTGAAGCAAAGCGAATGTAATTTTCTCTCTCCTTTAGGGTGATAAAAAACCAGTCAGTGTTCCCCATCAAGTTCACTCATCAGGTTCAAATTCCAGGTCTGGCGGGTCAATCTAATGACTGATTTAATGAGGCCACTACCCTAGCTTCTTCCAGGATGTGCTTATATCTCTGACAGGCATGGAAATGATTGTTTTTAACTAGAAGGGTTGGGGCTGGGAGAAAGGGAGAATTCTAAATCCTAAATTGGGAATAGATGGTAGGAGGATAAATACATGGGAGATAGATTATGGGAAGTTAGCATGGGAGGAGGGGTTGGAACTTCTAAGTGGAAATAGAATTTAGGAGGATAACATGAGGCTCTGTCCCTCATAAGCAAGGGTCTGTTCCACTCATGACCTTGAATGCCAGTGAGCCTTGGGTTACCCCACAGCGGGCCAGAACCCAGGGATGCTCTTTTTCAAGAAGAATCGAGATAAGGCCCTAACAAGTTTGGCTCAGTGGATAGAGCATCAGCCTGCGGACTGAAGGGTCTCAGGTTTGATTCTGGGTCAAGTGCATGTACCTTGGTTGCAGACACATCCCCAGTGGGGAGTGTGAAGGAGGCAGCTGATGATGTTTCTCTCTCATCGATGTTTCCAACTCTCTATCCCTTTCTCTTCCTCTCTGTAAAAAAAAAAAAAAAAAAAAAAAAAAAAAAAAAAAAAAAAATCAATAAAATATATTAAAAAATAAAAGAATGGAGATGAGAAGTAGAACTATCTTGTTGCCCAGATGTTGAAGTATGGGGCATGCCAGAGAAGAGCCATTCTCCCCACCTCTACCTGGACTCTGGAGAGTCTTTGTCGCCACGAGAATGAGATTTCATCAGCATCTGAAGCTGGCATCTGGCAGGGTCAGTGACCTTCTCAAGAAGGGCAGGGGAGAGCTAAAGCTGGCCAGATGGCTGCCCAGGGAGCCTGAGCAGATGTGCTCCATGTAAGGGAGGATCGGGTCTCTTGTCCACAGACCAGGGCGTGAGTGATCACTGCGAGAACTGAAAATCACTGGCAGACTTGGGGAAGCTAACCTCTGCTAACAGGAAGACTGAACGTTTGTCCATTACAAGCATCGCATTGTGTAAGATCATGGCTACCATTAGGAACACGGATTACACTTATTTTGTTAAATTTGTAACTACAATGTTGGCAGTGCTTGTTTTGTGTTGTGGAGAAATGACTTTTTAGAAAGTTAGTAGACATTTCTAAATTGGGTTAATTTCTTTTTAAATTATGGAATGAGTGAGAGAGCAATAGAACATGAGGGACAAGAGATGGATTGAAAGAGAAGAGAAGGGGAGGGAAAGAAAGAACTTCAGTTAAACACAGAAGCAGAGAGCATGAATGGCTCTTCAGCCTGTTTTTATAGAAGTAAACAATCCTTAACAGTAAAAACACAGAGCTGAAACTTCAGAGCTGAAAGAAATCTTAGATTTCATCATTTAAAAAAAAAACAAAACACCTCATTATACTGATTAGGAAACACAGTCTAAAGATTTCTTAGAAGAATGTCAGAATGAACAGATTTCTTTTGAATGTCAGGTCTTAGTGTAAGGCTTAATCCATGCATTGTTGGGATTTTCCGAATTGAGTTTTCAGCAAATTAGTAGCAAATGAATCATCCATAATTACCTGAGTTGGATTAAAAGAGTGTTTTTCTACTTAAAAGGTAGGCTGGGGTCAATTTTATGGCAACATTATTTATGTTTATGCATAAAGACATCTGGTGGCCTGAAATTCCCATTTCCATTTTCATTCCTTTTATGTTTTCACAAGTTTGTACAAGTTGAACAGAAATGTCTGTTTCCTGCTAAATCCATTAGAAACTGATATAAGGGTGAGAAGAAAGGAAGTAATGGAAAAGGTAATGTATTAGAATTTTAAGGAATGTAGAATAACAAACCAGACTGTGGAAAACGTGGGTGACAGGAATTATCGTCATCTTCAGAAGAGAAGAATGAAGGCACAAACATTTAAGCCAGGTATGTGTTCTGTAGAGGAATGTGTGCCTCCCAGGTGGATGTAAAAAGCTGACTTATTGTCATTTTAAATTGCATTTCTCTGCTAATGAGGTTGACCGTGTTTTCATATGTTATACACCAGTTGCTCTTACTTTACTGAGAAACTCCCATTCATGTCCCTGCCAATTGTGCCATTATTTGTCATCTTTTAATCCATTTGCAAGAACTTTATGTGCCTTTCAAACCAAATATTTGTGAGCTTTGTGTTTAGCAAACATGGTCTTCCTATTTGTGGGTTTCCCCATACATTTTTTTATGTTTTCCTTTGATGATCAGAAGTTCTTTATTTGAATGTAGTGTTATCACCAGTCTTTCTTTTATGGTTAGTTTTCTTATACATATTTTTAATGTCTTATCCTGAGGTAATTAAGACAGTCTTATATTTTCATTTAAAAGCTTGTTTAACCTGAAACATTTAATTCTTTAATCTACTTTAAAGTCGGGCATGCAAAGAATGTGAGGTAGAAATGCAATTTCCATTTTTTTTTAATCTAACGAAATGTGCTAGCACTGTTTACAAATATCCATTAAGCTCTTAATTATCTTTGCTTCATAATAGAATTTGAGATAGCAAAGGAGTTCATGCCTTGCTTGGCCCTTTACTATGGAAATTTCAGTATCAGTTTGTCAAATTATATGAAAAAATATTTTGGATTTTTTATTGGAATTCCACTGAATATGTAGATACATTTTGGGAAGAGTGGACATTTTTATGATATTGAGTCTCTAAAGTCTGATTTTAGTTTCTGATGGTAAAGACATTGTTTTCTTAGGCTGATCGATATAATTGTTTTAAATGTTAAAGATAGTTTATGTTTGAAACGTATCTCAATAAACCAGAATTTAAAACAGGGTTGGTATTTACAATACTTTGGAACTCTTGTCCAATACTGGAGGCCACGGGGCAATGTACAGAACTGAGACACATTTTATAATGTGTTACCTGAGACATTCCTTGTAAAATTTACTGAGTTATAAGAAAACCAGCTTTTGTAATTTTAAGGCACTTAATTTATCTGTTTTGAATTTATTGATACTAAAATAATATAAAAGCATTTATCTGGGCTGCTAGAAATTTAAGGTCATTTGAATTTACTTATTCCTGTATGGAATTACCTTTTTTTTTTTTTTTTTTTTTTTGTTAAGGTACATTTTGTTTATGGATAAATATGTTTTGAGTAACAATCTCCACAAGAGATTCTCTTATTTCTGCATTTCCTTCTCACAGTGAGAATAACAGGCAACTGAGTTCAAAAGGGTCAAAAGGACAGGAGCCTTTTTTTTCTTGAAATGTGAGGCTCAAAACAACTTACAAACTGGTCCAAAATTCTTATTTGGTTGTCCATACTGGAGGCCTGGTGCACGAATTTGTGCATGGGTGGGGTCCCTAGGCCAGGCTGACAATCAGGGCTGATTGGGGCCGTCTTGCCCAGTTCCCATCAGAGGGAGGGACTGAGGGAGGTTGGCCAGCTGTGGGAGGTTGGCTGTGGGAGTGCACTGACCACCAGGGGGCAGCTCCTGTGTTAAGTATATGCCCCCTGGTGGTCAGTGCACATCATAGCGACCTGTCAACCTGTTGTTCAGTCATTTGGTCAGAATGGTCACTTAGGCTTTTATATATACAGATGTTTACCTAAGTTGAAGCTTCCTGTTCTCTCCCATAGGAGCTGAGGTTTGGTATCTCGACCAGACTCCCTGTTCAGCTGTGCAGGGGTGTGGGCAGCTGGCTGAGTTGGCACCTCTGAAGGGCCCTCTCTCGGGTGAATGCAGGAAAAGAGTATGAAATTGGGTAAAGAGGTGGGTTTTCCCTCACACAATGGACAAGGCCCGCACTCTCTGACACATCTGAAAGGCAGGAAACAGAGGTCAGCCCGCATTGCGAGGGTTCGGGAATGGAAAGAGAAGGTATGGGAAGCCTTTAGGCTTGTCTTGAGGGGAAAGAACCCATTACTCACTCCTGCGAGTGAAATGGAGCCCAGGAAAACTTGGGTGCTCTGATTCTCAGTGAGGCAGAGAAAGGGGGGAGAGTGAGAACAGGGCAGAAGTTCTTGCCTCCAGAACCACCTGCTCAGAGACTTCCATCTGAGAACACATCATGCCTCTCTTCTGTGCCCACATCTGTAATTAAATGCCATGTCCACAGCCGGGGGCAGGATGAGCTTTGCTAGTCCAGATGTGTGTCAGTTCTTCCCATGGCTACTTACTAATATGTGGCAGTGCTTTCAATTGTGCCATCATCATTTGCGCTGTGCCTTATCTTCTCTAGTAGACTGGACATTCTCCAAGAATACAGTTCATGCCTCACCCATGTGCTTCTCTCCCTGCACATAGAACATCACTGTGTCTTTGCCAGGACTCCTGGTCTCAAGTCGACGTGCATGTCTGTGAACTAATGCATCCTAAGGAAAGTGTGATGACAGCAGGAAAAATATGGTTCAAAAGAACATCGCATTCTAAGGGAAAGGGTCGTTCAGAGGGTTTAACTCTCGGACTGTCCTTTGACTTAGTGTCTGTGAAACCTACAGAGGAAGGCTGTAGATTAAAGAAAAGAAAAATAAGCAAAGTAAATAAAACTGATGTGCCCATAAGCATGTCTTCCTGGTGTGGAAGGAATGAGACATCTGTGTCAGGAGCACCAAGTGCTTCTGTGAGTCCAGGGCTTCTGGGAACGCAGCACAGTTTGGTTCCAGCACATTCGGAGCCCTGGGGTGCCAAGGACAGAGCCACACCGATGGTCAGGGAGACCGCCGTCACCTGAGTCTGGACCTTGAGAGTGGTAGGTGAACCCATTCTTGGCACTGATGTCAGACCCGTCACCAGTTTCAGATGCCAACTGAGCCAGTGGGGTGCATTGTATTTCCTGGCACAGAAATTGCCTCAGCCACTGGAAGCAATGGAGAAAAATTGCTCATGAGCTTACTGGAAGTGTTTGTACTTGGGTGTGGGAACGTGTCACGTGGACGACCGTCTCAGGGCTGGAAATCCATAGCAGTAAAGGGGACAAAGAGGAAGCACTGCACATATTGGAGGCACAAAAAATATAAAAGCCAATCTTCAAAATTTTATTTCCACAGGAAACCAATTCAGAATTCTCAGAAAACTATTGAAAAACAGAAAGATACAGAGAAAATGGAGTTTCATTTTTTTTTCAGCGTGTGTCCTCTACCCTTTACATTGTCCCCATCAATTTTGGATTGGATTTTCAGTATTAGATTTATGGGGGTTCATTTTTTTTTTAACCTCCCAACTATATGGCTACAGTTTCTCCAAGAGGTCTGCACGTTGGCTTATGATTAGATGTACCCACCATCTAGATTTCCCCTGTCTGGAATAACCAGCTCAGAGAAGCTATATCTTGCATTGCATTCATTTGAACCTCTTCTATAAAATACCATTATTTACTAAAGTAGTAAATATAATATTCTAAGCAATCCTAAATGATTTGCCATAAACAAGTAGAGAGAACATAGAATGAACTTAAACAAATATTTAGATTTAAATGCAGTATATCTTTTCCAAGGAATGTAAAATGATTTCTGTCACTAGTTCATCTAACCCTCTCTTTTCTTAATAATGAAAGAAACACACTTAGCTTTTCTCACTCTTCAAGCCTCAACAATCCCAGGTACCTGGCTTGTCATAAAACTTCTTGAGTGCTCATGAATTTTGCCTACATATAATAAGTGAGAGTCCACACTAATGCTATTTCATGGCCTTAGAAGAGTTTGGTTTGCCCTGCTGACACCCCCATTTCACCCTAGTATATTCTATTTAGTACATTATCTCAGCACAAGGACCAGTCCCCGCCCCTCTCCTTTTCCTGCTTATTGCATTGGTCCTCTGCTTCCTTTCATTTTAGGACAAAAGTGGAAAATCTAAAATAACAATCAAAATACATAAAATCAAGGATGGCCCTACATTCTAGTCCTTTCTCTATTTTTTGTTTTTATCACATTCAGCAGGCTTTTTTTTTTTTAATTTTTATTTTTTCTGGATCCCAAGCTACTGTATCATTCACTCAAATTAAGGGCTTAGGCCTTTCAGATGCTATACTTCAATAATTAAGATTATGAAATACCCAACTTAGGAGATTCATAACATACGGTATTTAACTTGCTTCTTAATGGGCCTTTGCATTTCCCCTTCTCTGCTGTTGTAAAATTCAATCAAACAGAACTGGCTGGAAAAGTTCTATTCAGGGATTTCCTTTGCTCTCTCACTTTACTTCAGGACATCACCTGATATGTCTATTTTTCCTATTTCCTTCATTGAACAGAAACTTCTTTGTAGTTCAGAAAGCAGTCATAGCACTTTTAAAGGGTTAAAGAATAGCCATATAAAATTATAAATTACAACCCTAGCTGGTTTGGCTCAGTGGATAGAGTGTCGTCCTATGGATTGAAGGGTCCCAAGTTCAATTCTAGTCAAGGGCACATGCCCAGGTTGAGAGCTCGATCCCCAGAACGGGTTGTGCAGGAGGTAGTCCATCAGTGATTCTCTCTCATCATTGATTTCTCTCTCTCTCTCTCTCTCTCTCTCTCTCTCTTTCTCTCTCTTCTCTCTCTCTCTCTCTCTCTCTCTCTCTCTCTCTCTCTCTCTCTCTCTCTCTCTCTCTCTCTCTCCCTTCCTCTCTGAAATAAATAAAAAATATTTTTTTAAAAAAGAAAAAAAAAGATTATAAATTACAGGTAGAAGTGTAGGATGCGACTAAACCACTTATTGCAAGGAATGGCTTTGGCTTTAATATTCTAACAATTGCTACAGCAGAAAATATAGTTTGAGGCTCTTTAGTTGTAGAACAATTACCTAATGAACCCCTATTACTTCTTGAGAAAACATTTTTTATTACAAATCAAAGGCACAAAAACAACATATGGCAGCATAATTAGTATTTTAGCAAAATGTATTCTTCAAAGTCAAAAGTTTATGTTGCTTTTTTTTTTTTTATAATGATAATGAAGTGGCTCTTAGCCCCAGTACAACCCTTCTTTAGATGGTCTGTAAGTTTAGAAATGCTTTAAAAGATCAATATTCTCTGCAGAAGTCTGATCTTTAAAAGCTGCAAGAGGTATAACCAACACCTTAGGGGTCAAACTTTACAACAAATAAAAATGTTAGGGTAGGTGCCGAAACCGGTTTGGCTCAGTGGATAGAGTGTTGGCCTGCAGGCTCAATGGCCCCAGGTTTGATTCCGGTCAAGGACATGTACCTTGGTTGCGGGCACATCCCTAGTAGGGGGTGTGCAGGAGGCAGCTGATGTTCCTCTCTCATCGATGTTTCTAACTTTCTATCCTTCTCCCTTCCTCTCTGTAAAAAAATCAATAAAATATATATTTTTAAAAATGTTAGGGTAGGCATACTATAGTTCAAATCCATTGAGAGGTGTGTTTAATACTTATGTTATATATATATATATATATATATATATATATATATATATATATATACTTTTATTAATAAACTACTATAAGGCAGATATTCACACAGGGAGAAGTAAAAAAAGTAATAAAAATATTTATGACCTCAGTCTAGTATGGAACTAAACTTGCCACTTAGTCTCAACAATCAAGAGATATTTAATACTAGTGGCCTAGTGCACAAAATTCATGCAGGGGGGTGGGGGGAGGTGTTCCTCATCCCGGCCTGCACCCTCTCCAATCTGGGACCCCTTTCGGGATGTCCATCTGCTAGTTTAGGCCCAATTGGATCAGGCCTAAACCAGCAGTAGGACATCCCTCTCACAATCCAGGACTGCTGGCTCCTAACTTCTCACCTGCCTGCCTGCCTGATTGCCTCTAACCACTCTGCCTGCTGGCCTGTTCACCCCCAACTGCCCCCCTGCTGGCATGCTTAACCCCAACTGCCCACTCTGCCAGCCTGATCACCCCCAACTGCCCCCCAATGGCCTGATCACCCACAACTGCCATCCCATCATGGCTTGATCATCCACAACTGCCCTCCCCTCTTGGCCCCTAACCGCCTCTACCTTGGCCCCGCCACCATGGCTTTGTCCAGAAGAATGTCTAGAAGGTCTGGAAGATCTCCCAGTCTAATTAGCATATTACCCTTTTATTAATATAGATTATAATCTTATTGTCTGTCTTCTCTTCAATTCTCTTGCATAGTTCTTTCTTAAAAAGTGAAACCACCTGAGCCCAGCCTTTCCTCCTTACCTATTTAGAACTCCAATGTGTGTATCCATTTCAATTCTTTGTGAACACAGGTGCTATTATATGTCTTTATATGACATTCTTTTTCTAGGGTAACTCTGAGCAAAATTTGGTGTTAAGTTGTCTTTGGTACTTTATGTTTCATCCATGAACTAGCTTCAGCATAGATGCCTGGGGACTATCATGCTGGCCCCTTGCCATTGTTCTCTGACCTTCCCAGGGAAGCTAGCCTCTTCCCCTATATCCCTCCTTCTCCCGCCTCCTTGAGCCTTAATTGGAGCATGCCCAGTGCTGATGGACTGGGAAAGTTTTTCTGCCCTTGAAATTTCAGGCTCTTTAGTCCACTATTATCCAAAATAAACTCTGGGTGTCCCTACCATTTCTTAGTATTTACTTGCCTGTTCTGGGACAGTTACCAGATCTGGCACATTCCTAATTCTCTGGAGACCAAACATTCTGGTTTTTCCAGGACTGACCCAAGATAACTATTCATAGTGTCTTAACTATAATTGATAGAATGTTAAAGCCAATGATTTTATATGGCTGCCTTACCTATAGATCTACATTTATATTCAACTTTTACCAAAGAACAAGTTGGTTGAGGCATGAAAAGAGAACACTGGTCTTAGAGATTGGAACATTTTGCTGGTCTTTGAGAAAGCAGATTAGTTGGGGATTTGGAGGCTTGAACTGGAATGGAAAATGTTGAAAAATAAATGAGATGTGAGGAAAGGACTATAGCTGGAAGGAAGGCAGAACCTTCTAAAGCTAGTCAAAAGACTTCACACTCAACATTTCCAAAATAAAACTTATTTCCTCCCCATCATATCCTACCAGCAGCTAAAAAAAAAAAATCTTTAAAAATATCCATGTGTTGAGGTGGGAACCAGATCAATTATGTTTTATTTTCTACAGTAATTTTTAGGATAGATTAACACCTGCTTTTAGCCAACTATGGTCTTTAGATGTATGAGACATTGAGTCTATGACACATAATGACAACAAATAAAATAATGCATAACATTTGTTAAAAGCTTGAGAGCCATGGAAAATGATCTATTTATTTACATATATAAAATTATTAACCCATAAAATAAATTAGTTGCTATTATAGCTCTCATTTTAGAGATGGGGAAACTACCGCATACCACATCACTTGATTTTGCCTCTATGTGCATCCAGTCTTCCTTGTAATAAAACCTTTGGTCATTATAGGATTAAAGGCAAAAAAAAGTTTGACTCCTAAGTTAGGAGAAAATTCTGAGCATATTTCTGAGTATACATTCTGAGTATTTTTAGCCAATTTGACCAAAATAAACATTCATGAAAAGCACATTTTTTAAGCTCAAACTTATAGGTACTGGGTTAGGAGTTGAGCATAGACAGATATAATCTATATAATAAAAGCCTAAGCAACTGTTACAGTGGAACAACCAGAACAACCGGTCGCTATGATGCACACTGACCTCCTGGGGGCAGATGCTCAGTGCAGGAGCTTCTCTGTGGTGATCAGTGCACTCCCACAGGGGGAGCACTGCTCAGGCAGAAGCTGGGCTCATGGCTGGCAAGCACAGCACTGGTGGTGGAAGTCTCTCCTGCTTCCACTAAGGAGCAGCTAGCAGGCAGGCAGTAAGGAGTGAGGGTTCCCAGACTGCAAAAAGTGTGTCCAACTGCTAATTTGGGAGCAGGCCTAAGCCAGCAGGCAGACATCCCCTGAGGAGTCCTGTACTGTGAGAGGGCACAGGCTGGGCTGAGGGACCTCCCCACCAGTGCATGAATTTCGTTCACTGGTCCTCAGTATAAATAATAAGAAAGAAAAAATATATGTGGGGGGGGGGAGGGAACACCTGCTATAAAAAAAGCAATCAGTCTTCAAGGAGCATTATTTGATGCATAAAACAATCAGAAGTACCATGGATTCCCCTGGTTTCTAGTCAATTCTTCCTAGTCCCATTGAAGAATTTAACAAACAAAAGCATTTTCTATGCAAAACACATTCTTCCTATTGTTTGTGTCTGAAGATTGAAACTCTACTTACTGCCTGCCATTTGATGGAACTGGGCCCAAAAGGTTGCATTGTATTTAGCTACGACTTTCTTTTGTCCACTTGTAAGATTTTGTTGAGCACGTACTCTGCCAGGCACAGCACTGAACAAGACAGAAATGGTTCTGAGTCCCATGAAGTTTACTACCTCACATGTGCTCTGGTGGGCTACAGCTAAGTGAGAAAACATCTGCTATAAATCAACAAAGGTATTTATTCAAATTTCCAGGGGTAGGGTGGCACACCTCCAGTGATTTATTGTGCAGAAATCCCCCTTGCTGTGCATGTTCCTGCGAAGTCTCATTAGGACCTTTAAACTAAAAATATCTGATCCAGCTAAATTCTGGAAAAGGAAACGCTATTATTTGAGGAATTCATTTTCAGCAGCCGAGTGCCTCAGGAAGTTAGCAATGCCCTACGGAGCTCTGTGCCTCTGGTCCTCTCATTTGAAACCAGCGGAGGTTGGAACAGCGCTTAGTTATTAACATCTAATGGCTGTTTGGAGACTTCTCGAGTATGCTGGACTCCTCCTCCAAATCTTAGGAAATGGAAAGATACTTATTTGAATTTAATTAACTCAGAGGAGATTCGGCCTAAAGGATCACGATGGAATATAGTACTTAGGACTGAATGTTCCTATGACTTTCCTCAAATGTTATGCTGGGTTGTTGGACTGCTGATTTCTGGGGGTGTGTGGAATAGAAGCCTGCTCCTGCCTCCCAAAGAAAAGCCAAGGGCAGGAAGTGTCTGGCACCACTACTCTCATGTCGGCCTGTATCCGTCCTATCACATTATTCCCCTTTCAGAAAGACTCCTTGTAGTCCAGGCAAAGGCTCCGGAAATCTCAGAGGAGAGAATGGCTACATGAGATTTTCAGCCTGTGTGTGTGTGTGTGTGTGTGTGTGTGTGTGTGTGTGTGTGTTTAATATATATTTTTATTTCAGAGATGAAGGGAGAGGGAAAGAGAGATAGAAACACCAATGATGAGAGAGAATAATTGATCAGCTGCCTCCTATTTGCTCCACACTGGGGATTGAACCTGCAACCTGGGCATGTGCTCTGACCAGGAATTGAACCATGACCTCCTGGTTCATAGGTTGAGGCTCAACCATTGAGTCACGCCAGCTGGGCTCAATCTTTGCTTTTTCTTTGAGGCAACCTTTCCATCTATCTTAAATGTGTGTACATAAATGTCATCTTGCTAATTTAAAAGATACTTCCGTTTTGTTTAGAGACTTCAATAACCTTTTTTTCTTTACCCAAAGTCATATCTAGACTGAGGAGATGTTCTATGGACACACGCATTGTGATTTTCTGGTGAAAACCTGTAAAAATAATTTATTTACATATTCATTCTTCTCAATGACTCTCAAATATTTATTTCAGACTTGCTATGTTTCAGGCAGGAATTGTTAGGTACTGTAGGCATAACAGTCAGTAGGACAGATATAATTATTGCTCTAATAGAATTTACCAAGTCAATTTATTCATCTGTTTAACTAGTATGTATCATGTGCTAGGTGCTGTAGGATCATGAAAAATTCCAAAACAAGTAAGAAATGGTTCTAAAGAAGAAGTATAAGGTGCCTGGACTAAGAAAACAGCAGTGAGACCTTAGAAAGGAGAAAAAGTTTTCAAAGGTAGTTTGGAGATAGAATGAACATTGGCTGATTGACAAAGGTGGGGTGGGATAGATTTTGATTGAGAGCTAATTAAAATCATCTCAACATTTCTACCAAAGTCATTTGTAAGTATTGCTGGTGCCATTTAAACCAAGTTGGAAGATGAAGGAGAATCAAGTGGAAGCAGCTTTAGGGGAGAGGAAACAGAAATGAAAGTGGGAAACTAAGGATTGCAGAGTTTGGTTTGGGGTCCACTGAACTTGAAATGACACACCCATCATGTCCTTTGAGATGCAAAGGAGAGACTATGAGTTTCTTTACTCTCGAGAAAGAACAGAACAGCACCTATCTTCATTAGATGCACGGGTCAGGTACTATTTATTTTTTTACTCTGAATCTTGTTCCCAAAGGACTGTTGGAAACTTACAAAGCCATGCTGGATAAAGTAGCATGAAATGGAAATTATAACATTTCTTGCCTATGAAATAAATCTCTCCCCCACGTCAAAGCCACCAGTTTCTGCTGCTTGTAAAGTCTTAGGGCTTCCTGGATCTCATCCTACCCAAAGTCTGCTTGTCTGATATTTCCTTCATTCTTGTGAGCAAATCTGGACCTTTCTGTTCTTCAATCAGCCAGAATGGGTTTTTCTGGATTTCAACAAAAGAACCCTAACTTGATTTTAAAAAGGTTCCTAGAAGTGAGGTATCTTGAACCACAGAACTGACACCAGCTGACTGAAGCAACCTGGAAACCCTGTGACACAGCAGCAGAATGGTTGGGTACCATCCATGTCTTATGCCTTGGCAATCAGTTAACATACTTCCTGGGCTGGAGATTAGTAAAAAAAAATAATAGGATTTTGGAATGTGTTGACTAATTCTCTAAGGTTCTATCATGTAAAGCCACAAAGCAAAGCAAAAAGTAAAAATATTAGAATTTTGTTTCCTTTTGTCTCTGGAATAGTCCTATTCTGGCCTGTGGCTGGAAATCTGTGATAGCTGGGATAGGAGTCTTGGAGGACGTAAAGCGAGGCTGGATGTGCTGAGCCAGGTCCCTGTCTGCAGAGCAGGAATGGAGGATAGGATGGGACTTCAGGGAAGCACCCATGCACCTCTTGGTAAAGGTCTTTATTTTAAAAATCCAAGACTAAAATGAAGCCTGAGGACAAGCTTGAGGTAGCTGTGGCTGCCTCACTTGATGCTTATGCCTCACCATTCTGGAAGAGTCCTTATACTAGCTAAGAGACCAATACTGCCTACGGTGGGGCAGCCCCAGGTGGAGAATCCTAGCCAATGCCATCCCAACTATGACAATGGAAGTGAATAAATGGAGAAGAACCTCACAGAGTGAAGAACTGGAAAAGACAGGTGGGCTAACCAAGAAGCTTATTATGCTGGAAGAGCTCCAATTTTTATTGGTTATGGACCCATTAACATTCTGCTGTTTCCTTTGGCTCTTTTTCAAAAAAAGAGGAGGAATTTGTTGTGTTTTGTTTTATAAATGTCTTTTTATTGAATTTATTGGGGTGGCTTTGGTTAATAAATTTATATAGGTTTCAGGGGTACAATTCTATAATACATTGTATTGTGTGTTGTTCACCACCCCAAGTCAAGTCTCCTTTCATCATCATTTATCCCCCTTTTACCCTCTTCTACCTCCTCTCTTCTCCCTCTGGCAATCACCATACTGTTGTCTGTGTCCATGAGTCTTCCTTTTTTTCTTTGCTTAATCCTTTCACTCTTCTCACCCACCCCCCAACCATCTATCTCTGACAATTATCGATCTTTTCTCTGTTTCCATGAGCCTATATCCACTTTGTTTTGTAAAAACTTTATCCACACACTGTGTATACACTGAGTGGCCAGATTATTATGCTCTCTGAATTCATAATAATCTGGCCACTCAGTGTATA
This sequence comes from Pipistrellus hanaki, assembly GCF_964339955.1. Classification (NCBI taxonomy): domain Eukaryota; kingdom Metazoa; phylum Chordata; class Mammalia; order Chiroptera; family Vespertilionidae; genus Pipistrellus; species Pipistrellus hanaki. Next base: position 8,490,868 of record NC_140505.1, on the reverse strand, counting down.
TCCTATATAATGAAAGGCTAATACAAAATTGTTTCCTCTACCAACTGCTCATGTCCCCTCCCCCTGTCCAGGCTGGCCAGACCCCACCCATGCATGAATTCATGCACCAGGCTTCATATATATACTGAGTGGCCAGATTATTATGCATTCAGAGATCATAATAATCTGACCACTCAGTGTATATGGACTGGGGATGGTTATATATGTTTAAATATACCATTTAACCATAGGTTTCTTCACCAGCAAAAGCTAATCTGGACTTGACCTGGAGAAATTCCTATCACTCAAAGATTCTGACCTTGGATCTGGATGCAGTGATTGGACCAGCTTCTATGATTCCCTCCCTTGAGAAGGAAGTGAGTAGCTTTTGCCCCACCCCAGTGCACATCATAGGTTGTTCTGGTGGTCCCACTGTTCTGGTCACTGGGCTTTTATATCTAGATATCTGGGAGGTATCTATATAGAATACTATGTGATAATGCTAATGTCTTCAAAGGCATCCATATAATAAATGTATTAAGGTATTTATGATATTGTACAATATTTCTCATTATAACTTAACTAGAGGCCCAGTGCATGAAAATTTGTGCACTGGGCGGGGGTGGGGGTGGGGGGGTTGTCCTCAGCCCATCCTCCACCCTCTTGCAGACCTGGAGTCCTTGGGGATGTCCAACTGACGGCTAAGCTGCAATCTGGCCTCCTTCTGCAGGAGATGACCTGGGGGCTGACTGGGGACACCACCTGCCAGCAAGCAGCTGGCCCCACCCCCAAATTGTCCTTCCGCCACTACCAGTTGCCACTGTCCCCTAATCGCCATCCCCTCCCTCTTCCTACTGTACTGGAACCCACCTTGGCTGGCCTGGTGCCACCTACTCACCGGCCCTGCCCCCTGCTGACTGGTCATTTTGCCATTCAGTTAATTTGCATATTAGGCTTTTATTATATAGGGTGGCATAATGTCAAGCATTTCTAGGAAGGGTAAAAAATATCTTAGGAGAGGGCCTTTGGAAGCAGTGCAGATTATGATTTAGTAATATATTATTGATGTGTTTCCAAAGATCAAAGCAACTGATATAATCAACTAACCAGCAACCTCCCTAATTTTTCTAATATCATAAATAATTTTTCTTTTCTTTTGTTGCACTTCTGACTGTTAGGGAATTCAGTTCATTGATTCAAGTAAAAAAAAATGGTGTCACCTTATGGCATGGTTCATGCCTAGCGCAAATCTATTCCAATCTGGCTGTAGTTGACTTCACCTGATGGTAATTATTCATTATCTTTCCCCCCCCAAAAAAATACATATTTTCAGAGAGGAAAGGAGAAGGGGAGAGAGATAGAAACATTAATGATGAAAGAGAATCATAGATCAGCTGCCTTCTGGACACACTTACTGGGGATCGAGTCCACAACCCGGGCATGTGTCCTTGACCGGGAATCAAATGGTGATCTCCTGATTCATAGGACAATGCTCAAACACTGACCCATGCTGGCCAGGCTAATCACTAGCTCTAAATACAGGTATGAGTCTTATGGCTGGTGGTGACTCCAGGGGAAGTAGTGGTGATGTTAACTGGTGACCACAGTTCATCAGCCTGACAACCTATCTGGGGAGATCCAGTCTGGACAATACTGGGAGTTGGGGACTCTCATCCTACATGCTTTCTGGACCAGGTTGCCGGTTCTTTTTTTTTTTTTTTTTTTTGTTTGTTTGTTTGTTGTTGTTTTTTGCCTTCTGCTTCAATTTTTCCTCTCACCACCACAAGAGAAGAATTTTTATCTTTCAAGTGAAAGAACGGTCTAGGCAGAGGACAAAGCCAATTTTATATTATGTTCAAATTTGGTTATCTTTTTATTTCAGTGTAGAGAGAATGATGTCACTAAGGGGAACACTAATCTGAGAGGGGCAGTTAACTGTATTAAGGCTGAGTTCTCAATGCACAGTGCTCATTGCTGTGAGCATCAGTGTGTCACATTATATATTGCAAATGTTCTGCCCTCCCAGTCATCCGAGGATGGGTTGTGCTGCTAACTCGTGGAGAGCGGTATGTGAGCCGAGCTAACCTGGCTTCATGCGGAGTTCCCAGGCACAACGCATCAAACAGATGCATAAAGCATCTGATGAAAACCGTTTAAAAAATAATTAAAAATTTTAAAATCTTCCTGATTCAGCTCCTGGGATAAATGTGCAGTTGGGGAAAACTTTAAATACAGATTTAAGTTTCTAATTAGTGCAGGTAATGTTTGGGTGTGTTTTATCCAGCATAAGTAAACATTCTGAGCTCTTTCATGTGAAACCAACAAAATAATATACTTTTTTTTTTCCTGTCGTTGCTTCTTTTGACTTTTAGAAAATTAACTTCCATATCTTTGCCACTTGAAGAGAAGATGGCACCAGAGAACCTTCTTTTCTTATTTAGAAGTCATTTCTCTATTTGATTGGGACCAAATTATAGAATGAAAAATTGATAGTGCAGACCTATTTTCCTCACCATTAATATGAATGACTATTTTGCACCAATACAACAACTTGAAGTCAGAAAGTCCAAATGCCAAGAGCATGACCAGTGTATATCTAATCAGTTTCTTTAATTTTCTATCCCCATCTGTGATCATGGAAGAGATGTGCTGGTGTTGGCTCCAAAGCATGCCAGGAGCAATGTCGATGAGAATGGAGGCCAAAGGTGGATGATATTTGGGGTGGTATTAACTTAATATTCCTACAACTCAAAACAAATTACATTGTCTTTGCTTTCATAATGAATTAAAATGTTTCTGTATGATTAATTTTAACCAACATTTCTTCCAAACAACTGCAAATTCCATTACCAAGGAATAGATCTGAAAAATGTTTGTGTTATTCTGAACACATTAATATAGCTATATTGATAAACTCATTTAAAGAAATGGGATAGTTGAGGCAATAAGAGAAGAGAATGAATATACAAAATAAGAGAGGCAGATGAGAAATACTTTATAATTTATTGGAATATAAATCCAGTAAGCTTATGTTTTAGAAATTAAATGTACATGGATTTTAATGGCATTTATTCTCTATTCTTTTCTCTCTATAAATCTTGTTATTTCTTTTTTTTTCTAGAGATACCAACAAAGTAGCCTAAAATAAGTAAGAAACAATATATTAAAAGCAACAAACATGAGTCATTATGTATTCAGAAAAATACCCATGCTCATCTCTATTAAAAATGCTATCTTTGCCCTAATCTGTTTGGCTCAGTGGATAGAGTGTCAGCCTGTGGACTGAAGGGTCTCAGGTTCAATTCTGGTCAAGGTCTAGTACCTTGGTTGCAGGCATATCCCTAGTAGGGGATGTGCAGGAGGCAGCTGATCGATGTTTTTCTCTTATGGATGTTTCTAACTCTCTAATCTTCTCCCTTCCTGTCAGTAAAACATCAATAAAATATACTTTTAACAAATTCTATCTTTTTTAGAACAAAGGATGCTGTATTAATCTTCCATGTGTATTTTATTGATTGCTTGCAATATTCCATACTTCTGCTACCTGTATTTCTTCCATTGCCTCAGATAAATTTTATGTCATCCTTTGGGTATTACTTTTCCTTTGAGGGTAAAAGGTCTTGGGGAAAATTTTCACTGGGCAGGCAACCATGATGGTATTATGTGATTTTCTGGATGAGAAAAGTAAAGAGAGGCTCTAACAGACTAGGAAAGTGAAACACAAAGGAATTCCAAGTGGAAAAGTTGAGATTTGAATGGAGGACTCTGGTATTGAAACCTTTTATCTCCATGAAGAATCTCTTTGTATCTTGAGCCCAAAGGATTGTGTGTATCCACCTTTCCTGGTTTGATGCTAGTGTAACACCTGGTGAGTGTTCAGTAACTCCTGTGAATTTCATCTTTTAAACATATTTCCTTACTATTCCCTCTGCTTCTTTCAAACCCCACTTCTTACACCTAGATCATTCCCTCATGTGGGCAATGGTAATAATCTCTGAAGTAGTTTTCCAGTCTCATATCTTGTTATCTTCAATCAATCCTACGTATGATTCATCCCCTGTCTACTTCTTCAATACCTCCTCAGGTTACCATACATGCTTTATAATGAACCCATGAAGCTACTTAGTGTTCTCTGTATGATCAATGCAAATTCTAACAATGCACCTCCATGACAATACCCTTTGTTCTCTCTGCTGCAATGACCTTGTCTACCTGGAAAAAAAAAAAATCTGACATCCTTCAGGACTCATTTCAAAGGTTTCTCTCAGGAACTATTATGAATCCATCCAGAATCACTGGCTCTCTTCTTGTTGCTAACATTGGATCTTGAATAAAAATGGGTTACAGAGGATGCTACACTGTGTTGAAATAATTTGGCATTGTGTCTGTTTCCTCTACTAAACTAAAAATTCCTGGGGGCAAGACCATGTTATTTAGAATTTGTATCCTTAGAGCACATGCATTTGGGCTCAATAAATGTTATTAAATGAATTCTTGTTGAACAAACGTATGGCTAACTTCATGCTTGAGGAGTAGACTTTAACAAGTTCCAAAAGGACAGCATTTTCCTTATTAGAAATTATAATCTGTGACAAAGAAGGTTATCAATAGACAGAACATGAATTCACAAAAGTCTGAGTCTCTTGGCATTCTGGGAATTGCAGTGTGACACCAGGTATCTTGGGAAATTGTGAGGGGGATTACATCAGCCACTTGCACTAACTAGAAACCCACACAGATTACAACCACATTGTCTAAAATCAACATCTAAACCTTGAGCAAGAATATTGCCCAGCAGAATGGTATGGAATGGTTAAGAAAACAGAGTTCAAATGGAAGGAAAATCTAAAAAGAATGGCTTAAGAAGGGACAGCACTTCTCTTTAAGATATGATTGTTTCAGAAGGATATTTCTTTTTTCATTTTTAAAAAAATATATATATTATTGATTTTTCACAGAGAGGAAGAGAGAGGGATAGAAAGTTAAAAACATCGATGAGAGAGAATCATCGATCAGCTGCCTCTTGCACACCCCCTACTGGGGATGTGCCCACAACCAAGGTACATGCCCTTGCCCGGAATCGAATCTGGGACCTTTCAGTCCGCAGGCCGACGCTCTATCCACTGAGCCAAACCGGTCCCGGCAGAAGGATATTTCTTACTATTGCAAATTGAAATTAGAATCAACAGATCAAAGTTGGGCAGAACATTAGGATTCCTTGCTTCCAATTTCCCATTTCTGGAAAGATGTTGATCTTTCAACTTGAACACTCACACTGATGGGAACCCCATTGTTTTGATGTAACCATTTAATGTTGAGTTATTTCTTTTGAGCTGAAATCTGTCTTTCAGTAATTTTATTCACTGACTCTGGCTCCTTTTTCTGAAGCAATCTAAATATGTATATATATTTTCCATGTATTTGAACATAGGCATTATTTTCCCCAAAGTTTCCTTTTCCCAAGATTAGAAACACTCCAGTTTATGTGATAATTTATTATGTGATGTAGGTTTAAAGCTTTTCAGCTCTCTGTGATCATATTCCAGTGGATACTCTCCAATATGGTACCCAAACGTGAATACACTACAGAAGTAGCCCACGCTACTTCTGTGGTATATAAGGAGACATCCTTCACTTATGTGTATAATATATATCTTTATTGTAATCAAATATTGCATTAGAATCAATGACTAAACAGATTAAAAAAAAAAAAAAAACAATGCCAGGAATTGTTCAATGGGCTGGAATAGAAAGATAAAGTAAACAGATTCTTTGCTTCAAGAGGCCCACAATTTAACACAAACTAAAACAATCCTCTTAATAAATTGTAATATTACATAACTACTATTTTTTGAGGTATAATCATCAAATAACTCATGTATTAGGTTTTTAGACTATCAAAGATCTGTGCTTGTTTAGGTTGACTTAATCCATAATAATAAAAGTCTAATATGCTACTTAGACCAGACGTGTTTCCGGACGACCCTCCAGATGAAGCTGGGGCTGTGAGGGAAGCCCAGGTCCCAGGAGTCAGAGGGAAGCCAGTGCTAGCACCAGGGGAAAGAAGGTAGGTCTACTCCTGCATGAATTTCATGCATTGAGCCTCTAGTATATACTAGTATAAATCTCTTTAATTCCAAACTTGTGCTGTTAATTTTTCAAAACCTTAATGTTGGATTTTATGCATATCTTTCCTAATTTTATCTTGTTGATTTTGTTGTAATGCCAGCATATCAAGGTGTTTTAAATCTTTATTCTGTCACCAAGTATGTTAGTTTTCCCTTCTAAGCTTTGTGTCACCTCTAAGTCTGAGAGTAGCAGAGAAATTGGCTGCTCTTCACATGAACAAAATGGTTTGTGTTCTGTTTTCCCAGCAGAAATATGCATTTGGGAATTTGGTTAATGGGAAGTGGTAAGGCATATATTTAGAAAAGGCATTTATTCCACCCTAGACAAATATAGACCCTTGGAATTTTATCCACTGTGACTCATAGAAAGTGCAGAGGTTTCTCATCTTCTCACTGCCACGTGGTGTTAGCTGTTGGCATGTGGTGAAGTCAGGGCCTGAGAAACAGACAGAAGGATGGCAATGGCTGATTTTTTTCTGAACACCAATTTCTGACCACCAAAAGCCATATTGTAAGTTGAAAGGTCACCTTAGTTCCAGCCATCTGATGTCGCTTACAGTGTGCACACAATAATCACACTTTCACATCAGCCTGCATGACACCTTCCTGGAGAGGTCCCGCATGACGACTCTGTGCTTCCTCTGTCCCTGGCCTTGCTTCATTGCTTCCCAGGACTGTCATCACTGTTTGTCATCCTACACGCAACTCCTTTATTGCAAGCTACCCCCACAACACACACAGATGCACTGGATTATAAGCTCTCTGAAAGCCAGGCTTTGGTTTATTGACTGCAGAGTCCTCACTGCTTTGAATAGTACCTGCCATGGGCCCATGTTCTATTGGTAAGCGCTCAATAAATATTTGTGTAAGAAATGAATGAATCTGAAGAAATGGCAATATATTTTTCATGGATTTACTTAGGAAATATATTTTTTAAAATAATGACTGATAAGAAGATGTGGGCACCCCTGTGTTCACTGCAGCATGATTTACAAGAGCCATAATATGAAATCATTGTAGGTGTTCATCAACAGGTGAACGGATGAAGGAGTGTGCACACACACACACACACAAATACTACTCAACCATGAAAAAGTATTAACTTTTTCCATTTGGGACAACATGGATAGACCTAGAGGATATTATGCAAAGTGAAATAGCCAGAGAAAGGCAAATACTGTATCATTTCACTTAATGTGTCGAATCTAAAAAAACTGAACAAATGAATAAGCAGAGTGACTCATAGAAACAGACAAGTTGATAGTTGCTAGAGGATTGGGCAGTGGGGGTTAAGGGTAAAAGGTATAGGGGTTTAAGAGGTACAAACTTACAGTTATAACATAAATAAGTCACATGGGTTGTAAAATATAGCATATAAAGTATAGCATATAGCAATAATAATATCAATAATTTTGTATGGTTACAGATGAATACTGGACTTTTTTTGGTGATCACTTTGTAAGGATTTAAATGTCAAACCACTATGTTGTGCACTGGAAACTAATATAGTATTGTACATAACTATACTTTAATTAAAAAAAGCTTTACATTCAAGAATGATTTTTTAAGATGACCAATATACCCTGTTTCCCCGAAAATAAGACAGTGTCTTATATTAATTTTTTCTCCCAAAGTTGCTCTAGGTCTTATTTTCAGGGGATGTCTTATCTTTTCATGCGCTAGGTCTTATTTTCGGAGGATGTCTTATTTTCGGGGAAACACGGTAGATGGCTGAGAGAGTCATATTTACTTCATCCATCCTTCAAAGATAAGGTTGTACAAAGAATTTTTAGTTTTTTTAAGTAAAAGAAGTCCATATGTCTTTTTTTTTGGTATATGCTGGTGTTATTTAGTGATGTGTAAAAACAGAGTTTATAAGAGTAATATTATATATCAACTAGAGGCCTGATGCATGAAATTCATTCAAGAGTAGGCCTTTCTTCCCCTGACTGCCAGCACTGTCTTCCCTCACAGAGGGAGGCCCCGCCCACTCGCTGCAGACCACTGGTGGGTGGCCTGGGCCTCTCTCTGTGGGGAGATCATGGGGTGATGGCCAGGCCCCTGACCAATCGCATCACACCCGCCGTGGCTGGCCTGGAGCTAGTGGGTGTCACAGCGTAGTACTGGATGGTCGCCCGGATGGTCATTCTGTTGTTCGGCCATTTGGTTGATTTGCATATTACATTTTATTATATAAGATTATCAAATGCCAAATAATGAGCTGTTTAATACACATTTTGTCATGCAGCACCACAGTATTCCCGTAAAGCAGATTTTTATTGTGCATCTCATTATATAGAAACGGAGGCTCACAGGACCTGTCATTTGTCAGTGACCCAACGCTCAAACTGCCAGAGACCGAAACTATAGGTCTTAAAACGCTCCACCTTGAACACTTACTCACAGAAAAGAGAAAAAAAATACAAGTCTCTTCCTTTTATGGCTTCCTAGTACAGTCGCCACACAATCTGGGGAGTTTTATATGCAGGTGACACGTCTGTGCTGCTGATGGAGGGCTGAAGGGATATAACCACATAATCAAGGTGGCCATGCTTAGGAAGGTGACCATCCAAATGACACCTGGGTATTTTCTACTCCCTGCTTTCCTTGCAAATCAAATTTGTCAAGCAAATCGGGCAAAGCCGTGTCCTTGCAGCTGTCAGCATTCTTTACATCTGAGACAGTTGTGTGTTTTCTATCGCATTCATCACCTCTCAACAAAGATTTTTATAATCCAAATGGGAAAGCTGTGTGAAGAAAAGTTTGCACTTTCCTCTTGCTGGCAATTTCGTTAGGTAAGATAAACTACAAAGCTTGCTCTTCAGACCCTGTCTGAATCCTGAAACTCTTGCAGAAGCAATTTCCACCCAGGGGTGATCAGGAGGAAGTAAAGGGATTGCCCATTAAGCAGATAAATATTGCTGGGAAGGGAGAGAACCCAGGGAAGCACTGTGACACCAGCCCTTTGCAGAGCAATTCTTTCAGCTTCACCTGTGCCAAATGGCCTCATGTCAGCACTGACTTTGGATATCAGAGCCTTTGGAAGCCATTAGAGAGAGATCCTCCAGGTTTTGCACCCCCAGTGCACGGCCTAATTATTGATCTCACTCTCATACCCTTTGCTGAAATGTATGTTATCTGCCCTCACATTAAGGTCACATCTTTCTTATTTGGAAATGCTCTTTCCTTCCACCTCCAAACATCCTGTGCCTCCTGTCAGCACCACTTACGCAGAGAAAGCAAATGGACGGGAAGGAAATAGGGAAAATTTGTCACTCAGCAAAGACCTCAGCAAGGTGCAATTCCTAACACAATTTTCCAGCACTGCCCTTGGGGTCCCTGTCCTTTCAGCGGTTCTGTGAGGGATGAGCGGGTCCTCAGACCAGCTGCTGCACCACCCTCACCTTTCAGCAGACTTGAAAGTGCCCGACTTAGGAAGGCTTGGGTTTCCTCCCCGAAGGCATCTTAACCCCTGATCTTCGTTATGAGAGGAAGTCTACAGAGGCTCTTCAACAAGAATTCTGTTCTGGTCTAGTGCATGTGAAGAGTTTATAACAAAAGATTTTGAGCTTATTAATAAACAAAAATAAGACCAACTCCCTTATAAGATTTTATCTTCACCTTTCAAACTGGTTTGGAGGTGGCTCTTTCAAGAAAAAGATGGATACCATTGCAGGCCCATTCGGTTTCTCCTCCTCTGAGCAGGCAGTGTAGAGAAAGATGCCCAGAAATCCTACTTCCTAACAAGCATGCCATCTTGGACATTGTGTAGTAGGACAGAATCTTGCCTCAGGACCCCAAACCTTGATCACTAGACAGAGCCATCCCAGACTTCCAGCTTTCTCTCACAAAAGGTCTGAGGGAGAAAATGCAAAGAAATCACAACAGATCTAGTGAACAGAAACTTTGTTTATAACAAGAAAATGTTATCAAGTATCTACTCTCTGTGGGACATTGCACTAACTTCCAGGAGGGATACCAATGTGGAAAAATCTTGAAAATCTTGAAATTTTTGTGGAGAAGGCAGACATTTTAAGAGAATTGTCAGTGATCTCTTGCCATGTCTTTTCTCATCTACATCCATGAAATTTGTTCCCACATCCTTGATTTCCTCTGCAGCAACTAAAGCCCTTTGTCCAGGAAGATGAGATAATTCAAGGTCTAGTCCACCCTGCCTCTTCGACAGAATTTTTCTCTTCATCCTGCCTCCCATCCTACACTCCAGCATCAATAGTCTGCCCATGCTGTCCTCATTGTGACACAGTACTTTTCATTTTGCTTTCCCCCTTCATCTGGAATGCCTTTCTCTCCTTTATCTTGAATACCTTCGCTTTTTTTTTTTTTTTAAAGAGTCAAGGCCAGCCTCCTTCTAGAAGTATTTTCTGAGCTTTCTCATAGACTTGAATATTCATTCTTCAAATCTTCTTTGCATTACTTCTATCAGGGTTAAAAGAAACTTACTGCAAGTTACCATCTTTATCCTAGGATGCATGCTTTTTGACAATAAAGAGCTTCTATTGTCTCTTTTTTCCTTAGCACAGATCCCTGTGCCAACTACCCCACAGCCCTTAAAAAATGTTAAGTAGATTGAGCATTTAAAAAGTAATGATGATGCAAAATATTTAGCAAGGCAGAAGAAGAATGCTACCACAGTTTATGCAGGTTAAATCTGGCTGGGAAGAAGGAGGCGGCCATATTCTGTTGTCAATGAGTGAAGCTCAAGTTGGAGAGGTGGATTTCAGCAGTGCTCTGAAGATGAGTAGGATTCAGGAATGGAGGAGTAGGTTTCAGGAAAGAAAGCAGAGTTGCCTGACACATTCAGCTGAATAAGGTCTGCAGACTAAGACAGGAAAAACAGAGTGAGTTTATTTATGGAAAGTGATGCCTATTATGAAAATATTGTGGTCTTTATTTAGAAGGCAAAGGAGCTATTGATAGTTCATCAGAAAGAGAACTGAATAGTATAATACTTGCTTTAACACTGTAATTATGCAGGAATGTGAAGGACAGTTTAAACTTCAGTGTCTTGTAAAGCCAGGAAAGAAAGTATATATATTTCAAGAAGAATGTTGCTTCTGTGAAATTATGGGCATAAGGAAAATAGGAGGGTGAAAAGGAGCAATAAAAATATAACCAGGGATAAGTAGAAGAGACCAAAGGAATTGCTGCAAACAATGCGAGGCATTGACTTTGAAAATTAGTGTAGATTCTTCCCTCTCAGAAAGAAGGAGGAGGAGACACATGGCTCTCTGAGGAAAAGCAGTCTAGACAAGATTTAATATTGATAATTCAATATCAAATTATATATTTTCATTTAGGGCTTTGTGCTGATTGTAAGGAGAGCTAGGGAAGTGGTTTGAGTTTGATTATAGTAGGGAAAGTCCAGAACAGTGCTGTGGGAAATCAGAGAAGGAATCAGTTAGTGAGCAGTGAAGAACTGACCAGACCACTGAGGTCTTGCCTGGAATAACATAGCATGAGTTTTAGTGGACACAACCCCACAGTTCCAGTATCTACTGCTGGCTAACAAACCATCCCAAACTCAGTGGCCTAAATCAATGGTCATTAAGTCATATTCATGATCTCTGGATCTTCTGCTCCATGTGGCATTGGCTGGAGTCACTGAGTTATTCAGCTGGTGACTAGGGGGATCTGTAGGGTCCATGAGAAGATTTGCTATCATGTTTGGCACCGCACTAGGGATGGCTGTTATCTTGGAGACTTGAATCTTTCATCATGTACTCCTGGGACCTTTAACAAGAATGTTCCATCACATTATCCAGACTTCTAACACAGTAGTGTGAGAAAGGAACAGGCAGGCTCTGCAGACAGAGCCACTTCCACACTGTCTACTGGTTAATGCAAACAGAGAGCCTGCCCAGTTTCAAGCAGAAGGGACCTGCACCACACTTCTTCTTTTTTTTAAAAAATATATTTTATTGATTTTTTTACAGAGAGGAAGGGAGAGAGATAGAGAGCTAGAAACGTCGATGAGAGAGAATCATCGACCAGCTGCCTCTTGCACACCCCATACAGGGGATGTGCCCGCAACCAAGGTACATGCCCCTGACCAGAATTGAACCTGGGACCTTTCAGTCCGCAGACCGACACTCTACCGCTGAGCCAAACCGGTTTCGGCTGCACCTCACTTCTTATTGGAAGGAGTGTCAGAGTATTTTTGGCTACCTTTTTTTTTTTTTTTTTTTTCATTGCATGAATCATTCCCTAACATGTTTATTTTCTGTTTCCTGTCATTCCCTACAGGAATGTAAGTTTTGTCCCAAGTGTGTGATATGCAGGAGACACTTAATAAATATTTGTTAATGAATAATGCAAGTGTGCCCACGGAGGAGTGGAGGATATGGACACGAAGTTCCCAGGTTGCGGCCTTCTGGAAAGATATGAAAAAAAGACAAGAGACTAGATGGTAATGGTTCCCTCCACATGCATGAGGGTTACAGCATTTCCTATCAGCAAAGTGGTTTTCAGCTCCCAGGGAGAACTGTGTTAGTGTCTTTGGAACAGGCTCCAGAGTGTTCGTGGACACATTTATGTTGATTCCAATGGAAAGCCCTCCTTCAATTAAATTCCTTGCATTGATGAGTTTCTGTTCTACTGTAGAGTTTGGAAGGGTGTTAATCCACATTTCATAGAGTGGGCAGTTGAGGAATCCTTCCTAAACTGTGTGGGCAAATGCATTACCTTGGGACTTCAAAGAGAGATTTGACCCCAAAATATTAAAAAGCACTCTCAGAATAAACAATATTTGGACCTATGACTTTTAACTATGAAAGCTCAGTTTTTCAAAAACTATGGAGAAAAAAATCATATGAAAGAGGGAAAATGGCACTTCTAATATTCACTAAGGCAACATACATAGCAAACAAATTTGTGCAATAATCTGTAATGTTTCCCCAGGCATAGTTAAGTTAGATTCGTTTAGTAGCATGTGAACCTGCGGGGATTTGCAAGGGAAGTTATTCTAGCTACAAAGAGAAGCCATAGCAACATGTCAAAAGTCACTTAAAAAGAAAAAAGTATTTTGGGAGACTTGGGTTATAAAAAGGTATGTTTCCCAATTAGTGCTTAAAAGCCTGTGATTAAAATGTGGTATTTCTTTAAAAGTCCCCTAAGTATATGTTAACAATTGAACTTAAACTAAAATTATAACTCCATTATTTAAAAACTAGAGGCCTGGTGCATGAATTCATGCACGAGTGGGCCCATCGGGCTGGGCCAATAGGGAAAAGGGACCACAGGAGGTTGGCTGGCTGGCCACACCCCTAATTGGGGTTTTGGAGGCCAATTGGGGGTAGGGATGGCCAAGGGGATGGGGATCAATCAGGGTCTAGATCAGGTTGGTTGGCTGACACAGTGTGCAACATAGCCACTGATAGTTCTGGTCATTCCACTGTTTCAGTAGCTGGGCTTTTATATATATAGATATTTTGCTTACATTACCTACTAAAAATACAAAGTTGTTTAATATTTGGTAGATTACATTTTGAAACAGGAAGCCTATAGATAAGATGATATAGATTTACAATGGTGCAGGAATATTAAAAATGAAGAGCATTTTTTAACATTTTTCTTATGTTTATGCATAATTACTGAAAGGATATTCCTACCAGAACTTCTTGCCATGATCTGAATTTCAAGCAGCCTGAAGCTCAAGGCTTATGTCAGCTCCAGCCAGATGCTATTCTCTGCACCTGCATTTATGTCAAATGAGCAACCATTGCTTGGGATCACCCTTAACTTATTCCCAATCACAAAGATCTGGTATGCTCATCTCAGACCTAACCTCAGATTTCAGAACCTTCTGGATCATATAGCCCAAAGGGAAAGACACAAATGCTGTACAGACACAAGAGTAAAATTTGCACACTCTATATTCTCATTCATTCCTTGTTCCCCAATGTAGTTCAAATCCTATCACATTTCCCCCCTCTACCTTTAGTTTTATCTCATTTTCCTGACGCTAAACTTAATATTTTTTAAACTTCTATAGAACAGTTTATCTTCTTGTCAGGTGTCAATAAGGCCTATCATTGCTCAATGAATCAAATATACTGCTTCTGTCTTTCATACCAAGCATAGGTTATGGGACCAGCTAGATAAGAGTTAGTGAAAATTAGGCTGCAATTCATGGTTGATAGCTTATAATTAAAGAGCCAATGGAAAAAAATATATAGGGAGACTTATTTTGGGAGGGGGTGAGGTGGTCCAGTTTAGTATCCAAGATCCAGCAGTAAGATCTGACAAAATATAGTATTAGAAAAATATACATAGACTGAGACTGAGACTGAGATATGGCACAGATATAAAGGATTATTGTACTTTATGGGTCACAGGAACCATGTCCAAGTTCAGGTTGCTCTGGATCTAAACAGACATGCTGTGTGCACAAGTGGTAGAAAGACTTGAAGGTGAAAACAGAATTCCAGTTCTAGCTGGAGATTTCTATAAAAATAAAAATTGCATTGCTTGCAAACTTCATGGTCTATCTTATTTTTATCAGTTGCCAACATACACTTTCTCACCTAACTGGGAAAGGCTCTTTTCTTGGCCCCCCAAATTATATACATATGTCCATATTCATCCTTAAATGTATTTATTAGAAAGCTCTTGATAGTCCCTAGATATTTGTGTCAGGGACACTGATTTTAATCTGTCTTTTTGAAGTCTTCTCAGAACATTCATTAAGAAGGCAGGCACTTCAAAAATCATACATCAAGGTTTTATGCATGACAAGTTGCTTGTAAAGGGCTTAAGTACTGCATGATTCTTGAAAGCATTTTCCACCAGATGACTGCAATTTACAGACATTTGAAATAAGAAAGTTTGTGCATTCAATTCAAATTTAAAATAATGTAGAAATCTTCTACTTGCCAAAACATAAAGTCTGCATTTTAAAATGCAGTCTGTAGAAGAGAGGAAAAAATCACTTTAAAGTGCAATGTTTATCATTTCAGGAAAATAAAACATTTAATTTAAGATAAAAATATTTGTGCTGTGCAGACAGTGCTGATGATGTCCATTATCTGGTCAGTAGTAGTAAGAGAATCATGATGGGAAACGGATGAGAGAGTTGCAGTTTCCGGCAGATTCACAGTTCTCCTGCATCTCAGCAGATGAGCTTTAAATGAGAAGTTTTGTTGCTTGCTTGAAGGTTTTTAAAAGTCAATGCATTGGAAATAAGATAGGTCATGCAGGCTCCATACTGCATCCAACACCTCTTCCCATTCACTTAGGTTCTTGCTATTTCCTTCTTTTTTTAAAATTGAATTTATTGGAGTGACATCTATACTAATAAAAGAGAAGCATGCAAATTAACCATCACTCTGCTACGCCCACCAGCCAATCAGGAGGGAATATGCAAATTAGAAGGACAAAGATGGCTGTCACCCAGCTGCTCCAATCACGGAGTAGCCAGGTGAGGCAGGATGCCTGCTATGAGAGGGAGAGCAGGGGGTGAAGGGATCTATAGGACAACACTCCAGCCACAGCGAAGATGAAGACTATAGACTCTGGAGTCTGCAGTGAAGACAAAGATGGCAGACTCTGGCCAGAGCGAAGGCCTGGGTCCCAAGTGCCAGAGGAAAACTGGTGCTGGAAGCCAAGGGAAGGAAGGCCTATTGCATAAATCTTTTCATGCAATGGGCCTCTAGTTGGTTAATAGTATTACATAGGTTTCAGATGTATAATTCTATAATATATCATCTCTATATTGTATTGTGTGTTCATCACCCAAAGTGAAGCGTTTTCTCATCCCCATTTATTCCCCTTTACTCTCTCTTATCTCCCCTATCCCTCATCCTTGTCAGCACCTCAGAGGGAGCAGGACCCCCTCGACACCTTGACTTTCAACTCCTAACCTTGAGAACTGTGAAGGCAAATTTCTGTTCTTTAAGCCACTCAGTTTATGGTACTTTGTTATGGCAATTCTAGCAAACTAATACAAAGTACCCTGTTCTAGCTTGCTGCCAATATTCTCCATGTGATCTTATCACTTCACAGTGAGGATGGGGCTACTTTACCTCTCGTGTCTAGAGCACGTCAGACAAAGCTTAGGTGGCTCATGGTTATTCGTTGAAAATATGATAAATGATCAAATTAATTACCTACCACGTTGAGAAAAATGACCTCATTCGAAACATTAAAAAAATATACCATCTGTCTTCAACCTGCTTTTCCAGTCTTTCTAATTTCCATCCTCTTACACATATCTTACATTACAATCAAACTTGGCTCTGAGCTGCACTTCACTGGCACATTCTTGTGCACCATGTGTTAGCTCCTCGAAGTTCACTTTGTACTGTTCACTTGTCTCCTTTTAGCTCTCCCTCCAAGTGCAACTGGCCACAACCCTACACACATCGTCAGAGGCCTGTTCCCCTACCCACTTCATAAATTCCCTCAGGACTCCAGGCATTGGAATCCAAGGTTTTATCTCCTCTCTCAGAATCCCCAGCTGCTTTTGTGACTGGTTTTACATCATTACTACTATATTCTTCTTCCTTGAAATGTGGGTATCCGAGAAGTAGTTTTCTATCTGCAATTAAATAATCAATCATTTGAGGGCTGGGATTATATTTTATTCAGATGAGCACCTCACTTAACACAAGTGAACGTAATGCACAAAACAGATGCTCGATGCATACTTTGAATTAAATAAAATTAATGAGATGTATCTAAAGGTGATGCTAGGCCAATCTTTGCTAATTTTGCCAGAAAATGATGTGACAACAGAGGCAAGAGTTGTAGTGATGAGACCCAAACAATAGCAACTTCTAAAAATAAAAAAAGGCAAGAAAAATGATTTTCCTCTGGAGCTTTTGGTAGGAATGCAGTCCAGCCCCCACTTGATTTTAGGCCTATAAAAGTCATTGCAGAATTATGACCCTCAGAACTCACAAGTTAATGTGTTGTCTTAAGCCACCAATTTTGTGGTCATTTGTTATGACAGCAATAGGAAATGAATGTGGAACTAGAAATGGTACAATTGGGTACTTTCCACACAGCATTGTGAAGTGCTATGGGCATTGCATGATGCTACAGGGAAAAGGTTTTGTGACTCAATACTTTGGCAAATGTGGCATATTCTTCTTGGAGATTTACACATGCCCCATCTGGAGATTCAGAATTCAGTTCAGCATCTTCGGGTCTGAGAAGATTTTAAGTAAAGAATCCATTTTACCAGCACTTAGCAAAAGTATTTGACCATATAATCACCCCCAACACATACACCCACACACAGACATAGTCACACATACATACAGATCACACATGGCCTAGTAGCATCCCACAGAAATGCACTTGGGCAATTCTAATGCAAGTTCAATAGATTATTAGGTGAGTGGTGCTAACTGCTGGAGGTCCATAGAGATATTTCCTTAAGATACTTCAAACACTATGATCTACTAGAAAAGTAGAAATTCCTAGTTCTCAGATTTGAGCTTTTCTGAGTTCCTGTCACATTCATTGTGAGCATACTATTAAAGGATAACAAAGAGCACATGAGGTTCTCAATAACTAAAGTATTTTGACATTCAAAACCTCAACACTTTAGACATTTAGGAATTGTAAGTAGTCACATTTTAAATTGTCATGTTCCAGTGACAGAGTTAAGGATTCATTCAGCTACTTATTTAGGGAGCTTAATAGATCCTCCTGAAATGATATCCTACCCATGTCTTCCTTTGGGTTTTCTAGTACACAGTGGGCACAGACAAACGGAGATTAGTGGGGAGGGAACGTGTCCCCAAGTGAGAGAAATTAAATGCTCTAGACTTTATATTTAGCCTCGTGCCGTCCTTTAGGCCACCTGCGATGGACTGTCCCTTCCAAAGCTGAATGTTCTGATTCAGGGGTCCTCAAACTTTTTAAAGTGGGGGCCAGATCACGGTCCCTCAGAGAGCTGGAGGGCCGGACTATATGAACTTTTAATTCCTACTATAACACCTCGGCTGCGCTCACTGCCCAAAAAACCTGGCGGGCAGGATCAGACTCTTCTGCGCGCCGCATGTGGCCCGCGGGCCGTAGTTTGAAGACCCCTGTCTGATTCTAAACATCACAAACCACATTATCAAAGCAGAATTCTTGGATCACATAAGTATGGTTATTATCCTATTTTCTCCCAAGACAATAGCAGGAGGCCTATTTTCTGAAATTCATAGTACTTCTATTATATGACTGTTGATTAATTCATCCATTCCATTCAATTGATATCTATTGATTGCTTAGTATCTGCAAGTTGCTCGGGCTACAGTGGTGAGGAATAAATAAAACAAACAAACCAACACACCATTATGCTTGCCTTCATAAATTTTACAGTCGAGTTGAGTGGCGCGGCAGATATTAATTTAAAATTAAATGAACAAGTCTGTTGGGCAAGCCATAGATTAAACTGCTACTGGTACTTTAATTACAGCAGCTTCCATTCCAGTGTGAGCTTGTGTCCAGAAGTCAGATCAGACTCAGGATCAGAGCCCAGCAGCTTTCTGTCAGAGAACATTTATCAATAGACATAACCTTGCTTATCTCCAAACAGGGGAAGCCCTTGAATTTCCTATCATGAAATTCATCAGGTCTGCTCACATTTATGTTTTAGAACCATCACCCACAGTGGATTCCTGAAAGGAGAAAACATAGCTAGGCACACTGCACGCTTCCGGGTGATCACCACAAAGCAAAAATGCAGAACATTGACGGTAGTTACCCGGGTTGTGATTAGAGTGAGGCAAAAGCTTGAGTACAAAATATAACGGGTTACCAAAAATCTTAGTAATCAAGATAAATATTATTGCAATGCCATATTAAAAAAAGATCAAAATTGATGCAGAACCACGTGATGAACCAAACGTAAATATTTTAAGTAAAGATGGCATCATCATCACAGATATTTCCTTGTGCTTGAGACTCCACTCGGCTCAGCACAGTACAGGTCATCACCCTTCAGCAGGCCTGCTGTGCCGGCTGCTACCTGTGTGTCCATCTAGATTCAGCCCACCTTTTCCAACCTGCTTCATACCTCAGGAAGCTGATCTTCCGAGACTTGCATCAATAGTCCCTCTTGCTCTCTGCCTTCTGATTGGGCTCAGTCATTGGAAAATTGGGCAGATTATCCAAGGACATAAGAATAATGAGACTGGGGTATTTATTCCCTAGTTCCTTTCCTATTGAGTAATAGTAACTGCTAAGCTTCTCCACCAAAAGCCACAGCTCCTCTTCAGCATCCGTCCTCCACAGCAACATGACCTTGGCTTTGCACCTTGAGTCCAGGAGTGGTGATGGTTTTCTGCAGTTGCCAGGAGGCTTTGCATTCCTCCTCAGTTCCCATAGCCCTTTCCCACCTCTGTAAATAGACTCCTTATTAAATTCTCTTACACTATCCTGTTGGAATGGGCCAAATGTTCCTGCTGGGACCCAACAGCCTTGGACTAAGCCAAGATAGAAGCTATGACTAAGCAGTGTCTTAATCTACCTTCTGTGATCCAGAACGCAGTGTGATTAGACCTTGTCCCCAAAGCATTGGCTTCTAATGATTCCCCAAGTACTGGTCTGGCCAGTGCGCCTTCACAGAGCATGTGCCCCAGTTCAAATTTGGCAACTTGTTTCCTTCATGGATGGTGAGCAATTCTTGATGTCTGTTAAGACTAGGAAAAATACTTGCATAATTAATAATATTGAGAAAGTTTTGCAAAGATATATTCAAGTTAGATGAAATGGAGCACTTATTTCATAATTCAGGTGTCCAATCAGAATTTCTCCTGATTACTAGGCTTCCTTGAACAAAAACTCTCTGTTTGATTTGTAAACCAAACCAGTTGAGGCTATTAGATCTTTGATGTGATTCTCTAATGGGCCCTGGGCTGAGCTGAATTCAAAGGGATGATTCATAAGACTGCATCAGTTCTCATCTTGCAAACCATGTTTTTTTGTCACGTTAATACCAACAGAAACAATGTTGAAAAGCAGCTTGCATGGACTGCCACAAAATATTAGTCTAAGAGCATAATTCTTTCTCATGAGGATCATAAAATTTGGTCAACTTCATTTCTTCGGATATCAGTTATGTGGTAAAAATTCAGACATTATAACACCAATTTTACTTGTTTCCTAAATTTTAGTAAATGTTTCAACTTTAATTTTTTTTCTTTCTCATTGAATTTATTGGGGTGGCACTGGTTAACAAAATTACTCAGGTTTCAGGTGCACAGTTCCACAACACATCATTCGTATACTGTGTTCAATTTTATCATAAGGAAATAGACAATTTTTATAGTAATTGCAATTCTTTATCATAAGGAAATAGGCAATTTTATAGTAATTGACCAGTAATATGAAAGAGAGTAATAGAAAGCAGGTATTTAGATACATTTGTAAAAAGTATTAATTTTCATCAAAGTATAATGAAATTGGATAAGAGGAATAGCCTACATTTATTCTTTAGGATAAAAGTTCATATACATTTTCTAGTTTCAAGGCAAAGCATATTGTAAGATCTACTTTGGATGTTGTGGCTTATGAATTAATGTAAAAGTCTTTGAGATACTCAGGACAGTGCTATATAAATGGAAATTAGTAGAAAAGCTATGATGTCCCGACCGCGGAATATATTCTACTTATTCGTATCTAACGACACTTCCCTTCCCTCCCTTCTCATCTAACACAGGTGCTAATATATGTGCGTTTACATTGGGAGGAGAGGCAAACATAATTGACTGGGATCTCTCTTCTATTCCTCATCCCTTTTATCTAATGGAAATTTCAGAGCCTCAGGAAGGACACCAATGTTGACATTAATTTCTAGGCACTGTGCAAACATCCCTCATAAAGTCTCATGTTCTGGGTCATCTAATATGGTCAAAATTTCATCTTCTTAACACTGATATTATTACCCGCGTTTTGCCCGATTTGTAATATAAATCCACATTAAATTTGAGCAGCAAGCCTTTAAAAAGTATTCAGACACGTCACATTTCAAACTTCAAATAAAATCCGTTTACAGGCCACAGATGAAAAGCAAGCAAATTAGATTTGTTTTCTATTCAGGCAGATCAGCCTGGATGCAATGAAATCAATCCACTTCCAGAGACCGCGGAAGCGATGCCCTGAACTTGAACATGTCTGTGACATGTTCCCACGCTCCCATTGCAAAAAAGCAAGCGGGCTTTAATTAAAGGTGCATTGAGGCTCCTGTCCAAGGCATCAACCCCGCACGACGATCAATGCATGTCAGTAGCTTTCTAGCTCCGAGATGCTGCACCCTTCACCCCGTGATGTTTGCCAGCTGCCAGACGTTAAGTAAATAAATAAATCCCCGCACTTAGCATTGCTTTTGAAAGAGTGAAATGACAAGTGGAATGAGGGAGGACCCAGCTAACTGGGTCATGCTTGAGAGGCCTCCATCCATGCTGGCCCCTTGTCCGCACTCCAGGGAGATTAGCCAACACCGTGAGCCCATGTTCAGACTCCGAGGCGTCCAGAGCAGCGAGTCTCCGGCTGCTATGGCTTCACCGCCCATCTATTTTAAATGTAAATTACAACGCCCTCTGAAATGGATTGAAATGAAAATTCGTAAGATCAATTTCACAGGCCAAAGGAGAGCAAACTAATGATAGGGATAGTCAAACAATAGAGCACGTAAAATAGCAAGGATGTCAGGCAATTTGCCCCCAAAATACATATTCTGGGTGACCGACGGCCCATTTGCATGTGCCTCTGAGCTGCTGTGGTGGCTTATATTTTTTTCCTTCAGCAGTTTTAGGGCTCTGCTCACATTCGCACCTGCGCAGTTTATGGAAAGTCTTGTATTAGGTGCCTTCATTTAATTTTTTTTTTATTAGCATAGCATCACCTGTTACAAGCAATCCCCTCAATGGCGTGCACTCAGGCTATCATTGCCAAACTGTGCATCCGAGTCCCAGCTCTAGGACAGGCATTCCCCCGAGCCAGATGAGAATAGCCAGGGCAGGAGTACCTCGTCTTGTTTTGTTTCTGTCTTTTACACCCTTGATCATATTCCCTTAACATTCATTTGTTAAAAAAAAAAAAAAAAAAAAAAAAAAAATAGACAGAAAGGCCCTAACCGGTTTGGCTCAGTGGATAGTGTTGGCTTGTGGACTAAAGAGTCCCCAGTTCCATTCTCGAGCACATACCGTGGTTACAGGCTCCATCCCTGGCCTTGGTTGGGGTGCCTGTGGGAGACAACCAATCTATGTGTTTCTCTCACATGGATGTTTCTCTCTGTCTTTCCCTCTCCCTCTGCTCTCTCTAAAAACACCAATAGAGAAAATATCCTTGAGTGAGGATTAACAAAAAATAAATAAAATAAATAAAAGTAGACAAGTGTAGATTTAGTGATTCTATGCATACTCTTTGGAGTTACATGCATGTGGGTTTGCATCCTGATTGTACCATTTGCCCACCTCATGTTTGGACAAGTAACTTAATACCACGAGGCCTTTCTCATGTGTAAATGAAACATTAAGGTGGGTAATGGTACTGAAACCATCATGTGATGATTAAATGAAATTGAACATGTGGACAGTACAGTGCTATGAAGGTAGCTGTGCTCATAAGCTTAGGAATTTGTTTTCTTTTCTGTATCTCTCTGCTTCTAATCAACCCTCCACACTGTTCATTTCTCTCTCCTGCGTTCCCATCTGCATCTTGAGGTCCACAGTACAGAGCACAGAGTCCTCCACATCTAGACTCAGCCCACCTTGCAGCATCCGCTCTCATCTCCTCACAGACGCCCCTGGCCTCACCTGGATCCACGCCTTTGAACGTGATGCTCTCTCCAATGCGTGGACAAACTCCTGCTTCACTTTTTAGGACTAAACTTACCTGTCACCTCCTCTTCTTCATATTAGGTTTCTCCTTTCTCTTTATTCCTATTGACCCACATAGTACGCTCTCCTTATAGGTAATTATGCTACGCGTTCGTGTATTCCGCTGGATGACACCAATCAGAGACCAATCCCATTATAAATTGCACTTCAGTTTGTTCTTGCTGTGTCAGCAATTCTGTGAGAACTCTTTCCTACTGAAATGCCATTCATATACAGAGAAGACTTAATTCCTAACCATTTTTCTTAGCATTTTTCTTTCTGTCTATCAAATCCATGCAACAAATTTTCACAATTTATCTTACTTTGGGAATTATCCTTTTTCCTATAAAATTTTGAAGCAAGTTACACAGAAAATCTTAGTCTATCACCCCATTCTTAATATCTGTAGACATTTGGAGAAATATATGAAACACTAAGTTTAAACAGTAGTATTAATATCTTTTGTTTTGTTTTGTCCATCCTCACCTGACGATACTTTCCCAATGATTTTTAATTAATAAGAGTGGAAGGGAGGAGAAGAGACAGAGAGAAACATCGATGTGAGAGATGTTTGTGCCATGCACCCCAGGAAATAATACATGCCCTTGACTGGAATAGAATCCAGGACCCTTCTGTCTGTGCGCTGACACTATCCCTGACCCCAACCAGCTTAAGCCCAATATTTTTTTTTTAATATTTGGGGATGTATGTGTTATGGATTCTATTAATATATATTTTATTTTTGGATATCTGCATATGCCACATGTATTGTGGATAAAGAATTCACCAACATGAAAATGAGGCATGCGGAAAATCAATGAAGGAAATGACTAATTGATATCTGCAAACTTGCTTCCTTTGACCTGTCTTTTGGAGAACTGACATCTCTACGACTTCCTGATAGACAATAAATGTGACATCCTCAAGAGCAGGTGTCAGGAGCCGTCAGGAACAGGGGTTCCATATATGACTACACAGCCCATAGAAACACTCAGTGTCACACAGAGTAGGTGTATTTCCTTGCATTACTGTCACCCCTCCCCAAAACAACAGCAGCCAGAGTGAAGCACAGGACAGCCACTTCTGCTGCTTTGTCCCTGGGCCCCTGGCCATGTGGGCATCTGTGGCTCCGCATTCCCAGCCACGGATTCCTGAAGCCACTGAGGATGGAAATAAGTTTCAATCCCAACTGGATGCCAAAGGACTCTCTAAAAATATGCATTTTATAAGACACTGTAGCCCAGCTCAAAGCAGCTCTCTTTGTATACGCTCATTTTCATAGAAATGGAGACAGGAATTGGAAAGTACAGGATAATAGGCTTTGATTGTCTCTCTATCTTACTCTGCTTCTGGAGAGGGGAAGGGAAAAACAGCTCCGGTTTGCGTGTGTATGCAGTTCTTTTTAGTCCAAGAACATAAAAATAATTTAAGTGTTCTAAAATTCTGCAGGTAAGCAATGTATTCCCATAATTTAAAAATCAAAATGACATCTAAAGAATACAGAGGGGGAAATAACCACAGTTTGAGTTCCTTTTGATTTTGAATTTGTGTTTGTGTAGATGTGCAATTGTTTATGCATTACTTACCTCCAAGGCTAGGTAAGCGCAAGCTTGAAGTTTCATGCCTGTCTTTAAAAAATAAAAGCTTTTAAATAAGACGAGAATATTTTCAACCAAAGGTGAAAAAGAGTTTAAATCTACTGATCTATTATCTTCAAGGAATGTTAGAGCCACAAATCAAGAGATGATAGTTTCATGCTCATATTGCAAAATATTATTGGCTTCGTGCATAAAAGGCAAGCACACATATCACTTATACTTTAGTATAAAAGCTTCCACCTCTAAATCCAAAGATCGTTCAAAAACCAGTCACTAAAACAATTATTGGAAGATTTATTATGGAGGTTACTCTTTGCCTCATAATACTATATTATTCTCAGTGATTTGTCATGTTAATAGTTTTTTGTTCTTTTAAAGTTACTAAAGTCCTTCTCTTTTATATCTATTGTAAAAGCAGGGCGGAGCTGATGGTGTTACAGATTTGCAAAAGAACTTTAGTCTGTTTTAGCAATGAATACCTTTTCTTGATAATTTTAAGGCTAATATGTTATTGTCTTGATATCCCTTTTGATTTTCTGAATCATTGGTTCTCTCTGTAGAGACAATAAATTAATGCCAAGGATATTCACATAATTCTAGGAGAGACATGATGACATTCATTCATAAACAGAGAAATGCAAATGAGAAAAGGATCTTTGGGAATCCATATTGTTTTACAGATGATTCACACAAGTGGACGGAAATTAAGCAGTCATTCATGTTGTACACCTGAGCCAGGCTTCGGTGTCAGGAAGTTGATTCTTACTGGTCTTCTTGGTCCTAAGAGACACTGCTTTATCGAAAATAATA
Source organism: Pipistrellus hanaki (assembly GCF_964339955.1). Lineage (NCBI taxonomy): Eukaryota > Metazoa > Chordata > Mammalia > Chiroptera > Vespertilionidae > Pipistrellus > Pipistrellus hanaki. The sequence continues at coordinate 8,465,515 of NC_140505.1, read as the reverse complement.
ATAATAAACAACAACCCTGTGTAAAGTAACCATATTGTACCCAGAAAGAGATGAAGAAAAGAGTAGGTTATCTTTTGTGAGATTGTGATGTAAACTGGAACTGTCAAACAAAGCAGAAAGTTCAGAGTGGCAGTAGGTGGTCTGATGATGTTAGATTCCAAGCCAGGAGGTTTTATGGAGAAGAGAGGGGAAATCATCTAGAACTAGCATGGAAGAGCAAGAGGGTCCCACCAGGAGGCCTTTTAGTATGACATCTAAAGGAGAAATACAGCCACCATTCAGAAGGGCTGAGGAGCAGAGAGCCAAAATTCAGTCACACAGTGGAGCCAATAAACTTTTCTGCTAGCTTCATTTAGGGAAGTCTCAAGAAGAATTTAAAATTGTCTTAGCCTAGCTCGCCAATTGTGCCCAGGAGGGTAGGGTATAGAAATGGGCAATATTCACCAACACCACATTCCTCTTGAAAGAGTTCAACATTGCCTTAACACGTCTGGCTCAATGGATAGAGCATCAGCCTGCAGAATGAAGGGTCCCAGGTTTGATTCCAGTCAAGGGCATGTATCTTGGTTGTGGGCACAACCCCAGTAGGAGGTGTGCAGGAGGCAGCTGATCAATGTTTCTTTCTCATCAATGTTAGAAATATCTCTGTCCCTCTCCCTTCCGCTCTGTAAAAAAATCAATAAAATATATTTAAAAAAAGAAAGAAAGAGTTAAACATTAAAACCACTACAAGAAAAGGAAAGAGAGAATAAAATTAAAGCAGGCCAATATAACAAGACACAGAAACTTCTTTCCAGGAAAAGATTTAAAATAATATAACACAGTCTCTGGTACTGTATCAAATGTAAAATATACTTGCTACACCAAATTGCTAACAATACATCATTACATTGCAAGGGAGTTTGGGGACAGGAAAGAAAGAAGAGTCAACCTACCAAGAATATTAAAAACCCTGAATCTAAAATTCATCAATCCTAAGTGTTCTTTGAATTTCTCTTATTATTCTTGTCTAATTGACACCCTGCCGTACTATTTTACTTTTAAATTGGTAGAGTTTATCACTGTAGACATATTCTGAAAGGTGGCTCTTTTTTGATTATGGGAGGGGGAAAAAATGAGTTCAGAGGAAGTAGTTTTATAAAGTAGATGGCTGGGCTTGATCCAAATCTGTATCACTTCAGTGAAGCAGATTTGGTTCATTCAGTGGATATTTGGGAAAGAAAACAGATGGTCAGGTTAGGTGATTGTCACCCTCCCTAAAGAACAGAGGTTCTGAGTCCACTTCATAATTATACACCTTCCCTGTTCACTCAAATATGCACTCTGAGCTTTTAATGATCAGCTTCTAGGTAGGAGAAGGGCTCGTTGAAGGAGATAAGAAATCAAAGTGGCTGTCTCTGAATGCAGCTCCCAATTCAAGTACCCAGACTGAACAGGACAGAGGTGGGGATGAAGAAAAGTTAACAAAACACGTCAGCTCCGTGGCCTGGAACATTAATCTCATCATTCATTCATCATAGGTAAGGAAGTAGAGCATCGAATCACGTGACATACTGTTAAGTAGGCCTTTACAACAGAGGGCTTAAATTTGAGCCTAGTCTTAATTCTAACTCAACAAAATAGTTAATGTGGAGCCAAATGATAAACTGATGTAAACATTAATTATCACTATTATTATGACACTCTATGTGATGATAGGATATGTGTGTCCATATCTATAATAATAATAAATGCTAATTAGACCAGACATCCTGCCAGACGTTCTTCCTTCTGGATGACCTTCTGGATGACCTTCTAAACCTCTAGTCATATATATGCATGTATATCCATATGTTTCATATATATGACATGAGCTGTAGATGTTTTATTTTATTTAGTGTCTATGTGTTGCTTATACCTGTGTAGCCTTAGGCAACATGTTTAGCATCTCTGAAGTCCTGTTTCCTCACCTGTACCTTTGCAGAGTTGTTTTGAAGGTTACATACTATTTTACAGAGTTTCTGTCACATGTAGGCACTTAAAATTAGAAATTATTAACGTACTTATTCTCATCTAGATTTATATTCCCTGGCATAAAATGGTATCCCACATTTTGCAGATTTGTAATTATCTAAACCTGTCATTCTTCACTTTTAGTTCTAAGAGCAAAAGAGAAATGATGCCATATATATTTCTCCTATTGCACTCTGAATCATTATCCCTCTACTGCTGGCTCTGGATGCCATAGAGAGTTTGAACTTACTCTCTATGGCATCCAGTTTTATGGGGAAAATTGTGATTCAGAAGTAGAAATGAGTCATATCAAGTACTTCTCAGAAAAGTGCACCATGAGAATGAATGGTTCCACTTCAACAGCAGTAGATCATGAGGCTTGAGGCATGCAACTGCAACCTCCGTGATTTTTCTAAGCATATCTGGACCTCCTATCAACTCTGAAAAAGATCGTCTTTAACTCTGTCTTACCATTTCTGGCAGAAAAATGTGGAACGACCCGATGATCTGATATTAGGTTCTTCTAAAATTAAATGATATTGACAGAAACACAGAAATTGTATTGGTAAGCAACTGTCAAGCTCATGATTATACATTTAAAAATTTTTTTAATTGATTTCAGAGAGGAAGGGAGAGGGAGAAAAAGAGACATCAGTGATGAGAAAGAATCATTGATTGGCTTCCTCCTGCACACCCCACACTGGGGGTCGAGCCCACAACCCAGGTATGTGCCCTGACCGAGAATCTAACCACAACCTCCTGGTTTATAGGTTAACCCCCAACCACTGAGCCATGCCAGCCGGGCCTCATGATTATACATTTAAATAAGTGCTGATAGACTTAAAATAAATATAAATATTACTAGATAAAGGATGTTATCGTTATGCAATTTAATATACCATTGTGTTCACACTTTAATATAATTTTCATTGCATTTTTATATAATTTTTTAGAATCATTATTGTTATATGCTTGGCACATCATAAAACTGACCATTTGAAATTTACAATTCAATAATATTTAAAGCATTCATAGAGTAGTACAAGCAACACCCAATTTTTTTTATTTTTTTTTTCTGCAAAAAGCTTTATTGTTTCATTCGGTCCAATGCATGGGAGAGGGCCCAGGGTGGTTAAAAGAACAGCTAGTAGTTTCGGGAAAGGATCAGGTAAAAGCCAGACCCCAGGGGATGCAGAGGGGCCTCCAAGGCCTCTGGGCTCCAGAGGCTCCTGGTGGTGCTGGAGGGTAGCCTCCGGGAGAGACTCGCCCAGCCCAGCCTGGGCCCCAGCCTGCGGGTGAGGCAGGTGGGGCCCATCTCCTGGATGAGTTTCACCCCCTCACCCGGAAGTGGTTCTGCAGGAAGTCACAGAGAGGAGGGTCTGTGGGGAGACCCAGGCCTGCAGCTCCCCAAGGGCCCGCAGCTTCCCAAGGGCCCGCAGCTTCCCAAGGGCCCGGGTCAGGTCCCTCCAAGGCCAGGCGGCCTCCATGGCGCCCTGAGTTTGCCCCTCGTCCTGGGGGGGCATCGGCACGTCCTGGCAGGGAAGGCGGCCCCCGCGCTGGTTTTGCATCTTAGAGCCGCTCAGCGCCCTCAGCTTCTCCGCCATCGAGGAAGGAGCGGCCCAGCCTGGGAGCCCCGTCCTCCCGGCGGGAACAGGAGCCTGGAGAGGTGGGTGTGGGGCCTCGGCGGCAGATTAGAAAGGTGAGTAACCGCAGCCTCCACTGGGTGGATTAATGCTGATGAATTTGGGAGCTCATGGCTGTTGGGCAATAGGAGTTAAGGTAGGAAACTCCCGGGTGTTGGCTGGTCTTGGATTTGGTCCTGGAGGTGGTGACTGGATGAGACGCAGGAGAGAGGCTGGAGCTGGGAGAAGGGCGTCGCTGGGTCTGTTCTGTGCAAACACTGTTGAAGCAAGAGACAGATCTGGGACTGCTGAGGGCACTGCCCACCCAATCAAATTTTGAAACATTTTTATCAACTCAACAGTAAACCCATTTTATTAGCTTTCACTCCATAATCCTTCTCTCACTTCTCCCAGCCCTACTCTCTGTATAGATTTGCTTCTTCTAAACATTTTATATAAATGGAATCAAACTCTATGTGGTTCTTTGTAACTGGCTCTTTCACTTAATATTTTCAAGGTTCATTCATATTGCAGCATGTGTCAGTACTTTTGTTGTTGTTAAATAAATATACATGTTATTTATTTATTTTTTTTATAGCTAAATAACATTCTATCGTGTGGCTATACCATATTTTATTTATCCTTTTGTTAAATAACTTGTTTCACTTGTTGCTATTTTGAATAATGCTACTATGAATATTTATGTACACATTTTTGTGTGCACATACATTTTATATTTTCAGTTTTCTTGGGTATATACCAAATATGGAAATGCTGGGTAATATGGTAATTCTGTTGAACATTATGAGAAATTGCCAAAATATTTCCAAAATGGCTGCCCTATTTTATATTTTCAACAGCAGTGAAGGATTCAAATTTCTCCGTGTTATTGTCAGTCTCTTTGCTTATAGCCTCCTAGTAGGGTAAATTAATATTTTATTATGGTCTTGAGTTGAATTTCCCTAATAACTAAAGATGTTGAACATCTTTTTATTTGCTTATTATCCATTTGCATATTATCTTTAGAGGAATGCCTACAGGAGTTCTTTACTCACTTTAAAAAGAAATGTCTTCTTATTGATTTGAAAGGTTTCTTTATATATTATAGATGTATACAAACCTATATAAGAAATATGATTTTCGAATATTTTTCCCAATCTCTGAGTCATCTTTTCACTTCCTTGTTGGTGTCATTTGCAGCATAAAGCTTTTAATTTCATGTAGTCAAATTTATCTTTTTTGTTATTGTTGCTTGTGAATCTGGTGTCATATCTAAGAAACCTATCTCAACCAAGATACAAGGATTGGCATTCATGTTTTCCTCTAAGAGTTTCTATTAGTAGAGAAAAATGTACAAGTGCTCAAGCTCTACATTTTTTTCAATGTACAATATTTAAATTTTAAAAATATGCTATGTTTACCAGTAGAAAAAAAAATCATATAATTGAACCCCATGAGGAACAATAGATCTACCTATAGATAATTCAAATGTTAGAATCCACATACAAGAACAAAATAACTATGATTAGTAAACAACTAAATTTCCCCCACATTCTTGGGTATTAAAAAGTATATTTCCAAAAATTTCATGGATGAAAAGAATAAATAAAAACAGAAATTAAACAATACGTATAGTGAATACTATTGAATACCTAACCATAAAACTTATGAGATGCAACCAGTGCTGAGTTCAGAAATTTACTATGTATGAGATACATACTAAGGAAAAGAATCAATGATCTAAACTTTATCTGGCCCAGCTGGTGTGGCTCAGTGTTTAAGCATCAACCCATGCACCAAGATGTCCCCAGTTCAATTCCCAGTCAGGGTACATGTTGGGGTTTCAGGCTGGATCCTGCATAGTGTTTGTGCAGGAGGCACCCAATAGATGTTTCTGTCTCTTTCCTTTCCTCTCGCTCTAAAAATCAATAAAAACATATTTTAAAAACATTGATCTGAATAAGCTAGGAAAAGAAGCCTCTCATATATTATATAGAATGAAGCATATAAGTAAGAGCAGAAATCAATAAAATAGTAAATAAATGTGCAATAGAGAAAAATTCCCAAGCCACATTTTGATTCATTGAAAAGCATTTTAAAAAGTGATAAACTGCTATTAAAACAAATCAATTGGGAGGAAGAACACAAGTGACCAATGCTGAGAATGAAAAAGATGACTTTTATATAAAAATTAGATCCAATAACAAGAAAACGAGAGTAACAAGAGAAGCAAACCTATAGATAATTTGAATGTTACAAGTTTTGAAATAATTAAAGTTAATGATCTCATTAGAATGCAAATTGGATTATGTCATTTTTCTTTTCAGAAATATTTCAAAACTTTTCCGTTGCCCTGAGGACGAATCGGGGGAAGCATGATTCGCTGCTTGTCTTTATAATAAGCTCCTGTGCTGGTACTAGACCTGCTCTGCCTCTTTGAACTGCAGCCATACTGGCTGCTGGCTTTCCAGTTTTCCAGGCATACAGAGCTCCAACCAACAGTCAGAGTTTTCACAAATGATGGGCCCTCTTACTTCTGAGAGCCTTTGAGAGTATGTTTTGCTATATTGATCTAACATAATATGATTTTCTGGGGTATGATTATTGTGCTATCATCACAATTAGCTAGTTTATTAATATGAAAAATAGGAAAACAGCAAAGGGGAGACTAGACATTGTAAGCATGCACCTCTGGGCGGCTTCACCAGGAAGCTACAGCTTCACTCTGGAGGGAATTACCCACCCATTCCCTGCCAATCGCTGGGGGAAGGGATCCAGTAAAGGGGGTGTGGGCACATGCACAGTGCAGTCACGTGATATAAGGAACGTGCTTGCCTGTCAATCTGGCCTAGGGAGCCATGGATAGGCTAAAGCCCTGGTCGGCAAACTGCGGCTCGCGAGCCACATGAGGCTCTTTGATCCCTTGAGTGTGGCTCTTCCACAAAATATCACGGCCTGGGCAAGTCTATTTTGAAGAAGTGGCATTAGAAGAAGTTTAAGTTTAAAAAATGTGACTCTCAAAAGAAATTTCACTCGTTGTACTGTTGATATTTGGCTCTGTTGACTAATGAGTTTGCTGACCACTGGGCTAGAGGGAGGAAGCCACTGCAAGCACGCTGGGTCTTGGAAGGTTAAAAATCCCAAACAGAGCTCCCTCTCTGCGGTGCCTCTGGTTCCCGCTCACTCTCTTACTCCATGAGCTGCACTTGCCCATGTGCAAGCTGCCATGTGGCCTGAAGCAGCTGCATGGCCCGTGGCCATGAGGACCCCACAGGCAATGGACTACAACTGGGAAGACCAGTTAAGCGAGCCAGATGCTGCACTGGACTGTGCTTTGATATGGAGCGGACATTCTGGGCAGTGGCCTTAACCCTGCTGAAGACAGGACTGAACTTTCTTCATGGTGGGACAAAGGGCAATGGGACATTGGAAAACAAGGGGTTAATTCCAGGAAAATAAAGATAATTTATTATAAAATTCTTTTCCTTGCGCCATTATAAGAACTCCATTTTCACTCGTGACAGATGGGGACGCAGATGGCACCCACTTATAGCAACTGCAATGAACTCTGTAACTTACCTTTTTTAATGATAAAACTACAATATTACAGTGATTAAAAGATAGTCAATAAATACATAAAGTTAGAAAAGAGAAAGATCAACCCATAATTCATTTTTCCAAAAGAAAAGTATTATTAATAATTGTGGAGTAGAATTTTTTATTGCATTTTTATGTAAAATAATTTTAAGTAATTTTCTACATTGCTCTCCTTTGTACAAGTTTATAATACTCCAGCGTATGAATATATCATAAGTAACCATTTCCTTTCTGATGGAAAATTGTTTTGTTTCTTTTCTAGTATAAATAATGCTCTGATAAACACTCCCCCCCCCACCCCCCCCATAAAGCATTTTCTGAATTTAGAATTATTTCCTTAGACCACATTTTCTAATTGTATAACTGTTAGGTCAAAAATATGCACAATTTTGGAGTAGTTACCACATAATGCCAGATTGCTATCTAGAGGATAATGCTACTACCTCCTTCATTAAAGTGTCCATTCTTTTGAGCATTTTTTAAGACCAGATTGTATCAATTTTTAAAATTTTCCTAATTGAGTAATACGAACTATGTTTTATTTTTTTTTAAAATTCTATTTTTTTTTTCAGTACAAGTAGTTTGTTTGTTTGTTTAAATACATTTTATTGATTTTTTACAGAGAGGAAAGGAGAGGGATAGAGAGTTAGAAACATCGGTCAGCTGCCTCCTGCACACCCCCTACTGGGGATGTGCCTGCAACCAAGGTACATGACCTTGACTGGAATCGAACCTGGGACCCTTCAGTCTGCAGGCTGATGCGCTATCCACTGAGCCAAACCAGTAAGGGCAGTACAAGTAGTTTTTATTGAGGTACATGGTTGGGTTGCATTTTTTTATATACATACCTATTTTTGCTCATTATTCTATTGCAAAAAAATTGTCTTTAGTTGATAACTTTTAGCACTTGAAATCATCAACAGTAAATTTACATAGCCCACATGTGCAGAACAGAAAACAATAATGAATAGATGCCTTTAACAAGGGAAAGGAATATTAATTTTTCATGAAAAGTACTTGAATTGACCTTCAAAACGTAGTTTATAGAAATTAACAATTTCTTATTTTTTGTTCTTTACTGTCCCTGGCAAAGCAAAAGATTAGACATACTTAAAAGCACAAAGTTCCTAAGGCACTTCTGCTCTGTATGGGGGAGAAGCTGCTGATAAAATTGTTAATTAACAGCTTATCAAAATATCTATGTCATTATGTATTGTAAATTGCCCATGGGCCAAATGTAAATTATTCATAAATTAACATAGGAAAAGCAAAAGCTAGATCAGCAAGTTGAAGGTCATATTTACCTGATACACTAAAATGCTAATCAAGCCATAATGATTTAAAATGAATATAAATATGTATAAGCTTTTCTGAACAAAAAAGGTACACATTATAATGTACCTTAATTAGCTTAATAAAACTTCCAAATTTTTATGAAATTGTTAAAGGTCAGACACAATTCTTTGAGAGACAAATATTTTTCTGGTGAAACCTAAGCAATACAGCTTCAATAAAAAGAATTTCAGGTAGCTGTGAAAAATGCCACAGGAAAATCAAGAAAAATAAGGATCATTGTCCTAACCTCTAACTCCTATAGCCCCCACCTCCCAAAAAAAACAACACATCCATTTGTGTCATTTCTAAATACAATTACAATATTAAAAAATTTCATGACACAGAACACGATAAATGACCTTGGGGAAACCTCACAGATTAATCTTGCAACAATAACAAATAGAACAAAGATGTTGCTCAGATTCATGAATGCTAACTTACACCTACTTGTCTATGTAATGAAATAGATGGTCTGTCACTCTTAGATACTTCGTTTCAGTTTCCATTCCAAATTAATTTTATTCTTATACATAATGGAAAATGTCTGTGTGCAACAGGTGAATCTTAGGTTTTCTACCAATTTTAAGAACTTTATTCTAAAGTATATCAGATCAGATCATTACACACACACACATACATATTATAGACCTGGTGCACAGATTTGTGGTCTAGTGGGGTCCCTCGGCCTGGACTGTGGGGTTGGGCCAAAATCGGCTCTCTAACATCTCCTGAGGGGCCCAGATTGCAAGAGGGCACAGGCCAGGCCGAGGGACCCCACTGGTGCACAATTGGGGCCAGGGAGGGACTCGGGAGATTAGCCAGACTGGGAAGGACCATGAGAGGGCTCCAGGTCATGTTCAGCCCTTCTCACTCAGTCCCGCTCAGCCAGACCCCAGCAGCAGGCTCACCTACCAGTTGGAGCATCTTACTCAGGTGCACATCATAGCAAACAGTTGAGCAGCCTTAGCACATCATTAGCACACTAGAGGCCTGGTGCATGAAATTTGTGCATGAGATGTGTTTGTCCCTTAGTCCAGCCTGTACTCTCTCCAATCTGGGACCCTTCAAGGGATGTCCGATTGCTCATTTAGGTCTGATCCTATAGGATCATATAAGCTTCGCACTCTCATGTCCCCAGAGGATTGGGCCTAAACGGACAGTCAGACATCCCTCTCACAATCCAGGACTGCTGGCTCCCAACTGCTTGCCTGATTGCCCCTATCCACTTCTGCCTGCCAGCCTGATCACCCCCTAACCACTTCCCTGCCAGCCTGATTGATGCCTAACTGCTCCCCTGCCAGCCTGATTGCCCCTATCTGCCCTTCCCAGCAAGCCTGGGTCCCCCTGCAACTGCCCTTTCCTATAGGCCCAGTCACCCCCAAATTTCCTCCTCTGCCAATCTGGTCACCCCTCACTGCCCTCCCCTACAGACTTGATCGCCTCCAACTGCCCTCCCTTTCAGGTCTGGTCCCTCCCTACTTCCCTCCCCTGCTGGGCATCTTGTGGTGGCCATCTTGTGTCCACATGGGGGCAGCTATCTTTGACCACATGGGGGCAGCCTTGTATGTTGGAGTGATGGTCAATCTGCATATTACTCTTTTATTAGATAGGATAGAGGCCTGGTGCATGGGTGGGGGCTGACTGGTTTGCCCTGAAGGGTGTCCTGGATCAAGGTGGGGGTTCCCAAAACGGTTTTAGGATGAAGAAGACCCACTGTTATCTTTGGTGGTGATGGACACTGAGAATTTCAAATAAGAATAAATGTTGCTTTGAAAATTAACATACTATGCAAAGTTTAGGTACCCATTTGACTTGGTAATAATTAAAAGAATAAAAACAAGCAAGTATTTGTATTTTGGACTTGTCCCAAGAAATAGGCAGCTGTATTGGGTTGCACGAAAAATGAGGAGCAAAGAAACACCCAATCCTACCCCTCAAATGAGGAAAATATAATGAAGCCAAGCTAAACTTTTTTTCAGAACCTGGTACATGTCATGCTCTCTCTCACTTTGATGTGTTTCCACATGTGGTTTTCCCTGCTCTGACACCCCAATCCTTCGCTTGGTTAACTTCTTTAATTTCAGCTTAGGCATCACTTGGGAATGAATACGAGTTGATGCGATTCTTATGGAACTTGAGGAGGAAACTGTGTTTCATGCCTGGTTTGTCATGCCTACAGCATAAAGACAGGCCATGTGGGAAACTCTCAAAAGAATAAATTAATGCAAATAAAGCACTAGCCCGAGGCAGAAGTGACTATGAAAATGTCAGTCTTTTCTCCTTGCCCAAATTCCCTTTCCCACCATCACATTTACATAACATTTTGTGGAGGCCTGGTCACCTCTAGTGTTTGGGATGGAGCTTGAGCCAATCCTATGGAGACTCCAGGAGGGTGGGGAACCTCAGCTGATATCTGGAAGGCACAAGCACAGCAGGAGACTATTCTCTGCTCTCAGGAGGTTGTTAGGCAGAAATGTAAGGGACAGAGAAGAGAAGAAAGGATCACTTTCCTTTAGGATATTTAAGTACAAACAGAGATATGCTGTTAGGTGATTCTGGATCTGCTAACCATACGCCTCTCTGGGTCATAGATTCACCATGTGTTATGGCTGACAGGTCTGCAGGACTCCTAACACAGCCTCTTTTATGACTATTAGACACATTTATAGACACAAGGATAAATAGCACACCTGGAGATATCATCTTATAGCCCTAAGCAATCTTTCTGGAAAATTCAAATCTATAAAAACCCTTTCACAATGTATCAACAAAAAGAACCAACAATATTGCATCCAAATGGTTAGAGGGCTCACATAGTAAAACTGTGGCACATGTAGGCCAGTAAAAGTGTTTGGACCTGCATCGTCCTCATCAGCTTTTGTTTTAATAAAGATGTACACATTGTGGAAAAAACAAAACAAAACAAAAAGGCAGTAAATAAGTGAATTTTGTAGTTGTGTTCTCTCCCTGATAATGTCTAAAGACCACCTTTGCCTTTCCAAATGATTTATTCGTCCACAAAAGCCTTTATTTTGGTTCATTTTAAGAAATGTAACTTATTTAAGCTGTAACAGTTATCCTAAAAGCTTAAAGAAGAAAGTGACGGAGGAGTCAAAATATCATAATTATAGAAATGTACACTAAATAGTTTAGAAAAGCACATTTTGCAAAATTGATAGAACTGTCTGGTGGCAGATTCTGGCTGGAAATCACTCCCTCTGTTTGGTGGCAGTTAGAAAGGAGGGTGGGGAAAGGACTGGAATGAAAACTGAGTGAGCACAGTGCTCAGGGCTATTCAGTCATTAGTGACAGTCTTCAGTTGGCAAAATGGACAAGCGCTATTGATTTTTATGAAGTTTGAGACAGTTGCCAGAACTTAGGAAATTGTAACATTAAAAGAAATGTTGGTTAACAGGTGGGGAGTGATATGGTCTAGAACAGTGGTCGGCAAACTCATCAGTCAACAGAGCCAAATATCAATAGTACAACGATTAAAATTTCTTGTGAGAGCTGAAAACTGACTTCTGTGCATGGGCCACAAAGTTTCAATCACATCTGGTATTTTATGGAAGAGCCACACTCAAGGGGCCAAAGAGCCCTATGTGGCTCATGAGCCACAGTTTGCCGACCACTGTCTAGAATATATGGCATTTGTTCCTTAAATCACACAACTAGAGTAGTGTTTGTAACAGGATAAAATGAACACATGTTCTACTTTAGTTAATAGCACTCAACTAGAGCCCTGAGAAACACCATTTGTAACCCCAGTATTGACCTTTGCAAAGAATTCCCACAATAATCATTTTGTGTAAGGGCTCTGGAGGCACAGGAGCAGAATTTCAATTCTGGCTCCACTCCTCAGTAATTGAGTGACTCTGGACATCAATTAACCTCTCTGTGCCTCCCTCACTTCACCTATGGGGATAATTACAGTATCTACCTCATCTATATGTACGGGAATAATAATAGTATTGTCTCACAGAGTTGAAATTTAAGATAATAAATGTAAAGCATTTAGAATAGTATAGACTTAGCAAGATCTTAATGTTACTATCAATATCTTTTAATATCCTAATTTAACAATAAGCAAGATAAAGCTCAGAAAGCCTAGCTACATGTTACTAATTATGTCACCAGAAAGTGACAGGGCAGGGAATAAAATCCAGATCTACCTGAATATCAAGCACATTCTCCCTCCTCCCCTTTTCTTCTCCCTGTCCCCTCCCCCCCAACACACACATCATGTAGGCCTGCATGTAGGTCAAATAGAAGGAAAACAATCAGGTCATTGTTTTAGTTTGATGATGGGGGGGATAGGGGAGAAGAGGGCTGAATAAGATAGAATGATGAGTTTAAGATCCTGCAGTAAGCTTATCTAAGTTGGTGACAGGGTTTAGGATATGACTGTGGGAATGACTTAAGAAAATGAAATAAAATTGGGTACATTTTGAAGCTATCCAAAAATTTATCCTTTCTGAGATTATGCAATATAGGATTATAAATAAATCTCTTAATATTCTGCATCTTAATTTTCTAATTTTAAAGTAAAAAAAAAAAGACAAGAATTATCTTAATCATCCTGAGTCCCCTTTATATTTAAGTCTTTAATTTGGTTGTACACAACTAGCATTAGCTTTTTGTCTGATCTAAACTTTTGTTTTTCACATTTTAAATGAGTCCTTGCTGCCTTATTCATGGGTAAATATTTATTCAGTTCTTACTAAGCACATAAGGTATGACAACTATTTTTTAAAAATATATTTTATTGATTTTTTTACAGAGAGGAAGGGAGAAGGATAGAAGTTAGAAACATTGATGAGAAACATTGATCAGCTGCCTCCTGCACACTCCCTACTGGGGATGTGCCCACAACCAAGGTACATGCCCTTGACTAGAATCAAACCTGGGACCATTCAGTATGTAGGTTGACATTCCATTAACTGAGCCAAACCAGTTAGGGTAGGTATGACAACTATTATAAGAGTTAAAGAAATAAATAAGGGTTAATCCTGCCATCAATCATTTTCCAGTAGGAAGAGTAGGGCATATGCACAAAACATTCAACATAAGGTAGAAAGCAATTCTTTCTCTTTGAACATTTAAGTAAAATGCTTTTGAAATTTGAACCTTGGAATATGTGGGGTTTGAGCAGAGTCTAGAATTGAATCCACAGAAAAAGAGGAGGAAGAGGGATATTTTGTTCGAGTTTAGATAACAGGAAATTGGTGGAGAAAATAGCTTTATTGAAGTGTAGGGGATGTACATGGAGAAGTTAATCGTAAGGTTCAAATTCTGAATAGGTCTGAGCTAGATAATCAGGGGCTTCGGTCTAAGGGTGAGTCATTGACAGTAGCCTGGGGGCAGTACGTAGTCACTGAAAATTTTAAACAGAAGCTGGCCAGATCAGAGCAGTATTATAGAAGGATCTGACAGTAGATGGTTTGGCAAAGGAAAAGAAACTGAAGGAAGGTTAGCTGGTAAGGAACTGCCATAATTTATTTATTTTTATTTTTTTATCTATTGAATTTATTGTGGTGATATTGGTTAATAAAATTATATAGTAGCCGGGACCGGTTTGGCTCAGTGGATAGAGCGTTGGCCTGTGGACTGAAAGGTCCCAGGTTCGATTCCGGGCAAGGGCATGTACCTTGGTTGCGGGCACATCCCCAGTAGGGGGTGTGCAAGAGGCAGCTGATCGATGATTCTCATCAATGTTTCTAACTCTCTCTCTCTTCCTCTCTGTGAAAAATCAATAAAATATATTTTAAAAAAATTATATAGTAGATTTCAGGTGTACAATTCTATAATACATCTGTATATTGTATTGTTTACTCACCATCCCAAGTCAAGTCTCCTTCCATCACCATATATCACCCTATTCCCTCTTCTACTTACTCCCATTCCTTTTTCCCTCTGGTAATCGCCACACTATAATTTGTGTCTATGAATTTTTGTTTTTGTTTTTGCTTAATTCTTTTACCTTTTTCACCAAGCCCTCCAGGGTCCTTCCCCTCTGACAACTGTCAGTCTATTTTCTGTATCTATGAGTCTGTTTCTATTTTGTTGGTTAGTTTATTTTGTTCATTATATTGTAGTTCACATATGAGTGAAATCATATGGTACTTGTCTTTCTCCGAGTGGCTTATTTCACTTAGCATAATGCTCTCCAGGTCAATCCAAGCAGTCACAAAGGGTAAGAATTTTAAAAAATATATGTTTTTATTGATTTCAAAGAGGAAGGAGAGAGAGCAAAAAATAGAAACATCAATGATGAGAGAGAATCAACTGTCTCCTGCACACCCCCTACTGGGAATCAAGCCTGCAATCCAGTCATGTGCCCTTGACTGGAATGAAGCCTGAGACCCTTCAGTCCACAGGCCAAGGCTCTATCCACTGAGTCAAACTGGCTAGATCAAGATTTCCTTATTTTTTACAACCAAATAGTATTCCATTGTGTAAGAGTACCATAATTCACAGTATAAGCTTGGACATAAAATACATTGGAATTTTTAATCCACTCATCTACTGATAGACAATTGGACTGTTTCCAGATCTTGGCTATTATAAATAATGCTGCAGTGAACAGAGAGATGCATGTGTTCTTTTGAATTAGTGTTTCTGATTTCTTCAGATATACAGACAGCCTTTGGGTTACCTTGGACTCAACATGCATAGTTTCATAGTTATGTCTCCATCTCCCATTTATATATATATAAAGTTCCGTCATTGAGACGTATGTACATATGTGCTTTATGTTTTGTTTGTCTTTTTGTGTTTTTTTGTGTTTTTAAAAAAATATATTTTATTGATTTCTTACAGAGAGGAAGGGAGAGAGATAGAGAGCTAGAAACGTCGATGAGAGAGAAACATCGACCAGCTGCCTCTTGCACACCCCCTACTGGGGATGTGCCCGCAACCGATGTATATGCCCTTGACTGGAATCGAACCTGGGACCTTTCAATCCGCAGACCAATGCTCTACCACTGAGCCAAACCGGTTTCGGCTGCTTTATGTTATTTATTATTTACTTACCACAAGTAAATGTCAGGAATTGTTATCTTTCTTTTAATTTTTTTTAGTGTTTCACTTCATTACTGCTGTGTAGGCGCTCCATGTGAGTGACGTAGGTGCTTATGTAGGTGGGCTCCGACTTATGGGGAAATCGCGTTATGTCGCTGTAGAAACGGATCTCCAGTGTAACCCGAGGACCTGCTGTATTCCCAGAAATGGAGTCCCTGGGTCATAAGGCAGCCTCATTTTTGATTTTTGAAGTAACTCCACACCGCTTTCCACAGTGGCCAAATAGTCTGCATTCCCATAAAAAGTGCCAAGGGTTTCTTTTTCTCTACATCCTAGCCAACACTTGTTGATTTACTGATAATAGTCATCCTGACAGGTGTACTGTGATGTCTCATTTTGGTTTTAATTTGCATTTCTTTGATGATTAGTGATGGTGAGCATCTTTTCATATGTTTACTGGTAATTTTTATGTCCTCTTTGGAGAAGTGTCTATTCAGATCCTTTGCCCATTTTTTAATTGAATCGTTTATTTGTTTTGGTGTTGGGTTTTATAAGTTTGTCATAAATTTTGTAGTTAACCTCTTATTAGATGTATCATTGATAAATATGTTCTTTTATTCAGTGGGTTGTCTTTCCATTTTGTTGATGGTTTCCTTTGCTGTGCAAACACTTTTTAGTTTAATGTTTCATCTGTTTATTTTTTATTATCCCCTCCCCCTTGCTTGAGGAGATATAGCTGGAAAAAAATATGCTGTTAGAAATCTTCAACAAAATATTAGCAAACCGGATCCAATAATATGTTAAAAAGAGCAGATACCATGCTCAAATGGGATTTATTCCTGGAATTGTCATAATCTTTAATCTACATTATTGATTGGATTAGTATGCATCTGTGCTTGGCACAACCAGGTCAGCCCTTTGCTAGCCCATGAATGTGCCTATGAACAAATAAGTAATGGTTTAACATTGAAAAAAAATGGAAAATGCTCCGCTAGCTCATAATAAAATCCGATAGCCTTTGCCTGACAAGGATTGAGGTAATCCTGATAAAAATATAATAGTATTATAGAAAGCAGATTAAAGAACGGGAGGGTTTTTGTTCACACAAACAAAAATACAGTCTAATACATTAAAGTGTCCATGTAACTTGCTGAATGGCTCTGTTTAATATTTTATTTTCCTCATTTCCATATATGCAATCAAAATTCCACTGTATTTTACATCCAAGCTCATACTGTGAAATATGATAGTCTGGTCAAACAATATTGTAATTACACAGCCTGGAAAAATTTACACAAAATCTAGTAAAGAAGGAGTGTCCTTCACAATCTCTTTGTTGCATGATCAGTTGGAGAGTCCTTATACAAAATCTCTCCCCTGCTTCAGGTCAGTTTGGGGAGGGTGTCTGAAGTCCAAATAAAATAAAATTGGATGAGGTGACTCACTTAAGCATTAATTAGCACACATTTTCAACAATGGCTTTAGAGGAACCTGGTAAATAGAAAGGTCTCATCTTAAAAAGTTTATTTGATATTATTAACATGAAGAAAACATCCTTTTCTGTTTATCATGAAAGATCTAGGCAAATGATAGCTTGAAAACTTACATTAGAGCTTGCCAAATTATCAGCTCTTATATAGTTGATTCCTATTGCAATTTTTTCTCTCTGCCTACATGTCTTAGTAGTTTCCTTTTTTATTTTTTTATTTTTATGACCAACTTTCTGGAAAGCAAGGGAGATAGGCATCCCATCCTCATTCGCAGGGGAGAACATAGAGTCTCTTACAGAAATGCCTCTCCCACTCCATCTTTACCTGCTCTTTTATCCTGAACCATAACCTTTAATCAAAGACAGGGAAGATTACCTAGGTGGTTATGATGAGTTGTCTTGTAAGTGAGGGTCCAGGAAAAAAAGCTTCCTGGTTGAGCAGCTTGCCAGTTTTGCTTCTCTGGGTCTCCTATTGAGACCTGGTATGACCCCAATAAAAATAGAGGAAGACAGGAGGGCTATGTCCTATTACCTGACTCAGTTAATTCTTGCAAAATTGTTATTTGAAAAAGTTGGTATATGGGAGTCATAAAATATGGTAGTTATGTACCTTTATATTCTATTCACCTATATAATTGGTAAATTTTGATGAGAGGACCAATCTATTTATGAATATTGGTTCCCAGATTTGAAAGATCCAAGCTTTTTATTTAATTGTAATGATTTTTAATCTCTTTTAATTCATTGAAAAATAAAAACATATTGTCTATAACAGTCATTTAAAATCATTGCAAAACACATTGTTTTAACTCCACCTTTAATTTTTACAAATATACTTGTTAAATGAATTAGTTCAGATACTAAATACAACTTTTATTTGAAATTTCATCTAATATGACAAAAAATAAAAATACAAAACCTGAAAGAAGCAAACTGCCAGGTAATTCAAGTAAAAATCTGTAGAACCAGTTTTTATGCAGGCCTGGGGAGAGGGTTACCCAACACCATTTAAACTGAAATTCATAAACACAATAGTTTCAAGAATACGCTCAACAAATATGCATCCGCAGCTTTTGTTTCAAAGAATGGTGCTCTAGCAACAGCCCATACATTCCAGATGGTCAGCCTACTCTTTGGCTGATTCTTTGATTATTCTCTGTAGTACTCATGACCTTCTAATAGTATATATATTTTACTCATTTATGCTGTGTCATAATGTTTAGTGTTTATCTGAACAAAATATCTGCTTTGGTCCACTGCTGAATTTGCAGAGCCCAGACCAGTGACCAGCACAGAGTAATACTTTACAAATTATTGGATGAATTACTGAAAGGACGAATGAGGATTTCAAAAAAAAAATATTGTATAAAGTCATAATGTATGTGGATGGGAGTGTGAACGTGTTTGTGAAAGCATTTGTGAAACTGTAGGCATTTAGAATATCTGATATTTATACTTAATGTGTAAGATAGAAAAATTCAAAAGATATAGTAGCATTTTACTTTGACAATTTAAAACTTATTTAGTCATAGGGAAGATTTAAAAAATCCTAAAATGTTGTCGCCCAGCAATAGCATGAAGGAAAATGTGTCTGTGTACATATACATATAAATGACGTATGTACATTTTACACATGCATATATGCCTGTGCACACATCTGTCTATGATAATCTTAGGAAATATATTCTCAGGTTTTATTCAGCAAAAAAACACCACGGTGCTCTGTCCTTGTACTAGTAACTCTATAGTCTGCCAAGCCAATTTCATCTAAGTCGGTTACAATTAAGGGACAAAGAACAGCTACAAATGGACTGTATCAAGTAGTTCTTCAACTTAAAAGCTTGACTGGGAGGGAATTACATCAACCTGTTCTTAAGGTCTTGAGGGGCTCAAGAGTTCAGGTTGATTAAATTACATGGCTGAAAGAAACATTTTCAAATCATGCTTGCTCCGTGAGTTTCCATGAGAAATGCAGAGACAAAAAATAAATAACCAAAGTCTTGGCATAGAACCATGTCACATGCCTGCAAGGTTAATAGACATGGAGACATTCTACCTATTGTGGCTGTTTATAAGAAATATTCTGGTTTTCTGTTCTACGTTTTTGCCATAATGACTCCTACTCATTTGGTGGGACAGATGTTTCAAGTGTAATTTTAAGATCAACATGAAGGGGAGGCATTTTCACTCGTAAAACAATCCAACTATGTCTATGTCTATCATATATTTTAAAAAATATATATTTTTTTGATTTTTTTTGCAGAGAGAAAGAGAGAGGGACAGAGAGCTAGAAACATCTATGAGAGAGAATCATCGATCAGCTGCCTCCTGCACTCCCCCACCGGGGATATGCCTGCAACCAAGAATGACCAGAATCGAACCTGAGACCTTTCAGTCCACAGGCCGACACTCTATCCACTGAGCCAAACCGGTTTCGGCTATGTTTATCATATTAATACATCACTAGGGTTTGCTGTAGAAAATCTGTACATTTCTTTCCATGTCTATTGTGGTATGATGTATTAAAGCTCAACATTCACAATTTATCTAATGTCATAAGTTATTTAAAGGCCCAAATCATGTCTTCTAACTCTAGCTACACTATAGTATAGCTTTGTTCATAATTTTCCATGATCTTTAGTTGTTCTATACCATGATCTTTAGAAAACTACTAAACTAATAGATAATTAGCAGCTCTATCAACATTCTTAGTTTACTAAGTTGGATAACCTGTCCAGAGACTCTTTAAAAATAATACCTCCATGGAGACGTGTTAACAAATGAAGCTGAAAGATAAACCTCTGGCAGGTTTAACACAAAACAGAACTACATTCCAGGGAAAACTCTACTTTTTGCATATTCAATTCCGAGTTGCCACTATAAGCACAGAAAATAACAATGGCTATTTAATTCCACGTAAGGAAGAGAGTCAAGTTCATTCCAGTTTTCAGTTAGAGATAATAATGGAGTAGGATTATATTGATTGGGCATATTTCAACTAGTTTGTGTGAGTTTCTAAAGCTTTATGAGCAATTATTAGAAAAAAAATCTTGAAAATGGGTCAACAAATTTATTGGTTCTTTTTGAGAGATGTTACAGATTTTTAAAAAATGAGTTCTGCTGCTTCATTGAATGTTTCTGTTCCTGAAGGTAGCCCCAAAGAGGGCTGTCTCAGATGCTCCGAGGAGAAATCAGATTGCATGTTTTCCTCACCCTCCCTCTTTTGACTAGGAGAGAATCTTTATTAGCTACGATAAACTAGTCATTTCCTTGGCTACCATTTCCCACACCCATCGCTAGCTCCTTACTAAATAAGGACATAAAGAACAACAAATTTCAAGCAACTCTTAATTCAAGTTATCCTTTATGTCTCAATTGTATAGGGTTAAGTTGGGGATGTGTGAAAAAAATTAATATTCATCTTTCTCAGATATTTTGCCTGCCAGCACCATCAAAAGCATGGAGCTTTGATGGTTAAAGATGCTCAAATTTCCCCCTGGACATTTTCTAGCCTTTATACAGACTCCTCTTTTTCTCACCACCATCCTTTTCTCCTCAGTTCTTTCTCCTCTGAAATTCCAATTTGCTCCCTATGTGGCAGACACGCCACTGCATTTCTCAGCATTCATGGAGTCACAAATCTATTCTTGCATTTTGTAAGCTGTTGCTTCTTCTCTTAGTTATCCTAACTTCTCCTTCTACAGGCAAGTGGTTTCATTTCTGAGTATGGAATGACAAGAACATTCTAGTACTCGCCCCATCTCAACTTGAAATTCATTTAAATTCCCTCTTATTTCCATTTATCACATCCATCAAGATGCAGCCAAACATTTACCTTATCTAAAAACGCTCTTTATTCATTGCCCTCAAATTACTTTATATCTTATTATCATTTCTCTGCCCTACTTAATTAAATATTTGCTTATACTTGCAATATTTTTACAAATATCGCATTCCCCCCTCCAGAAGTTAAATCAAGCAAAGAGACTTTATTCTCTCATTTAGAAAATGTACATTTAGACTCATAAAGTATTAGACCCTCAGTTCACCTTAGAGATCATCCAGTTCAATGGCCTTATTGTACTGATGAGTAAATGGAATCATTTTACAGCCTCTCCTGAACATATAGTACAGCGTGGCCGTACACAGTAACGACGCTGTCACAGTGCTTGTTGAATAGAGTTCAGCTGCTTATTTGACTGCTCTCATTACTTTCATATGGTTGGCAGCACTTTTTAAAGGACTACTTCCATGTGAAACAGCGGTAGATGCTGAACGAATAGAAAGGAAGTGAAGCTGTCACCATACAAGACAGAGAACATTGACGCAGGTGCCTCTACTAAACCTGTAAACATAGAGAAGGGCTGGGGTTGGTGTGACATGCTAGTAATGAGGTGCTTACTAAAGAGGGAATTTCTAGCATACTGTGCAGGTTGCAAAGAGCCCACCCTTTGCAAATGAGTAAAGACTGGTTTCATTGAAAGACTAAGGTTTTAGAAGTTGAATGATAGTCCTGAGCATCCAGGAAGATGGAGTGCTCACTCATTTTGTTGTATATTCTGTTAATAACCGGGACGTGTAGGATCAATTCTTGAGAAAATGTGTTCTAAATTATATTTACGTTCCTGATTAGTTCTATTCTTTCCTATAGTGAGATTCTTCCAGGTCAGTTCTGATTGTTGAATCTTTTAAGATGCATTCAAGGTTGTTAGAGAAACCACCTTTATTTGAAGTTAAATATCTAAATGAAAAATGCAGTTAATTTGTCTCTGACTTAAGAGGGAATATGCTTTAAGTCACGTTCAGGAGATGGGAATAATTGCCCAAATCTATTTAATCAGTTTCTTCCCTGGGAGAGGTAAATGTTAAAATTAAAAAAAAAGTGAAGAAATGCAGAATCAAAGTAGGAAGCTATTTCAGACGAGATCGGGCGCGTTCAGGGTGGTATGGCTGTAGCAAAGTAGGAAGCTATTTCAAACAAAGAGCAATGGATACTATAGGTAATATGTCTAAGATGGAGAATAAATGACTGAGTAAATACAGATATCTAGAAAATAAAGTTGACATTTAGAATACAAAGTCAATGCTATACACTAAAGAAACAGTGATTTTTTTTTAAAAAAGAGTATAATACACATTAATGAAAACTTCAGACTCTATGTAAAGGTATTTAAGGAAACAAAAATTCTTAGTTGCTACATTTCATTTGAACTCCCCAGAGGTAACATTGATTGTTAGTGTCTATTGATTCCTTCTCAAAAAATTCCCAAATGTACCACACACCTCCACATCTATTTCCATATCTGTCTGCCTGTCTCCTACCTACCTACCTATAACTATAAATACAGATCTATTCATTGTTGTGTTTCCCTGTCTGTGGTATATGGAGTTTAAACAAAAATGGAATTGTTACTCCATTCTGCAACTTTCTCTTTTGTTTTAAAGTCAAGAATGTATTTTGACATCTTTTCAAATCAGCAATTATATTCTAACTCCCTTTTCCCCCATTGCAAGATATCCTGTTATATGAGTGTACAATTTAAAAAAAATTTAATCACTTCTTTATTGATGGACAGTTAGATTACTTTAAGGCTTATTGCAATGAATTTCCCTGAGCATATATTCATGTGAATGAGTCAGAGCATTTCAAAAGCTCTTAAGAGGAGAAGGGAGCATATAGTTAGAAAAAAAATTAGTAAACACAGCTTTCACCAGGTGTAATACTGAATTCAATCAAACACAGAACCACCCTGCATAGTAATACACACATTTGAAAATCCTCACTACGTTGAAATTATTTTTAAAGATAAGAACATTAGTGCAATTTTCTGTTTGAAATCTACTTAACACTGATCACATAATTCAAATCATCATTCTGGATATTACTAGTTATATTTAATTTTGATTGAGAGGCATTAATATCAAATAGAAGTAGCATTTGAATCTTGGCAATATTTTTTCTTTTTTTTTTTTTAAATCAGAGTCAGCAGTGAGTCTGTCCAGAAACTAAGCTTTGTACTGAATCATTCCCCACTTCATTGTTTGCCAGAGCCTCCCAAACTACCGGTGAATCTTTCCCTCAATCTTTATAGTGCCTGCAGACTTTCTTTAGTACAGGAAACTGATTCTAGTTTGGAAAGCTAATTTATGATATCAATACCTTCAAAATCCATTTGGAGTTCACTCCAAATCTCTAAGCCAGGACAAAGCTGATAATCTCTCATGCAAAAATGACATGAAGATACCAGTTAAGTTGTTGAGTTTGTGAATATGTTCCTATTAAAAATGTTTAATAATAAATTGCAAATATTTTAGTTATTTGCAAAAATGATGAGGGTCAAAATGGAGAGCCAAAATCCATTATTTTTGTTTGTTTGTTTGTTTGTTTTAGAAATTTAAGAAAATCTTTAAAAGTTTTAGTCTTGAGAGTGTGGTACCCTTGTGGCAGGTGCGTGGTACTGAGGTGAGGGCCCCTTCGTGGTTACAGGGGATGTAACTGTACCTGTTTGCTCTGCCCAGATAAGAAGGGGTCTGAGCAGGGGAAGGGAACTAAGAAAATGTGAAAGAGATAACTCAAACAAATCATTCAGACAAGAAATCAGTCACACAAGGCCATGCAAGAGCGTTACAAGCCCTAAAAAGGGAATTAAGGATTGGGAAGAACTTCAAGGTTGGTGGATGGGTCTAGATCAGTGCTTCCTAACCTGCCATTTGCACAGGAAACACTAATGGATTTATTAAAATGCAGATTCCAATTCAGTAGTTCTGAATTTCTAATCAGTACCCAGGCAATGCCAAACCTACTTTAACACTTTGATTTTCAAGGCAGTCCAGGTATTAATGGGATGAATAATTGTGGGAATGGCTGGCCAAACTGATTGAAACCAGCAATAGGTAGTGGGTGAACATTTCATTACATTAGAGGGGCTAATGTACATGCATGGCTTTAAAGGACTAAAATCATAGCTCTGTGAATTTAGTAAATATTTAGTAAATTCTGTTAATATTGGAATGTTAATCTCCATTGCTGACAAAACACTTTTGGCAACCTCAGTGTTAGAAAATGAATTATGGATGGGCATCCAGTTCTCAGAAAGCTATTTTGGTCTAGCATTAAAAATTCTACTTCATTAGACTCCAGAAGATGCATGGGAAGTGAACTGAAAGGAAACTGAGGGAAAAGGGGGTAAGGGAATGAAGAGACAGGAAGAAAGTGACTCCAAAATTTCACCAATAATCCACTGATTAATCATAACGGAAATGTCAGTGGCCCTTCATGAGTAAGGATTAGTAACTTGTTAGTAAACAGATATCCACTACATCTGCATCCACAAATTAATGAAATTAAACGAAGCACAATTTATCTGTTTATTCTTCTCAAATATAATGCCAAATTACTGATTTAATGAAATCTTTCACTATTATAGCAGTTTTTTAACCTCATTTTGGTAGGGCCATATATTTTAAGCATAGATGTCTCAAACAAGGAGAATGATAGAAGTCATATCACATAGAAGTATATTTTCTTCATATTCATGTCTCCTAATGCTCTAGCTAAATGTGTCATGCAAGCAGTGTCTAAATATTCACTAATTTAGTCCTGAATTTAAATAGTCAACTTATTCCAAATCTTTAAACCATTTGTTTAAATAAATTTGTTAAATAAGACTATATGTTATAGTCTTATTAAAGAAAATTATAAGTAGGAGAATAGGAATCATTAGAAATTATAGGGAATCTCTTAAGTTTTGAAGACAGGGGAAAATCAAACTTTAAAGTATGTAATATAAACACATTCCCTGAATATTCACAGTTTTAAATGTGAATAGGAAAAACAGGAAAAATGGAATAGCATATTTAATTATAGGATTAAGAATCATATGATTTTATTTTCCTTTTTCATTTATCAATACCATTATTTTAAAGATGGATAACCAAGGCCTGGTATTTTATAACTATTGAAAAAGCATATATTTTTAACCGAAACAATATTCAAGGAGTCCCACAAATGATTGCATTTGTTAAAGAGAGTATATAAGTAAAGAAATGTATTGACTTCAACTGTCCTTTTTCAAAACTTTCGTATTTTATACTGATTTAAAAACCACATTAAAAAAGTAGTACTATATATGCTCTGGTTCCTCTTCAGACTGTATAAATCTTTTGCCTTTTACTAAAAAGTTGGACTATACCAAAGTACAATTTTTATTTATTGTTTTTTAATCCAATTAAAAACCAATAAACAAAAATAAAATAAACAACACAATAAGTCTTGATTTAAAAACCACATTTAAAAAGTTGTACTATACCAATTTTTTATTCAGGTACATTTTACAATTAACTTTCATGTTTTGACCAAAGAATGGTGTGTCCTTCATCCTAACCCGTGCTATTTTTACACATGATTATACTCAGTGCTTTCATTGTGTAATCACATTTAAAAAATTAGGTTTAATGCCTTAAACCTGGGTCAAAGTGTTGAGAGAGAAGCACCGGTAATTTGACTTTAAAGCAGTGCAGCTTTCCTTACTTTCTGCCCTATCTCTAAATCAGGTTATTGTTCTCAGACTCTTCTGGTAACATAATTAAAATGGCTTACACCATTTCTAACCACATTTAGCTCCTGTGAGAAGTTAGAATATTGAAGCTGGGAAGTGCACCAAAAGCAATTTAATTCCCCCCCATTTTCTAACTGGATAGGAAGTAGTCAGTCAACAACATTTATTGGGCTCTCACTGATGCTGTGAGCGGTGGAGTAGATTATATGCAAAAGTGTTGAAACACCCTGGGAAATGTATGGAGAATAGAAAAGATGTGCCTCTCCAGTGTATCCATGCCTCCTACAAGGAAGGGTTTATGTATGTCAGTAAAAATTCAGATGAGATGATAGGCGATGCACTCAATAATGCTAAGATTGAATAGCAAAATAAATAAAGAAAGGATAAATTTAAAGTTTGCTCTCTATCTATCTGAAAAGAAGACAAGGAAGAAACAAAGACATAGGTACTATGTCAATTCAGGCAGATTTTTGCAGGTTTTTCCCCCCTCTATGATCTATCTACCGGTACCTATCTATCTACCTCTCTACTATCTATCTATCTATCTATCTATCTATCTATCTATCTATCTACTATCCATCATTAAGTTTTGATTCAAAACTTAAATAACCTTTGTGGCTTATCTCAATATGATAATCTATAATAATCTATAATAATAAAAGCATAATATGGACATCCTTCTGTCCTTCTGGATGAAGCTGGGCTGTGAGGGAAGCCTGGGTCCTGGGTGCCAGAGGGAAGCCAAAGCTGACATCTGGGGGAAGGAAGGCCTACTCTTTCACGAATTTCATGCCTCGGACCTCTAATAATCTACACTAAGAAAGATGTAGAGAAAGATGCAAATTGATCATACCTTCCTGATGCCCACCAGCTAATCAGGAGTGGGTATGCAAATTAACCCAACAAAGATGGCAGATTAAATTGCCTACACAGGTGCCAAGCATCCAGGGGCAAGGTGAGACACTTGCATTGTCACCATGGCAACAGTGCAGGCGTTTCGCACTGCCCCAGCCACTCCAGGCATCTGGGCAGCATGGGAGGGCAGAAAGGCGGCTCTGGGCTGGAGTGAAGGTGGTTCCAGCAGCCAGGGGAAGGCAGGCCCATTCTTGCATGAATCTTCGTGGATCGGGCCTCTAGTATAATAATCAAATTCTAATCTGCAGTGCCAGAGAAGGGACAAAACAAGACTATATGGCTGTGTCATCACCACACTCAAATGTTGGTATTGGTTTGAGAAATTGTGTTGGCTTAACAAAAAAAGAAAATGTTTAATTTTTGTGTGTGTGCAGTATTCACAATTTCCATAGTTGATTCCGTTTATTTCATTCAATTAAAAACCAATAAATAAAAATAAAATAAACAATACAATAAGTCTTGATTTAAAAACCACATTTAAAAAGTTGTACTATACCAATCTATACCAGAAACGCACAAGTAAATAACATTCTATAAATATGTGACACATCCTTTATCATGCTTGTATTGGCCTCTCTGACTTCATAAATCAAATCACTGCAACATTAGAGAACAGATGCCATAATCCATTATCTTCCATCTTCCAAGTCTAGGGCCACTGGTAAATTTGTCACCACATTAACATTCCAAATGGCATCATTAGTAGGTGATTAAAGCAACAACAACAACAAATGGAGTTCATGGTAGTGTCAACTATGCTGTGATCTTCTACATTTTCAGACTGACATACAACAGAGCATCATCAAAATCCCCTTCTTAAAGAAGAAGGTGTATCAGGATAGGTATGATGTCTAGACAAAAAGTCAGAAACACCAAGTTCTTTCTCTGATATGGTGAGTACTCATCATAGGCAATATTTATCGCTAATACTACTGGGGGAAAAAACGACAACATTAAGACAGAAAATACAGGTAATTTTAAGTTCTATTGTGTTTCCTTTGTAGGCTTGCCTATTTGCTTTAAGTGGAATATACAAAGACAGAATATTTGAGGAATCAATCTCCGCATTGTTTTTTATTTATTTCTTCTTCCTGAATTTGCACTCTGGTATCTGTGAAAGAAATAATCTATAAAAATGTCTTTCTTAAATTAATATCCAACTTGGAAAATTCTACTTCTGGGGTTATGCTATGCTATTCGTCTCACTTCTCTTTCTCTGTCTCTGTTCTTATTTTCCCTTTCAATGAATATGTAGTGAAAGGAAATTTCTTTTTCCTATTTAGAGATGAGCAAGAATTACAGTGAAAAGTTATCATAATGTCTGCTTTATTTACTTTGCCTGCTTTGTCAAGAAATGAGAGAAGACCCCAAAGTAGATTTTTTTTTTTTTTTTGGGGGGGGGGTTAACATGGTAAACAAAGCCATTTTGATTTATTATTTTCCTTCAAAGGACAGGTGACGTTTCCTGCAGTGTTAACTTTAGTTCATAATCCCCTTTTGGCAAGACAAAGAGAATTACACTTGGAAAGGTTTTCACAGTCAGATGCTCCACTAGAATGAAATGCTATAGAGCGCTTCACTTCAGCCAAACCAGCAGAATCCTTCCGTTGCCAATTTTTCTTTTATATTTTGAAGTTGGCCTCTCAGCACAGATTTGATTCACACCATTTAAGAAGAAATCTGGCACCTGCAAAGCAGAAAATTGAGGCTGTGTTGTCATAGTATCAGTATTTCCATTTTTATGCCTGGAGACTACCTAGTTTTCGAAAGACAGCTAGCTACACGGCCTATTTCTACTTCAAAAGTAAAGTCTACACATGTTTTTTTTTTTAATTTATTTACTAAGGAAAATGTACCAGGTTTATTTATAGCACAGTAACATTTTTGTGAATGATTTAATTCCATGAAAAATATGTATTTATGCTAACAGGGGAGACCCAAAAACTCTAAATCCAATGTGCCATAGGAGTTTTTAAAACATGCAATGCCTCCTGACTAATCAAGAAAACTGACCTTTCCATTAGGTTGTAAAAAAAAAAAAAAAATGAAAACAGCCAACGCAACAAAGCCATCCAGTGTGAATCAAAAGTATACCTATTTTTGTCAGATCTGCAAAATCTACATTTTTGCTGCAGAATTTTAGTAATTAGTTCATGTGTGCTATGAGGTGAAAACAGTTGAAACTCACTGCCCTATGGGAACAATTGATTTTGAGAGATATAGTTTAAATGAGAATTTGAATTGGACATCAATATGCCATTTTGTTCTCACTTTATCATAATAGTTCCATCATTATTTGCTTAAAAATCAACGAAACAAATCTGTCAATTTGCCTGGCAAACACGCGGTGTCTCGTAAATGATGCCTGATAATCCTGTCCATGTTTGTTGTTCACACATGCTGCTCTGCTCATCCGGAAGTGAAGCTTTTGCTCCCGCCCTTGAATTCTCTAACTTCCTTAACCAACGAGATGAAGAGGAAGTGATGTTCTAGGACTTAGAACCAAACCCAGGCCTCAGAGTATGAGGGCTCCCACTTCCTCCGTATCAGAACCTGGAGCTGTTATGTGTGAAGTCAAGACCACTGTGTGTGTGTGTGTGTGTGTGTGTGTGTGTGTGTGTGTGTGATAGAAGGGGTGAGGAAGATGTAACGTGGTGTCCTTGAAGAGAACCTGGAACATGAAAAGATGCCATATACAAACTGAAGAAATCTTAAAAATAGCAAAACAAGCAAAAACCCTACAAACTGTAGTTAATAATTAACTACACTATTGGACAATATTAACTACAAAATGGACAATATCAATATTGGTCCATTCGTTGTAGCAAATATATCACACTAATACCTAAGTAAAAGGGGAAACTGTGGAAACTATATGCTGGCTTCTCAAGTTTTCTATAAATAAAAAACTGTGTTAAAAAAAAAAAATGGGGGAGGGGGAAGCCACTGGGAGGAGCATTAGGGAAACAGACATGGAGCCACAGATGCCCTCAGCGGCATCTGCCAGAGACAGCCCATGGGAGGCAGCAGACAAAGCCCTATCCAAGCCCTGGCCAACCACAGAATCAAGAACTAACGAAATAGCTAGTTTAGCCTCTGTACTGTGGAGCTGTTTGTTATGCTGCAATAGCTAAAGAACACGCTACTATAGTTTGGTCACGTCAATGACAGGCCTATTTTATTATATTTAACTTTAAAAAAAGGAATCATTAAGAATGTTATTACAATGAGAGGACTGCAGACTTCTGGAGATCGGGCTTCTTTCTGGGAAAGGTGGTAGTTTAGTTTGAAATATGAATATATAGGTTCATATGGGGTCAGAAATTGGTTTCCTGTTCCCTTTACCTCCCATTAGCAGTGTGTGCTAGAAGTTACTTTTTTTCATTAGCTAGTTTTTCTCTTCTATCAAATGGTGACCATGTTTATGTCATAAGTTAAAGTGATGATTGAAAGAGGTAATACATTTAGCTTCTTACAATTCCAGGCACAGTGAACTTATGCATTAAACTAGAGGCCCTTGCATGAAATTTGTGCAAGGGGCTCAGCCATCAAAGCCTTCACAGTCCTGGCTGCCTCGGCCCTCGTGGCCCTGGCTTCCGCTGTTCAGCCTAATTAGCATATTAGCTCTTTATTATGTAGGATGGTGCCCATGAGCAGATGCCCTCAGCAGGCCACACTGCAAAGTTGTGTCCTTCAACCTGTCCCTGAGGCTGCACCATAGGCCCCTCCTCCACTGCTCAGTTTCAGATCTAATCTGTTCTGTTCTCTGAGCAAGCAGCAGACTCTCAGTTGTTGAGTGATTAGTGTATGTCTACTATTTAACATAGATTATCTCATTTTCCCATGAGGACTGCTACCCAAAAAGGATATTATGAGTTTCTTTTATTCTATGAGAAACTCATGACTTAAACAATTTAAGTTATCTGCTCAACTCAAATAAGGGTATATGGTAGACCTGGAATCCACACTCATGCTATTTTTGTTTTTCTTTCTTCTACTTGAATGATTTACTACTTCTTTGTACTTGTTAGTTAAATACTGTTCTAAAATGTACTATTGTACCTTGAGATAGGAAATTCTGAGTTTGCCTTATGCTCAAGGAAGTGCTTCATGCCTATAGGCTACTAGGTTAACACCTCACAAGTGGTTAAAATTATATTACTCATAGAAAGCAAACTATATATTAATCAGACTGATCTAGGTCAGAATTTTTAAAATTGCTTTACTGTGAAAGGCTACTATAAAAGAAGGGTTGGAAATATATATATTAGAGGCTTGGTGCATGAAATTTGTGCACTTGGGGTGGGGGTGGGGTGGGATCCTTAGCCCAGATTGTGAGAGAGCACAGGCCAGGCTAAGGGACCCCACCAGTGCACAATCAGGGCTAGGGAGAGACATGGAAGGTTGGCCAGCCAGGGAGGGACTATGGGAGGGCACCAGGGTTTGTCCAGCCTGTCTTGCTCAGTCCCAATCAGCCAGACCCCAGCAGCAAGCTAACCTACCAGTCAAAGTGTCTGCCCCCCTGTGGTCAGTACACATCATAGTGAGCGGTTGAACAGCCTTAGTATATCATTAGTATATTTTGCGTTGATTGGTTGAATGGTTGACCTGACAACCAGACACTTAGTATATTAGGCTTTTATTATATAGGATATACACACACACACACACACACACACACACACACACACACACATATATATACACACACACACACACACACACACACTCACACACACACTCACATATCTTATATAATAAATATATAATATATAATATATAATATAATATACATATATGTATATATGTATATACATATACTAGGTGTACTGGTTAATAATGGCAGATTTTGTAATCAAAGAAAACCCATTAATTTCAAGAGACACATCAAAAGTGCTTTATTCAAAGTACATCGCTAACTACACATTTCCCCATCTCTCAGGTAATTTGTGGATACTGTCCCAATAGAACTTTTCTTGTTTTGAGGCAAACCATTCAGCGACCCAATTTTCCACTTCTTCATATGTTCTGAAGTGATGCTTAGAAAGTGCGTGTGCCATTCATAAGAACAAGTGGTAATCTGAAGAAGCAAGGTCTGGTGAATACAGCGGGTGGGTTAATACTTCCCAAGCAAGATCTTTTAACGTGTCTTTAACTGGTTTTGAAGTGTGTGATGGTGCGTTATCATGAAGCAAAATTACTTTGCCGTGTCTTCTGGCACATTCTGGTAATTTCCTGATCAAAGAGTGATTTAAATTGATTATTTGTTGTCAGTAGTGATCAGTATTAATGGTTTCACCTGATTTTAGAAGCTCATAATGCACCACACCTTTTTGATCCACCAAACGCAGAGCATTGTCTTCTTTCTGAAGCGATTTGGCCTTGTAGTAGATATTGATGGTTGACCTGGATCAACCCATAATTTTGTGCATTTGGGATTCTCAGAATAAATCCACTTTCATCACTAGTCACAATTCAATGCAAAAAAGACTTTCTTTTGTGCAGTTGAAGCAATATTTTACTGGTGACTTTTTGGTTTTCCATTTGTCTTTCATTCAATTGATGTGGCACCCATTTTCATTCCTTTAAAATCTCTCCCATTGCCTGTAAACCATTGGAAAACATTTAATCTTTCTGCAAATTGTTTTTGTATTTGACGTGCATCTTTAGGCAATAATGCTTGTAATTGTTTATATTCCAACTTTTTCAGTTGACCTGGATGTTCTATGTCTTTCACATAGAAACCATCATTTTTAAAGCATTTAAACCAGTATTCACAAGCATCTTGAGATGGAGCATATTCACCATAAGCTTTTTGAAATATTCAGAAGCACTTATCTTCAAAATAAAGTAATGAATTATAACTTCCTGCAAATGCTCTTTTTTTTTTGGCATGAAATTCGATATTTTTAAGTGTAAAGATATCTATGATGATAACATTTTCAGCAAATTTGACATATGAAGTTTTGAAGCTTGTTGTTAATACAACAAAATAGCCTACATGTCAAAGCACATATATATAAATATATGTGTAACCACATCTATTGAAAAAATCCACATTATTTTTTTATTTTATTTTATTTTTAAATATATTTTATTGATTTTTTACAGAGAGGAAGGAAGAGGGAGAGAGAGTTAGAAACGTCGATGAGAGAGAAACATCGACCAGCTGCCTCTTGCACACCCCCTACCGGGGATGTGCCCGCAACCAATGTACATGCCCTTGACAGGAATCGAACCTGGGACCTTTCAGTCCACAGACTGACGCTCTATCCACTGAGCTAAACTGGTTTCGGCAAATCCACATTATTAACTTGCACACCTAGAATATATATGTGTGTGTGTGTGTGTGTGTGCGTGTGTGTGTGTGTGTATGTGTATTTTAAATTTAGAGTTTCTAGAAGTAGACTACTCAAGTAGCAGAAGAAATGTTTTTTAAACTTGAAGAAAGGAAAAATCAGTATAGCTAGATAAAGGTCAAGAAAAAAACTCCCACAGTTTAACAGTGATTGACCTGAAGAATAGAATTAGGTTGTGAAAAAAAAAAAAGAATTAGGTTGTGATAAAGGGCAACAAACGATACTGATAGAGATATGAGAAGGAAAAAGTAAGCAAGATAGGAGAAATACAATATGTTCTGCTAATACTGGCAATATTACCAAGAATTCAGCCACAGGGGGAAAACAAAAGTCACATAACTAATCTCTGACCATAATCTCCTAGAGTAAATAAAGAAGGAACAAGAGAACTTTTAAACAAATATTCCATTAAATAACATTTTAAAAAAAGTTTTAAGTTTATTATCTGCAGGAGATTCAGGGTGCTATAGTCAACAGTTTAGGATCTATTTTTCTTGACGATGGAAAATGCTTTGCTTCCTGATAAAACTGGCATTTCCATTTTATTTTTATGACTTTGTAATCCCTGAAGAAATAAGACTAGAGGAGGCAGAAGGCGACCAGACTAACCCAAAATATCCTCCTGCAAAAGAGTACACCATTCTTTAAAAATTATATTTATGAACAAAGGAATGTTATATTATTTCCTTCTAATTAGATATACAACACTGAATAGCATATTTGTAGTTTCCTACACCAAGATGCACATCTTGAATTATGTAGCTGCTGTTGTAGACTTGTTTTATTTACTTAGCTATATAAAAAATGTTGGAGTTTTGGTATAGGAAGAATGACATCTCAAAAGTGGACATTTAAACCCTGGAACCTATGAATATGTTATATCACAGGACAAAGGGGGCTGCAGATGTGGTTAAGGATACAGTTCTTCAGATGGAGAGATTATCCTGCGCTAGTCATCTGGGTCCAATCTAATCACATGAATTCTTAAAAATTTAGAGCCTTTCTTGGTGGATCAGAGACATGTGTCATGAGAGAGAATTCCCTCACAGCCATGGTTTTGAAGATGGGGGAAGGATCAGCGGACAAGAAATGTGGTGATCTTGCTAGAAGCTGAGAATAAGCCTCAGTTCATAGCTAGCAAGAAAATGGGAACTTGAATCCAACAACTGCAGGGAATTGGTTCTGCCAGCAACTTCAATGAGCAAGGAAACAGTGACCCCAGAAACAAACTCAGCCATACAAACCTTGATTTTAGCCCCATGGGATAAGTGACAGACTTTGACCTACTGTAAGAAAATAAATTTGTGTTCTATTAAGATGCCAAATTTGTGGGAACTTGTTACAGCAGCAGTAAATATTTATACAAAGTTAATTATTATATCTTGTCGATCTTATTTTCTTTTAAGAATAGTGTATTGATTTTTAGAGTGAGAGGAAGGGGGAGGAGAGAAAACATCAATGAGAGAGTGTAACATCAATCAACTACTCCCTGCATGCCCCCCACTGGAGCCCACAGCCAGGCATGTGCCCCTTCCAGAAATCAAACCAGCAACCTTTCAGTGCAAGGGACAGCACTCAACCAATGTACACAAATCTAGATGGCATAGCCTGTACACACTTAGACCATCTGGTATAGCATCATCTGTAGGCAGTTAGTCATTGACTGGAATGTTGTTATGTGGCTCATGACCTGATAGATCAGGCTTAGGTAAAGATGGTCCCTTATGTCATCTCTTCTGAATGGAACCTTGGGCCTTTGATAGGGCAGGGAAAGCTAGACCATGGGAGAGAAGGAGGAGAAAAGTTATTTCTGTGTATGTATGTATGTTGTGTTTGCAATAAGAGTAAACATGCTAAGGCAGTGATCAGAAAGTCAAATAAAAGCTTGGGAGTGAAAAATCTCTTAGGTATCCGTAGAGGAGTGAATGAGAGGACCTAAGGAGAAAGTTTTAGAAAGAGAAAATTAAGCTCAGGGTGCAGGAGAACCTTACAAAATATCCATTTGAAGACAGAAGAAGAGTCCCCACTAAGGAAGATAGGAACACACATTTAAAGATAAAAGTAAAAATACATAGTTTGCAATCTCAGAGAAGTTAGGGGAAGGAATTTCATTAAAGAGATAAAAAACCATATCAAATACTTTAGCAAGGTCAAGGGTACTGAAAAGACAATGGCCTTTTCTCAGTTTGCAGTCAGAAAGCCATTATTGAATTTTAGATGAGAAGTATTTGTAGCAGTCTGGGAAATCCACTACATTGCAGAAGGTACACACTGTAGTGAGGAATTGAAGCTAATAAATTACTCCAGAACCTTAGCAGTAAATAAAAGAAATTAAAAAAAATGTTTGGTACCAGAATTTATCTTATAAATGAGATTTTTGAGCATAGTTGAAAATAGTGATGATGATGCTAACAGATGAAAAGATAGGAGAAAGAGGGCACAGTTTTTGTGAACACTTAGAGCAGTGATTTTTTTTTTTAATTTTCTTTTTAAAAAAATATGTTTTGTGTTTGTTTTTTTTTAAGAGGAAGAGAGAGGGACAGAGAGTTAGAAACGTCAATGAGAGAGAATCATTGATCAGCTGCCTCTTGCACACCCCCTACTGGGGATGTGCCCGCAACCAAGGTACATTCCTTGACCAGAATTGAACGTGGGACCCCTCAGTCCACAGACTGACGCTCTTCCACTGAGCCAAACCGGTTTAGGCAGAGCAGTGATTTTCAAGCTTTTTCATTTCATGGCAGATATGAACTAATTACTAACATTCTGTGGCACACCAAAAATATATGCATTTTTTTGCCAATCTGAAAAAAATATAGGCACATTTTGATTCACTCACACCAGATGGCTCTTGTGTTGGCTCTTGTCATTTGACAAGCTAAAGAAAAAGAGGCCAGTGCCCCTGATTAAACAGCCAGGTATTGCATGTTTTAAAAATTCCTGGAGCACACCAGTGTGCCACAGCACACAGGTTGAAAATTGATGGCTTAGATGAGGCTGGAGGAGAGGAACTGTAACAGAGGGATAGAAATGACTTGGGCCAGTTACAGACAACACATATTTCCATGGCATAGAGAAAGGTAATCCTGAGTTCCTTTATTGCTTCAGCAAATACTTATTAGACACCTACTATACGATAAGCACTAAACACTGGACACTGAACAATAAGACACATCAAAAATGCTTCATAGAGCTCACATTCTAGTTTTTATGTGAGCTTAGATCTAATGTGTAGAGTAATCAAACAGCATTCAGCATTTGACATCTAACAGTCCTGCTTGGGCACTGAAGCAAGTTGAAGATGGTGTCACCTAGGGTTCAACAGTTGGTTACAGCAGATGGTTAATGGATCTGGAGGGATAACCTAGAGTTCTAGCCAGAGCAGGGTTACGCAGCCTCGGCAATATTGACATTTGGGCTGGATAATTCCTTGTATGAGGGTTTGTCCTGTGCATTGTAGAGTGTTTAGCCGCACCTCTGATCCCTACCGATAGATGACAAGAGCACTGTCCTCCCGCCCCAAAGATGTCTCCAGACATTGCCAGATGTTCTTGGGAGAGCAAAATCACCCCAAGTGAGAAGCCCTGAGCTAGAGAAGTATAGACAGGGCCTGCAGAGTTTCAGCTGCAGGGAGAAGCAGCAGCAGCTGGCTGGAATGACATGGGCGCAGAGAGGAACGGTGGAAGAGGCCATGATAATGGTGAGCAGCAGATTCTGTATAAGTGAGGGGCTAGCAACATTGAGATGACAGAGGCGCATTAAGTTATTTTATACAATGAAAAGCACTCTACAAAAATAAACACTTTCGTGAAATCTGAGAACCGAGGAAAAAAAAAAGGTAAAGCAAAGAGCATTAACTATTTCCCATGAATGCTCTTGGATATAGGTGACACTTCAAAATGAGCAGTGTAAGAAGGTTTGTTCCTGAAAACATTCTAATGCTTTCAGTGCTCTCTGCATAATCATGATGGAAGACAGATTTGGGAGGAAATCAGACTGGAGAGTTTGGATAGTGGCCTAAAATTATGTGCTGCTTTTGTGTCCTGCAAATTTAGAAAGCGTCAGGACATTTCTGGTTATTTTCATGTGTTTAAATGTGTGTTAAGTGCAGCTATACTGGAGCCTGAAATCCTGTATCCTCGCCACTCTTGTAGTCTAAAAATATACTGCTTTTCCAGAAAGGCTTCAATGCCTAGATCCTTTTCTGAACTTCATAGCCAATGTATAAACTCCAGTTACAGTATAGGTTCCTCATGGAAATGCTGACAAGTGGTAGGTCGGCTTGCTGGCTTTGACTTGGAGCCCTGCGTAATGCCCATTGTTAAGAGTTCTTCAGTATGATGTTCAAAATGAAAGGATCCAAGAGGGTTAGGCAAATTCCCACCATCAGAAACACAAATGTTTAGATATTTAAAAATAGTTTTAACACAGTGCCTTCTTGGTCCCAATTCTAGGTTTGTGTCAGACTGTTTCTATTTTAAATAAGTCACCTTCTCCAAGTGGGGGTATAAAAACAATTAGAGAAATTCTTTATAAAAATGTGTATGCCATACACTATGAACTACAAAGGATGTATTATAGAATTGTACACTTGAAACATGTAATTTTATTAACCAATATCACCCCAGTAGATTTAATAAAATTTAAAAATGTGTATGAAATATTGCAACTATTTCTTTGGACAACACCTGTCTTCACACACCTACATATTCCCATTCCCAATGGTCCAGTAGAGTCCTGATTGGCTTATTGCTTTCCTGATGTGTTCTTTTTTTTAAAATTCTTTTTTTTAAATTAATATATATTTTATTGATTTTTTACAGAGAGGAAGGGAGAGAGATAGAGAGCCAGAAACGTCGATGAGAGAGAAACATCGACCAGCTGCCTCCTGCACACCCCCCACTGGGAATGTGCCCACAACCAATGTACATGCCCTTGACCGGAATTGAACCCAGGACCCCTCAGTCCGCAGACCGACACTCTACCACTGAGCCAAACCGGTTTCAGCACCTGATGTGTTCTTATTTGAATTTTAAGGATGTAGAAGAAGCTTCAATTTGGCTTATATTTTGGCATTAGAGTTAATATTATTTATGTATAATTGCCTTGAACAGACCTCCATATGCTAACAACACCATCAGAATGACAAGACCAAGAACTGATGAATGTATTAGAAAAACATTTTGTTACTCTATTTTATAGAAGTTTATTTTTTTAATACAGTGAAACTGGTTATAAGAACATATTGAAATTTAACAAATAAGTTCAATACATTCTCAGTTTCACACCATTTCCATTAATATGAAAATTTATTTGCTACTTGAACTTCTGAGCTGGCACCAAACTACAGTGGTTACCGATTTTTAATCTTTTGTAGTTTGCATGCATGGCAGAAATGAGCTTTAGAAGATAATATATCAAAATAAAATGCCTTGTAATATAATTTCCCAAACCACTTAAGATCTTTCTTTATAAAATATAAAAGACATAATTTCTATATACCCATAAATGATACTATAATCATTTCTCTAGTTTGTCTTTTTGCCTATAAAGTTTTAAAGCAATCCACTTATTTTTCTATGAAACGACAGCAAAATCTTTATTGTTATAGAGGATTTTGCTGAAAAGATGCATGTTAAAATAAACCAGAAACAGTGAAACAGTTGTTTTAGTTAAATTCATATTCCTGCCTTTCAAAAATTGTCACACGAAAGAAGAAAGACACTGAATATTCTTGGTGTGATATTTTCACCATTCAAAAGACACATCTTTCATGTACTAAATCTTCTCTTATCAAATAAAATTTGCTGTAGACTCAATGCAGAGGTTTCTTTTCCATTATTTTTGAAGTCCTTATGTTAGGATTTTGGCATTCTACACACAAAGCCTTTTTATAGACTCTATTCTTTTTGAAAGCCTGCTGTGTTATTCTGAACATTGCATATATTGCTCATCATTTGTTTGCAGACCTTCTGGGCTTTTCCCCCAGTGCCATACAAGTTGGATCCCAAGAGACTCCTCTACTGAGTACCTCTTTCATTACTGCCTCTTCTGTGCATCTCTAAAAACATGTTAATATTGGACAGTACCAAACGATTAAGTCTATGCCATGATTACAATGCATGAGTACATTTTCAAGAAAAAAATTCACTCCAATATTTAAGCCAACCATAGGCAAGCCAGGATTGGGGATGCAGTAAAATAGGGAGAAAATGTGTATCAGGACTCTGATTTTTATGGAAATTCTGTAATTGTTTTTTTATGTTGCACTTTGTTTGAGTTGCCAATCTTAGTTGAAAACGATCTGTCCCATTTTAAGCTGCTGTTTCTATTCATGAGTTCTAGGACTACTGTGTGTGTGTGTGTGTGTGTGTGTGTGTGTGTGTGTGTGTGTTACCAAGAGGAAAAGTGAGCTCAGAAAAAAGGCACCAGAATCCTCTTCTATTTTATGCAATCTTTTTCTTACAATTTGTATTAATTGTCACTTTATCCCAATTATTGCCACCCTTCTCTACAAGAAACCTATGTTATTTTTTTTACCACCAAAACTTCCAACATTTTAAGATGCTGCTGTTTATACTAGTAATTTGCAACTTATATCTTTAACATGATTTATCTCTATCACCTAAGTCCCAGCACAATGACTCAGTTTATATCCATCGTTATCATGATCATTAACAAGCCAAAGCCTGGTTAAATATTGCATTGCAGTCCTGGCTGGTTTGGCTCAGTGAATAGAATGTCAAACTATGGACTGAAAGGTCCCAGGTTCAATTCCAGTCAGGGGCACATGCCCAGGTTGCACACTAGACCCCCAGTTGAGGGTGTGCAGGAGGCAGATGATCAATGGTTCTCATCATTGATGTTTCTATCTCTCGTTCCCTCTCT
The DNA here is from genome assembly GCF_964339955.1 of Pipistrellus hanaki. Taxonomy (NCBI): domain Eukaryota; kingdom Metazoa; phylum Chordata; class Mammalia; order Chiroptera; family Vespertilionidae; genus Pipistrellus; species Pipistrellus hanaki. Next base: position 8,425,740 of record NC_140505.1, on the reverse strand, counting down.
ATTCCTCTCTGAAATATATATATATATATATATATATATATATATATATATATATATATATATATATATTTTTTTTTTTTTAAATACTGCATTTCATGTTACTCTTTATGTGCCTATATCACTCTTCATGCTAATCACAGTAAGTTATTTATTCATCTGCTCCCCTCCTGTCTGATTGAACTTTCTCTAGGACAAGACTATGTCATTCTTTTCAATCCCTTCAACACTTAACACACTGCCTGACAAAGTAGGTACATTAGGAAGTTGTTGTAATAAAGGATTGTTAATTGTGTCATATTCATTTTCATACTCTCATATGCCTGACACAATACCTAAGCCTCAATGGGATATGTTACTTGAACTGTAAAGTTTAAATGCTAAAAGGGGCATTAGCATTTATTTAGATTCACTTTGCATTCATGCCTCTATTTTTACTTAGTGTTATAAAAAGAGACCTTACTAAAGGTATTCAATTATAGAAGATACCGAACAGAGTCTATGGGTTTGAAAATAGTCACAACAATAACAATACATTCCCCAGAGATAATGAGATTTTGTTTATCTCTTTTTCCTAGCCTGCAGTTACAGTATTCTTTGTAGGTCATTCTGCTGTGCATTCAGAAGTTATCTCTCATTGAGCTGAATAAAATGCAGACCTTTTCCTCTGATTATAGGAACAAATTTTGTTCTGGAAAAAAAAAAAGCTAAAAGAGATAATAGGTAGGTATCTGTGTTCTCAGATATTTATACAATAAATAACGTTGAGAAAATAAATACCAATTATTCTTAAACTTCATATTCCTGGATGTTGAACATTTTAATATGGTTTTCTTTGATCGTTTTTAACAAGATTATATTTTCTTATTTTTTGACTAAACATTGTTACTCTGAAACATTCTTATAAAGTTTATGAAATTTTTGCATCAATTACTTGCACTTCAGAAATTTTTTGTCTGTAAACTATGAATAGTTGAACCATATTATCTGGAGAAGAATGTAGAATGTAGACTTTTCTGTTTTAAACTTGGGCTTTTATTACATAGCATATGAATATCCTATGTAGGAAAATATAATACTCCAGGTAATAACTTCATGAAGGAAGTGTGCTATATATTTCCTTCTTAAAGGACTGGGGTCAAGTCATTTGTCAAAAAATAACAAAGGACATTTTTTTCCTAAAAGTCACCATTTTTTCCATTTTGGTCTATACCTCTACAATGATCAGTGAAAATAATAGTTCTTTGACATTGTGAAAAGTCAGAGTGCTGAGTATGGTGTTTTCTTAGGTTTTATTGGTAGTAAAAAAAATAAAAAATAAAATAATAATCCTAACATTTTATCTTGAATTGAGAATTAGTGTCAGTAAAATATTTTGTTGTTACCTTCTTTCTGAGACTGTCTCTAAATTTTAGAGATAATTGCATGTAATTTAAAAGAGATGATATGCCATTATAATTACATTAGCTAAAAATTTATGATACCATTGATATAAAAATAGTATTGAAATTACTACATATAATATTTTAATATGCTTCTCTTTTCCTGAGACTGGTTCAGATTTTCTTATAAATATATGCTAGGTATCTTTCCCTTCACCTTTACCCTCCACCCAGCTCTACCTGCTTTCTACCCCTAAAGAAATACAGGCAGTCTTTGGGTTACATTGGACTCGATGTATGTCGTTTCATGGTTATGTCACCATCTCCTATTTATATATGTACATTTCAACAAATGTACATATGTGCTTCATTATTTTTTTTTTTACTAGAGGCCCGGTGCACAAAATTTGTGCATGGGAGGGCAGTCCTTCAGTCCTGCTTGCACCCTCTAACAATCCGGACTGCTGGCTCCTAATTGCTTGCCTACCGACCTGCTCGATTGCCCCTAACCACTCTGCTTGCCTGTCTTATCGCCCCAACTGCTCACCCGCCTGTCTGATCACCCCTAATTGCCTCTACCTGCCTGCCTCATTGCCCCTCATATTACACTTTTATTATAGATAGTTGCTTTGCTCCAAGTTGTAAGGACCTACTTGTCATAGAGATAGAAAAGTTTGAATTTTTACCCATGATTATGGCAATTAACTAATACAGATGGCCACCAAAAAGCTGACTTACCAAAGAGTGTATAGCAAATGGTGCTGTTAAGTCCTCTTCCGTGAAAACAGGCATGTTGTGCATTCTATGTTCCTGAGAACATGAAAGAGGGAGGTTTCTGTCTGCCTTTGCAATCATATGAGTGAACTGTGTGAGACCCAGCCCTGTCTGGTTTGTTGCTCACAGAATAATAGAGCTCTTTTTTTTTTTTTCTCTTTTCTTTGTTCCATTAGTGGATATTTCCTAGAAGTTGCAGGATATCTTTCTTTTAATTTTTCCTCAATCCTCTGATTTATATCTCTCACCTTTGCTTTCCTTCCATCCCCCACCAGCAATAGTAACTTGCTCCAGGCTCACTTTGCTCAAGTGAAATCACGCAATGTGTCCACCACCAGAACTACAATTCGCAGCATTCCTGGCACTCCCCATGCTCTCAGCTTCTGCTGAGGCCCCCTCATCCCCTCCCTCCACATGGCCGGGGTGTAGATGCTGGGCTTGTGTTTCCAGGGCGACAGCATCAGCACCCTGCCCTGGCCACTATGGGCACCACCATCTTTGTTGCAGAGGGATGGTTCATTTAGGCATTACTCTTTTATTAGATAGGATTATTTATTTACCACAAGTAAAGGTCAGGAATTATCTTTCTTTAATTTTTTTTTTTACTGTTTCACTTCATTGCTATTGTGTATGTGCTCCATGTGAGTGATGCAGGTGCTTATGCAGGTGAGTTCCAACTTACAGCAAAAATCACGATATGTCGCGCCATAGGAATGGATCTCCGATGTAACCTGAGGAGTTACTGTAATACAAATTAAATTAGTTCTTGCTAGCTCCCGCTTGAGCACAGATAATGATAGACATCAGTAGGAAACCACAGCTGAGGAAGAATGAGGTCAGGTTCTTTATTCTTCTGGCTTTTCTCATTGCGAGGTATTCTGAGCTGGCTTTGTATGTCCAGGAAAGACCACAGCTCCTCTCAGGCAGCCCTCTCTGAACAAGACTCTCTGCAGAGGGGTTGGTAACAACTTCCCCTCTTTGCCCCTTTAGGTCTGGTCCTGGATACAAGTTCCTGCTACTAGCCACAGTTATTACATCATCCTTTGTTGCTTTCCCGTACCCTGCCTACATCTTTGCAAATAGCTCTCTATTAAACTCTCCTTGAAATATTCAATTTGAATGAACTGTCTGTTTCCAGACAGGACTCAGACTGATATATATACTATTTTTGCATATCTCTATTGGTATTTGGTCCTTTAGTTTTTATAGAGATTTATTAGTTTTCATACATATGGTATCCAACTACAGATACATAAGAGCAAATTTGCAGACATCTATGGCACAAGTAAAAATGAGAAATATCCATTCAAGGTGGACTATCTGTTCATAGACTTTGCAGTCTATAAACTTTTTTTTTTTTTTTTCCGGGAGCAGAATATCTTATTCAGAGTCACATTTCTCATTTTCAGAACACAATTATAATTAGCTTGTCTCTCTGCCCTGCCTGTGACATTTTACAAACTACAATTTGGAATGCAAGAGCTTGAAAGCATACTAACAACAAAATTTAGTGACAGATGACAGTCAAACAGCAAGAAAGGTGACAGAAAATATAAATAGAATACTCAAACCTTAAAAAACACAGGTGTCTATAGCAAAAAGATAAGTAAACATTTCTAGACTCCTTTATAGGCCCTGTAAGTATCACTGCATTCAAAATCAAAGGACAAACTCATGTCCATATTAGTGATCCCAGGCTACATTCTACCGTGTTTAGGAACACAGGCAGGCATAAAATATGTATTAGAAATGTCTTGACAATTACAAATGGACTTGTTAAATTTTTAAGGAATAGATGAGCTTACATCAGACTTTTATACATACACATGAATACATCATGTAAAGATTGAACAGCAGGAATTTGCCTCTATTCTACTTTCAGTTATTTCTCAAATACTGCTTCTATTGATTTATTTACTCTATCTACTTATCTTAATTTTTAACCACTTCAGTATACTTAAATGTGATCTGTTCAACTGGTTAGTTTCTCAGTTTTTTTGGCTTCTCTAATAACCTTGTCCTTCCCCCTAAGTCAGTCATGGGCTTGCTCTTGCAATTACCAACATATATTATTTCTATTTTATAAATTAGCATTCTATTTTTCTATATTTCCAGCTCACTCAATCTATGACAACAGTTCTAACACAGCTAAATTCCATGGCCAATCATTATAAGCTCTCCCTTGAATATATGCTCAACTCCCCTTTCCTTTTCTCACTGGGGCGGACTGAGTCACAGCTCCACAAAAGATATCTATATTTTTATCCATGGACTTGTGTGACTTTTCCTTCACATGGCAAAAGAAATTGGAGATGTGATTAAATTAAGAATCTCGAGTTGGAAAGATTATTTTGGCTTTTGCACATGGGCTCAAAATGCAATCACATGTATCCTTATAAGAGGGAGGCAGAGCAAGATTTGACACAGAAAATGAGATTGCAACATGACCAAGATGGAAGACCTGGGTTGACTCAACATAAAGCTCAAGAATGCTGGTTGCCACAGGAAGCGGGCAGAGGCAAGAAATGGATTTGCCTCTAGAGGGAGCGTGCCCCTATTAACACACAGTTCAGCCAGGGAAACTGATGTGAATTGCTGGCCTTCGAAACTTTTTTACATCACTATGTTGGTGGTAGTTTATTACAGTAGCTATAGGAAAGTAATAATTTAGTTCTTGATACTTAAGATGAAATCTTAGCCTTGTTCAAATCCAATCTCTGTTAACTCCACATCTGCATCCATGCATCTGAAAATGATTGGGTAGAAATCACAACCCTGTTGACCAGTCACACTTCAAATTCACAAACATTCAACTCATGAACATGATGATCAAGTGGGTCTTTGATGTTCCCAACAATCATATTACACTTCTAGTCTATCCAAACATATAGGTGACTAGTGTATATCTTCTCTATCAATCTCCAATACTTCCTCCCCAATCTGCACTCTCAGCTGATAATCTTGGTTCTTATTTCATTGAGAAAATTTAAGCAACTGGAAGAAAGTTCCTATAGAATTTGATTATGTAGAATATGCCAGAATTGTGCCTGGCATATTTGAAGAACAGAAAGGTCCCACTTCCTCTAGCTACAAACTCTGTCTTCCTGCCTAAAACGATAAAGTATATGTGATCCTCTTTAAGTACAAACCCTCCATTTATGTAGTAGAGCCTATCCTTGGTTATCTAATTCAAGAAAGTAATTCTCTCTGTCCCTTCTCTACGGAATCATTACCATTACTACTGTTATTTCACAAACCTTTAAAATTCTTTATGCCCACTTATTATCCTTTGTAGTGTAACTACTCCTAAGAATTGTCTATTTTCATTTTTTCAAGTCCCCTTATCTTATTCTTTCTTAGAACATTTAAATCCAGCTTTTAGCTCATTTATTCCTCTAAAATTTATTTGCCAAAAGTCACCAAACAACCCCTCAATTGCTAAATTCAGTGGTCAATGCTCAGTTTTCATTTCTTCAACTTATCAGCAGTGTTTGATATAGTTTTGTACTTCTTTCTCCATAAACACCTTTTTCCCCACTTGGCTTCTAGAATCTCATATTTTCCTCCAATCTCATTCATTCCTCTTTCTGATTCTTATGGTGAAATATCACAAATTTAGTCCTTAATCCCTACTCTTCATATTTATTGATATGATAATAATCTTTCTTGATAATCTTTCCAATCTCATGCCTTTAAATACCATCTATAGACCAACAACCTCAAAAATCACTTTCATAGTTAAGACAGTTCTTCTGAACTTTGAACTCACATAGCCAAGTGAACTCCTTCCTCTCCATCTGGATTAACAATAGACCCACCAAACTCAGCACTTTCAAATCTAAACTCCTGAGCTACATCTTCTTCTCATTTGATCAAATTGCAATCTTCCTTATCACAATCGCTGAAAACTCCACCTGTCCACTCATTCAAGTCAAGAACATTTGGATCATCTTTGATTTCTCTCATTGTTTCATATCCCACATATATTACATGAAGAAATTATGTTGTCTTCAGAATTGTACTGAATCTAGATACCCACTTACTCCTTACTACTTCATTTCATCCATAATCATTTTTCCTTCACTTCTGTGTCCTTTCAATGGGTCTCTAAGCTTCTACTTATTTTCCCACAGTATTCTCAACACATGAGTCAATGTTTCTTTTGAATGTAAGTCAGAGCATGTCATTCTGCTCAAAACTCCCCTAATGCCACTTCAAGTAAAAGCCCCACGCTTTACCATGGCCTACAAGTTCCTACATGATGAAGTTCTGTTACCTCTTTGAACACATCTCTTAAAACTCCCCCTTTACACATTCTTTTAGAAAAGTCGTTCCCTTTCTGTTCTTCAACTATGCCAGGCACATTCCTGCCCTGGGGCCTTGGAGCTGGTCATTTTTTCTTCTATAACTCTCCCTAATTAACTCTCATGACTAATTCCTCATGCCCTTTGAGTGGTAACACTTAAAACCCTTCTTAATAAGGCTTGCCCTGACCACCTCATAAAAAATTGCACCATCATTAAGCCCTTAATCCTTGCCCTGTTGTATTTTTTTTTCTTTTTATTTTCCAAGGAACTCACCACCTTCCACCATACTATTGAGTTTAGTTATTTTTAAGTATATAATTCAATGTCTGTCTGTCTCCTTCTGTAATGTAAACTTCAAAAGTAATATCTTTGTTTTGTTCACTGATGTATTTTAAGCACTTAAAAACTGCCCAGCACACAGTAAATGCTAAATAAATGCTAAAATGCTAAAATATTTATTGTATTTGTTAGTCAATGAAGAGTTCCTTTATTATGAAAAAAATTTTATTATGAGAGATATAATGAGTACAAATTAATATGATAATAATTCATATCAGTCTATGGAGGTAATACTAATAATTCTCATTTCTCCAATTATTTTAATTTTGAACAAAAGCATACTATTATCATAGTCAAATAATTATTATATTGGCCTGGAAATTCACTATTTCTATTTTGGAATTTTTGTCTTGAAATTACCCTGAAAAAAACAACACAAAGAATCTCTCCTCTTCATCATAAAACATGTAATATTAATCAATTTGGTGCTGTATATATACATTCATTTATACAAATATACTATCCAATCCATAGCAGTAGCATATTAAAAAAGAATAAAAAACTAATTGATATTGCGTCTCTAGCTGCAATATAAGATATGCTTTCTTAATTTCACTATAGAAACTAATTTAGATATGCTGTTTCAATGAATTATCTCAATTCTATCAAGCAGGTAAAATTATACATATTTTGTATGTGAGAAAATAAAGATGAAAAGAATTGAAGTATGTGCTTCAAGTGGCACTGACAGAATGTATCAGAAGAGAGAATAAGACTTGAGGGTTCATGAGCTCAAAGCCTGTGTGATATCCACCATACTATAAGAGTCAAAGGTACTAAATTTATGTGGGGGCTTGATTCAAATATCATTTTTAACCTAAAGGAACCTCTTTCCAAAAAAGCAAGTTCTCACAGTCAAAAGAATGCAGTTCCATAGTTACAGGCATAGTTGTTGGTTTTCCAAAAACTCAGATATTCTGAGAAAAACTTGTTCTCAACTTTTAAGATACCTTTGGCTGCTCTTCATCCTGAACTTTGGCTTAACTTCTATTGCATGACATAATAAAGTGCAGATGTAAAAGACGTTCTTCATCAGTGGGTGTCGGAGATCAACCACTGACGTTGACTCTTCCTGAAGAATGCAAAATGCACACACACATAAAACTTTCTCAGAAAGACAGAAAAATCCAGGGCTTGTCCATGTGAATAGAAGGGTGAAATAGAAAATAATGAAAAAGAGTCCAACCACATTTACAAAGTTGTTAGGCCTAACACCAGGAACTAAACATTTAAATGTTGGAAATCTATAATTTACTCTTACTGTTGTGAAATATCACTGAGGAGGTCTCCAAACTAATATACTTTGTGGTGGGTGAATTATTATGAAAAATAAGGAGTGGGGGGTATTTTTCCATTTTAAGATGCTGAGAGCAGCAAACTATAGTTTCAAAGCCTTAGAAGACCTATCAGATGGTAACCCAACTCTGCTCAAATATAGCTCCTGGATTTTATCTGCAGTTTTTTCAACATGATTCCTGATGCATGTTTAGTCTGAAGTTAACACTGAAGGGATGACATTTCAAAATAAAGCAAGCATTCCCCTGGCCAGTGTGGCTCAGTGGCAGAGCATTTTCCCACATATCACAGGGTCACTGGTTCAATTCCTGGTCAAGGGCACATACCTGGGTTGCAGGTTCCATCCCTGGCCCCTCTTGGGATGAGTAGGGGAGGCAATCAATCAATGTGTCTCTCTTACATTGATGTTTCATCCCCTTTCTCCTTCTCTCTCTCCCGACTCCTTTCTTTTCTTCTATTTTCTCTGAAAATTAATGGAAAAAATATCCTCAAGTAGGATTAATAAAAATAACTAAATAAAGCAAATATTACCTTATTCATTTTTTTTCTTGAAAGTATCTGGTAACCCTAAAAAATATCTCTAAAATGATTCTTGAAATGAATTTTAGTAATTCTCAGCAAATAAGCAAAGGGACAAATTATAATTGAACAAGAGAGAAAATTAATAAGCTAAATAATAATAAAAACAAGAAATAAAAGGTTATATTAGAGGTCTATTTAAATTATTTAAAATTAGCATAACAGGCCTCAGACTTTTTGAAATATGTGTAATTTTTTAGGATTTACATGTTCTAATTTTTAAAAAGATTGGTAATCCACAAATTTCCAATTTTGAGAGGTTTCTGTTGAGAGAATTTTCTCAAACTATTGTTCTGATCTAGTTTAAAACAGCTTTGTAGAGATGTAGTTTACATGCAATAAAATACTTCAATTTCAAGTGTAAAATGAATGGTTTTTAGTATAGTCAAAGAGTTGGACATCTACCTCTGCCATCAACTTTACATAATGTTAATCACTCTTAAAAGAAACCCCCAGCTTTCTTTTTTTCTTTTTTTTATTCTCACCTGAGGATATTTTTCCCATTGATTTTTCAGACAGAGTGGAAGGGAGGGAAGAAGTGGGAGAGAGTGAGAGAGAGAGAGACAGAGAGAGAGAGTGAGAGAGAGAGAGAGAAGGGGGTGTGTGGAGAGAGGAGAGAGAGAGAGAAACATCAATATGAGAGAGACACATCTATTGGTTGCCTCCCACATGGGCCGGGGATCGAACTTGCAATGAAGGTACATGCCCTTAACTGGGAATTGAACCCAAGGCCCTTTAGTCAGTGGGCCAACACTCTAACTACTGAGCAAACCTGCCAGAGCATAAGAAATCCCACAGCTTTGAGCTACAACACATTCTCCCATCATGACATTAATTTACTTTCTATTCTGCAGTCTTAAACAACCATTAATTTACTTTCTGTCTGAAACAGATTTTCTGTTTCTGAATATTTTATATAAATTGAATAATACATTATGTGATCTATTCTGACTGGCATTTCATTTAGTATAATTTTTCAAGGTTCACCCCTGGTATAGCATATAACATAATTCATTCTTTAATTTTTTTTTCCCCAAATAATATTCCATTTAATGGATTTGCTTCATTTTATTTATCTATTGACCAGTTAAAGAAAATTTGGGTTCTTTTCACTTTTTGCTATGATGAATAATGCTAATATGAATATCATGTACACATTTTTGTATTAATATGTTTTTATTTCTTTTGAGTATAAACCTGAGTGGTATTTCTGAGCCATCTAGTAAGTATATTTAGTCTTTTGAGAAACTAACAGACTCTTTTAAAGAAGCTGCACAATTTTACATTTCAAAAGCAATATGTGAGGATTCCAACTTCTCCACATCCTATCAACATCATTACCTATATATTTTATTACATCCATTGTAGTAAGTATAGATGACATCTCACTGCAATTTTGACTTGCATTTTCTGGAAAACCAATACTATTGAGCATCTTTTCAATTGTTTATTGGCCATTTCTGCATGTAATTTAGGAAAATTCCTATTTAAATCAATTACCCACATTTTCATTGTCTTTTTGTTATTGAGTTGTAAAAGTACTTTATATATTCTGGATACAAGTACCTTAGATATATAATTCGCAAATATTTTCTCCCATTCTGTGGGTTGATATCTTTTTGGGTTCTTCAATGGTGTGCATTGAAACACAAAAGTATTAAATTTTGAGAAGGTTTTGTCTAATCCAAAGTCATGAAATTTACTTCAACTCTTAAGATTTTAGCTCTTGCATTTATGTTTATGATCTATTTTGAGTTATTTTGTGTCCATGATGTGAAAGAGAAATCCAACTTCATTATTTTGCACGTGGATATCTAGGAGTCCCAGAACTAGTATTTATTGAAAAGACAATTTCTCTGCCAGTTGTCTTGGTATCCTATATGGATACAGGAAAACAATCATAATGGTGAGACTTCCAGTTTTCATCCATTGATTTATGTCTATCTTTATGCCAATACCACATTATATTGATTACTGTGGTTTTATATTAACAAAGTATAAATCCCCCAACTTTATTCATTTTGAAAATGGTTTTGGCTTTCCTGTATCTTTGCATTTCCACATGAATTTTAGGATCAACTTGCCAATGATTGCATTGAATGTGTAGATCACATTGGGGACTGTGACCATGAATAGAATGTTAAATCTTCTAATCATGAACATGGGGTATCTTTCCATATATTTAGTCCAACTTTAACTTATTTCAACTATGTGTTTGTTACAGAGAATTACTGTTGTATAAGTAATTGTTACAATACTCTAATATACATGCTATTTTCAATTTTATAATAAATGTAAAACTTATGAGTCACAATTTCATAATTATAATTAATATAGTCACTAAAGTCTCTTCTAAAATTTTAAGTAGGGTTGTGAAATATATTAAGAACAAAGGCACTTAAAATAGATTTGAATTTTATTTACTACTGACTGATGGACACCTTGTTATGATCTAAGAGCAGTTTCTAAAAATTAATTGGATTTAAATTTGATCTACTGTTGGGAGTTACCAAGTATGTCTAGCTGAGTCTACAACCCCTGGGACTGGCCCCTGTCTGAAATGTCTGCCAAACCATCAGCACATCATCAATGCTTATATTCACTGAATTCTTACACTGTACCAGTTGCTTTATACTTAAGAATTCCTTTTTTTCTCATAATAAGCTCACAAGGTAGGTGCTATTATTGTCCTCATTTTAAAGATAAGATTTAAAGAAAGTAGGACTCTACACTTAGGTCCTCACCAAAGCATGGTGCAGCAAGCTGGCACAGACATTTGGCTCAGAATTGCCTCTCACACTAGGTAGGATTATGTGACTTTCGTTGACTGGTTTTGAGCTGAGCTACTTTGCAATGTTTCACTGAAGCATCATGAAATGATGCCACACAGCCGTATACTCTGGGCATCCAGCAGCAACACACACACCCACCTGCGAACATTCCAAAAGGCTTTATGATTACTTTTCCTGCAGCCTACCCACGAGCCAAAATTTAATTTATGCTCTTCTTGACTCTCCACTAAGACTCATACCTGTGCCTGTCTAAATGTTGCCCATCCTTCATGGCTCAAAAAACATGCAAGCTCTCTTAACTTTTCTAAGTGGAAATGATACTTCCTTCTGCATTTTTTTTGGTAACATTTGTCCTTCGTTAACCACCTCACCCAAGAGCTATTTTATTTCTTCCTATTTCTCTCACCTAGACATAAAGGCATTTTTCTTACCAAATTCAATCTTCTTTGCACCAATGATGCCTTGCCCATAGTAGAAGCTTATATTTTATTTTTAAATAATGAAGAAGGAACAGGTTATCTTGAGGTACCATGATACAGAGCAACATCAACCCATTTTGAGGGACAGACTGATATGAAATATTCATAAAGCAGTTGGATGAGTCTGTATTGCCTCCATAACATTAGAGCAGGTACTCTGAGAATAGGGTGCTTATTTTTAAGCAGCGTAGCCAAATGCATGAGAAACTTCTCTACCAGATCTTTGTGCAGATACAGCTATCACATTCCATTCTGATGGTAAGATATTGAGATGTGACTAACAAGACAAAATTGAAATAAAATCGGCACGGAGTATTTAGGATAAAATAGCTGCCTTCACACAGTGAGGATTTTTTTTTTTTTGGTGGGGGGGGCGGGGATTACACAAGAAAACTAACATCTTGTGAGATGAGATTCCTACATCTAATTTTGCTTTCTATTTCAGTAGACATTTGTCAGACTCTCTTTCCTATGAAGGCATGGATGAATCCTATTTAGAGCAAATGGAGAAATAATTTATCTAACTGTGACTTAAGGGCCTCCACAATATGGCTAGCCTTTTTGGATTCCTTCATAGTTGTGGGAGATGCAGATGGGCTGTTGTTTAGGACATCAGCCTTTCAGGGTTCATTCATCTCTCTTCAGGATCTGAATATAAGCCGTGATGATGTGCTGATGGTTTGGCAGACATTTCAAACAGACAGGGGCCAGTCCCAGGGGTTGTAGACTCAGCTAGACATACCTGGTAACTCCCAACAGTAGATCAAATTTAAATCCAATTAATTTTCAGAAACTGCTCTTAGATCATAACAAGGTGTCCATCAGTCAGTAGTAAATAAAATTCAAATCTATTTTAAGTGCCTTTGTTCTTAATATATTTCAGTTTAAAATACCTGGAATTGTTCTGGTTCCTTCACCAAATCCTGACTTACACACTCCTCATATGTTTATATAAAAAATACGACCACCAGCGATCTCCAGACCAGCCTCTCCCATAAGCCTCCACCAGTCCTGGCTCTCAGCACTCTTGCCAGCTGGTGGTTCTTATCACACCATCCAGAATCTATCACACACTCCAACATTTCTGTGCTTTGGACATGCCCTTTACTGTGTCTTGCCTACTTTTTCTTACTTCCTCCCTGACCCCCTTTCTTGTACCCCAAGCTTAAACACCTTCTTCAGCTTCCTTAAGCCTTTAGAGCAAAGCTAACCACATACTTCTAATGCGCTTTGTCTAATGCACAGGTCTGCTAATGACCTTGTCACACCACATTGCAGGTGTGCGTGAATATGTGCATCTCCTCTGCCATACTGTTACTTTCTTGAGTTCTGGCACCTTTTACAACATTAGTTCTCAAACATCTAAAACATTAATAATCACCACTTAATAAAACTGGGAAGGGGTAAGTGGAAATTAATTATGGTGGCTCATTGACTTTCTCTTATTTCCATTTCTAGTATACTTGATACACTTCGCGGCTCCATGCAAATAACAGTGGCCAGTTGGATGGCGATGTTGTCCAGCGATGAGTGAAGAAAAGCATTAAAACTTTCCACCCTCACACATAGTATTTATACATGTTCATGGCTGCTTTCTTACTGATTTACCCTTCCCTCTTCAAAGCATACACATTTAATTTGGACTGATTTATAGCATAAATTCCCTGAGTCTGTTCAGTGGTCTGATATAGATACTGTGCATGAGACCTTCAAAACTGTACTTGGAAGATAATGATTTAAATGCTCTTGCTAAATGGTACATTCTCATCGCAGGCTTTTCCAGTCTGTGCTTGAACAGAGAAAAATGTGTATTTGTTGCATCATGCGTATGAAAGACAGACAATAGAAACTGCTTCCCACTCCAACGGGCAAAATTACAGCAGGTAGCTAGCATACTGCTTTTGAAAACTGGTATTTCTTTTTATTGAGATTAATATTTGAATGTGCATAGGAATTTTATTACAGAACTTCTGTTTATACTAAAACGAGCAGCTAAATTTCCATCTAAAATTTTACTTTCTACTAACTTTCCATTTTTATCTGATCATTTTGTTGTTGTTGTTTAAGACAACAAATATGCATTTATGGGAATGACAAAGCAAGGAATATATAAGAGTTTATTTGTCTTTGCTTGATAGACTTTGAGAAAATTTAGTTTTTATGACAGTATGTACTTTTCACATTTAAAAACTATGAACTTTTTGACTATTTCTTTTTATTGGGAGAGATGTTATTCCAAAGTAATTTTTTAAAATAAAAATTATAACCACCATTTCAAGCTTTTATGTTTCCTTTATAGCACTCCCAAAGTCAAAAGTAATGAGTGCAAAATATTTATTAAGAATGAAAGTATAAAATAGGGCCATAATAGAATACTGACAGGTTTTATATTGTTTTCATAACCATTGCTGAGCTCCCTAAAGAAATATATATTCCCTCAAGGAAAAAAACACACCCAATATGTTGTTGTCAATGTGCTGTTTTCACATGAAGTGCATTACAAGCTGCTTTTATGAAGCAGACCCTTTACATTTATGAGGCTGAAAATTGAAATTTGCCCAGTGTTTGCATCAGCATGCACAGGGTATTTGGGTTCATGTATGCTAGCTAAGGATTTGTCAACTGTAGGCTCCATTTTTGAGACAAATTGTATTCTATGGTTTGAATAATAAATAAATTGAAAATACTCTTTTAGACTATATTTGTTGAAATTAAACATTGAAATGGCCATCCTTGTTGTAGCCACTCTGAAAGAGTGAGCTGAACATCCACACAAAATGTGGTTTGATGTCAAAACATCACACATGCATGAAAGAGTAAGAAAGATTTATTTCTCACATAATAAGACATTTTGAGGAGAGCTGGGAGAACTCCCTAAGTAGAACCAAAAATGGCCTAAAAGGGCAAGAAAGAAGACCAGCTTGGTGTACTGATGGTGGTGAGAGAGCAAGGCTGGGGCAGTGGTTAGCTCATGTGGGACACAAGGGAGGAGGGAGAGGTTAGGCTTAAAAGCTGTCAGCAGTCAGATATCAAGAGAAAGACAAGGGTCACATGACCTCACTCGTGTGGAATATAATGAACAAAACAAACTGATGAACAAAATGGATGAAGAGACATGGAAGCATGGAACAGACTGATGAGTCTCTGAAGATAGGAGGGGGTAGAGGGTGGGTGGGGAGAGGTTAACTGTAGGACTTGTATGCACATATGCATAACCCATGGACACAGACAATAGTGTGTTGAAGACGAATAGGTGGCATGGATGTGGGATGGTGGGGGTCAATGGGGGAATACCGGGGGACATTTGTAATACTTTCATCAATAAAGATAAATTTTAAAAAATCAAATCAGAATCTTTAATTGATTATAGAATCTTCTATATGATTACATTGTTTTTTGTTTTTTTCTCTCTATTTACTTAAAATCGAACTCCCTTGGGAAAATAGCAGTGGTTTGTCAACCTGCCCAGCATAGCAAAACAAACAAGAGCCTTGGATATGGACTGCTGCACTCACATTCTAATGTTGTTGTGTGTTTGATTTCTTTTCCCAGGACTGTAACGAGGAATGAATGAGAACAAATGAATGCAAAATGTCTAGTGCACAATAGATGCTTATTAACAGCAACTCTTTCTGTATTTTGCTTGAGGTGTTCTTAAACATTGAATCCTTTGGCATTTACGAAAAATTGGAATGTCTGAGCTACAGCGCAAACAAAAATAAATGTTAACTGTTGCAAACAAAGCTGGACACTAGTGAATATGGTAAGGACAGATTTTAATCGGCAGCAACTATTGTAATAGGAAATACCTTAATTTAACATAGTTGTTCATTACGTAATAAGAAATATCATTGAGCTCATTTTGTTTGATTCCAAGAGGCTACTTCGCTGTACTGTATCCCAAGTACAGAGAAGGCAAAAACGCTCTTGTAGGACTTTTTTCACAGTCCTAGAAGGATTAGAAAATGTTTCATGATGGCTGAGCATACATAGGATGCCAGTTAGCTGGTGCAACGATAATGCTAACAAAACAAACTACCCACAACTTGGTGGCCTAAGACAGCAGTCGCTATTCTCCCACACACACGTGTGGGTTATTTGGCAATTACCTGACCCTGACTGAGCTCAGCGGAGCTGACTCCTAGCTTCAGGTTGGATCCAGTGATGCTCCATGCATTGTTCATTGTCCTTGGACCAGCAGGTTACCAAGTCCAGAAGAAGGACAGGGGCTGGCCCTAACACACAGCATGCAGTGCCTCCTAAGGCTGATGGGCAGAGGCAGAACAGCAAGTAACTTCCATCCACTTCCGTTTGCCAGAGCCTGTCCCTTGGCTGAGCCAGGCCTCTTGGGGGCCTGCAAACACTCTCTGCCTCCAGTCAACTGGCAAAAGGTGTGGATACAAAAGGGGCAAAGAATTAAGAAGGGCAGTGGGAACAATATTTCACTTATCACAGGAATACAAACACAGGACTGGGGATAGATAAATCCGAGTTGAGAAGGACCCAGCAAGATTGTAAATCATCTGAGAGATCTGAGTGTCTGCGTGCCTGGGTGCAAGCATGTGTTTGCTTGGCCTGCATTAGCTTTTCTGTTGTTTCTCTGTGTTCTGGCCAAATCCATAACGTCATTTTGATACAGAAGTTCTGTGTTCCCTAGGGACTGCATATGTGTGCAGCCTAAGGCATTTAAATGATTTGATGTTCTCTGCATGCCCAGCGTAATTCACAGTTATTGTGAGAATGGAAAAAAAAATCACACAAGAAAAAAAACTGTGAGAAGTCTTATTGCTCTTACTAATGTCTTATTGCTGTTACTACTCTTTGGTTATTCAATCCAGATTATCAATTGCTCGCCAGATAGTGTGGTGATGTCCAGGCCCAGAGCAGAACTCACCCTGAGCAGAGTAACATCAAGGTAAAATTAGCTTGTATTAGATAGAAATAAATTACTTCTTCCATTTTATTAATTTTAAAATAATGTTTTATTAATTTCTGAGAGAAGGAGAGTGAGAGATAGAACATTGATGAGAAACATGGATCAGCTGTCTCCTGCATGCCCCCTACTGGGGATCAAACCAAAAATCCAGGCATATGCCCTGACCAGGAATCAAACCCAGGACCTCCTAGTGCATGGGACAATTCTCAACCGAACCACACTGGCCAGCTCTTCCATTCTTTTAATGCCAAGAAGGAACACTAGAAAATGTCCTGCACATCAGGAAATTTTTCAGCAATGAAAAAAAGAGAGGCCCTAACCAGTTTGGCACAGTGGATAGAGTGTCAGCCTTCGGACTGAAGAGTCCCAGGTTTGATTCTGGTCAAGGGCATATACCTTGGTTGCGGGCAGATCCCCCAATTGGGGGTGTGCAGGAGGCAGCTGATCGATATTTCTAACTATCACTCTCCTTTCCTCTATGTAAAAAAATCAATAAAATATATATTTTTTTAAAAAAAGAGAGAGACAAATGTGGATAATATGCAAAAGAAAAGCATTCTTCCCTATAGTTTCAGTTTACAACACATATTTAGAGGTGGCTTTTTAAAAGGCATTTGCTGAGTTCTATTTGAAAAAAACTAATTACACCTCTGAATACAAAGAAATCAAGTAAAAAGCGTAATAAATTTGGATAAAGTTCACTAATGGATTCTACCTGCAAAGAGCAGATAAAAAACCATTTCCCTCAGATATGTTCATCCTCCTGTTATTCAAGCCATAACCACAAAAGTCACGGTCTGCTTTTATGGTTCTGTGAGTCTTTTTGGCAACAAAAAACAAATGTTTAAACCTTTAATATGGAAATGTGAAATTACTTGTTTTGTCATCTAGCCATGACAACACAAAAATATATAAAAACAAAAATACAATCAAAAATTAATTTGGCAGGTTTTCTTTAATCCAGAAAAAGAAAAGAACAACCAACCTTTTAAACACAGAAAAGTGCAGATTTAGAAAACAAAGTACAAACAGCCAAAGGGAAGCTTTAAAGTAGAGAGTGCCTGGGAAGGCACATGGGCATTTCTTTAATTATTGTCAACTGCATCCAGTGGCATTGGCAAAGCCATGTCCTGGAAACACGCTTTGCCAGAGGCAGGAGTGTTGTCAGCTTGACCTTCAGCCTAGGTGCAGGGGGTGGGTTTTGTTATTTAAATCTAGCCAAGCAAATTGAAGGAATATGACTCAGGCCCACCCAAGGATGCACATAATCTCCTTTGTCTTGACTTTTAGTAAAACTTCCCGTTTTTTGCTGTATAAAATAGACAGGCTGTATTGTCTCATGGTCCCTGGCCCTGGCCCTGTCCCTGTCTCTCCATCAGAGGACAGTGGTTTCACCTGGATCTAGCTTTTTCCTTCCATCTCTGTGCTGTCTCTTTCATTTTCTCAATCCCCAGCCACCCCTATTCAGGAACTGGACCACTCTCTATCTGCGCTGGACAAGGAAAAGAGAGAAATATTTACACTTCAATACATCATAAACTCAAGAAAAGCATTTACTGTCTTCATCAGCTCATTTACCCCAAAATAAAAATGTACCCATTCATTGCCTTGAAATTAAGCCCTTGCTTTCTGTAGACCAATATTCCGTTGTTTGTAATCAAACATTTTCCTTGCTGCCTTCCGGGGTGCCATGACCGTGCAAAGGATAATAGCTTGAGAGTTTCCAGGCAGCTTCTATGAATAGATGGGTCGCTGATAGAACTAAACGTGTATTCACAGGCACCATTTTGGGATTAGCTTTCTTAATTCTCCTCTTATTCTCAAACTTAGATGTTTCCAACAGGTACCGTAAGCATACGTTCAAGATTGACTTGAAACACTTTCCCAGATTTCATTTCGGTGATCTGCATTCTGCAACCAGCATACCTCCTACCAATATAGTAGCAAATATAATGTCTGCAGCGTGTGAAGCATGCCAGTCTCTCCCTATAATATCTCAAACTCCTCACCAGTCTGAAAGTCAATATTAATACCAATCATTTGAAGCTTGTTGTATTGCTCTGCCCCAGGGCCCAATACATCTCTGGGAAAAATGCAAAATGAATAACATTCCTGCTTCCCATTTGTAAGGAATAAAGTACCCAAGCTTCTAGAACTACACCTTAGATCTCAGAAAGTTTGTCTCTTGCTTAATCCTTTTAAGTTTCCTGTCATTTGCAAGGTGGGTTTTTCAGAGGACAGGCTCTACAGTAATATCACGGCTGTCCCAAGGTTTTAAGAAGTAAGTGTTGCCTTAAGGGTTCCCTTCCTTTCTCCCTTCTTTCCTTTTCCCCTTCTACCACTTCTGCTTCTTTTCTTTCTTTTTTCTTTTTTCTTTCTTTTCTTTTACTTTCGGTTTAATTATGAGATCTATTTACAAACAACAGATTTGTTATATTCCTTGGTAAGTTTATATTTTGCTTATAAAGAGAATTCAAATTTGTTATCATAGAATAAGTGATAATCTTGAGAGTTCACATAAGTCATTTACTCTCCTGGTCAGTATTTATGTACTTAGTCTGTTTGCATAATCTTTTCTGGGTGCCATCTTGCCACACACTGGCATGTACAAAGTAAACTGGCCTATATTGTGAATGTCTCTAGTCACAATTTCTGATATTATAATGAGTTTTTTAAATGTGAAAACAACAGATTGACTATCTCCTTTTTATTGTGTTAAAAAACACAATGACATTTATCATATTAATCATTTGATGTATAAACAGTTCCATGGTGTTAAGAATATTTACATTACTATGTAACAGATCACAGCACTTTTTTTCAGCTTCCAAGTCTGAACCCTGTACCCATTTCCCTTTTCCCCTCCCTCACCCTTATTCTATTTCCTGTTTCTAAGAATTTGACTGCTTTTAGTAGAATTACACAGCATTTGTCTTTTTATAACTGTCTTATTTCACTTAGCATAATGTTGTCAAAGTTTATCCATGTTGTAGCATGTAGTAGAATGTCCTTTTTTAAAGCTGGATAATATTCCATTCTATGTATGTACCACATTTTCTTTATCCATCGCTCCATTGATGGGCATTTGAATTGCTTCCACTTCTTTTCTACTTTAACTAACACTGCTATGAACATGGAATGTTGTGGGGTCGAACCCTGGGTTCAAAATAAGACCACTGGAGGCTGATGATTGGTTAAAAAAAGCAGGCAAGGATTTATTGAAAAACTGGCCAGGATGGCCACAAGAGTACCACACGCAGGTGGAGTCCACATGACTGCACTGTTCCAGGTATAGGCAAGTCTTTTTAAAGGTTCAAACCTACGAATTTTTCTTTGTTCTAAATTCTAAAGGCTGGGAACATTGGATTGTGGCCCTATCTTGCTGATAATACAGAATCAGAACTCAGAGGTTAATCTCTAACGGTTATCTATAGTTTCTTCCCCTGAAGCTACTGAGTCAGTGGGAATCAATCTTCTGTATTTACCCTATTGTTTAAGTAAGTAAGCGAAGGTTGAAGTCAGAATAGAAGCCTTAAAATTCAAACAGCAGTTTTTACCCAAGTATGGTTGCTACCATGTTTCAGGGTGGACACAGACTGACTATCTCAGAATGACTGGCTCTTGCAAAGAACAAAAGTGTAGAATAGGAACGTCAAACTCAATTAAATCTAGGGGGTGCCTTCTCAGTGTCTGAAACACACACTAGAGAATAGTTATAGATTAAATACCTTGTCCTCAACTTACAATAGAAAGTATTAGAGGTAACTATATTAAAAACGTTTAAGTTAAAACTTTAAAGCTAAGTTTTACTTTCTGGACACATTCTACTCGGTGGTTTCCAGATATCGGCAATTGATTGCCGTGCTTTTTGGATGGCAGACGTGATAAGAGTTATTTTAGGAGCCTCGTTTTATGTTGTGCTTCTTGAATCACCCATGAAAACTTTTGTTGCGGTGATAACTGTGACTAGTGATTAAACTTAAGGAATTCACAATAAAATGACAAATGCATAGAAAGTGACGGCCTATGCATTCTCCAAAGAGGTGCTCGCTCCTGTGTTGGCAATATCATGGTAACTCTTCATCCTATGCCGAGAACCAATTCCAGCATGTAATAATTACTTTATTACATGCTGGAATAAAGACTTTCACCAAAGGCTTGGTGAAGATTGGGAGGCCCACCAAGGGTGAGCCACATATGCATTTTACCTGTTGGAAAGGGCTAAAGGGCACTTCCCCCAAACCTGAATGCCATTGTTAACTGCCAGACAGCACAGGGCATTTTATTGCCTCCTGTTGGCCAAACACCTGAAGAGCTGTAGGCTATTCCCCAAACTGACAATGCTTCTGTACTCTACCCTTTGATACCTTACTCTTTGAAGTGCATATCTCCACCTTGCCTTAAGGACAAATTGTGTTATAATAAAAGCATGGGCTCCTACCTCTGGAAGAATCTTCAGTTCCTTTAGCTGGAGATCCTCTGACCCCCAGTGGCTCTCAAAATTATCATTTGTCTCTGGACTCTTTAATCATCTAAGCGCAGCCCCTTTCTCCAGAATGCTGAACCCTTTGTAATGCTGGGAAAAGAACCCCGGCAATACTGAGTTGATACTACTTGTCTCACTCACTATATTGCAGTGATCTGTTTTCATGTCGGTTTCCCCTTCAGACCAATGAGCTCCTTAGGACCAGATCCTATGCTTTATTCAGCTCATATCCCACATGCACTATCACTCTTCTTTGCCCATAAGTTATACTAATAATTACAAGATACAAAATATGGAACACATTTTAAAACCATTGAAGTTTTTAAAGGGTAAGGGCCTGTATCATATTTAATCTTTATTGGTAGCAAACCATGTATAAGAAAGTTCTAATGCACAGTATAATCAACAAAGAGCCACAGAACCAACTGGAAGCAAATTTGCCTTGGTAAGACTCAGGAAGCAAACTTTTATTTTTTTAATTATTTTATTTATTTTTATTTTTATTTTTTATAGAGAGGAAGAGAAAGGGATAGAGAGTTAGAAACATCGATGACAGAGAGTCATCAATTGGCTGCCTCTTGCACGCCCCCTACTGGGGATGTGCCCGCAACCAATGTACATGCCCTTGACCGGAATCGAACCTCGGACCTTTCAGTCTGAAGGCCGACACTCTACCACTGAGCCAAACCGGTTTCGGCAAGGAAGCAAACTCTTGACAGTGATCAAGAGAAAGGCGTGCATCATTAGCAAAAACAAATGGCCATTGGGCTCTTCTAATATTATTTTGACCCATATAACTAACACATAGAACTAAATCACAGCAAAGCACACAGCTTGTAAAGTGGATTAAATGCTACAGAAAATGGTTTTACCAGGAAGCACATTTTTGATGTCTTATGATTCATTTTTATATCTGTTGAACTGTAAATCATACAAATTAACTTATTAATTGAGAATTTTCATTGGTATGCGCACTGTTCATAGAAAAAAATAGTTATTTCTTAACCCTGCCTTTGGTCCTAATCCAGCACTATTAGAATCTCATTTGCTCTCCGGAGCAGTGCTGCCGGGGAGACCCCCTATCTGACAGCAGAAAATCCTGTCGGTACTGGGAATGCTACCGCTACTGTGTCATAAATCAAGAAGAACTAATGGGGTGGGGGAAGGGAGAGTGCTGTAGGGAAACATAATTAAACCACACTTTGAAGGCGGTGTGTGACAGTAACTAAATCCATTTATCCCTTCCATGAACTTCACTCTTGTGTGTGTTTGCTAAGGCTGCATCTGAAAAACCAATTACAGATGTAGCTTCTGCAGTTGGCTTGCTATCAGTGGGAGCAGCCCGTGTCCTGTAAACACTACCGTTATCTCACTAATTGAGGAAACACAACTCAAAAGAGGAGTGTGTTCACTTCCCAGGTAATTAAAAGAAATATCTAAAAAAGGCTGGGGACTCCATATCCAACCACCTGCCTTTCGGAAGAAGTGAATGACCTCAAATTTCAATTTAACAGTCAGCTAGATAAACTCTCGCCAGGAAGCTCTGAAGGGTTGGCATTAAATAGGTTGGGTATGAGGCTTGTTTTGTGAAGATTTATAATTTAAGAAAACATGGCCTCAAACATAAAGAAACTATGCATAAATTAAGGAATTTCAAACTAGCCAAGAAACAGATATGCAGTCTAGCAAGTGTTTTTGAAGGTAGAAATGAAGGCTCTAACAGGATAAGTAGAAAGAACTCTGGTCACCTCCAGTTATCTGGATAGGCTTTGCGACCAGGTGTGATTATAAGAGCTTTTGTGATTACAAAGCTTTGGATGAAGGCATTTGAATTGGTGGCTTTTATGCAATACATCATTTGCTCTAGAAAAACTCAGAGATACTAAAATTTTAGGGTGTATGTAGAGAGAGTCTTAGAAAACAAAGATTCAAAAACACCCAACCAAATTTTCTTCAAGAGTAAATTATACCCTGAAGCACTGCAGCAATAATTGACTTGAACGGTCTGAATTGTGAATGTGCTTCTCACACTACCTAAACTGTGTATGAAAAAAATGGGATTACTTATACATCAAAGTACTTTTGGTGTAAATTACCAACAGTCAAATGTTCAGTACATTAGCAACCGCCAAAATATAGTATCTCATTACAGCTTAGTTTAACAGTCTTTTTAGTGTCTGCATTAGAATTCCAACTGTCTCCATATAAAGGACTTTCTGGGTCAATTTAATTTAAAATCCTAATTTCAATGAGGGCTCTTTAAATGTGCAAGTCAATTGTAATTTTCTCAAATCATTTTAAATGAATTATATACAAAAGAAAAGACTGTGTTTACCTGATCCTACCTCTCATATTATATGTACAAGCAGAATATCCGTAAAAAAATAAAATATGGAGAACTTGTGAATAGATAATTCTGGGTGGAGGTTTAGTCTGTATTTAACTCTAACAAGGAATATCTGTAATGTTTTCTTAAATATTTAAAATAATTTCAAGTGTCATTCTTGGGCAGTGAAAGCGCATGATATGTAACTAGCAAGAATTTAAACACAAAGTTATAAAAATAAAAAATGTCACGTAACATTTTTATAAATTTGGAAAATGAGTTTTGTCAGGAATAAATCCTGGCAGTAGCCTCTTTGCTATCATAAGTCACTCTAACTTGCAGGATTATGTTTTAGGATACCATAACTTCACTGAATAGTAATAACTACTTGGATAATTCTTTTCCTCCTATGATGTAATGACTTTAGTCAACTCTTGGGGCCATGTAAAAATTAAGAAGGCAGCAATATAGGGATTTGCCCAGTTTTTTATGACTTAATCTTTCTTTTTTGGCTTTTTTGCCTTGTCCCAGGAAAGTTTTATGGAGAATAAATATTGAATTCTTTTCAATTAAGCCAGGTTTTAGACCCACTTAATAGAAAATGTCCCAACAAATCATCTATTGTATATTTGAGTTTTTACAATTAGTATTTCAATTACATAAGAAAAAATAATTGAAGAAAATCAAGTGCTTAAACATAGGAGAAGACAGGGATCCAGCTGGGTTTCTGAAACAAAAGCTTACCCTTTGATTTATTCCTCCATTGTGAATGTTTGGGTCAGTCTCAGATTCCCCTCCTAAAATACAAATCTTTCTTGGATTGAGGTATATGTTAGCACATGAAGCCCTTTCATTTTGTACAGCCTTTCTACGAAGAGTACCTTATGTCATTTCACAGTTTCAAATAAAGAGACCTGAACTCCAATTGAATACACTGAGATTTAAACTCTATCATCTGACTCCCCAAACTGAATTCTTAATCCCTTGAGGGGAATTATTCAAGGAAGGGAGAATTTTAATGAAGGGATTGATATGATGGATTTGGACTTTCTGTTATCCTCATCTATATATATGTATAGATAGATAGATAGATAGATAGACAGACAGATTGGGAGGTAATATGCAA
This sequence comes from Pipistrellus hanaki, assembly GCF_964339955.1. Lineage (NCBI taxonomy): Eukaryota > Metazoa > Chordata > Mammalia > Chiroptera > Vespertilionidae > Pipistrellus > Pipistrellus hanaki. The sequence continues at coordinate 8,400,921 of NC_140505.1, read as the reverse complement.
ATTAGCCAGTACACAGTAATAGTCATGACTGCTCAGGAGGAGGCTGCGTGCCCAGGTGGGTGAGAGGGGACTGCTGCCATGGATGGTGCAGTCCTGCAGAGAGCAGGGTGGAGCAGGCCTGTAGCAAGTAGAGAGCAGGGCCTGCCTGCCAGCTGCAGTGAGCAGGCAGGCCCGCAGAGAGCAGAGAGCAGGGTCTGCCCACAGAGAACAAGGCCTGCCAGCCAGGGCATGCTGGCAGTTCTGCCTCTGTGCAAGAGCTGCAGAGAAAACACCTTTTCTGACTGCTCATTATCTAAGCTCCTGGTACGCCATTCAAAGTGTTCTTGATAACTTGCATCATAAGAACCCAAGAAGGTAATCTAGGATTTTTCCACCTCACTCTGCTACTAAAGGGGATAAGAAGTGTCATGACCTGCCCTAGCCAGTTTGGATAGAGCTGTGGCCCGCCAACTGCAGGGTCTGGGGTCAACTCTGGTCAAAGACATGTACCTTGGTTTCAGGCTCCTCCCTGGCCAGGGCCCAGGTCAGGGCTCATGCAGGAGACAACCAATCAAAGTGGCCCTCTCACATTGATGTTTCTCTCTCTTTCCTGCTCTCTTCCATGCTCTCTAAAAATCAATGGAAAAATATCCACAGGTGAGGAAAAAAAAAATAAAGAAAGAAATGTCATATCCTATGAAAGAGATATCTTGAAAATGCCTAAAGAACATTGTCATTTTTTTTCATGGTGTAGGCACTGGAGTTCATGTTGATGAAAACACCTTGGTGGCTACAGGCATTGGCAGCAGCAGTAGGATGATAGGATTGCTTAAAAGACACGGAACTGTTCTTTTGGTATATGTTTTTTACTTGTTTGTTTAATTTTTTTTTTGCCAATCCTTACCCTAGGATACTTCATTGATTTTTCTAGAGAATATGGAATAAAGGAGAAGACACAGAGAAAACATTGATGGGGGAGAGACACATGGACTAGCTGCCTCCCATATAGGTCCCAGCCAGCTGGGGATCGAGCCTGCAATGGAGGCACATCTCTTTGACCTGAGTAGAACCTATGACCCTCCCATCCAATGTCTGGGGTTCTAACCACTGAGAAAACTGGACAATAAAATATGGAGAACTTGTGAATGGCTATTTCTGGGTAGAGGTTTAATCTATGTTTAACTCTAACAAGGAATATCTTTAACATTTTATTCAAATATTTAAAATAATTTAAGGTGTCATTCTTGGGCAGTGAAAGTACATGATACATAACCAGCAAGTATTTAAACACAAAGTTGCTAGTTACATATGATTTGTGTAAGTAGGCTTTATGTGTAAAGTCTTCTTCATCTACAAACCAAGGAAAGATTGTAAGAGTCAAAGAGTTGAATCAAGTCCCAGGTGATCAATCAGAAGTGAGGAAGCTGGAGCCCACTGATTATTTTTTTAATTTTTAAATTTTATTTTTCAATTCTAGTTTACATGCAGTGATATTATTATGTATTAGTTTCAGGTATACAGCATAATGGTTGGCCAACCAATACCTTACAAAGTGCTCCCCCTGATATTTCCAGTACCCCCCTACCATTATACACAGTTATTACAATATTATTGACTATATTGCCTATGCTGTACTTGACATCCCTATGACTATTTTGCAGCTACCAATCTGTATTTCTCAATCCCTCTACCTTTTTCACCCATCCACTTAATCCAGTGGTTCTCAACCTTTCTTAATGCCATGACCCTTTAATACAGCTCATCATGTTGTGGTGACCCCCAACCATAAAATTATTTTCATTGTTACTTCATAACTGTAATTTTGCTACTGTTATGAATCATAATGTAAATATCTGTGTTTTTCCGATGGTCTTAGTCTCTACAGCAGCAGTTCTCAACCTGTGGGTCGCACAGGTTGAGAACCTCTAGCAGCGTTGCCTAAGACCATCGGAAAACACAGATACTTACATTACGATTCATTAACAGTAGCAAAATTGCAGTTATGAAGTAGCAATGAAAATAATTTTATGGTTGAGGTCACCACAACATGAGAAACTGTATTAAAGGGTCGCGGCATTAGAAAGATCGAGAACCACTGCCTACTCCCTCTCTCCTCTGGCTACCATGAGTCAGTTCTCTGCATCTCCACGTCTGTTTCTATTCTGTGTGTTTGTTTACTTGGTTATTTAGAGCCCATTGATGTTTAATGTACACCAAGGGGTGAGAAGCAGGGGCCTGGAGTCCACTTCCCCTTCTGCCTGAGGCCCTGTGTGCTCCCGAGATCTCCCTGTCAAATCTTTCTTCTCCCTGGACTCCTCCAGCAATGCTCGAAAACCTGAACTTCAACATATTTAGAACTGTTTGGATGGAGAATGGAGCTCATAAAAACAAAAGGGAGCATTGTTCTTAGGCTACTTGGGCTTTATGAGCTGTGCTGAGAGAATTCCCAGAGGCACCAAAAGAAACAAGACAGGGCAAGAAAATAACCCAAGAGAAAGAGTGAGAGAAATAAGTTTAGAAAGGTGCACATGTCCCAGGGGATAAAGAGTGCAGAGTGAATGAATTTTGCATAGAATAAGAGAAAGTTGGCCACCTCAGGGCAGTAGGAGGAGTTTCTACCTGTGAGCAAGAAAGAAGATTTTCCTACTTTGTAGTAATCTTCAAAGCACACAGAAAATGACCATTGGTTTTTTTAATCTGTCCTTGGGCTGGCTTCTCTGTAAAAGTTTCCTGTATACAAATTTCCTCTTTTGAAATCCATCTATCTTAGTAATGTTTACCACTTGCTAACTTTGTTTGCATGTTGAAAAAAATTGAAAATTACATCACCCAGTAGAATCACAAACACACCATCAGACAGTGTCATTGAGATGCTTCATATAGAGCCTGGAGATGTACAAGCATGGAATGTAGGGTGTCTTAGTTCATTTGGGCCGCTACCACAAAATACCACAGACTGGGTAACTTATAAACAACAGAAATCTATTTCTCCCTGTTCTGATAGCTGGACGTCTTAGATCAGGGTCCTGCATGGTTGAGTGAGGGCAGAGTTCTCTGAGGTGGAAGGAGGGAGTCCTCTCGACCTCTTTTATAGGGGCATCAATTTCATGCATGAGGGTTTGACCCTCACAACCTAATCACTACCTAGAGGATCCACCTCCTGATACCATCATCTTGAGCATTGGGTTTTCAAAATGCAAATTTGGGCCAAAACCAGTTTGGCCCAGTGGATAGAGCATAGGCATGAGGACTGAAGAGTCCCAGGTTCGATTCCGGTCAGGGGCCTGTACCTTGGTTGCCGGTGCATCCCCAGTGGGGGTGTACAGGAGGCAGCTGATCAGTGTTTCTAGCTCTCTGTCCCTCTTCCTTCCTCTCCATAGGAAATCAATAAAATATATTTGAAAAAAAAATGCAAATTTTGGAGAACACAAACAAAATATAGCACAGGAGAACTCACAAAAGACTATTCCTCCCAAGGATGATTCATTTTGCTTTAAAATAACTCATATACCTTCATAATAAAGTAGAATAAGGAGTGCAAAAAGAGAAAAGACAGGGAATTTTTGGTAGAGCAGACAAAATAATAAATGAGCTATTTAAAAATATTGAGTGATTGTAACTAAATGGTTTCAGTTCAACATAGAATTTATTAGTGATTATACTCACAAAGTATAAAAAGGTGCTGCTTTCTCCTACTGCCCTGAGGTGGCCAACTTTCTCCTACTAAGTGACAAATATTTTTCATTGTGTGGTAATTTTATTAAGCTTTCTCGGAATTTATAGAAATTTAAAAATATTATTCTCTTAGGACAGCTGAAGTAATGAGTCTCGAGGAAGTAACCAAGTTAGTAATCAGAAGACTCAAGCTTTGAATCCAGCCTTGTCTGATCCCCAAGTCTCTGCCAAAAAAAAAAAAAAAAAAAAAAAGAGAGTAGTAACTAACGTGAAGTATAATAGAATAGATAATTTTAATATAAAATTGCATAGTATTCTCTGGTGAAAGTTTTCCTTTTGTTTCAGGTTGAAATTTCTTATGATTACAGATGATTACATTTCTTTCTAACACCTATTCATAAACTGTGTAAATTCTCTATCTGCAGTTTTTCATCTTTATATCTGTCCACAGAAACTTTGAAGTCCTTGAGATCCATCTCTGCTGAACATTAAGTTGAAGTGTAAATGTTCACTGTACCCTTAAAGACTATGAATAATTTTAAAATTGTTGTAGGAGAGACTGTAGAATCATGCTCTCTGCACATTTCACAACATGAAGATGTTCATCCCATTCTCAAAGTACGGGGCTGCTTGAATGGCAGTGTCAGATCCCTGTTACCAAATGTTAGAGTCAGTGTAATGATGAGTCGGAGTCCTTATTTTGAGGGCATAATTCTTAGTCTTGAACTGTGCCCAGGAATAAAAGAGAAGCTCTTCCTGAAATCTAAGTTGCAGCCAGACTTCTCAAATATCAGCCAACTGCCCAGTGGTTTCCTCTGCTTCGTTTTGCTAAAGATTTTTTGCAGGACCATCTCTTCAACCCTTGCCCGACTTCTCAGATCATCACAGCAGCCCCCTCTGAAGGATAAAAAGGCAGGACATCTTACCCAGGGAGACCGAAGTACCAGAGAGGATTCAAAATGCCCTTCATCTCAACCTTCAGCTATTTGCCATTGTGTCTGCCAGACTGAACAGACACAGATAACCTTGGCACAGGAATAATGAAAAGAAGTTTCACAATGATACAAATAAAATCAAATATCTTCCCACATGGGACAATCAGCACCACAGCAAAGTGTTTCACTTATGACATAAAGTTTTTAAAACCTTGTCATGCTATTTTATCCAACCCATCTTGGAATCTCTTTGGGGAGCCACAAATCTGTCAGCCCCATTTTTCTGTGCTTCCTTGGGTTGCACTGATTTTTCTGAAGGTTGAGTATTTCTTGCCATGGCAGGGCAGATAAAGCAAAGCTATTGATGGAATACCAAAAATAGTGAAGACACAGCTGTGTACATATTACTAAACCAAAATCAGGACAGATCGCTTAAGAATTTTATGCCATTTCTAAATATGAAAATAAGTTTTAGCAGATGAGGCTTGAGTGTCAAATTATTAAGATTTCAAGGATAATATTAAGGTTCATGGGACATTTAAATAATAAATATAAGTTCAATATAAGAAAGTACTTAAAAAAAAACCCCTCAAATCCTGTCTGAGATATCTCAGAATATATTAGCTCATAAGGTCACTGTGGATATAGTAAATAGTGCCATAATTTAATAGAGAATTGCTGTGGGATTTATTATGTATAGCTTACAAAGAACAGGGCAGACTAGTAAGACTGCTGTGATTGTTGCTAAGCACAAGGCCCAGAGAAATTCTTTCATGTTCACTGTGGCCATCTGAAAACACCACTTGTGAACTGCTCAAGAAATCCTTGGTTCAAAACCAATGAAGCAAAGATTCTTTTGCATTATAATCTATGAAAATAAAATCATAGTTTACATTTATTTGTGTTTTCTCTGTACACTGAGTATTATCCCCAGATTATAAGTTTAAATGACATGGAAGAAAACAAGAGTTCTACAAGCTAAACCAACATGCTCAAGACCCCAAAGTGATTGGCGTGCTCCCTTCTCATCACATCCAGGGTAATGACAACTCTTAGGTAATCAATTTTGGCTATTGACTTTAAGATCCTACAGGGCAGAATAATTCTCTTTGTATGGTTTCTAGAACAGCTCTACTCACATTTGAAAATTTAATCAGTGCTACTTGATAATGAACATAGGATTTTATGGTAGAGAATCAAATTGGTCCTGAGAGGGACGGGTGGAAATCTAACTCTTGGAGCTACCGTAAGTGCTTTCTGCTTTCTTCTTAGTAGCTGAGGGTCATCTGTCCCTCCATCCATCATCCCCCGCCCTCATCAACGTGAAACATCCTCAGGTGAAGAGCCACTTCCACTTAACCTTGAACCGTCAAGCTGAGCAATGGCTAAAACTAGAACACAAATTGCCTGGTCCACTTCACTTAAAATCCTAGAAGACTAACAGTGATTGTTAAAAGGTCATCCACACTTAAGGCCACTTTATAGGAAAGTCATTCCATTCCCATGTCCACAAATGGAGAAGTACTCAAGGCCCAGAGTTCCTTAAAAAGTCTTGAGAGACTATTGAAAAGATAATTCACCTCTAATATATAGGATATAATTCCTTTTACTATGAGAGAGAATACCTAAGTGCTACATATCCACTCATTAGACTAGCATTTCCAAGTGCAGTCAAGAGTCCTGACCAAGCTGTCAGGGTTCAAAGGCAGTAACCAGACAGTGGGGGAAAAGAGTCTGAGATTTGAGTCCTAACATTGGTTCTAACTTACTCTTTGCCTTCTTTGGTTCCTACCTAAACCTGTTTTCAAATTTGACTAATTCTTTTTTTTTTTTTTTTTTTTTAATATGTTTTGTTGATTTTGTACAGAGAGGAAGGAAGAGAGATAGAGGATTAGAAACATCAATGAGAGAGAGTCATCAATCAGCTGCCTCTTGCACACCCCCTACTGGGGATATGCCCGCAACCAAGGTACATGCCCTTGACCAGAATCGAACCTGGGACCCTTCAGTCCCCAAGCCGATGCTCTATCCATTGAGCCAACCGGTTTCGGCCAGATTTGACTAATTCTGTGAGCTACCAGTAGTCTTAAAAAATGTGCCAAGGTCAGTTTCAGTTTGTTCATTTAAAATTTATTTTTATTTTTATTTGACTGGTAAAAATGAATGCTTTATAAATGTGTTCATTAACAAGGTATATTTTGGAATAAAGGAAAATATTGTAAGTATATTTATTATAAAATATTACTTTTATTTAAAACTAGAGGCCTAGTGCATGAAAATTGTGTACTGGGGGGCAGGGGAGCGGGGTGGGGGGGAGGGTCCCCACAGCCCAGCCTTGTTAGATCTTCACTTACCAGGTTAGGCCTGGTTCACCCCCACCAGGAATCAGGCCTAACCCAGCAATCAGACATCCCTCTCATAGTCTGGGTTTCTCAAAGTCCAGAACCCCTTGCTCCTTACTGTCCTGCCTGCAGCTGAGGTGGAAGAGGCTCCTGCCACCACCGCTGCACTCGCCAGCCATGCGCCTGGCTTCTGGCTGAGCAGTGCTCCCCCTGCGGGAGTGCACTGACCACCAGGAGGCAGCTCCTGCATGGGCAGGGGTGGGATATGGGAGGTTGGCCAACCGGGAAGGGACTACAGGAGGACTCCAGGGCATGTGCGGCCCATTTCACTCAATCTGATCAGCTGGATCACAGCAGCAAGCTAACCTACCAGTCAGAGCACCTGCCCCCTGGTGGTCAGTGCACATGATAGCAAGCAGTTGAGCTGCCTTAGCATGTCATTAGCATATTATGCTTTAATTGGTTGAATGGCTAACCAAACAACCAGAAACAGCATATTAGGCTTTTATTATATAGGATATGCTAATACAAATGTGTACCAAACATTTAATAGGGCGTGCCACCATTGGAGAGTAGGTTTATAGTTATCTTTTATTTATCTTCTTATATATTTCTGTGTTATTTTTCATGTTTTAATCCAAATCTATTACTACAAAATAAGATATAAAAGTGCTCATTACTAGAAAAGTTCATCAAAGACCTAGTATTTTCACAATGTTCCTAATGCATACATTCTCACAACTCCAACTATTAAATGGTTATGGTTACATGGAGAACATTGAGAGGGGGTAACAAGAACATAAGCTGTATAATGAGGGAGGAGTCACAGGTAACCATATAATTTGTGAATAGCTACTTACTGAAAAGCATTAGAATTTAAAGAGTAGCATGTTTTATATGAGCACATGTGTGTGCATGTGTTTAAGAAAGAGGAGAAAGAGGGAGGATAGCTAATAGATAAGTTGCCCCTAACATTCCGAAGGACGAGAAGAGACTGAATAAAATTCCAGCAGTGAGGTTTAGATGTAAATATTGAACCAGCATTTCTAAGATAACTAAAATATCTATGGCTAGCACAGAAGCCCTGATCTGTAGGTATGTGTATAACAAGGGTGACAACACCTTAGCTACTGTGTAATCAAAAGCCTAAGACTATATGGTCTTCTCAAAAGAAAGAAAAGTATTAAATCTATTGAGACTTTAATATGTGAGAAACTGGAAAAGAGTAGTATCAATAAAAGTCATGCTGCAGGAACAATCTCAAATCTCAGTGGCTCATTTCTATTTGTATTCTATGCCCACTGTGGCTCAGCGATGGTCCTTCCCATGTCTTCTTTACTCCTCGGCTCTGTGATGGAACTGTCTCTGTGTGGAAAACAGAGGGCCTTGTGGCAGACTTAAATGGCAAAACACTCACTGGGTCCTAAAGCTTCCCCACCAAAGTGACATGAATCACTTCTAACTTATTTTTCACCAAAGTAAGTCATATGGCCAAGCCTAATTTTAATTCCTTCCCAGGGAGAGGCAGCAAGTATTTTAAATCATAATCCTTTAAGCACTAGGTATAATTATGAAATTCACCAGGAAAGAAAAACAGTGAGGTAAACTAAGACATTACTCCTGTTATTATGCTATTCAAATTATTAAAAACGATTTACACACATGAAAATTCTAGGCATTTAACATAATGATATCTTTGAAAATGATAGCATGATTAAAGCTGGAAAGACACCATCAAGGTTTTGGAATTGTCTTAATTTTTATAATCTTATATAAATCTTGATGTGTAAATTTTAAGTCTAGACTTTACTTAAAATTCAAAAGTAGTTAAATTGAGTAAATAAGTTGTTGGGGATGGAGTGGGAATAAAGATAGGGCAAAAAGAAAAATAGTTCTATGGTTGAGAATTCAAACTCCCTTAAAATTTAATTAGCGAACGTTGAGGTCTAATAGATACCGGGTACAGCAATAGGTAATTTTACCTTACTTTTTTTTTTTTTTTTTTTTTTTTTTAAAGTAACTTTTCCTTAAAAACTCTTGGTTGGCTAATTTATTATTTTTACCATTGAAAGAATATATTAAATTCACCAGCTCTTAATGGCATTAATGAGACTTAAACTATGATAACTAACTCCAAGTTCACTTTTCTTAGTCTGTTCATCCACACATTTAAGGCTCTAAAGAGCTATACATGAACTCTATAAGGGAGCACCAAGATTTGGGATCAGGCACAGAGAAATTCTCTAACATTTGGGCTGCAGCATTAGGGAGAGATTTTGGCAGAAGGTAATTTGGCAGCAGAGAGCTGCCATACTCAGTTGAAGCAACTCCTTGCTCCACGCCACAGAGCCTGTATGGCAAGGTGAGCTTATAGGCTTTTCTATAATAGATAAGGTCCCCACCACTCAAAAGCTCCAGGAGAAAGGCTCACCATTCGAGTAAAAGAAGAAACTCAGACAGGGCTTCAAGTACATCCACTGAATTCAGACTCTGGGCTCTGAAATTCCTCCATAGCATTGCCTCTTCCACATACAGGAGAAGACTTGGTGTAGGGTGTGTGACAGTGGGTGGAATAATTGGTGGTTGATTAAACAGTCTTGTTGTTAGGAAGGCATGTGGTCTAGGGATTTTGTGTTTGATGATTTATTTTTAGGCTCAATGACTGGTTTCTGTCCCTATCTAGTGCCTCTTATGATGGCCTGAACCCATTTACCAGATGACTAGAAGGAACTGGAGCCATTTGTGTCACCAAATAGAACTAACTGGTACCCACGGAGTGACTTCACGACATGAATATGTCCATATATTCAGGTAAGTTTAATGCTTTTTGGTCACCACTATTTATTTTTCACACTTTTCCTTAGAATAAAAAGAGTCACCTTATCATGCTGAAAGCCCTCTGTTATAGGGCTGGGTTTTCTGGGAAATAGATTTAGATGGAGTTGAAGATGCAGCTTGTCTATTTGTGGCTTTGGCATCAACACCAATAGAAAGGAAAAAAGGGGGAGGCAGCAGGTGGGGCCTGGTGGCATAGAGAAATTGAGCTCTGGAGCTAAAATGATGAAATTGAGCTATGGGGCAAAAGACAGGGCATTTATGTTATCATCTTCATTAGCATTAGATGTGGGCTACCCAGAGGGACATGGTCTTGGGTGAGTTGGTTTTATGAAGATGAAGGGATAACAGAGAGGTTACAAATGGAGGCCACCTCTGACAGTACTCCCAACATCTGAGACAGGTCCAACGTGGAGGACTATCTGTGTAGCAGGTCCCCTTGTCCATCACGGTCAACCCCTGGAGCTACTCAGAACCCTTCCTTTAAATACATTTGGGGAGCAGAAACTAAGGTTAAAGGTAGGCCTCTCTGCTAAAAGGAAACTTAGCAGAGAAGGGTTAGTGTCCCTGGCCCCACACAATCACAGAGAGCTTTTATGGAGTGGCAATGGCACTTAACACGTCTTAAGGCAGCTCCTCAGGTCCTTGGCAATGAATTTACAGCAATGTTCTCTGAAGACCATCAGACTTGGCGGAGAGGACTATAGCCCTCTGAATATATAGCGCCTGGGGACGGGCTCCTCTTTCTGAAACAGGTTAGTAGCTGACAGACTGGGATGTGATCTACGTGTTCAAAATTGAGGTGCTGTGAGTGAGAGGGGATCTACTGCCAAGCCCCACAGATATTGCTCCTGTTAGAGAAAAAAGAATCCTCCAGAACCACATGTTCTTCCATTTCTTACAGCTTCAGTATACTTGTAGGAGACTACCATCATATATACGATCCCTCAGTGTCACCATGAGGGGCATGACTGCACCAGGGCCAGGTGCTCTGTCTGTCTCAGCACTCAGTAATATGCCAGGAGATGTTTTTCCAAAGGGCATATAATTCTCTACTACAGGTAGCGTGGCTGTGTTCCAGACCCTCTGGAGGCTGCATGGTGATGCTCCCCCTGGGCTGCCTTAAGTTCCACATGACACCTTTTCCTACCACAGAGACCTCTCCTATCACAAGTCTGCTGCCTTGTGTGGCCCACGTGGCAAGGCTGTGGCACCGGAGTCTGAGCATGGTGCAGACCTGCTTCCTGTTCCAGGCCCGCTCTAAGCTGATAGCTCCATTTGTCACCAAGTGCTCGAGCCAGGCCAGCACTTCCAGGTGTGGAATATGCAGCCTCCAACCCCAAAGAGGCTTTGCATTTTCTAAATTCGTAGCAGGAGGCGCAAGATGCCTTCATTTATCTTTGACTTTGGCTGGTATGTCTTGGCTTGCCCAGGATCACCGGCTGCCTAAACATTTTAGCGATGTAGAAAAATTATGAATATTCATAAGGCTTTCCCCCCACCTTATCCACAGTTTCACTTTCAAATATTTCAGTTATCTGAAATCAACTGCAATCCAAACAATTGAGAAAAAAAAATTCCAGGAATAAACAATACATACATTTTAAACTTTGTGTCATTCTGAGTAGCATGTTGAAATCTGGCACCCTCCCACTCCTTCCCACCTGACTTCTCCCTATGTCCAGTGTCTCCACACTGTAGACTCTCCTCAACCACTGGTCACTTAGCAGTCATCTCATGGATCCCATGGACTGACGCGGTATTGCAGTACTTGTGCTCAAGTCACCCTTATTTTACTTCATCCTGGCTCCCGTGTGTGTAAGTCCTATGGCATGGTTCTCTCCTCACCACAGGATGCGTGGGAAGTCTCCATGAAATTTTCCATGAGAGCCTTTCCCTCAGAACCACACGGCAGCTTTCCTTGAAAGAGCCAATACTATCCTTCACTACAACTACTACAATCTACACAGACTAAAGGTTTACCTTAAGCAGGATAAGGAGCAGCAATGGAGAAATTTCAGTATTGGAGAAATACTCAGAGATGTGGAGGAAACAAAGAGGAAATGTGGAAGATAGAAAGCTTGAATTTAGAACGTAAGAAAAGATAGAGGAATAAAAATTTACTAAGTGTACATGTACATCAGACTGTTCAGAGAGGAACGCGTTTTGTTTTTTTAGGCATTTTACTTTAATTTACCCTCTGGACCTTTGTAGACACTTTTAGTAAATTTGATTTGGTGGACAGTTGGCCTATTTCCTGAAGTTTATCAGAATCCTATTATACTTTAATCCTCTCTTAAAGCACTTATTCTTGGCTCTGGATTGTCCACAAATCCAATTAGCACCCTCTCAGCTCAATTTCCAAGTATTTAATAGCAAGACTGAGTAGATGAGATTGAAAAGGGATTCCTATAACACAAAAGTTGTCATTAGCCTACTAAGAATAATGGCATTCATATTCTAAAATTTTTCCCTTAAGACTGGGATATAACCAAAACTATCACTGTAACAGCAATAACAATAACCAACTTTAGTACACTCTACAAAACTGGCGCACAAACACCATTTTAGCTACTTTTTTCAATAACCCTTGGAGAGCAGCTAAGCAAATAAATTCTTGATATAATATTGATCTGATTTGGGAAAGTGTGAAAATTGCCATTTATCTATGTAATACTGATGATAAAACCTAAAATTGCTTAGGCAGTTTAGAATTCGTGAAGTTTAAACTTTGCTCAATGTCATAGCATCCATTGTCTCTTAACCCTGTCCCATAATATCAAACCATGTTTTCTTGCCTCAAAATATTCATCTTTCTCTGTCTGTCATCTAACAAAAATTGGCTACTCTTTTTACAAACATAAAGGAAGAAAAAAACTGTCATTTAAATATTCCGATAGTCAACATCCATCCATGCACACAGCAAAAATACACTGAATTTTTATGTCCAACTCGTATTGACTTCGGCTGATGCTTTGGGAGGTTTCTATGGCTAATCATCCTATTACTTTAATTCTTCTCCCTTCCTCTTTCCTGGGGCCACCTTACTGAAATGGACTTTGGCTGACCGAAAAATGAATGAAGAGGCTACATGCAAATTTCATTTGAGCTTACATTGAATCTTTAGAAGTCAGAACCATCAGTGTTCTTGGGAAATGCAGAGCAGCCCTATGATAACCAGTCTACTCCAGAAATTGAGCACATGTACATGCACTCCAGGAGCAAAGGGTCACCAGGAATTGTTTGAGAAGTCATTGGCCCCCTCGGTTTAATGGTGCCTTAATGTTCCCATGACACCACACAATGTGATGCTGCCTTGCTTGCAGAGAACACTGACCAAGGTTAGGGTACTGACACATTTTTACAAAGCCGGTTCACAGTGTTTTAGTGTCTGTCTTTATGTCTAAAGACATTGTTAGGGTATTTATTTATTTTAAAATATATTTCTATTGATTTCAGAGAGGAAGGGAGAGGGAGAGATAGAAGCACTCATGATGAAAAAATCATTAATAGGCTGCCTCCTGCACACTCCCACTGGGGATTGAGTCCAAAACTCAGGCATGAGCCCTGCCGGGAATCAAACCATGACCTTCTGATTCATAGGTCGATGCTTGACCACTGAGCTACACCACTGCCGGGCCATTGTTAGGGTCTTTACATTCCAGCCATTGTTCACTGAAAATCCTAAGCAGCTCCAGTGATGGCTTTTGTAGCAGAAGCAGCACAGGTCTATGGAGCGCCTGGCATGTGGGCTGCATGGCTGAAGCCACTCTTGCTTTTAAGGGGCTCTTCCCTGTCTCACTGGTCCCTCTCCTCTTTCACAGAGGCCAGTCGGCTGGGACAGTGACAAGTGTCACCTTGCACCATTCCTGAGGCATCTCTGGTTGTGCATGGTGCTTTCTCCCACACCTCAGAGCAGGGCTAGAGTCGGGGGTTACTCTTCTGCACCAGAATCTCCACCTGTACCCTCAAAAAGCTAAAAATTCTAGAGGACTATGCTCAGAGTCTATGGCAATGTACTTATATTTTTAAAGAGGCTTTCTTAAAATCCTTGGCTGACCCAGTAGCTCAGTTGGTTAGAGCACTATCCTGATACCCATGGTTGGGAGTTTGAGCTCTGGTCAGGACACATACAGGAAGCAACCAATGAATGCATAAATAAGTGGAACAGCAAATTGATCTCTCTCTCTCTCTCACTCATCAATAAATAAATTGAAAAAAAAATTCTTGATGTTTTTAATGATGCTGTGTTTTTATGAGGATGTTATTTCTCAACCAATCCCCTTTCTCTTTCAAAATGTCCTTGTATCTTCTGTGACTTTCCACGGTGCTTTTGCAATCAAGGTTGAGCAAGTGTTAAAATGTCCCCATCTCTGATGGAAGATAATATTTTGTTTTCCACTGACCCAGATAAGAAACTGCAATGTGAGGGAAGGTTAGTCACCATACTAACCATACTATGCAAAATGTGGCTATCCTTACTTATTTTGATTCATTATGGCTATGGACCAGTGCAACGTATAAAAGAAATGATCGTTGCCTTAATCCAGGAGCCCATGAAGCATAGGCTGTGGTAACATAGGCTGCTCTTTCATTAGGGAGTGAGATTTCAGGGATATGGGAGTGGGACAAGGTAGTGAGTAGAAACAGAGGGAGAGCCACCCTTCCTTGCTCAGCCTCCCACAAAGGCCTGAGTCCTCAGGAATCTGTGATTACCTAAGGGTGACGATCAATGAAAGATACGTACATATTTCCCAAAATATAATTTCATTTCGCTTTGTAAATTGCAGTCTGAAATCGAGTTAATATTCAAGCAATGTAGTCATAATTTTGGTAATGACATGGCACACTTTTCTAATTCACTGAGAGTGGTGAAATGATTAATTTTTTCAGGCTTGATGAAATCAATACACTTAAATTAACACAAGATTTAAGGCCAAATAGATAACTTCTCCTCTCCTTCTCCCTTGTGCCACAAACATCCATATGTACTGGAAAATAGACAATATTCATACTTATAGAAAAAATAAATAAAACAGAGAGGGCAGATGCCATGTTTTCAGGGCAATGTTAGATCTCTTGCAATGACTCCTACAACTCTTAAAGAGGAAAAGGAGCATCTGGTACCTTGTGAGCATACACCAAAAAACAAAAACAAAAACACAAAAACAAACTGATTTACATGACGTATTCAATAGAGTTCTGAAGGTCACACTTGAATTAAAATTGGGTAGCCAAAACCGGTTTGGCTCAGTGGATAGAGCGTTGGCCTGTGGAATGAAAGGTCCCAGGTTCGATTTCAGTCAGGGGCATGTACCTTGATTACGGATACATCCCTATTGGGGGCTGTGCAAGAGGCAGCTGATCAATGATTCTCTCTCATCGATGTTTCTAACTCTCTCTCCCTCTCTCTTCCTCTCTGTAAAAAATCAATAAAAATATTTTTAAAAAAATATAATTGGGTAATTGGCTACAACAAAATTCGACAGTAAGCCCAGGCTTTTCTGACCCTGTGTTTATCTCAGCTGAGAAGTTCTGACTTGTTATTTTATTATTAACCCATAACATGTACTGTAGTTATCTTGTGTATAATGATTAACATTTGACCTCTTTTATCATGTGTGTTTTCAAATGATGAAGCATCTGTGAGCCACACATCATCATCATTTTTCCTGATTTACAAAAATCACTTCTACCCTTTTTAAGCGACACCCTCAGGCTAGATCAAATTTAATGAGATGACCTTTCCTGCATAATTTCCTTCAAAGACATACAGAGAGATATTTTACTACATTTATAATTGTAGACCAGTTTTATAGACTCCTCAGCAGCACGTTTAGAAGAAGACTCATACAGATTGATATATGTGACGAGAAATTATTCACGCAATTTTTCATTCTCTCGTTCATTCTGCTTGTGGCAGTGGAAAGCATTAGTATGGAGCGGTGTCTTTTAGCATCTGTAGCAATCCAGCAGATGCTGGATGAATGAATCATTTGCCTGAAATGCAACAAAGCAGTAAGATGTTTGCTTGCACTATAGTATCTGCAAGACAGTGAGGCATTAAGTAGTTCAAGGGATCTGACCCTGGACTAGGTGAGCAGCAAGTCTCCCTCAGACCTGTCCCTGCATGTATACAGGCACGTTTTCACACTCACCTCAATCTTGTTCATGTCATTACCCCCTCTATTGGAAAGTGGAGGGGAGTAAGTGCATTGGATGAGGGAAGATGGCTGTATGGATGAGGACCGGGATCATAGTGTGATATGGCAAAGTCCAAAGTCAATTTACTTTGAAAGTAAATGAGACTCACAATATGGTCCTCATGATGAAGCAGTTGCTTGCCTCTGTTCTGTATGTGCTTATTGTTAGTCAAAGAAATGACCCTTGATATGTCTCACTTATAAGCTCAGCATCTCTACCTGAGAAAAATTCAGGAATGGGGAGGGGGTAGGTAAGAGGGGAAGAAGTCAACACAAAATCAATTGGCAAATCATTGCAAAGAGAAGAAGTTGCAAGGTAACGAGCAGAATGCTCTATGAAGGTGGAACAGAGTTGGCTCCTACAGCACTGCTCTCATCTTGTCCTATCCTAGTTCTGTGACATCCTTATTCAAAGGAATAGATGAGAGAAAGTTGAATGTAGTTTTGAATGTGACAAAGACTTTATATTTGACAGCATCAGCATGTTACTACTCCCGACCTCATGTACCTCCCGTACTTTTGCATAATTGTGAGGCTTGGGGGAAGGCTATCAGATAAAAAATGAGTACTCATTTTTGTATTAATGTAGAATGTCTGAGTTACTAAGTGCCATTCAGCATATTTGAAAAAAGAAATAACTTCTCAACGTCTACAAAAATCTAATGTGAATTAGAGGGCTGATTCCTTTAAAGATTATATTTAATTTTATATTAGTCATTCAATTTTTACCTCCAGGGAAACCTGATATATAACTAACTTTAGAATTTAAAAGTGATTAAATACTTAATTAAATTGAACAATGAATGTATAAAGTAACAGAAATTAACATTATATGAAGGATATTTTAGAGGATTTTAATATTTGACAATTTTTGTTTGCTTTTTAACACATGAAGCACTTTTTTGTTTTATACATATAAGATTATGTCTCAATTTTATCATTAATTTATACCTGTGTATATATATAATGATCTCAAAAGAGTTTTTGGCTTTTTCAGTTGTGCTTTAAGCTCCTAGCACTCATTTAATTCAATCTTTTATTTCCTCATGTATTCATTTATGGAGTGTATTTTTTTTTTCAATATGCCATCTGTGGAGTAGACACATCTTCATGCTAAGCTAGTTTCTCCAGAAATACAAATGATTACCTTGCATTATCTTTAACTAGCACAGCTTAATGGGTCAATTTGTAGACCCCTCACAGAGAGCAAGGTCCTCTGGCCAGGACTAGGTCTAGATGTGACTGTTGGAAATTGGGCTATTACTAGACACAGATGCTTCCTAAGTAGGATGCCATATTTAGAGATTTTGGTTCAAAGAAGAATACTAAAAGCACATGAGAGGGGAGGGAGGTGTTGGGAAGAAGGTAGCAAGAAGTATGACCACAGTAGATGAAGCATAGAGTGGAATGACTCCAAGGCCAGGTTAGAGCGACCCACCTTCCAGATTTGTCTGGCACTGAAGGGTTTCCTTAGATTCAGGACTTTTGGTGCAAACAGGGACAGGTGCTTATCCTAACCCTAAACCTAATAGGAAGTTATGATACTCAGTACAAATAAATGATATGATACTATAAACAAGGACTAGAAGATTCTCTCTAGTGATGAATTTCATTCCTATTTTCTTATTAGGACAATAAAAAAAAGTCACTTAGCTCTTAGAACTCTTGTACTACTTGAAAATAATTCATCATCTAAATTCACTTGATGCTTCTAAAAACAGTTCTTTAAGGAAAAATATTTTGGCTCATCAACTCACAAAATTACTAGTTGAAAGGACCCTACACACCCTTATAATGCAGGAAAATGTAATGTTTCATATTATTCAAATTATTGCCTTTTAGTTCAAATAGATAAAACTTTTCATATTGTTGTGATTTATAAAAAATACTGAAGTTAAATTATTATTTTTTTAAATATATTTTATTGATTTTTTACAGAGAGGAAGGGAGAGAGATAGAGAGCTAGAAATGCTGATGAGAGAGAAACATCGACCAGCTGCCTCTTGCACACCCCCTACTGGGGATGTGCCCGCAACCAACGTACATGCCCTTGACCAGAATTGAACCTGGGACCTTTCAGTCCGCAGACCGACGCTCTACCACTGAGCCAAACCGGTTTCGGCTCAAGTTAAATTATTAAAATGGAATAAAATATATCCTAAGATCACTCATTTACTTTTGCTCAATTATTACTTCCAGCATTAATATGTGCAATTAACATTTATGTAGGGCCATGAATTTAAGACATTTTATTAGATATACATATCAAAATAGTTGTGTTTTGTTTTTCAGGAAAGCCTTAATTTAATAGCATCCAAATAAATCTCTTTTGATCAAATAACTTGGTCATTCCTTGAATCAATTGTCTTTTACCAAATAGTTCACATTCAACTTGATATTATTGTCCATATCTGGATTGGAAATTGCTTCATATTCCTATTTTTTTAAAAATAATCCACTCTTTCCTAAAACAAAGTATCACATTTCATAAACTAATTAATTTTAGTAAGGCCATTTAGTGAAGTACATGTTCCTAAGTATAGATATTGTTCACTGGGTTTACAGATACCAGACAGACATAAGCAGTGCCTTAACTTTGGGGAGTGGGTGAAGGAGTCTTCATGCAGATAGCACAGTCATTGTGTAACAACAGGAATGAGATAAATGCTTGTCTGGGACCCTTAGCTGCTAAGATGGTCCCTAAAGTATGAGATCTGCCCACTTTTACTATCTTCGCTTACACATGCTCGTTATTATGGAATGCTCCAACAATTTAGCTACGGAATGTAAATACATAGAGGGGCTTCCTATGGTGATGAATGATTCATGATGCTTTAAAGACATGAGATTTACTTTTAAAAATATCTTTTTATTTTATCATTAATAATTGTCGTCATCCAGTTTTCACGTAAATCAGCGTCCCATAATAAAAAGGCAAACTGATGTATTGAATCTGAGATAAAAATCCATCATGTCTTCCAAACTTTATTTTCACATTTTTGTGTGCACTTGTGGTGATTCAAGAGCCTTTTATTTATTTATTTATTTTTTTAGGAGTAACCATTTGACTTTCAGTTATTGAGTAGCTTGATTTAAGGAATGACAAAGTTATTTGGTCAAAAGAAAGAACAAAAGAGAAAGAAAGAGACACTGTGACATCCTTGTCACTGTATATATTCAAACTGAATTTTTATTGATCATTAAGATTCAAAGCACATTAAAAAATAAAGAATGGAAATAATGTGAAGAAATGTCTGGACCAACAAAAGACAGTGACTTGTCTGTCTACTACTAAATAATGTCAGACCTTTGATTGATTATTGATAATACCCCATTCTGAAGCTGCATTGTAAGCTTGTAAAAAATGCATTTGCAAGTTCAGTTTTATCTACTCCAGGAGTAAGTTTTTGTGTTGGTTAACAAACTTTCCTTCAAGAAAGAGAAAATAGAACTATATGCAATATATGTTTTCAAAAAGCTTGGCTATCTATTGCATGATATTTCTTGCTCTGTTTTGTAATTTTCATCCTTTTGTAGTATTAATTTTAATAATTTGTCTCATTTCAGTAGGTTAGGTGAACCTAAACATAGCTTACATATGTTGGGAATGCAATTACAAATCAGAAAAGGCTGAGGAAGTTAAAGACAGGAAGTATGTTTACTCACTTATGAATTTAGTAAGTATTTGTTGTGCATTTCCCACATTTGGAGGACTGCAAAGTACCTGGGAAACTAGGGATAAATAAGAAGAATAAGGTCCTTAACCTCAAGTAGCTTACATTTTAGTAGGCATGGGTGATAAACTTTAAAGCAATAAACTAAGCTTCAATTTGTGTTAATGAAGAAAATAAAGCAGGTACCAAAGGTACCTGGCATCATTAAATTCATAGAGATAGAAAGTAGAATGGTGGTTGCCAGTGGCTAAGCAGAAGGGAAATGAGGAGCTAGTGCTTAATGGGTGCAGAGTTTTAGTTGGGGAAGATGAAGTAGTTCTGGAGAAAAATGGTGGTGATGATTGCACAACAATGTAAATGTACTTTGAGCTGTATATTTAATTTGGCTTTAATTAAGTATTAAATTAATTTCTGAGCTGTATATTTTAAAAATGCCACTGAGCTGTATATTTAAAAAATGGTTAAGATGTACCTTTTACCATAGCATGGATTAACCTAGAAGGTTTTTAACTAAGTAGAATAAGCCAGATAAAGACAAATACCATATGATTCCACTTATATATGAAATCTAAAATAAAAGTAAACAAACGAAATAGAAATAGACTCATAGATACAGAGAACAGACTGACAGTTGACAGTGGGGAGTGGGGTTATGATGTTGAGTGAAAAGTGTGAAGGGGTTAAGAAGTAAAGTTGATAGTTACAGAATAGTCACAGAAATGTCATTTATAGCATAGGGAATATAGTCATTAATGTAATAACCATGTATGGGGCCAGTCAGGCATCCCCCAAGGGCTCCTGAACTGCAAGAGTGCACAGACTGGGCAGAGGGACCCAACCTCCCTGAGTGCACGAATTTCATACACAGGTCCTCTAGTAGAGATATAATTGAAGCATTTCTGCTTAACTTTGAGTCACTCCAGATAGTGGAGTTGAAAATGACATACAGGCATAATAAAGGCCCTAAAATTAGTGTAATCTGAGGTCACCCATATGGAGGCCCTCTTCTCTTTAGGATTCAAATAAAGTGACTAAACTCCACCCTCCATTGTAACATAATCTTTCACTTTTCCTTGGTGATGGGGTTGGACTTGAAAATGGGGTTGGCTTTCTCTCAGCAACTTGAGAATCTGTCCACCTTCAGCCTGCCTTTCATGTTCCACACTCCCCTGGGTCAAGATCAGTGCTCAAAGCTCACTTTGGGTCCTGCTGGCTTTACTGTTGACCAGTCTGCACTCAAGGAGTCCTGCCAAATTCTTTTATATCTTACACTGTGCCAAATTCTTTGTATGCATTATCTCATTTAATCTTCACAGCATTCCTATGAATAAATATAATCATCATCACCATCTTCTGAGGTAAATGTGTTTCTTCATTCCTTTTACTGAGAATGTTGAGAACAAATAGCAGAAGGTTGCTTTTCCTAGGAATTTATCAATCATTGTCTGTGGAACAACGTGTCATTCCCAGTGTCCCTTTGCTGGTCCAGGAGTCCTGCCCTTCTGTGAGTCCCTTTTTTTCCCCCTCCCCCCTGTTTGGAGTCCTCCCTCCCAGCATATATTCACACCTCCAGGCATCTCCAAACTTTCCATTACTTTTTTTGGTAGCACAAGATAACTCTTCATTTAAAATGTTCCCACTTATCCTAGGAGCTATTACATAAAAGAAAGTGGTCACACTGATGTGTTGCTATGATCCTGTTAAAGAAAACAAAACAAAACAAAACAAACAAACAAAAAAACAACAACACACCAGCCCAAAAGGAAGTCTCTTGTGCTGAAGCCCATAACACAGCCTATTTACAGATTCAACCTTCAGCTGACCATTAAGATGACAGAAATGCAATAATATTAATGGTCAATCTGGAATATTCTGCTCAGCACCAAAGAAGTTATCTTTCATGTGCCCCCCTCAAAAAAAAAAAAAAAAAAAAAAAAAAAGAAGAAGCTGAAGCAATCTGCCTGCCTGATAGCATCCCACCCCTTCCCTTAGGGAAGCTAACCTGGTGGATAGCATTGAGATTGAGTTGAATTGTAGGATACCCAGTAGGTGCTGGGAAACTACTTGGTTTGGGGGAGGAGAGGCACATTGACATTGGTTGCAAAATCTTAGGCTGCTCTCTGGGATGGATATATATATATATATATATATATATATATATATATATATATATGTATACACATATATACATACATATATACTATATATATATATATGTATATAAAAGCCAAATGACCAGAATGTCAGAATGACTGAAAGGACTGGAATGAACAGTTGCTATGATGTGCACTGCAGCAGCCAACCCACATGATCAAGGCCCTGATCAGCTCCCACCAACCTTCCTTGGCCTCTCCCTCGCTGCCCAGCCCAATGGGCCCCCATCGGGGTGGGCTGGCTGGACCCCACTTGTGTACAAATTTGTGCACTGGGCCTCCAGTCATTTATAACTGCACTCTCAAGGATATTCTCATCTTCAGCCAAAATAAGCTCACAGAGAAGGCTTATTTCTTTCTGGCTGGCAAAGTGGAATTGTGATTAAAGGCTTTAGCTTTGGTGTCAGAATGTTCAGGTGTAAATTTTGGATATGCTGAAATTCTATGACATTAGGCAGTTTAAACCCTCTAAACTTTAGTCCTCTCCTCAGAAGATGGTGATGATGATTGTATTTATTCATAGGAATGCTGGGAAGATTAAATGAGATGATGCATAAAAAGAATTTGGCACAGTGCAGGATATAGAAGAGGTTTGAATAAATATTAGAAATTATACACCCTTCTTTAATTTTCTACCCCTCTTCAATTTTCTTAGGGAAGTCTGAGTTATGTTCTACTTTGTTAAAACAGAGAGAATTTTGGTCTGACAACTGAATCAATGATTTTGAGCAGAAAAACACAAATCAGTTTTAAGTAATTTTATAACAGTTGAAGCATATTTTCTGTCTTCAGAGTATAGATTTTATAAAGGTAACTTGGCATGTTTTAACTATGGAATTTCAAGTCAGTCCCTATTTTTTCTCCCAAACACACAATTATATTCTTTAACATTTAAAAAAAAAAAGGTCTTCCGTCAAAATTAAGTCATTTTGGAAAGATAAGCTCTTCTCTTAGTTTAAAAATATTTGCATAAAATAAATCATTTTCAAAGTTAACTTCACATCATGAAAGTAGAATTATTAATGGACTACTGAAGACACACATACAGGAAAAAAATTCCCATATTCATCATTCTCATCTGGCCTCAAAAAGAGAACATTTGGTCATAGCTTGGAGTTAGCTATCAATTCCACTGTGGAAAGAAATGACCTACTTCACTTCAGTATTTCTCACTGGAGATTAAGATATATAAAAGTTAAAGGATAGTATCATTCTGTATATATCTATAAATATATATATATATATATATATATATATATACACACACATATATATATGTGTGTGTGTGTGTATACACATACATGTATAAATATAAATGTTAAACTTTACAAAATTATATATATAAAATTTATGACAAATATATTTCAAGTGTCTGCATTTTACTTAAATTTAAAATGTTAAAATTCTATAAACATTTTATTATAGCTTTTGCTCTGCCATTTCCAGAAAAATAAAAATTTTAAAAAGTCATCTTAGATTTATATTTTATGAATGTTTCACTTGTAACTCCATTTGGATTAAAAATAAAGGCCAAACTTAATTCCATTTAGCTATATTTAAAAATAACATCCTGAATAATGAGGTTATAACAATGGATAGTTCTAAGTTGATTGTAGACTGTTGTTCCTCTTTTTACTTCCTTCACTCAGATTTCTCAGGACCCTGTCACGGCAGCTAGAATGTGGCAAGATGACACCTCCTGACAGGCTGGGGGCTTGAATATCTGTGAGAGGAGACTACTGCTAAGAGGAGCAGATCTATCCTCCTGGAAATCAGCTGGTTCTGGAAGTGCCTTGTGCTTTCAGTCATCCAGACCCCCTCGCATGTGACTCAGGAAATGGCATTGTGAGCACTTTGATAATTTCTGAATTTTATACCTAGCTCTTCATTACTGAGTGGTTTAGTGTCCCCAGAATAGTTGAGGGAAATAAAGTGGCACTTTGAAAATTAATGAATAGTATCATATAAAAAATTGAGGTGCTATATACCTAAACACGAAAGTAAATGTAAATTAGGCAGTT
The DNA here is from genome assembly GCF_964339955.1 of Pipistrellus hanaki. Lineage (NCBI taxonomy): Eukaryota > Metazoa > Chordata > Mammalia > Chiroptera > Vespertilionidae > Pipistrellus > Pipistrellus hanaki. The sequence goes on along the minus strand of NC_140505.1, from coordinate 8,377,104 downwards.
GGGTGTGTAAGGATAGAGGTATTGAAATGTTCCACATACCTCCTCCCTCCCCCCAGAGAATGTTTCATCTTTGATGAAATAGCAAGAGTTACCTGAAGATTGGTTGAGGTGAGCACAGGGGAAGAACAGATGGGCTTAACTAGAGTGTACACACTGGGAACTCAAAGACTATATTGTTCAGTGGGTAAGGGGGAGCCGGATTGGAGAGGGGTTTGACCGCCAGACAGAGGAGTCTGGGATTGTTAATGTAGAAAACAGGGGAAACCCAAATATTTCTGAGTAAGAGAAAAGTCTGATGAAAAGCCACATCCACATTAAAGCCTCGACTTTCTAATGTGTAACTATTGACAGGTTTGTGCATCCATATATTACTAATTTATTGTATAAGGAAAACTTTGGGGGAAGGAGAAAATCAACAAACGAGTTATCGACATTCTTCTGTGAGAAACCCATACTCTCTCAATGTGCATGAACATGAATAGTATATACTCTTCTAATTTTGCTTATAATCTTTCCTTTCACTTGATTCTGACAATGGCTATGACAGCTCCAGTGACAACTTGAAAACAACCAAAGTAAACAGCACAGCAGCTGCTTTATCTGTGGGCATTTAGGTGAGATTGCTACTGGTACTTTATGTCTGGTTTGAAATTGTAATTTGATTTCTGAAGTCCTCAGACACGCAATCAAAAGAAATCTAAAGGGCTGACAATCTAATGGGATCTGATAGGTGGTTTAGGAAAACTTCACTCCTGTGGCGGGTGCAGGCTTCTAAGAGGAGCTGCTGGCTGAACACTCATGTGGATGATGGGCAGACAGCAGGGCTGGGACAGGCCGAGAGTCACCACATGTTGGTGAGCCAGGAGCAGAGGGCATCGCCATCACGTTGTGATGTCTGCCTCCTTCTATATTTGCTAAGTGAGTCCTCTAGCCAAAAATGCAGAATGGAAAGTGACTTTCTGGAAATCTTACTTTATATTTCTATCATTACATTTCTTAGGCTTCTAAAATTTTAAAATTTAAGTCATGAACCATGCATAATATGGATATAGTTTTTACCTAGTTGTCAAAATTCTAATTTTGTAGTTCAGTTGTTTAATGTGCCTAAGATTAATCTCTCTTTAAACAGGACAAATACTAACAGGCATCCTTCACTTTGAACTGAGAATATTTTTTTTTTTCCCATTTGACAGGGGCCAACTGGAATTCATGTTCTCAAATCAAGTCAAAAATATCCTTGCAACATTAGAGATTATTAGGTAGGTTTTTCCTTTTAGTGCTCTTTTTTCAAAGTACTGCAGTTAATCTTTAAAAATTAAAGGCCACTGACATGCAGAATGATAATAAAAAAGATGTTTCATTATTAGTAGGGAAAGTTTCTATAATTGAGTTTCAATTAAATTATTTTGAATGGGTATTTCAAAGCCAGAGTGGGTGTTTTAATAATGTGCTGGAAATGCAGCTGCTGATGTCTTTTACCTTATTGAATTATTAGTAATTGAAACTTTCAGTGGGATTTGCCCCAGTCATCTCTTCCCCGACAGCTCGTTTTTGTTCACTGCACAAGCATTCTGGTGGCAACCTTGAAAATACTCATCAACCAGGAAACAAAAGCGTGAAGCCACAGGACAGGGCCTTGAATCAAAACCTCCACAGTCTATCTTTACGCTTGATGTCCACATTACTTAGGATGCCAAACGGCATTTATGGCTCGAAAGGAAGCTTCTAGTATATCACTGGAGGCCAGGCAGGCACAGGAGAAACTGCTCTGAACACAGCTCCTCCTGTTCAAGTTACGCTCTCGCCTGCATGGCTTATTGGAGATGAATGAGTGGGTGGATGCAGAGGAGTCAGCTGGCTGCCTAGCAAAAATTCCAGGCTCTCAATCATTTCATCCGGTTTTTATGACCGGGAACTTAAGGTTCTAATTGTATCATACACTCAAGATCTCTGAAGATGGGATTTAGACTAACAGAGATGACCCCTGATCACAGCTGCAAGCACTTATTTGGTAATAAGGTCCTCTCCCGGGAGTATCCCCATAGCTGGCCCACAAACCACAATCTAAACTGTATGTGTAGTTCATGTGGCAGGCGCAAAAGACTTCAGTTCTACCAGTTGCCTTTGTAATCTCTAGTAGCTGCAGTGAGCTCCCACCCCAGGGGGCCACTGAGACCCCAGGCTTCCTGTGTTTGCTGTGCATCTCATATACATGTCAGCCTTCCCACATTTCCAGCCCTCTTCTTCTTATGGTTTGGCAGGAGCATTGTGTTGCTCAATATGCATTCTAGCCAACGTTGAGGCGTTGGAGAGCATTCAGGAAAAGGGAAGGCATCTGTGAGCTGGCTGTACATCAACACTGATGTCTTCTTATACCTTCAAGTGCTGTGTTAGAGCATCAAGAGGAAAAGAAGTAGCCACACCACTCTTCAACCCACTGGCCAAATTCGGGAGGCTCAAGGTAATACACTCAGTTTTCATGCCTAGATCTTACATTGGTTGACATTATGACAGAAATACATTGATCCATAGATATGGATTAGATGACTAAAATTTCAGAATAAAAGAAAGAAGTACATGTGGTATCCTGAATTTGCATTTCCAACTCTAGAATACCATGTATAGTTTTGATAAAACAATATTCAATGCTGGTTGGTTTGATCAAGTGGTTAAGAGGAGGAGACCTGGATCTGGGATACCCAGTTTCATATCCTGGTTCCACTATTTTTATACTTGTGTGCAATGTTGGACAAGTTCCCGAGCTTCTTTAAGCTTCGGTGACCCCAACCATGAAATGGTAATATTGACTCTCTCCTCTGATGGTTGTAAGAATTTAGTGAATTTTATCAGATTAGAAAAGCACTCAAGAAGCCTTATCTAGCTATGGCCAGTTTGTTCAGTGAAACTGGCCATAGCTAGATAAGGCTTCTTATCTAGCCCATGCACTAAAGGGTTACAGGTTCAATTCCCTATCAAGGGTGTATACCTGGCTTGCAGGTTCGATCTCCAGCCCCAGTCAGAGTGAGTGCAGGAGGCAACCAATCAGTGTGTCTCTCTCACATCTATGTTTCACTCTCTCTATCTGCCCTTCCCTTCCTTCCAGTCTCTCTAAAAAATAAATGGAAAAATAATACCCTTGTTGAGGATTAACAAAAAAAAAGTTCTACCTATTACTGTTATTGGATCAAGCAATAACGTTTGAATGGATGAGCATGAATCATTGCTAGAAAAAAACTTTGACCCAATTAAAGGCAAGTAAAATGCATGCTTGAAGAAAAGCCCATTTATTATAGCTTCATAACAGATAATAATCTAGCAAATAGCTTCAACGTACAAATCACAAATGGAAAATGCAAATTCAGTAAATGCTAAATAAATGTATTCAGTAAGTTGTGTTCTACCCAGCTTCTCTAATATTGGAATGCTCTAAGCATTCTTTTTTTAAGCTCCTTTATTGCTAAACCTCTAAAGCTGATTGTTCTTTGTCCTAAAGTCTCAAACTTCCCACATGCACCAAGGATGAAATGCCTCCCAACCCTTCCTTAATCTGCCAGTCCTGTACCACTTTCTTCCCATGTCTTTACTAAGACAGGGGTTTGGATACTAAAGTTTCCGAAACATTTAAAAACAAATAGTTCACTCTCTTCTGAAAAATGCCTACATCATCTATATAAAAGAGATTCTCACTTGACCCCAGCACAAAAGTTAGAATAAACAAAGGAATTGAAAATTTATTATTTAGGGTGGGCTTAGAATTCAACTGGAAGAAACCACACATAAACAATTACGACAAAACTACATTAAATTCCTGATCTTTTAAACCAAAGATGCAAACATGGTTCACACCAGGTAGGGTATTGTTAGAATAGATCATCTCAGATTCTTACTTTTTAACAGCCTTTTCATACTTACTCAGGAAAAGCATGCTAGCAATTTACATATAAATGGGCAAATATTAGTGCCACTCTTGATTCTTGATGGAAACCAATGATCAATAAGGCCACATCTTCATTTAGGAGGAGAATGAAGAGTTGTTAGCATAGGTTCCTGACCTGTAGCTCCAACTTTACATCATCCCCATATTCCAATCTCTAACCTTTCTTTATCTCTTACTCTGCCTTAATATTGGCAGATTGGTTCTGAATTTTATCTGATCAAAAATCCAATTACCAAAAAAATGCTTCAACCATCCAAACAAATGATAGTGAGTGATGTCTTTACTCCAAATATAGCATTTTATCAGGGTAATTACATAAAAAAATATATAAACCTATGTTATATGTGTACAGTTATGATCATAGTATGGTTATTTTTACTAGTCTTCTAGGGCTGCGATAACAAAAAAAAAACAAAAAAAAAAAAACATAGACTGAGAGGTGATGTAAACAATAGAAATTTACTTTCTCATAGTTCTAGAGGCTGGAAGTTCCAGATAAGGTGCCGCAGGGTTGGTTTCTGGTGAGGAATTCCTAGCTTGAAGATGGCTGCCTTTTCACTGTCCTCACATGACCTTTTAATTGTAAGTGTGCATGCAAAGTGAGAGAGAGAGAGAGAGAGAGAGAGAGAGAGAGAGAGAGAGAGCTCTTCATCATCTTATAAAGCCACAGTCCACTCATATTACCGCTCCACCCTTATGACCACATTTAACCTCAATTATTTCTTGAAAGCCCTACCTCCAAACTCAGTTGAATTAGAGGTAAGGGCTTCAAAGTATAAACTGTGGAGGGTGGGGTGAGGGAGAGGTACATGATTCAGTCCATACTGTATAGCAACTATATTAACACCACTCTTGTATCTATTTGTTCAGGAAATTAATATAAACTATAAACGTATAATTATCAGATCATCCTACTTATTCTATACCCCTCACAGGACACTTTTTTTTTTAACTTCCAGGCCAGGGCTAACCCCAATAATAAAATAGCTTTTCTTATCACATTTTTCTCCTGGTGAGTTCAGGTAACACACAGAACATTATTTCAGCAGTTGGTGTATGAAATCAACAGCCTCACTTTTCCATGCCAGCCAGTTTCTTACCTCGTACATGCCAGTTCTACTTTATGAGATTTAAACTGTGGCACTTTTCCTATTCATACTTGTCCAATATCCTCATTTTACACTAAGATTCCAAAAGTTATTTATCCTCCCATCCTCCTGAGAGCTGGAAGCTGTACCATCGCTGCTGGCCACCTGACAGCCATATGTGCATTCACACTTCACATCTGAAACCCAGCTTCACACACTTCTCAAAGCTCACTGATTTGTCAAGGGGGGGGGAAAAAAGAGATTATTTTATTTCATTATGGTCATCACATTTTACTCTCTCTCCCTGAGGCTTTTTGGTTTCCAACCAGCATAACACTCTGATTTCCCTCTCCTACCATTAAGTTTTCTGAATACTTCTCTTGCTGTCCTGCCAATAAGCACACATGCCTCCCTCACCACCTCTTTACCTCCAAACACATAGACATCCTCCTTTCTGGGGTAAGTCCCTCCACTACTGCCATACAGTGACCTCTTTTCAGAAAAAAGGGATCATATCTCACAAGCCCCATAGACCACCTCCGAAAGATATATTCAGACAATTTCCCATAACTCACATGAGCCATCAGACCAGAGTCTATTAGGCTATTCTAAAAATCTTAAAGATTTGAAGAGAAAATCACTTCAAATGACCTTGAAAGTCTTTGTAGGCTCTTACCATGAAAGAAAGGATGTGAAAATTGGTTTGGTAGTTAAATTAAGGTCTAGAATCATAGGTGCTGGTAAGTTTAAACCTAGAGACCATTTTAGATAGCTTTGAGTTATTTGGGGGATCGTTTTAAAAATGTATATGGTTTCTCAATCAACATTGGAAAAAGTATAAAAACCTCTTATCACTGATCTTCAAGTTATTGTAATTTTATTTCCGTCCACCCATTTGATCTCACTTACCTGACCATTCCTCCAGATACAGCTGAAGAGACTCATGATCAATGCTTGACTTAAACTGGGCCCTGAGATTATTCTTTTTTAAGAATCTAGAATCAAGACCAAGAGAGGCTAATCACTCTCTCTGGGCCTCTTAAGCGAAAGGCATATTGGTCTGAGATCCATAGGGTCCTATTCTAGCATAAGGAGAGCCAGGTACATGGGAAAAGATGATTGAAGATGACACGCAAAGATATGTAGAATGAGAATTCAGGCAGCCCTAGAGGGAGAGAGGACGACTGAGAGGATGAGCTTGGTTCCTAAGGGGCTTTCCAATGGCTATTTCCAATGGCTTCGGAAGCCCAGCTGCTATTTCTGCACTTGAGTTCCATGAACTTCCCCCATATGGTGAGTTGAATGGTGTTATGGACTGGCTGTTTGTGATGCCACTCCCAACCCTCCCACATAAAAATTCATGAGTCGAAAGCCTAATTACCAATGCGATGGCATTCGGAGCCCTTACGGATGAGACTAGTGCCCTTAAGAGAAGAGATACTAGAGAGTTTGCTTCCTCTCTCTGCTTTGGCCTTGTGAGGACACAGCAAGGACATGGCCATTTGCAAACCAGGAAGCAGGCCCTGGCCAAACACTGGATCTGCTGACACTTTGATGTTGGACTGCCCAGCCACTATAACTGTGAAAAATAAGTGTTTGTTGTTTAAGCCATCCAGTCTATGGTAATTTGTTTTAGCAGCTCCAAGTGACTAAGATAAATGATGTCACCCCAAACAGGCCCCCACAGAACCTCAGAATGTGTCATCATTTGAAATAAGTGTCTTTGCAGATGTAAGGTAAAGAATTTGAGATGAGATCATCCTGGATGAGGGTGGGCCTTAAATTACATGATAGGTATCTTCTCAGAGACTAAAAAGGAGAAGGCAGAGACACTGAGAAGAAGACCATAGGAGAGATTAGAATAAGGCCTAGAAACGCCACACAATGACAAGGGTTGCTATACAGCCACCAGAAGCTAGACAAGAGTCAAGCAAGGATTCTCCCCGGAGTTTTCAGAGGCTGTGTGACCCTTCTGACACTTGGTTTGGATTTCTGTCCTCCATAATAACTGAGAGAATAAATTTGTATTGTTTTAAGCCATTTGGCATATGGTAATTTGTTACAGTAGCCTTAGGAATCTAATACGCCCTATAAGTCTTATAATGCCTTCTGCTGACACTAACATGAGTAATATTTACTTTTACTAATACACAAATGTTCACTAAGACAGAGGTTATTCTTGAGAGCTTGTTTGGAGGTTCTAGCAGGGGAGCGCAGCTACTCGTATACCCTTGACCAAAGACCGGTCCTCTCCTCTTGGGGGAAAGTCGTCCTCTTCGACCGAGCGCGCAGCTTCAGGAGGGACGCACATGGATCGGTGAGGGAGGAGGGGGACACCCGCCTAGCCAGCCAGATCAGCTGAATCAACCCTGGCCGATCAATGGGGTGACAGATGTCACAGCCAGATCGCCCTCACATCCGAGGTTATTCTTAAATATCAGAGTTACTGCACAAACACGATTTTAAAATTGTTACTATAGGACAATTAAAATATTATAAAATGAAAGTTAAAAATATTCAGTAAGCTTTTGAATCATAACAAGGAGATAATATATAACTAGAGCAATAACCTCCCTATAACTGTATGTTTGGCTATTGGACATAAGCTCAACATCCAAAATGAATCTCCATCCCCTCCCCCCCAATATTCTAAGATGTGAAGATTCCTGCATGAATTAGCTTTTTCAAACTTTTGTTTCCTAATCATCCAGGGGATGGTAATTGCTTGGTCCTTTATATACCAAAGTGCAGAAAAAATCTATAGAAGACTGAACTGGAAATGAAAAAAAAGCCATTGAATGGGAGAGGGAAAAAGAGGCATTATGTAGTCAGGACTCTAGACTGGAATCACCACCCACGCTCCCTTTTAGAAGGGTGGGGATGCTCTCTCTGGGGGCAGCCAAGTAACCAGCTGAGTCTTTAGTATGGGGTTTGTAGTAGGAGATGCCACCTCCACACGGAGACATACAAACAGTAAATCTACCTCAACCTAGAAAACAGACCAATAGCAGGACCACACACTCTCTCAGGGCACAGAGAGAAAGCTAAGGCCCAGAGGTAGGATATGAGTTCCTTACAGATGCATCTCTAGTTAAGGCTTCTTTATAGTGCATTGCTAGTTAAGGTTTCTTTACAGATGCATCGCTAATTAAGGCGTCTTCACAGATCAGCCGAATCTTGGTTTGGATTTCAGTCCTCCATAATAACTGAGATGCATCACTAATTAAGGCATCTTTACTGCTAATAAGAACAGGACTAAGAAGATGGTGGGACTGGGCTATGTAGGAAGGCACAAACCTGCCAAGGGAAAGAAAAACAATCCATCAAAATGGCAGCAAAGCCAAAACTCAAAAAGATTTAAAAATACTATTTCGTGGTCACTGGAGAAAACTCTAAATTTTGCCTTCAATTCATTCTGTTTGTCCCTGAAGTGAATAAAAAAAAAAAGAGAGAGAGAGAAGTTAATGTTTCTTTTGAAAGCTACGTTGTCTGTTCAAGAAAGGCTGAGCAGTAAGAAAATTAGGTTCTGCCCTGCCCTTGTCTGTATCTTTCAGCCGGGTGTATATTCCCAAACTATGTCACACATCTGCAAGTAAATTAATCCGAAAGCGAAGAAAATGGTGTTTATTTAAAGTTCAAGGCATTTCTTAGACGTAAGCATTTGGTCCCACGGGTCGCTGATTCCATTTTCGGTGTACTGATAACAAAATCCATATATTTAAACGTTAAAAAACATAATAATAAGGAAAACCTTTTTACTTGTTTCTGCTTCTTCTTCGTGACATTTCTTGAGGGTTTCGGCATTTGGCCCCTAATTTTCTTTTCACTTCGCTGGCCTGACAGGCAAGCCGCAGACTTGGCATTAAACAAAGTCAGCCCAGCAGCTGAACTGCATCATTGCCTTGGTCTGGGGAGACCCGCAGTATTTGGTCACTTACTTCCCAGCCATCTTTGTTGGTCTCACTGACAGGGTGGGCCAGGCGGCTTTCTGATGAGAGATACACTGGGAAGAGGGGAAGGTGTCTAATTATCTGGCCTCAGCATCCAGGGGAGGGGCCATGCTGGACAGATGTCCACTGGTTGAAGCTCTTAATTTAGTAGTTTTGTCATTATTTTGAGAGGAAAGCAGTTTAAAAAAGCAATAACACATGGCCACCATGTTTTCTGTCATCTTTATAATCATGGATATTCAGTCTTCAGATTTACCAATAAGATCCTCGTCCCTGGTGTTGAATCCCCAAGCTTCCCTGAGGGCTCCTGCCTTGGCTGCTGGTTGCTTCCTGAAGCCACCTGCAGATCAGTCCTCCCCTCATTCCCGCCCTGTGTAACAACTTGCCAGTGAGATGTTTAGATCTAGGGACTGGGACCTCTTATTATCTCCCCCGTTTTAGGTGGATCTGTGCATGCTTTTATTTCTCACTGGAAGCCGGCAGCCCGTGCTGAAATCAGTCGCTTCTTGGGAGAGAGTAGTGAATATTCTCCAAATCCTTACTTATGCTGTTTGGAAAGACCCTGCTGTCTCTAAAGCCCAAACAGAAGCCAAACAGAGCCATTTCCTGAACCGGATTTTAAAACCAAAGGCAAGGCAGCGCCCAGAAGTGGGGGATTTGCAGAGTTCATACATTGTAAATGAATGGTGTATGTTTTGCACTGTTGTGGAAAAGGAAAATCTACAATTTAAATATATTTACTCCTCAAGAAGAGCAAGAGAAAGGGTAATCAGGAGGAAACACAGAGCAAGTTGGAATAAGTTTTTGTTCTACAGGGTCTAGGTCAGGACTGCGCATCCAGCTGAGCGGGCTGTGAGCAGGAGGAGCTTCGTGTAGACCGAGGCAAGAAGCGCATGGTGCTCCCTGGAGTTGTTCCAAGCAGGGCATCTCCTTTGGGACAGGGCTCGGGGGAGAGCTTCTGGAAGAATCTGCTGGGCGGAGACAGATACCCTCTTATCTTACACTTGCCTGAAGGACGGTTAGTGCCCGGGCCTTGCTGGACCACCCCGAGAGAAGCCCCAGGGCTGGGAGAGACCCCTTGCCACTGCATTGCAGGGCTGAAGGCTGAGAAGCATCTCTCCTGCAGTCACTCCTGTGTTCTGCTCAGAACGGATGTACCATCATGTGATGCCTCCTTGCCCTTCCAGTGTAAGAACCAGTGCATGTTGTTTATCTCTTTTCTCCATTTTTGTATGTCACAGTCTTCCAGCTTATTGCCACTATTTATGGCTCCACAAAAATGTAAAACTGGCTTCAGAAATGTCCAACAGGATAATGGCAAGAGAGACATCAGAGACAGGAACCAGCTACACCAGGCCCATTGCTTCTACCCTAAAATGGCAAATGTGAATTATGTTCTTAAACTGCTTATGTAGCTATGAAAATGCCATTCTTAGAAATGCACACACACACACACACACACACACACACCACCACCACCAACAACAACAACAACAACTTGTCCCCACAGGCAACAAGACCATTTGCTGGGATGTCAGTTTACTGAATTAAGCCTATATTTAGTACTATCTCAATTTGACACTAAAGGGGCTCAATGCTCTTTTTTGGAGCCAATATTCAGTGCAAATCCTATGTAAGCTCACTTTGATGGGCTATATTAAAGTCAAAAGGGAAAAATAAATGAAAAAGAAAGAAAACAAAGCTGAATTATTCAAAATGGGAACAATGGATAATTTTTATAGAGCAACCCGTACCAGTAGATAGGACTACAATAACAACAACAAAAAAATTGATCAAATTTCTTATTCCTAGAAATTAGAAAATACCTCTCAGGCACTGGGGAAATGGGGAGCTTAGATTCTAGTTGTATTTTTCTAATTAATCATATAATAACAGTCAAATTCCTCAACAGATGGTAGCCCCATTTCCTCATGAGGGAGAAAGAGAATTAGAATAGACAATGCCTAAAATCTTCTGAGACTCTAAATGTATTTAGTTTTAAGTCATTTAATACAAATTCCAATGGGGTGGGGGGGATCAGAGAGAGTTAAATGATTATGATTGTGGAATTCACTGTGTATTTTTAATAACCTATTTCTGATTTAAAAATTCATTTTTATGTGTTTAATCTCAAATGGTACATTATCAGAAATCCACAGGGTAGATGCTATTAAAACTGACTTTTAAATGCAGACACTGAGGCATAGAAAGATGGAAAGACTAAGAAGTGCAGGGCCAACCAATCAAAATCCAAGTTTTCTGAGTCCTAGTACATTGCTTATTCTTTTGAGCCAAGCTCCTTCTCAAGGGTACAAGGAACATAAATAATTTTGTGAGGAAACATTGAATACATCCCTAAAATACTGAGATTAGTTCCAGTAAATCTGAGAGATATAGTAGAAAATAAACAGCTCCGAAGAACTCAAAAACATGCACACAGTTCGCTCCCCTATGCCGTAGTAAGAGTAACAAGAAACTGTTACTAATGCCTTTTGTGAATATATGCTGTCCTAGCTTGGTCTCCTGGAAACAGACTCTAAACTGGAGATCCGTGCACTGGAGATTTATTGGGGGTTGGTCTGGGGAATTATACATGTGAAGGAATGAAAGAAGCAGGACACAGCACGGTGCAGGAGTGAACAATGATGTAGTGGCAACACAGACCTCAGTGACTCCTCAGAGAACCCTAGAGCTGAGATCCCCTACAGAGCTGCCCCCTTTGAGGCAAGGGACACGGGCCTTTCTCTTTCCACATTGATCAGCCTTGATGCAGGCTTCCTATGGGATGGGGACATAACATTTTACCAAGTAATTCCCTTCTGATTAGAGATTTTCACATGAGGACTCAGTTATGAGATGCCAGTACCTAATATCCCCAGAACCTAAGATAACCCATTCTCTCCATCCTAAAAGGGTAATCTGGATGGCACATGACCACATCCAGTACAACTTCATCTCTTGGCTAAGTGGGCTTCCTTTTTTTACCCAAGCACTAGAAGCTCAGTCTAAAACAAAACAAACACCTAGGTAAACTGTTTGGAAAAACTGAAAGGAGGAAGAAATAGAAAGTATAACGAAAGTCAAACATCCTATATAATAAAAGCCCAGTGACCATAACAGCGTAATGACCAGTGGGCCAGTCACTATGATGTGCACTGACCACCAGGAGCCAGATGCTCAACGTAGGAGGAGGGGGAGAGGGACAGTGAGGCCTGGAGGCACATGCTATGGCCCAGGTATCCCAGGAACCACAAGCCCAGAGCTTGCTTTCAAAAAAAAAAAAATTTTGGAAAAAAAAAAAAAAGCATCCTATGTTGCCACCCTGGGAAAACGGCTCCAGGAGGGAAAGTCCTTCCCAGGTTACATCTGACCCAGCTAGTGTGACAAAGGCTCCGCAGCACAGCCAGAGAGGGGCAGAGCATTGATTTGGCCATGTGATTGAAGTCCATGTGCAGTTAAATTGTATGTTTACATTTGTAGGGAAGCAGGGCAGCCCACGCCTGCCACCGCGTCACCTTCTAGGCTAAGAAAGGCCTGCTGATCGCCATGTTTCTCCTCCCGTCCGGAAACAAAACCTCCTGGGGATGAATGATCCCAGCAGTGGCTCCAACATATGCCCTGTGTCACTGTCACAGACATTCCCAGTAATTACAGCCGTTCCTCAGCCCGAAGTGCCCTGCTCCACCCACTGCTACTCCTCACCTGTCACCCTCTGAGGACCACCTTATGTTATCCTATCTGAAATGTGAGCAAAATCTCAAATGCTCCCTAGTCAATAGCTCCCTTGCCCTACCTTTTTTCCTCTTAAAACCTTGTATTTTAAAAATATGTATTTGATTGATTTCAGAGAGGGAAATAGAAATAGAAACATTAATGATGATAGAGAATCATTGATTGGCTGCCTCCTGCACATTCTAAACTGGGAATCGAAACTTCCCTCTGACCCCTCCCTGCATCCTTGCCCCAGTCAGCGAACCCCCAGTGGTGGCATGGCACAGAGGAAGGAGGGGGGAAAGGCAGGGAACCATGGGGTGGCTGGGCACTGAGGGCAGCATTGCATCTGGTGTCTGTTCCTTCTGCACATGGCCTGGCCACTGTACCTCCTCTCTCAACCCTGCTGGGGTCTTTGGGCCATGATCAGCCTAGCCCTGATCAGCTCTGATCGCCCACCAGGCCTAGGGACCCCACCTGTGCACAAATTTCATGCATTGGGCCTCTAGTCTATCTATGATTGTCCACCCACTAAAACACCAGGAACTGACCAGGACATCCCTACCCATAAAAGTACTTGAGGGGGCCCTAACTGGTTTGGCTCAGCATTAGCCTGCAGACTCAAGTGTCCCAAGTTTGATTCTAGTCAAGGGCATGTACCTTGGTTGTGGGCACATCCCCAGTGGGGAGTGTACAGGAGGCAGCTGATCGATGTTTCTCTCTCATCGATGTTTCTGACTCTTTTTCCCTCTCCCTTCCTCTCTGTAAAAAAATCAATAAAATATATATTTTTAAAAAATACTTGAGGGGAAGAAATAAGAAATCTTGGAGATGACTGATGACACTACTCCCTTTCTTTATGGGAGTTACTGTGGAATAGGATAAAGGATGTGAATTTTTAAGGCAAATTTAATCCATTAACCTCTCTGTATATTTATTCATCCAAATCATTAAAAGCATTCTGTATATTACTCGTCTAATTAAGCAAGAAACATTTATTGGTAACTTGTCTATAATATGGCACTTGTCTAGGCAATGTGAGGGAGACATGGAAAAACAAAACTCAATCCTCCTCTTTTTTTTATATAAAAGAAGGAAACAGCCTGGTAGGTGTGGCTCAGGGGTTGAGCAATGACCCATGAACCAGAAGGTCACAGTTTGACTCCCAATCAGGGCACATGCCAGAATTGCTGGCTCAATCCCCAGTAGGGGGTGTGCAGGAGGCAGCCAATCAATAATTCTCTCAGCATTGTTTCTATCCTTCTCTCCATCTCACTTCCTTTCTCTGAAATAAGTATTGATAAATCCATATTTAAAAAATAGTAAAAGTAGGAAACATATCACTGAGTAGATGACACAGAGTGATCAAGGTGTATGGGTAAAAATACATAAAAAATAATTTAAGGTTAGAATTACATGAAATACATAAAGAACCATGACTAAATTAGGTATAGTATAATAGTGATTGCATTGGAAATGGTGGATGGTGGGAGAAATAGATTTAAGGTGAGAAATGGCAAGATTATAGAAAAAGGCCCTGAATACTGAGCTAATAAATTCAGACTCTATTACATAGATTTTAAGAAAAGAATATAAGCAAATTTGACGTCTAAGAGGCATATAGGAAGCATGCAAAATGAATTAGATTAAAGTGACAACTCAAGGGCCTTCAAGGTCAAGTTGACTTTCCTGCCCATCAGCTTGACAGGTGTGGATAATCTGGTTGTTAATGAAAATGAAATTTGAGATAAAAGTCATTATAATAAAAATGTCTATATACGTTTTTATCTCTATGCAATATTACTATTATATTACTGATCAAATTTTTTGTTATACACTTTCCAATAAAAGAAACACTTAGCTTTTATGTCTAAGCCCAAATATTTATTAATTTTCTGAAAAGCTAACCATGCTTTCTCTAGTTTTAGTTAAAAATAAAACACTTTGAATGCATTTGCCTAGACTATATGAAGGTTTTCCTAATATTTTCCAAGATGTATTACCTTTGTTTCTCTCTATATATACCTCTTTTGTTTTCTCTGACAATTTCACATCTAACTTGGAGTCTAAACATTTCTTTCCTCTCAAGAAATATATTAAACTGCAAAAACATGATGTCCAAGGTTTAAAAAAGACAAAATAAACCAACCTCAAGATATTTAAATCATTCAAAATTCACAAATCTGTATACATTAGGCTGCAGGAATTCTAGCAATATGTGTAATGTGACATGCTGTCTGCTTTACATCTAGACAAAATAAATAAAAATGGAAATGGTTTTGTGGAAATTTTAATACACATGAACATTTTAAGATACACAGGTAGGAAGTCTGTTATGAACATTAAAGCAATATCTTATATATGATTTTTATAATAAGGAAACTGGTCCAAATATCTGGTGGGCATACATGACCATATCCCCGCTAGCACCTACAATTTACAGTTTCTTGTAAAGAGAATATTTGCTTTATTTTAATGAAATATTTTTTTAGTCACTGCTTTTTGGATGTAGACTCTATGCATCAGCCTCTCCCTCTACTTACCTTTTAAATATTGAAGTTTCTCACAACCAGGTTCTAGGTATTTTTCTTATATGCACTCTCTCCCAGTTTATCTCAACCATTCCAATAGATGTAGATACCATTTATAATCTGACAAATGCTTATTATATTCTTAACTCAAACTTTCTTCATAGATCTAGGTTTATATCTAACCTTTCTTTGAAAGCCTCTTAGGCATTAAAATAGCTTGATTGTCCCGAATATGTTGTTTTACCCACCCAGCCTTATTTACCCACCCAGGCATTGTCATTCATGTTTCAGTAAATGGTGCCATTATTCACCTTGTCACTAGCCAAGAACCTAAGATTCACCTTTGACCCCCTCCCTTCCTTCATCTCTCACATCTACCCATCAGCCTATCTTGGTGCTACCATTTAGATCCTCACCTACTTTCCTCCACTTTCTACTCTCACTACCCAAATTCAAACCACAGTTATGTCTTACCTGGACTATTCATTAACTACTCTACCAATTTCCACGCTTATCCTTTCAAACTACTCTCCCAGGAAGCTACACAAAAAAGAATCTTATAAAAATCTAAATCCTGCCCTGCCTGGTGTGGCTTCATTGGTTGGGCATCATCCCTTGCACTGAAAGGTGGCTGGTTTGATTCTGGGTCACAGCACATGGCCAGGTTGTGGGCTCGATCCCCAGTAGGTGGAAAGCAGGAGGCAGCCCATTGATGCTTCGCTTTCACATAGATGTTTTTCTCTCTCTCTCTCTCTCTCCCTCTCCCTTTCTCTCTCTTCTCTAAAAATTAATGAAAAATCTTTTTAAAAATATAAATCATTTAATAGGAGCAAGACACTTCCCACTTAGGATCCCTGCTTCCCATGGAAAGGCCCTGCATGATTTGGCCTTGTTTATTTTTGCAGTCCTCCATTTTTCCAGGTACTCCAGTCACATACCAAACTCTCTTCTACCTCAGGGCCTCCATATTTTCTCTTTTCTTATACTTTCATGGGACTGGATCTTCCTCATCCATTGAATCTCAATTTAAACTTCACCTCAATAAAGTGCTCTGCTCCCCATGTTATTCTCTTGATTTTACTCTGTTTTTAAAGGCCCAATTATTAAATAAAGACCCATAAACCCCATTTGTGATCTTTACAACACTTTTCACAGCCTGGATTCTATATTTATCTGATCACTTGTTTCATCTCCATGAGAACGTCAGTCAAGAGTCAGGATTCGTTCAAGTTAGATTCCTCCTACTAACACAGTGCCTATCTCCTAAAATATATGCCAAAATTACCCTGGAGTGACTAAATAAATACATGGATGAATGAAATTTAGAATTTGAATAAAAAATGTCAATAGTATTAAAACTTACAAATTCCCTTCTAGACATTATTTTCTGAGAGCTTAGTAGTTAAATGTAACCTGTCAAACAGCCACCATCTTGGAATGAAGTTCTTCTCAACGTCATAGTATGGAAAAACATATAGAGTAAAATATTTCCACAGGGAAAAAATTAGACCGTTTGTAATAAAGTTGCCACGAATTTCTGGCTGTTTCAGAAGGAAATGGCAGTCTCCTGTTGAAGCCGAGCCAGGGACAGTAAATAGAGTGTAGCAATATAGTTCAGAAATTGTGTACATTGGCAACGTTGGAAGAAGACACTTTTCAACTGCTGCTTCTACTATGTTTGGGTATGAGATAGTGTCATTAGTTATTTTCTTCCTTTCAAGAATGACACAATTTTCAACTTTAAGAAATTAGTTCTTTACTCCTAAAAATTAGCTCTAATTTCATAATCTACACATTTTATAAGGTGTGAATTAACTGTACCTAAAAACGATGTCATAATGTAGACATTTATGAAACACTCCAGTTTTATTTCAATTTGCTACAAAAATCACTGCTAAAGTTAAAATAATCATGCTTAGCTTACCAGCGTATTGCAGAAGCAGACAACCTAGTAAGACATATTTCTAAGGCCAAAAGCAAACAATAATCTTTGGTAACTCATTTTATAATTTTGGAACCAGGACTAAGTTTCTTCTAAAAGGGAGGATTGTCCTTCTGATCTCTGACATTAGACTATTCTTGGGGGTTTCAACTTCACCGCCAAACTTTAGACCCCACTTGTGATTTTGACAATGATGTATTTTGCTTCCTGAGCAGAGACAAAGCTATATGTTCAGCAAGCCTTCCTTTATTTTCCTCCTGGACACACAAGGCTACGATTTCCCAGCCTTGCTTACAGTTAGGATGGGGCCATATGACTGAATTCTGGTCAATGTAATACAGCGTTTTTCAACCGCTGTTCCGCGGCACACTAGTGTGCCGTGAGATGTTGCCTGGTGTGCCGTAGGTGCAGACAAGACAAGAATTTTATAATTTTTCACTATTTTGTTTACTTAATATTTCATAATAAAGTAATTATAAAATACTTTCTTTGTGTTTATTTGATTCCTATTCAAGAGAATTACTTTATATATAGTCAATATAGGCACAGAGTTAAATTTTTTAACATTTTCTAGTGGTGGTGTGCCTTGTAATTTTTTTCATGAAACAAGTGTGCCTTTGCCCAAAAAAGGTTGAAAAACACTGATGTAATATACTAGTATATAGTCGTGATTTTTGTTTCTTCCAGGTTTGACCCCCGCAACATCTTATGAGATCTCCTATAATTCCTCTCTTTCCTTTTCTGGATAAATATGGAGACCTCCAGTGGAGGAATCCAAAGATTTCAGCTCACCTCATAAATGGAACCCAGGTCCCTGAGCAACTTCATGGAACAGAGCCACCACCCCTCGCTGTGAACCTGCTGATCACCATTAGACTACAACAGGTATAACAATTAAACCTTTATTTTCTTAAATAACTGAAATCTTGGGTTAGTTTTTATATCCATTAGCCTTTCCTGACAAATACATACATAAAACCCAACTTTTCTAACTCTTGAATTAAAAGTTGTGACTGCTTTTTGTTTTAATTAAATGATTACGTTAGGTACTATACTGAGCACCTCACAAAAACTACCTTATATAAATAGATGAGGATAACTAAGTACCTTTCTTCTCTGCCAGTGTTTTGAATCATTTTATATTAACTGTTTTGTTTGGAAGAACACAGTTTTGAAGTCAGGCCAATGTAGGTTTAAATTTTGGTTCAATTACAACTTCTTGTTTTGTGAAGACTCGGGTAACTGAAATGCCTCTCTGAGACTTTGTTTCTTTATCAGTGAAATGAACCTATTATTAATACCTAATTTTCTTGGCTCTTATAGGAATTAGTAGAATCTTTTATGCAAAACACTGAATATTGGATCTGACATAGCACAGGAACTCCATAAGAAGTGACTTAGAAATATGTATAAGATAAAATATTGCTTTTATTTTTTAGAATATTTACCTATCATAATGAGAAAAACGTATGGATAAGAATAAAATATGCCAGCTGACTTTCTTTAAAGATGACTTTGATCAGTTCATCACTCTAAAAGCAGAATCTTTTAATCAAAAGAGCTTGCAGATCAATTAACATGGGGAATCTGATATATATAAACAAGCATTGCAATGTTTAGATCCTGCTACTGTCTACAGCTGTGAAATAAACATAGCAGAACCAGCAACAGGCAAATAGAAATCTTCTCGAGAGGTTTTTTTTAATTGTAGGGAGAATTTTCTCTTGATTCTGGTTCTATGGCCTAAGGGGTGATCCCAATACTTAATGACAAAGTTGGAAGGAACAAACAGGAAGATTACCAATCAAATTAAAATCATGAAATGAGATTAAATGCCAATGCACTGTAGTAAAAAAAAAAAGTTTCTGATATTTGGGAATCATAGATATAATTATTGTGTTTCACTGATTTTCTAATAATCAAAATGGTCAAATTATAACAAAGTCTTTAAGCATTTCTGAAAGTACAAAGCATTGCTTTAATTTACAAAGTCTGATGATATAAAAATCAAACATTCTTCCACAGTAAAGGAATTATTCACATTGCAAATGCATGAAGAGCACATTGAATATTTGCTTTTAGAACTGTGGCCAAATGTCCTGTTGCATGCATTTGATTTTGCCCAATTATACCAAAGCATGCATCTTACATATTTTCATTGAATTCTACTTTGAAAAACTTATCTGATGGGCACTGAAGTTTCCCTTTTATCTTATAAAAAAAGCACATGTGAATTTTAAAATTAAATTTTAATTCCACTAGTTCCATAGGAATCAGGAACCAAAAACAATATCTCTCCTCTCCTTTTTCTCTTGAAACGTTAAGATCATCATGAGTGTGTCCTATTGGATACTCTCCTATAGATGCAACCTATTAGATGTTTTCTCATTAGATTCTCTCAAGATGATGAATGCCATCTATAATACAAAATAATTGTTTTCCATAGGTCTTCATGGCATACTTTACAAAGTCGGAATCCAACAGAGTAGCCATCCTTATCATAAACTGCATCATGAACTGGACCTAAAACTTGCCATTTTATCATAGTGGAAGGTAGCAAAAAAGAGGGGTGGCATGGGGGGGGGGGGGCAAAATGCCTTTCAAAATAGCATGAACAGGAGCAGCTGATCCACATGGTGAGCCTTCCTGAGCCATGGGTACTGTGAATAGCCATTATAAGACTCCAGGGAAGCGATCTCAGTGCAGGATTTAGGAGCTATGTTACAGATAATACAAGGTCTTCTATCTTATGATAGAGGCTCTAAGAGCTTTTACCAATCCTGTCCCTGCAGGGCCTTAGAAAATCTCCTTTCTACTACACTGCCTGATTTTTTTCTCCCAAAACAGATCTATGCCTTTAAATAGCAGACACCTTATGCAGTCAATTTATGCCCCCAAACCCCCCCCCCCCCCGCCAATATGATAGGATGTCCACTAAAAAATTTCCTACGTAGCACTACTGATTCTTAGGTATTACATAATCCCTCAAAAAACACCCCCACCACCACACACACACACAATTTGCATTTGTGATGCACCTAGAGCCATGATCGGCAAACTGCTGCTCGTGAGCCACATGCAGCTCTTTGGCCCCTTGAGTGTGGCTCTTCCACAAAATATCACGGCCTGGGAGAGTCTATTTTGAAGAAGTGGCGTTAGAAGAAGCTTAAGTTTAAAAAATTTGGCTCTCAAAACAAATTTTAATCATTGTATGTTGATATTTAGCTCTGTTGACTGATGAGTTTGCCGACCACTGACCTAGAGCAACCACGTGGAGGAAAAGATAACTCAGCTAAGGGCTAAAGAATGAGCAGAGCTGACCAGGTGAGAGGAAGAGTAATGCCCTTTCAAGTAGGTAAGACATTATGTGCAAAGGACTGTGGCAAGTCTTTATCACAGAGAGCCGGGGCGCTAGAGGGAGGGAGTGGGATCCAGTGTAGTTGGGACCCAGCTGCAGCGGTGAACCTATGGACCACGGTGAAGAGATTTGCGTATATCCCACATCACATCGGTACAAATCCACAAAGCATTGTAACAGGGGAGTGGCCCAAATGTGTTTATTTAGAAGTTATTGCACTGGATAATAGAGAGTGCTTAGAAGCTTCAATAAATATGACCCAGCAAACATTGATAGAGGCAGAATTTGAAAGGCAGCTTCCAATGGCTAGCCAATCCTTATTCTGAAACTGCAGGCTGATTCAACTGCTCTGGCCTAGAAGAATCAGAGTTTACTTTTAAAAAATGTATTTTATTGATTTTTTTTTTTTACAGAGAAAAAGGGAGAGGGATAGAGAGTTAGAAATATCAATGAGAGAGAAACATCAATCAGTTGCCTCCTGCACACTACCACTGGGGATGTGCCTACAACCAAGGTTTATGTCCTTGATCAGAATCGAACCTTAGACCCTTCAGTCCACAGACCGATGCTCTATATCCAGTAAGCCAAACTGGTTAGGGCCAGAGTTTACTTTTTAATGCGAGCATCTGAGTGTCAAAAACTGAGGGGATTACTCACAGGTTTTTTAGTGAGTGAATACCACACTTGGTAAGATTATATTTACATAGCATTTAAAAATAAAAAATACCAACTATGTTTAAATAAAAATAATTTTTAAAATAAATAACATGATAAATTCCAGAATGAATCCAACCCATTATCAGAAGTGACATTCATTGTTTTAACTTGCAGACATTAGGCTTTGAAGAAACCATGCAAAACATGTGTATGAGCAAAATTAATATTTTATGGTTAAATTCAAGAAAAACCAACCAGGCTGATTATCTTCTCTCTCGTAAATATCTGTAACTCTCTAAGGACATAGAAAGAGGCTAAAATTGACAATTTGCTTGAGTGATCAAAGCTGTACTTTTCAGGCAGTAGGATCTCAGCAAATACTTCCTGACTTAATGAGTTTTCTAAGCACTAACACATTCTACATGAGAAGAGAATTTTGACTCAGTACTTAGGGTAATGACCATGCGCTAGATGTTTTATGTTTTAGGGTATGAAAATGACTAAAGTATTACATTCCAACTTTAGTAAGATGGGGGGAAAAAATCTTGCCTGGTGAAAAACATTTTCCCTATAAATGGCTCTCACCGAAATTCATAGTAAAGAACTAGGAAGCAGAGAATCAGTCCTAAGACAGGAATGGTTAAAAAGAAGCTGTTGGGCCAGTACCGGTTTGGCTCAGTGGATAGAGCGTCGGCCTGAGGACTGAAGGGCCCCAGGTTCAATTCTGGTCAAGGGCATGTACCTTGGTTGTGGGCACATCCCCAGTAGGGGGTGTGCAAGAGGCAGCTGATTGATTATTCTCTCATCGATGTTTCTAACTCTCTATCCCTCTCTCTTCCCATCTGTAAAAAATCAACTATATATATATAAAAGAAGCTGTTGGAAGCACAACTGATTGATGGGGCTTGGACTTGAGGTAGAAGTTTATGGTCAAGACATTTTTGCTATGTGTCTTCCCATTGATGGGGGCTTTACAGATGAGCCAAGTGTTGTTGAGCTGATGAATTTATCAGACTGACCTGTCATCTCAGGGACTCTTGATATGAGGACACCATATGGCTTGGGAATGAAACCTTTAGACCAAGCATGTCAAACTCAAAGGATAACACGGGCCAAATGAACAAAGTTTAAGTTTATATGGGCTGCAAAAAACCAAAAGCTTCAATTTTCATAGAAACATAGGTTTATTTTGATAGAGACATGCTGAATACAAAGGGCTGAAATAAATGAGTAATCATTAACATAAAATAATGGAACATTTTAATAACTATTTTTTCTTGAACATTAACTTACCAGATACTGAATAAATGCACAAATTAATAAGCCTAATGCAAATAAACCTATTTTTCTTGTTCTCCAAAAGTGAAATATTTCCTCTTGCGCACACCAAACAAGTCGGTCCAAGACTAATGCCCTGGCCATCAGCTGGTATTAGTGGGGAGAAATGGTGTACCTGCATGTAAGGTGCATAAGGGAAATTAATGCAACACGATTATAGTAATCAGTCATTAGTGAACATTATAGTTTGTTACTAATAACTAGAGGCCCAGGGCACAGATTCATGCACTGTTGGGGTCCCTCAGCCTGGCCTGTGTCCTCTCCCAATTCCGGACCCCTCGGGGGATGTTGGACTGCCAGTTTCAGCCAGAGGGATGTAGTGTGTGAGAATCAGCAGGCGGCTGGGGAAGAGCCAGAGCAGGGTACCTCATTGCTCCCACTCATCCAAGCCCACTGCACCTGCTTCCGTTGCTGCTCAGTAGCCCTGCCATGGAGGCTGGACAGGCTGGCACTGCGGCAGCAGCATTTGCCAGCCATGAGCCCAGCATCTGGTACCCGTAGGTCAGCTGAGCAGCGCTCCCGCTGTGGGAGTGCACTGACTACCAGGGGGCAGCTCCTGCATTGAGCGTCTGCCCCCTGGAGGTCAGTGCGTGTTATAGCGTCTGGTTGTTCAGTAGTTCTGTAGTTTGGTCATTCGGTCATTCTATACATAATCTAGGCTTTAGATTGTGTATAACAGGGTATTGTAAAAATTGTTACAAAATTTTTATTAAAAACATTTCTTACAAACTATTATTGGCCGTGCCGCAAAAATATTCGTTGTGGGCCACATGCAGTCTGTGGGCCACAAGTTTGGCATGCTTGCTTTAGACTCTCTCCCCTGCTCTTCTGAAAGCAAAAGAAAATTCCATGACAAGTAACGTTTTAAGTTTGGTTTAGAAATATGGGGGTTGAGAGTTAGGATCCTACCTGGCTAGCCTGGGGGACCAGAGAGAGGGCCGCAGATTCATTTGGGGCCATCTCACTTTTAAACTACACCCGAAGAATATCCAGATTCAAGAATCCTTCAGGGAAATTTAAACTTCTAAAGATACATGTTGCAGCAATCACATTTATCCGTTTCACAAGTATCCATGCAGTGTTTGCAATAATAGAGTCTTTAGAACAATGGGCTCAACTAAGTACATTTTCATCTCTTTGAACTTCCCTCATAGAAGCAGGCTATTTGAATCTCGAATGCAAGGGCTTTGAGGGAATAAAGTGAGCGAACCTTTTATTGGACCTTCTGGGTCTTTCTGACTATACGCATTCTAAAAAGACAAAAACTATTCTAACAATTTTAAAACATACAGAAAAATAAAACGCATAATACAAAAAACATAGATACTCACCATGCACATTCAACAGTTGTTAATGGTATGCCTTTTATATTAATTTAGATCTGTATACTATATGTAAATATATAATTACATCATTATTTATGTCTATCATTTTGGCTATCCTATTTAAAATAATTCACAGACATCAGGACACGTTTCTTTAAATTCTTCAGTATGAAGAACATACAATCACAATAACATTATCACATCTAAAAAAAAGTCAATAATAATTTCTTGATAGCATCAGATACCCTGTTCGTATTAAAATTTCCCCAAGTTTCCTGATATTTTCTATAGTAGTATTCAACCAAAATGCCCTCAATACAAGTGTTTATGTCTCTTAAGTCTTTCAAAATCAGGTATAGTTTTCTCCTTTTTTTTTTTCTTCTTTTTTTCTGCACAGGCTATTAACTTTTAAAAGATATTGGGCCATAAGTTGTTTAGAAGGTTTTATATTCTGCATTTGTTGAGTTGTGTCTTCATAATGTAATTTATGTGCTTCTCTATCTCTTGATTTTCTATAAACTAAAAGTTAAACTAACTTTTAGATACAAAGTCCCCCAGGCTAGCCAGGTAGGATTAGATACAAGTTTCACACTTTTGGCAAAAAGTAGTTCATGGAGAAAATTGGTATTTCTTGTTGCATGTCATTTACAGAATGTCTGGGTCGTTCACTATTAAATGGTGCCACTGGATTAATTTTGTTACAGTCAGACCTTTCTATCATAATTGAGAGATACTCTCAATTATGTGAATATTCTGTTTTCCAACATTTCACCAAAACATGTGAGCATCCATTGAAGTTTCTTTCCTCAGTTGTTTCAGTAAGATTAGCAAAATGGTGATTTTCTAATTCTGCTGCTGCCTTTACATTTATTATGCTTCTGTAAGTAAATAAAGGCTTTCTCTTATCACTAAGCTCACTTTTTTTTTTTTAAAACCTGAATATAGTTCTTATTGGAAACATGGGATGTTTTGTTCTTATCTTTTAATTACCAATTTCCAAAGTAAGGAATTGGTATATTATTTATATCTAATGGTAACAAATGAGTTTGCTCGATTTATATTCTCTTTTCTTAGTATTTCTATTTACTCAATGATATGTATTTATGTAATGGGTTTCAGTGAGTTATAATTGTGGTGGTGTTAATATTGTGCCTATCCCAATTGGCACTACGGGGAGCCACTTCAGTCTGGCTATGTATAAGACCTTGAATAAGTTCTTTCTTAGAATACATGTCACTCATGGTTTAAAAGGCTCAGTTGACACCTTCCTACCCCCCAGCTTCCTTGTTTCTCCCTCTATAATCAGCCATTTCCTAAAGGTCTTCATTCCTTCCATGTGAATGGTTATTAGAAAATAAAATCTGGGTGTGATTTTTATAAGGAGAATGATTACTTCTGGACTTTTTCCATGATGAAAGCTAGAAATTTTATCTTTAAAATTAGAAATTTATTTGGTAGTTACCCTTAACCTAACATCACATGTTTTTATTCAAGTTTTTAAATTGTTATAATTATATCCATTTTTTAGTTCATTGCAACTCTTGGTTCTTAAAACAATCAATACTATTAAAATAAACAACGATAATGTTAAGATTCCACTGCCTCAAAAATAAAAAACTTAGACTATCTCTCTAAGAATAAACTGAGTACTATGCTCTAAAGTCACTTTGATGTGCATCTTTATATTTTCATACGCTTGAAAGTGCTACACATTTTTTTTGTTTTATAAAAACCATCTGTTAACATTTCTTTTCTATTGCTTTAATATAGACTTTCCAGTTACCGTTAGTATGAAATTTAATTGAATTTGATTCACCCAACTTTTTATAATACATTTCTATAACTTCTCTCATTACTTTTAAACCAAGACTCCTTCCTCCAAGTAAAGAAAAATTCCATTCTCTGACATTCCAACCCCAGTGCAATCCCGTGGGTTCCTTCTTTAATTTCAGAACTAATCCAATATCTTTCTCCAATATTAACAGGACCCTCTTTAGTAAAACCAGCAATTATAATATTTGAAAAACACTTGGTTATATATTCATGCTGTCTGACATAGTTGTGAAAAGAAAGGAAGAAGTAATTTTGAATCAATCACAACACAGCACTGAGATACTCAAGAGCTAAGAGTTAGGTGTTGGAAATAATCTGTAGTTGAGCTAGAGAAGGGAAAGCCTTGAAATGAAATAATTATTCCTATAGTTCGGAGGAAAAACAAACTCAACTAAAGAATAGTACTACCATGGAAAAGGTGAGAAATTTGGCTTAAATTAGCCTAATTGAATGTCTAATTTGATCAAATCCTCAAAATAATTTCTGGGCTTCCTTTTTTTTTTTTTTTTTTTTTTTTTTTCCTATGTGACATGGAATTTTTTGCAGTCTTTGGGAAGTTGTGAAAAATAATGTCATAATACATTTTTGCCCAGTGTCAGGGTTGTGGCATTTTTCACAATGGCTTTTAGTGTCATTTGTTTGTGTGTGTGTGTGTGTGTGTGTGTGTGTGTGTGTGTGTGTTGTGTATGTGTATGTAATGATTTTGACCCTCCCCCCAATACTTAGCATTTCTTGATAGATGATAAATTTCACAGACAAAAAAAATGGGGCAGGGCATTTTATGAAGCAAACATCCTGTGGTGCTTTCTATGAAATTCTGCAATTTCCATGAACTTCATTAATAGTCTGCCCTAAATCTTGTGACTAATCTCAATATCTTTTTTTTACCTCATTCTAATACTCAATAATAAGATAAAATAATGTTAAAAATGATTTTAATTTACTTGAGGATGAAATCCACAAAGTATGCTAGATAGCCAAAAGTCCTATTTTTTTTTTTTTTTTTTTTTAGAATATGATATAAGATTGCTTAGACAAAGTAAATACTATTAACTAAAGTGAAAACTGATCTATGGTAATTTTTTAAAAAAATATAGTCATATAGAGTTGAACTGCATCCAAAGTCTTTAATCCTATGAGTGTCCATGCGGATACTACTGTGGTTTTTTTTCCTAAGCAATATTTTACTTCTTATGTGCATTTTTAAGAACATCTTTTATGAAGAAAGCAAACAGAACAACATGGACAAGAATTTGTAGAAGTATTTACGACTTAAAAGTCTAGGAGTCCAAACAATGACCTCGAAGATTTATAAGTAATATAGAAAAGGGTCAGCAATTTTTGTGGGTTAACATGAGTAGTACTAAAATCTAATGAGTGACTTGTGAAGGTCAAATCTATCACTTAAAAATTTTTAAATTTAATTTTTCTACTGGCTAAATCTTAATAGCAGCTAGAGGAACAATATGGGAGACACGAAAGATCTATTTTGGTATGTTTGAGAGATAACCAGACAGTGAAAAGGTACTAAAGTAAAAGACAAAAAATGAATTAAGTTCGCAACATAATAGGATAATGTTCTTCAGCCACTGAAGAACACAAGCAATCATATTTCCAGCCATAGACATCTCAAATGAGAGCTTTTGGATATGTGACAGCTGTGGCAGGCAGATAAGAAAAGCACTGTGAAACAGTAGAGAAGTAATTTTCCTGCAACTTATTTATAGCCACTGGGGCTGTATAGGCAGTGGGAGAGGGGTGGTGGGTGACATAAAAAAATCAACCCCGGCATTTGAGAGAAAAAGACTCAATACTTATTTCATAGACCTTATACATGGAAATCGTGATGCTGTTATTCCACTTACTTCCCACACTTTTTAGACTTAAATAGGCCCAGTGGAGAATTCCCATTGGTGCCAAGATGTGTTCCTTGGTCGTTGTCAAATGTTGTAAGACAGCTGTAAAGCTGCTGGGCGTAATTCAATTTGAGCAGATTCAGATGACGTTTGTGTTGACAGAATAATATTCATGGCATGCAGCCGGAAGAAGCCTCATGGAGATCTAATAACCTTCTGGCCTCATGTGAAAGCCCGTTGCATCTCCCTCAAGAAGCCAGGCAGAGTTATTTCAAGCAACGCACTGAGACACACTGTCCTCTGTCCCTGAAATGTCCACTGGGCTTTGTGCCAAGACATCCGTCCAGTTACAGAGCACTACACACTTTAAATGGGGGAGGGGGGGTTGTTGGAGCATCTTTAAAACTGTTTTGATCTCTCCAAGGCCCCTGAGTATGATTCCAAGAGCAAGAAGAAGAGACAAAGATAAACATTTTTTTTTCTCCCCTTCTATATGAGGGAAAGGCTATGAAATCATAGGGAAAATATGTTATGACAAAATAGAGTGTCTAATCTCTTAAAAATACCCTTGTATGCTTCAACTGTGAAAATTATATTCTCTAACTACTGTAAAATGCATCTTTTAAGAATTAGACCTTTAAAGCAGATTAGTTATGACACTGTAGCTATCATTCTCACAGCATCCCCAAGAGGATTAGCTAACTTTCTCACAGGAAAAGCAACACTGTGTGTCACAACTCCTAGAAAGAACTGGGCCTGCTTTTGAAATAGCCACATCATATTCCAAAAATAAGAGTTGTATGAATATGGGAATCCCGGGGTCAAAAGTCCAGTCAGCCAGGGAGTGTGGTCCCATGCCATTATGTGCCCTCTCCTTTGAGAAAAGCCGGTGTCTTTGATGCTGGACTCCACACACTGGTCTTTTTTCAGAAGTCACCCCTCGGCCTTGGGGGTCAGATACAACTTGGGAGTTGTCTGTGTGGGTCAGCAGTGATAGGAAGAATAGAGAATGAAATCAAAGTCCAAAGAAAACCCATTTATTCTGGAGCATGTAGGATCAAATATGAGAAAACCTAGATTCTCTATGTAGCTGTTCAGTGAAACAAAAATGACTTTTTTACTGATTCTTTTAAAGCGTTTGAAAAATCCCCTGGCCTTAGAAGTCCTCCTTGAGCACCCCCCCCCCCCCCCCCGCCATGATGAACAGGTACAGTGCTTGGGATGTCACTTAAATGAAAATAAATTCTGTGAGACTTGGTCTTCTTTGCCTGAGGCATCTCCTTCTTTTGCTCATTCATATGGCAGTGGTTATGGCTAGCCTTACTTTTTGACTTTAAAGATTTATCCGTGTCTGTCATATCTCCCCTAATAAGGTATAAAATTCTTAGCAAAAGGACCTTGTCTTATTCAACTTGTCTCCTTCCTTCAGGAAGGCCAAAGTTGGTGAGATATTCTGGATCCACAAAAGCACAGGCAGCAAAACAAAACTCCCTCCCCCAGAAGTGCCCTTCTCTCCTTCTCAGACACTAATGACTATTTTTGTAGAGAGAACATGAACACCATCAAAGAAAATGGAATGGACGTGTCAATCAAAATGGATTCCATTTTTATAAAAGGGCACATTTAACAATCTATAATAATAAAAGCATAATATGCAAATCAACCAAATGGCCAAACAATGGGAGAACTATCTGGACGACCATGCTATGTCACCCACTGGTGCCAGAGCAGCCAAGGTGGGTGCAATGTAATTGGTCGGGGCCCCCCGCCATTGCCCCATCATTGCCCTGCAGAGGGAGTCCCAGGCTACCAGGCGGCAGTGCTGCGATGGGTGAGTGGGGCCTCCCTCTGCAGGGCATCGATCACAGGACTCCTAGACTGTGACAGGGCACAGGCTGGGCTGAGGGCATCTCCCCCCCACACACACACAAACCCTCCCAGTGCACAAATTTCATGCACCAGGCTTCTAGTGTTAATATAATTTTACTCCTCTTTTCTAAAATAGACTGTTTAACTTCAGGATAGTGTGATGACAACTACCATATACTCATATCTGGAAGGAAAATGCTGCTCTTCTATTTTCTAGAAGAAGTCTAATCTTTTTTCCATGCCACTAAACTGGGAAGTAGAAGAAAAGAGTACTTTTACTTGTCCATTTACACTGTCTGTCATTCTTCTAGTGTTTAAACAATAATTGTCGCCGAAACCGGTTTGGCTCAGTGGATAGAGCATCAGCCTGTGGACTGAAGGGTCTCAGGTTCAATTCCGGTTAAGGGCATGTACCTTGGTTGCGGGCACATCCCCAGTAGGGGGTGTTCAGGAGGCAGCTGATCGATGACTCTCTCTCGTCGATGTTTCTAACTCTCTGTCTCTCTCCCTTCCTCTCTGTAAAAAATCAATAAAATATATTTATATATATATATATATATATATATATATATATATATATATATATATATATATATATATATAAACAATTGTCCACTAACCTCTCCTATATCAGATAAAGGCTGTCATTTGGATTGCAGTTCATGCTACCCGCCCACCTTCATATCCTAGTATATCACACACATTTGTGCATACACATATGAACTATAAATCCACATAGATACATCCATATAACATCTCTACAAGGCAGTATCCAGGTGAATGAAGAAGAAATCACATGCCCTTTTAGCAAAGGGAAAAAAGGTCTTAATCCAATGAGTTTTTATTTACATCTTCACTTGTCTTTGCTCCAAAGTAGGAGGTAAAATTGTTGCTTGTTCTAATCACTCTGCTCAGAGCAGTGGCCATTCCTGGGTGACTGCTACTCCTGATACCAGTTAGTCTGAGCTTTGCCCTTAGGGTGGCCTGTCACATCCCCCAACCCCCTCCCACCACCACCACTACCACCTAGCACTGGATCCCTCCTCACCGAGGCTTCTGTGGAGACTTGTAAGCCCTTTGCTCAGGGACTTTCTTCCTCTGGCTCCTTTCTATGACACACGAAAGCTTGCAAAGAATAACCAGGCCTACTTTCTGCCTAATCACACCATCCACTTCTGAGAGCACCACAGCTCCATGTTCTGGCTGTGCCCTGCTGATGAGCCACACTTTTTTCTATGGTGGTGGTTGCCCTGCAGGCTCCCTGGTTACTCTGGAAACCCTTCTGATCAGCCTTCACCCAAAGATCTGGTTGGGAAAATAGAGCATAAGCCCCTTTATTTCAGTTTTCCCTCAGATGATCTAACATTTCCTCTCCCTCCCTAGTTCTAGTGTCCCAAAAGAGTGAATGAAAAATAAATCTGTCTACCTTTCTTTTCTTATTTTTTCTCTTTTCTCTTCAAACACCTCACCATCATGTAAGGTGAATATTCCTCTTTTTTCTTTCTCTCTCTCTCTAGTGTAGAAGGAATCCACATCTTCTTTCTCAACATACATTTGTCCTGCTTCCTTCCTAGGTTCCGAGGATAGATGAGGTGTACAGGGAGGGGCTGGGTAACCAATAAAAAGGGCTTTGGAAGTAGTGTTTTCCTATTAGACCTCAAAATGAATGGCTTTATGATAGGGTCCATAAAAGCAAAAAACACTTAGTGAAAGTGAATTTTCCTTTTAACCACAGAGGACATCAGAAATCACAACAAAATAGGCAGGCAATGCCAGTCCTGACTCCACAGGTTAACACCAGGATCTCCCACTGGGAAACACTTCCCAATAAGAGGGTTGAATTCAGCTTCAAAGTCTGCTCTTAAAGACATGATGTGTTCAACCACAAACATTCTTCCTTCACAATGTCATGGGGGTGATATCATGAAAATCATTCGACACTACCTTAAACGCTCAGGAATAACACTGAAACATTGCAGTATAAACTAAATGACAACAAACTACATTTTATAAACACCAAAGAATTTAGTTGGATTATGCCCAATTACATTATCAACTGAAAAATATTTTCATACAAGAATAAGATGAAAAAATATGGTTCTAATATAGAAAATCTACTACCCAATAAAGTTAAGTAATGCCTTTTAAACTATTTCAAAGTGACATTGGTTTCAGATCTAGCTCCATGGCTAAGCAAAAGGAGGTGATTCTTTAAAAAAATTTTTTTTAATTGATATCAGAAAGGACAGGAGAGGGAGGGATAGAGAGGTAGAAATATCAGTGATGAGAGAGAATCATTGATTGGCACAAACCTGCGCATGTGCCCTGACTGGGAGTTGAACCCTCCTAGTCTAAAGGTGGATGCTCAACTACTGAGCCACATTGACCAGGCAAGAGGTGATGATTCTAGTTCTAGAGTCAGTACTACAGTTCAGTCCATTCGGCCCATGCCTTCGGCATGAGTGGTGTGCATTTTCCTTGGTCCTGTCTCTCAGTTTAGCAAAACATTTTTTGAGTCCTTCTATATGTCAGGCTTCGTGATAGAAATCAAAGATCCAGCAGTCCTTTCTCACAGGGTGCTTATAATCTGTTAGGGAACCCATAAATGTACGATGAATAATAATTCAAAGTATGAAAGGGCACCCACCAAGGAACAGTATGAAGTGTTAGCTAAAAGACAATGCAGATCCCATTACTGACTTTTCTAGTTATATTATAAAAACTTGATGTGGCACATTTTGTTAGTATAGTTTATCTAGAATATAACAGGATGAGGATATTACATTATAATTTTATTTATTGAAGTCTCTTGGAATAGCAGCTGGTTAGGGAGAAAGGGGTAGAATCGCTAAATGGCAAGGTAAAAGATGGATAAAAATAATATCTCTAAACCTCTACATATCAGCATCACAAAGGACAAATTATATGGGTAATTTCATTTTTTCCTTAAATATCCATTAAAATACATTTTTATTTGTCTAAAAAAATCTATTTTCCATAAAATAAACCCTCGAAATAGATTTTAACCTATTTTTATCTATATTGTTTGAGAGAGAATATATTATGTCCCCAAATCATATAATTATACAAGACTTTTGTGGCAATAATAATAATCTGTTCAGGTTAGCTTTCACAAACCTAGGAGGAAGATATACAACTGTATTCTGCAACATTAAAAATATAATAAAGGAAAAAGTAAGTGTGCCAAAGTTAGCAGAAGGAAGAAATTAATAAAGATTGGAGCAGAACCAAATGAAGTACTGAATAGAAAAACAATAGAAAATATTAACACACCAAGAATTGGCTCTTTGAAAAGATAAACAAAATAGACAAACTTTTTTCTAGAGTAACCAAAAACGTCACCTCACAAATGTTAGAATGGCTGTTATAAAAATAAAAAAAAATATGAGGTAATGGATGTTAACTAACCATATTGTGGTGATATTTTTACAATATATATAAATCATTAGCTTGTACACCTTAAACTTAATGTTATCTATCAATTATATGTCAATAAACTCGACAACTAAAAACTCATCAAATTGCTTACATTAATTATGTGCAGTTTATTATTTACCAACTAGAGGCCCAATGCAAGAAATTTGTGCAAGGGGCTCGGGCCCTCACAGCATGGCGGCTTGCCTTGGCCCTCGCAGCCCTGGCTTCATCTGGAAGGTCATCCGGAAGGATGTCCAGAAGGTCGTTTGACTGTCTGGTTTAATTAGCATATTACACTTTTATTATTATAGATTATACATCAGTAAAGCTATTAAAGATGAATAAAGAACATGTTTTAAAATAATAAAAGGAAGACAACCAAGAAGAAAGCAAAGAATGTGCAAATCCATGAAAGCTTGAGAGAGGAATTTTGGGACCCTCAAGTAGCATAAATGTCAATGTGACATCGGTATAGGTTCGGGGAGGAGGGGCCATGGGGAGAAAAAAGGAGCAGAGTGGGGAGATCAGTTCCACAACTTTGGTTCACATCATAGGTGTAACTGTTTTATCTGTTTATGCATTTCTATTCCACTTTGCTCTAGAAAGGAATTCTTGCAACTGACTAGTTTGCAATAACATGATTCTGAGGATCTTTCCAAGTCTGTTGAATGAACTTCCTGGCAGTACAGTCATATGCAGATTTCTTTGGTGGAGTTTGTGAACCTGAACACTAAAAGGCAAAAAAAAGTCATTAGATGTCATTTTAACAGAATCCAATCTGGAAAGATACGTGATGAGAAACAAAACAAAAATAGTCATCTCCTATCTGGGGAATCCTGCATCTACCTGAGTATTAACAAAGGAGAGAGATGTCATATATTTCCCCTAGTATTGTGGTAAAATCTGGCCAAACAATAAGAGAGGGGGGAAAAAGCTGTAGATAGCATACTGGTGTGAGTCAGGAATGTCTGGACTATCCAGAAAGATTGTTCCAACTCTATTTAATTCTGTGAAAACTGACAGATTTGTTTAAAGAAACAACAATACAGGAAAGAAGCGAGAAAGAACTTGCAATAAACAAAGTATGTCAACTTCTGCATCCAGTTACATTGCCAAAACGCTTTAAAAATAAGACCCAGAATTATTATTAAGTGATAATTATAAGGAAAACATATGCTTGGGGCTGGTTTTATTTACTGGGGGATAATAAATTTAAAGCCTTGTACTTCATACCAGTGAGTAATTTTTGTTATATAGTAGACTAATGGAGACTAATATATATATATATACTTTAATTGATTAAAGATGCCAACATGTGCATGATCAACTTACTATTTCTCTTGCCATAATTTAGTCATTAATTCATCGTGAGTTATGTAATAAAAACATTAACAACTTTTATTTGATTACTAGAAGTCCAGTGCATGAAATTTGTGCATGGGTAGGCTCCCTAGGCCTGGCCAGTGATCAGGGATGATCTGTGGGAGAACCTGCAGGACGATCAGAGGGCCCACTGCTGACACCTGCCTTGGGGCCTGTGGGCTGGGGGCAGCTCCCCCAGTGGTCAGTGTGCATCATAGTGATTGGTCATTCTGCTGTTTGGTCAATTTGCATATTAGGCTTTTATTATATAGGATTATAGATCCATATTTTGAGAGCAAACTAAATCCAGCAGTGTTCCAACAAAGGAAAAGAAGAAGTAGAGCTTGGAGAATGATCTCCCTGGAAAATTTAAACGAGGTTGAAATAATTGTAGATACTTCTTTATCAAAAAATAATGCCAATCTTTACAAAAATAAGTTATCCATACACAGTATGACATAGTCATCTATGATGCACCCAGAGAATAATGGGGAAATAGCCAAATTAGATCATTCTCTCTGGAAATATTTGACTCCTGTGATATTTTGTCCACTCATGAACACTTATAAGCAACCTAGTGGCCATTTTGCCATCTACCAGTTTCATAGACATTGTTAATTATTGCGATACCTTCTATTCACTGTACCAGGAGTCCAGCCCACAGGAGCAGAGCCAAAGAAGAAAAAGAACTCTTCATTTCTTCCCTTTAATTCTCAGAGCATAATGGAGTAACTCCAGGACCTGGTGTCACAGAGTAAAACGAAATGCTACTTTTGTTTCACTTGTATGCTTGAACACAATTACGGAAAATCCCCGCCATAAAGGGGAAATTTGAAAGGCTGTGATCTGGGTACCTGCAGGCTCTCCAAGTCTAAGGTTTGCATTTTGTTTTACAAATGAAAGTTTCTTTGATGACAGAGAAGCAATGCAACCTTACTTGAGCTTGTTAAAGGACTGCACTTTTCACAGGGGCCAAAGAAATGTTGCTGCCGAAATCAGAGCCCTGAGGTTAGTTGCCTGAAAGGATCTGGAGAAATACAACACTGCTTTTATAGGAGCCCTTCTAGAGATCTGACTGCTGTGATTAGGGTGGAAATTGAGGGGTTTGCTTTCTATTATTTCCTTTCCATGCTCCCTTCTGGGCCAAGGCAATTAATTGGCCTACTTGGAGCTAAGTGCAGCGAGTTCTGTGATAATTGCTAAAACAAAACAAAACAAAACAAAAATACACCTATCTTGGAGTCAAAATAACTCCTTGGGAATTTCACTGTTCAGTCAATGAGAGACTCCAGGACAGATATTAATAATCTCTGTCTGCTATATTCTTCCTAGTGACCTTTATGAGCAACTAAAGGATCTACAAGTTAATAGTTGTTCTTTCACAGCTCACACATGAGCTCACATATGAAAGATTTCATGCAATCTGAAAGGTATATTATTAAATATTAGATTGGCAAAAATCCTGTTAGGGCTACAATATTGAGTATTGTTGGCTTTCATCTAGGTTGCCTGTGACTAACGTGATCCACATGGATTAAGGTAATAATTCAATTCTGAATGTTTGCTTTGTGTTCTGAAAACAAATGAAATGTTGAACAGTTGTCAGGTGTTAGCTTGATCTTTACTGTAACTCTTTGCTAAGATTATGAGGATTACACTGAGCACTTGAAGTAAGATTTGAATCGTGACAAATACCAGGTTACCATTATCTCCCTTCAGCATCAGTCAAAGGAGTATTAAATAATCAGATAATGTCTCCAAGCTCTCAAAAATCTAAATCCCTTCATGCTAGCCCACACATGCTGCTAATCATAAGACAACCACAGGAACTGCACACACCAAAGAGTATAAATTAAGAATCAAGATATTATGTTCTGGTTCCTCCATATCACATACCTTTAGGCAAGAAAAGATGATTCCTTTATATTTTCCACCTCCCTTTGGACACAGCTTCCAAAATGGAAATGTAGTTACTATAGCATTCATTTCAGCTCCAAATTGGACTTTGAAAATGCTTTATCTAGTTCATCCACATTATAGATTAGAAAAACTCAAACTTCCAAGGTTATAGTTTATTTGCAGTAAACTCAAATCTTCTGACCCACAGTTCAATTATATTTTTACTAGAGGCCTGGTGCATGAAAATTCATGCATTGGAGGTGGGGTCCCTCATCCCAGCCTGCTCCCTCTCACAGTCCAGGAGCCCTCAGGGGCAGGAGGCGACCCGGTGATCAGGGAAAAGCAATACCCCCATCTCCCCTCTGCTGCTGCCACTGCTAGCGTGCAAGCCTCAGCCAGCCCTGGTTATCTGAGCCTTGGGCGGCCCTGGGTGACTAGGCAGCTGCCATCTAAGGCTTGCCTGCACCTCAGGCCAATCCTGGGTGTCTAGAGGGATGAGGAGACAGGGGGATTCTGGAGGCAGGCACGTGAAGCAGCTGGAAACAGCTTAGGATCGGGCCTGGCCATGCTGTATGCCTGCCACCCCAGCAGGGCTGAGGGGACTGGCCACTGCCATCTTGTGGCTGTGGGTGCCACCATCTTTGAGGACATGACAGTCAATTAACATATTTCCTCCTTATTGCCTGTGGGCACCACCATATTTGTGAGGGTGTGATGGTCAATTAGCATATTCCCTCTTTATTAGATAGGATTACACCAAATGATTGCTTTGGAATTCGATTGTCTACCTGATCTCTAACACGTCATTATTTATAAAAAGGAAAACTTAGAATTTTTTCTTTTAACATAACTCTACTTTCCATTTCACTTGATGATATGGGTCTTTATGAACATTTTCAGTGAGAAGCAAGGATTCTAAGTCTACTAAAAGGTTGCAAGCTTATTTTAGTGTGCACTTGTTTGGCGATAATGACTAATTGACTTTGCCTCCCCTCCCTTCTTCCAGTTAATCCTCCTCTACCTATGGGAGCCTGCAGTTCCTTGAACAGACGGTTTCCTCCCTCTCACCATCCTGTTTTCTTTGCAATTTCATTTTTATTTTCCTTACTTTACTGAAGCCTGTACTTTTTCCTAGATCAAAATCAACAGCCTTTCTCCTGCCATCTATACACTGCATTAGACAGAGTTAAAGGACCCTCTTCACTCCTTCGCACAGTCTGACCCTTAGTAACGTCTGTGCCTATGGGTATTTTCTAAGATTAAATCCTTGATCTCAAGTTTGTTAGTGAAAATTAAGGGGCTTGGCAATCATTTCTGAAACACTGAGAAGTCTCAGTGTAAGAGAATTTTAAAAAGGTATCTAAGGGTAAAATTAGGTTAACTGACCACAGCTTTCATTGCCTTACTTCACACATTTTGAGATTGGTAGGGTTGCTCTTTCTGAAGCCTTGAAGCCATCAAACTTGAATGATAGAACTATTTTCCCCTTCTAAGATACTATCTTATTCTAGCCAGTAAGTCCTTTAAGATCGGATTGTTTATCCATCTCCCACTTTAAAAACTAGACAACCCGCTCCAGATCCTGTTCCTGCTACTGCCTCACTTCTCCTTCCTTTCAGGACAAGTGTACCAAAATTCTTGTCTGTACCTGCTACCTTCCATCTCTCCTCTCAGCCTCCACCTAGTGGTGTCTGTTCTCTCCACCCCATGGAAATGGCTCATGCCAGGGTCACCAATGAGTTTCATGTTGCCATATCCAACAGTCACTTCTCTACCCTTTCAACTGCTCACAAGCGCTTGATTTCAACTGTTCAGCAGTATTTGATTATTTCTTTCTTCTTAAAATATTTTATCCTCTTGGGCTTTCAGACAAAACTCTCTGCCCCAATCTTCTGTACTTAGGCATAATTAAGCCTATTTCTCCCATCCCATGAGTTTTAAAGCCCAGATATCTCTGTGTTGATCATTCTCTTCTCTAGCCTTAAATTCTCCTCTGATTTCCAGATGCATATGTATCTTGTCAAATAACATCTCTTTTTGGTCTAGATTGAAACTTAATAAGACCACCAATCTACCTTTCTTACTTTCCATCATTTCAATAAATTGCACCACTATCCATCAAACCCAAATTGTAGGAGCATCATTGATTATTCTTTTTTTTCTTTCCACCCACTTCCAATCCATCAGCAAGTCTGAAATGTATCCAGAATCTGAACAGTTCTTTCCTTCTTAACAGCTATGTGTTGAATTCAGGGCATCATTCTCTGTCAGTGACAATCTGATTTGTATTTAGTTGTCTGGAGAATGCATTGAAGGAGGACAAAGCAAAATAAAATCTGGGTGACCAATAAGAGGCTGATGCATTAATATAATAAGAGAGAATTGGTCAAAAGTATATGCAAAGGTGCTTCACATAATCATTTATCAGGGGAAAACAAATTAATGAGCAAATTAATAAAAGCAAATTAATACCACTATGCACCCACCAGATGGCTAAAGTTTTAAAGACAACACCAAGACCTGGCAAGAATTTATATTTATGGTGGGAGACCAAACTGTTACAAGCATTTTGAAAACTCTTTGACAGATTCTGACAACATTTACCATATGCTTACTCTACCCATTAGAATTCTAATCCTAAGTGCATACTGGAAACAATTTCAATGCTTATTAACAGTAGAATGCATACATAAAATGTAATAAATTCTTGCAAAAGGATACTATACAGTAACAAGACAGTTAGCCACTGCTATATGCAACAATATATATGCATCTCAAATACCATATTGAGTAAAAGTATATTCCAGACACAAAAGAGTATATTCCATCTGATTCTCTTTATATGAGGTCTCAGAAGAGACACCACTATGTTATCATGATAGAAATTAGAAGAGCAATTATCTCTTAGCATGTGTGACCAAATAGGGACAGGAGGGAGTCATCTTGATTTCTGAAAATACTTTATATTTTATATTATTTGGGAGAGCATATATACAATACATGTAAAAATCCATCAAGCAGTGCACTTAAAATTAAAGCTGTGAATTTTAATCTAAATTAACCTGTGCATTTTATATGACATTAAGTTAAACTGCATTTTAAATTAAAATTGCATACATTTATAATCTTTAACTTAAAAATTTAATAAAAAAATTTAAATGGTTAAATAATATTTTTAAAATTAAAACATTGTTTTGTAAAATTAAGATTAATAAAGTAATAATAGATTAAGCTTATCATGGTAATGTTTAGATTTTTATACTTCCATACACACTCTATAATCTTTTTTATTTTTACAACTCTTTCCATGATAATATTGCGATTATAGTCAATCCATAGAATCAGTTTGGGCAGAATTAACATCTTTATAATCTTCAACCTGGAAATATTGCTTTTAGGATCATCTTTAAGTTCTTTCAATGTTTTATAAATTTCAGTGTAGAGACTGCATATCGATTATTCAATTTATTCCTAAGTATTTGATGTTTTTGATAGTATTAATTTTAAACTTTTATCTTTATTTTCAAGTACTCTTGCATACAAGTTTTCATTATATTCTTGAGACAACTTATTTTGTGGGAGATAAGGTTAGTTTTATTACCAGTACTGCCTTCAGATTGGTTAAATTACTCATTTAGATTTACATACTAGTTTGAGGACATTGCTAAAAATAGATTTTAATTTTGTGACATCCAATCAAATGTGCAGGTTATCCGTGGTCACTAAGTATGTGACAAAGTAAGTGGGGGTGGGGTAAATCACATAAACTATTATAAATAAGGCTAGATGAGGATGCAATGTTTTTCTCTTTCTAGATACAGTCTATATGACAGCAAAAAATGTCTACTTGTTAATGTAATACATATTGATACCAGGAATAAATTATGTCACTTTAAAAATTCTTACGTCTGGTGCTGGCAGGTTTTGCTCAGTGGATAAAGCATCAGCCAGTGAACTGAAGGGTCCCTGGTTCGATTCTAGTCAAGGGCACATGCCTGGGTTGTGGGCTTGATCCCTAGAAGGGGGCGTGCACGAGGCAGCCGATTGGTGACTCATCATTGATGTTTCCATCTCTCTCCCTCTCCCTTCTTCTCTCTGAAATCAATAAAAATATGTTTAAGAGAATAAGAACTCTTAAATGTAAGTACTATAGATTGTCTTAAATGTAAATACACCCATACGCACTCATGCAGATTGGTAGTGTGTAGACATGTCAGTTCACCTCACACACATATGTGTGGGATGTGGGAGGAAACCCAGGTACTGGGAAAAAGATCACATGGGGAGAACATGCAAACTTTACACTTTGTCCTTCCAGGAATTGATTTCCCCCCTTTTCACAGTTAAAGTGAAACAAAGTTGAAGAGTTATTCAAGGACCTACAGTATATACATTGAGTGAGAGTGATGTTCAAAATTCTAAATGTAGGTAAGCTCTTAACCAAAATTAGAATTTTTCATAATGTGGTTTCAATGTCTGACATCATTGTAATTTCAAATCTTCTTATCATATTGCTTGGAATTAATAGATTTCTTAGCATACAAACATTAATGTTAATACAGATTAAATATACAGTATCCAGCTTAATACTAGAGGCCCAGTGCACAGGATTTGTACACTAGTGGGGGGGGGGGGGGGCTGGCCCGTGGGGATCATCCCACTGTGGGAGCACCTCTCATCCTGGTTCACCAAGCGGCTGTGGACCTGCCCTCTGAGTGGCCACTCCTGCTGTGGGAGTGCACTGACCATGAAGGGCAGCTCCTGCATTGAGCATCTGTCCTTTGGTGCTCAGTGTGCATCATAGCAACTGGTTAACCGGACGTTCTGGTCATTCTGCCATTCAGTCGCTGAGCTTTTATTATATAGGATAATTTAAATACCTAGTGAATGCTTAATGAAGTTAGCTTAATATGCTAGTAATGAGTATACAAGTTATCAAATGTTAACTATAGGCTTAAGCACTTAGAATAAGGTGACTACTTTCTAAAGGTTGACTTTGCAT
The DNA here is from genome assembly GCF_964339955.1 of Pipistrellus hanaki. Classification (NCBI taxonomy): domain Eukaryota; kingdom Metazoa; phylum Chordata; class Mammalia; order Chiroptera; family Vespertilionidae; genus Pipistrellus; species Pipistrellus hanaki. The sequence continues at coordinate 8,336,008 of NC_140505.1, read as the reverse complement.
CTTCAGCACCTATTCTTTTTATCCTCATGTTATGAAGTAATTAGGTATATACTATGTGTTTGTGAGTGTGCACGTATGTGTGCCTGTGCATGTGCGTGTATGTGTATGTGTGTGTGTGTGTGTGTGTGTGTGTGTGTGTGTGTGTATGTGTGTGGTCTTCAGGTAATGCTGGACAGAATGACAGTGTTCCAGTAGCCAAGACATTTCTAGGTCAAGAGAACTGGAACTCCAGTACCTGGTTGCCCTTGGGAACACTACTGTGGATTACAGGAATTGATCCAACAGACTTTTGGGCTAGAGTCCAACTCAGTGGGAGGTCACATTTTTCAAAAGCCAGTTTTTGGTTGTGTATGTTCATCTATTTATTTTGCAACACCACTGGGGCTTTTCAGAAACCAAATTCTGACTACATTCTAAATATCTTCTGGGAAGGCTATTTAGATGTTCTTTTTCATGTGCAGCTTCAAATTGGGTTTGAAACCCAAGGCAAGGGTATTGTGTGTGTCCTTACTCTTAAAGTTAATGACTTCTAATTAGCCCAGCAAGAAGCTAAAGACTTGTAATCACTTACCAATCGTTGCTGAGTATTTTCTTTGTAAAATTAGCCTAGATGAAACAAGAAGGCTCTGGCTGGTGGGGAAAAGTCAGAGGAGGCTCAGTGTTTAAGAAGTTCCTCCAAAGGTGAGCTCTGGAAGATATTCAGGGTGATGAGAACCATATTGGTGATCTTTTACTAATGATCACAGGCCTATGAATGGCAACTGTAAATACAGCTGCATGTTTTGGAGACTATGTAACTGAAACACTGAGAAAAACATTACTTAATGTCATTTCATTGGCCTTATTGTTTATTGCATCATTTCAGCTACCAAAAAAAAAAAAAAAAAAAGGGAATATGCATGCAAAATTATACACCAGATAACTGATTTTTATGAGACACTTTACTTACAAAGGTGCATTTACTGTGATTGATTAAAGTTGTTGCATATGAAGAGAGAGAGAGAACATATATGAATAAGAACCATAAACATTTACTGGGAATCTGCCCTTGGGTCAGGCTATGCATTGGGCATGAAAGCTGAATAATCCCGTTCTTTTCTCTAGGAGTTCAGAGTCTATAGCTGAGTTTACATTGCTCCAGATGAACAAATAATCACCTGGAATGAGGAACTGTAGGATCAAGAAATATTCTACAAGGATATCAAATTTGAATATGCATGTGCAGTCCTCTCAGGTCCTTCACACAAAGTGTGTGTGTGTGTTGGTGTGGTGTGTGGTGTGTGTGTGTCTGTATGTGTGTAATCTCTTAAAAATTCCCAGTTACCAGCCACATTGAAGTTCAGGAGGCTGACAAAAGAATCTCAATGTAAGGAAGAGTTGAAAGAACAATGGTGTTGACTAGCCATATTTGAGAAATAAGAAATGTTTCAGAGAATATTCAAAAACAGTCACAACAAGTTTGTTATGAAATAGGATAACTAGTTTAAGATTATTGATATTCAAAAGCACCATACATTAAAAAGGTGGCTTGTGATCAGATGAAATTGATTGTAGTAGAATGATAAGCAATTGGGGGAAATTATCATGATTAGTTACTATTCTTCAAGGTAAGAAAACACACAGAAAATCCTGACATTTTTTGGACAATTTTCACAACCATGATGTAAAAAGCTGTAATGATAAGGGGAATTTAAAAATAAAATAAAAAGTTTAATGTTTCAAACTGTCCTTTTTGTCCCCTTTGAAAATGGTTATAGAGCAATTCAGACCTGTAATTTTTTTCCAACAGAGAAATGAGAAGGTCAGAGTTATCAGCAACCCTGGGAACTCATTAAGCCAAGGCCCTCTCTGCCTTTAAACATTGTCAATACCTAATTTCTCCTCTGTTCAGCAGCAGAATCACCCACCAACCCTTTCATTTCTACCTGGCACCCCTCTTTTCAACTGCCTGCCAAAAATCCTACTTATCTACTATGGCAAGTAAAATAATCAAATTAGGAGAGTAAAAGAAGAATAAGGCCATTGTCTGGGCAGGTACTTCTAAAGTGGCTTGTCATTTTCCCTAGAAGGGAGCTCTCAACTGGCAGCCCAAAGTCTTAGGTTCTATTCTGAGACAAGCTCTATGATTCAGTGTGACCTCAGCCAAGCACGTAGGTCTCACCAGTCTTCACTCTTCAGAGTGCTTGAGCTTGAGTGTATACACTGAGTGGCCAGATTATTATGATCTCTGAATGCATAATAATCTGGCCACTTAGTATATATATATATATATATATGAGTCCTAGTGAGTTAATTTGTGCATGGGTAGGATCCTGCCAGCCTGGCCAGGGGGAGAGGACATGGGCGGTTGGCTGGCCTGCCTGCTGGTCAAATACCTGATGAAGGGGATAATTTTCATATTAGCCTTTTATTATATAGGATATACACTGAGTGGCCAGATTATTATGCGTTCAGAGATCATAATAATCTAGCCACTCAGTGTATGTGCAAACATTGGGGTATGCTAATAGACACCTGATACTCTAGCCTTGACCTTTTGGGTGAGTATCACTTTCATTTTGTTTGCTTCATTTGGTGGTATTAGTTGATTTCAGTAATTTTGGTATAAATATGGATATATGTGTGTGTATATATATATATATATATATATATATATATATATATGTGTGTGTGTGTGTGTGTGTGTGTGTGTGTGTGTGTGTATGTGTGTATCCATATATAATATACTATATATATTTTTTCTGTACATTAGGTAGCCTTATAATAAGCATCTTGGTTTTTTTTGTTTGTTTTGTTTTGGTGTTTTTTTTGTTTTGTTTTGTTTTGTTGTTTTTTTGTACTTTTACTGAGTACAAAGGAAAATTTGAGAAGCCTTGGAACAATAGTCAGAAATATCTTATTTTAAAGTAGTCATGAATCTGTGGCCCCTAATGACAGAAATGAAATGACAATTCAGCATGATAACACTGACATATCGGAAAATAAAATAGACTCATTGATTTTCCTTATAAAATAAAAACTGAAACATGACTGTTGCTATAGTTTAAGACCAGAGGCCGACACTTCTGCTTTCTCTTCTCATTCCCAAAGCCCCTCTCCCCACCCCACTACCCCACCCCCGGCCACCACTCAACTGCTCTCTGTATGAGGACTCTTAGCACCACTAATCCCAAGAGGCGATCTGTTTTGAAAACACAGAAGAAAGTTCAACCCTCACTGCTAATTGTACCTGTAAAGCACAGAATGCTATCCTGGCAAATAAAATACAGAGAAGACTCATCTATTGATTCTTCCTCCAACTAGACACACAGAATGCTATCCTGGCAAATAAAATACAGAGAAGACTCATCTATTGATTCTTCCTCCAACTAGACAATCTTCTGAGTAAAATTAGTACGAACAGACGCTATTATACCCTATTAGCATAGCTAAAATGCTTATGTCAAGAATCCTCACTCAGTAATCACAAGCATAGAATGTTGGGAAAGGAGATTTTACGATCTTGGCATGGTTTCTTGCTTCTCATTATTGAGGCCTCAAATGTCATCAACCGGCCATTCTTAACTTTTCCATCTCATGAAGCATCCTACATCTCCTTTTCCATGTTACCTTGTTCAGTATTTATAGCACTTGGATATTTATTACTAGTTGCCTAATTGGTTAACTGGCTCTCCATTAATCTATAAACTCCATGAGAGCTGAGTGTGCCCCCTTGATTTACCTCAATATTTCCGGTGTTTACATTGATGCTTTGCATACACTAGGCTCTGTGAATATCTGATCAGTGAATGGATGAGTAAATGAAGTGCTTATTTTTTCCATTGTAAAAAAACAGTATTGCATAGATGTAAAAAGGTGACCAATTGCAAACCAAGCTTAAAACCAATTTTACATGAAAGAATTCAGTGCTTGCCAGACAATACTTACTCGACACTTGAATTTTCAGAGCTTTGCATGTTAGTCTTCCTGAAATTTTATGTATAATAGCCATTTTATACAAGAGTGGAGAATATGCAAAAATGAATGCACAAATAACAATGGCCAAAGGAAAGTATCACAGTGAATTTAAATCACCAAATCCAGGCTGCTCTATGTAACAAGTGGCTCAAAACTGAATTCCTAAGTAATTTAATTAGCATCAAGTTCCCTTTTTAAAAAGTTGCAAATTGAGACACACTAACTCTGTCTACATTATAAACTCTGAAACATAGCCACTATAAACTAATCAAAGAAGATTGCAAGAATAAAAATTCATAATCCAGTTCCTCAGGGGTCACCTATTGACAACCAATTAAGCAGTACAATACAAAAATATATCAATTGATTATTTTCATAAATATTTTAATTGTGTTAAATGCTATTTCACAATTTGATTTTGAATTCTCATTAAAAGGAAAATGTTAAAAGATAAGTGGTATTTTCTTAGCCATTAAATTGTGAATTGTATGACTGTTACAGTACTTTTCTAATCTTTTTGCTGTACAAAATGTGATGTTATTATGATTCACAAACATAATATAATTACCGAAATTATATTATGTTTGAAGGGATTTTGATCAAATCATGTTTCAAAAATGCTTGTCTAAAACACTTCCTCTATTTTCCAAGTATCAGCTCTGCTCAAAGGCAGAACTCAAGGTAGTAGCTACAAACCAGAAAACTTCAGTTGCCAACTCACAGTAGGCATTCTCACTATATTTAAAATAGAACAAAACCATATGTATTAATAAAAACATAGCATGTAAACCTTCTAGGTCTTTCCCATTCAGACCTCCAAAAAGTTGATTCTGAAAATCTGATATACCTGTGCTGGAATTCCATATGATCACACTGGAATTTCAAGAGCATATCCTATGTAGCTGATGGTTTGGGGAGATAGAGGACCTGTAAAGTTAAATGTCCATTTGTTAAAATCAATTACACAGGTTATGAATGCATTAGAATAAGTCATTGTGAAATGACAAGGAGACTTCTTGGTGTATATCCAGTATAAGCTAACTGGAGCTTTGTAATGACTTTTCAGTAATCAAAATGTAAAAGCATTCTGAAATACTTTTAAAATCCAAAGTTGTAAGTCAAAACAATTCTGGAGCCTTCTTTTCACTTCATCGAGGAAATTTTTAGTTATTTACTAAAAATATGCTCACAAAGAAACACTAATGCCTGGGAGGTGATCAAGAAATGATGGCGACTGATTGACTGAAGTCTGGTTCCTGAACAGAAGAGTTTTGAGTTACACATGCCTCTTTGATGATAAAAATGGAGTGTGGGATTGTGCATCTTATAAAGTCACTCCTCTGGACATGGGTGCAATTTATAACATCAATGTAAATTCAGAAAATTTTATGTAAAACAAACAAGACCAGTTTAATGTATATGGAACAAGAAAACATTATTCAATAGTTTTTAATTATGAAAAATCCCATTAATTTTATAGCTTTATTTTTAAATGATTTTGAGCTTAAACTATTTATATTTTTTAACTTTTCTTGCCTCACTTTCTCACAATCCTTGAGAAACATACATTCGCCATTCCCTTAATGGAATCACTGATAAGGACATAGTCATTTGAATATGATTAATTTTTTAAGAAATCAAGTCCAAAGACAATATTATAATAACACATTCTCATGGCACCTTGGTCATAATCCTGAGAAAACATTTCAAAATGTATTTAATTTTAGATATTAAGTACTTGTAATAAAATGTGTGGAAGTCAGGCTAAAGAGTACATTAAAATCCACACTATCACAAATGTCAGAAAAATTACTTAAAGGAAAACAAAACAAAAAATCTTGTATTAGTGTTTATTCATCAAATTATATCCAAACTCAGTCTTCCTTCTCCCCTTTATTTTTTATATTTTTAGGGAAGTCTGATGATATTAAGATGAGCGAAAACCAGCTCATACTAAAGCTCAGTCTTCAGTCTATTGGGAGAGAGGTAAGTAAATAATAAGAGGCAAACTGAAATGTATAGAAATTGTAACCTTCATGCATTGCTAGTGGGAATATAAAATGGTGCAGCCAGATTGGAAAACTTTTGGCAGTTCCTTATAAAGTTAAACACAGGATTAATACTACCCAGCAATTCCAATCCTAGCTGTTTAACCAAGAGAAATAAACACACACACACACACACACACACACACACACACACACACAACCCTGTACATGGATATTCACAGCAGCTTTATTCATAATAATCAAAATGCGGAAACAACCCACATGTTCATCCACTGATAAGTAGATAAAGAAAGTGTGTTATATCCATACAATGGAATTTTATTGAGCCAGATAAAAAGGAGTGAAGTATTGATATACACTAGAACATGGATAAACCCCAAATAATATTCTGAATGAAAGAGTCCAGTCACAAGACACCACACATACTTATCTACTTATATAAAATGTCCAGAACAGGCAAAACTACACATAAAAAGCAGATCAATGGAATATAATAAAGAATGCTAGGAATAGGAAATAAAACAAACAAACAAACAAAAAGGCAGATAGAAAACAAGACTGAGGAAGAACCCAAAGGGCCACACCAAGGAATGATAATACTTTCTTGTAGATGACAGGTAATTATTAAAGTTTACTAATAAGAAAACTAGCATAAATATTTTTTGTTTTAAATAAATAAAATATAACTCTGATAAGATTTCTATCTCATCAAAATTGTCGATGGAATCTAGGAATTAATGGGACGGTTAACTGATTCTGACCACCCAGCAATCAAGTCAGTGGGAAATTCTTTCTCTTTCTGGGAAAGGTTATTTTTAACTTTCTAGAAGTGGGCACTGACATAGTCTTACAGGCATACCTCCCAGGCCGCAGGTATCATCAGGGACATCCTTAAACAAAGAAAAGTCCATCATGGTATGCTAGGATACTGTCCAAAGTGGTCCTGTGTCATCATTTATTTTTTTCCCTCTAATATGGACTAACCAATGAGAGCCCCTTTCTGTTTGATGGCAAAACCAAAGTGATAAGACAACCCAGCAGCTTCTCATATTTTGTGCCAGTGTCACAGAGATTGTGTATCTATAAAAATTAAGCAGATAACTAAACGCTGGCAGCAGTAAGAAACCAAGGGCATCCATGGTTCTAACAATCTCTAAGGCCACACTCCGACCCTTCCTGTAATTTGGTAACATGAGCCATTAATTTTTTCTTTTGGCCTAAGCTGGCCAAAGGTGAGTTTCTGTCACTTGCAGCAAAATATTTCTAAGAGTAACAGAGTTAGCTAGTTTTACCAGACAGTGGTAGATCCTCACTGGCTCCTTTGTGTCACTAGACTTTGTCAGTCATCTGACACCTATGGCTTTCTGGTTTACCTGAAACCTGGATTCCCAATTCAGAAGCAACAACCATGTGCTCGGGCTGTGGAAGGGACACTTGAACGGGAAGAAATAAGTTGCTGGCCACTAGGTGTGGTTATGCCCTAAATGGATACATGTACTTTTAGAAAGCTATGTGCAACTAATCACATAGGTCAGATATACCAAGTACCTAGCCTGTGTGTACCATCTCCCTGGATACTTCTGGTAGCTACAGCTAACTGACCACAGAACTACTTCACTAACTGTGGTTCTGCCCTAGAATTCTTCATGAATAGGTCTCCAGGAAGCTGCTGACCACTCAGTAGAGTTTGCATGCAAAATAAAACCTACTTGCCAGTCCTGGATACGATCAGTGATAATGATCTTAAATAACAAAACCATTATGACCCCTTATCTCTCTTTTAGATAAAGTTGGACTCAACTACCAGTTTAAGACTAAAAGCCTGCTTTCAGAAAATGCATTGCTCATGTGTGCCACAGTGTCAGTTTCAACAAGGAGTCACCTTTCCCAGTGCATGTGCATTTTAATCCTTCCCTACAAACATTGGATGAAAAGCTTTCCTTTTGGTGATAAGGAATCCCAGGCATCTGAGAGCAAATGGAAAAGTTATTTCAGGAAGACTTTTCCCATCATCCCCAAAATCCCACCATGTGTTTGAGACTAATCCAACTTTTTCAGAAGACACACTACCCATATTCCACTCACCAAGCCCACTCTAGACAAGGGAATTAGAGAGAAAGTCTGACCTGATTCATTCAAGTATAATACATAAAGGCTAAGACTGCACACAGTTCATTTTATAGATCAGTTCAGAAGTCTGTCAAATATTATTTCAATACCCCTCAATATTTTATGGAACTAGAGTTAAAAATTGACATAAAGATTTTTCTTCCTGGTAGATTCTCCCATTTCTCTTAGCTGAGGTAGTGGTGGGGGCGAATCAACCAGCTGTTTCTAAAATCTGAGCTCCTGAATCCTTGCAACAACTGCCAGGAGCCTGGCCTCTTAGAAACACACACATGCACACACACATGCAAATGTACAAACACACAAACGTGCACATAAACATAAATTAAGGAGATAATAACAAACTAAGGAAACACATTAATTTAACACACAACACACGTTTATGTCTGGGGCAGAAAATCAGAAAATGTGCATGAATGGAAACCTTTGTATTCTCTTTCCCTCCTCAAAGTATTCCCATAGTTCATGGTCTTTTTTCATGATGTTGTCAGGAATAATGAAGGGTCTGAGATTTTATCCTAATTAAAAGCTAATAAATTAGCCTGCTACAAGTTCATAGATTCTGTCAAAAGTCATGAGACTCATAGGTTAGAGACAAAGGACTTAGTAGCCAGAATATTAGCACTTTCTTGCTTCAGTTCCATAAGCCTATTTCTCAAAGGGCAGCTCATAGAGGGTATGTCACATTGTACCTCCTCTAACCTGTTGTATTAGAGGAGAAGAACCCTGAGCTTATGGAACTCAAGTATTTTATAATGGGAAGTAATTCTGCCTACCCATTTATCCTAAAGGAATTTATATTACCTATTTTCTATTGTTATTTTTATTGTTATTATTATAATATCTAGCTAACTTGCCTTCTGCTGTATAAAGAGACACTATATCTTTCAAGGCTGTTTGCTATAAAAATTATTGAAAATATAGCACAGAACAATATAAGTCAGAGCCACTGCTCATAAGAACAAAAGAGACATATGGAGAAATATCTCCTAACAGAGAAGTGCAACACATTCTTATTTGTTAGTCTATATGGTTTTTTTCCTAGTAAAAACAATATAAATCCAATTTTATTAATAGAGATCAATAGTTTTCATGATAAATGTTCTCACTGAGAATTTGTTGAGTGTAATATTTGTTGATTACTGATATTTAAATGGGGGAGAAATACTGCCAATATATAAATTCAGAAAACATCAAATTTCAAAAAGAAATAGTCGCCATTTTTTTCTCTGTCTTATTCCAAGAGTAATATAAACATTGAAAATACCAGGGGAGAATTGTATAAGAGGAACAGCTTCCTCTATTCTAAATCAGTCATCTGGAGCTTTTCAAGATGTCAGTAGAGTAGGTGGATCTTGCCCACACCTCCTTCCAGAACCAAACTGGAAGTAAAACTAAACTGGTGCCCATTGACCCTGCATACCAGCGGATGACTAGCTGCAGAGGAGACTTTTTAAAGGAAGCGCAGAAACCATCCTGAGGCTGGTAGGAAGGGTGGGGTCGCAGGAGGGGGTTGGACCAGCCACAAACTGTAGACTGCTTGAAGCTTCGAATAGATTGCCAAGAACTAAAAGTGGACAGCTTCTGACAGTGGCTAGCACCACATTGGACATTGGTTTGCCTTTGTCGCAAATGTGTAAAAATATGAAAATTAATTGTGTGTTACCCAGAAAAGCAGCTTTATTTTAGCGAAGATATGTAACTGACTAAAATAAACATTATATATTTGTGCCCCCAACTAACAACGCACTTCAGATTTTACCATCCAAATCTGTAATCAAGTAGTAGTTTAAAGGTACCAGTATTGCTGAATAGAAGTAAAACTTGACATACACTACCTTGCAATATATTCAACCACGTGATTAGAGTGATTCCAATATTTTGACTGTAAATTTGTCAGGTGTGTAAATGCCATTCCCCATGCATGTGACTCACAGAGAACCTTTGCTCACTGTTCTGGCTCAAGCGATGACCCCACTTCCTAGCTTATTTCTGACTAGGATGGACCCTCACCTCTCACTTGGGGCATAAATGGAACTCTGCCTGCTCTGATAGCTTCAAGATGGTATCTTTTCTAGGTTAGTGCCTTTTGTGGGGAAGCCCAATCAAGAGAGGCATTTTCAGGAGCCACCACAGAATTAATATAAATCATTCGCGTTACAGATCAACCACTAAACCAACACTTGGTGGACTTCAGACTAGAGTGAATCTCTTGGGCCTCCTATGCTTCATACTATTGTCCACAACAGACAGTCTCTGTGGTTTCCAAGTTCTAATACTCCACACCCTAGCAGTTCCTTTTGGTTCCTGGGCTCCGTATTTGTCTTCTCTTTCTAAAAATAAGTGTAAGGGATCATATACCATGTTATTATAGTTCAATTGAAGGCCTTTGTAGAGGTCAGCTTGTGCTCCTTTAGTGTCTGGTTATACAAGTAGATGCTCAACTATTTCTTCTCTCATGCTCTTCATTTGTATATTGTCTGACCTTTAGCTCAAGCTCATGTCTTACTTGTCATTAGGCTGGCCTGCACCTTGTCCTAACAAATTCTTTTTTCTTCTCTCACTGCACATAAATCTTTACCCTATCCACATTAGCCCATTCCAGGTTATTCTTCCTGATAAGCATGCTGCTGCCAGTTTCCAACACAGAAGAAAACCAGCCTGCCTTCCAGCCTTAGTGAGAGTGGGTTCAATAATATCATTCACATTTTGAAAACAGTATTCCAACATGCACTATAATTACCACTCTTTTTTTTTCACTTCCTGGGGATCTGAGCAGCAGAGTGTATATGACTGAATGAACCCAGTAAATATGGTACTGGTTTGCGTTTTTCTTCAGTGCAAAACCCGTAATTAGTTTGTTTCCTTATACAGTGTAAAATGAACAAGATGAATTAGAGTAGTTGCTTCAAGTAATTATGTAATTAAGATGTGTGTGCACGGCTAAGTGCATTCATAATCTTCAGGAAATTCTTTTCAACTAGGACGAGTGCATAGCAAGCAATGTTTTAACTTTTAAAATCTCACGAATGTTTATTTTTCCCCTTGACTTGCCAGTTTAGACTTTATTGACATATTGGCCTACAAGTTTTCCTGTTTATATTTAAAATTTCATTGGCATAGAAATGCTCTAGAAAGGTTTATAATCAAGTCTGAAAATCTGAATTAACTAAAGAGCACTCGTTAAATATTGCCTCATTGCACTTAGTAAAACTAATAGTCAACAGCTTGGATTTTATGTACTTCTCGCTTCTAAGAGCTTGCTATGAATTAAATCTGTATGGCTTGACAATAACATTATCTGAACATTAAAGATTAATTACATTGCTCTGTCTATTCTGCAGAAAGCTAAGTCGATATGAAATGCAAAAGTGCACAACACACTTATTTGCTTCATAATACACCTGCTTACTGGATTAAAACCATAGCATTGTGATTTTTGAAATTAGCCATTGGTCTATCCTAATTCATCTTACGCTACTATTGTAAAAATAATCAATCAGAAATGAATAGAGAATTTGTTTACTCAACATTTATAACCACTATTCAATAATTCATATCTAATGAACCAGAAAGTAATCTAACTTGTGTTCTTATTATTTTTGTACATGTTTTATATCACCTCTGGACTCTATATTGTTGTCATCAGTCAAAGTAGCTCAATGCAGAACTTTGGAAATGATTATACACATATTCACTGAAGGAAAGGGTGGAGGGAAAGTGGAAGAAAGGAAGTGAGGAAGGAGAGATGGAGGGAGGAAAGAGAGGCTTTTGGACTTTTTATTAATTATTTTACACTTTTTCAAAAGTTAAAAATAAGCTTAATTGTAACTAGACTAGGCTATCATGAAAAGGTTTCAATGAACCATAACGCTTTTGATTTTTGCAGTGAAATTAGTAAAATTATTTCAAGCCTCACTGATAAAATGTATTTTTAGAAATTGAGAGTATAAAGGTAAATACTTTAAAATAAGTTAGTAAAAATGTTCTCTGGTTTTAACTTCCTAATACTTTGCAAAGGTATTTGATGTTTTCTAAATTAATTATATTTATATATATGTATATATTTTTAAATATATATTTTTATTGATTTTTTACAGAGAGGAAGGGAGAGAGATAGACAGCTAGAAACGTCGATGAGAGAGGAACACCGACCAGCTGCCTCTTGCACACCCCCCACCGGGGATGTGCCCGCAACCAACATACATGCCCCTAACCGGAATCGAACCTGGGACCCTTCAGTCCGCAGACCGATGCTCTACCACTGAGCCAAACCGGTTTCAGCAATTATATTTATATTTTATAAACAAAATAACTAGACCATGATTTCTCCAAATATGAAAGCCTCCCATCATTATTTTCAAATTCTTTATTCAGTTTTGTTTTAAAGGGAACAATATAAAGACCAAAACATTTACTAATGATGATTAAGTTCTTTAATATTTATTAATTTTCACAAGAAGATATTTTTGTTTTTGACTCCTAAGATTTCAAGTGCTCAAGTTAAGGAGCATTTATTTCTTTTCTTAACTTTGAGGCTCTCTATGTTTTGACTATACTCTTAACTCTGGCTTTGGAAATGGCTTCTTGTGGTCACCCTCAAAGTGAGTGTCTTTCTGATAGCTTCAACTCGAGTTTCCTTTATGCTGACTATGTCTAAATCTTGATTTCTAAGTGATGTCTCCTCAAAGCTCAAAACATTCCCAACTACCTAATCAACATTACAATTCAAAAATAGTGTTATTTCCACCTAAAATTGAACTCAAACTCCACTATTCTTTTATCTCTCTCATCTTCCCATTTGGATAAGTGGCACCTATACCCCTGCTAGCACATGCTTGAAATAATTTTTGACCTTCCTCAGCCCCTCTGTTTTTGTGACAACCACTTTCTTCTCTAAATTCTTCTAACATTAGAAGTTCCTTAGGAAAGAGTTTATATCACATACTGACTTGTGACGTTTTAGGAATAAAAATGCTCACCCGCACATTGCTTTCTGTTTTAAGGATATTAGATGCAGACTCAGCAAGAAGAAACATACTATTTAAAAACAAAAATCAAGAATTGCAATATGTTATGACCTTATGTATTAAGTGATCTTGATTGTTCCGGTAAATACAATTGTGAGAAATTGTATCACATTCAAGAGTCAGAAACAAGATGCCACAAAGTCCTTTTGTATCTCCATCTGGATTTGCAAGTGTTCTGATGGGAGGTACATCAGATATTGGTGATAACAGCCACAATGCTACACCTTTTTTCAGCTCTCTTTCAACCCTTGCTCATCAGCAGTTGATTGTTGATCAATCTATTGCAGTTGTTCAAATAATTATACCTTAATATGAACTATTCTAAATAGTTTGGATTCTCTACACTTTTGTAGTATTTCATGGAGAGCCTAGATTTCTAGGATTCTGGGTAGGGCCAAATTTCGTGGTGTCCTCCATAACTAGTACAGAGGATAAATCTGGTACATGGAGTGCTCATCACAAAGCAAATTTATCTGAATATTTATTTTTATTATGTTTTGTGGGAGCCTATTTTATCTTACTCCTGGAGTAAGAAAAAGTAAAAGAAAGAAAAAAAGAAATCAGTCCTCTTATGAGCATCCTTATATAATACACAGTCCAATGGTGACTTTTAAGACATAAAATACACACTTATTTTTTTAACTATTTAATTCCGTGAAATAATGAACACTTTGATTTTTTTCAATTTTTGAATACTTTGATCTTCATTCAAAGATAATTCTCCTCAGTCATAGAGCTAAGAAGACAGTGAAGATCAGGTTCTCCCTTTCTCTCTTCCTTTCTCCATAGCTACTACTTCAGTCCTCCCAGGGTTGTTGGGCAGGAGGAATCAAACAGAAAGAAAGATCAAGAAATCCCTTATTGATCTGGTCCAGTGGTGAGCAGTTTTTATTCTATGAGTCTGGACATTGTTTGAAGAAAACAATCTCCCCTTTGCATTTTACTGTGTTTTCCAGTCTTCTTCCCCTTTTACTATCCCTCCTTCCATTCATCAGTAGGGATCTCTGATTTGTGGCTCTTCTTTATTCTGGTCACCTACTCCCACTGTTACTTTTCAGAATTCAGAGGTCCAGCTCCACAATTCTCTTCATGAGTAGCTACAAAGAGCTGTGGGGAGGAGGGAACAGGGCAGGAGGGAAGGAATCACAACATCCACAGTCAAATTGCATTTCCCACCTTGTCCTAATTATCAGCCAGCTCAGCCATTTGGGTAGGGAGAGATGGACTGTAGAAAAACATCCTGAGATGACACCTTGAAGAAGCAAGACATATAAAAGAAGGTTAGGTTGATCCTCTTAAAGAGTTACTTCCACTCAGCATATAAAAAGGAAAATAATGTGGTTTAAGATTCCCAAACTAAACTTCACTGATTTTCCTAAAAATGCTGAGGGTCTGTGAGTCTATTAAAATAAATTCTATGCTGAAACCAGTTTGGCTCAGTGGATAGAGCATCGGCCTGCTGACTGAAAGCTCCCAGGTTCGATTCCAGTCAAGGGCACATATCATGGTTGGGGGCACATCCTCAGTGGGAGGTGTGCAGGATGCAGATGATCGATGTTTCTCTCTCATCATTGTTTCTCTCTATCGCTCTCTCTTCTTCTCTGTAAAGAAATCAATAAAAATATATTTTAAAAAATAAAATAAAATAAATTCTACAATAACTGTTCCTCTGGCTATAGGAAGATGTATTCTAATTTTTTGAAAGGCTGTCTTAAAAAGGAAGAGCAAAGTAAAAAGCCCAAATGTTTTGGCATTATTATTATTCTCCAGTGGCTGTGTAGACCTGACCCAACTTGCTCACTGGTAGAATTCACCCTCACCTCATTCTATCTGTTACATGCCACTTTTTAAGCTGAAATTGCCCAAGACCTTTCATTTGACTTCCGAGCAATAGTTTGGAAAATCCCACAATGGCAAAAAATGTTGGCAGCAAGAATGGAAAAGTAAGCTTTGCCAGGACAAAAAGGACAGACCTAACCCCTGGAAGTAATCAGACACGCTTCAAAGAGGGTTTCTTAAAGTCAAAGCATGTACTGGCTGGATGGAAACTCCACACCAACCACTTCTCTTAGAAGGTTAAAATTACACCAGTTCAAGCTCGGAGCTTTCAGTGCAGTGTTGATATTGAAGTGTGATATCTAATTCAATGGGGTAGAATTTTCCAGGTTAATTTAATCCAAAGCTATGGCTAATGTGAAATATTAAAAAAGACATTTGGTTACCTAGTTATTGTGACTCAGAAAATATGGGTTTTTTTTCATTCAAAGTGTTCAAGATATTCAGATGTCAATTGATAAGAAATGATTTATATACCAAAAGGAGGGAAGAAAAGGAGGAAGAGGACTGGGGAAAGGTAAGAATTAGAAAAAAACAAAAGTAGACCTTTCATTTCTTTCTTTAATTTTCTCTTTGCTTTGTTATATAAGATGATTAGCCTGAAAAATGTTCTTATTTATGGCTTTTGCAGAAACAAGTGCATTAGAAAGAAACAAAAATCAAATTGGCTTTTAATTGTCAAACACCAAATGATCAACATTTAGGAGGAAAACATAGTCAGACACCAGTAGAAGCGTGCAGGGTCTCTGTGTCTTGTGCAGCTGCAATAAAGCCCGAGGCAGCTGAACACACGGTCACCATGCCAAGATGTCCCCAATCAGGGTAATTAAGCAGGTCTAGAAACTTCAAGTCTGGAGGTGGACTACTTACGCTTGTGATGGTAGATGGTATTTTACCACTGCTGTGATATCAGAACTTTTATGTCCTTTTCTCTATCTTCACATTATCAATTTCTTTATATCCATGCTCATCATACTGTCAGGCTACTAAGTCTATACTCATTCTATATTCATGTCATTAGCATATTTATTAATTCATCATCTAATAATAATTGCCGATTACTTAATTCACACACTGCTCGCAACAAAAACTAAAGTCCCCATTTTTCATGTGTGGAAATAGGAGTCTTAGCTGAGTCAGTTAAGTTGTCCAAAGCCATGTAGACAGCTAGGAAACACTGAAGTCAGACATTAAGGTTACGTCTTAACTTAATTTAGGGCTCCCTCTCAAAACACCATTCCTCTCTATCTTTACCCCTTTGGGGCTGGCTGCTCATTCTCAATGCTTCTCCAGTCCCAACTATCAAAGGAAAGTGCTTTTCTTAAACCAATACTCACTACAGTGCTTGCTCCTGCATAGTTTGGCCAACTTCCATTGTCTACCTAGTGAATTGCCTTTTTACAAGTAGGCTATGTACTGTATTTTTACTTATTAAGCGACCATGAAAGACAAAGCCGCAGAGAATCCCCAGAGAATCAATAACAAGAAAGTCCAATGGTTGTCTTGTTCACATTTCAGTTTTCCCACATGCTCAGCTTCATCTCAAACTGCAAACTTGCTATTCACCCCCAGGATGACTTTAACAAAACGTGGTAATCTCTATGGATCGTTTTCTTTTAGGAGCAAATAGCAATGAAACTTGCTATTTAATCTTCTTCCCATTGATGCACTTGAGTATTTAAATTGCACAGTTAAAAGTAATGAGCACTTAGTACCATTTCCTGTCTGCATCAGTCTGCTCTCTTCCATTATCTAAGAGACGGTATTTCATTTGGAGCTTCTCAAATGAAATAGAGGAGGGAATTTTCCCTGCTTCTCTTTTTTGGAGTTGTAATTCCTTGGCTTTCCAAGTTTTAGCCCAATCACTTTTTGATGACTGCATGCTTTCTTTAAATGATATATAGCCCTGTGCAGCCATCTCAGCAATGATGTCTTGTGTCTGCTTTTAAACAAGCTGTCAAAATTAGTAAGCTACAGCATAAGTGTTTTCCCTATCACACTGTCTCCAAATCAGCTTCTTCTGCAATGAAGTTCTTTACGAAACAGTAGAGCTAAGATAGCATATTTCACTTGTAGCTCATTGTGCGACTTGCGGTTGTCCCAAGGCAATGGTTTCAGGTCCAAGGTGTCCCAGTGAAAAAAAAGAATGACTTAAAAAAAAAAAAAACTTACTGATGACCCAGGTTTTAGAGTATAGATTTCTCCCAACCATTAAATCTCAACATTACCCTCAGAGATCTCAATTTAGATACAGTGTCTGTTGTTCCATTTCATGGTGATTTTTCCTCCCTCCTTGCCTGGATTAATTGAGACACAAAGCAGTCAAATGGCCTGAGTCAATGTTCACTTAATACCAAACCGTGTCCATCTGGATGGCAGTCTGCTGGCCTTTCTGCTCCCACTCCCTGGCCTTCCTGAACTGGTCCTCCTCACGGTTTCCAGGAGCAACAGGAGGTAATGCACATCACATACATCCCCTGTAAAGAACCATCTCCACCTCCAATAGGGAAGAGCTGCTCAGACCCAGGGGGGTCCAGCCATTCCGGCACCACCCACTTCTCATGACTTGATATTGCATCAGAGTAATTTTCAATAAGAAAATACTTATAGAAAGGGGAAACCAAGCATAAATTCTACAATAACTTGCTGTTTTAGGGAACATAAGCGGGTTATAGGCATTGAAATGACATAACAAAAATAGAAATTTGTGTGCATTTATTGTTGTTATTGTTTTGTTTTTAACAACAAGAAGTCAGGTATGAAGCATAGTTTAAAACAATGTTTAAGTAATTTAACCAAAACTGTATGAGTTTGTACTTAACATCTCAGAGGGCACTTTTAGATACAGAGAGAAGAGAAAACTATCAACTTTCTTTGTAACGCCACAAAAAGGGAGTGATATCGTAGCTTCATTGATTTCCCCAGTCACATTAATTTATACTATTCAAAAGTATATGCCCAAAAAGTATATAATATTTAAAGAATAAGACAAATAGCCATTCAGCCACCATTGTACATTATTAATATCTTTGCTATTCCATTATGATGAATTGATTGATAGTTATGCAAAATTATTAATATTCTTAACTTGGTATTTAGTTTTGCCTCACTTTTACTTTTATAATTATGGAATCATTTCACGTGTACATGTACATTTATTTGCATGTGATTTTCTTTTATTGCTCAATATTAACTTTTTGAGAATCATGTTTGTTTAAATATATGAATCTCATTTGTTCATTCTGGTCTCAGAAGACAATGAATTGCTCAGAGGTTTTTGCTTTTGTGTACATGCAGCCATTAACATGATTGCACATGTCTCCTGGTGCATATAGACTCTTATTTCTAGAGTACAGTCAAAGGAGTGGAGATGCTATGTTTTTAGGTAACATGTATATTAACCTTTACTAGGTAAAGTCAAATGGCTTTCCAAAGAACCAGTGATTAATGAGAATCCCGATTTTTGAACACTTAAGGTCTTAGGTTTAAAAAATTACCCCAGTAGATGGGGTGTAAAATAGCAACTATTTGTGATTTTACCTTTATTTCTTAGATTTCTAGCTGAGGTTTAACTTCTTTTTGTTCATACATGTAGAAGCCACTCAGGATTTCTCTTCTGTAAACTGCCTATTCACATTTTTTGCACATTTCTTATTGAGTTATTTGCTAATTTCTTTATATATTCAATTTTATATGTTCTGGACACTAACTTTTATTAGTTATAACTGTTGAGTGTGGATGACATCTTCGTATGCTTATTTTCTTGTTATTGTTTTATAAAGAACAGAAGTCCCTAATTTTGTGGCCCTATGGCTTTTATGGCTTTTTTGGGTTCTTTGTTCATTGCATTCATATACCTGGCTTTTTCTCCATCAATATCCGCTATGCCTTTTTAATAAAAATTCCATTTGGCAGGGCAAGTCTTCCTGACCTAATCTTCTTCAGGTGTGACTAGCCACTGATAGCCCTTTGCTCTTCATATATTATATATTTTTCAATCTGCCTATCCAGTTTCATGAAAAACTATTTGGAAAACTTTATTGGAAAACACCAGGAATCTCTAGATCAGAGAGTTTCAACCAGTGTACATAAAGAATTTTTAAAACATGAAATATCTAACTATTTAATCAGAAGCACTAACCACTTGTCCCTCAGATTGTCAAATTTTAAAATGATAACAGCCAACACAACAATAGCCATCTGGTTGTGGATGCCTTGTCTTGAACCATAAATATATAGTTCATATAAAAGAATTGCATCTTATTGATCATATCACATAATAAAGTTGCATACGATTGGCTAATTCTTAGTACCGGAAATCAAGTATTGGCACCTAATTTTTAAAAAAGCCATTTTGGAGCAAAAAGTCAAGTAATTACTATTATTATTTTTTGTAAATCAATAAAAAGTATTTTTTTTGTCAGATTGGCAACTAATATTTTTTTTTTGTTTGCCACAGAATTTTACTAATTAGTTTATGTGTGCCATGAGATGTAAGAGGTTGAAGATCACTGTTCTAGATTATTTTTGGAGGAAACTGACAGATAATACTGATTTCTCTCTCTCAATGTACATTTCTACTTTCCATTTATTTAGGCCTTCAATGACATCTTTCAGCAAAGGTTTATACTAGTCTTCATAAGAGACTTGTACATTGCTTCAAGATTATTCCTATGCCATGTTTTTGTTGCCATTGTACATAGCAATGTACAATTTATTTACATTTATTTCACAATTTCTAAGCATTATTTGCTAGTATATAAAAATAAAAATGACTTTGGTACCTTGAATCTTTATCCAGCAACTGTGGTAAGCCACCTATTAATTAACCCCAATGGCTGATAGATTACTGTGGGTTTTCTCTTTAAGAACAGTGTAGTAGTATACCCTGGAAAAGGCTGAGAGACAAGCACATCTCCTTAGATCTGAGATGCACTCCAAAATCTGTATAACACTAATGGGTAAGCAATGGAGGCACGCTCAGAGTGGGATGTTTCTGAAGGTGCTTATATAGAAGAAGTCTGGGTGACATTCTTTTAAGTTGTCCATTCATAGCTCAAGTTTGAATGAGACTATCCATATGCTTCTTCTTCCATAGGTTTGTTTCTCCCTGCTGTCTTATGGTTCAAAATGAATGTTTAACAATTAATGTTAAGACCATAGCTTTACCTTTTAAAGAGTAAATAAAATGTAATACTTCACGTTGATGAATTCTTGTCTACATATGCAACAGCATTAACCAAACATTACAGGGTAGACAAAGTGATAGTGTTTTAGACTAATGCAAAATATTTTGAGAGCATCCCTAAATTTAAATTTTTGCAACAAATATTTACTGAGGGCTTTATATATGTAAGACACTGACCCATTGCACAAATTGCTTGTTTGGCCATCCCCGTGCAGGGAAAATTAGGAAGATAGTAAGTTTAACTAATTTAAGCCATCAATCTTAGGAACAGCCCTCACCCCTATCTTTGCCCTATAATAGGTTTTCACCCTGATTTATTGAATAATTGCCCAATTCATCTTGCATATGTAGACAAGAATTCATCAACATGAAGTATATAATGTATTCATCTTTGAAAGAAAACTCCAACTAGCTAACCATTATGTCCTAATTCATTAGCTATGGTCATCATTCAACACTTTCTAAGCAAAAGTCAAACAAAGGAAATACTTTTGAGAATTCTTTTTCTTACTCAATGAAAATTCTAATATGTTTCAATTCCTATCTATAACATGGAAATACTATAGTAATATTCAGCCAAACCCCACCAAAATAGTTTTAGTCATATAATTCCTGGCTCTATCTCTTATAAGAAGCAAATCCTTGTAAGCATAAGAAACCCTTGTTGAGCATGTTGTAGATTTTCATTAATGGTTATATTCTCATTTTCCCTCTTTTTTCTTCCCCTGTGGCGGTGGGAAGGGAGGATGAGGGGTGATAGCTCTCATAAGAGGAACAGTTTGAAGACTCTATTGAATGTTATGTATTTCAAAGAATATTAGCCGAAACAGGTTTGGCTCAGTGGATAGAGCGTCGGTCTGTGGTCTGAAGGGTCCCAGGTTCGATTCCGGACAAGGGCATGTACCTTAGTTGCGGGCACATCCCCAGTAGGGGGTGGGCAAGAGGCAGCTGATAGATGATTCTCTCTCATCGATGTTTCTAACAACCTATCCTTCTCTCTTCCTCTCTGTAAAAAATCAATAAGATATTTAAAAAAATAAAAAATAAAAGAATATTAGATGTTCTATTTAGTTCCTTCTACACTTGCTACATCTGTTTAGTAATACAGACATTGTTATATATTTTTATATGACAATGCCAAAGTGTATTTGATAATGTGCAAATCATCCAATGTTGCCACCCAATCTCATTTCTCTCTCCAGAGGGAATGAAAGCAGTCTGCTCTGTACCCTTTAGATCATTTTTCTATGCATTTACATAGATACACGCATCAATGGATAAAAGTTAGAACATAGAGAATATATAGTTTTTGTTGTTTCAAAATAATTGCAATCATATTAATAGCTCTGCAAAGTTATTTCCTCATAATAATAGGTCTGAAAGATGTTTCCATGTTTATATTTTTATCTTTACCATTCAACGTCAGAGAGTAGTTTTTATGTAGTTTGAAATGTTACTTGGCCATTCATTTATTGGTGAAAATGTATAATATTTACATCTACTTATGCATATACTTTATACCACACTGGAGTGAATATCTTTACAAATACCTCCTTTTATAAGAATAAAAAGTATCGGAGAAGATATTTGGAAATTCTATTTTCCCAAAGGGAAAAATAATCTACCAAGACCTCCCCACTTACACATTCTTATACCAGCAGAATCAGTGACTCGTGTCCCCAGAAATTGCTTACATCCTCCCTCAATGTATAGCATACATTCCTTGAAATTCATTTATGTATTTCTCAGTGTGTCTCTCTACTAAATTCTCATGCCCAAGTTCTCTCTTTTTCCATATTCAGTCATTTCTGTCAGATTCTGCAAGATTCTTTTTCAAGATTAGCAATGATTTCCAGTAGTATAATGTTGCCTAATATGTGGTACAATTAAGAAATATTGTAGGTAAGAATGCCCACCCTTTCATATTTTATATAGGAAGGTTAGAAGTTCAATGTCAAACAAAAGTAGCTTAGTTTAAAAAAAAAACTGTTTTAGTTTTTTCCATTTACAAAAATGAAAACACAGATATCAAAATAGGCACAGTCATCTTTAAATTGATGTTTTTAAAGTAGAAAAACCCCATCTTCCAAATTTCTATTGTCAATAATTCATTATTTTATTTTTTCAGTTTTCTATATAGAAAAAGAAATGAATGTTTCGTTTTAAAAATAGTATAACACAAATAAGAAAAAGGGAGCACAAAAAAATAACTAGAATTTTACCTATCCAAACCAATGATTAATCTTTTTAGTATCTGTACAGATATTATCTGTGTATTATCTATGTATTATATTTTTCTAAAATATAATGTTTTTACTATATGTTACATAAATATTTTTCTTATTTTTCAATAGAAAGGGGATCATATCATTATTTTGTAGCACCTGATAATTTATTTAGGCAATTTACCAAGTGTTAGATATTTACTTTAACATCTTAAACAGAGTGTATGAAATAATTTAATATGAATTAGAAATTTAAAACCAAAAGGTAGATAATAAGGAGAAATGGTTGATTAAACATGAAAGAACACGACTGAAATGATGTTAGATATTAAAAAGGAAGAAGTAGAATAATGCTCATAAATTGAAAAGAATATGTAATGATGAATGAGGATCTGCTAAATCCCCATGATACACCAAAGATGACTAATCCTAGAAAAACCAGTGTGTGTAAATTTTCTTTTAAGTCTCATTGCCGGAAACAAATCAGTTTAACTAAAAGAGAGATGTTGACAGGAAGCCAGGAAGGCTGGTCAACAACCTTAATTGCTCTAGCCACTCACTCTTTAGTTTAGACATTGTTAGTTGAAGCAGCCTCCACCTTGTTTGTCCCATGTAAGGTTCTGTTATTTTCTGCCTACGATTGTTTCCCCAAAGCCTCAATAAAAGGGATGGCAGGACAAGAGCAGGAGTAGTTCTCCCACTAGAGTTGGACTACCGCCTGCCCCTCCCCCCCCCCATATTGCCAAATTGAATTTCTTCAGGTCTCGAGTCCTTTCATTTGTGTGCAGCCCTTCTCCAGAACCCGAACACTGAATTGGAACTTTCCACACGGGATGTGAAAGAGATTCCTATATCTCATTATTATTTCAGCCTAAATGGCCTATTGATCAACTTGTTTTAACTAAGTTGCTTTCAGCAATTTATACTAATAAAAAGGGTAATATGCTAATTAGACTGGGAGACCTTCTGGACATCCTTCTGGACAAAGCCATTGTGGCAGGCAGGACTGAGGGAAAGGCGGTTAGAGGTGATCAGGATGGCAGGAAAGGGCAGTTGGGGGCAAGCAAGCCAGCAGGGGTGGGGCAGTTCTTTGCAACTTGGCCAGTGTGGGGAGGGGGAGAGCAGTTAGGAGTGATCAGGCTAGATGGGGGGACAGTCGGGGGAAAGCATGCTGGCAGGCAGAATGGTTAGGGCAATCAGGCAGGCAGGCAGGTGAGTGCTTAGAAGTCAGCAGTCCAAGATTGTGAGGAGGATTTCTGACTGCCGGTTTAGGTATCAGGCCTAAACTGGCAGTCAGAAATCCTTTGAGGGGTCCCAGATTAGAGAGGGTGCAGGCCAGGCTAAGGACCACCTCCCCATGCACAAATTTAGTGCACCAGACCACTAGTGTTCTACAAAATTCCATTTGTCCAAATTGTTTTTCTAAGTTTTTTTTTTTTTGCTGGTGTTTGTTTGTTCGTTTGTTTTTTGTGATCTAATCATATGCCACTATCAAGGACAACTGTAGAAATCTAGAAGCCATTCCTGTCCCATGCTTAGTTCTTTTATCTGTCTGATTCCATCTCTACCTCTCTCTCTTTCAATCTCTGGACCTCTTTATTCTTATGGATCAAGCCCTCTCTCAGGGCCATGCATTCTTCTATGAATATAAACACCCTTTGAAAGATGGCCTTCTTCATATCATACCTTCAGAACTACTCTCTTGGAATGGCTTTTGACCATAAAATATGAAACTCAATTTATCTTACAGTTTTGGAATATTCCCTTCAGTCATTTTTCCCAAACTAAACTTCATGTATCACCTTTGCTTCTCCTTATCAGATGGAAACTAAACATCTCAAGTAAACTCTTAATATAATAAAAGTGTATAAATCACTAAAACTTCTGGCACCACATAAGCAATGAAAAAGTCCGTGAGGCTATTCCAAAATTTGCAAAATTTGCTGCTAGCATACATTTTTCCTATGTACCAAGAGCTCTCTATTTCCCTCCTTATTGCTTCATCCTTGATTCCCAATATCTTCATGATGTTACTCTCACTATAGCAATGCAATAGAAAAAAAAAATTAGTAACATACCAGAATTCACAGCCTCTCCCCACTGAACTTCCAAATTCTTGTTTAAAAGATCATCTATTGACCTCACCTCAGCACTATAGACACAAATCCTTACAGCAGGCTGTCTGTGAGACTGTAGGACAAGTGAATGGTGTGGTGTGATAGGGTAGAGAGTTTGCAAAGAGGGAGATGTGGTGGACATGGTGCACGAGCGTGTAAGTGAGGGTTAGAGGGAGGTAGGGGTGAGTGACAGAGGAGCAGATGGCATGAAGAAATAGGGAAGTTTTATTGTATTTTGTGTCGGTGTGACTTTCATGAATGTAAAATTGTACAAAGAGGAAATGGTGCCTAGAAAACATTTAAGGTAAACCTCCTATGTCATGGACAGAGAAAATGGCTGGACTTGTTGAGAAGGTGAAAAGCAAAGGTGATACTTTTACATTTCTAGAGCAAGATCTGTGTTTCCTTTTAATGTGGTTCTGCAGACTCTGGGTCATGGGGAGACAGGATGACACAGGTAAACCTGGAATAAAAATTTTTTTCACCTGAAGACATGTTTCCAGGAACCACTCCAATAGCAAGGGTTAAGTCTGGATCTCCTGCCATAATTGTTGCTTCATCCATCTAACAGAAATTTGCACAATGATCACCAACTACATTCCATCTCAAATTCCTCCCCCCTCTACAGTGAACCCATATCCTATTTTGTGTTAATCCTTTTCAGCCTAAGCACACTCACTTAGCATCTCACTTAACCATGGAACATAAATCTGTCATCTGCTCAATATGAGAGTCATGCCATAACATGACTGGTTGTAGCACGTTTGCCAATTGCCTGTCTATAAATTCCTCTCTACTTCCTGGTGTCTACCAACCCTAGAATACCAGACTCACATTGGCAATAGACTGACGGGAGTAACTGTGGAAGTATATCAGGTGTTGAGTTCAAATGCTGAGACAGTGGCAGCAAGATTTTCCATAGACTTTCAAAGAAACTCCCCCATAGTACAAGCCCCTCAAGAATTCATCTGGGCCTGCTGTGTAAGTTCCCTGTGTCTCTCACTTTCTTTGAGACTTTTGTCTGTTATTCCCTCTGAAGAGTATATCCTCATGTTTTCCCTTATTTCTTTTGTCATGCCCTCCCTTAGGAAGACTGCCCTGCTCCCTAACTTGTGTTTCCTCTACATTTACCACTTCTGTTCACTGTTGCATTCCTGGCACTTAGACCAATGTTTGGGACATAGAACATGTACACATTTGACCTTGACTTATTCCCACTGCTCAAACGATGCATACTAAGGTAGTCTAAAGGATCTACACCAACTTCAATTATCAAAGGAACAAATTCTGTTCATAATAGTCAAGTAAAACTGAGAAAAGTAACACTTAGAAAGTGCAGAAAAATTCTTTGTTAAGAAAAATGGCGAAGAGCCAAATGATGTTCTGCCATTTTCAACAATGTTCTAGGAGCTGGTTTGAGAAGACACCAAATTTTAAACAAATATTTTATTTATACATTTGGCAATTCTAATTTTGCATACAGCCAAGTGCTAAACATTAAATACAGAATGTCTCAATCAGCACATATTTAAAAGGCAAGAAACAAAATGGTATTTAAACAAACCATTTCTCATGTTAGTAATTGCTGTGATATTATTAAAGCTGGGGAACTGCATAAAGGTTTTAGAAGAAATGCTCTCCAGAATTGTTGGTACATGGAAACATAAATATTCCATACTTTGCAGAAGTCAAAATAAGAGTACGTTTCAACAAATTGTCTCTAAAATATATGCATAAATACTAGCAAGGATTTAAATTTATAGCATTTAAATATGTTTGCTTTTCATGTTCACAAGTGTTTTGTTTTTCTATGAAGCTTCTTAACCATCATAAGCAGCAGATAATTAAAATTTCCTGACATATTATTTATCAATAGAAAGAAATGGCTTATTTTGTGTAATAAGGGGTTATTTTTGTTTCTCTCTGTTACTGAGTCCAGAATCAGCTTTCTATGGCAGTTACCTATCCGTTTCTCTGTGAATGGCATAATCTCTCAGAATAACTTTACTTTTTACATGCCTGGCTTCTGAATCTAAAAATCTAAGGAAATAAGACCACATTTAAGCATTTTCCCACTAGAGGCTTTTTATTAGTCAAGGCAGTTGCTATTCTCAAAACAACGAATGGAAAGTCAGCATGGAAAACGCAGTACGGAAAACTGTCCATCATTTCCCATATTTGAGAGTCACATTCCACTGGCTTCACTTGCCTCTGCTGGAATTACATTTAATCTACTTACCTGTTGACCACTCTTATGTTTCCAAAGGATGGAACACAGCTGACCCTGGGACTCAAGAATTAGGGGCACCACCCTGCACAGTCGAGAATTGACTGTAACTTTTGACTCTACAGTCTGCCCTTCACATTCCAGGATTCAATCAACCACAGATTTTAAAAAAAAGAGTATTTTCACATTCGCAATTTTGGATTCCCAACTGCAGATTTCTAATGAAAAATCAAATATACTGTCCTGAAAATATGTTTGATTGGAGCCATGGAGGGGAAACCTAAGAATAGGTAGCTCAGACTATATTTATTGGAAAACATCCACATAGAAGTGGGCCCTTGCAGTTCAAAGCTACCTTGTTCAAGGGTCAGCTGTGAAGGCATGACACCAACAAATGCAATTGTTGTTCCTGGTTAGGCTTCCGCCCCAAATCCTATTTGTTCACTAAGTGTTCCTTCAGCTGGCCAACAGCGGAAGCCTCGACAATTACACTTGTACTTTCTCTTGAGGCCTAAAACAGAACTAAAGGATCTAGACCTTTGATTCTTAGAATTTGAACCCCACCTGACTTTTCTAAGCTCTCCATAAGGAAGGGGACTCAAAAACAAAGGGAAAAAAAAGTGTGATCTCAGACATTCTTTTGAATTCTTTTAGTGCTATCTGAAAACCAGTAGCTCTCAGAGGGCAGGGCTGAAATAGGAGGTTACTGGGTGACCAGACTGTGTCATCTTAGCATCTCAGAACTCTCCCTAAATGTAGATCAAAGGGCAAGAAAGGTCAACATTGGTCAGTCTGAAAATCATTGTCCCGATATTTGCAAAATAATGCCCATTAACTAGCAGCATCTCTGAGGTATTTTTTTTTAAGTATCTTACCTGCCCTCCCCCCCCCTTTTTTTTTTTTAAGAAATTTAAAGAGATTTCATAGTTTTTAAATATATTTTAATTTATTGAGAAATTTTTAGACTTGAGTAAGGGGCAGGAGTTGTAAACAATTTGTGAAATATCTTAGTGGGAAGGGCACTTAAAGAAAAAATTAAAGAAACATCCTATATAATAAAAGCCCAGCGACTGTTATGGTGTAATAACCAGAAGGACCCACAACCAGACCACCAGCCAGTAGCTATGACATGCACTGACCCAGAGCTTGCTGTCGGCATCCTGACAGCCCCAAATCCTGTTCACATAAACCCCAGACCCTGATAGCAGTGTGGAAGGAGCCCCATTCCTTGTGGAGCTGGTCATTATCCCTTATAACCCATATTTATGCCTTAAGTATAACTGTCATTTAAATGTTTAAGTCCGTGCATCGATTAAGAGTGTCATATATTTATTTAAATATCTCTATAAAGGGCACGATTGTGCAAATATTCAAATTTCTGGGGAAAAAATATTATCAATCATGCTGAAGTACAGGACTTCATTGACTCCAGGTATGTGAGCTCTCTTGAGGCTGTTTGGAGGCTTTTTGCAATGCAAATGCATGACTAATCTCATGCAATCACAAGATTAGCTATTCATTTGCCAATGATCAGAATTTGTATTTTCATACTGATAAATTTGCTGAAGTTATAGATGGGGCTAAAAGACATAACTTGACTTTGATAGCTTGGTTTTATTGAATAGAGAAGATTTGGATGCATGTAATTATTATTTTTGGGAGATTCTACAACATTTTGTGTTTAATAATTCTTTGTGGAGAAAACACCAAAAGGACAGAAATAAAGTATTAGGTAGACTATTCATTGTGAGCTTTAGAGAACCAGATGATATTACCTTAGACTTTTGCTTCTACATGTAAAAGGTGCAGTAAGTTTTGCTGATTTGCAAACTGTAGGTGGTGTAATTTATGATACATTTTGTGAAGCTGCTAAATATAGAGGATTATTAATCGATAACACTATCTGGAAAGATACGATTGATGATGCAATCATCCTTAATATGTCCAAACAACTAAACGGCAACTTTTTGAATATATATGAATGTTTGGATGTCCTTCTGATGCACACAAATTATGGGATGAGAATCAATCTCATTTTATTGAAGATTTTTGTTGGAAATTACACCACAGAGAAGGTGGATGTGTGAACTGTGAAATGTATGCCCTTATCGAAATTCAAGAAGTATTCACATTGCATAGAATGAAATGTCCACATTTCAAACTTCCAGACTATCCTTTATTAATGAATACAACTACATGTGATGAATCATACAAGTGACATCAGGCAGAGATTTTGATAAATGATGAACAGTTGGCAGCCTTTCAGACTATAACTTCTGCCATCAAAGATCAAACTGTACACCGCAATGCTTTTTCTGGGATGGTCCAGGTGGTAGTGGAAAAACATAACTTTATAAAGTTTTAATACATTATATTAGAGGCCATTGTGGTACTGTTTTACCCACAGCATCTACAGGAATTGCTGCAAATTTACTTCTCCATGGAAAAGCCTTTCATTCCCGGTATAAATTACCAATTTCATTAAATGAAACTTCAATTTCTAGACTTGATATAAAGAGTGAAGTTGCTAAAACCATTAAAAAGGCCCAACTTCTCATTATTGATGAATGTACCATGGCATCTAATCATGCTATAAATACCATAGATAGATTACTAAGAGAAAATGTGAATTTGAATGTTGCATTTGGTGGGAAAGTTCTCCTTCTCAGAGGATATTTTTGACAATGTCTCAGTATTGTGCCACATGCTATGTGATCAGCCATAGTACAAACAAATTTAAAGGACTGTAGTGTTTGGGAATGTTTCAGAAAGTTGTCTCTTAAAACAAATATGAGATCAAAGGATTCTGCTTTTAGTGAATGGTTAGTAAAACTTGGAGATGGCAAACTTGATAGCAGTTTTCATTTAGGAATGAATATTATTGAAATCCCCTGTGAAATTATTTGTAACAGATCTATTATTGAAGCTAACTTTGGAAATAGTATATCTATAGATAATATTAAAAATATATCTAAAATGCAATTCTAGGTCCTAAAAATGACCATGTTCATAAATTAAATGAAGTAATTTTGGATATATTCTATGGAGATTTTCACACCTATCTGAGTGATGATTCCATCGATTCAACAGATGATGCCGATAAGGAAATTTTCGCCATCAAATTTCTTAATAGTATTACACCTTTGGGAATGTCCTATCATAAATTAAAATTGAAAATAGGTGCAATTATCATGCTACTGAGAAATCTTAATAGTAAATGGGGTCTTTGTAATGGTACTAAATTCATTATCAAAAGATTGTGACCTAACATAATCAAAGCTGAAGTATTAACAAGATCTGCAGAAGGAGAGGTTATTCTGATTCCAAGAATTGATTTGTCCCCGTCTGACACTGGCCTCACATTTAAATTAATTTGAAGTCAGTTTCCTGTGATGACAGCATTTGCAATGACAATTAATAAATCACAAGGACAAACTTTAGGTAAAAATACTATTATTCCTACATGAACCCATTTTCGGACATGGCCAGTTATAATTTGCTTTCTCTCAAGTTCAAAGAATGTGTGGTGTTAAAAGTTAACATTGTAAATACTTCATCACAAGGGAAATACTCAAGCACTCTAAAAGTGATTTTACTCGTGATGTGGTATACAGGGAGATATTAGAATAAGTTTAATCAATTTATTAGTCATTGTTTGTATCAATGTTGTTTTTATACCATGTTTTTGTTGTTTTTATATCATGTTTTTGTTGTTTTTAAATAATATCTTTGTTGTTATATCATGTTGTTTATTTATTGATAAATTTTTATATTATTTTTATATACATTTTACTACTTTTCCTTAATCTCTGACATTTCTATTATAGAGAAAGAGAAAATAAGCGATATTAAAATATTTCTTCTAATTAATTCCCTTTCAATGTGTATGAATTCATGCACTGGGCCATTAGGACCACTAGTATATGATTTAAAAATTTTTAAAAGGTATCTTCATGTTGTCCAAACTATTATATTGTTCAGCATAATTTTTGTTGGAACAAGCAGAGGGAAACCTTGGAAAATGATATGTAAGTCATGACTTTGCACTGATAGTTTATAAAAGAAAATTAATTGTGTCTATATTAATATAGATGTCAATAGAAGATAGAGAAAAAGGCTATAAAATTTTTGATACTTGAATAAGTGAATAGGATATTTTAACTACCAGCTGAGGAGCCAGTTACAAGTACCATAAAATCAGGATGATCCAATAGAATTGAGATGAGCTAATTACACTCAAGCATGAGAGAAAATCAGCATAAATAATAATTGAAGATTAGGGGAAAATGTATTTAATCATACTTAACTTCTGACCTAAGTTATATATTATGCATTTTTGAGCCTTATTTCTAATATTATAGATTTAAATGCACATTATTTAAATGCACTAGATGGTAATTCTAGTACACACTAAATGTAGCTCTTTTAAACACTCTGTGTTTTAAAAGAATAGAAAAGGGTCATTGGTTTAAATCTCTCAGATAATCATGCTTATCAAAAGTCTAGAGGTTAATATGATGACATAACCCTGCTGTCTCCATACACCTAGTGCGTAAATAAGGAAATTTGAAGTATAATGCCCAGAAGATAACATTTTTAAAAATTCTTCAGTTGTAGCCTACAGAATACATAAAGATATTTTTAATATTAATATATAATAAATATATCCAAACTTGTAAAAAGACTTTCAGTTTTGCCAGCTGGTAACTTTAGAAAAGTTGGCCACATAATATTTGCTGTTATAATTCTTTATCTTGAAAATGAATAAATTCTAAGTTCTCTGCAGGTTGGAAGGAGAAAGTTGATTGCAGGCTTAAACATTCCTGGATGGATTCAGATGCCACAATGTATTTTTTTCTTTGCTGAGGCCACAGAAAATGAAATATGTTCACTGTGACCAGGAAGATCTAATATCTCCATTTTATATTTTGAATATGATTTATTATTTTATTGTCTCTCAATTTGTTTCCACATATGTACACATGATATTTCCCTACTTTAATAGCCACTGTTCCCTTTATTTATAGCATCCCTTTATTTCTATAAGCGATGTTTCTGCAGGCTATATACGGACTTCCAATGTTAGAACAGGTCTTTTATTTTATTTTTTTTCCAGAGAAGAGATAACCAGCAATAACTTAATTTGCCTTAGGATGCTGCATTTTCTTCTAGAATGTATTCCTTCCCCTGCCCAAGAAAGCATATTTCATACATCCAACACTAAACATGAGCTCATTTTCCCAGATTTGACCAGTGGGAGTTTCAAGTTGGTTTGTGTTTCCTTTTGACATGGTCCCATTGTTGTTGGAACATTTCCTTATTTTCTGGTGAAACAAGATGTCCCTGACTCATCTGTTTCTTTCCTTTCCCAACCCAGGAATCAACAATTTTCCAAGGAGCCCTGGTTTATTTTAGTGGAGAATGATAGCGATGAAGCAATATGTGAGTGGAAGTTATGTTCATTGCTATTGGGGTATCTATGCTCCCAGGCTTTCTCAGGACAGAGCTAGGATACATATGAATTAATTCCATATAATTTATTATCTATCCGAATATCTATATTCACTTCTACCCATGTCTATCTACCTATCTATTAAAAAGTATGAGTTCACACTAACATTTCCATTTCCAATCCAACATTGCAGACAGAGTTCATTCCAGTTTTCTTTTTCCTTATATATAAATAATAAAGCTGACTCAGTTATTCTCAATCTATATATAGTTATTTTATCATTTCTCTTCATATGTAGCCAACTCCTGTCAAAACTATCATCACCCTCCCTCCGCTTTCCCCTTCCAGTGTAGACAAATGGCTCAGTCTGCTTAAATTTTTCAATACCCTACCATAGCTACCCTATCCATCTCCCCCATGGATGCCACCTCACGTCACTCAATCTCCAATATTCTACTCTAGACCTCCGCTACCCACTTCCCTTGTCAGGCATCATCCCCAGCTTGCCTATGTTCTAATAACCAGAGTCAGGTTGTGTGTGTTTTGCGGGGAGGTTGTTTGTTGTTTGTTTGTTTGTTTGTTTGTTTGTTTTTGCCTTCTCACATATTGTGAACTCCTAGCATTGTCATAGATTCTCCCCATCAGGAACCCAGCGATGAGGCAAGGATTTGAAACTCACCGACATATTACCAATAAGCAAAAGCCAGTTTCTCCTTAGATAATAAATACCCAGACACTAAATATTCTTTATTCACATCTTTTTTCTAAACCGGTGGCTTTGGTAGGCACCCAATATTACACCCTTGCTTTGCTTCCCCCATCATGCTAAAAGCCTTGGTCACGACTCAGTTCTGGACCTATTTAGGTCATATCTCATCACTCCCTGTCTGAGAAAGGCTGTAATCTTGCTCTAGATAGTATCCACAACTAGTTCTTACTTCTTTATAAATGAAAAAAAAATAGAAAGAAAGAAATGACTTCTGACTTGCCCAGTGGAAAAACTGATTGTAGACTAGATGGGGGAATGTATGGAAAACCATATCCAAGATACAGCCTCCTGTGTGTTTTCTCTCTCTGACCTTAGGGAAGTGGGCCCGCTATAGGAGACAAACGCAGGACAGTCTGTCTGGCAATGGCTCTGAGGGGAAGAGGAGCAGGGGAGTTTATATACACAGAGACCAAAGGCAGACTCCAGAGGAGTGCGAGCAGAAACCCCAGCTGCTCCTGCTGCCTTTGTCATCTTTGTGGCGATCATGCTCAGGACTCCAGTCGGACTTTCTTTAGACTTTCATTCCTCATGGTTTCTTCATGGGGAGGTGTTTTATTGACTGTCTGGAGGAGCGGTATAGGAAAGTGTCATAAAAACGGAGGAAATTAAATGAAACATGCCCAGGAGGAGCTGAGCACAAATGCTCCAGTTCCTGTTCTTCAATGCTGCTTTTTCCAGATGTGCAGAATTTTCTCGAAATGGAAGAAATTTTTTAAAGAGTGGTTAGTGGTGTCTAAAAATATATAATTGGATTCAATGACTATTGTGCTGGAAAGGTGTTTTTCAGCAGGACTTCCTGGAGAGAAAGTCACTGGAGAAGTGATATTTTGGCT
Source organism: Pipistrellus hanaki (assembly GCF_964339955.1). Lineage (NCBI taxonomy): Eukaryota > Metazoa > Chordata > Mammalia > Chiroptera > Vespertilionidae > Pipistrellus > Pipistrellus hanaki. Next base: position 8,302,238 of record NC_140505.1, on the reverse strand, counting down.
TGCCTGGCAATGTTATTTTCTCTCTACCCTGAGGATTGGGACAGTTTTATCTGGCCGTCATCCTCTTTGCTTTGCAGAGTATTAACTCTTGGTACATATATTAAGAACCAAGGGCCAAGGTGGCTGTTCAACGTCTCCATCTCAGCTGCTGGCTGGCTCGCAGTTGCTGCATATTAAAAAAAAATTATATTGCGGTGGAATACGGGGGAATATTTTTCTTATGGATTGAATTTAAATGGAAACATGGAAAAGAGTCACTAGTGCTTTCAAAAACTTTTTTCCTACATAAAAAAATTATACTTTACATACAATATTTTATTAGTTTCAGGCATCCAGGATAGCAGTTGGACATTGCTATACCTTATGAAGTGATTGACACAACATTTAAGAGGCTTGAAATCTCATGTTTCTCACACTCACTGTTGTTGACTGAGGTTTAACTCACACTGTTGACAGGGCTTGCCTTTTGAAGGAAAGTCATGTTCTCAATAACTTTCTCATGATGATGGATTAAACTTCCCTTGGTTTTTATTTCTCTTTCTAACTCCACTCACATACTCTTCTCCTTACCCGAAAGGGGATGCCATTTGATCATCAGAACTAACTAGTTCACAAAATTGCACATGTCCTTGACAAGCTACCCAACTGTCTACCCATTATTTTGTCCTGTGTGTGTGTGTGTGTGTGTGTGTGTGTGTGTGTTTTAAATCCTCACTTAAGGATATTTTTCCATTGCTATTTATGGGGAGTGGAAGAGAGAAGGAAAGAGAGAAAGAAACAATGGTGTGAGAGAAACACATTGATTGGTTGCCTCCTACAGGAGCCATAACAAGGGCTTGTGCCTGCAAGGAGCCAGCAACCAAGGTACCTGCCCTTGACCAGAATCCAACCCAGGACCATTTGGTCCATAGGCTGATGCTCTATCCACTGAGCCAAACTGGCTAGCGCCCTCTCATATTGTCTTGATCCTGTGATTTCCAAGTCCAAAGTCTGAAATAAAATAATATATTGGTGAGTTCTAAGGAAATGAGAGAGGCGCCATGCAGCAACAAGGCAACTTGGACATTTTCCCTCCATTTGAAATGCTTGATTCATTCATCCATCCATTCCTTTCACATCTGTCTGTTGAGATGAACTAGTTATAAGGTAGAGAACCACATTGTTTAGTCTAAGGATCTATTAGAAGATCTCTGTCCTCAAAAATTTAGATTCCAGTAGGTAAGAAAAGATACCTTTGGTATAAAAGTAGTTAGATAAATGCACTAAGGACTATAAGAGAATACCTGCTGACACTAAATAGATGAAGAGACAAATGCATAGGAACCGTGAATCAGTAAATTGTTATATTTATTGTTTGTTATTAATTGGGGAATTGTTTTGTGGAGAAAGTTACATTTGATTTGGGGCAGCAAAAACTGGTTGAATTTCCATGCGTGGTCATGGGGTGGGAAGAAAGGAACTTAACAAAGAAGAATGGTATAAACACAATTGCTGACAAGGAACTGACAAGTGTTCCCGTTTGCTTGGGTCACGTAGGGAAGATTGCAAATGTTTCCTGCAGTGTAATGCTCACCCTAACACATATGCCCTTGATTTCTCATATTGTTCTCTCGTTCTGCCGTGTGGACAGAGCCCTGTGGAGCTAATGTTGTCTGCTCAAACTGAAGTTAAACCCAGTCCATTGACTCTTGAGCCTGAGAATTATGTACAACAGTAGCCCCCAGATGAAAATTTAGAAATAAATTTCTCAGCGTTGGAAAGGCACTGGGACCCTCTACATCCTTTTATAGTTTTTCACAAATACCCAATCCCTGCCTACAGCCTCTAGTCCCATGGAACTCACTACTCCTAGAGAAAGGCCTTTCCTCCTGAAATTCCTAATGTTAGAATGTGTTTTTCCCATGTGGAGTGGAAACTATCTTCTACTCTCCAGCACTTCTCTCTAAGAGGCTGCTGGGCAATGAGAAAACCCTCCTCTTTTCTCCCTGTACAAATTAACTACAGGATGACACCCATGCACAATGCTTCCTCCTCTCCAGCCTAGGATTTGGAATATTTGGGGGGATTATTTTGTGTGTTTACTACTAAATTCCATAGTCCTCAAAAATACTTTCTAAAAAATGCTCTATTAAGAATGAATCCTGAAGAAAGACAAGCATGCATTCAGTTCTCTTGGCAAAGCAAAATAATGTCTTTATAAACCTCTTTTCTTTATAACCTGCTCCCTGATGGAACCAAATAATTTGGGTTTATAGGGCCTTCGTTCCAGAATGTTTACAACATGAGCTTAGGAGACGGCGATACAGTAATTGGGAAGGCGAGAGTGGCAATGGTTATTACCCTTTCAGGAACTGTTCACCACAGCCTGGCTCGAGAGCCTGTTTCAGGAAGGGAGATAATGTTAGCTAGGACTTCGGGAGAAACCACTGATTGTCAAAAGTACTGTTGACTCTTTTATTAAACAAAGGAGCAAACCTAAGCTCAGAGACCAAAATCCAAAACGATGCCAAGTTTTGCTTTGGCCACAGAATGCCTGCATCTCTAAATAAAATAAAAATAAACACAGCAGTGCTGTGTTTCTCAATGCCTTGGCGAGAAAGATAGCTGTTTGTTGCCAAGTGGTTATAGTTAAGCTGAGTCCACCCATAGAACGTCCAAAATGCTTTGGGTGCTTTTAAGACTGCACCCAGCTGACTAGTGAAAAACTCCTTGCTCGCCAAAACCGCTATGGCTCAGTGGAAAGAGCATTGGCCTGCAGACTGAAGGGTCCCAGGTTCGATTCCGGTCAGGGGCATGTACCTTGGTTGCGGGCACATCCCCATTGCGGAGTGTGCAGGAGGCAGTTGATCGATGTCTCTCTCTCATCGATGTTTTTAACTCTCTACCCCTCTCCCTTCCTCTCTGTAAAAAATCAGTAAAAATATATTTTTAAAAAAGAAGAAAAAAGAAAAGAAAAGAAAAAGAAAAGCTCCTTGCTCTGAAGTTCAAACCAGTCAATGAACACCAAATCCAATGGCCTCATCTAAATCCGTTCTCTAAATTTTGAGGAATGGACACCCTCATTTTGAAACTCTATCCTCCTCTTGGATGTAAACATACCAAGAGCTAGAATAACTCAGAGATGCAATTCAGAGCGTGGGTGTTTGATAACTAGAGGGCCAATGACATTTTGGGGAATCTTTTTACACAATTGACAGAGATGAAGGCATATCTCTCACTAGCATTGTATATTTGCTTTTAACAGTTAGCTCTACAGACCATTTGGAATTTGTTTTGTAACATGATCTGAGGTAGGCTCAAAGTCATCTCTCTCTACATAGTCAATTTAGTTTTCTATTATGATTTAACAAATCTGCTATCTTTTCTCATTGATTTTTTTAATGCCAGCTCAACTATCTACCAAGTTCTCATATACAAAAGGATTTGCTAAATATACCCTTCTATTTAATTGGTCTGTTTATCTGTTTCTGTGCTCTTGCTATTCTTTTAATTGACATACCTGTGTAGTGTCTTAATACAGTGGTTTGGTTTTCTTTCTCCCCCCCGCCAGATTTTTCTTAGCTAATTTTGAGTTTTTAATCTTCAATGCATTTTTTAGAATAGGTTTTTAAAATTCCCCACTAAAATCTTGCCAGAATTTGTATTGTGAATATTGAATAGTCGATGCCTACATTAATTTGGAGAAAATGGACACAAAATCCACATTTTTTGGCCTTAAATTTTTTAATAAAGCTTTGAAATCATGTACATGTGTGAATATATTTATGAAAATCTTATATAGTCTCCGTTAAGCTAAATTCAAGATATTTGGATAACCGGTGTTTGATTTTTCAATTACACTTTATTTGTTATTACTGATATAAAGAGGTGCTATGGATTTTATGTTGACTTAATTCTTGGAAACTTGCTAAATTCTTATTAGCATAAGTAAATTTCTGCATAGATTTTCTTGAGTTTTTTATGCAAGTGCAGAGCATCGTCTAACAATAGTTTTTATCCCTTCACTTCTAGCCTCATCTCTTGTGGTCGTTTTAAAAGACACATTAGACCAGATGGATTTAATTGATATTTTCTGAGCATTACACCCTAAAACTGCAAGATACACATTTTTCTCAAGTGCATATGAAACGTTTGTCAGGCTAGACCACATGTTAGGCCATAAAACTAGCCTCAATAAATTTAAGAAGACTGAAATCATTCCAAGCATCTCCTCTGACCACACTGGTCATTTTTTAAGTTATATCTTTATCTTTTGCATTAACCAGAACCTCCAGCTTTGTCTTACCTCTTTCTCTCTTGGTTCAAATATTGCCTTCTCATCAATTTATTTAAAGCTGTAACTCCCACATTATAACCTACTAATATGCTAAAACGCACACAATTATTTTATTTATTTCCTACTTTTGTTAGAACATAAGTTTTCTCAGGATAAGATTGTGTGTGTGTGTGTCTGTTTCTTTCTCCACTGCATCTCGGTGCCTAGGAGAGTGTTAGCGGGTGCGAGTGGGGCCAGCACTGTCAGTGCGTGGGAGCTGTGGCAGTGGGAGCAGGGCTGCAGGCAGACAGGTGACAAGGGGACATGTTGGGAGGGGCCAGGCGGGGTGTCATGGAGGATGGGCCAAGACCCACTCGTGCCTACTGCAGCCTCCCATCCCACAGTTCCTTTCAAGGTGCACAAATTCATGCACTGGGCCCCTAGTAAATATATAATTCAAAATAGTATTTATCAATATTTTATGCCAGGCTAATTTGTTAACTAACAGTTTCCTCATCCTGTGCCTGCATACACTATTTACTTGCTACTTTAAGGTAAATTTAATGAAGTCAACTAACTTAAGCTTTATATTTAAAATATATTATCAACAGTTACTCTCAATGACTTCTATAAAATATTCATCAGTATTTCTTTGGTTTAGGACAGTGGTTGGCAAACTGTGGCTCATGAGCTTCATGCAGCTTGCAAGCCACTGTTTGCCACTCTGTTGACTAATGAGTTTGCCAACCACTGGTTTAGGATTATTTGAAGTCTTTTGAAAGAAGTGCCATTTTGCAGTTTTAGATCACTGCCAAAGACATCCAAAGACTTCAGAAAACTTCTGAACAAAAAATTAGAAAGTTAGTGTGACAGAACACTGAGCAATTTTCAAATCTAAGTAAGATACATTCCTCATTTTTAGCAAACTTCATATAATTGTTCTGAATCCTAAAAAATGATGTAACTGGGAACTAATCCATTTTACATAAACTTTGACTTCAATTTCAAGAGTCATATTTTTTTGTTTTTGATGGTAAGGAGATTGTAGCAGTCAACTACAAATCCCCAGTGTTTTCCACTGACTGGTAGTCATACCTTCATATAATTCCACTCATTCAGTGTGGTTAGAAACTGTGACTTCCTTCCAAACAATAAGATCTGGCAAAGGTGATAGATATTATTTCTGTGATTATCTACAGTAATAAAAGCATAATATGCAAATTGACCAAATGGCCAAACAGCAAAACAACAGTCCAGATGTTCTTCCGGATGAACTTCCAGACAAAGCTGTGGGTGTGAGGGCTGAGGCAGCTGGGGCTGCAAAGGCCTATCCTAGTATGAATTTCATGCATTGGGCCTCTAGTCTATATATTAAAAGCCTAAGTGACCATTACAGCAGAACGACCAGAAGACAGGTCACTATGATGCACAATGACCACCAGGGGGAAGACCCTTAACACAAGAGCTCCCACAGGGGGAGGGCTGCTCAGCCAGAAGCCAGGCTCCACAGCAGCACTAGGGAGCAGTGAGCTGAGCGGTAAGGAACATCAAGCAGGCAGATGATAAGGAGCAAGGGCTCCCAGACTTTGAGAGGGATGTCCCCCTGTAGGGAAGCGGGCCTAAGCTGGCAGGTGGACAATTCCTGAGGGGTTCCAGACTGCAGGCTGGGCTGAGGGGGACCCTCCCCCAGTGCAGAATTTTGTTCACCGGGCCTCTAGTGTTCTATAAGACTAGTTTTTGCAGCCGGGACTAGAGTTCATCTTTGCGGCCTTGATGAAGTAAGTGGCTCTATTAGAGAAGCCCTCATGGCAAGGACCTGGAGCCAGCATCTAGGCTCCTAGAACAGCTCCAGCTGACAGTCAGTGAAAAGCCAAGGAATGTCCATCAGTCGTACAGAATCAAGGAAATGAATGATGCCAACAATCTGAATGAAGGTGGGTAAAAGTCACTTAAATCCATTTAAAAGAGACTGATATTAAGCTAGGCATTGTAGGGTGCCATTGGGAAAGCCTTTCCTGAGACTGTTACATTCAGTAAATTATAAATTATAAAATAAGTTTATTTTATTTTTGATAAAAATAAGTTTATAATTTTATCAGTTCTAAGAATAAAACTTAATCAAATGTTAGTTAATGGATTGGACTTTTATTTGTTCTCATCATATTCTATTATTAAGGTATAGGATTTCCTATTTCATGTTGGAATTAAAAGCAAAATAAAAGATTTATCATGTCTTAAGGAATTCTTAAGTTTCATCTGTTTTTATCCAGGATCTTTCTTAAATTTTTAATGGTTAAGTTATTCTATTTTACTTACCTACTAATCATCAACTTTTTTCCTTTCCTTTTCTTCAGTTATTAGCTAACCTAGCTAATAAAAGACTTTCATTTGTCACTGAGTTTGTTATGATCTGAGCAGTTCTTTCATATCACTTTTATTGACTGTATGAACTATTGCATTTTTTACAACATTCATTCTTTTACTTTACAAAAGTTTTATGTTATTTTTCCATTGTCTAGTGTTGAATATCTAATAATTTGCAAAACCACTCCCTGTCTCATGGCAAAGACAGATTGTAATACTAAACCTCAAGTGTGAAATCTGCAAGAGGAAGGAATTTGTCTGCTTTGTCTATAACAGTTATACCCAAGATCTTAATGCAGAAAACCTAATTTCTTTTTTGAAATCTGCTCTACCTTCTATTTCTAGATTCACACAATTTCCTCCTTTTAAAATTATCTCTAACAAAATGATTCTACTCCTCTGGAAAAAACATACATATGTGAATCTATGAACTAGACTTTCTTGTAGGAGTACTTAGCGCTAGGAAGGGATTTCCTAGTACCTTCTTACAGTTTCAGCCAATATGAACCTTCTTACATTTCAACCTCTATGAAGGAAAAGCTTCAAGAATTTATTTTCAAGTGCTAACAAATACAATAAGTGTGTGTATTATTTGTTGTCTCCTGATGGTTATAGTTCTAAAAATCTTATTAACAAGATAAATCGATATAATATACTAGAGGCCTGGTGCACAGATTTGGGCACCATTGGGGTCCCTCATCTTTGCCTGTGTCCTCTCACAACCCGGCAGTCCGACATCCCCTGAGGGGTATAGGAGCCTGCACCACTTTGCTCTTCCTGGCCCCACTGCACCTGCCACAGACACCACTCGGAAAACTAGCTGAGTGGTGCTTCTGCTGTGGGAGTACACTGACCAACAGGGGGGCAGCTGCTGCATTGAGCATCTGCCTCTGGTGGTCATTGCACATCATAGCAACTGGTCAACTGATTGTTCGGTCACTTAGGCTTTTATATATATAGATGTGTTGAGCATAAAGTTATGTATGTTTTCTCTGCAAACTTTTCCTTTGTCTCATTTCCATACCTGCTATCTTTTAGAACCTGACACAGTGCCTGACACAAAAGTAGCTTCTTAAATAAATAATTATTGAGTAGAATCACCAAAATATCCCCAAGCAAGAGACCTTGTAATAACTTTCATGTTTTAAAATACAGAATGACGTGTAAATATTAGTGGTAATAAATTTCTTCCGACTACCCTAGATAAATGCAAATTTAGCTGCAAAATAAATGTCATTGGAGAGGATTCCAGGGAAAGTTGTGCACTTTACACTATGTATTGAAGGAGGCCAATGTAACATAACTCTGCAGGAAGTAAGAGGCTTCCACATGGAATCACAGAATTATTTTTGAATATGGACATGAATAGACTTGATTTTCTAATAGTCAACTATGAGCCATGACGTAGCAAACTTGGTTACAACTCAAAACGTTTGTCTCTGGCTCTGGGAAACATCCAAGGCTGCCTAGTAGATAGACTTACGGTGTGTATAGTTCATTAGTTTCACTGATTAGAGCACAGTGAGGCCCAAATTAGAATGTGAGTTCCTGTGGAGACTGAATTATCTTACTTTATAACATGGCCAACTCTTAACTCCCAGCAGCCATTCTGAGCTGTTGGTCTCAAAATGCCCCGAGTGACGAGACAGTGTAGTGTTAAATTAAACCTGTCATTACGAGGGGAGAAACAATCACAGCTGTAGCAGCTGTGATTCTGAGCTGTGAAGACTTCTTACCTGCAATTACAGCTAATCAAAAGAACAAAACAAAACGTTAAATAATCTTAAAGGTACTAGGATGGGATTTTTCTTGGTTATAGAAAATGCATTCACCATAATAAATTGACATTGTTATTAAAATCTGATTCTAACTCATTAGATTTGCTGTTTGAGTAAGTAAAATAGATTCAGTTATCATATGCAAAGTGAAAATGTGGGTTACATAATTACCAGTAAGACAAAATAAAAAAATTACAGAATTGGATCCCAAAACCAATTTATAAAGAAACTTTCAATCCAGGAAGAGAGTTAAAGTATAATGAATCATCATCTTTTTGCAACCATGTAATGTTGTAATAATGATGGAATGTTTTTTCTTTGTTTTTATTATTATTGTTGTTTTCTATTGTTTTAAGCCCAACTGCAAATGGATTTTTCTCATCAGGTAAGCTCAAATGTTAAATTCTGGTTATTTTATTAAGAAAGAAGAACATCCCTTCTTGCCATTGTAAATTAAATACATTACAAATTTAGTATCAATAAGCCAAAAAAAAAAAAAAAAAGCAATGTCTGACCAAGTATTTGTCAACCTTAGACTATTACTATCAATTAATCTGGGATATAGACAGGGACATTAAAGATTATTAAACTTTCTGACAAATATAAAGCAACATAGAACAATTTAATTCAAGACATTTTGACTATAACATACCTGAAAGGCAGATAAAAAAGTACAATAAAATTTTACATAAAATTTATAAAAATGTAAATTTTATAATAAAAATCTCTAAATATAAAAGCCTAAGTTACTGTTATGACCAAATAACTGGAATGACTGAAACGACCAGTTGACCACTCACATGACATGCACTGGCCACCAGGGGGAAGATGCTCAACACAGCAGATGCTCCCACAGCTAACCTCCCATGGCCCCTTCCCTCTGCCAGCCAGGGTTCCTCTCCCCAGTTGCCCTCCCACCCCCCAACTCTTATAGACCTCAATCGCCAGCCAGATGGAGAGATCCTACCCATGCATAAATTTGTGCACTGGGCCTCTGGTAGTCAATAAAATACTCAAAAAATGTAAATTTTTACTTTTATATCACCAACATTCACATATTTTGGTACTAAATTTTTACTATAAAATAAAATATATGATTGAATGACTAGTGACCCAGAGCACAAGATTTGTGCATGGAGGGGGCCGTTCCCTCAGCCCAGCTTGCACCCTCTCCAATCAGGGTCAGGTATCCCTCTCGCTATCTGGGTCCACTGGCTCCGAACCACTTACCTTCCTGTCTGCCTGATCACCCCTAGCCCTCTATCTGCCTGATCATCCCTAACTGCCCTCCCCTGCTGACCTGACCTCACACTCAAATGCCCTCCCCTGGGGGCCTGATCTCACCCCCAACTGCCTTCCCCTGGGGACCTGATCTTACCTTCAACTGCTCTCCCCTGTCAGCCTAATCGCCCCTAACTGACTCTGCTTTCCTGATCACCCCTAACTGCCTTCCCTTGATGGCCTGATCTTGCCCTCAATTGCCCTACCCTGTCAGCCAATTTGATTCTGATTAGTCAGTTTCCATGCCAGCCAGCATCAAAAGTTCTGCCTCGTAGGCAGCCATTGGCTCCTCACAGTTCACCCAGATTTGCTTCTGATTGGTCGGTTTCTATGCTACTCAGCATCTCTGGGCCTGATCAGAGAGGTGGGGCTGATCAGCAGCCTCTGGGGAGGCCCAGAGATTATTAAGAAAAAAAAAAAAAAAAGGCATGGCTGCTGGTATAGCCTGGAGAGAAAGAGAGGCAACCGCTGATCAACAGCTGCCATGGAGAATGCGGATCATACCCTGCCTCTCTCTTTGGGCCTTTCTCTGGGCCTGAACCACAGCCCCTTCCGCAGTCAGTGTTGGGTGGCCACAGCAATCCAGCACTGGCTGCAGGACTGACTTCTGGTGTCCGGTCAAGCCTTTGGTCAGTTGTTATGGACCTTGGATTTGTATATATTAGGATTACTGTTTTGTTATAAGAAAGCATGGGCTGAAATTTCAATCATTACAGTTTAAAAAAAAAAAAGTTTTCTTTGAAGTTAGCAAGTATATACCAGTGTTAATAAGGCCTATTATAATTATTTTCTGGTCCAAGAGTATAGATTGCTTTTAGTTGTTAATGTTTCTTTAGTCTCTTACCTAGAACGGGGTATCATTCTTTCTTTGTCTTTTATGGCTTTGATATTTTTGAAGAGTATAGGCCAGTTATTTTGTAGACTGGCCCTCAGTTGGGCGCACCTGATGTTCCCTCATCATTGGACTCAGTTCATTCATTTCTGGCACTTGCACTGACATAAGTGATGTTGTCTCCTTCTTCGTGCATCATATCAGGAGGCACACAAAGGGAAATACTCTTTTAAAAATTAATAACTGTCCTGACATTTTAATGAATAGGTTTTTCTATGAACATAAGTTTCCATAAATTTTTCATATTTATAATCACAGAATGATATAATTGTTTATTCTGCTTCCTTTTCTGGCATTATAGCATTTTATGTTTTTATAACTTCGTAATTTTCATTTATTAACCCCATAATATTCAGCCAAGTTGAGAATTTATTTGGCCAATTGTTTTTATTATTGGGTATTAAGGTTATTTGAAATGCTTCACTATACTTTTTATTAAGTGAATGAAAAACATATATACATATGTGTTGTGTGTGTGTGTGTGTGTGTGTGTGTGTGTGTTATTAACTGTTAATGGAACTATTAGGTTCAGCTGGAACAAAAAACTATGCTTATGTAAGTAAGTTCTTCAGTATTCTCAAGTTTCCAGCAACAGTTTGCCTGCTCTCAACAACATATTTACACATGGAAGCTTTGCAGCCAGTGACACCTGGCAGGGAGTAAAGGCAGGACCAACATGCTTTCATTCTCAATCCTAGAAAATAGTTTTCAGTGTAGGCCTTGTTGACAATGACTCAGTCATGTCAATTTTTTGAGGGACTATAGAATGCTTTGGAGAAAATGTAATTTATATTGGCCTAAATGCACTTAAGATTATTTTTTTTAAGGAAGTAACTTATCATGGAAAGTTTAGATGTGTGTATCTAGGAATTTTATGCGTCCTTTCTCCAACTTTGCACTAGGAAAACATAGATAATCTAAGAGAACTTTCTGCATACTTACATGCACGGAGGTGGAATAATGTTTTACATAAGGCAGCTGTTGTGCCTGTAACCAAACACTGTCAAGTGATCAGAATTAGCATGTCGATATCCTGAAGGGAAGCCTGACAGAGCCACAATACAATATAAGATGCTCCTTTATGGCCAGCAGTGGACCATTTGGAATATCTCAAAATTAAACCTTGAGGCAATCTACTGCAATGCCAGACTTCCAATAAAGAGAGAGGGGAGGAAGAAGAAGAGAGGAAGAGAGGAGGAGGAGGGCTTTGGTAATCTCTCTTTGGCCTAGGTTCACAGCAATTCATTACAGCTGCATTGCTAAAACTTGTCCAACCACCAAACTGAATAGAGAGCCTATCAGAGGATCAAGAGCTGAGTGGGAAGGAAAGAATTAGTGTGGCTCTCACTGGTTACCTCACTGCTTAATGTGACTCTTCCCTCTATCTAGTCAGCTCATAATTATCTGCTCTAATGGGCCTCAGAGGGAGGGGTGGGAATGGGTAGCTGCGACACAGATAATGCGGAATAGCAAATAGTGCAAAAATACTTTCTGTTAGGCTTTTGCATGTATCATATGCTTAAGAGGGAAATATGTTTATCTTTCTAATTATGTTTTGCTTAGACTAATTTTTTTTAATTCCCATGCCAATGAAAAAGCTATTTCAAATTATACAGATAGCAGAGGAAAGGTTTTAAAATCTTTGAGATAAAACTTAGGAGTTTGGTAAACGACAAACCTGAAACATGATATTTTTTCTGAAAATGTGGCCTCTCACGTCAGTGTTCTTGTGCCTTGGTTTAGGCCTTCATTGCCTCCTAACCAGTATGTCTCTCTCTGTCTCTGTCTCTATCGCTCTCTCTCTAATCCCCCCGCCCCCCAAGTCTTGCTCCTCTTCAGCCATGTACCCAGAGAGCACATTGCTGTGTGTGGGAGGCAGGGAGGAGAGGCTGAGTTGCCATCATTGTCCTGACCCACAGTTCAGGTGCTGGGGTGTGGGGATGTTCCCTTCCCCATCACCACCAATCCGTCAGATTCATACTCTGGGTCTGTGGTCAGAGTTAATGTGGATGAGAAATTATCTTCCCATGCTCCTTTTAGGCCAAAGGGAAGGTGATTTTTATCATATATAAATTCATATTTTTCCTTTGTTTCCATTTTAACTCAACAAAACCTACAATGTGCTATTTTCTAGGAGACATAGTGGGTGGAGATTGTTTTAAATTTTTTAAAATTGTTATTTTTAACCCTCACCCAGAGAGAGGAAGGAAGAGAGGGAAATATTGATATAAGAGAAAAAGATCAATTGATTGCCTTCCATAAGTGCTCCAACTGGGGATTAAACCTGAAACCCATATATGCCCTGATCAGAAATCAAACTGACAACCTTTTGTTTTAATATCTGTGTCTGACTTTGTTTTCACAATAATCCAACCAAATATTTATACTAGGTATTCAGTGCATGTTTTACAGGAAAATAAGTAAAAGTGCCTGTGCAGAGATTTTAGGAAGCCATTTCTTTATGCCATTAAGAATACAGGCTTTTGGAGATTCAATGAAATAAATGCCATATTTTCAAACACTGGCCCAAAGAGGGTCAGTGTGCTGTGTGGATTCTTCTCATGTGCTACTGAAGCTTTCTGGTTTGGCACATTTCATTCAACATTTCATTCAGAATATTCAGATGAGCCCATTTAAGACCATACAGGTTACATATCTTATCTAATAAAGAAAGAATATGCAAATTGACTGTCACTCTGCAACAAAGATGGTGGTGCCCACAGCCAATAAGGACGGAATATGCAAATTGGTGTGACAAAGATGGTGGCGGCCAGGCCTCTGGGCAGCATGCACACCCAGGTGTGGAAGTCTGGGGCCAGGTGGGATTCCTGCTATGAGGGTGAGAGGGAGCTACAAGAGAGCAGCAGGGCAAGAATGAAGGTGGAAGGTGGCAGCCAGAGTGAAGGGTCCAGGGTGCTTGAGTGAAGCAGGTGCTGGCAGCCAGGGTAAGGAAGGCCTATTCTTGCATGAATCTTTGTGCATCGAGCCTCTAGTTTTATTATAAAACTGCAGACCCTTCACTGGCCAGCATGGCTCAGTAGTTGAGTGTCAAACTATGAACCAGGAGGTCACAGTTGGATTCCTGATTAGGGTACATGCCCGGATTGCAGGCTTAATCCCCAGTGGGAGATGTGCAGGAGGCAGCCAATCAATGATTCTCTCTCCTTGTTGATGTTTCTATCTCTCTCTCTTCCTTCCTCTTGGAAATCAATGAAAATAAAATTTAAAAAACCAAAAACCTGCTGACCAAGTAGACCCAAGAGTTGACAACGTAGGGACCCTTTGATGGTAATTCTTTGCTCATGTTAACACTGGCTCCTGTCACTGCAACAATCTGCACGTGTGTATTCAGTTAGAACTTCATTCAACACAGGATCAAGCTGGAAATCTGCACCTGAGCATGTCCCTCATGTAACACCACTGAGCACCAGCCAGCGACGCATTCCAGGCTCAGAGATCGGGAGCAGCAGAGGAGAGAAGAGAGGTAAGGACAGCCAAATGAAGGCTGGCTCACATGGACTTGTCTGCTTTATCCTCTTCCCATCCATAAAATCCTGGACCAGTTTATTTGGGGAAATTAATCTTTCCTTTAGTACACATCATATTTTGCTCACACAAGAAGGTGTATATAAAAATGTCTAGAGAAAGTTGCCATGGTGTACATTAGAAATGCATATATGTTATATAAGTGTTATATAAGGCATAAGGAGAGAAATAAAATCTGGTTCGTATTTCTTCCCTTGGGCAGATTCCAACATCCACCCGGCCAGTCACTAGTTCGTTTGCTCTCGCTCTGTTTCGCTCCTTTTGGAAGCAGTGAACTTTGGGTGGCTGAGATTTAGAGAAGTCCTCATGTGGTCATTTGCTAACACACTTTAATTACCATTATCCTACACCAGTTAGCTCTTCCTACAGGTTCTGGTTAACTAAGTGGGAAACCGTCCTTAACATAAAGTGGGGAAAAGCATCAATTTAACCTGCTCACCCTGACAGACACTGTACTATAAGTTAAGGCCATGGTCTGCAAACTGTGGCTCGTGAGCCATATGTGGCTCTTTGGCCCCTTGAGTGTGGCTTTTCCACAAATACCATGGCCTGGACGAGTTTATTTTGAAGAAGTGGCATTAGAAGTAGTTTAAGTTAAAAAAAACTTGGCTCTCAAAATAGATTTCAATCATTGTACTGTTGACATTTGGCTCTGTTGACTAATGAGTTTGCTGATCACTGGGTTAAGAATATAAACCCAGGTTGCCTGGTTCAATCCCAACTCTGCCACTTACTAACTAGGCAAAATCACCTCTAGATTTTCTCTCTAAGGGTAATAATAACACCTTCCCCATAAGGACATTTAAGATTTAACTTATATACGTGCTGCATTGGTCTACTCAGGCTGCCCTAACAGAAAACTGCAGACTGTGTGGCTGAAACAACAGACCTTTATTTCCTGACCATTCTGAAGGCTGGAAGTCCACAATCAATGTGCTGGCACCTGAGGCTTTTTTCTCTGGCTCCCAGAGGGCAACCCTCTCGCCGTGAATTTCAGGCGGCCATTTCTCTGAGCACACACACTCCTCGTGTGGCTTCCTCTTCTTGTAAGGACACCATCTATTGAATTAGGGCTCTACCCTTAGGACCTCACTTAACCATAATTACTTCCCTATAGGCCCAACTCCAAACACAGTCACAGTGACGGCCAGGGCCGGAACATATGACTCTGAGAGGACACCAGTCACTCCACAGCGAGCATGGACACCATGCCTGTCAGGTAGTACTTTCACAATAAATACTTGTTATTTTGTGGTGTAGTTTTACATCTCTCTCGCAGATGTGTAATGAGACTCCGCTTCAACTTTTATCATTTTAGCTGGCTAAGATCCAAGTCTGTAAGTAGAGGCAAGATTACGTGAGCAAACCCCAATGAGTGAATATATTTAAAATGACAGTGAGTGTCGTTTTGGCTAGCATGCCTCACCAACCTAGTGGGGTGATTTAAATGCAGGCATACACACATTAATTTATGTAATGCATTTCAAAAGAGTCTCGCCTGTAATCTTGTACAATTTGTCCTTGCTCGATGTCATCACACTATGACCTGTAGGTTACATCCAGTCCTGGCTAGCTTTTCTACAGCATGTGAGCTAAGAGTTCTTCTTACATATTTAAAGTGTGGCAAAACAAATAAGCATACACAAAAGAAGGTGTGACTGAGACCTTGTGTGGCTCAGAAAGCTGAAAATATGTACCATTTGATTCTTTACTGAGTTTGCTGACCTCTTCATGAAGGTAGGTGTCTAACATAAGCCCTTCAAATAGATCCATTCTTGTAATGTGAGCACCTCAGTTCTCCTCTAACCTGCATGAAGTAATACTTGTTACCCCCAAGATTTTCTACCTATTTATGTTGGAAAGAGGTAGTTCTAGAGTGGCTAGCATGTCTTAGCAACTTCTAGGGAATATAATATAGCGATTATAATTTCAGTTTTTCCTGGTTACTGTGCCCCAGTGACAGCCTAAGAAGGGAGAAAGGATCATGGTTACATCTTCTATTTGATGTCTCTAATGGTCAGGCTGGGTCTGTTATTTCTTGCTATTGTTGGTCTGTCCACCTTTGAAAACTTTTTCTCTTCTGCTTCTCACCTGCCATGGGCTGGGGAAAGAAGAGCAAAAAAATCATCATTAAAGCTCTATTCCTTTATATATATATTTTCTTTAATTTTCATAATATAATTTTATAACTAAATGGCATTATTTCGCCTCACAGATTAAGAGAATGAGCCTCAGAAAGGTTAATTTACTTGAATTCAAACCAAAGTTTTTCTAGCTCCAAAATTCAAGGCTTTTCATCACAGAAACAAAATATACTTGACTGACTTGAACTACAGATAGCATAAGGGTAAACAGGCTAAAATGATGCTTTTGTAAGAGAAGTTCCTAGTGGTGCAGAGCCTGGTGGGACATAGCTAAAAACTGAGACACCTGGCTTCTTTTCTTCTCAGTTCTTAGCTATGTTCCAGGTAGTCCAGTTGTCTGACAAACAACTTCCAAGTAAGTGGGGTGTTGTGATAACACTTTCATCGTTCAAATATGTCCTTGAATGCCACCCATTCAATGTGCTCACTCAAAGGTAAATATTGGGAAAGCATGTATACTTACGATTCTTGAGAAGGTCCAAAAATGAGTATGGTCATGGAGTTATGGCCCATGTAGACAAGGGTCTGTGTGTATGTGAATATACACACGCTTGCACACACATGGCTTATTCAGGCATGCACACTGGGTACACAGCTAGAGCATTTCTGTTGCTTCTCTTTTACTCTTCCCGTCTTTCCTCTAAGGCAGGTTGTAAGTGAAACTCCTAGACTACATCTGACCCCCACACCTCCTCTAGTCATCTAAGTAACAGAGGGCCTCGCGCAGAACTCTGCCTATCTGGAACACAGGAGAAACGGAAACCATTATGAAGATATGTGCTCACTCCAAAGAAGGCGCCCAAAGCATAAAGTTTAATAAACAAATTATTTTGGCGATTTAAAAAAAGTAGCTAATACCAGACTCCCTAACTGGCCAAATATTGCAATCTCTCTATCATATTACCTAGGTGCTATTAAGATTGTGTTTGCACAATAACAAATATTTGCCAAAAGAAAGAGCAACATCTGTACTAGAGCAAATTAACCAGAGACTCAGCTTCAGGCAAAGTCTGACCATTTCCCCAGAGCAGGGAGGATCCTCTGGGTTTTATGAGATAGAGGTACAAGCAGCAATAATGGGGCACTAAATTATTCTCTCCAGTGGTTTTCAAAAACAGCTCACCACTGGCAGCGTGTGAAAGGAGTTGGAAATTCATTTAGCTCTCTTTGGGTATTTCTTTCTCCCCGATGAGCAAGTGGGTCTCACTGTTCTCCCTTTTCATAGGAAAGGATTGGATTCCAGATGGAAAGCAGGACATGGCTAAAAACACTCCTTTCCTGGATTTGGGACTCCTTTACAGTGCTTTAGGGTAAGCTAGTGGGTTATGGTTTAAGAGCTTACAGGAAAGAGAAGACTTTCTTATAAAAAGACATAGAACCCTAGCTGGTTTGGCTCAGCAGATAGAGCATTGGCCTGAAAACTCAAAGGTCCTGGGTATCAACCCGGTCAAGGGCACATGCCTGGTTTGCAGGCTCAATCCCCAGTGGGGGAAGGAGGGGGGCATGCAGGAGGCAGCTGATCATTGATTCTGTCTCATCACTGATGTTTCTATCCCTTTCTCCCTCTCTCTTCCTTTCTGAAATGAATAATAAATAATAAAAGACATAGAAATCGATGGATTCCCCAAACAGCAGTGACCTCTGCCTCACCAGAGGTAGTGACTCCAGAGAGGTGGGACTGCTTCAAAGAAATCACTGTGGGTGCCCTAAAGGAATATGGACTCTAGGGACTGCATCTCCCAGTCCTCCTCTCTCCCCCTCCACCCCCCACCCCAAGAGCTCCTAAGCCAACTGCATGCAGGTCCCACTGTGAGGGACTAAGAGGATAGTGGATATCACCATGACAACCTAAAGATAAGAGAGCCCTTTCCTGGTTTTCTAGATATTACAGAAAATCCTCATATTCTTGTACAACCCAGAGAAAGAAAAAGTCCCCAGTCATAACTGAGATGGAGTTTCAAAAACAAGATATTTTGATTTAAAAGCAATAAAGGACTGTGGTCTACCTTCTAATACTGGGCTTATGGACCCAAGTTTCATCCAAGTACATTGCTAGGGAAAGCTCTCTCCACCCATTCAAATCAAAGGGCTCGTCCAAGTTCTGATGGGGTTGGTGCTGCTGTGAACCCAGCCCCATGACCTATGTCAGAGAAGGCCACTGCTGCCCGAACATGCCTTTCACATGCAGAACGGTCCCCAATCTGCAATGTGCTCCTCTGCCCCGGACAACAAAACATCACCATCTCCTCTGTGTCTCCCAAATCCCCTGCTATGACTTCCATGTCACTACAAAGGGGACCCTGTAACATTGTTATCAGCCCTTAACTCTAAGTTCACACTCAAAATCTTCTGGCTTTCCCCATCTTTTAAATAACATTCAAATAAAAGCACTGCCCACTAGCTTTCCCCAGGCACAGCAGCAACACTCAAGGCAGACTTCTGAAAGACTCAGACTCAGCTTTCTCAGTTCTTGACCCTGTTTTCAGGGTCCCTGCTTGTTGCCCTATCCCTTGGGAACCCTAATGCTGCCCTAGGCTGCCTTTGCTGGCAGCACCCACTCCCAAATTCCCTGTTTGAAGAACCTCCCAGTTAAATCCTCTCTCTTGTTCACTCTTGTGCTCTCTCTTACTCTGTGATCACCACTCGCCCAAGAGCTTACCTGTTCTCTCTCCATGGCTGTGTGGCCTTAAGCAGCCACATGGCCCATGACTGTGAGGACCCCACAGTCATGGACTATATCTTGGAACACAGGCTAAACTAGCCAGATGCTGGGCTTTAATATGGAGCAGAAACTCTGGGCAGTTGTCTTTATTCTGGCCCTGAAGACAAGATTGGGCTTTTTCCATGGCAAGACAGAAGCGATGGGGCCTTGGAGGGAAACCCCCCTTAATTTTGCATCTTCTATAAAACTTTCCATGAAACCCCATCCTCCTGTGGGAGCCTCAGGAAATTCTTTTCCTCAAGGCACCCCAATAACTCCCTTTCCACGGATAACATTACCACTTATTAAATATTTGCTACCTTATTTAATAGTAGTAGTTTCTGTTATTCTAAACTATGACAATCTTTACTCCCCAGATACATATAAGAATATCTTTCCTTCCCACCATCCCAAAGGCATTGGGCATTAAATTCTTTATAATTATTGCTATAACATAATAGGTACATAAAGTTTTTCCTCTCGGAAAACATTAATTATTCATGAGATTGAATTTATGAGATCACAAATCTTTGACATGCTTATATGTTTTTTTGTTAATTTTGCTCAGTTCCTATTAGTCTGTTATCTGATTCAGCTAATTCAGTGATATTCTTTAAAATGAGACAATGTCCTGAGAGTGAGTCCTAGGCAACTTATGTCCTCATTCGGGTTAAACGGAAAAGTGGAAAAGCCAAAGTCATTAGAATCTCCTGGATGCGCTTCAGATGGGAAATTGTGGTGTCACCACTTTGGCTGCCCATTGTAATCATCTAGGGAATTTTAAAAGCCACTGATGACTGGGCCACACCCTCGGGGATGGTAATTGAATCGGCCTGATTTAATTACCAGACAGAGGGATGATTGAAAACTCCCTGGGCGATTCTAATGTGCAGTGAAGACTGGGAACTGTGGTGTAGGTGGGTGCTGATTAGTGTGGGGTCAGTTGGGTGTGTCTGTGAGGCCAGGCCCTAGACAGAATTGCTTTCATAATCAGCTGGCTCTTCAAGCTAACTGAGTTAATCACCACAGTGTAAATTGGCTATAAAGCCTTCTGACTAAGAGTGAAACCAAAACATTCAATTCATCTCCACTTGGCAATATCTTGAAATTTTTGCTCTGGCCAATTACTTTTACTTTCAAATTTGTCTTTTTCTTAAAATTCAACCCAAGTGTTACACTCGCATTATGGTGGTAGAAAAGATTACAACACTGCAGAAATTTCACATTCTTGATTTTGCTTCTGTGTTTTGCTGCTGTTGAGGAAGCAAACAATCACAAAAGAATTCAACACATAGAGAACAGATCGGATAGCATGTGCCCTGCATACAGCAACTTTGATCTTTTATCTAGTTTGAGTAAGTGTCTTGAGATTTTAAGGACAGACTACTTCACTTGGACTAAAGACAGTAAACTGAAATGTCCTTGAATTGGAAATATTCAACCACAGTGTTTTTTCAAGGGAAAGCTTTAAGAGCAGCTTCAAAGAACTTAAAAACTTAAGAGAAGGGCAAGAAGATGCTGATGTGTTAGGAAAGTCTGCATTATTTGCTTCTGTGGTTTTGAAGATGTAAATAGAAATAGCTATGGCAAAAAAAAAAAAAAGTTCTATAATTAGCTTCCATCCTGATTCCAAACATTGCTTATTATAGAGCTCTTAATAGTATATATGAAAACCACTGTTTAAAACTCTTGGTTTGAATTTTCTGGCACTTTAATGAAAAAATTAGTATTGTCAAGCTTTGTGGCTTCTCTAAAGTCATGTGCTAAACAAGAAGTCCTCTATTGCGCAAAGGTTTTTGGAAATGGTGAATGCTCTGGTAACTTCCTTATCCTTGGGCATAGTTTTCTCTAAGGGTCAGAATATGAGTTTAAATCAGAAATGAGATGAATTACTGATCTAAACTGTGGGTGTAGTTATGGGCAGACACTGGTATTTAGACCCGACAAATGTGCTCTTTAAACACAGTGACCTTACTCTGCTGTCCTTCCAAAACCACAACAGAGAACAATCTTGCTCAGTTAACCAAACCTCCCTGAAGAAACCACCACCTAGAAGGGTGTCTTTCAGAATCCATCCAGCAGCATTGCAGGACCACATCCTACCCTGAAAAGTGAATCCTTATCATTCCCCCTCCATCCAAACTGCCAGCCAGCATCAAGTCCCTCTCTTGAACTCACCAAATGTGTTGTTTCATGACTTGTTTTCTAATTTGGTGAATTCTTTGTAGGTCTAAACCCAATGGGATATGAATCACATCTGGAGAAAGATGTAGAATAAGCCTACTGCCCCAAGCCAATTTTATCCAAATAAAAAGTAGACTAGGTGTGGATAAGAGAAACTAAATTGGGTCTATATTTGAAAGAACAGAGTATTACTAATGAATATCATGAATATTAATGAAATTTTTGAATTTCTGTGTAACATTCTGCTTAAAAGTTTCAGGAAAATTTTTGATAGTAATAGAGTGTATGTTGGAAGAGAAGGTTAGGTTGTATTAACATTTTTTGAGCTCTTCATATGCATTATTTTAATAAAGGCTCAGTTGTTATTCTTCCCATTTTGCTGTTGAAAGAAACTGAAGTGCAGATTAAGAGAAATCTATACCACCATACAATTGGTAAGTAAGAATTCAAAGGCAAATCTGGCTGATTCCACAGCTCACAGGTTTTAAATTGCATTACACTAGGCCAATCAGGAGAGAAGCAAATGTCATTCCTTAATCATTAAAAACATATTTTAATAATTTATATTCTAGAAGATTATTCTGTGTTCACAGCATGGCCATAAAGAATAAATTTCTAATAAGATTTTTTCATCTTTTTATTTTTATATTTTTCATGAAGGAGTATATAGATACTTTATGGAATCTTTGAGTCCTATTTCTTTAAAAAACAATAACAAACTACTATCTTCTTACCCAACTTAAAAGTAACTTGTATGGGGTCAAATTATTGTCTTTTAAAATATATACATTTTTATTTTGATTTTAGAGAGGAAGGGGGAGAGAGAGAGAGATAGAAACATTAATGATTAGAATCATTGATTGGCTGCCTCCTGCACACCCCCTATTGGGGATCACCCACAACCCAGGCATGTGCCCTGACTGGGAATTGAACCTGGGACCTTTCAGGCTGCAGGATGCTGCTCTATCCACCAAGACAAACCAGATAGGGCTATTGTCTTTTTTTTTTATGGAGAAAGTTTAGGCTGAAGGATATGGCTTAAATCAGGGGAAAGTGGAACTCTTAAAATTGAGTCCCTGTTCTAAACAGACATCCATCCAGGCATAGGCAACCCGAATAAGACTTGAAGCTCCAGGAAACAGAGATGAATGTATGTGTTCTGACTCCAAGCTTCCTTTCAAGAGAAAGTTAAAAGGAAACGTCTAGATCGCTCCAAGCTCAACAATCAGATCAATTACTCCTCTAGGAGTTGAGAAAGTATCTCATGGCTAATGGCTACAGCTATGGATCTACTTCTGGGGGAAGGAAGAGGGTTATCCAAAATAGAGAAATCTTTGCCAGGAAGTTTGTCATATGCTTAATAAAGATGTGTAAGGAATCATCTTAAACTTCATTCACTGAGTTTAAGGAAGAAACAGAAAGCCAGTAAAATATATTAATGTATATCCAGTCCAGTTTATAAAGAGGGAAAATGAAAAGCCTTATGCACAAAATCATTTAATATCAATATGTCTAGTATGAATTAATAAAGAAAATATTAAAGGTGAGGGTTAAAGGTGACATAAAACACTGTCATTTGGTGTCAGAGAAGTTAATTGGGACATTTCTGCTGTACTTTTAAAAATCCCATGCTTGCCTTTTATTTCCTCCATCTCTTTCCATAGCATTTGCTTTAAATGAAGGTATCTTTGAAGAAACGTTCCTTTCAGACAAATCCTCAGTTCTGTAGTCAGACTGAGACTTTGCAGAAATGACAGTTTTAAATGTTCTTCTTATCTTCCTAGAATGTTTGAAGGCAGTTTCCCACCATTTACGATTATTTCAAATATGAATTTAATTTATTGAATAACTCCTAATAACGTTTTGCTCTTTATGAGTATTTAGTTTACACTTTAGAAATGTTGTGTAGCATTAAAGCAGATTTCTGAATTAACTTAGACCAACTTTCCTATCCTATCTTCCTAAAAAGATTTTGTAGAAGATTCCCTAAATTTGAGCCCATCTTTGTTTGATTTAGCATTTTAAAAATCAGAGAAATACTACAGCTGGAAGCCAGTGATTCCACTGACCTCACTTTGTAGATAAGGAAACTTGGGACTTAAAAAAGATTAAGTGCTATTACAAAGATCGAATAATAACTTTTTTTTTAAGGAACTGGAGTAAGTTCTTTTAAGCTCTAAAAGGACTTTTTAACACTAGTTGCCTTACTTTTCAGTTCATTTCTCTACTACTAGTTACTGGTTTAAACATTCTACCTCCTACAATGATATTTCTCAATCCTCGTTGCTTTGCTTTGCAATTTAATTTGATACTACAGCTTTTATTTTTATTTTGAATCTGGTGCGATTCTACAGAAGGAGAGGAAATGTATTTTACTGTTCTTATTGCTACTTTTATACCACAAAGAGAAAAATCACATGACCTCAGAAGTCTTACATTTGCCTTAACCCTTTCTGCTCTGATTTTAGTGTGTGACTGGAACATTGTGATGCTTATACAAGGCAAGGCGGCACTTGCTATT
The DNA here is from genome assembly GCF_964339955.1 of Pipistrellus hanaki. Lineage (NCBI taxonomy): Eukaryota > Metazoa > Chordata > Mammalia > Chiroptera > Vespertilionidae > Pipistrellus > Pipistrellus hanaki. Next base: position 8,278,572 of record NC_140505.1, on the reverse strand, counting down.
CCCTGTTTCTGTACTTGGGTTTGTTTTCCTGGACTTGCTATTTCATTCGAATTCCACTCTCATTACCCACATTGTGCAGGGGTCCCTTCGCCACTGCCAATGGGACCTCTCAGATTGGGGGAGTCAGCTCAGGTTACAAAGTTGGGTTCAGTTATGCTTATGTACTGTTCTTCGGTAAAAAGCTAAACTGTCCCTGACTGTTTATTCCATTAGAAGATGTTTAAGTGCATTTCCCACTAAGAAGGTCTTGTTTTCAACTTGGCTTCGGGTAATGGCAAAATCTCTGAGGATGACCATGTCTGCCCTTGAAGGGTCTCCTTGCAGTTGGATTGTGGACAGCAAATCTGCTTTTTCTCTGGATGCACTTGGAAGGTTCCTCTGACTTTTCTCCCATGAGGTTTAAAAACCTGCTCAGCTGCTCCAGATCAGAAAACACTGCTTCCCGAGCCAGAGATTTTCCCATTCACCGAGGCTAATGAGATGGTCAACTTGATCTTGCAAAATTGGAAATGAGATTGTTGTCCCTCTCAGCAATGATTTTCATCAATAGGATGCAGTTATTGTTACTTTTCCAACAGCACACACATGAATAGGGGCGAAAGCTGCTTAGAAATGTCTCCATGTGAAATGCAACATAACATAAGCATATGTCAACATGGTGGGGAACAACAGTGTCCCCGGTGGGAGGGTGGCGGGACTTGGATGAATCACAGAGGAAGCCATCTGAGCAGCTAGCCTGCCAGAGGAAAGGGACATTCTGATAGTCCTGCCCTTCTCAGGAACACATCCACTTGGAAAGGGGATCCACTGAGCAGAGAGGACAGAGGAATGCCGGGAAGGAGGTGCTTTCTGGTCAGTTTCCTCTCACTCCTTTCCTGGCTCGAGCAGAAATGCCCATGTACCCACATGAAGCCTGAATCAGCACCTTCCAGGCTCTCAGGATGGGGAAAGTTGGGTCATTATGGCCACGCCAGATCTGCTCTGCCTAAAATAATATCCTAAGTGAAAGAGGGCTACATTTTTTAACATTGAATTATTGATCAATTTGTTTTATTTTTTTATTTTTTTAAAATATATTTTATTGATTTTACACAGAGAGGAATTGAGAGGGACAGAGTTAGAAACGTCGATGAGAGAGAGACATCGACCAGCCGCCTCTTGCACACCCCCCACCAGGGATGTGCCCACAACCAATGTACATGCCCTTGACCGGAATCGAACCCCAGACCTTTCAGTCCGCAGGTCGACGCTCTATCTACTGAGCCAAACCGGTCCTGGCTATTGATCAATTTGAATTGGCAATCTAAAAAACACTTTCTAAAAGTCTCCCTCTACACAGATATCTTTTTATTTTGCCTTTTTACAACCTTCAGTGTGTCACACACACACACACACACACACACACACACACGAATCTCTTAGGTACTGTTAGGGAGCCAAACTGTGTGCTAGATGCATTACGTTAATGTCAGATACAGGATCTAAGGGAAACAAGAAATGCAGAGACAACCTAAAAATCAGATCTAGTATAAGAGGAAGCAGTCGTTGGCTTGGCACCTTAATGGACAGTGGAAATGATGCAGCAAGGGTTATAAGGAAGTCAATCATTCTCAATTAGATCTCATTTTCCCTGACAGAACAATAAAGCCCTGTCTCCATGTGGCAGAAAAATTCATATTCCACTGATCAGTCCAGTTCCTTATTGCTGATCAGGTTTCCTGAATAAAGAAAGTTTGGTAGTCGCCCTTATGAAAGAGCTTCAGATGTGATGGAGGGAGCGGTTGAGCTTTGTTTAATAGTGCTACGTATTTCAGTTTATGTCCCCAAGACTTGCCAAACTGAACTTGAAATGGAGTTTCAACATTTCCAACTTGGCCATTTTCACAACAGACAGGCTATTGACCATCAACATAGTGGAGTCGTGTATGGAAGGGGAATGGCAGTGTGGAGTGTGGGAGAGGTCAGGAGGTTCGGACTATGGCTCTGATCTGTCCAGAACCACTCAGTTCATTCAATGATGAAGAATGCTTTCTTCTCTTTATTTATTTTTTAAAAATATACTTTTATTGATTTCAGAGAGGAAGGGAGAGGGAGAGCGAGATAGAAACATCAATGATGAGAGAGAATCATTGATGGGCTGCCTCCTGGCCTCTCCCACTAGGGATCGAGCCTGCAGGCCAGGCCTGTGCCTTGACCTGAATTGAACCATGACTTCCTGGTTCATAAGATGACACTCAACCACCTGGACTCCTGGACTCCTTCTCTTTAGGATGGGGATTTGAACTAGAGATCTCCTCCAAGTGAAACAGCTATGGTTCTAGAAAGAGGACAAAGCAAATGGTCTAATCCCATCAAATCTGGCTTCCCACTTAAAGACCCTTCAGCCCAAACAACCACAACAAAAATAGTGCATGAGAAGTGAGTATTTGGGGTGCCACCTCTCATCAGGCACCTCCCATTGCCAACAGGAGCCCAGGTTTTGCTCTTTCCGTGGCTGTGGCATCACAGAGGTGTCATGAGAGAGAAACATGTGGACAGAGACATGCAGCAGTTACCTTCTGCATAGACCCAAGATAACACTTTTGGAAATAGGAGATGGGGCAAGGACTTTCCTAGATATCAAAGGCAAAATGGTCATAGGAATTTAATGTCAGATTTCCTCCATGTTCCTGTGCTTACTGTCTATGCTAAAACCAATGTCTAGCATAGAAGCAGAAATATTATTTGCAATTGACATTCCAGAGCTTCAGATATATGTTTATAGTTTGCTGATCAGGGGGAAAATGAGGTAACCCTGCTCATCCTAACCTACGTGCATGGTGGGAGGGGGGCAACCCTCAACATTCTGCAATTAAACTCCAAGAAAGTAGAGATTCTTGTCAGCTTTAGAAAACCAGCTTAGAATCGAATTCCTAGAGGACAGTCCAACCATTAGATGAAAACCATTCACCTACAAAGACTACTGGGCTAAGAATTCATCAGGAAGCTTTTAGTGAATTATCTGCTGTTTTTATACAACATAAAACTACAAAGTGGATGTGCAGTGTTTACAATTTTCTGTTTTTGTTGGACAAGAGACATGCACATGGTCTTCTGTGTACGTGGGGATAGAGACTGGGTACAGGATCCTAGAGGAAGGCTATGAAGGAAGTCGTGGAGGGAGGCCTACCTGCTTCTCTTTTTCTCCAGGAATAGTGCTGATGGGAACCTCTTCTCTCTGTCCCTCATGTTTCCTGCCTTCTCCCTCTTTAAGAGGAACACTGGAAAGGGGCGGAGATAAGCAAACTCTGACTGAAGTAGAGAGTATGGAAAGCAGGGCCTTGAACCAGTCACTGCCAGGTCATGATTAGAAGACAGAATGTCCTCCCACAAAATCCTGCCATTCCAGCTGGGTGCCGGCTGCAGAGGGGAGCCAAGGGCCGTGTGCCGCAGGTCTACTGCAGGTCACCAGAGAGCCCTGGGCAAATGCAATGGAGACGGAGCTAGTATCCTGGCCCTGTCCAGCTTTCCCTAGGAAATCACTCTCTCACTCAGCATAAAGCGCCCTGATGCCAATTCTAGGAAGTTTGCTTTCCCCATCACCAGGACCCTAGGCTCACAATTACCTTCTTCTCCTTTTTCATTATAAAAAATTCCATCTAGAGATCCTATGTCAGTTACGTGGTCATGGCATAAAACAATAATTTGCCCATGAGATTATGAAAAATAATATTTAACCTTCTGGATGATGGATATTTGTATCCTGAAGGACATATGGTGTTCAACTCAAGAGGAAGTCTCATTTGTAACATGGTGGTGGGGGGGGTGTACTACTCAGCAGTGGGTTTTATGGAAATGGAGTCTCCCATTTGTCCAACTCTTGCTAGAAATCAAACATAATAATAAACCTACTTTATTTATCTCCTTCAGTCTTCACAACATCATGGGGTAAGCTTTATTGTCTCTATTTTTTTTTATATAATGAATTAAAACTCAAAAAAGTCTAAATGACTTGCTCAGAGCTCAATAACTCCATTTCCCAAATACTATATATGTTTTGGTACTTCATCATATCAGAATTTCTACTATAAATATTCAAAGAAATAATTTTGAAAGCAAGTGAAGTCTTTTCTATGTATGAAGTTAGAAAACAGGACTGTCGTACCTAACATGGAATGTGGTTTTATGCTAGAAAGACCTGGATTTGAATCTCAACTGATTGGCTCTGAGACTGAGGGAAGGGCCTTCAAATGCTTGAGACTCTCACCTGTCAGTGAAGGGTATAGATGGTTAAATGACTTGGTGTATTTAAAGACCTCACACCAGAAGGTAGAGTCCTTGTTTAACATTTCATATTTTTGAAAAATGAAAAATGCCCTCTCTTTGAATAGTTGTACTTAGATTTCTAAAATGTGGACTTTGCCTGCCACCACAAGCTGCGTGCCTTTCCACAGGTTACTTATGCTCTTTACACCACAGTTTCTGAATCTGTAACAATGGGAATAAGAGTAAGGCCTATTTCCTGGGGTTGCTATGAGGATGGAAAAGAAAAAAAAAAGATCCAGCAAAACTGCTTTGATGAAGGCCAGCAACACTGTCAGCACTCAACTAATAGTTTCTATTATTGTTGGTACATCTGTGGCTAAATCGGAAAAGAGAGCTACAGCTCGGAGAATGCTGGAGACAGCTGCCATGCAGAAAGGAGCTGTTTCCACACAGGAACCCGTTTGTGAATAGGTACCCAGAACTGGAACGTGGAGAGGGAATAGATTGAAGAAAATCTGCAGAATAGACCAGGGGTTGGTTACACAAAGTAACATACCTGCCTACCTAGCTCCATTCACGCCGGTTTTGTTCACCAACTCAACCAAGATTTTTGTTCGGAGTTTGGCACATCCATAGTGGGAGTCAGCCCACTGGAATAAGGCCACGTTCTTGAGAGGTACAGTTTGTCTGCATCATTCAGGGAAACCTGGCAGGACACAGGACCAGCAAGCACGCACAGATGTATTGGCCAGCTTCTCATTCAGGGAAGAATGAGCAGAGAAAAACAATCTGTATCAATCGAGACCCCAATCCACTTAAACATCTATTACTCCTCACTGGACAGATGACAATGAGTCTCCCAATATCCGAAGGCCTGAACTTGGCCTTAGAGATTTGAGGGGACACCCAAAGGTCAGTGTATGTTTAGGAGATAACAGTCATACAAAAGAAAAGAAGCAAGAGAAGTGGATAGAACAACTCACACCGCAGGAAATGAAGCTGAGGGAAAAGAAGAGAAGGTTAAAGTAATGTAATTGGCAACCTCAAAGATATTCAAGAGGAAAAAGGGAAGACAGACTCTGGCAAAGAGATAACAAAAATCATAAAAGGCTTCTGTGGAAAGGAGCAAATAAATAAGAAAAAACTTATGGATATCAAAACTCTAATAGCATAAGTTTGTTGTGTTTTTTAAAATGTCAAAAAGTTTGCAAAATCAAAGTAAAGAAAATGTCTCAAGGAAAAACAAAAGAAAAAACACATGGGAGAAATTTATAACTTAGAAAATCAGCCCAAGACTAGCTTAACGGGGATTACAGAGGAAAGAAAACTAAAATAGTAGGGAAATAATCAAGGTAATAATTAAAAAAGATATACATCTTTAGTGGACATGGGCTCACCAACCACTGAATAAGATAGAAATTAATTCAGTCTAGAGATAAAGAAGGTGCAACCAATTTTATAGAACACTGCATAAATGTCATTAACCTTCAAAAACGTTAAAATAGTAATAGCAGAAGCTAGAATATGAAGAGAAGCCCAGGTAGATGGAGACACAGGAGCACAAATCCTCTCTACAGAGCAAGATGACAAGACATATTCCTAGATGTCATGATTCAAAAAATAAACGGTTAAGAATTATTATATGGTGCTACAAACACAACCAATAAGTATGTTTAATTTTTTAAAATATCCTGTAAAAAAATTATAAGGAGACAAAAAGATGAGATAGCTTAAATGAACTAAAATTTCCCATCTTTATGGCATGTAGTGGATGTTTAATGTTGATCCACAAGGAAACAGAAGAAAACATAACCCTGAATTAGGGCCGTAATCACCAAAAAGAAATAAACATTTTAAAACAGGGTTAGACTGATTAGATCTAGAAAGAAGGGTTTGAGGATGGAAAGGGAAAGACAATTGAACATTTCAATTTATAATTTTCTCCACTACTGAAATTTTTGATACTCTCTTAGGGGACTAAATTTAGAATAAGTAAACAAATGTGTGTATGAACAAGTACTTGTAATACTAATTGAAAAGATTCGTATTCCAAATTCCAGTGGTATTGTAATGCTATAACACAGGGATCAGCAACTTTTCTGGGTGAAGGAATATTTACTGTAGCAAACAGTTTAGACTTGTTAGGTCACAATGTCTCTGTCACAACCACTAAGCTCTTTCCCTGTAGCATGAAAGCAGCCACAGAGACCACATCATGAGTGGTCCATCTGTGATGCAATAAAATCTTATTAAGGACCCTGAAATGTAAGCTTCATGTAATTTTCTCACACCTAGAAATAGTCTTCTTTTGATTCTTTTTTCAGCTATTTAGACGTGTAAACCCCAATCTTAGCCTGTGGGCCACATAAAGAGAGACAGTGGGTTAGATTGATTTGCACGGTCTGCCCTAAAAGACAGTAGGAAGTTAATTTTTCATCTGCCCAGCATGGTTCCCCATGTCTCTCCTTGTGGGACAGGCCCTTTTCAATGAGGAAAACATTTCCCACATTAGGATGGTGCTGTCTGCAACAGCCATGGGGAGATGACAGCTTTGTGCTCCCAGCCCCTGTTCTTAATTCAGACTCATGAGCCAAGTCGCCCCAGGATCTGTGGTAAACAATCTGCAGACTGGCATTTCCTTCCTCTGGGAGTCCTAAACCATAAGGACAATGTAGGCCTAGGGCTCCCAGTAGCCACATATGTGATTACAAATGATGATCTTCTTGTAAGGATAACATGGTGGTTAATCTTACGTGCTAACCTGACTAGGATATGGTACCCCATGTTTGGTCAAACACCAGTCTAGATGGTGCTGTGAAGGTATTTCAAAGATATGATTAATAATGACCTCACTAGACTTTAAGCAGTTTCCCCTCCATAAAGTGGGTGGGCCTCATCCAATCAGAGGAAGGCCTTAAAGTAAAAGGATTGAGATCCCCAAGGAATTCTGCCTCCGCACTGTCTTCAGACTCAAAACTGCAGCATTAACTCCTCCCTGGGTTTCCAGCCTGCTGGCCTGCCCTGTAGTACCCTCAGTGCATCTATCTATCTATCATCTGCCTTGTCTCTCTGTTATGGTTGTAATTAGCTAGTTATTAATAATAGGAAAGGAGCAAAAGGGAGCCAGACGTTATAAGCATGGCCATCTGGGCAGCTTCCCCAGGAAACTGCAATTTCACACTCCCCAAGGAACCATCAGTCCATTCCCTATAGGTCACTGCTGAAAGGGACTGAACAAAGGATAGATGGGTTCATGAGCAGGGAAGTAGGAGTCACAGGGAAGGTACTTGCCTGTCAATCTAGCCTGGGGAACCATGGAGTGGGCAGAGGGGTTGGAGCCACTGCAAACCCATGAGAATGTGGGCATATGTAATCCTCCAGACAAGGAGTTTGCTCTCTGGCTCCTCTTGGCTCTTGGCTCTTGGGGTTCTTTTGTTCCTCTGGCTTTGCTCTTGCCTGTGTTCCCTGCGGACTCCACACACAATGGACTGATGGATGGCAACCGGGAACACACACTAATCCGGCCTGATGCTGGGTTGGGCTAAGCTCCAACATGGAATGAAAATTCTGGGCAACAGCTTTAATCCTAGCCCTACTGAAGCCATAGCGACTTCTTCCACGGTGGAATGGAGGGGAATGGGGTCTTGGAAACTCAGGGACTTAACTCCACTCAAATAAATGCCACTCATTCTTCTGTGAAAGTCTTAGAATATTCTTCCCCATATCCCCCAGCAACAGATGGGGACAGGAAGCACACCCCACCAATAACTAGCCTATCATCTACATGTTTATCTCTGTAGCTGTCTGTCTACCCATCTATCTGTCTTCTATCTATTTATATGTTTCCTATTTTTTTCCCAGAGTATAGTCAAGAAATAGCATGCTCTTCCTTCTGTTTTATTGAGGTGTAATTGACAAAATTTTAAGATATTTAAGATGTACGTCATGATGTCTTGATATATGTATACATTGTGAAAGATCATCCCATGGCATTGATTAACATTTTTTCTTCTTGGTGAGAACATTTAAGTTCTACTTTATTAACCGATTTCAACCATGCAATACAGTGTTCTAACTGTAGTCACTGTGTTACCCATTAGGTCCTAATACTTGTTCATCTAATAACTGCAAGTTTGTGCCCTTCTAACAACCTCTTCCTATGTTTCCCACCCACCAGCCACAGGCAACCACTGTTCTGTGATATATTTCTATGAACTTGACTTTAATTTTAGATTCCACATGCAAGTATTACCATTCAGTATTTGTCTTTCTCTGCCTGACTTGTTTCACTTAGCATGATGCCCTCAGGGTTCATCCATGTTGTCACAAATGGCAGGATCTCCTTTTTTCTCATGGCTCAGTAATATTCCATCGTATGTACACCACATCTTCTTTATCCACTCACCCATTGATGGATGCTTAGGTTGTTTCCATATCTTACCCATTTTGAATAACGCTGCTCATTAATGCAGTAAGTATGGGTGTGCAGATAGCTCATCAAGATCCTATTTTATTTGCTTTAGATAAAGAAGTGGGATTGCTGAATCATATGGTTGTTCTACTTTTTTACTTTTTTCCATGGTTGCTGCCAGCCCAGTTTATCTTCCCACCAAAGTACACAGGGTTCTCTATAGAAGAGGCATTTTTAATGATAATTTGGAATCAAATCATATCGTGTCTGAAGCTTGAGTATCCCTTGAATGTCCCAGTTGGAGAACCTATAAACTTTCTAAGAAAAATAAAATTAGTTTGCTTTCTGAGGGGCTCTTGAGTAATACATAAGTAACCCAAGCCAAAAAAAAAAAAAAAAAAAATCATTAATGGTATTTTTGTTCTTTTATAAACATTCCGGAAAGCATAGAAGGTGTCTAAGTCAGAAAACCACTCACAGGGGCAGAAATAACACTCCTATACATTTACACCTACATAAACACGACTTCTATATTTGAAGCTGCCAAAAAAGCCAGCCCAATATCACAGGTACCCCCAGGCCTCCATGCAGGAGAATTGTTTCAATCCGCTGCTTTTCATAAGAAAGGTTTTATTTCCCCAGCCGATCAGAGAGCACACTTGGAGAAAAATCTGTTGATATTTCCCTTGCTGAGTTTTAAATAGCCTGCGTATGTGTGATATATCTTTTGTAGTGAGTACTTTAGAGGAAAAAGCATTGCTTTTAAATCTCATGCATGCCCCAAATGTAATGTGAAATAAATTCCACCGTAAATGAGCTCCTGCCTTGTCTAGAAACTGAATTGTAATATGCAAGGTTTCCCCGAGACAGGCCATTTTTTGTGTGCTCTTAACAGCAGCAAAGCTAAGAGGATTGATAAATGTAAATCTCTCCAGCAGATTTCATGGAGAGCAGTAAGTTTATATCTCCATGCAGTTCTAGTAGCAAATACATGAGTCATTCAATCTCATGTTTCTCGGGAACTCAATTCCACTCAATTAACAGGGGGCATGTGACTCCGCAGAGGGAAGTTCCTGAGAAGAATGAGATGATACTGGCAGCCCTGGGTCTGCCCTCCTGGAATTAGCATTTAATCCCTGGGATGAACCTATTTCCAGAGACTGGTCTCTGGAGTTTTCCATCTTGTGTTCAGCGTGCTTTGAAACGATCAGACGGTAATTAAAAGCTCTGAATCTATCAAATCTGTTTGTTTGCTCACTGCTACAGGAAGTAAAGAGCCAGTTTTCTCTGTGATTGTCTCATCCCTGGAGGGTGAGGGGTCTTTTCTGAACTATAAAAGGACATCTTCTCTTCCCCAGAGATCCTTCTCAAACTCAACCGGAATAAAATCAGAAGGGCAGTGTCAGGTCTCATTCACTGAGCGCATACCACATGGCAAGCACGTGACCAGCTTTCAGACATCATTTCCTTTCATTCACACCATCATCTCAGAAGCAGAGGTCTTGTTATCTCCACCTTGAAGAGCCTGAAGATCAGTGAGGTTAATTGACTGAACCAAGCCCACAAAGTTCTTAAGCAAAGGAGCCAGATTCAAACCCCAGTCTAGCACCTAAAGCCCCTCTTTTTCCACTGTGCTGCTCGCCTGAAAATCGCCTCAGGGTCTCCCATTGAAGCTGCCAGGGAGTACATTAGAATACACACAGTCACAGAGGCTCTGGGTTGCTTTCTTCTTCCACACCTCAGCTCATTCCCGGAAACATTAAAGCTTCCTCTGTGACCTGAGAAAAGTTCCCAGAGGCACTTCACCTGCGATCAACTGAAGATAAGAAAGCATTTCATGCCCCTCACTGCTCCTAACTAGGCCCTCAGAGGCTACCCCTTCCCTCTCTCCAGGGTTCCATGACTGAGCAGAATGTAACCAGTGGACCGAAGGGACGTTTATGTTCACCAATAGGACTTGGAAGTATCAGTATGAATAATAGTCACTCACTGTGAACAGGCTGCTATGCATGCCCAATAGGAGTTGAAATATGTAAAATAAAGAGTGTAACATACAAGTTAAAAAAAATTAATTTCTTTATTGATTAAAGTATCACATATTTGTCCTCAACCCCCCATTCCAATCCCCCATCCCCCCCTACTAATGCCCCCACCCCCTTATTGTCCTTGACCACTGGTTAGGCTCATATATGTGCATATAAATCCTTTGGTTGATCTCTCCCTTTTATCCACAACTTTTTAAAAACCACATTTGCAAAATGCAAATGCAGATGGGTGCCATGCAGGCATGAACTGTGCAAATAAGCATTAGAACATTCATGTTTCATCTCTTCGTTTCCAAGAATTTTACAGCTGATCTTGTGCGCACTTTGAAGGAGGTAGTGTATTATCTTTCTTAAAATTCTCTATGAACGGCAGATTATAGCAGGATTTCTTTCCTGAAACATTGAACCTCATTCTCAGAACCCAGTGTGTTAGGAATGAGATAACCCAGTGTCATTTCTTAAGAGGTTTTTTTTTCTTTCAAATATTTTATTGAGTTCAGAAAATATTTATATGAAATATTAGATTTTACAGATTTTTCTGTGTGGGATTTTTTTCTATATATATTTTTTTCAGTTACAAGCCATTGAAACGGATGTGGTTTTATTGGTTAAAATGGCAGGAGAAGAATGTATTATTGTGTTAAATCCCACTATTTAAGCTGTGTATTTGTTTTAATTGTGGAAAAATATACATAACATACATTTTCCATCTTAGCCATTCTTAAGCGTGTAGTTAAATAGTATTACCACTGTCCATCTCTAGAACTCTTTCCATCTTGCAAAACTGAAACTTCTGTTAAACAGTAACTCCCCATTTCTCTCTCCCCAGCCCCTGGAAACCATCAGTCTCTTTCTGTCTCTATGGATGTGACTATTCTAGGAACTCCATGTAAGTGGAATCACACAATATATGTATGTCTTCTTTGTGACTGGCTTCTGTCACTTGGCATACTGTTCTCAAGATGTAGCATGTGTCAGAATTTCTTTTCTGTTTAAGGCTGAGTGATATTCCATTGTATGTATATACCACATTTTATCCATTCCTCCCTCGATGGACACTTGCATTGCTTCCACATTTGGACTATTGTGTACAGTGCTGCTATGAACAGGAGTGTACAGGTATCTTTTCAAATTCCTACTTTCAGTTCTTTGGTCTATATCTATAAATGCAGGTGTGTGACTGCTGGATCATATGTCAATTCCATGTTTAATTTTTGTTTGAGGAATTGCCATACTGTTTTCTTCAGAAGCTTAACCATTTACGTTCTCACCAATAGTGCACAGGGTTCAAATTTCTCTTAATCCTCACACACTTTTTTTTTTTTAAATTCTCATCATATATATATATATATATATATATATATATATATATATATATATGCTATTCTAATGAGCATGAGGTGATACGTTATTGAGGTTTTAATTTCCATTTCTCTCTTAGATGGTGATGTTGAGAGTCTTTTCATATGCATAATGGTCATTTGTATATCTTGCTTGGAAAAATGTCTATTCAAACACTTCGCCCAAGTTTTTATTTGTTGAGTTTTAGCAATTCTCTATATACTCTGAATATTGACCCCTTAATAAGTACATGATTTTCAAATATATACTACCATTTATTGGGGTACCTTTACACTATATTGATAGTGTCACTTTGATAGAGTCCAATTATCTTTTCCTTTTGTTGCCTATGCTTTTTTTGTCATATCCAAGAAATCACTGCTAAATCCAGTATTATGCTTTTCCCCTAAGTTTTCTTCCAAGTGTGTTTATACTTTTAGATCTTATGTTAAGTTTTTTTTTCTTATACATTTTGATTAATGTTTGTATATGGTATAAGAAAAGGCTCCAACTCCATTCTTGTTTAGGTGGATATGTATCCCATTGATTGTCATTCTTCATGGTAGTCATATTTTATACAGTTACTGTGAAGGCTGAATTAGGATATATTGAAATGCTGTTCTTGGGAAAATAGAAGATTAGTCTTCTGTAAGCCTCTGGTCACATTTCTGTCAACTGATCAACATATAACCTTGTTTTATATGGGTGTCTATTTAAAGACTGCCTACTTAATGCATATTGTTGTTTTATTAACATTGAGCCCACCGCCAACAAAACAGCACTGTAGCTGATGCCTGAAGGAAGCTTACCTAACACAAGGAATTTCTCTGTTGGATAACACACATTTGCACTTAAGGATTCTAGGCAGCCTTTCAGTAATAAGTTCGGGAACCATTTTAAATCGCAAATTAACCAACAGAAAGCATAAACATGTTTTCTGTTTTTTTTTTTAAAGTGCCAAATAGACAACAAAAAAGGACACTTCATTACAGTATGTGGAGTGGTAAAGGAGAAGGCAGCATCACCTTGTTCCACTGATGTTAAGAACACATGCAGAGATGGACTCAGATGTTTTGCCACTCTGCCCATGGCCATGAATGATGATGGAAACAGCACACGATTATTGATTTGGGATAACAAACACATTTTAGCAAGGAGGTGAATAAATTCACAAAAATTAATTTCACTAATAATGAGGATTGCCCAAATATATATATTCTACTTTGCTTCAGGACCCTTGTCTCTCTGGTATCCATAGAGAGGAAGAATTGCATGTGCATAAGCTGCAGAGAATAAAGATGGATGTGCTTAGGTCTCAGTCCTCCTGCCAAGACCTTTGATATAATTCCTTGGCCCTGCCCCCCCCCCCCAAATTAACTTACTCTCTCTCCACAACAGACATAATTTCATAAAGTATGTTTTAAATTCAGAAAGTATATTCTATGTTGCTTTTTGGTCTAAATCATTGCATCTTGTATAGATAGGCAAGTTTAACTCAGGTATCTAGATCACTTAACAAATACATACCCATTGTAGAGTTAGATGCACCTGACTAGCAAAATCCTATGTCCTTCAATATCTGTAACACATGACTCATACTTTAGTGAAATGCCAGGTAGCATACACTTGGATGACACTATCTGAACAACTTCAGAGCTCCAGTCCTCTTGGCTGTGAGGTGTACTAGTAAATTAGGGATTCTGTATTGTGCTTTCTCCAAAGCAGTGTCTTGCAAAGGAATTTAAAACTAAATGTTGTAAGGGCAAACAAACACATAATTCTTTGTCACCCTTTCAAACTGTAGGAATAGATTTAGCTGCAATCAAGAAATGTATTCCAAACTACCGAAACTAGCTTCTGACTGTTCCAATGTAGGCTAAGTTTCTGCGTGATTCCATAAATATTTTAACTGTAACCTATCACAATGTCTTGGATTTTGCTCAATATCATCATAATATCTACAACTAGATTCACACCTGCATCTTTTAACTCATGACTCCAGCAAATGAAATATTTTCCACCTTCTTTTTACCAAATACACCCCTCACACACACATACACATGGAGACATACAAACCTATAGCAAAGTTTAGACCCTGATTAGAGTAGTAGGTAGGTGTGAAAAATTCATACATTAATATATTTGCCAGTAAATAAGATCTATTTTCGCAAAAGTAATGTGTTTGAGGTACAAGTATTAATAAAGGAGGGATCAGCATCAACAATGAACTGTGGAGAGGACATGATGCCCCTGCTGGTGGTGAAAAGTACCACACAGCATCACCAAGAACACAAGAATTTTAGTTTATTCATCATTTTATTTTCTTGAAACTAAACACTAAATCTTATTTCACAAAGCTGATCGGAGATAAAATGTGTTACTAAATTAACCTTGCTTACCTGTTAGTATTTATATAATAACTAGAGACCTGATGCACAAAATCCATGCAAGAGTAGGCCTTCCTTCCCCTGACTGTAGGCACCAGCTTCCGTCTGGCACCTGGGACCTGGCTTCCCTCGCAGCCCTGGCTTCATCCAGAAGGTGATCAGGAAGGATGTCCAGAAGGATGCCTGGCCTAATTAGCATGTTACACTTTTATTATTATAGATAATGAGCGCATTATCTTTTCTGTATGCCAGAGAACAGCATTGACTTTTCTTCAAAAATTACTACTTTATTTATACTTACTGCTGCTTTGGTGGATTGTCTTCATGGGTTATGGTTACTCATGGGTTATGGTTACCTTAAGAAAAATTCATTCAGATTTATTTTACATTGCCTTACTTTTTGGATAGCAAGACACAGTGAAATGTAATACCATCTATATTTTGGAGTAATTGCATGTGTAGTAGGACTTATTTTAAAATTTAATTTGTTATGTTTCATTGCTAGATATGCACCAATGTTTTAGTCATGTAACTTTATAACAATTTTCTCAGGTTTTATATAGTATTATATAACCAAGTCTTATGCACTGTCCAGAAATAAATATATTTATTCATAACTACTGTACTTCAAAATTACCTTAAAATTAACTCTAGGCAGGAAAAACAAGAAGTACTTAAATTTTTTTCCAAAAATATTGTCCTTGTGTAATTTTACTTACATCTTACTCTTCAGCTAGTCATAAAATCTGCAAATTAATATAGGAAATAGTCAAAAGCTCCACTAATATGATGGCCATTAACCACATATGACTATTAATCTTAAATGAAATAAAGCTGAATAAAAATCCAGTTCCTCAATCATACTAGCCATTTTCCTAGACAGTAAAGATGTAGAGTATGGCTATCATTACAGAAAGTTCTATTGGGCAGCACTGGTCTATAGCATTAAATGTTAGAATTTAAAGTTTAAAAAAAAAAGGTTTCTAAAGAAGTATATGAATGTATACCACTTACCTGTAGGTATTCCAATGAATAGATTTTAGGAGTTGCTACAACAAAGGCCAAAAGAAAAGGGAAAATACAGGATCTAATTTTTTTGCATAGATTATTACATACCCAGATGTCCTATACCAAATTTCTTTGTTTCTTCAGTTCTAGTTTACTAAATTCTCATTCAAGCTCATGCACACCTACTAGCTATATTTCCCATTGATTTTTCCCAACCTATGTGCCAAAGTGTGGTAATCTTGAGTTACATTGCTGTGAGTGTTCATTTCAATTAGGGATTTATTTAGCTTTCTTCCAATATCCAGACCTAAATCTAAGTTGCATGGTATATAAAATGGCGACAAATGTATTATGTATAGTCTTTTTTCATTCATGTTATAAGTAAATTATAGGTGGGTATACAGATAACATTCATAATTTATATGGTAGTATTACCTGTTTTAAAAATCTATAAATAAAATTTATAAATAATACTTTGCCATTATGGTATGTTCATTAAACACATGCATTAATTTTCTATAAAGCTTGAACCTATACTCTGGAGAGAGAAAGGGAAGACTAAGAAAATAGATGCAATGTAACACCTCTGCTAATGAAGAGAAAGTTATTGAAACAGAGTGAAAAGTGGTAAATATTGCTCCTATTTAAATATCCCTTCCTTGACATCCATAACTTCTAGCTTTTAGTTTCAATGTGAATGCTAGTTGAGAAAAACAATCAAAGCTTGCTTTACAGACCCTTAAAAAACATGTCACAAAATTGCTCCGGGTCAGTGCTCAGACACCAGAATGGAGCTGCTGGCTGTCCAGGGAGCTTCTGACTAACAAACAAAATAATAGTTTCAGAGATGCAGGGCTGCCTCCAGCCAAACACAGGAAGAAGGCTTTCCTGCAGGGATTACTGTTGTAGTGCTGTATGCTCTTAGGATAAAGTTTGACTTTAATAATTCAGAAGTCTGTTAAAATCCATCGCAATGTCTACAGTGGCTGGCCAGAAGGATATACTCCCAACAGTAGACATACTGATCTCACTTCTTTTCCCATCATCAAAATGAAGAGAGTTTCATTTCAGGAGACAGTTATTTTTTTATGTAAAAAAATATATAGTACATAGAGCAAGTGCATCACTCTTTTAAATTATGTTAATTTAACAGGGCATGTTATGAAATTGCCTAAAGATTAGAAGAATGCTTATTTTACTGTCTTTCACCAGCCTACCATAGAAGAATGATAATGCTCATTGCTATACAAATAAAAATAAACACAGTTCTTGAAAATAATAAAGGAGAGGAGAGAGGCTAGCTGGATATCAGTTATCAATACCTTTTAAAATTCTGTTTCAATTTTCTTTTTAATCTCTTCTGATATTTTTTTTACTTCAGCTATTTCTCCTGAAAGATTCAGAAAAGGGGAAAAAATAGCAAATAATAGTAGTGTGTGTAGGAGCAAGAGAGAGAGGGGAATTGGTTATAGTTATATTTCAGCTATTTCCCCGGAAAGATTCAGAAAAGGGGGGAAATTAGCAAATAACAATAAAATGTGTGTAGGAGCAAGAGAGAGAGAAATTGGTTATAGTGTAAATTAACAAACTGTACATATGTGTATTGACATGTTACCACACCTCTAGCACCATGCTGTGCCTTAAAAGAGACACTGATTTTAGCAGATTAAATGGAATAGCAGTGAGGATATACATGGCATGTCTTAATGTCTGGAATCAAGCAAGGCATTAGTCAATTACTTAGACCACATGAATAATTATATAATAAAGAGTATATTTAGTAACATTTTCTTATCTAGACATACGCCTTTATACTGGAATAATAATTCCGTTTTAGTTCAAAGGAGAGAAATTCACAATTAGCTGTATCCTCCTTAAAGGAAATAGGAATTTGCTTGGCTGTAATGGGTTCTTCATCTACGCAGAGGAAGGAAGGGGGAGAAATGTCCTCCAGCTGCCAAGAAACGGAGTCAAAGTGAGCATCTCAGCTCGGAAGGCCATGCTGGGCTGGCTAGTTTGGAAAACAGGATTTGCACCTGCAGTGAACAGTTGTGGAAAATCCGGTTATGAAAATCAGCTAGAGGCCCATACCAAGGGCCTAAATATGCCTTCAAAAGCTGGCCAAACTTCCGAAATTAAATGGCAGACTGGTCAGTTGCATTTGTCTTCTGTTGCACTAGTTCCTCAGTGAAATAAGAGCCCAGATTTGCAAAAAGGAATAAAGCTGAACTATGAAAAACAAGGATGGCAGAGGAGGGACAAGAGTGAGGAATGATCTCCATAGATTTCTGGAGTCAGTGAGGGGCGGGCATGCCAGGCCTGCAGTGAGGTTGAGAGTAAGGGCCTGTCCACCCACGAGGCGCTGAGGGGCGCTGGTCAGTAGCTACTGCAGGGGCTGAGGTTGTGAAGTGCAGCGGAAGAGAGAGGTGAATTGAATCAGTACTGATATCCCTCAGTCCTTGTCCAAAAGGAAAAGCAAATCCTGTAAACGCTTCTGTTACCCCAGTGCCAAACCCCAGAAGGTCTTCTCTAAAGACTTGCCTGTTTGGGAAAAGCCGATGCTCCTAACAGGGTTGTTGACATTCCAGAATCAGTCTTTCTTTGCTCTGCGCTTTGGGGGATTTGCAGTCTAACAGCTAGCTCCTTGTCCACTTACTGGACAGAGGCTCATCAGCATACCTCCACCTCGTTCATATGATTTAGTTCCTTAGGAGACCAAGCCAGGAAAAGGAACAAAAAACAAAAAGCCATATTCACAGGGCAGCAAATGATGACATTCACACCTGACTCCTGCCCGCCTGAATGTGAATTAACCAGTGGGATTGTCTCTGCGATATTTCTGCTGCTTTTTATGCAGAGACAGGAAGCCTGGAGACTACATTTCCTAGACTGACTCCCTGGGAGGCAGCTGAATGAGATCTAGAAAGCTAAGAGAACAAGAGGCCCCTCTCACTCTTGCATTGGGGGGAGGCAGAGGCCTGGGCAGACCGCGGAGTGAACATTTGCTAGAGGGCACACGTGTTCTCTGGGGAGTCGCTCAGTGCTCTGGTCCCTGCACGAGCTGCTTTCCTGAAGACCAGGGACAACTTCCGGCTGAAAACACAGCCCCAGCGCTTCCGATGGTTTTGTAAACTTCTGATTCCTGTGCTCAATGACTTCCTGTAAAGACATACCCAGAGCAGTTTCTCTTTTCGGGACGGAAATTTGGCCTCTTCAGAGATATAGAAAGAGACTCAACAAATACAAATAAAACCAATTTTAAAAATCCGCCTACAAGAATAGCTGTCACTGTAGTGAAGAGAACTAATTGAGAAAAGAAAAGATAAAAATAGCTAAAAATTTGTACGGTCATTCATAGACAAATTTTATTTTATTTTTTTTCTCTTTTGTAAATATATCTTATTGACTTTTTACAGAGAGTTATAAACATCAATCAGCTGCCTCCTGCACACCCCCACTGGGCATGTGCCCACAACCAAGGGACTTGTCCTTGACTGAAATCAAACCTGGGACCTTTCAGTCCACAGGCCAATGCTCTATCCACTGAGTCAAACCGGTTTTGGCATCATAGGTGAATTTTAAAATACAGTACATCCACGAAACAAAATATTATAGAAAATAAATGAATAAAGAACATTAAAATTGAAATATTTGAAGTAAAGGACTTTAGCAAAGGATTCAGAAAGCAAATGTGAGATCTAAAACAAAAGTTTAGAGTGACAAGACTGGTGTTCTTGAAAACAATGTCAGTTCACCAAAGGCAAGGGAAATGGATGCTCACCAAGAGGACCAAGATCTTAGGAAGGGGAAAACTCAGTTGAGGGCAGCATCTAAATTTCACCCCACATGCCAATTCCAGACTATTAGCTGTGACAGTCTGGAAAGCTTGGCTGAGAAAGATTTTAAAGTTTAGTCTTGGCTCAGTGAGAAAGTGTCATTATCAGTTAGCAATTTGTCCCTTGGACTGTAGACTGGGGAAAAGCCCCGTGTATGGCTCACCTTGCCCTTGGCCGTCTTGATATGCTCTGACCTTAGCATTCTCTCCTAATTCTCATGCCAAGTTTATTGCCAACGTGATTAGAGGGGAACATTGGAAGCATTTTTAAATTGTCTATATGTCATTCTCCCCTCCCCCAGAATGTTTTAAATCTTTTCAGGGTAGGTTGTAGGCAACCTGGACCTCATCCATTAAACAAAAGCAAACAAAAGTAATGGGCCCCATGCATCTGGCACCGTGCTGAGTGACTGGACATCAGGATAAATAAAGCCCAATTCTTGTCCTCAAGGAGGTGGCAGTCTAATGCTAAAGAAAACAAATAAAAAGTAAGAATATGACAGGAGAAACATTTTTGTTTATGTTTGTATAGAATGTATATTGTTACAATGAAGGGCAACAAACCCTGATAGAAGAAAGGAGAAAATTCTTTAAAAAAAACAACAACAATGGTTTTAGAAAAGGGTATGTGTAGCCGAAACCAATTTGGCTCAGTGGATAGAGCCTCGGCCTGAGGACTCAAAGGTCCCAAGTTCGCTTCTGGTCAAGGGCATGTACCTTGGTTGCGGGCACATCCCCATTAAGGAGTGTTCAGGAGGCAGCTGATCAATGTTTCTATCTCATCGATGTTTCTAACTCTCTATCCATCTCCCTTCTTCTCTGTAAAATAATCAATAAAACATATTAAAAATAAAATAAAAGAGTATGTGACATGTTCAAGGGCCAACAAGACACCAGGAGAGCTGTGCTGGGAGTCTGGAAAAGGAGTTTTCTCACGTTTGGGAACTATGAAAAGAAACAGGCTCTCTTCTGCTCTGTGTGATGCTCAGATCAGAGCCTGGAACTGCAGCATTTTGCCATCGTGGAAGCAGTCAATCCTGGGACAAATCCAACCCCATGGAAAGCAAAGAACGGAAATGGAAATGACCAGTTCCTCCATGTGTAAGGATGAGCTGCCAAATCCAACTAACCCTGTAGCCATGCCTTACCTAGGCTTCCCATTGCAATCCAAATGTTCTTTATCGCAGTTTTCTTCCCACTTCCCATGCCTTATATTTGAAAGCAGTTAATTACAAGTGAAAATGGGTCACGGAATCCAGACTCCAAGGCTTCTATTTCACTTATTCTTCTGTATGCCCTGGCTACCGAAACCATCTGGCCAGTCATTTACGTTAGTACAAATTGAAGGAAGTACACTCAGATCTTAGATTGTTTGGTAGAATGAACCAAACCACAGTAGTTTGGGCATCAGGTATCAATCTGGTTTGAACTACCAGGTTTCCCTTATAAAAGATTTAGTTATAGAAAAAGAAATCAATGGGGAAAGAAAAATAGTACCATAGAAATCTTGAGCAAGAGGATGTAGTGGGCCCTAGCTGGTTTGGCTCAATGGATAGAGCGTCGGCCTGGGGACTGACAGGTCCCGGGTTCAATTCCAGTTAGGGGTACATGCCTGGATTTCAAGTTCTGTCCCCGGGGGGGATGGGGGGGGGGAAGGCAGCCAATCAATGATTCTCTGTCATCATTGATGTTTCTGTCTCTCTCTCTCCCTCTCCCTTCCTCTCTGAAATCAATAAAATATATGTTTTTTTAAAAAATATATTTTATTGATTTTATACAGAGAGGAAGGGAGAGAGATAGAGAGTTAGAAACATCGATGAGAGAGTCATAGATCAGCTGCCTCTTGCACATCCCCTACTGGGGATATGCCCACAGCCAAGGTACATGCCCTTGACCGGAATCGAACCCGGGGCCCTTCAGTCCCCAAGCCGACGCTCTATCCATTGAGCCAAACCGGTCCGGGCAAAATATATGTTTTTTTAAAAAAACAAAACACCTCACAGGTTGTAATGGAATAACCAACCCTCACAGGCAGAATGTTGCCTTCTGCAAAAGAAGGTCTATATACAATTCATACAATGGAGCACAGAAAATTTAAGAATGACTGTAAAGGCACTGCAAGATGATTAGCAGCCAAATCATTTCAGGACAGGGTTCAAACATATCTGCTGCAGAGTAGCCTTTTTCACACGCATGATGTGTAACTGAACCCCTCACACGACTTGAGATCAAATAAGATGTATTTTCAAGTGCTTCCGGAGGGTTGAGTGCCTACCCTCGTGCTTGTTTGGGAAATTTAGCTCAGCAGCAGCGTTCGGTGGTAAATCCCAGCCCCAAACCTGCATTGAAAGAAAGATTAAACTGTATCTCAAGACCTCTGCTGTGTTTCTCTTTTCTACTCCGCCACGGTACCTAAAACGAGTTAAATCCATGTAATTCTTACTAATAATTTATTTCAATAAGTTTCCAGAACATTTTGTATGTGATTATTTTAAAATATTAGCATGTGGCAATTACTCCCTCCATAATGAATGCCTGATTCTACAGCCACAGTTCAAAGTTTTAGAAGAATTATTCTTAGGCACTAAATCCCACTGCCAACCACACTAGCCCTGTTCCCTACCAGCAGCAGAGGTGCAATATGAAATAAGGGCAATGAATGCTATGAAAAGCTGGTGAGTTACAGCAAAGAAGAAATAATGGGCTCACATAAAAAAGACTGAGAGCATTCTTAAAGCAGAGTTTCTCAATCTCAGCAAGAGTAACATCTTGGGTCATATAGTTTTTTGTGGAGAAGGCATTCCTGTTCATTGTAGGATGTTTAGCAGCATCCCTGGCCTTCACTCACTAGATGCCAGCAGTCCCCAGTTAGGCCAATCAAATGTCTCCAGGTGTTAGCAAATGGCACCTGTATGGTTCAGAACCACTGGTCCAGAGTAAAATAATTTTCACATGAAATGATGATAAATTGCTACACAACGAACATGAACTAATTTTGCCTTGCAAAGTAGATACTGTTAGTTAAACAGGAAACAAGATTAGTATGAGAAGGAGCAGAGAATGGCCCAATGCCCAACAACAGTCGTGGATTCAAAATGTTAAGTGTGCCTACACCGTGTTAGGCTCTGGACAATCAACAGTGACAGAGACAAAAATTTTGTCTTCAACAAGATTCTAGTCCTTTGGCATCTTTCTGGGGGTGGAATGAAGACAGAGAATGCCTTGGGAAGGCACCAGAGACTCCTCATGCCGTGTTGGAGTTAGGAGGATAACTGTGTAGAAGGAACTTTCCAGTAAGAGACTTGAAGGGTGAATTGGAATTATTGAGAGTAATGAAGGTTAAGGTGGGGTTTAAAAGTGAGAGCACAGACAAAGAGCATCCAAGGCTTAGAAAGAGGATTTGCAAATGCAAGGGGTTAAAATAGAACATGGCTCAATTCCAAATGTCTAGAGAAAAGGATGGGGAATGACTGAATACACTTTGAATGTCTTAGAGCAAAATGATGGGCTTGGAAATAGATGTTATTTTCCCTGCCCTTCATCATGCGTTAGAAAAAGCTCTAGCCTGTCTTAAAACGTTGGCTATGCTTTACATTACCTGTGCTTCCAAAAAATATCTGATCTACATATGTAGGCCAGCCAAGGTATTTGTTCAATAGTAGGATTAATGCTGTATTCTTGGTGAAGCATTAAAAGTAGAATAGGTAACAGATTGCCTTAATATGTTGAAAATAAGGAAATAGTAGGTATCCGATAAGTATTGACATCATTTATTTAATTTTATTTATGCTATCACTTACCTTCATATAGCTCAGTGTTTTATCACACACAAACCTAGTGAAAAAAAATATACAATTCCCTCAAACTACAAAGGCTGCCTAAACTCTGGGTAGCTTATATTATTAAACAAGAAGCATAGGGGGCTCAGAATTTGATTCAGAACCTGAGGGAATCAATTCTCCAGGTACTTGTCTCCCTGGACTGGTATAGATCAATAGTAGTGAGAAGGCAAATCTTTGAAAAAGTACCAAAGTAGACAGTTATTTACATTATGCTCCAATTCATGTAGAAGACACTGTATGTGTGTCTCATGAGCATATTTTATGCATTATTTTTAGAGTAATTTCCTTCAGGTGAGATGAAGAAACACATTTAACTGGATCTGGAGATGTCAGCATGCTAAACCTTCTCTCTGGTGCTTCCTTCCCTTGTCTTCAACTTGTATTTTCAAGCTCTGAACTTTGTGATTATGCTTAATGGATTTAGGAGATGAGGTGCATGTGGTTCAAAAAGTGCACTGGCATGACAGTCAAGAGATCTGGGTCTCCTGATACTTTATAAATAGGAAAATTGACAATGTGTTGCCATAGATAAGTCACATGAATGATTGGCATATGTCCTGGCAAGCTCACCAGGCTGTCATGGGGATAAAAATTATAAATTCATATAAAAGTGCTTTAAAAATTGAGATGAGTAATGACAATATCTTCAGGCGTGATGTTTGCCATTTCATGGATCCCAAATGCTAAGCATTTTTAAACATTTTAAATCTTTCCTTTGCTTCCTTGTAAGGGGGAAGGAGCAGAGGAAGAGGCCTGTCAATAGGACCTTAACGAAGCTCAGTCTCCTGTGGACTCCCCCAGCCACCTTCTGGGGCACTGGGCCACCTTTTGCCTAATGCTTCCCATTTCAGCCAACCTCCATTCTCTGTACAAGAGCAAAATAATCATGTCAAGAACTTTTTTTCTCTCATATTTAAAAAAAAAAAAAAGCATATAAAACCCTTCTTTGACACCACTTTTCAGCAACCAACGTATTGTATTATTTTTTCTCTCTCCTTTCAGCCAAATATATTTTAAATTTTACTTATAAACATGGTCTCTGTTTCCTCTTCCATTAATTTGTCAATCCACTCCAACCTGTAAAGACTGTAGGTTTATCAATGCTCTTGTCACTGAATGCTAAGGGTAATGGTCACTCCTTAGATCACCCAACCTCTCCTTCATTCAACACTGTGGCCTGCTCTTTTCACCTGGAAATATCTTCATTCTGCCATCTGATAGGTTATCTTCCTACCTCTCTAGCTGCACCCCTCAGTGAACCTTCAACTCATCCTCCCTTTAATATGGATTACTTCCAGGAACTCACTGCTAGAGAACAAACTGTGGCAAAAGTAATAGGGAATGCTCTTCTGATAATTGGTTACAAAGAGATTCTGGCTTCAGACTCACATACCAGTCTTACTCTCTTGCTGACTCTGAGGGGAGCCAGCTGCCATGTCACAAGCTACACTAGGAAGAGGCTCGTGTGCCAAGGACCTGAGGGCGGTGTCCTGCCAATAGCCAGCAAGAAAGTAAATTCCGACAGCAGCACGAATGATCTTGGAAATGAATTATCCCCATCAAACCATCAGATGAGACCACACCCTTGGCCCAACATGAATTTCAACCTTGTGAGAAACCTTAAGGCTGTGCCACTCAGCAAAGCCATGCCTGGATTCCTGACCCACAGCAACTAATAGATAATAAATGTTTGTTGATTTCAAATAATTTCTTCCTTTGGGAGTAAGTTATTATGTAGCTTTTATAAACGGAAAGTTTCAAATGTTGGAGTATATGGAGAGTCCTCTAGAGTGTAACACTTTCTTACTCCACATGTTTTTGAAAAAAGAAATTTAAAACAGGACTGGTAGCTTGGAAATCAATATCTCACTTTTATTGATACAAACCAAACTTAATGTGATAGCCGAATCATGTTTCTAAGTGATGCTCAGCAGTAGGCAGATTTAGACCCTGTCTTGGGCAGCACTTGATGGAATAGGCTTTCTCATGTGTCAGGAAAGAATGGGCCTCCAGAGAAAAATTCTGTCTCTGGGGAGAAGCAGAGACAGAAGGTGCCTGGAAGCAGCTAAGATTCCAAAGGATATAAAAGACAGAACTTAGCCTGTCTACTTTTTCATCCCAAATTTGCCTGTTATGCCAGGAGCAGCATGAGTAATGGGGCAGACGAAAGACAGGAGGCCACACACATGAGGGTCCCTGCACCTAGAATAAATTGATGAAGTAGTATTCCCTGCCTAATGTGAGTCATTACAACTGCTTAGGAATATCATTGTGATGGTTGCACCGTATCCATCATGTGGATGTACTATCATTTATTAAACTAATCACCTCTTATTAGACATTTAGATTATTTCAGATTTTTTTGTGTTATAAAAACTGCTGCCATGCATGTCTTTATCTATATTTCTTTAGCATAACTCCCCCCTAAAGAGAGTTATTCACTCAAAGGTCATGAACATTTAAATGTTTTCTCTGGATATTGCTAAATTGTCTTCAAAAGGTTTGACTAACTTCTACTCCCATCAGTAACATTTAAAAATGTGCCTCTGACTCTGAAGTTTGAGATGTTAGCCTTTATTTGGTAACCTTTGCTAATTTGATAAGTAAATCACATTGTCATTTCAATTTGCAGTTCCTTGATTATAAATAAGGTTGCCTATGTGGCTCAGTGGTTGAGCATCAACCCATGAACTAAGAAGTCAGTGATTCAATCCCAGTCAGGGCGCATGCAGGGGTGGCAGGCTTGATCCCCAGTAGGAGGCATGCAGGAGCAGCTTATTCAAGATGTATGCTTCTATCTTTCTATTTTCTTACTTCTATCTCTAAAGATCAATTTTTAAAAATAAGATTGAAAATGTTTTATTGTTAGCGATTTGCATTTCCTTTTTTCTCAATTGCCTGTGCATGTGGGCACTCACGGATGGATCTGCTGGCGTCGTCCATCTCTGTCCCCAGCACAAACACTCCCTGGCCCTACTGTCTGGAGCAGGGTAATCCCACAGAGGGCCTGGGGAAAGCACCACTGGAAGTGTTGGGATATTTTTAATATTTCTATAACTCCCTTTATTTGAATTTAATTTTTCTGGAGGGTTTCCTACTAGGTGACTCATAATAATACCTAATACAGCATTACAGAGCTTATACTGGGTTTGGCATTATTCTAGGGGCTTTGTATGGCTTAATGCATTGGATCCCCACATCAGCCCTATGCGGTTGAGACTGGTTTTATAACCATTTATAGAAAGTGGGTGGAGGAGAAGGGACATTGAGTGTCTGTTTCACCCAAGGTAAAACGGCTCACAAGTAGCAGGGATCTCTCTAAACCTCAGAGCTCCCATGCCAAGGCCTAGGAGTTTATCCATCACTCACCCAGCCCCATACGTGGTTAACCTCAGAGCATAGCGGACTTAGTTTTCCCTAAGAAGTTGTCCTCAATGAATAATGTGTTTACACATTAAAAGTGGCAAGTATTCACCCTCATTCTGATACGTTTTTTTTTTAACTTAATAAATGTTTTATTTAAAGATTTTTTTTATAAAACGTTAAATTTATTCAGTACACATTAGTTTATAATTCGTATGTTTCTTTTAAAGTATTTTTTTCTTATTTTTTTTATTAAGGTATTATATGTGTACATACCTTACCAATCCTCACCCTCCCCACTCCCATACATGCTCTCCCTCCCCAGAGTTTTTTGTCCATTGCTTATGCTTATATGCATGCATACAAGACCTTTTTTTTTAATAATAAAATTATTGTTTTCAAAATTAAAGAAATTTATTTTTAAGATTATAAGCAATGTGTATACTTTGATGTTCTAAAAGTGCAGGAAGCACAAAAAAAAAAAAAAAAAACACAGAAAAAGTAAATTATATGATCTCATCCCCTGGAAGTAGAAAAGACACAGTAAAAAAAAATGAGAGTAATCTGAAATTCTACTTTCATATTGTTGTAAATCTGATGGGATCAGAGAGGAAATGAAAAGCATAAAATTCTACTTGTTCTAAAAGACTTTCATAGAGTATACATTATGCTGTAATGTTTATACATTACCAACAAAACATATACATTGGGGGGAATGAAATGATTCAAGTATAACCATTCTTATTCAATTATAGGAAGGAAGTTTCACTTAATTAAAGAAAAGAAACAAAGCATTTCAAAACAGCCTAGATAAGGAAATTTGTGCCGCTTCCCTTAATTCTATTTCCTCTTCAGTTTAGAACACTTCCATTTAAATTAAAAAGAGAGAATTATGCATTTAAGTTCATCAAACTTACATAATAAATCACGTGTGGATACAATTTAAGCGTACACTGCATCCCCCAGGCAATGCTGTTCAAGAGGATGACTGCCCTCTTACAGAAGGCTCTTCAAATTATAGCAAATATTGGAGGTCAATTAAAATTGATATTTAGTTAATTGTCTTATTAAAAAAATAATACAATCCAAAACTAAAAGGAAAATCACACTGTTTTTAAATGGCACATTTATTTAATTAAAAAAAAAATTTAAACAGTAATTTTTAAGCCTAGAGTAGTCTTTATATGAAAGTCCTTTTAAACTAAACATTGATTACTCTTCTAAAGTTATTAATTATCCCAGGCCTTAATTGCTTGTTATACAGTGAGAATTGATCCCAAATATATATTTTCTCGTCTTAAATTAATACTTATTTTACCTATTTCAAAATACTGTGAAAAATTATACTTTATAACGTAGAGACAGAATATATTCAAGTAAAGACAAGCACTACATCTTTATCTGCAATATAAAGATGGTTCATATTAGACACACAACCAATGACTGTTGCATATATTTTCCATTTAAAGGTAAATATGTTAGATTAGGAACTTTTTTTGTTGTTTTCATGCCTGTGTGTCACTAAGTTTCTCTCACAAGGTATTTAAAATGCACAGGTTTAAGAGATTACTTATTTTGATAACAATCAAATATTCCTCTGTACTTGACCTCTTTTGAATCCTTTGACTAAAAAGCACATATATTTTTTTTAGTTTAAACTGTAGTCCTTTTATTTTACTAGTATTGTTCTGTTTTTAGTTTCACTATGCCCATAAGCACAGAGCTGGGGTAGACTTATATGATGTATAGAAAAAGGCAGAAGTAAGTTATATTCTAACTTTACCTCTTACTAACAGGCAACTCTAAGAAAATCATCCATCTGTAAAATAGTAGGACCGAATAGTAATACCCCCTAACAAAATGAGACTACCTAATAAAATAATATTTAATAACTGCCACTGTCCTATCTATTAGGTACTCTATCATTTCTTCTTAACATTATTTTTATTTCTAATTATTCCAGGTAGTCAAAGATTATTTCCAAAAACAGACTTCCACAAAATAGAGAAAAACTGTAAAAATATTCATTAAAAAAAACAACCTAAAACTATAAACATTTTTTTTAAGTTGAAGAAGAGTTGAAATGTTCCAAAAGAGATGACATGATAATGTATGTTATGTGCCAGTGAGCAAGTCCCATTTTTCTATTTCTGATTTAGTTCAGGTCCAGCCAGAGCACATAAAAAAACCAACAGCCAGAGTGATCTCATACACTCTAGCTGTGTTGCGGGGCCTGAAGATCCTTGCCTATGTCCCTGCTATTGTGCTCTGGTCAGTTTTAGGCTCCCCTGCTACATGGTGGAGGGAGGGTCTCATTCTGGCACCAGAGTGCTCTGGCTCCCAATTACCCAGGGCCTCTGTTCCTATATTACCCTTTCTGCCTCACACTTACCCTAAGACCAAGTCAGAGGTATGGTGGGAAAGAAGAAGGTCAGAGGGAGGAAGTGTAGATTAGTCTAATTTCCATGGACGTATGCAATACAATGGACCTACGAGGTAGGCAATTATTTTGACCTTTTGACAAAACAAACACAAACCTGAGGTTCAAGAACAAAAAAGTAACTTGCCCCAGACCATGCAACAAGATAGGAGTAGATGGAGCTAGATTCTGTCACTCAATATCATTTCACTCTTTGTAATAAGTTAATGTATTGTGTCCCTTTTTGACTGTTAAAATAACAGAACATGTTTGTCTCGCTTTCATTTGTGTGTGTGTGTGTGTGTATGTGTGTGTGTGTGTATATATATATATTTGTTGTATAAATTTAAGAAAATAACCCCCTCAACTCTATTTAGTAAGATATTAATTTCCATTCAGATATTGAAAGGCTTAAGTAGAATTTACAGTACAGAGAGGAATAAAATGACAGGAAGTAGTAGAGTTGTATATGGAATAGATACAGAGCAGTGAGACTTATTGTGTTTTGAGATACGAGCCCAGCTACTGGTTACATAGCAAGAAAATTATTACTATTTATAATGAATGACAATAATACACCAGCTCTTATGGCAATTTCCCCAAATTGCCTTTTTCTGTTAGCCTAATGATGAAGGGAACAAAATAGTATTTATTCTAGTTTTGCTATTGGCTTCTCCATTTTATGGGTAATGTGTCTAACCGGGTTATGATCCCTCATGGTAACTAAAAGAAACCAACATCTCCCTAAATCAGTGGATGACTCAGAGGCTTTCCAGTGGAGTGTTTTTGAGGTAGACTTGTTTTGCTTATGCTAATGTGAAAATGAGTTTGTTTTCTTTGAGCACATTCCAGCTGGACTAAATACAAGAGAGAGTCCCTCAAGGAAGCCAGTGTTAAATTGACTCTCCTTTTGTATAGTTTTAAATTCTCACATTGATTGTTTGATTTTGCCACTTTTCTCACTGTTTGGCAAGGGCAAGTAATTCTGTGCATTATAACATTACGTTCAAAATTGCCACTGCTATTAATAATTGCAAGCACTTACCTGACAGTTATTTGTGTAATTGTTTATATTTTTTTAAATAAGATGTCTGTCTGTTGAATGAGCACTTAAGACACAATTTTCCATCATTAGAATTAATTAAACATCAAACACACACACACGCCCAGTGTGTTTCCTCAAAGAATCAGTATATTTTTTATTTCCATAAAGTCTCATGTTCAAAGCTAGGATTTATGCAGAATTTCATTTAGAAATGCATGTATAATCACTGTTTTCTATCTGCCAATTGAGCATAAGGCTTTTAGGTTGCAATATTTTACACCCACACTTCAGCTGCCTTAGTTCTCCTCTCTTTTTTTATTCTCTCCTTACCTTTAATTAAAATACATTAAAGGAAGAAAAAAAAGAAGCAAATGTGTGTAGAAAGTAGCATTTAAATGGAAATCATTGCTCTAAATGTTCTGTTTGGGAAATATATGGCATGGTGTGCAGCCTTGTGAGGCGTCAGTGAGTATACACAAAATAACATAAGTATTATTTATTATAGTGTTGGCTGGGGTGGGAAAGACTGCTCCTGGGTACTGACTTACAGATGCAACTCCTCAGACTATGTATGGGCTTAAAGCATCTCCTGAATTTTTCTTTCTTTTTAAAATTTAATTTCTTTATTAATTAAGGTATCACATATTTGTCCTCACCCCCCCCCATTCCCATCCCAAACCCCTCCCCACGCATACCCCCACATCCCTTTTGTACATGACCACTGGTTAGGCTCATATGCATGCACACAAGTCCTTTGGTAGATCTCTCCCCCTTACCCCCACCCTCCCCTACCTTCCCTCTGAGGTTTGACAGTCTGATAGATTTTTTTCATGTTTCAAAATCACTTGCATTTTCATGAAATAATAAAAAAAATGTATGTATGATTGTGCTGATTTTCTTTTGCTGCTGTAAACAATTACCAAAAACTTAGTGGTTGAGACAATATGAATTAACATCACAGAGATCAGAAGTCTGAAATGGGTCTCTGGGCTAAAGTCTAGGTGTCAGGAGGATGTTGTTTCTTTCTGGGTGCTCCAGGAAGAAATCTGTTCTCTTGCCCTTTCCAGCTTCTAGAAGCCGTCCTCATTCCTTGGCTCCAAACTCCTTTCCATCTTCCAAGCCAGCAATGGCCAGTCAAGTCCATCTCCTGCCCTGACACTCTGACACTGACTCTTCTGCCTTCATCTTCTGCACCTGGGCACCATCGTGAGCACATTGGGTCCACTGAATACTCCAAAATAATCTCTATCACAAAATCAGTAGATTCCATTTTAATTTCATCTTCTACATTTATTCTCATTTGCAATGTAATTTAACATAGTCATAAAGTTGCAGGGTGATGACAGAGACATTTTTTAGGGGCCATTGTTCTGCTGTTGTTCTGTCAACCACAAACATATAGTGATATATCTCATTCCAATGCAATTGAAGATGTAAACATTTAGTAGTCAGACATTTTCACTCATAGATGTAGACATTTTAGAGGTTTAAATATCTATAAATGATGCATATTTGAGTACAAATATCTATGGTATACAAATGAATCTCACTTTTTACCATAGATGTGTAGGGATGGTGAACTTGAAGGAAGCAAGCCATGTATCATGTTTGCAAGAATACTAGGAAACACTAGCTCTCCTGCTTCACTGACCTGGCTTTGCCTGACTTCAGCCTCCTTTTCTAATCAGGGGCTGACCAGCAACTCCTCGTCCTAAAAGGAAAGGCGTTTTATCACATTTGTGCACACAACGCACCTATCCAGGTTTCTGGATTAAAGCTTGTCTGACAGGGTGAAAGCTTTCTCATCCTGATTTCCGGGGGTTCAGCTTTTATTTCTTGTGACTAAATCCACTCCCAAGTTGTTTCCTGGGCAGAAGCCATTCTCCTCCCAATGATGCCTAATTCTGATCATTCTGATTTGAAATCTTGTAATCATACGTCCTATTTTGATTCTAGGAGGAACCTAGGATCCTTACCGCATGTTGAGCATGGGTCTTAGAATGTAAGATCTTGAGTACTTTTAATTTCTAGCATGGACATTGAGAATAAAATCATATTTATTACACAAAGAGTATTGGAAAAGGAGTTACAGTGGCAGAATTCACTCGTTCTCAAATAACGTATTTATTCTAAAAGAGTGGGGAAACGTTAAACATTTTAGGCAGTTAAATTCACTAAAAATTCTACTCTTCTGAGAATATAAGTCACTGCAATAAATATTGACTAAGCACATATATTGCGCCAGGCTTAGCTCTAGGCACATGGGATACATGAGGGTACAAAAGAGAGAAATGCTCTTCATCTAATATGCGTCATGTTTCAGGGCAAAGCCGAGCATGCAGGCAACCTCCGAGGAAGGACTTTGTTGTAAGAATGTTGTAGAGGAAGGACGTGGCAACAGTCAGCTGCCTTTCTCAGAGTCTTGCTCTTTACACCTGATTCTCCTTCAACTTCTATTACATTTCCTAATATATCTTTTTTTTTGTGGGTGTTTCTTTTTTAATCATCAATCACCCATCAATAGAATGTAAGCTCTGAGATATCATGGAGTTTTATCTAGGTCAATCACCTTTGCATCCTCATGGCTTAGAACAGAGTCTGGCTCATAGGAGATTCTCAAGAATTATTTATTGAATGAATGAATAAATGAGCTCTGCCTCTTCATCCACTGTTGACTGCTCTCCTCCTTGGCTCCTGCACCATGATATAGCCAAAGTCTATGGTCTAAGTCTTCATTGGCAGGTGCTCAATAAACAAAAGAATTAGCATTTTATACCTGTAGTTCTCAAAGCTTTGATGTCTTCATCCATAAAACAAGAGTAGTCAAGATTGTATTAGTTAGCTTCTGCTGAGTAATAAATGATTCTGACATTTGGTGCCTTATCACAATAAAAAGATGTGTTATTTTGCATACTTTTTCTGGGTCAGGAATCTGGGATGGGCTTGGCTGGATTACTCTAACCAGGGACTTCTGGTCAAGGTCTCTCATGAGGTTTCAGTCAGGAAATAGGTTAGAGCAGCGGTCATCTGAAAGTTGCCAAACTGGAAGATGATGACCCTAGTCATCCTTACCTCCCGGTGTTTGTGCCTTTGTGTGGTCTCCTCTCTCAGTGACATGGGCTGATCCATATAACTCAGAGATGGTATAGAAATGACGTGTGTGATTTCCTAGATCCTTGAAGCCACATGGTTTCTGCTCAGTGCAACTAGAAAATCCTATCTAATAAAAGAGTAATATGCAAATTGACCATCACTCCAAAACACAAGATGGCTGCCCTCACGTGGTCAAAGATGGCTGCCTCCATGTGGTCACAAGATGTCCATCACAAGATGGCCAGCAGGGGAGGGCAGTTGGGAGGGATCAGGCCTGCAAGGGAGGGCAGTTGGGGGCAAACAGGCTGGCAGGGGAGCAATTAGGCATCAATGAGGCTGTCAGGGGAGTTGTTAGGAGGTGATTAAGCTAGTAGGCAGAAGTGATTAGGGGCAATCCAGAAGGCAGGCAGGAGAGCAGTTAGGATCCAGCAATCCCAATAATATCAGGCCCAAACCGGCAGTTAGACATCCCTTGAGGGGTCCCAGATTAGAGAGGGTGCAGGCTGGGCTGAGGCACACAGGCCTCCCACCCCCCCCGCCCCATGCACGAATTTTGTGCACCGGGCCTCTAGTACTTAAAAAGAGGGTTGTTGGTATTTAAATAAATCGTATATGCTAAGTACCTGGCATGGCACCAAGCACACAGTAGGTGATGAAGAAATGTCAGCCCCACTGGTTGCTCAGGCTTTGCAGGCTGAGCTTTTCTCATGGGGTCAGATGATTTCTCAGAATTCTCTAGAAGTCTGCATTTATCTATGGAATCTGTATCTCTTCCACAGTCCTTCCTTCATTCAGCAAGTCTGCTTCCCTCGGATACTGTGGAACTATGACAACCTTATCCATTTAAAATAGAAACTCTTGGCACCACTCACACGGTGAAATAATGATCCCAAATTGCTGGCTACCCCTGTGGTTTCAGAATGCACTATTTTTGCCACCTGTGCAATGACGTTATCTCCTGGATTTACAGAGTCTATCTGGGGTGTATCAGTGGTCCACTTCTCCAACCCACTCTGACAACACTGACCCTCTCGACATCACCTTCTATGTCTCCAAATTTCCTAACACCCAGAGTGAAATCGATTGTCCCTTCAATTTGGGTGCAGTGTAAGCAGTGTGCATCAAACCACACAGATGATTTGGTGAAGTCACCCTGGGCATGAGGAATGCAGAGCCATGCAAAGATAAAATAGATAAGGAAGCAGATGAGAGCAAGGCTTTGACAGAAGACTAAAGACCAAGCTGGGAACTTAGAGGGGGGAAAAAATCCTTCTGTAATGAAATGTTTTCAGCCCTGAAATTATTTTATAAAATAGAAAAAAATTGAAAATTCTATTTCTCTTGATTTTTTTTTCAAATTTTACCAGTTGTTTATGATGCACTCTCTTACAAGAATTATTTTGCAAATCTGAAGAAAGGATTACTAGTAAGCTTCCCCTAAAGCCTGCACCTGTTCAACTAGGTGTTGCCAACAAGGGTGCCACAGGGATATAGAAAAGGAGTGAGTGGAAGGTTCAACTTCAGCTGAATGTTAGAAGAAGCTGAGTCAATACCAAGACCAGGTTTAATTTAATGGTTTCCACACACGATCAGAAGTGTGGTTTTCTTAACTAAAGAGTTATTGCTTCCTTTGTTTTGTTTTGTTTTTTACAGGTTCCCTGTAGAGTGTATGTTATGCTCTGATATTTTGAATTGATCGTGCAGGTTCTATTTCAACAGTGATAATAAACCTAGTGAAAACGGGGGTTAGCAAAGGTGACTATTAACCTTTCTTCTAATACAGTCAATTTATTTTGCCTTGTGGCACAGACTGATTCCCAGTATGAACTGCTGATAACTTTAATGTAAATACCACCTGTAGATGAAGAATGTAGATGTAAAAGAAAAATTGTCTGAATGCTTGCAGGAAAAGCTAAAAGGCATTATTCTCATTATTATTATAAATGGTGCCATTAAGAAATTCATAGATAAATAAAAACCTTTTATTATCTGCATGTAACAATAAACACATACAGAATACCATTGTTCTTATTTACTTATGAAGGTAAAAATCAATGTGCTAAAAACCTGAAGCAATTTTAAGATCGAATGATTCTTTCCATTGTGTGGTGAAAAGAACTTAAATTGTCCTAATTGGTTTGGCTCAGTGGATAGAGCATTGGCCCGTGGACTCAAGGGTCCCAGGTTCGATTCCAGTCAAGGGCATGTACCTTGTTTGAGGGCACATCCTCAGTTGGGGTGTGCAGGAAGTAGCTGATTGATGTTTCTCTCTCATCAATGTTTCTAACTCTCTCTACCTCTCCCTTCCTCTCTGTAAAAAAATCAATAAAATGTATTTAAAAAAAAAAAAGAACTTGAGTTGTGGAATTAAACCAGATTTCTATCTTGTCTTGAGCAAGTAACTTAATTTCAGCCTCAGTTACTCTTTCTGCAAAAAGAACTAAGAATCCCTGCCCTTTAGTTCTTTTAAGGTTAAATTAATTAACATCTGCAGCTCCTAGAAGAATATTAGGTGGATCTTGAATAAAATGTGTGGTCTCTTCTCTCTTTCTCTGAATGGTTTTTACCACAAACTTAAAATTTTAATATATATATATTTTTATTTATGGGTCTAAAGCATCTCAGGTTCTAATTGTTCTTTTCTACAAAAGAGTTCCTTCAAATAATGCATTGGCAAGGTAGCAAATTCGTTATCCAAAGTCTGGTTGGGAAATATATCTCTGAACTTCTTATTGTGATCTTAAAATGTGGATGTAAATTGGATTACAATTGGTTTGGCATTAATAAAAATATATACAACAATCATAGCTGTTCTTTATATGCAGTTGTTTTTTTCTGGGTGCCTTATGACCTGTTTATGATCTCAAGTCAGAATCCAGGTAAATTTGATTTTGTAGTAAAAGAAGTCATTATTTTCAAAAGGACTAGTTAACCAGAAAAAAAATCTAAACCACCGAATGTACTTGGTTAAGAAAATGATAGATCTTCTTATAAATTACCTATTGCAAACAAAATGAACATGAATGTGATATAAAAATCATTTCTTGTTAAGTGTTAGCTATTATCAGTCACTATATACATAGTTTTAAGTCTCTAAAATTAAGTACCCTACAAGAATCAAACTAGGGTACTTTGTCCTTAGAGCTACTTACAAATCACTATTGAAAGGGAACTTTGATTTTCATGGGTTGAGACTAAGTAGGCATTTAGGTAGCTTAGCAGTGTTTCCCAACCTTCTCTCATGATGAGAATCACCTGGTGGAGTTGTTAAAACACAGATTCCTGAATCCCAACTAAGAAGTGCTAAACTAGAATTTTTGAGAACATATAGGTAAAATTGCATACCTAACTTAGTGCTCTGTATATAAAATCTGTCTTAGAGCACTAGTTAAGTATACAATTTTACCTATATGTTCCCAAAAATTCTAGTTTAGCACTTCTTAGTTGGGATTCAGGAATCTGTGTTTTAACAACTCCACCAGGTGATTCTCATCATGAGAGAAGGTTGGGAAACACTGGCTTAGAGCAAGGCTGCAAAAGTGGGCATATGCAGTATCGGTGCACATTTTATCCAAATAGAGAGCCAAACCTCTTATTTCTTCATTGTACGCTCTTTGGAGGGTGGGAGGAGGAGGAAAAGAAATTCATTTAAGAATTTAAAAAATAATGATGGAAAAAACTCCAAGTTACAGAAAGCTCAAGAATGTGGTAATAACAGTCTCTCCAGAATAAGAGAAAAAAGTTGAATATTTTACTGAAAACTGTTAAGGTAGATAGCAGTTTAGTAGAAAACTTAAGCTTCCGAACACTTAATTAGCTTAAATAGGGGTGTCGAACTCAATCAGAGAAGGGGCCAAAATCTAAAATCCAGCCTAAATCGCAGGCCGAATGGTTTACTGAACAGTCATAAACTGACAATGTCATAAACTGGCAGCGGAGTGCAGTGATGACAGCGCGGTGCGGGCCACATTGCAAGGCCTGGCGGGCTGGATTTGGCCCGCGGGCCTTGTGTTTGACAAATGTGGCTTAAAACATGAAAGGCAGACACACTGATGTCTATTAAAAAAAAAAAAAAGTCTGTTGTGTTAAAGAAAATGATGCATATTCAAGGTGATGGCATGCACACGTTGGATTTGAAGTAGTTTTTATATGTTTCATGCAGATTCCTCAAGTAAAACATATTCCAAGTATTGTATGGATCTCATTCACGGTATATGTTTGGTTTGAGCAGCAAAACAGAAGGCCTACTTGGTTCATTATGTGAAACATATCATTTTAACAATAAATTAAATAAGTAAAAGCTACTTATGGACTCAATTCAGAAAAATGTTTGTTTACACCAATCCTTGGTAGAGAGTCTCCCCAAATTTGGTCTGTTTATGAATATTTGGAGAGTATGGAGAACTGTAGCCTTCTTATGGATGTGTCTGTGGCCTTGGAGAGGTTGGAGAATAGTGTCCTTATGACAGATGTGTCTGAGGGTCTTTGTACAGAAGGATTACCATGGCCTGCCTATGGAGCTGGCTGAGGGCCCTGGTGAGAAAAGCTGGCGTGGGTTTGACTTTCCACTAGATTCGCTTGCTCAGCTGTTTCCATACTATTCCTTTTTCCTGAGATTTTCTGTCTTTTACGGTCTGAGTTTTCCCCCTACATATAAAATTTTATGACTAAAAATAACTTTAAAGTACAAAGATAGTACACGTCTCAAAGAAATGTCTCAGGGAGGGGCAGCAGGCTGACTTAGTAAAATGTTTACATAAACTTAAAAAAATGATTTCTTTTTAAAAACTGGTTTGACAACTTAAAAGTCTGGGTGTGTGCGGCCAGATTTTATAAATTTAGGATTAGAACAGCTTGAGAGGCCAATTTTGTTGCCTTGGCCTTGGTTCCAGTAAGGGTATATTTAGGTTTTTTTATTGCTTTAAAATTTCACTATTTTCTATGCATTAAGAACACAGATTTACTGATTTTTATATGAGCCAGGCCCGACTCCGATTCTGGGTTCTTCCATTTCCTATGTGACCATTGACTCCTTCCCCCCTAAGCCCTAGTTTCCCCTTCTGGAAAACAAAGTCATAATTGTAGCTATCCCCATTGCGAGGACTAGTTAGATTTGCTTGTGCAGTACACAGCACAGTGATTGGTGCATATTCTGTATGCAAAACTTTTCAGCTTTTAAAAATTTTTTTTCTGTTGCTTTATTGATTAAGGTATTACATATGTGTCTTTATTCTCCCATTACCCCCCCCCAGTCCCCCATTCATGCCCTTACCCCCGCCCCCCTGTTGTCTGTCCATTGATTAGGCTTATATGCATGCAAATAAATCTTTTAATTGATCTCTCCCCCTTCCCCCACTCTCTCCTACCTTCCCTGAGGTTTGATGTTGTGATCGACATTTCTTTGTCTCTGGATCTGTTTTTGTTCATCCGTTTGTGTTGTTCATTATATCCCAAATAAGTGAGATCATGTGATATTTATCTTTCTCTGACAGGCTTATTTCACTTAGCATCATGCTCTCCAGCTCCATCCATGTTGTTGAAAATGGTAATAACTCCTTCTTTTTACCGCAGAGTAGTATTCCATTGTGTAGATGCATCCACAGTTTTTTAATCTATTCATCTGCTGATGGACACTTAGGCTGTTTCCAAATCTTAGCTATGGTGAACATGGGGTGCATATATCCTTTCTGATTGGTGTTTCCAGTTTCTTGGCATATATTCCTAGAGGCAGGATCATTGGGTCAAATGGGAGTTCCATTTTTAGTTTTTTGAGGAAACTCCATACTGTTTTCCACAGTGGCTGCACCAGTCTGCATTCCCACCAGCAGTGCACGAGGGTTCCTTTTTCTCCGCATCCTCGCCAGCACTTGTCATTTGTTGATTTACTATCATCCTCAATGAATGTTAGTTTATTCATCTCTCTCCCAAAGAATCCTGAGGGGTATACTTACCTTCTCATCAACACCTTTGCTCTGTAGTCTGCTCTTCCAGGTGTTCCTGGGCACCAAACAAATGAGACCTATGATTCCTCGAGCTCTCTCTGCAGTGGGAGTGGATATGCACAAAAATAACTTTGAAACAACGGATGTTAAATTGCTAGCTTCAGGAGCACCGGAGAAAGGTCGGACTGTAACACTTGCAGGCCCACTGAAAAATGGGAATGCAAAGCACCTGGTCAACTTTCAAGATGGCAGCAGCTGAGCAGCAAACCAAGCCTGGCCACTTCTGAGCACAGGGCTTGGCTTGACTCTGTAAGCCATACACCCAGGCGACCGGTCCTGATGGGATGGGCATGTTAGTTTCATGAAAGAAAGTGGAGAAGTGGTATGCTGGAAGATCTGGGAACTGAATGAGACTTTGAAGATGGAAAGAAGGTTAAAACAGGTAGGCAAAGGAGAAAACTTGTGTGCCAAGCCCCATAAATAGTTTGTAAGTGAGATTTGCAAGGGCAGAGTGATTGGACAATCAGGGAGGGAAAGGCATTGGGGAGATAGTAGGGCTGGTTCTGAATTTTCTGCTAAAAGAGAAGCACCAAAGGATTTTGAGAATAGAAACAAGTTCAGATCAATTTGAGAAGATGACTCTAGTGATAGGAAGTCAGAAGGATTGGTTTTCTGCAGGAGACACAGGCACAGCAGGAGCTTGTGGGTGACAGTGATTTAGTCCTTAACTAGGGAGTGACAGCACTCTTATTTCTATGCCGTCTGACATATTGTCCCACCCCAGAGTATTATTCCCACACCGACCCCGCCACCATAAGGCAACAGTCTGTTTCTGTTTGGAAGACATCTTCAATCATCCAGTGCAGGCCAAAGAAACACGTAATGGGATTTTAACCAGATTGCTTTTTTTCTCTACAGACAGCATTTCAGGAACATCTCCATTCTCATTATAGGAAAGCTTGAAGACGCCCAAAAGGGCATTAAAAAGCCATCACATTTTCTTGGCCTTTCACACAGAATCATATTCCAGAAACGCCTTGTCAGTTTGAATCCAGGCAGCGTTTAGAAGACGGCCTGGGCCAAACCCTCACCCTGCCCATCGCTGAACAGAAGCGCAGGTCCCTGCACGTCCTGTGGGTCCCTCTCTCCTGACAAACTGTCTTCCACGGTGGGAAGGGAAAGCCTTCCTTCCTTTCCTGTCTCTCATAATGACAGCCTTGAGCCAGAGGCATGTCAGCCTCCCCAAATGCTCTTGTCCGGCGGGAGAGTGCTCTTTGTCCCCTAATTTATCACGTCTTGAAGCTAAACAATTCAGAGCTACAAGGGTGGGATCGGCCAGCCCATCCCCCGAGAGTGGGCGATGCACGCTTTGAACTGGATTTCAGCATCTACCGCATCCAGACAAGAGAATCCTATCCACGTCACAGATGCCAACGAAACAGGAGAAAAGGATGCACATGTTGTAACGTCAGCAAAGCACGAAAACGAGTTAAAATGTTTAAGGAAGAACTCTCCTTAAGGAAAAAAACTCAGAATTGTTCCCCCTTTTGCTCCTCCATGAAACATTTACTATCTCTGGGAAATGAGGCAAATGGCACAGCCTCTCCAAGCCTTAGTGTCCTCAGCCTGAGAAGAGGCGCTCAGGTCCCTGCAGCCTCAAGCGTCAGCATTACAGTAACATTCTCTGGCTGTGAATCTGGGTCTCAGGTGCCTACCTGGCCCAGGATGATGGGAGGGTCCACATTCCTGCATAATTTGTGCATGTGAAGCACCCCTCCCCTGGAGGTTGGCACTCTCTTAATGTTTATCTTTCTCAGATGAGGCTGGTTACCCTTGTTATTATCTCCAGGGGACTGTGCAGATTACAGGCAATAATTAACGTTCCTCTAACCGTGAGTAACCGGGGAAGGGTTGAGTCAGCAGCTGCCAATCAAGCTTACTCAGATGGGGAGAGCTTGGCACATGCGGAGGCATCACTCCCAGGGTTCACTGATGGGGTAGGTGGCCCTTGAAGTTAGCATTCCCTCTGTAGGCCTATTGCATCATTCTAATCAGGTTTTAATTGTTTTCTCAGGTTAGTTGCTTTTTTTAAAAAATATGCCTATTCATGTCTTGGATTTCTAATATCTCTCTCTATCTCTCTCTCTTTCTCTCTCTCTCACCGAAAGAATGTCTCATTTGCACTGA
This sequence comes from Pipistrellus hanaki, assembly GCF_964339955.1. Classification (NCBI taxonomy): domain Eukaryota; kingdom Metazoa; phylum Chordata; class Mammalia; order Chiroptera; family Vespertilionidae; genus Pipistrellus; species Pipistrellus hanaki. Next base: position 8,237,409 of record NC_140505.1, on the reverse strand, counting down.
AAGATTGTGCAATTTGGGCCAGGCAGGGAGGAGAGCTAAGCAGGAGGGCCTTGGGAAACCTCATTATCTGTGGTCTGGATGATGGAAAAAGAGCTTCATTCGAAATGTCATATCACACCAGACAGCGCAGTGAGGAAGTGGCAGGGAATCTCAGGTGGCCTGGGAAGCGTGCCTTTTTCTGGTGGCCACGGGCGAGGTGGGCGTGGGTGGTGAGTGCCCAAGCCTGACAGGGCTGTGGGTGTTTGCTGCTCTCCCGGCAAAAGTGATGGACTGAACACTTCCTGCAGAGCGCTTTCCTCTCAGTGGCTTTGGGAAAACACCTCCCAGCTGCTGTCACTCAGCTACAGGAATGGACCAAGATGCTGCATTGTCATGGGGCAAGAATGCTGTAACTAGTTGTCTAAAATTTCCAATAACGATGAAGCCAGGATTTGTTTTCTTCAGATTTTTCAGGCCATTGCAAGAGGGGAGTACAGATACCTACTGATAAACAATAATAATAGAACCACACATAAGTATGTGCCTCCCCCTTTGTAATATATACTGAGTGGCCAGAGTATTATGATCTCTGAACGCCACATTGAGAAATTTTTATTTTTTAATATAAATATGGTCACTTTGACCTCATCTGAAAACTTTCAAAATAATGCCATAAAGACACATACTACAACAATAAAGTTAATGGCAGATTGTCTTTATAAATGGTACCTTTCCCTTTTGGATTATATTTTTCTGTTGCTTAAAAAATTTATTTTTACTCTTTTGAGGACATACATGGATCTGAGGTCAATTTTTCTCTCTGTCTAACAAAATCAGTGCAAAATACTTACGCTTTTTTCCCCAGTTGGTCAGTCAGGTATGTTTAAACAAATGCAGTCTTAGTTTTTCTATCCTTGCTCTTAACCAGAACACTCATAACAGAAATACAGCTCTAGGGGTAAATATTCAAATTGATGTGTTTGTGGAACTCCCATTCCTGATCTGCAGTATATAAAATCTGAATTAAACAGTTTCCCTAAGTTCACCTCACCCTTCATGACCTTTGCTCAGCTAGTGCGCAACAGCTGGCTGCCCTGGGGCCTGACAGTCCAGCTGTAGAAAGAAAGCATCTTTGCAGGATATTAAACAAGGTGTGCAACTCAGGTAACCTGCACACTCTTTCCAAGACCAAATGCTGTTCTCTTTCTCTCCTCCTCACTCTGAAGCACCAATGACAAGACCCTAACAAGAACTGCCTACATATCCCCAGAACATGCTCCCATACCCAGAGAAGTGAGGAGTCAGGGATCCGACTGGGTGCAGGGTGGTCCTCTCAGTGACAGGAAGGATTCTGTGTGCATTGACTCAGCGTTGGCTGTGTTTTGTCCTTCGTGTTTATGAGATCTGAGGGAGGGCAACTAGGGCAGAATCAGACCAGACAAGTGAAGATTTTTCTGTTGTGGCCTATTACTGATTGGTGCAAAAGACCTATTGCAAACACCACACTGATGTGCAAGAAGCATAACGCAACGCAACACACAAATAGTCATGAATTGTATTCTAATATGATATTTTACACACACACACACACACACACACACAGAGAGAGAGAGAGAGAGAGAGAGAGAGAGAGAGAGAGAGAGAGAGAGAGAATCTGAATAGAATTAATTAGTCCTCTTCATTTTCACACATTTTAAATGCTCAAATTGAGCTTGTTTAACCCTTAGACACTCAATTTATTTCCAAGCACATTTGAAAAGTTGAATTCCATACTCAGTGAAATGAATTTTTTTCCTGTTCCTGTGAACCAGAGACACAGAGAGAGAAGAAGGCATTCTTGGAATCTAATAAAACCTTCAATTTTCTCTTGTTCGGGGAGGTCCCAGGTTGGGGGAGAGTAAAGGATTGAAGAAAACAGGAGGAAAAGCAGAGACCATGAAGATGTTAGACTGTACCTTTTCAATCAAAGTAAAGCATGACATTTGAAAGCTAAAATACGTATCATAGGACACCACCGACAAAAATCTTTGTAGAGCTCTCCAGATCTGTTTCCCAAGAGCCATGAAACTTGAATGCATAGAGAAAAGTAATTAGAAAAATGAAGGTGCGAGCTAAGAAGTACCTTCTTTTTTAAAAGACCACTTAGAGAATACTTCATGACAGCAAATATACAAACCTCTGGAATCCAGTGATGAAATAAAGGTTTCTTATTTTAGTCCAAACACATGGCATCATGCTTTCAACCAAAAGGACATGTTGACAAAAGAAGCTCTGTGACACAGATAGCATGTTTCTTCTTTGCTCTCCTGTTCTTTATTTTTAGAGACACGGGCTGCTGAGCTGCTTTCTGATCATCACCTGGAGAAGCTCATCAAGAGACAGCCCTGTTGCTACAACCGGGTCTGGCACAAAGCATGAGGTTGAGACTATACCCTAACAATGAATATGATTCTCCCAGCATGCAGGAGTAAAACCTGGAGAGACCACATTATTGGGTGAGTCATGTCCATGAGACCTGGTATCATGGCAGTGCCTCAAGTTGGGTCAGCAGTTCTAGGAATTCTGGAGAGGACCTGGAGCAGAGCAAGCAGGGAGAATCTTGGAGCGTTTGCTTTAAATGCCACCATGTAGAACATCCCCCCACACACACGGCATAGAATTCTTTCAGGGACTTTAAACAATGTGTGTGTCTTCCTAAGTGCCTGATTTACTGAGGAAGAATGATTTGGTTTCTGGAAGTCATTTAGGTAGTAAATAGGGGATGATGATCAAGAAAAAGATAGCCCATAATTTGTGGTTAGATTTCATAACCCAACGTAACAATTTCTCAATAGTTCATAATTTTTGCTTCCAATCTTTTACTGGATAGAGTACAAATGTAAGAAAATAAGTGGCCATTTTTTTTTTCTTTCAACCTTCTAAATATGTCATCTGGATTTAGGTAAATTTTTAAATGTTCATTTTGTTATCAAAGATAATATCTTAAATGATTTTTCTGTCTCTATGCCTACTCATCAGATTGGTATAAAAATCTCCATATTTTTCATATAATTTTATAAATTTGTCACATGTATGCATATATATGTATGCACATGAATTTTTTATAATTATTTATCAGTCATATCAATTGTAATATAGTTTTTAAAGTCTAAAACTTTATATTTGAACAATATCACATTAGGTATAAAATTTATATGTTTAGTGTTTCAACTTTTGTTAAAAAGAATATAGAAAAATTTAAGTCAATCTGTGATGGGTATAATAGTGTTTTATTTATGAACACAAAAGGACTTCATGAAGTCAACAGAGCTTCAGGGGGCAAAAGGTTATGGTAATGCTGCTGATAGTCTTATCCAACTTATTGAAAACTTTTTATCATGATATTAAGTAACCGCACCGTTATAAAGCAACAAATCTTTGGAAAATGCTAAGCTTCAGAATAATACTAACCCAAGAAATCATGCACTATTTGAGGTTTGGAACTGAAATGAAATGTTCAGTCTGTAGAACCCACCCGCTTGCTTGCAAAACCACCATATAATCATAAAATGCGATTGTATGAAAAGAAGTACTTTGAAGATTAAAGGAGAAACTAAGGCAGGTATATTGTTTTCCAAGGAAACAAAGGTAAAACTAAAGTCTGTTTTAGTAGTCCTCATCCTCCTGTCCATCCCGCCCCCACCCCAGCAAAGACACACATTCTTTCTCAGGATAGGCATGGGGCTGTAAAGATTTTTCTTAATTGATGTGAAGGAACTAATCCAGGGGTCCTCAAACTTTTTAAAGTGGAGGCCAGATCACGGCCCCTCAGAGAGCTGGAGGGCCGGACTATATGAACTACTAATTCCTACTGTAACACCTCGGCTGCGCTCACTGCCCAAAAAACCTGGCGGGCCGGATCAGACTCCTCTGCGGACCGCATGTGGCCCGCGGGCCGTAGTTTGAAGACCCCTGAACTAATCCATTTAGAATCCACAGTCTCTCTCTGTTTATGTGTAAACCTTTACATTTTGTAAAGTTAGCAGTTTTGTTAATCAGGTCATCAACAGAATGAAACAGTTGGTTTATTGAGCACTTCGGGGAATGGAGCCATCATTAACTGTACTGGAGAAGGACTAGATTAGATCCCCAGTAGAGTGTGTATATATATATAATTGGGGGGGAAAACAGGTTTTTTTTAAGTTATAATTTTTCTTGAAATATGTAGTATCAAATGTAATAATAAGAATATCAATATGATATAGTGTTTGGTATTGGAAGGAAACACAGAAATTCGTAGAAGTAATGCTGTTTATTTCAGAAAGAACTCTGTCTAACCAAAATAATTTCAACAAGTTCTTAATGAAGGAAGCTTAACATTCCCCTTGACAATTACCACTAAACTCTAACAATAGCTGGATTCAAGAGTGTTTGTTATATGTAATAAAATAGTTACTCTGGTTTTTATCAAATTCCCCAAAGAGAAGCAATTGATTCCCATTTTTGAATGCCTTAAAGGCTTTCAGGTACATGTTCCTGTCTTATAACAAGTGTGAGGATGGTCTGGACCATGGCTTGGTTTCCACATTGTCAAATGGGCTGTGTTTGTTAGTCTATTACAAAGGGCAATGGGGAAGAATGCCATATGAATCGCTAATCATAATGAAATCAGTCACATGCATAACTTGAAAATTTTTTTCTTTTTTTAAAAGATATTTTTATTAATTTCAGAACAAAAGGGAGAGAGAGATAAAAACATAAATAATGAGAGAGAATCATTGATCAGCTGCCTCCTGCACCCACCCTCCCCTACTGGAGACTGAGACGGAAACCTGGGCACGGGCCCTGACCAGGAATTGAAAGGTGACCTCCTTGTTTATAGGTGGATGCTCAACCACTGAGCAATGTTGGCTGGAGTGAAAAATTTGACAGGTGAAAAAGAGACTGTGTATCAGTCTAATTGTTTTGATTGTGTAATTACATCAATATATGCAGAACTATGACAAGATATTTTTTTATCACTCCCTGTTGATAAGGGAGAATTTAAAGCTTTTGAAGGCAAAAATATGTTATTTTGCTCAAAGTTCCAAGGGCCACCTGACTCTTGTCATGGTCTGGCCGTCCCCTCTCTGATGGGATACCTAAGAGGTACAAATGAAAAGGAAGTCAAAATGTCATTTTATTATTAACTAGGCTAAACCACAAGACCCAATAATTTGATAAAGTGAACTGAACAAGTAGCAAGAAATAGATTAAAGTAGAATCTATTCTTCCCTACTAGATGGCCACAAGAAAATAAAGCAGCCAGTGTACATATATAATTAAACAGAGAATGTCCTAGCCCACTTTGCTCAGTGGATAGAGCATCGACCCTTGGACTGAAGGGTCTCGGGTTCAATTTCGGTCAAGGGCATGTACTTTGGTTGCAGGCTAGATCCCTGACCCTGTCAGAGCTCATGTGGGAGGCAACCAATCGATGTATCGCTCACACGTCTATGTTTCTCTCTCTCTGACTCTCCCTTCAACTCTCTAAAAATCAATGGGAAAATATTCTTGGGTGATGATTAGCAACAATAACAAAAAGGAAACCTAGGAGCATCGAGTTCTTCAGGGGGGATCAGCCATCAAGATGTCTTCTTTCCACTCATTTTTGGTTTGCAAGTCACTCTGCTCCACTCATGAACCTGAGAGAGAGAGAGAGAGAGAGAGAGAGAGAGAGAGAGAGAGAGAGAGAGAGAGAGAGAGAGAGAAGATAGCTTTCTACTATCTTGTAAAAAGCCAATGAGACACATTTATAGGTAAATATGGCCAATAGGTATCTCTTACATTTGAGACAGTCAGATTAGTATTATATCCACTTGTTAAACAAAGGAAGTTGTGGACAGAGGGGCAGGACCTTCCTTCCTCTCTTGCAGGTTTACAGGATATTGGAGAATTCAGGCCTATTCTCCTCCTCTGCAATGACAGACAGAGGCACCAGCTCCTCTCAAGGCTGTCCCACCACAGGCCAACTTTCACATGTCTTCTCTGTAGTGGCTAACGGGGGATCAGGAAACTCCAAACAAGGACTCCCATCCATTTGGGGAATCTCGCCAACAAAGAATCTCCAGGGCAACCACCCAGAGTTGGAATACTTTGCTCAGTAGGCAGAAGTTTTATTGCATAGAACAATTTCAACATTATTTCCTAGTGCTCTCTGCCAGGCTGCACTTTCCTTGCAGGAGGAGCAGGGGAAGAGAGGTGTTTGAATTTTTTCATCTTTTTTGAAGTATAACTGACAAGTAAAATTTAATATTTAAATATATATACAGTGTGAAAGAATTCTCCACATTTAGTTATTTCACCCATCACCTCACCTACTTACCTTTTTTTTTTTTTTGGTAAGAACATTTAAGTTCTATTCTCTTAGCAAATTTTAATTATATAGTTTTATAATTATAGTCATTATGTGTCCCTCAGCACATGAATTGACATATAATTGAATATTATTCAGCCATGGGAAAGGATGAAATCTTGACATTTATGACAGCATGGATAGACCTTAATGTCATTATGCTTAGTGAAATAAGCCACAATGACAAAGACAAACACTGCATTGTATCATTTATATGTGAGATCTAAAAAAGAAAAGTCAAACTCATAGAAACCGAGAGTAGAAAATTGGTTGCCAGAGGTTGGGGAGTGAGGAAAATAGGGAGAGATTGGAAAATGGTACAAACTTCAGCTATAATATAAATAAAATCTAAGGATTTAATGTATAACAAAGGTCTATTCTTACTGATAGCGTATGCCTGGCAATAATGTTTGATGAGTGCATGGAACAGTGATATATACAATTAGTTTCTGAGATAAGAATCATTTGAAGAAATATATACAACCAAACACATTAAGTGTAACAGTTATTCATTCTGATTTGTAATTGAAAGAAAATGACACAACTACTTGCATATTTTATTAATTATACAGACTGTTATTTAACTCAATATAATAAAATAATACTATGAGAAGATGCAAAAGAATAGCATTCATCCAGTAGAATTCCAAGGGGATCTGAATATTATTAAGATTTTTTTAAAGTTTCCAAGCTATAGAATATGACTAAATAATTAGAGGAATACTTTTAAGAGATGATATCCATCTTTAACATGGACACTGTAGAAATTTATTTAGTCATTCAACAAAATGTAAAAAAAAAAAAAAAGTTTTATGTTCCAGGCATGGTATTAGACAGCAAGGGTTGAAAGAAAGTATGCCTTTGGCCTTATGGAAATTCCATTTTAGCAAGGTGCACAAACATTGGACAGAATAATCTGCAAATCTATGGGAATGTAGGAAAAACAGTGGTTTTTCATACATATCTGGATGAGCAATTTGAGGGAGCATTTTTATAAGCTATAAAGGATGATGAGGATATTTCTCCACATGGCATTTGGTTGGGAGGGGCTGGATATTAGGCTGAGGTGGGTAAGTACAGAAATAAGAGTGGGGACAGTCAAAGGAAAACAAGGTAAAGCATATAGAGTAATAGAAGCATAAAATGTATGGTGTTTTCTGGAAACTTATTTCTTTGGTGATTAAAGCAGATTGTGCCGGTAGGAAAAGGGGTATAAAATTTGCAGAGGCCAGTGGTGGAAAAAGAGACTCCAAGGTATACTGGGAAGAGATTGTAAAAGTTCCTGTCTACTATGTTGAGGAGTTTGGACTGCTAACCTCTCAATGCTACTCTGTGATTAATTTCTACTTCCAGATCAATGTTCTTTGCTATCCTTCCAGGGACCTTGCTCCCAACCCTTTGCTACTTCTCTGGGATCATGCTTAATGAGTTATCTCCTTTATCATCAATCTTTCCTTTGCTCTTGTGTTTAAATAGCCAAATATCATGCAAAATTAAAACATTTGGGTGACCTTCACCAATCATCATGCTCTCTCTTTTCTGCACTTCACTTAATAAAGATTGATCCATGTTTAGAATAATTGTTTCTTCTCTGATCTTCTCTCCAAATTCCAGTGCAATTGAAATTTTGCTCCACCATCACACCCTCTCTGTATAGACAAATATCATCACTAAACCTGTTGTTGCCAATTCTAGAAGAGGGACACATTTATATTCTTATATCAGTGGGGTCTTGTATTGCAATTCTTGGTATCACAAATGTTCTTTATACTTTTTACTACTTTGGTATCATTAGAGTTTACTTGTCTTTTTATCATTTATTCTGTTTAAAAAGTAGAATACTCCTCTATCCACCATTTAATGTTAATGTTCTTTAGGATTCAGCTCTTGCTCCACCTTTATTCTCATTTTGTATACTTTTCATGAGTAATTTCATATTCGCTTATGGTTTGAACTGATAAACATAACATACACATACAGTGTATGTGTGTGTGTGTGTGTGGATATATATATATATATATATATATATATATATGATATATATAACTATTCACTATATCATAAAAAAACCTATTATTCTAGACTGCATCATGCTCTTTAGTGTACTATCCCTCAATAGATTAATCACAAAATTCTGGGTTTTATTCCTAAATATTTCTTAATGTTATTCTTTCCTTTATACAAATACCAACCTCATCATTTGTTTATTGCACAGCTGATAAATCCTTCCAGTCAATGTCTTTCCCTCCAGACATTCCACTCTTCATCCAACCACTAAAAGTGAATCATCTTAAATATAACTATAAACTTCCCCGATTAAAATCTATTATTGATTCCCCATTACTCAAGATATGCATCCAAACTCCATGTCATGCTTATGCTTGCTTATTTAAGACCATCCAAAGGTTAGTCACTGAAATAAAATTCTTTTAGCTCACTAACAATGACAAGGCCTTGCAAGTGAGATTCTTCTGTATCCTGTCAATTTTATGTATCTGGCTCAACTTGTAGATTGCAAGCTCCAGGAGAGCTGGGGTAGCTTTTTTTGCAGGTTCACTCTGGGTCCTTAGCAGAATGTCTGTTATACTGTAAGCATCCAGTCAATAGTGGTTGAATGGCGGTGTGGTGTATATAAACTTCATGATACCTCATTTCTATTTCCTTCTTCATCCTTCTGAACTTCTGCTTCCTACCTTGTGTTTTATGTTTTTAGAATACTGAATTGCTTGCGACTATTGAGAAATTCTATGCTACACCCTTTGATACATTTTTCTCCCTTTTCTACAATATATCATATAACTATCTATGCTTCCCTTCCTTTTGAGCCTGGATGACATACTAGCCTTCATTTCAGGCATCAGTCCTCTGAGAAAGCTTCCTGAAAATCTATGAAGGCAAATTTGGCCTCCATTGAGCTGTATTATACTCTGGGTTCTCTCGGCAATAACACTTTCCATGATATATTGGAAGTATATAATTTTTTGTGTTTTTTTAAATATATTTTTATTGATTTCAGAGAGGAAGGAATTGGGAGAGAGATAGAAACATCAATGATGAGAGAGAATCACTGCTCGGCTGCCTCCCACATGCCCCACATTGGGGATCAAGCTGGCAACCCAGGCACGTGCCCTGACCAGGAACCAAACTGTAACCTCCTACTAAGCTGGATTTATCTATTTTTGATTGTTTTCCCATTACACATGTATATTCATTTTTCTTCAGAGGAATGCCCATATCTTATTCCATATTGTATGCCATCTCCAAGTAAGGTGCATGATAAATAGATACTTGTTGGATAAACCATATTGTTAAACTATCCTTCAAGTTACAGGGATTTCAAGAATATTAAACATGAAAGTAACATGGCCAATTCTGTGCTTTTAAATAACCACTTATCAGCTGTATTATAATAGGCAAGACCTATTAAAGCTTAATAAGAAGATGAAACACTACAAGACAGCCAGCAAGAGATGCTTACCTAAGGCAATGGCCAATCACACTAAGAATTAGTAAGGGGTGTGGAAAATAGGGACAGGTCTGTCAATGGATACAAACCTTCAGTTGAATAGCTGACAATCAATATATAACATGATGACTGCATTTGACATCACTGTATTGTATAATTGAAATTTGCTGAGTGGAACTTAAATATTCTCACCAAAGAAAAGGGGGAGGGGAGAGTAAATATGTGAGGTAATAGATGTGCTACTTAATTAATTCGGGGAATCTTTTCATAATGTATATTAAATCATCACACACTACACTTTAAATATTTTACACTAATTTTGCAATTAAACCTTAGTAAAGCTAAAAAAAAAAAAAAGAGGGGGAAAGGGGTATTCATAAGACAGGAGGGACAGGTTGAAAAGGTAATGAAAGAGAAGGTGAACCAGAAAAGGGAGATTATCTAAGGTGGCTACATTTTCTGATTTAATTACCTGCTTGGACAGTCTCAGTATATCCATCTATAAAAGCTCAATGAGATATGGTATGGCTGCTAATATGGCACGATTCAATATTCATAACCTTTGAGTTCTGGCAACTTCTGTAAGTCAAAGAACACTTTAGTCTGCATATGCATCCTCATCCCTGCATTACCTAGTGTTGGTTGTGCTTATTTGGTGCATTCTGGCATACTTACCAGCAGTGTGAAATGAGATTTTAACTAGTACCTTTCATTGTTTCCTACCTACAAGTCTATTCATCTTTCATGTTCATTCTATGTAATTTGGAATGCCCCAGTATAAGAGAGGATGATTTTTTTATGTTTTACTTTCCTAAAAGACAGTACACTTTCCTGGTAAAATAATCAACTTAGCACATTTACTTCAATTGTATTGATTTTAAAATTTTATGAACCCTTCTCTTGATCTTCATATAATTCTGCATAATTTCCAATTGCTTTAATTCCATCATTTAGTTGAGCTATCTTGCTAGTGATTAAATAATGAGTTTTGAGATAATCAGAATAAAAGATATATAAAATTCAAAGAATCATGCTAATGTTTTTTCCTGTGTGAAAACTTGGATATACACCAAAGAAAAAAAAATCTAATAAAATATTTTATTTAAAGTAGAAGAAAAAAAAGCACCTCAAAAAATCATCAAAACAATTGATATGCTAGTCCAGATTCTATTTATCATTAGAATTAATTTTTCAAAGGAGCATTTCAGGCTGTAATCATTGAAGAGTTCCTGAGTGTGCAGGCATATTGAAATCTAGTGTAATGAGTAAGAAGAGCACAGGGCCTGAAATCAGAGGGACTTGCTCAAATAGTTCCTTTTTGGCAAGTTTCTTATCTTCTCTGAGCTTCATTTTCTCAAACTGTAAGATGAGAAAAATAATTGAATTAATTAAGACTTCATAGGATGCAAGTTTTACAAGTGCAATTCAAATTAAGTGCAAAAAAAAGGAACTTATTTCTGTCAGTTATTGAAAAGTGCTAAAGATGGTACGTGCTAACTTCCTCAACAGTGTCCATGTGCTTGAACAATGGCTCTTTCTCTCTCTCTCAGTCAGGTTGGCTTCATTCCCAGCCAGGAGCCAGGGATCCTAACACATGGTGGGAATGTTGCTAGCATATTTTATTCTTTTTCCTTTTTTTTTTTTTTTTTTTTTTTTTTGTACTGTAAGCTGTAATGTTCTATATAATTCCAAGACTGTCAGGAAAAAAATATAGCCACTTTTCTACTCTGAAATTCCCAGGGACAACCAATTAGTCACACTTTGATCATGTGGCCAGCCTTGAGCCAATCATGGTTTCCAGGGAGAAGGAGAATTCTGATGGCTCAGGTCATGGTCTAGCATTTGGTCCAGGGAGTCAGGATCAATTCCATGGGACCACAAGGTTCCAGCTGAATTACTGAAAAATAAGGAAGAGGTTCTCTCTGAAGGAGAGGATAATAGACAGGCAAAAAACAGTTTCCACTATAATAAATCACACTCCAACGTGGTTGGAGGGGTAAATTAGATGATCTGCAAAGAAATCAAAAGATATCAGAAAACTCCGTAAAAGTGACTTTATTCTTAATTATTGGAATAAAATAGGGATATAATCATGGACTATGGAGAAATCTGTCTCTTCGCGACCAATCCCGGGGCAGCTCTGTATATGAGATACATGAAAAACAATGACAAAAAAAGATTTTAGGAGAGTTTATATATTATGAACGGAAATATCACTTGGCCCTTTTTGAGGCACCTCTGCAAAGATTTACAAGTATGTTTTAGAGTAGGATTGACATTTCTTTGACCATGACCCAGAGTGAGAGCATGCCTGCTGAACTATGTAGGGGATTCCGATTCTTTTTCATTATCAGATCATCATACCTACCTAGCAGCCAGGATGATCTTCTAGAAGAGGAGTCAGCATACTACTCCGTACATAAAATTGTGTTGTAATGCAGCCCTACCAATTTATATACATATTGCCCTTAGCTGTTTTCGCACCATCACTGTAGAACTGTGTAGTCACATTGAAGTCCACACGATAGATGCCTACAACGCCTAAAATATCAACTATCAGGCTCTTTACAGAAAATGCATATCTATCTCTGTTCTAGAAATAAACCAAGTCATGTTGCTTCCTACTTCAAACCCTCCAGTGACTTTCAATCACAATAAAATTTGAATTTGTTGCCCCAGCCTCCCTCTGCATTATCATTCCTCCAACCTTCCTTCCCAGCAAGCTCATTTATCCCTAGCCACGTAGCCCTACCTCCTGTTCCTCAAATGCAACACGTGCCTTTCTGACACTGTCCCTTTGCTAGAGCCATCCTGTGGGCCAAGAACATCCCTGCCCTAGCTCTTCAGGTGGCTGGCTTGTTTCACCATTCAAGTTCAGCCTCCTTCTCTTCTCCCATCACACTTTCCATCAGAATTCCTATAACTACCATGTACTCACTAGTTTGTTTCTTTCCCTTCAGCTTCTCTCCAGGAATCTGTGAGTTCTGTTGGGATGGTCCCATGTTTGTTTTTTGCTCACTGCCAATAGTCCCAGAACCGAGAGCCTGGCACAGAGGAGGTGGTTGTGAATATGTTAAATGAGTAAACGCAAAAGAAAAAATAATAAAATGCTAAGCAATTCAAAGTATAACATATTTTTCTTCTCAATTCTGCTTTGAGATCCATCCTATAAGGAGTGTGTACTGTGATTGCCCTATAACATAGTGCCTTCATATATATACACTGAGTGGCCAGAATATTATGATCTCTTAAAGCATAATAATCTGTCCACTCAGTGTATATCCTATATAATAAAAAATCTAATGTGCAAATTGCACCCTCAATAAGGAGTTTGAGCACTAGGCAGGCTGGCCAACAGCCCATGTCCCCTCCCCCTGACCAGACTGGCTGGACCCCACCCACGCACAAATTCATCCACCAGCTCTCTAATATATGATCAGCAAAGAAAACAAAAGACATCAGAAAACTCAGTAAAAGTGACTTTATTCTTAATATATATACTGAGTTGCCAGATTATAATGTGTTCAGAGAGCATAATAATCTGGCCACCCAAGATATATGTATATCAAAGCCTAATATGCTAAGTGTCAAACTATTATATTTGACCATACAACTAGTGCTATGATGTACACTGACCAGCATGGGGCAGGCACTCTGATTGGTAGATTAGCTTGCTGCTGGAGTCTGGCAGATTGGAACTGGGCAAGAAGAGCTAGACACTCCCTGGAGCCCTCCTGCAGTGATCCCTCCCTGGCCGGCCATCCCTGATTGTGCACCGGTGAGGTCCCTTGGCCTGGCCTGCAGGATTGGGCTGAAACTGGCTCTCCCACATCCCTTGAGAGGTCCTGGATTGCAAGAGGGCATAGGCCACACTGAGGGACCCAACCAGTGAAAGATCAGGGCCAGGAAGGGACACAGGAGGTTGGTCAGCTGGAGAGGGACCACGGGAGGGCTCCAGGGCATGTCTGGCCTATCTTATTCAGTCCCAATCTGCTGGAATCCAGCAGCAAGCTAACCTACTAGTGGGAGCATCTGCCTCCTGGTGGTCGGTGCACAGCAACTAGTCAACTGGTCGACTGTCTACCCCCTGGGGGTCAGTGCACATCATAGTGAGTGGTTGAGCAGCCTTAGTATATCATTAGCATATTAGGCTTTGATTGGTTGAATAGATGACCAGATGACCAGACACTTAGCATATTAGGATAGCATATATATGTATATACACATATATAAATATAGATATATAATGCACAAACCCTAGAGACACACTGAATTTCAGCTGTGCCCTTAACCAGATCGTGGATAAAGTACTTAATCTCTCTATATCAGTCTCTCCTTTTGGAAAATGTAGAGAATATAGCAGCTAGCTATCCCAAAGCATTGTAGGATTAAACAAGTTAGCATCTTAAAGGCTTCAAAATTGTAAGACTTGTGGGTAAGCCCTGAACAAGTGATGGCTATTTTTATCATCATGATCATCATCATCATCATCATTATCTTTAGATCAATCAACCACTGCCAGGAAGGCATTGTACAAAAAAACATGGATGCTCTGCCACACCAAATTCCAAATCATAAAGTTTGCATGGAATTTGCTCAACGAAGGCATGGTGGTATGTGATTATTATTTCAAGCTTATTTGAGTGCTAAAGAGGATAAATTCAACATGAAGACAACAACCTTACATAGACTCCATTTTAACTACCTGTTACATGCCATTTTACCTATTTTAATTTCCTCATTTGTAAAATAGATTATTTCTAAGGTTTCTCCAGTTACAAAAGTTTATGATTCTTTTGTTATCCCAAATGCCCATGACATACAAAGGTGAAAAGAGCTACAAAATTAATTTCCTATTTAATTGTCAGCAAATTCTAATTTCTAAGGTGTAATACATGAGCCAGTTTTTGTTTCCATCCTGATTTATACTATCAATAATTATGGGTCTCACAAAATTTTTGTGCTATAAATTAAGTACAATCCTACTCTATTTAATGATTTGGGTAAAGGATATTAAATTATTTTTTCCAAGGTTGTTTTAAAGTGCATTTATTTAAGAATGCCTGAGATTAAAACAAAATTTTGAGTTCCTTGTCACTTCAGCAAATTAACTTTCATTCTCTTTCTGGCACTCACAGAACAGTTAACTTGATAATAATTTCCTTTTTAAAAGTCTAGCCCTGGATGAAAAAAACCATCCATCATTCCAGGGAGGTTTTAAAGTACCAAGAATACTTTCTGGATTATAAACTCCTCAGAGAATTTACTTCATATATACCACAAAAGATATTCAAGTTAGCTAATAAAGAGCCAAAGTTACTTCACACTAGGAATTGGGTGTCAAAGGGGAATTATAAAATGTAACTATTGCAGAAACCTCTTAATTTATATTCAATGGCTGCTGCTCGTTTCTGTGCAATTCATCATGTAGATAACGATTTAAGGGGCTGTGAATGCTTGTCTTAATATAACTAGTCTTAATTTTTTGGTTTATTTTCTCACTTAGACTTCAGTTAGCATCAAGAGTAGATACATTTAAAAACAGCTAACAAAAGGTGATTTTCAAATGACATAAATCACATATATAAAAGTAGTATTTATGTTGCATTAAAATACTACATTTTAAAACAAACAAAATCTGACTATTGTTGATTTTTTGTAAAATGCTAAAAAAAAATTACTAAGAATAGTAGATATGGACATAGAAATAGAGAAAAGGAGAGAGAGAGAGAGAGAGAGAGAGAGAGAGAGAGAGAGAGAGAGAGAAAAAAATATCAATTTGCTCACAAAATGTGGAATGAGAAAGATGTGACCCCCATCAATATATGGATTATTTTCATGAGTTTTAGTCTCCTTAAATGAAAATGAGAATTATATTGACCTTAAAAATGTAGTGAAATTTATTATTACCATTTTCTGTCTCTTAGTACTTTTTGTCCCTCTGAAACTTGGGGGGAAGAAAATAGTAAATCTTTTTTGGGATGTGTACATCACTCATGTGTCAAAGATGCCAATTGCCTTAAGGCCCAGATAACTCATAGGATCATCACACTTGACATGACAACTATCCATCCTCAGTGGAATCCATAAATCAGTTCTCCTTTGGGAGAATCAATCAAATCAATGCTAAACAAAACAAAACAAAACAAGCTGCACAATTCCAATTTTGCAGCCACAATGTATCAAAGGGGCATTTTCTTAGAAGAAAAGAAAAATCAATAGGCATACATTCTGTATTCTGTGAATCACAAAACCCTATATTTCTAGTTTTCCACCATCTCTCAATGTCTTGGGAAGGATATTTGTCACTGTCACAGGTAGGAGCCCCTTCAATTATAGACGTGTTCCAGAATCCGCCAGGAGATAGATTTCAATAACACTTTGTACTATTCATGCAACTGGCTTCCCCCCTCAGCTGGGAAAAGCCATCAGCTCATTGAAGGTTCCTAAAGGGGAGGGATGTCTGGGTCTTTGGTAGCTTAACTGGCTCCCACTTTGCCCTACTCTATAGTAAATGGTGTCCTCACAATGCCCTCAGCGGTTCTCACTCCTCTCCTCTTTATCTGTTCTTTTCCTCCCACTTTTGTATCTTCCTTTCTTCCAGCATTCATCTCAGAGAAAAGAATATCATTTCGAAGTGATGGCTATGAATTGGCAAGGAAATACCATTCAAATGCCTTTCTCGTTTCCAATGTCTGGCTGGATCATCTCTTTGAAGCTGGCATAATACACATTCAACAGAAGGTGTCTGAATGATGCCGAGTATTAAGAGGAACATTTTGCTCCACTCCAGTTTATATCACAGTTTGGGGAATTTGTAAAAACAAGTGGCTTATTTCCTGCCTGCTATTTTCCTAGGAAAAAAACCCACAATTTATCTAACATGATAAGATGAGGACTAAAAATGCCAAATTACACCATAGTATTAATTTAAGCTCAGTAGTTAAGCTGTATGAACTAATTAATTTATGTGAAAGTTTGGATTAAGCAATGGTCTCCATATTGGAATGTAAAAATCCAAGAGGAAAGGGGTTATAAAACAATCCAGTAGGAGTACAGGAAAATTATATTTTATTTCCTAATTTTTACTTTTTATTATTATTTATGTTTAATAATGTGCATGAATGATAAAATGTAAAAATATGTGTAAACTAGCATTGTACAGTTAGTTTTGGAAGACCATTGGGTAAGAGTATCTTCTGTACCTAAAATATGATTTTTAGCCATATTCTATAAATCCTCTCATAATGTTCTCCTTTCAAGATTTTTTTTGACTGGTAAATGGCAATTTGGAGTAAGCTTTGGCTATTTTCAGACTTGTCATCATCAACACTTGGGCTTAATCAGAATCTCCCTTCGAAAGCTATAGAGAGAGCTCTGTATGTGACTATCGATCATAGTAAGATGAATAATCTAACCACAAAGCTGATGGCATTTTCATTGCTTTAATCTAACTTCACATCAATTTCTTCTCATTGCTGGTCATCCATGTGAGTGGCCTTTTAGTCTGTGAGATTTGTGGAAGACACAAGCATGTCCTGAACAGTACTTGTCTAGAAATTCAGAGAAACTCCACCAAGGTCTACAGTGGACACCACATGGGAGAACATGTTAGAAAGCATAAGGGGCTGTTTTCCCTTCCTGAAAGTAGCAAGACTAGGATCTGTATTTTAATTTCTTAGAAATATGTTTGATGAAGTATTTTAGATTTTTAATATGCTCCTTGTAGAAAGAAATGTTGCAGTTCCATTGTAATTCTTGGTAGAACAAATGAAAACAAGTCTTAATAAATGCCATACCAAATTGGAGTGAATATTACATGTAACTTAATACCAGAAAAATAGGAAATGTTAACCAACATGGTCAAGTATAAATATTAGCTTAACACTTCCCCTTACCAGCTGTAAGATTGTGGGTGAATTTCTTCACCACATTTTTCTCATGTGATCATAACCTATCTGGCAATGTTTTTGTGTGTCGGAAGTCTAGAATATACTTCACAAGCAGTCAAGTGTAGCTGTCAACATTGTTATTATGTTGGCAATAACCAAAATGACAAGTATTTACCTAACTTGCTAGAATCATTTGGATTGCAGGTACACACTGTAAAAAGAATCTTAAGACAAGTTTCTGGTATTCAGTTTGGACTAAAAGTGATTGATATTAACATAAAAAGAATTTTTTATTACTACAGAACTAGTCTTCATAGAATCTAGGGGCAAAAGAAGCATCTGAGCTTCAATATCTCTTCCATGACAAGAAAACTATTAAGCATCATATTCCAAGTGGCAACTAAGAGTCAATGCTGATGAGATGGTCAAATCTAAGCCAATTCAGGATAAATGAAAGATTGTGCTGTTTTCTTACAATGACTGTGCATTTTAGAACTAAATATAAGTTCAAATCTCAGTTTACCCACCTAGACATTGGATGCTAAGGAAGTAACAACATTAACAATCTTGTTTTCTCTTATATTCATTTTTGAAGGGCTATTGGGAGGACCAAAGGAGATAACATCACCAAAGATGCCCAGTAACAGGCTTACTAATTTTAGTTGCTATTTAATATTGGTTAGTTTTTTCTCCCTTTTTATCCATAGAACTGTTCATGAACTACTGTGCAAGTTCATAAATAACACATTTCAGAAGAGTGAGGTAAAAATAAGCAATTGTGCCAGGGGGCTGTGCCCATTTAGCAAAGGACTCCTTGATAATTAGGGAGGAAATTAAAATTCCATATTTAGCCAACAGACGTTGACACAAGATAAAGGTAGTATCAAGCAGCCCTCAAAATGTGTTGTCTTTTCCTCATTTTCTACTCAAACTAATTACTAAAGACCACAGAACCTCCTTGTTAATTCACACTGATGATGAGGAGTCCCACTGTAAATTACTGAATGCCCCAGATTAGTCACCACATAAGTAAGTCCCATAGCAAAGAAACATAATGGTTCTGAGATATAAGAGGTAATATGCTCATTCTGTAATTGCAGCTGAATTATAATTATTTGGGCTAATCCTTTTTCGCATATGTGAATGTATGAAACACATTTAAAGTACTATCAGATGCCCCACCATTTCCATTTGTGACTGAAATCATTACCTAAATACTGAACAAGTCAACTGAAGAATCTGGATGACTGATTTAGAGGAAGCTATACCATATTCATATTTTTAAATACTTTTTGTTATCTTTTCATTTTCCTTTTAAGTCTTGATTACTGCTTGAACACCAGAGTGCCATAATTACTGAGTCAGGTAACGTGAGCTGGGCAAGCCACAGAGCAGCGACAGCAGTAGTAATCAGTTCTCTAAGACTGTCTTTTCCATCAATAATGACTACAACAGCTGAGGCAATCATGTAATAATCTGCTGTCTATTAGAACGGCTGCAATACATAGTTCAGCTCTCTTCAGACTGTTCAGTTTTATATGAAAAGGCATTTACTATCCACTAGACCAAGGGTGCTGAAATGAGGGAGTCAGAAATGAAAGCCAAGTTTGCATGAGAGAGCAAACCATCATTCCCGAGCTCAGAGCACTCTAACACACTTAACAAGGTTGCAATAGAAACACCTTATCCATGCCTGATCCACTAGCATGAACGTATTTGATAACAAACAACTTATTCTTGAAGAAAGGGCTCCAAAGTCAATTTATATCTCACAGTCCATGTAAATAAGAAAAGACTGACAATCACCGTCCATAAATCCCCATGATTTTGTGTTCCTTTTGGTCATATTGGGGGGAAAGCAGAGTAGAAAATGAGGTTTTGCTCTGCCAATAGGCTACATAAAGAGAAAGTTTGTTTTTCAAGTACTCCAGAAGATCAAATATATCAAGAAGATAATTAATTGTTAGTAGTACATGGAAGAAAGGTTTCTGTTTTAAGTTTATTTGGGTTTGAAGAAAGTAAACATTATCCTTCCCAGAATATATATGCTACTAGTACGAAAAGGTAAACAGATGCTATTCATTTCTGATCACCTTGCATAGTTAATTTTCAGTTGCGAATGAAATGAACAGTGGCAAGGAGAGAAACTCACTACAACTGAAACCATGGGCACTGAAGAGTCGTGGCAGCCATTCAAGGCCCTTTGTATTTCACAGACAGGATTAGAATTCACAGCTAGTTGCTGGCATTGGCTGAAATCATGCTGGAGGATGAGGCTACTCACCTTTTCCCCACTTTCAAAAATGACTTCTTCATGTCATAGTTTGTCTACATTGGTACTAGTAAAGCATCTAATATCATACTTAATCTGAATGAAAGAGCCTTTCTACCCTCTGTCCTTTTGACATATTTTTTTAACTTTATGGACCTCTTTTTAAATTGCAACACTAAATATCTTAACTTTTTAATTCTTGCCTTTGATTGAAATCTTGAAGTTTATGCTCTTCCAATTCATATTAAAGATGGAACTAGAATTTATCCGAATATCTGCATATTCTAAATTTTATCATAAGGTAATGACTGACCATCAGAAAAAGTGTGTTTATACTGTTTTTGTATACTTTTGTACAGACACTAAATGAAGCTTCAGCACTCTGCTGTTAAGACACACTAAAAGACGTTGAGTATTGAGAATGAGCCCATCAACCACTATTCACTGAGGTGATCATATTAAAGATATTGCTGATACATCAGCAGGTATCACCTTAAAAAGACTAATGGAAACATTTCTTCAGGCTCCAAAATGAAAAAAAGTTGTCGATTCTCCTAAGCAATTGAGTTGTATTCATTGTCTGGAAGCTATATTTCTTAGCAATGGTCATATCTCTCTTTGCTTTGGCTCTTTAACTTAGAAAAAAGATTTTTGGCTTCCTTCTAACAATTGTGTAAATACATTAGATTAGGTGGGTAGATGATAGATATAGATTACAGGTAGATGATAGATAGAAGATAGATGATAGATGATGATAGATAGATGATAGATAGATAGATAGATAGATAGATAGATAGATTTAGTGGCTATCATGTCTCCAGTTGAAACTAGATTGAATAATTTTAATACAGAAAGTATACCTCTTAAGTTTTTGAGTTTTTATTAAGCATATTTTAAGCTGATTTTTCTTTCTGCATCATGTACTTCCTATGATATATCTCTTACCTCTCAAAAATATGTGACATTGTACAGACCAATGAATAGATTCACTACTCTGGATCTCTGTTTGTCCAACAATCCCTTATAATTTTTAATGCCTGCACTCATCTTGATATGGCTTAATACCATGTGCCAACAAAAATCAGGCTGCTGTTGATTTCCTTGCCCTTGATCTTATTTTGCCAAATGTTGATAGCGGACATAAATATAAAAATTCCCTAACCTAACTAAAGTTATTATGATGGTTTATTCTATATTTTTTTTCACTGTTCTTTCATAAATTGACAAAATCTTATCAGTCAATGCCTAGGAAAGAAAATTTTCTAATTCTTTTAAACAGTTTAACAAAGGCTGTGTCATTTTTAATCTCATATGTGGGGATCGATGCTAAAAGGAATAAACAGAAACTCTCCCTGAAGGAAATTGATAGCAAATGAACCTAAAAAGTCGTCTTTGGTTGGGTATCAATCATTTGCTTAATTATCCCCATCTTCGGTGCTCTTTGAATTTTTCAGAGACAAGACAATTCCAGAGAATGAAGAAGACGCCCTTTGTTCCTTGAATTAAAGGCTCTTCCGCTGCCTGTCTCTCCTCCTCATTTATTACGTCTAACAAGCTGGAAGCGAATGTGCTTAATAGGCTTTCTCTGCGAAGACCTTCGTTTCTTTTCTGCAAGGGAAGCTGCGGGCCTGGAATTGTCTCCTCATGCACTCCACCTTCTGACAGCACGGAATCATTATTTATTAAGGAAGTTTAATTAATGCCCTTGGATAAACTGTTAACCTTTGAAATGGTTTCCTGATGCATGGAGGCCCTTTCTCTTCTGCCAGGAATTGATTTTGGAGATGGCCCTGCCTCCTCATGACTTATGATTCAAAGAGAGGAAGAGGCCATGTGAAGAAACGTAGCGGGGCGGGGGTGAGAGCCCTGTGAAGTGCCGTGCTGAAGGGTTTGCCTCGCTATCTGGAAGATATAGGTCACTGGAAACGTGTGGAATCAACTTCAAAGGAAGAGGATGGTTTTGCAAAGAGATGATAATATCATACCGTTGAAGCAGAGCAATCACACTGCAAATATAAGGCAGTTTTCAAATTAACAAAACAAGGCTCTCAAATTACTGATAAAATAATAAAGATTAAAAAAAAAGAAGAACTGCATAGACGATGGATACATCAGAGGGGAAGAAAGGACACAACTTTTAAGCTAGTAAATTTTATTGTATTTTCCTGGCACGGCTCCCAGAGACCTTTTCAAAGAAAATGATGCCAAAGAATTATTCTTTGGAAGCTTTACTCTTATTAACATAGCTATTGTTCAATGTACAGTTGTTTAATGGGACAGATGTTTTTTAATTAAATGCTATTTCAGGAAAGTGATTTTTCCATAGCAGAAGCAATGTGTTTAGGGCAAACTATGTAAGGGAAAATATGGCAGATGTTTCCATGTGTTTGTTACCTTCTCCAATAGTTGCTCCTGGTAAAAACAACAAGAAAGCCCACTGCATGGGAGAACATATTTACCAATGTTATCTCTGATAAGGGTTTAATCTCCAAAATTTACAGGGAACTCATACAACTTAATAAAAAGAAGATAAACAACCCAATAAAAAAATAAATGGGCACAGAAACTAAATAGACACTTTTAAAAAGAAGACATACAGGTGGCCAAGAGACATATGAAAACATACTCAAAGTCACTCATCATACAAGAGATGCAAATCAAAATGATACTGAGGTACCGTCTTATACCTGTCAGAATGGCTATCATCAACAAATCAACAACCAAGTGCTGGCGAGGATGCAGAGAAAAGGAACCCTCGTGCACTGCTAGTGGGAATGCAGACTGGGTGCAGCCACTGTGAAGAATAGTATGGAGTTTCCTCAAAAAACTAAAAATGGAACTCCCATTTGACCCAGTAATTCCACTTCTTGCAATATATCCCAAGAAAACAGAAATACCAGTCAGAAAAGATATATGTACCCCAAGGTTCATAGCAGTACAATTTACCATAGCTAATATTTTGAAACAGCCTAAGTGCCCATCAGCAGATGAGTGGATTAAAAAATGGGGGTACATCTACACAATGGAATACTATGCTGCTGTGAAAAAGAAGTTCTTACCATTTGACCAGCATGGATGGACCTGGAGAGCATCATTCTAAGCAAAATAAGCCAGTCAGAGAAAGATAAATATTACATGATCTCACTCATTTGCGGAATATAATGAACAACATAAACCGATG
Organism: Pipistrellus hanaki; assembly: GCF_964339955.1. Classification (NCBI taxonomy): domain Eukaryota; kingdom Metazoa; phylum Chordata; class Mammalia; order Chiroptera; family Vespertilionidae; genus Pipistrellus; species Pipistrellus hanaki. The sequence continues at coordinate 8,214,246 of NC_140505.1, read as the reverse complement.
AACAAAAATAGAGCCAGAGTCATAAAAGCATAGAACAGACTTTCTAACGTAAAAGGAAGAGCAGTGGGGGGTAGGGTGGGGGGAGAGGGAGGTAAAAGATCAACCAAAGGACTTGTATGCATACATATGAGCATAACCAATGGACGTAGATAGTAGGGGGTTAGGGCATGTGCTGGGGGGGTGAGAGTGACTAGAAGAGGTCAATGAGGGGGAAAGGAGACTTATGTAAAATTTTAAACAATAAAGAATTTAAATTTTTTAAAAATCAAGTTACCATGGCCCCTAGTAGTCCATTCAGTGGAGACTCCACCATTTTCTTTTGCCAATTCTGGCTTTCAGAAGAAGACCATATCATCTCGTTTATGCAGAAGTGGCAGAAAATGCAACCTGCCACTGAGAAAACTAAATTGTGTTCTTGGTATTTTTTTATATTACTATTTCAGATTTTAGATCTTCACCTATAAAACCTATTTATCTTATGTATGAGTGATAAGGTTGCTTATTAAATTAGTCGGGGCCAAGCAACAAAGATCTGAGTAGAATAAACAATCTGGAGCTCATTGGGCTATATAAAATAATCCCATTTTTTCTCACTCGAATTATGAGTGTGAAGATGCCTGGAGCTAAATGAGAAATACTGCCACAGCACATTTCCCCTCTGCAATCCTGGGATCTTCCAATTAGGAGAGTGACGTGTGCTTGGGGCTGTGCTGCCTACCCTTCTAGTTTTAGCCAACATAGCACAGTCGATTGAAAAGCTCGCCTTGTAGAGAACGCTAAGAATTAGTCAGGCCAGCACCTTCCAGCTGCATCCCCTCCTCACTAACCAGGAGCCACAGCCGAACCCTTGGGGTGACCTGGTCACCCCTCCACTGGTGAGAACCCCCCAGCCGACTGCCGCTCTGGCATGAGTCTTATTAGGTATAGCTTAAGAGATGTGACCCTGCTGTGGAAGAAAAAAAAAAAAAGATAAGACAAGTTGTGAGTCGTATGTTCATCCCAAAGGCAATAGGACAGAATGTTGCAGGCTCTGGAGTTTCTCCAACTTGAGTGGGGAGCCAATGTCCTGGAGGCGCCTTCTTATTTTTAGGTTCCTTCTATATTTTATCACTAATATTCAGCATCTTAGATGCCAGAGACCGTCCAATCTAATTTCTCTTTTGCTGATGAGAAAATATGAAGACCAGGGAGCAATGTCTTTCCCAACAATGCCCGGCTTCTTATGAAACAGCACAGTGTCTAAAGTGTTCTGTTCTCCATATTTTTAGCCTGAGGTTTTTACAAAATTATGTAAAAAGGAAATATAATTTTGATGTATAACTAGAACATAAACAGCCAAGAATGCAATTTTACCCCAGCAATGGAAAGTGTTTGCATCTGTCCAGCACATACTCAGCACTAAAGAGGGGTATCATTCCATTGCTAGTGAATCTCCCTAAGAGTTTTTAGGAGAGAAGGACAAAGACAGCAGTCTCGGTATTTCCTCTTCCCTGAAACCTATAAGAAAACCAGGATTAAGCTAAGACCTCATTTTGGCATTTATCTTTATTCATTGACCTATAATGAAAAGTATTCAATTTCCTAATTTTCCAGGAGACAGCAAACATCATGTTGTCATTTCTGAGCATTGTCCAACAGTCTGGTTTGGGGGAATTTTGGTCAAGAATGGAAGTTTGCATAGCCACTTGGAAAAATATATAATGATTCCAGTCATCACTTTTCATATTCCAGTCATCAACTTACTAAGTACCTGAATAAATTACTGACATCTAGTCTGCATACATTTGGTCACATCCTCTATTGCTCCCAATTTCCTTCCCTGAGCTGTAATTTATAACATAATTATAAAGTACTTTTTAAATATTTTTTTACCATCTGCACTGTGGACTCTCAAGGTCAGTGGTTCTTGTACTTTAGAGTACATTGGATGCTATTCCCCACTGGCTGAGTTTCTGATTAGGGAGTAGGTGTGGGTTAGAGTCTGAGAATATGCCATTCTAACAATCTCCCATGTGATGCTGACACTGCTGGTCAGGGGACCACCATCAGAGAACCATCATGAAATGGTACTGGAAAATTGATACATAAAATTAATAAGCAGAAAAGCTTGGAAGGAAAGAATAGTTCTAAAAATACATATTAAAAAGATGAAATATTTTTTTTAAATTTGAGAATTGACTTAGGAAATCAAAAAAATAGGCATTCTAGAAATAGAGAAAATGGAGAGGAAATTTTTATATTAAAAAACATACAAAGTATGTACTCGTTTTCTAGAGACTAATTAATTCATCAGTGACCAATATTATATTATGCTGATTTAGCAAAAATTGTGAAATAATTATATTCACATCATATTTCTTGTAATAAGATGGAAATAGATAATGTCAGCAGTTAAAATGTCAAGTACTGGCCTCATAAGCATATTATTGAGAGACATGAAGGCCTGCCACCAATGGAATGAGCTAAAGGAATCGAATGTCTTTCATTCTAGACAGTAATGCTAGAGAATGGAGAAAGATGAATGGTGAAGCTAAACATTTACTACTATATCTCTTTTAGTATTTACTATTTATTTACTGAAATGAAAATAACAATTTATTTTTAAAGTAAATTATTAGAAACTTACACTTTGAGAAACACACAAAAGAATGTCTGTTTTTGTTCATCAGTTTATGTGGTTCATTATATTCCATAAATGAGTGAGATCATATGATATTTATCTTTCTCTGACTGGCTTATTTCATTTAGCATAATGCTCTCAGCTTCCATCCATGCTGTTGCAAATGGTAAGAATGCCTTCTTTTTTACTGCTGCATAGTATTCCATTGTGTAGATGTACCCCCGTTTTTTAATACACTCATCTGCTGATGGGCACTTAGGCTCTTTCCAAATCTTAGCTATGTTAAATTGTGCTGCTAAAACAGATCCAGAAACGGAGAAGCATTGATCAGACCATCAAACCTCAGAGGGAAGGTAGGTGAGGGAGGGAGTAAGGGGGAGAGATCAACCAAAGGACTTGTATGAATGCATATAAGCCTAACCAATGGACACAGACACCAGGGTGGTGAGTGAATGAGTAGGGGGGAGGGAGGAGGACAATAGGGGTATAATTACACATTTGTAATACCTTAATCAATAAAGAAAAAAATGGAATGTCTGACTAATGTTTGGGTATTCATAATTAATAATAGATAATGTTGACAAGTTGTGCCTATCATTTCAATCCCCTTTCTCACATGGTCAATGTGCCTTTCTTCCCAGCTCCTCCTCCTGTTCCCACAAGAGACTAGAAAATTCCTTGGAGTTTTTAAACACAGAAACTACAGAGTTGAGGCAACTTGGCACAAGAAAACTGCAGAAAGGAAAGCAACATTCACTCCTGCTCCTGGAGAGGATAAATGGTCTCTTTTACTCTTTAAACAATAAAGTTTGCAGAATACATTGGCAACTTTTATTACACCAAAAATCTATTTTACAAAGTGATTTTAATCCTACATCTGCAAACCTTTGTATAAAAGATATTTTACAAATACTGCATTGTGTTATTTAGCAGACAGGATGTTGCCTAGTAATTAAGAGAGAGCACAATTTTGAAGTTAGAAAGCTGGATTTGAATGCTGTTGTCCCCAGTTTCCAGTGGTGAGATCTCAAAAGTATTTTTAACCTCTCCACCACAGTTATTACAGGAGGGTGATAACAATGGCCACCTGGTGGGTTTGTGCAGCATGCGAAACTCTTAGTTCAGTGCTTGGTGCTACATAAGAAGCAATAAATAAATTTGAAGTCATGGAACTGGCAGCGATAGTCATAGTAGTACTCATTACCACTAAAGAATGTAGACCAATAATAATGTTGGAGAAAATTTATGTTCCTAAGGGAAATAGTTCCCAAATCTAATGTCAGTCTTTCATTCAAGTCTTTGCCTCCCTAAAAAAAAATGTTTGCTCTGTGAATGGCAATTAGAACTGATTGATCTGGATTTAAAGTCTTTCATTTTGGTGTTCTCCATTAGAGGGGTAACACTAGATAGAGGCTAAGAAAAGGAACAAATGGCTAGATATTTCAAATATTAGATCCTCTGAGTCTAGTTAATCATTCTATGTGAAGAAACAGCTGTAGGAGACTGGTTCTGGACCTGTTCACAGTGGTGAAAGCTGGCTCTCGGAACATAACCTGGAGAGTTACATCCAAACTCATATTTCTCTTGTGTGGCTATTAAATGCTACGTCCCAGGAAGCAGATGCTGTGGATAGCATTTTGGCTCTCCATAAAAAATAAGATTTTATTCTTCCCTAAGTGTTCCCAGGTTTTATTTCTTCTCAGGACTAGAGAGGTGTTTTGAGCAGGTAGACTGAAATCCAAGACTTGATCCTTTCGGGCTTAGTCCACAAATCCTCTGCGTAGTGACCTTTAGTGCAGTCCAAGACTGATGGATTTGCAAAGGGGTGAAGCAGAATGATGGTGAGGAAGCTGTCCCCTGGGCTCTCAGAGGAAGAAAGGAGCTCTCCCTGTGACTGTATCATTTGTTAATCATGCAGGCTTGCTTTAATATGAACAAAGTGTTCATTAAAATCGAAAAGTGACTTACAAGACACCGCGGATAGAAAGATGATGCCCTTTTTAACTGACAAGTGAAATGAAGCAAAGAAAGGTGAAGTACAGTCCCAGAGGCCACACAGGAAGTGTCAGAAACATCCTTCAAAAGTTTTGATCTTGGAGTTGCTTGTCAGCATTGACTTTTCACATCCAGCCCCACTCGTGATGATCATGGCTTCAATGAGAAGCCAAGTTGTCTCTTCTGAGAGGGAATTTTTGTGAAGATGGGAGAAGTCATGAGTCCTCAGAGGATGTTCTCTTTCACAAATCATTTAATTTAAAAGTCAGAGAAACTGCGATAAAAGCCAGGAAGAAAATGAAACACGATTAATTAAGCATGTAAACTAACTAAAGAGATGTACAGTGATGTCAATACTGTAATAACCATCATGGTCAATTTGTGCAGCTTCACAATTGACATCACACAGCTTCAAATGAGGCAACATGAATTACTTCTTTTGAAGTGATTGTGATATGTTCAAGATAGGCACATTCCAAAGATATTAGAATATAATTTAGGTTTCTATATACCATCCTGCATGTTCAGAAAGTCTACCGAATGTTTTGCAAGAGAGTAATTTAAATAGACATGGAAAATGAATACGTCCTCTACAAAGAATGTTTATATGTTCCAAATATATTTCCACAGTCTTATTATTAAAACTTTGCTCAGATGACGAGTTTATTTCTCTGTATGAGTGCATAGGCACCGAATGAGTCTGTCCAACTGAATCTCCACAAAACTGGCTATTTTCTATATAAAACTGACATATTTTCAGGGATAGTTTGTTTGAGAGATGTTTGAATCCATCTAACTGAATGTTACCTGTAAAATGTGTCCAGAACATCCAACTTCCCAACTCACTACAATCTACATTAATGGCCTTTATCTCTACAACTAATTTCACATTTCCTTCTTATAGCCCTTTGCTTAAATGTTATAAAAAAACAAGGAACTATATTGGCAACAACAGACTAAAAAAAAAGGTGTTTTAGGGTTAGATGACAAAAGTAATATTGAATCATTATAATATACACTAGAGGCCTGGTGCACAACATTTATGCACTGGGGGTGAGGGGGAGTTCCTCAGCCTGGCCTGCACCCTCTCGCAGTCTGGGACCCCTGGGGTATGTCTGCCTGCTGGCTGAGGTTCACTCCCCACTACTGCCACTGTGCTTGCCAGCAGTGAGCCCGGCTTCTGGCTGAGCAGTGCTTCCCCTGTGGGAGTGCACTGATCACCTGGGGCAGCTCCTGTATTGAGCATCTGCCTCCTGGTGGTCAGTGCATGTCATAGTGCTGGTCATTCTGCTGTTCAGTCAATTTGCATATTAGGGTTTTATTATACAGGATTGCCAAAAAACTATTTAGGAGCTGCTTAATAATATTTTCTCAGCTTTAGATTACTAAATCATATTTTAAAATATCTCCTAGACTAGAGAAAGGAGGCATGAAGGTCCAGATGACAGAGCATCAAGTGACTTCATATTTTCATCCAACATTGGGAAAATGACAACAATGACTGTGATCCATAGGTAGTCAGCTAGCTAGTGGTTTTAGAAATCTTTGTACAAGATTCACACACACTATACATAGAACATCCCTCAAAACATTTGATTTATTGGTTCAGATCTAAGGAATACCGCAAAAGCTCTTAAAAAATAGAACTTAAGATCAATCTTGAAATATAATGTCAAAAAAAAGTATGATTCCATCTTCCTATTGCTTATACTGGATTCTGTTCAATCCTGTGACCATTCTTACACTTCACATCCTTCCTTTTCCTCATCTCTTGTACAAACATATAATTCACTCTCAGATTCTCCAGCTCTCTTATTTCCATGAGTGGGGGGAGGAGAAGAAATAGAAATAGAAAATGGAAAGTGAGCAGGACAAAGAAATGGCAATATGTATTAAAGTAGCTCCATCTGATGTAATATTATTTATATTGAAATGTTCACCCACACACACAATTGAAAATTTCCATTTTACTTATGCTCTGTAGATAGAAATGCATGGTTTCAAAAGTCTGTGGATGACATTAACTTCAATCTCTACAGGGTCACCCCATCCAAAAATCTCTTAACTTTGTTCATGAAACTGAGAGCATGTATTATTATAGTTTACTGAAGGCCTGGCGCATGAAATATGTGCACTTGGGGGGGGGGGTGTCCCTCAGCCCAGCCTGCACCCTCTCCAATACGGGACCCCTTGGAGGATATCCGACTGCCATTTTAGTCAGATACACCTCTCACAATCAGGGACTTCTAGCTCCCAACCGCTCGCCTGCCTGGCAGTCTGATCACCCCCTAACCACTCCCCTGCCAGCCTAATTGCCCCTAACTGCCCTGCAGGCCTGGTTGCTCTGAACTGTTCTCCCCTGCTGGCCATCTTGTGACAGCCATCTTTGACCACAAGAGGGTGGCCATCTTGTGCAAGGGTATGAGGGTCAATTTGTATATTACCTCTTTATTATATAAGATATTTAGATGAAGCCAAGTTATGCAAATATTTGTGAATTTGTATATCACCTGTGTATTATATAAGATAAAATGTAGACGTTTAGATGAAGCCAAGTTCTGCAGAAATTTTTAAGTTCTCAAGTCTCCTGGCCCCATAACTAATAGATTTCCATTCCCCTTAGTGCCTGGCTTTGAGTGTATGGATTCCTTTTACTATGAATATATCTTCTATGGTAGCAGGCCAACATACTCTCTTTTCCTGAAATACGTTTTGATGAATATAATTTTGTGTGAATACACACTCTGAAATTAGGCACTGTGCTATTACAATGCCTCCAGAGATTTACTTACGCATAACAGTTAACTATCAAGTAAGACGTGAAAAAAAGTAAGCTGGATTGTTGGAGGAAGAGAAATTTATCACTAGTTTATCTCTAGTTATGTGTTTTTTAAATGTCTAAATTACTCTTGTGATTTCAAAACCTAGTGAGTGGTACATAATAAATTAGGAGCAGTTGAGAAATTAAAAAGGTTAAGGCAGGTAGTAATTCTTTAAAAGTTCAATTTAATGACTTTAGAGCATTTTCTGTTATGATTCATCAGAGTTTTAATCAGTATATTCAATATATGTTGTTTATTAACACATATTTCTTAAGGATTAACATCTACACTTCACAGTTTACATATACCACATCAGATTTATAATCTTTCTGGTACCCCACTATTAATTTTATGGGCAACCTTTTCTTATAACTTTGTGTATCATGTCAAAGTGTTCACTCTAACATTAATAGGACTTAAGCAAAGATTAGAAATTAGGTCAGGCCAGGGTGGCTCAATGGGTGAGCACTGAACTATGAACCAGGAGGTCATGGTTCAATTCCCAGTCAGGGCATATGCCCAGGTTGCAGGTTCAATCCCCATTGTGGGGTGTGCAGGAGGCAGCCAATCATTGATTCTTTCTCATCATTGATGTTTCTATATCTCTCGCCCTTGCTCTCTTCTTCTCTGAAACCAATAAAATATATTTTTAAAAAATTAGAATGACAAATGTCATAATTTGTGTGTTTTTACCATAACTCTACATTTTATTGAACTTATAAATTTATATCCTAAACATTAAAGAGTGTGCATTATAAATTTACATATGTTTTCTCACCACACATCAGATGATAAACTTCTTGAAGGAGGTGTTACATTTTACCCAACACAGAAACTAGTGCTGTGTCCACATAGCAAGAATGCTTTTGTTGAACTAACTAAAACTGACGGTAAGATTATTTCTCTTTGCTCTCAGGTGGAAGTGTCCAAATAAGATAAAGACTGCTCAGCCAAATTGGCTTTTAATAATGGCTAAATTGTATTAACTTAAACATTGAATGGCTCTTACTTTACACATAAGAACTAAAACTTAAATATGTCAAATGATAGCATAAAGAACAACACGGTGTTTTAAGAAGCTTATGGAATTAAAACTAGGTAACAGCTACAATGTGATGAGTAAATTAGCATAATATTTTTCTAAAAGGTTATTTTATAATTTAAAGTAGAATTTAAAGCACTATATGTTTCATAAATCTATTATTTTAAATATAATTAATAATTACTTTAATGTTTTCATAAAAGATGCCTTCATTTTCCTTCCACTAAATGATCAAAATCTTTCAACTTTAAAATGTATACTCCAACAGTCTTGCGCCTGACCCAGCACACATGGATGAGTACAAAATAATTATATAGCTAAATTTTCAGAGAGGCAGTTGTACAGACTTTACCCAGTGGAAGGACATTGGACATGAACATTTTTCTCTCCCATTGTAAGTCAAAGGATCTTTTTTCCTACTCCTGTACAAATAGGATCCACATCAGGCTGTGTGTGTATGTACTGGTGGGTGTCTGGGGATGATTGGTATGACTATTCAAGAGTGGTCAAAGTAAATTACCAGCTCAGAACCTGACTATATCACATATAATACAAATCCTGCCCCTTCATCCCTGCTAGGAAACCCAGAAAAAAATTATCACTAGAATCCAAATTTTTTTTCTCAATGGTCTTGCATAATAAAGAGCAGGAAAGTGGCCCATTTTTCTGTAACACATCATGCAGAAACAGTTTTAAGCAGAAACTTGTAGCATTGCAAAAAATACTTAAAAATAACTTATATTCATGACGGAAGGAAATCAGCATTGTAAAGTTGAACTTCGCAGACAGATTAGAGTAATTCTATAATCAGTTTAGCAACCAGGAAACAAGAATATAACCGTTAAAATGCAGACTTGCATAGAGCCCAAAAGGACAATCTCACATATGACTAAGTCAACAGGCAGGACCAGAAACACATTTCCTTTGGCCATATAGCTTAGAGAGTCTCACCAACACTTGAAAGAAGTGATTGACAATAAATACAACATCTGAGTGATTTACTCTATTATCTTTCACTGAGTCTATGTATGCTTACATGTACACACCTCCAGGACATTGAAAATACATGCCCTAACTATAAAATTCTGTGAAGCAGGTGTTTTTTAATATGTTGTCTTCACTGACATATATACAGTACCTAGAACAATACCTGGCACATAGTAGGTGTTCAATAAATACATGTGGGATACATGGATGAATGAATTATTCATTTTGGTTTTGTTTTCCTCTATCCCATTAAACCCATTCATTACTTGTAGTCCATCCTCTAGTGTTGAGTAACAAGGGAGACATTCCTACAAACTTTTTGGTCAATCTTAGATAATAGAAAGCCTGTGATTACTTTAAGTAACAAATATAATATCAAGTAATGTAAATTTCCTTTCCCAGATAAAATTAAATCAAGTTTTGACTTGATTGGAAGTTACATCTTGGTTCCTCCCCAACCTAAATCCTGTAATGAGCAGCGAGGAAGAATTTTCCTTTCTACGTCCATCATCTGGGGATGGGGGAGGTTGGGTATAAGAGTGATAAGATCATCACTGTCATTGGTAGGTGCCATGCTTTCTAGACCTTGCAGGAGGTTAAAGCTGGCTTTCTTGGGCAAGGGCTCCTGTGAGTTCCTTGAAGTTCCCTCCATTAGGTTCCATCCATTGCAACTTTGTGGCATGGGCAGTGTCTCTCCTTGAGTCTATAGCTTCTCATCCCACTTCAGCTTCTGTACCGTTTAGCCTGTTACCACTTGAGTCCCCCTACCCTGGAAGCAAAACCCTTTGGGCAAGATTTAATTGTAAATGGCATCAGTTTCATGCCCTCTTACCTCGTGTTTCCACCCCTATTGACTTGCTTTGGTGGGTAATGCATTTGCTTCCAAGCGGCAGAGTTATCTTCAATCTTTCCATGGTGATTGTGGGACCAGTGCCTGGTGGCCCTTTAACTGTAAACTGGCTAAGTTGTCTATGAAAGAACCCCTCCGAAGCCTCGGGTGAAGAAGCTACCACTCCGCATGGGGAGTGTGGCTCTTCCTGCCACTTCTACATAGAATGTGAGCTCACAAAATGCTCTCCCAGCCTTGCTCAACCTTGTGATTTTCGATCTTGCTGAAGAGCCTCTGCAAAGACACCCAAAATCGTGTCACTGGTTCTCGCAAATAAAGTTGAAGTTTGAATTAATAATTTTCATCTTGATGGTCTGTGTCAAACTCCACTTAGGTTTTTGTTGTCTATTGTGCCTGGCTTTTTGGGGTGAGACATGTACATGTACATATAAACATCCAGCCAGGGATGGCAAATAGGTTTTCATTCCCATGCCAGTTCTGATCCAGTCGTAGTGCCCATATTGATTAGTGATGTCTTCCAAGGGAGCAAGAGTTGGAAACAGAAAACCTGGTGCTGGGCAGTATCAATGGGGGCAGATGCCATGCTGTCTTGTTCATGCTATATGTCCTGTCCAGGCAGTGTGCTTGGAATTGAGTGAGTGCTTGGTAAATATGTGTTGAATATATAATCAAGAGTATGCATATGTAAATCAGTGGCTATATATATACTTAGTTATATGAATCACATATATAATATTTATAAATTAAGTTAATATATATGTATGTTAACACTTTAATAAGCTTTGTTTAGGATGCTGTGGTATAAGTTCCACTATTTTTTTACTTTTATAAGAGTAATTTATAAAACCCTGAGGCAATATAACTCCTTGAGGCATTAGCAAAGACATAAATTTGAACTCAACTCAAATGACAATTATGACAATTTTAGTATTCCTTTAAAAGAGATGCTTAACCAAGGTCAATTGCTGGGTGTGTTGCCATATGATTTTAAATAAAAGAAACAAGTTTTTGGGATGATATTAATGCAATATCATCTATGAGGAAAAGTGATGAGTAGGCAGAGATAGATAGATGATAGATAGATAGATAGATAGATAGATAGATAGATAATAGATATATTAATAGATATAGACAACCCTGTGGCCTTAGGTACATATTAACTGGTAATGCTTGGTAATTATTCATCTTCTAGCTGCTGGTATTAAATTAATAATAGGCTTAATGGCCATGTTAAGTAATTGATGAGACAGATCTGAAGATACCATTGAGAACACAATGCCCATATAAATGTAAATGTAGTTACATTGTAAGAGATGGGGTAATGAGAAAGATCAGTTTTAAACCATTAATTACATTATATTTCTGGAGAGGCAGCATTCATCTTCAGTGTCGTGTGCAGAATAACATTGGGGAGACTTTAGGAAGAATCTATATGGATGGCGTCTTCACGTGAAGCGTGAGGACTATGAGCACCGAGGAGAGTGTCTCCACAAAAGGCCATAAATGTGGGACTTCAGAAGACATTTGGATATTTGCCTGATTCTTTTTTAAAGTTTTCCTTTGAGTATTTAATTTCATGAAGCTATGTTGCTACATGTTGATATGTAGGAAACCAGTTACAGAGTTCAGATATCTAGTTTGGTTGTGTATAGGTTAATATGGTTCAAATCCATTTGAATATGAATATGACACAGAAAAAAATTGTGTGTGTTTTTTTTAGAAATAAAGTTGTTTTGATATGAAAATAAAGTCAGTCATGCCAGAATGTCATCATTCTTTATCTATTGTCCCTGAGAAGCATCTCTGAAGTCAAACAGGGCTGCTGAGGGGCCCAGTTGGGACTTATCCATAGAACATGTGGAGAAGGGGACATTTACATGATAAATCCTGAGAGGACTATTAAAGCATTTCAGTTGGGGCCTGGAGACTCATTGCTAACCTAAAAGACACTGCTCCGAAGATCCTTGGGGCGTTCACTCCTGTTTAGAGAGAGGCTCCTTGTAGACAGTGGTGGTAAACACCACAGTGCATGTGAAGAGATGAATCCACCTACCACATTCAGGGGACTTTTACTGTAGAGCTGGCAGAAAATCAGTTCTCTCTTGCTTGCCATGTCTCCTGAGTGCCTCCTTGTATAAAAGGTACACCTCTGTTAAAATTTGGACTTAATTGCTCCCATCTCCCCTCACCTGGAGCAGTAGTGTGATTAATCTGTCATTTGTTTGGAGCGTGTTATTTCTTCATTTGGCTTATTAAGAAAGATTAACCTGTATGCAATTGTCTTGCAAAATTATTTGCCTTGCTACAGCAAACCTATGCTAAATAAATTGTTGGCAAAGACAGAAATCAGTTTCTGGTACAACTTTTGATGCCTCCCACAAAACAAAAACAAGCAATATGTTTTTGTATAGATTGACAATGGACTTAATTGGATGACAATAAACAGCACAAAAGGCAAGAAGCATGCAATAGGAATCACGAAAATCTATTGGTTGTAGATAACGATAAAGATTTCAAACAAGTACTTTACACTATCAATGATTTGTAAAGGTAGGTGATATTTTTAAAAATGAACAAAGAAACCTAGTTTAGAAACTAGGAAATCTGGATTCATGCAATAGTAACTGTTATTTCTTATCCAAAAGTATTGGTTTCATATATGGAATGGAAATTTCAGAAAGTACAGGTTTTATAAAGAAGACTCTGGTTCACAGAGCCACTATGCAAGGGAAAAGGAAGGAAGGAAATGGAAAATATATATGCTTGGTTGTACCGAATTGTGAATTGTTAATGTGAGCCAGTGGAAAGAAGCACACAGGGTGTGGCAAAAGTAGGTTTACAGTTCTGAGTACACAAAACACAAGCTTATACCTGTATTATTATTTATTAATTTTTGCCCCACCCTATACCATCCCCTGATGACAAAATTAACCACTAACTATAAGTCCACCCAATATTCATAAGATCAGCAAGTGGAAGGAATGTGAATAGCATGGGACAAATCCCCACTGTTAGTGTTCAAGAGGCACTTCTTCAGTAGTTTTTAGTAGCATCATTTGATTTATGAAAAATACCTCATTGCAACAAAGACAGAAGTATCTGAACTTTGAACTTTGCAGAACTATAGTCGCACTAATGTTAATTTTTCCACATGGCAGACCTCACCAGGATTGAATTCTTAGTAGCCAATCCACACAAGCAGAGAAATGAGTATTGGGGATTAATTCAATTTTTTAAAAGATTAATATTATTTTATGAGAGTAGTAAATATAACATTAAAGGGATATATTTTTTAAAACCATTTTCAAATTTAAGAGGACAAACTAGATCTTTAGTATGAATTGGTCCTAAACCATCCTAAATAGACAAGATGGACTATTGATTCTCACTACTTACCTGGGGATATTTAGGGAACCACATTGTACAATTCACAAATATCAACTCAATACCTCCTCTGGGCATCTGTCTTGTACTAATACTGTGCTGGGCTCTGGGAGCAGAGACAGAAATAAATACATTTATTCCTGAACTCTTATAATTGACTAGAGACCCTCGGTCTGGCCTACACCCTCTGGCAATCAGAGTCCTCTCCGAGGATGTCAGAGAGCCAGTTTCAAACCAATCCCTGCAGGCCAAATCTTTAGTTAATCTCTTCCTGCCCTCTCCTCCCCTCCCCCCAACCCCTTCCCTTTGAGATTCACTAGTCTATTCCATGCTTCTTTGCCTGTGCATTGAGCATCTGCTCCCAGTGGTCAGTGTCCATCATAGCTACCAGCCAAACAGTTGAATGGTAGAACGTTGCTGCTTAGGCTTTCATATATAGAGCTGTTTTTATGACTGCTGAAGTACTACCCAGTACCAATGATTGTTTATTTTAAAATTTAGCCTCTCCAAACATTTAAACAAATCCTAATTGACAAGGAAGCCCAGGACTATAAGCAGAGAAGAATTAAATTTATTTTTCTGCCCCAAACCCAGTATTCATAATCCAGTGTCCACTATGGTTTGAATGAGGTCTTGGTTTCTCTTAAGGCTGACCTTTTGCCTTTCTGAGAAAACTTGTTATTCCTGCCACTGAGACTGGAGTTCTGCCCTGAAATTTAGTCCTTTTGGCTGGACTCTGAACCCATTAAGCTTTTATCAACCCTCTAGCCTCAGAGGTTAGACATACTCCCTCTGTCTTTGTACCAGGAGCTGGAACCCTCCCTAAAGCTAGAACTCCCTGGAATTAAAGCGAGAACATTCTCTACCTGCCTCCTACTCCTTTCTTGTGACTTTTCTGTTTGATTTCCTGTTCAACAGATTAAATCTCTGGGACAAGAACCCAACCCTAGTTGTCTCAGAGTCACCAGTGATCCCCGGGGAACTACCGTGTGAAACACTAGCCCTCCCCACACAGAGACCAGCCCTCCACAAGGAGAATCCCCTTAGCCTGGATTCTGACTACACCGTTTTCTTCCTCCCTTTATGTTAAGGTCCCAGCATGTCTCACAACTGAGGAGAAACAATACTTGCACACACAAAACAATTAGAAAGTAAAGCAAAGATTATCTAGTAAATAATAGAATCAATACAACCAAGGCTACATTCTGTTGTAGCCTACAGATGTCACGGGAGAATATCATAAGGAACACGTGATCTACAAATAATTAATGGCACCACTCTGCATTATGGACATTTATGCAAGATTTCTGATTGGGGTGACACACAATGGAACCTCTATGTTACTTTGGAAAAGAAATTTCTTCAGATTACCATTAAAATCACTTAGAGTCTGAGACTTTTTCACATTATAATTCCTTCTCTCAAAATGCAAAATACCTCCTAGTAGGCTTCATAATGAACATAATGAAACTTTTTAAAATAAAGAACCTAAAGGTCACTGTTCAAAACTCCAAGTTGAAGTTATTTGTGAGAGGCACTCCGTAGGGATCATTGGACTTCTCCATTCCACTTGGTTGAGATGAATGAGCATGGAGAGCAGGAGGGAGTTCATAGATGTGTTGCTATTTTTCAGCTGCAGACAGTTTTCCAGCGGCCAGGTTAACAGAGCATAACCAGTCAGATTCGGCTTTGTAGGCTGGAATTTCACAATGAAAAACAAAACAAAACATCAGAGAAACAAAGCGCAAGACTGGTTTATCCCAAACTGCAGAATCCAAAGCTTGCCATCACCTTAAAGTTTAGTAGCTTCTCATCCTATGCTATGCTGTCACCTCTTTCTTTTTTCTAATTGGAAAGCACTCTTTTAGAGAATGTTTCTTAAGTTATTATAGTATTCAGTTTTCTCCCCAAAATATCTTTATCTAACAAGGTAACTGTGAACATATATTCTCCTAAATGCAAAACAAACCATCTTGCACTAGCCAGTTTTCTCAGTGGTTAGAGCATTGGCTTGGGGACTGAAGGGTTCCAGGCTCAATTCTGGTCAGGAGCATGTGCCTGGGCTGCAGGCTTGATCCCCAGAAGGGGAGGGGGGGCGGGCCTTACAGGAGGCAGACTACAAATGATTCTCTCTCATCATTGATGTTCATCTCTCTCCCTTCTTCTCTGAAATTTACATATATATATATATATATATATATATATATATATATATATTAAATAAAGCAATCTTGTCTTACCTCAGATGGGTCTTTCTTGCGACATTGTTTCTGTGAGAAGAGCATCTTAGATGAGGACATGCAGAAGGTTTGCTCAATATTACTCTTTTTGCATTTTAATGTCAGTCTTATTATAAATCAGATGGTTATTGTTTCTTTTAAGATACCTGTATTAAACTATAAAATATTTTAAAGATCCAAGTTGTACCTAGCAGATCCGATTGCTCCGAAAGTCTTCAAAATCAATGACCAGACAAATCATTTATTATCACTTATCATCATTATGACAGGACAAATCACCATAATTAGGACTATGACAGTAAATTAGATAGGCAAGCTTCAGTTTGACTAATTCACTAATAATTAAGCAATAATTTGGGCTCCTTTGAAAATCTTCATTTCAAATGAAATTTGAAAAAGTAGACAAAAATAATTAAATGAAATGGTCTAACAAGAAACATCCTGAGTTTAACCCATTTTTACAGGCATATAGGGAAGAGGTGAGGTAGGAAGATTTTGACTGCATAGCTCACCTCTTCTCTAGATGCCTGTAAAAATGGGTTAAACTCATTTTACAGGCAAGTCACATAACCATTCCGTGCCTCTGAATAACCTTCCTCTTCTCAATGAGCTGGGAGAGGCTGAAGAGCTGGATGAGATCTTGGTGCCTGTACCTGGTCGTGGGCAGGTGTGTGATCAATGCTATTTTTCAGAATCATTGGACATTTTTTAGCACTATGTGTCATTTTAGGGCCTCAAACGTATAGAATAATATAATTTCACATCTTGCTTCATTGGACTAGATATTATACTTATCTTGAATGTAATTATCTTGCACTCCTGTAGCAGTATATCATGTTTTTTTCTAACTATTTTCATTTGAAAATTTTCAAAACTTCAGAATAGTTGTAAAACTCATAAAGGACTACCAATATATGCCTTTCAATAATTGTAAACATTTTGCCACATTTGCTTTCTCTCTCTTTCTCAAATATAAGTAGACATATACCTATATGTATATGTGTATATGTATATTTGTGAATATATTATTTTGCTATGTGATTTGAGACTAGTTGCAGATATTGTGACCCAAATACTTCAGCATGTCTCCTAAGAACAAGGATATTCTCTTAAATAGGCAAAATAATGATTATTACATTCAGTAAATTTGACATTAATTCAAACACAGTTTTCCTACAATGTTCATTATAGCACTCTTTTTTTTTTTTTTCTGATTCAGCATCAAATCCAGGATCTTGAATTATGTTTAGTTACATTGTTATTTGTTATAACATTGCTTTGCTACTTTTATCATTAGTCTCCCAGTATTGGGCTAGATTATAAACTCCTGATAACACATGATATATTTTATTAATCACTCTACTTGTGGCATAACCACATCTATTAGCACAAAAAAGGGACTTAGTAACTATTTTAAGAAAGACTAGTTGGAAGTTGTTTGTCTATTTTTCCCATATTCACTTGAGTATCAAGCAAGAAACTTGATATAGTGATGTTTTATATTTAAAAATTCTGGAAGGGACTCAGAAAGTATTTTGTCCAAATCCTTTCTTCTTAGATGAGATCCCAAAGAGTAGTTTGCCAATATCACAAAGTCAAAGAGGGCCAGAGCAGAACCAGAATCACGTTCCCAACTCCTAGGGCCCTATGCACTCTCAATGCCACACTGGCTTTCTCAGCTGCTTTCAGAATCCATTATAGACATGCAAACTGTGATTTCCTTGCTCAGCATCTCTTAATCTGGGCAACTTCACTAATGAAAAGAATAAGCATACTTTAACATCCTGCACTACCCTCTTTGGTGCGAGCCATGCGCATTTAGGAAAATAACCATGGCATGACACAACCTTTCACAATTGAGATCCATGTGGACCTCCTATCATGGGGTCTCAAGCAACACTTTTCTTTCATCACGTGGAACATGGGATGCTGTGCAGTGCTCAGCTGGAGTGTCGGAATGTGAATATCACAATCAATGGAACAATTAGCATTTTCCAAGACAATGGACACATTATTGGTTGGAAAGTAGCATGCACTTTGAACAGAGGGCCATTGAACCCACTTAATGGCTGCATCAGTCCCTTTTATGTAGGCTTAATGAACAAGGATGCACATTAGGGGGAGATTTATTTGGAAATTCATGTAAGAAAACATATTTTATTCAAGCAATATATTTTGTATGTCTCTTCCAAAACTACCCATGAAGAAAATAACGTGGGTTTTTAAGGATTGAGCAAGTTACATAACCACTCTGTGCCTCCTTTGCTGATTCTCACTGGCATACATACAAATCTGCTGACATTTTAATACAATGTCATAATAGGATATTATAATAGAACCAATATTACACGTTACTACACATTCTCTATATTTTACCAGCTTACAAAGGTAGTTTGCATCCTAAAGAGGAGCCACATTCATACTGTATTTCACAATTTTACGTTAATAAAATTATTCATTTCACAAAAAAGTTGTTAAATTGCAACCTTCCCTGTGATACGAAAGGGAAAGCAGAGTTTCTTCAATATTTAAGAATCAAAGAAATAAATTCCATTGTATCCCTGTAGTCATTAAGCAGGTAACATCTCTGGAGTACTGCTAGCATGACTCAAGCATTTCCTTTCCCTGATAATATTTATAGCCATCAATGAAAAGCTGGCCCAGGCCATTTAGTCCATAAAAAACAAAGAGCAGGGAAGGGATGTGTTTGGGAAGGGGAGAGTGAAGATTGTTGATCAAGGGGTTGATTCAATTCTAACTGAAACAGAATTTTTGGACTGGAACCCGGATTCTTTGTCTGCCAGAGTCAAAGAATGAATCCAGGGACAGAGGGTGGTATAGCAAAGGTGGAGATTGATTGAAGATCAGGTACAGACTCACACTGGGGAGAGGTAAAGGGTCCCACCGACTTCCTGTTTCCATGGTTTATAAAGGCTGCCAGTTCATGTGTCCTGACATCCTCTCTAATTGGTCAAGATTCCCTTTTGAATTGGTTACTACAGTGATTCCCAAGGCCCTCCTCCCTCATAATCCTTCCATTCCTTCTTTGCTCTCTTCCTCCTTCCTTATTTTGTCAATATAGACCTTTCTTGGCTACTTCCAGTTCCCTTGTCTCATGGAAATGTAGCTGCACCTGGCTTCCTTGTGTTATGGAGATGTACCTTCTCCCAGTCTGTATCCCTGTGTTCTTCATGGACCCCAATTCTTAAAATTCATAAGCCTGCCACACTCATTCCCCATGTCCTACATGTGGGCTTTCTTCTCCCGACCCCTTTCCCTTCTACACACATCATTGGGCCACCAGGACCTCTGTCTCCTTGCAAGGAGTCAGTCTTCACCACTCCTGACTCCAACACCCTGGCCTGGACTTCCACAAGCATCCACTTGCCCCTCCCAGTGCAGAAACACTGCTCCTCTGAATGGGCTTTAGGAATCCACCTCAGTGGACACAGACACCATCCACAGCCTGCTCAAGTAGCAACACCTGCACAGTGTCACTGCAGGTGACTATCTTCCTAACCCCACCTAAAGGCATTCAGAGTGAGAAGGAAGAAGGAATGGAAAAGAACAAAGTCTGGACTTCAGAGAGAGTCAGTGTTCTATCTAGTAATTATTTGTATCTCAAAGTGTCTTTATTGAAAATGTATTATCAGTATGTTTCTATTAAAAATCTCAGAAAGACAAGTATCCTGTCTCCACATCATACATATGTAGTTCTTAAAAAAGGATACCAAATACACTGAACTGAATAATGCATCTTCTGCGGTCTCAAAAAATTTTTAATTAGTTGAGAAAAAATTTTCTGACACCAAAAACATACCAGTTCAATTGAAATTGAACTTCACATTGTATTTTGTGAGAGCCATAAATTATGTATTATAAATTACAATGAATGAATTAGATGCATATAAGTGATTGAATTCATAAATTAAATTCAAGTATATTCCTGCAATTGTTCACATCACCTTTTTCTATTCTGGCTATAAGAAGCAAAGAAAGTTATTTTACTTCAAGATATATTAATGAAAAATCTGTAGTGAATAATGTTTTATTTTGAACTAAATCATTTCAATAGGCAGAGTGACACAATTGTGGCTTAAATCTTTGCCATCACATTGACAATAACATGTCTATTTTTTTTTTAAATGATTTGATTTGAAATGGCCATAACCTTCTGTCATAACACTGGCCACTTAAAATGAATTTCTTTTTATGCCTCAGCATTTGTAAAACTGAAGGAAAATCTATTCTTATAATAAGCCCACACTGAAGGTATAAAAGTTTTAAATAGTTGATGCCAAATATTAGAAGCCTAAGTCAATATAAGCAATGCCATTTTAATTTAATTTATAATTGGATACCTTCTAAGAATTTTAGTTGTGATTGGTTTTGGTGGCGAGGTTTTGCTATGGTTTCTGTGGGCTTATGACTTATCTAAACATTATGAAAGCCTTATCGACCAAGCACTGCATACCCACATAGAAATTAATGAAGACAATGACCTGTTTTAGCATCCAGCCTTTGAGGTGATTGGAACTTTGACAAACTGGAAAAAGAGGCGGGGGGAGGTGTAGTAGGGGGGAGAGGACTGGGAATTGGTGGAAAGAAAATGGACAGTTTCCATCTCTCTACACTCATAAACCAAAATTAGTTCTACACTCAGTTAGACCAAGGAACTGAAAATTGGAGAGGATTTACATGGAATCTATTTGGTACGGTTTGCAGTCTTGAATTGAATGAATCAGCACTTTTCTCAACATACAAGATGCTTGGACATCCTGTGTCTAAATGTTTCCTGGGGACACTGCTTTCATTGTGCGGGTCTGGAGGGAAAAGTAGACATCTTGCATCTTTCAACTATAGACTTCCCATGAATTTGAAACTTTGAGGGGCTGGGCCAATACGGGTGAAAATCTTGCTCAACTAGCGAAAACACTGAATTAGACTTAGTTGCCTTCACTGCAGAGGGTTGTGTATCTTAAAGCCCTTCTGGAAAGAAGGCTTTTATCAGTTCAGCAATGCCCCATGATCTCAGGTGTTTATTGGCCTAATGCCCCCAAATGATTTGTCCATCGACAACAGCAGCTCCACCGTTGGGTGCCCTATGCAGCCACCCGCTCTTTCAGACAGGTCTCTGCATCTCCCCAGCCTTCCTCTGCAGACTCTCTATTGCCAATTAGCCTATAACACTTATTGTGACTCTAATCAGATTAGCATGTGTTAATTACTATCTTTATTTCTGTGGCTTATTTTACACTAATTAAAGCTAGTAAAATTCCCACTGCTAACCTAATTAACAGAGCCACTCATCTTTGTCAGGTATCTTCTTTCTTGCTTCATCCACATCTTTAAACGGAGTCTGAAGCCTGCAGGTGAATCAATTAAATATCATTTTAGAAGGCAGGAGCTCTGCCCATCTCCGACAAAGGGCAAGCCTTCCTTTCCTCCGAAGCGTCTTTATGTAATGACAGCTGTGACCATCAGCACTGAGAAACTAGTCTCTTATTCAGCACCTGAAGTGGACTTGCAATAACTTAAATCTCTTCAGTCACATTCCATATCCATGATTCCAACATAATATACTAAAGTAATCATTTTAACCACAGGCTTGTCAGATAAGGAGAAAATTAAGGAGCCTTGTTTGCATTGCCGGGATGGGATTGAATTAATTGGTTGGTTTAGCTAAAAATGCAGTGGTGTGGTGAAGGCCTGGAGAGAGGGTGGGAACCAGGTAGAGAGGGTCAATGGTGAGGGGGGGAAAAAAAGATGACATCTGTAATACTTTCAACACTAAAGATGTATTTTAAAAAGAGTCTAGCTGAAACTAGTTTGGCTCAGTGGATAGAGCATCGGCCTGCGGACTGAAGGGTCCCAGGTTCGATTCCAGTCAAGGGCATGTACTTTGGTTAATTAATTAATTAATTAATTGGAAAAATAAATAAAAAGAGTCTAAATTTTCATATAGATTCAGCTTTTATTAATATATTCTGAAATAAATACAGCGCAGAGTAAGCTCAATTTACAGGGGAATTGTATTTGCAAAACTATTTGTCCAATTATCTTTTTTGAATATAATGCCCCTACAGTTGGCTTTCCTGGTGGTCTCAAAGAGCATATTTAATCCATAACAAACATTAAAACTACCCACCTAACCCTACAGCTTGGTAGCAGGTCACTAATACTTACAGGGCAGTGCCCAGACTACTCAGCTTCCTTCCTCTCCTCCCCTTTCAATCCACCTATTTGCTAAAATATCTCAAGTGTTCTCATAACAACCATGGCAGCAGAGATGCTAATGCAGATGGGGACCCACACCACATAGAGTCAGAGACAGTAATGAGTTAATTTTGACTCTTTGGATTTGAAAATAAAACTTTGTCACCCACTAAAAACATGGTAACTGCTTGATTTTTTTCCCCAGAAAACTACTGGAGAACACTTATGTGAGGTGGTCATTTATACATTATCCTAATGTCAGGATGTCCTGATGCTTGGACTTCCTTATGTAAAGAGCATTGCACCTTCAACGCAGCCCAAGGTTCAACCTTCAGAATCAACTACATGACTACTAAAATCTCTAAAATAACCCTGTTCTAAAAGTAAATAATGTTAAGTTAGGAAGGGGTGGAATTGGGGTTCCCAATTATTCTTATTGGGGAAATAACTGGTGTTCTTTTGGTTTGCCCAAAGTTTTATGATCCTAAGGAAAATCATAGGGAACCATTTTGTTTCTCTTTAACTTTAGTCTCCAGTTCCTAGTGTTAGCTACTGAATAGAAGGTGGGCTGTATGGATTGGGAATCTGTAGAATATAGAGTAAATTCCAATGACCAAACACTTGCTTTGAAATAGCTGGTTTGGTAAACTAGTTTGATTCACCAGAAACTTGGTTCTCTTCACATTCAAATCAGCTACTTCCTCCCTATTGTTGAAGACTGTAGTGGGTTGACCCCAGTTCTGCCTTCAATTTGTCCATGCATCCCTGTACTCATCTTCAGTAGAACTCTTCCAAGTTGACTCTGTTATGGCATTGCCACTCGCATTGACCAACAGACAATTAGCAAAGTAGAGATAGTAGACTTGAAAGCCTTCCCTGTTGATGTTGTTGGCACCCTGCTGCCATGGAAACAAGCTCAAGCCAGTCAGATGGATAATGAGAAACACATAGCCCAATCACCCACCATTGCCCCCACTGACATCCAGTTAATCCCCAGAGGCAGAACTGCCAAGATGACTGGCAGCTGACTCCAGACACATTACAAAGAGCACAAGAAAAAACTGCCCGGTTCAGCACATCTCAAATTGCTGACTCATAGAAGTGTGAGTTAAATAAATGGTTGCTCTTTTTAAGCCACTAGTTTTGAGGTCTATTATATTGCAAAAGCTAACTTATACAGGAGTCAATAAAAAGAGCCTAACATTTACAGAGCCAAAGATGATCCCCTTTTTCATTACTTTTTTTTTTTCAGGAGTGGAGATTAAACCGTGGTCTATAGTGGGAGGAGTAATACTTGGCTAATGATTTAGTTTCATTTACAAATGGAGAATATTGCATTAGGACTTTCATTACTCAACTTCAAATCTTGCTCTAAAGCTACAGTAATCAAGGCAGTGTGATTAGTATAAAGGCTGACATGTAAATCAATAAAACAGAATAGAAAGTTCAGAAATAAAAACTTACTATATTTATGGTCAATCAATTTTTGATGAAGAGCAAAAGAAGTTCAGTGGGGAAAGGATAATATTTTAACAAATGGAATTGGAATAATGGGATATCCATATGCAAAAAATTGCGATAATAATAATCTTAAGTCACACACCATATCCAAACGGCAACTCAAAATGGAGCATGGAGTTAAATGTAAAACATAAAACTAAAAATTGTAATGGAAACATGAGAGAAAATATTTTTTAAATTGGGTTAGATAAAGATTTCTTAGATATGCCACTAAAGTAATGATCTATAAAACAAAATTAATAACTTGGACTTCATCAAAATGTTTAAATTTTTGTTTTTCAATAGACACCACCAAAATTAAGACAAGTGACAGATGATGGAAAATATTTTCAAATGATATATATCATAAAAAACTTATTCAGCATATATAAAGAGCTTCTACAACTCAATAATAAAAAAATGAACAACCAAATTAAAAAATGGATAAAGCATTTGACTAGACATTTGTCCCAATAAGATATATACATGTCCAATATACACATGAAAAAAATGCTCATCATAAATCATTAGGTAAGTGCCAATCAATACTACAACAAGATACCTTTTATACCTACAAGCATTGGCAGGAGAAACTGAACCTTCAATATTGCTGAAGGGAAAGTAAAATGATAATCACTTGAAAAACTATTTCTATTTCCTAGAAAAAGCAAAATATCAACTTATATGATACAGAAAGCTCATTCTTGGTCATACACTCAAGAGAAATGAAAACTGACATTTACACTAACACTTGTACCTGAATGTTCACAGCAGTGTATTCATGATAGCCAAAAATTGGAAAATGCCCAAACATCTATCAACTGGTGAATTAATTAAAAAAAAATCCCAATATGGTATACCATGCATTGGAATAATATTTATTCAGCAATAAAATGACACAACTACTTAACCATGCTATAACACAGATGAACTTCAAAAATGTTATGCTAAGTGAAAGAACCATTCAAAAGAGACCCCATATTGGATTATTTGATTTATATAAAACTTTTAACAAAAGCAAATCTATAGAAGATAAAACAGACATTTCTTTCCTGGAGCTGGGCCTGGAGAGGGGATTGTCTGCAACGGGGCACAGGAAACGTACTGGGTGATGGGAACACCCTAACACTGGGTTGTAGGAATGACAGTTTCATTAATTCACTACAAAACGTCGATCTGTATCCATACCTACATTTTCAGGTAAGTAAATAAATAATCTCTATATATAAAAGGCTAAGTGGCCAGCAACTGGCGGACCAGCCAGTAGGTATGATGCACACTGACCACCAGGAGGCCAAGCAACAGCAACTTTGCAGAGTGCCCTCTCATACTCTGAGACCCTCAGGTGATGTCAGACTTCTAGTTTCCACCTGATCCCCATAGGCCAGGCCAAGAGACCCCACCTGCCGGAGGCCCCTGCTCACTCCGCAGACACCCTTTGATCCCCAGTGCCACCCAGGTGCAGTCAGCTGGAGCGGGACCATGGGAGGTTGGCTCCAGGACATGTCTGGTCTGGCCCCTTGTAATTAATTTTCTTTCAATGGTCACGAATCTGTGCACCAGGCCTCTAGTACTTTAATAAAACTCGATTGTTTAAAACAAACTGTAGATTCCCTCTTGAAAGAGAGAAAGGGAAAAAGGAATTGGCAAATGCCTGAATAAATATGATTTGGAATTCAACTATGAATAAAATATAGTTTCAAAGCACTGACTCACCACGATGCCTCTCTGTATCTATGCCTACTGATGATCAATGTCCTGAAATGATAACACTATTCTTTTCTTTTGGCATTTCTTAGGAAAATGAAATGAAAACTTGCATGACGTAATCACTCCGAACGATGTGGGGTGTGGAGGGGGAGATTGGGCAGCAGAGAACTCACGCCTGCGCACAGTGTGTCTGAAGGCTAGCAGGAGGGGTGATGTATGCAAAAACCAGGCCTGGGCTGACTCAGGCTGTGACCCTATCTCTGTCCCCAGTCCCCTCCTCTGTCCAGGTTCTCAGCTTCTAAGTCACGTGAGGAAGGCGAAGGTGGTCCTGACCCAACATATGGTTCCGTTTTGCAGGTCTGGTCCAGCTGTTTGAAAACATACTGTTTTCAGTAACACGCTATTTATCATTTTTCCGTAGAAGTTTGAAAAGGGGGAAAAACATTGACATTTTTCTGATTTCATTGTACTTTCTCTCATTTGAGAAATAAACTGTTTTATTACTTTACAATGGAAAAAGGAGATGGCACCCCGTTTTTGTTTTACGACATCCATAAGAACGTGAATTTCTTATGACAAATTAAATCTGGCAAGGATTAGGGAGAGAACTTCTCCCCCTAAGTGATCACACAGTTTAAAGCGATGTCAATAGGTCAACCAAACCAGCTCTCGCCAAAGACAGACTGTGCTGAAACCACACCCAGACAAATGAAAGTTTGTCCTATTTTTAAAGATTTCCAGGGGAGATGATCATAGGAATTTTGCCCCTGAAGGCATGTAGTCTGTCTGGGAAATTCATTTTTCATAGGAACACGGTAGAAACAAAGAGAACACAACCCTCTGGCTGCCAAATCCGAGGATTTTTTATTATGATCATCATCATACTGAAAATACAAAGGACGGAGCGGGAGATAAAATTCATGCACCGTGTCTGGTGTGTTCCAGATTAATGAAACAGACCCTTATGTTTTATTAAGGTTAAGTAAGCGAGCCCAGCCAAGCCGACGTGCGCATTTTAATTTGGGGAATTTCAACAATAATAAGGCTGCTGAACATAAAGAAGTTAAAGCCAAGAACTGCTTCCTCTAGAATCCTGCTCTGCTTTTCCCCAGGTAGCCCGCCAAAGGAAGTGCGGCTTAGCTAGGGAGAGCAAGTCTCATAAATGTAAAGTATTTATGGGGCGTCCCCAATTATTATTCCGAGATACAGAACATCCTCCAGCATAAATGGGAAAGTTAACTCACAAGTGGTTTAAAACGAGAAAGGCTGAGTAACAGAAAAGTTATTTGAATATATATATCTAAACTATAAATAAGCTCTGGGCATATTTTAATTTAAAAGAAGTCAATGCTTTTCTAAAATAATTTTAATCACTCCAAGAGCCCATTGCCATTATGAAGTGAGCCTCATTCTTTTTCTAATTAAATGTGATCATTTGCTCAAATTGCCCTCCTCTCTGTGACTAATGGGCCAAACTGACCTCATGGGGGGAAAACTAACTTCCTAAAAATGAAGATTTCCCCCACTTCCAGTTGTGATTTAAACACACACACACACACACACACACACACACACACACGAGAGGAGAGGCACAGAGAACCAGTCAGCTTGAAAATGCCCCATGGGCAGTGAGAGAACAAGCTTATTCCCCCACATCTGGGGCTGGGGTTCACTCAGTGGCACAGGAACAGCCCATAAGAAGCCTGTCTTCTGCCTGAAGGAAGAGCTAGCTTGCTGTAGCTCAGCCTAGAGCAGGGCCTCTGAGCTCCAGCAGAGGGCGCTCTGCAGAGTCCCCAGTGGATTCTCCTCCCAGTTCCTTCCTGTCCTTCAGCCCCACCCAAGTGGACAAGAGCTAATATATAAATACATGAATAAAGATTCCAAAGTTGAGTTCTGTCTAAGGTAAACATTAACCCTTATCTCTCCTACATTTGCCATCTCACCGGAAAGATATTAGCATAAGAATTACCCGTCTGACTTCCTTATAAGTCATCTATCTATGGTATCTTTAAAGGAGAAAAGGAGCATGCTGGGAGCAGGGGACGCCAGCCAGTCTGCAGTGCTGGGTGGATGAAAAGAAGCGGCCTTCCAGCCCGTTGCTCTGGGACAATGCCAGTGTCTTTATAACTCTCTCAGCCAGAAAGCAACCCAGGTGGCTCTACCTTTAAGAAGGAATGAGGAACATGGGGCTGTATATATCCTTTCAAAGCGGTGTTTTGGATTTCTTCAGATAAACCTTCAGAAGGGAATCACTGGCTGATGTGGCAGATCCATTTTCAATTTTTTGAGGAAGCTCACGCTGCCTTCCACAGTGGCTGCACCAACCTGCATTCCCACCCACAGTACATAAGGGCTCCCTTTTCTACACAACCTTGCCAACACTTGTTATTTGTGAATTCATTGATCATAGCCATTGCCAACCCATGTGCCTATCAATAGATGAGTAGGTAAAAAAAAAACTAAAAAAAAAACACGATGGTACATATATACAATGGATTATCATTGGGCCATAAAAAAGAATTAAATCTTAACATTTACAACAGCATGGATGGACTAGAGGATATTATGTTTAGTAAAACAAGTCAGTCAGAGAAAGACAAATACCATATGATCTCACCCATATGTGGAATTTAAAGATTAATAAACAAACAACAAAATTGAAACAGATTCATAGTTACAGAGAGAGAACCGGTGGTTGGTTGCCCAAAGAAAAGGTGTGTTGGGGCACTGGGTGAGAGTTGAAGGGATAAAGAAGCACAAATTGATAGTCACAACATTGTCATGGGGAAGTAAATAAAGCATAGAAAATCCAAAATAATAAAAGCAAACTATGCAAATTGTCCCCTCCACCAGGAGTTCCTCTGGGAATTTGACCAGAGGGCAGGGCCAGCATGAGGAAGTGAGGGAGGCCCCAGCCAACAGCCAGCAGCTACTATGCACCCTACCAGTGCACATATTTCATGCACTGGGCCTCTAGTATAGTTAATAATATTGTGATAACTATGTATGGTGCCAACTGGGATACTGGAAATATCAAGGTGAATACTTTATAGAGTATAGGGTTGTCTAACCACTAAGCTATACACCTGAAACCAATACATAATAATTTTTTTTTAAAGGGAATAGGAAACCCTGTAGATGTGGTCCTGGGAAGATAGGTGACTCCAGTGAGGATGTTTGTGACCACAACCAACTCATGTCCAAGAGTGAAGGAAAATAGGGCTTCCTTTTGCTCACTTGGGATCCCAGAGGCTGTGACCTCATATGTATCCTGCCCGGTGGACTAGACAGAAGTCTCCTTAAAATGACAGGCATTGGGGCATTTGGTATGTGGACTTGGCACTCATATGCCTTTTTCATGGGCACAGAAACAATGTTCCCAGGCCAGTCTTAAGCTACAACAAAGGGAACTATAGAGTTCTTATGAAAAATATGAGTATTAACTGGCATGGAAATGTTTGATTGCCTTAAAAGTAACAGCATTCAGCGCAGAGGAAAACCAAAGATAAATAATTGGTTTTTATGAGTTCCATCATCAAGCACTTTTTTTTCTAGAAAAGAGAGAACTCATTGAACAGAGAAGGGCATAGTCTCTTTGGAGTTTGGTTAATTCACTGAGGATTTGAATAAGGCTTCATAACTCCAGATTAAAGCTAGAAGAACATCAATATAGAGAAAGGATAAAGCAGAAAGGGCAGGAATTACAGAGATTTTTGGTTAGCTGCAAAGAAGAGTTCTCTATAATAAAAGTGACAAAAACTTTGCTAATTTTAGATGAGGGTTCCTAAACATATCCCACAAAGTCTTTAAACACAAAGGAAATGGTATGTTTAAGCCAGGAGCTAGAATCTCTCAATTAAAATGAGACTGTGTGCTCTTATAAGTTAAACATTATGATATATGCCTTGCATAAATCTTCTGTCTTAAACTTCACAATACTCATTTGAGGTGGTTTTCACTATTATTATTTTCAGACAAAGACACTGAAAATTAGAAAGGTGAAATAAGTAACCTCATATATTTGATCCCATGATTACAAGAGCAAGGATTTGAAACCTGAGTTTTCTTGATGTTAAAAACTTTGCTTTTCTATTTCTCTCTGTGATTTGTAAAGGTTTGGGTTTTGATAAGTATTTTATAGGCCTCTGCTGGGGACATTTGCTATGGCCCGGACTAAACAAGCTTAGCCTGTGAGAGGCAGGGACTTTGGCAATAGCTGAAGTCAGAGCTCTCCCTCTAGAAGTTGAGAGCTGAGAGTCAGTGCCCAAGGATGAGCATGAGCCTGCAGAGCTAATTGTGAGGATTCCAGATGTGACTGACTTCTGGGTTCCTTCCCTCCCTCCTTTACTCTCTCACTCTATCATTGAGTCTCAATACACAGGAAGGTTCAAGGTGCTCTCCATCTTAGATGGGCTTCCCTGGAAAACAGGTCTGAGATGGAGATTTACAGGCAGGACGTTCATTGGAAGTTTCCTGTAAGATTGATACCCAGGAAGAATTCAAGAGAGTAGGATCCGGTAGATGGAAGAGTTGGAGTGTGAGTTGCAGCAAAGGCTTGCCAATCCTTTGGCTGCCAGCACTCCCAGAGTTGGTAGAATAAATAAATATCTCTCTGTTCTAATGGGCGGGTACTCATGGCTTCCACAACAACGAAGCCTTCTGGGCATCCTCTTAGACCAGCTTGACTCAGCAAAGCAGAGACATGATTAATTCAGCAAGCATGACATTCTCTGAGCCAACGGCTGCCCGCAGTGGAAGGAGTAACCCTAGCTTACTCAGAGCCATGATTTCCAAGAAGCAATGCCACACCTACGAAGTGCTGCCTTCCTTAAAAACCCAGAAATAAGGCACTAGCAAGGATTTTACTGCACACATTGATAGAATTGATGGAGGGTGGTGGTCCACACTCAAGTTAGAGATGCTCTGTGCAAGGGGACATGGCACCCAGCCCTCTCTTTGGCCCAGTGCTTATGACAAGAGCACCCAAGAAGGGGACAAATGGAGGAAAAGGATTTGGTATCAACCCAGCGTGAGCTAGGAGATCACAACCTGACAACGTTGTGAAAAAGGAAGTGACTCTCTTGGTTAAACCTACTCCTATATGTGACACTAAATGTTTTCTCACTTTATTTTATTAAAGAGAGTGGAGTATTTCACTCCCTTATTGTTGGGCTGCTTTCACTAGCTACTTCCAAAGACCAGATGTTAAATCCAATTACACCCTAAGATGCTTTGGCTGCAAGTGATGGCTGTAGATGACTAGAGAGCTTTCACTCATTCAATAAAATTTTATTATACACCTACTATGTGCCAAGCACTATTCTAGTCACTGGGAACAAAAACTTTATTGCAATAGTGTTTCCTGACATCAAAATGTACAACTAGTGACCCGGTGCACGAAATTTGTGCATGGAGGTGGGGGTTCCCTCAGCCCAGCCTTCACCCTGTCCAATCAGACATCCCTTTCACAATCTTGGACCACTGGCTCCTAACCACTCACCTGCCTGCCTGCTTGATCACCCCTTACTGCCTCTGCCTGTCTGCCTGAGCACCCTTAACTGCCTCTGCCTGCCTGATCACCCCCAAATGCCCTCCCCTGCTGGTCTGATCTTACCCCCAACTGCCCTTCCTTGCCAGCCTGATCACCCTTAACTGTCTCTGCCTGCCTGATCACCCCTAATTGCCCTCCTCTTCAGGCCTGATCTCCCTCCCAACTTCCCCTCTCTGCAGCCAATTTGGTTCTGATTGGTAGGTTTCTATGCCACTCAGCATCAAAAGCTCCGCCTCCTTGGAAGCCATTGACTCCTCCCAGTTCACCCAGATTTGGTTCTGATTGGTCAGTTTCTATGCCAGTCAACATCTCTGGGCCTATCAATGGGGCATGATCAGAAAGGCAGTGCTGATCAGTAGCCCTAGTGGAGGCTTGGAGAGAAACAGAGGCACAGCTGCTGTCCTGGCCAGAGAGAAAGAGAGGGGCAAGTGCTGATCAACAGCTGCCACATAGGCTACGGATCAGATCCTGCTTCTCTCTTCAGGCCTCTCTCTGGGCCTGATTCACAGCCCCCTCAGCAGTTAGTGCTGGGTCACCACAGCAACTCAGCTAACTGAGTTCTGGTTGGTCGAGCCTCCAGTCATGAGGGAGCCAGGATTTTTATATATTAGGATTTGATAGATTCTACAATAGAGTTGCATACCAATTGCTATAGGAGCCCAAAGGAAAAAGTAATCAGACAGGCATGACAATAACAGACTTAGAAGTGATGGCCAGTGTGGTACTGGATACAGGGACTATAGTTGGAACTCCATGGGCCCTGGAGTCTAGCAGCTCTGCCTTGTTAGCTTAAGCTTGTGCCACTGCTATGTAGGTGTCATCCTGGCAGGACAGCAGGGGAATTCTGGGGGGGGGGGGGGGGGAGGGGGGAAGGGGGAGAGATAAATACTCAAGTAAGGTATATAGTAGGTCTTGTGAAATTATTTTCTACAAGACCTAAACAGAACTTGATATTTTCCTTCAAATGGTTATTAAAAAAAAAAATTAAAGAAGAAGAAGAAGAAGAAGAAGAAGAAGAAGAAGAAGAAGAAGAACAACAACAACATAAGGAGAATTAAACCACCAAATCCTTTATACTCTTCTTTCTGTTGTAGCAGCCTTTCTGATTTACACACACCTTATTATCAACAAAAATTGACCTTGATTTCAAATTCACAATTTAATAACTCACCCACACTTACTCACTGCCACCCTCTACTCCCCTAACCCCCAAACAGCTATATTTTTAAGAAAGAGAATTATTCAACAGCTTATTTTTTGTTTAGGGTTTTTTAAATGGCAGTTAGCAAACAAGAAAGGACTCAGCTCTTTGGAAAACAATGTAGTGTCTGGCTACATGTTTATTCTGCCACCTAGGAAATTTTTTTTCAGATGGCTATCATGGATTACACAGACTTCCGAAGCTCCCTCCCACCAGGCCTGGCATTCCTTTCCTGGGCAAGTACAGTAAGTGGAGGGAGAGAGTGTGCTATGGAAGGTTAGAGACAGGGAGTAATGTCCTTCAAGGCTGCCAATAGATCCCTTCATCACTAGTGGCCTAAAAGCAAGAGAATACCATCATCCATTTTCCATCCAAGATGGGGGAAATTTGGGGTATTCAAAAATGGAAAAAGTGATATAGGAGTATTTTTAACTTCAGATAATATTTAACATAGAGGGGAAAGAAATAGGGGAGATGAGGAAGTGTTTCTACTGGTTTAAAACCTTGCATGAGGCTTTCAAAGTTGTGCACTTCTAAAAATTGGGGACAGCTTTCCAGTAGAGTTCTAAATAAATGCTTAGTGACTGAGTGAATTAAATAAATGCTATCTGTATAAGAACACTCATGTTTTCATTCTGTACTGTTTGTTATTTCATTCCTATGAAACAAGGTTTCCAGAGAGTGAACATTTGCCAAGAGATGATGGACAGCTATTTGAAGATGTGCTCCTGTGGAGTGCCCACTTTGTAGAGAAAGAGCTAGCCTGGCCCACCACTTCAACGAGAGCTGTGATCCGTGTTCCCAGCAAGCATAGAGCAGTGCTCCCCTTCCCTCCTGCTGTCCTCATTACCCATGTTCCATAGACACGATGGATCTTTGCCAGGCCTTTGTTTCCTCATTTTGTTCAGGGACCGGGTTGGACATAACGTTGTCTGTGTCTTGACAATCCTTGGAAATATTAGCTGAATCTGTTTCTTGCGCATGTTTTACCAATAGGACATAATGACTGTATCAAGACGATGGTAGTGACTGAGAGAACACGTATTGGAGTCGTCCCAGCCTGCTGTAAAACCTGGGATCTGTCACCCTGAGCTACATGACCCCTAGATACCATTTAATTTCTCTAAGCTCGAATTTCCTCATTTGTAAATTACAGATAATAAGCCCTAATTCAAACGTATTCTTACTGTGCAAATCCAATCAGACAATGTTCATGGAACACTTAGCACAGCGTCTGACATCTATTAAGTGCAAAATAATTGGTATCTGTAGATATCTTAAGACAACAAGTAATCACATTTTATTGACCGCATCAGTTAGGATTTGATATAGCTGCCTCTTGGGGGAAATATTAGCTGTGCTCACAGACAATGGATATGAACTTCTCTCCATCAAAACGCAGCACAGAGCAGGCCTCCAAGACAGATGTGGGGACTCTGGGGTGTCATTAAGGGAAACCCGGGATCTTTCCATTCTCTGAACAATGGCTTTTATTGTCAAGGTCAGCTGTTGGTTCAAGGTGGCTTCTAAAGCTTAAACTTGGTAATCTGAGTCTTGGGCCTAAAAGAAAAGAAATGAAAGACAGGCAAAAGGATCCCTTGATACTAAGTGAGCTCCCTTTAAGCTACCTTCTCAAAGTCCCTGCAGCTCGTATGCTTCCACTTCCTTCACCTGATTGTAGTTACTCACCCCAGTAGGTATGCGACAAGAACACTCAGAAGTGTGGTTCTTCCCCCCCCCCCCCCCCCCCCCGGGAAAAAAAAATGTGCCCAGTTAAAAATAAAGGGAAAGATAGTGCTAGAAAAGGCAACTGACAGTCTCTGCCCCATGGATGAGAATATTACGCAGATCAGACAGAGCGTGTGAGGGTTGATGGAAGACGCACATGAGCGATCCCTCAGTTCCATCAATCATTCTAAAGGTGAGTAAGCTCTCACCCAGGGAGATGATAAGATGGATGGAGGATCACCTGGTGAAGCAGTGGCTGTGCCCAAATAGAACTCAGACCTATTGACTTCCAGTTGGTCAATGTTCTTTCCATCAAATTCATTGTCTTCCTAATAAATGACTTTGGTTTATTTTTTAAAATCCCCAAATCCCATTTTAAGTATATTGCCTAAGTCAGTATTTTAAGGCTTTCAGTTCTTATTTTATTCACGTTAACAGCTGGTCACTCTCCAACATAAAATGTACTTACCATTGCAAACACTGTTTGTAATCACTTAATAGCCCCTTTACCAAAAGCAATAAATACAATTGTCCATTGCTCTATAGATATTCTTCTCTAAGCCTTTAATTATTTTGTTACTCTCCCCTGAGTCCATTTCATTGTTCTTTCAGTCAGAAGTGTATCCTACAAAAATGTAGTTTGCCCTTCCTGGGGTTATAGCCCACAGAAACAAGAGTCTGTAATTTGCAAGCTTGTGTTTTTATTAAAGAAAATTTGCTTCACAGGGTCCTCTCTCATTTAACTAAAATCTATAAAATACTGGCATGTTATTTAATATCTATGCACTCCTCAGGGTCTTTTCAATAGGCTTTTAGGGAACTTTATATATATATATAGAAGCTATGTATTTTTTAAAGCATACTACAATAGTACATGGACACAAGCAGTGAAAGACTAGAATTTAAGTCCACTCCAGTACATTTTAAATGAATCCTAAGTTAGAGTGAATTCTTTAGCTCCTAACTAAAGAGGTTTTAATTACAGACAAAGAATAAAGAGCATAAAAGTAAATGTGGCATAAGGCAAGAAATCATCATTCTCTAGTTGGGAGGAAACTGTGCTTGAAAAAAATCTCTGTGCAGTCCCATTAGCTTGCCATACCTTCCAGGCATGATTTCAAAGAGAATCGTAAGAATTCCCTTCCTCTCTTTAGAAGCCTGGATTTACCTCAGTCACAGATTCCTTTGAAAATGATTTAGTAAGGAATTCCACATTTTAGAAACATGTCTTCTCATGGGACAATGTTGGTCCTAAGTTGGTAAATGAAAGAAAAAAAAAGACAACAGGCTTTAAATGGAGTCTAGAAAAAGATCTCTTTTTACAAATAATATATATAAGCATGTATATATTAAAAGTTCTAGAAGGATCCCTCCCCCTTTTCTTATCTATATATTTTTAAGAATATGTACAGTTTTTCTAAGCAGAAAATAAACATATTTTTATATTTTAATTTTAAATGACATACTTACTTGATAACAAACAAAGAATTTTGAAATAAATAAAATAGACTAATTTCCAAATGCACATTTTCATGAATAAACATAATCCATTCAATGACAGATTTATGTTGTGTGGACAGAAGATTGTAGGAAAGTTATGGCTCCATTTACTCAACAAAACATTTACTTCTTTCAAGGTATCAGGGTTTGGTTATTTTTTTTTTTTTTTAATTTTCAGGAATAAGCTGTTTTGATTTCCAGCTGTTCGTATGATGGTACTCTTACTTTTCCTCTGGCAAATTGAGAAACAAATACACAACAAAACAGTAATGAATTTATACTAATTTATTAGCATTTAAAATTAAATTTGTCTATTTGAAAATTAGTAGCACAAGTACATAGCATATATTATTTATTCAATCCATAAATGATGACAATTTTCTTGGCATATCTTGATTGATAACCATTGACAATAATTCCAAATGGCCAGGGACCTGAGACCCAGAGACTGGGAACATCTGGTATACCCATTCAGTTCTTGCCCTCTCCAGTGTGTGCACTACCTAAATTATCCACACCTTTACTTCATAAAAGGAATTTCCCCAGAAGTCAACCTTATCCTTATACCTTCATTCTCCTTCTGCTCGAACTTTATATCACATGCTGGCCCCCTTTCTCTGCCAAGTAGCAGGAGATAGTGATAGGAGATGGAGACCCCGAAAAAGCCCAGAGAATTGAGAGAGAGAGAGAGAGAGAGAGAGAGAGAGAGAGAGAGAGAGAGAGTGTGTGTGTGTGTGTGTGTGTGTGTGTGTGCTGGTCACTGGAGAATGTAGCTTCTCTTCTTGGTATAGCCATCACTTACTTGTTTATACATATGCATGAATGAGCAGGAGACCAGCTGCCAAGACCCAGGCTGTATCATTCCCTCCTGAGGGCTGGCCACTGACCACTGTGTGCTGAGCAGAAGGCCATGTCCAACTCCCACAGGCAGGCTTGCCTAGAGCCCAGCCAGACCCATAGATTGTTCATTGCCTCCACCTAGAACCTTTCCAGAAGAGGTGAGTAAGACTTTCATCAAGCTCTAGGACCTATACCTAACTTTATCTACTTGCCTTCCTGTAAGGGTGAATGCTCAGAATTATGGGATTGGGATGTCCAGAAGCAAATGCATCATGTGAAATACTTCAGAGACAGAGTATAGAGATTTTATGGAGGAGAGAAGAGAACTAAGTTCAGAATAGGCTCCACCACTGTGTTCATTTTCTGGTGTTGCTGGCAGGGGAGGGCAATTGGAGGCAATCAGGCCCCATCAGGGGAGGGCAGTTGGGGTTGACCAGGCTGGCAGGGGAGGGCAATTGGGAACCATCAGGCTGGCAGGGGAGGGCATTTGGAGTTAATCAGGCCCAGCAGGGGATGGCAGTTGGGGCTGACCAGCTCGGCAGGGGAAGGCAGTTATGGGCGATTGGGCTGGCAGAGGAGGGCAGTTGGGGGTGATCAGGCCAGCAGGGGAGGGTTAGGGGGCAACCAGGCAGGCAGGCAGGTGAGGAGTTAGAAGCCAGCAGTCCCAGATTGTGAGAGAGATGTCCGACTGCCAGTTTATTGGGCCTAAACCAGTAGTCGGTCATCCCCTGAGGGGTCCCAGATTGTAGTGGGTGCAGGCCGGGTTGAGGAACACCCCCCACCCGTGCATCAATTTTGTGCACCGGGCCTCTAGTGTGTATATATATATATATATATATATATATATATATATATATATATATATATA
Organism: Pipistrellus hanaki; assembly: GCF_964339955.1. Taxonomy (NCBI): domain Eukaryota; kingdom Metazoa; phylum Chordata; class Mammalia; order Chiroptera; family Vespertilionidae; genus Pipistrellus; species Pipistrellus hanaki. The sequence goes on along the minus strand of NC_140505.1, from coordinate 8,177,192 downwards.
TATATATATATATATATATAGTACTGACTTACATGATTATGGAGATTGAGAAGTCCCCCCAATCTTCCATCTGCAAGCTGGAGGTCCAGGAAAACCAGTGGTGTAGTTTTGTGGCCTAAAAGCTGGAGAACTGATTATACAGATGCCATTCTGGGTTTGAAGGCCTGAAAGCCAAAAGCATTAAAAGGAGTAGAGATTGATATCTGGGATCAAGCTATCTGGAGGAAAGCAAATTTAACCTTCCTCCACCTTTTTGTTCTATTAAGCCCTCGATGGAATGGATGATGCCCACTAGTACTGGGGAGGGCCATCTGCTTTACTCAATACATGAATTCAAACACTAATCTTTTCTAGAAATACCTTCACAGATGCACTAAGGGAAATAATGCTTAACTAGCTTAGACTTCCCTTGGCTCAGTCAAGCTGACCCATGAAATTAATGATCACACTACTATGAGATATTTTATATTCTGATAGACTTTTTATATTCTATAGATATATAGCATATAATTTCTGAGTTGCAAAAGAGTCTATATTTTACTATTAATGGAAATAAAATAAGCAATTCTTTGTCATGTATACCTGATTTTTTTTTCTTGGAAAAACAGTATTTATACTGATGAATGGAATTGGTAGACTCTAATTTCTACCTTTACTAATATATTCCTGAATAAACCATATTAATCCTATTTATCTACCTTTTCATCTTTTGCCATGTAAGGTTGATTTGTCCTATTCTAATTGTAGCAGATCAGTCCTGAATTATTAAAGTCCAAATGGACATGTGGCCATTGAGTTCTGTTATGCAAAAATCTATAATTCATAAGGCATCTGCTTGTGCAGGTTGGAGGTGGTGATGGTTGTTGGGTACATGGCACAAAACTCAATGGGCTACCAAATACACATCACATCACACAGCTCAGATTTGTTGATTAAAATTGGATGTAAAATAAGAGAATTAGAAGGCATTGATACATTTTCATCATTGTAAATGGTGATTCAATATTACAGAACCTAACTACTCAACATTTATGTAATTCATTTTTTATTATATTCTGAAAGTCAAAGGCTTTTAGTCTATCAGAAATTGGCAAAAACCCTTTAAAACATTTTCTTTTAAAACTAACTTACTATAATTATGATTTATAGTCAATACTAAAAACTTTAAAAGAATCAAATTCATAAGATAGTAGAATGTAGTAAAAGGAATTTAAGATTTACAGCAAAAAATAACCAAATTTTGGCTCTGATTATGATGCTAATAAGCTGTGTTCGTTAAGACAAACAGTTTTATGTCCCTGAACCTCCATTTACTCATTTATAAAATATGAATTATGTTGCCTCTGAACGATTATTGCCATAAGTAAACTAAATATTGTACACTAAGTGTTTTATGAATTGCAACACAAAAAAACTAAGATGTTATGAAGACCCACCATGAGCCATAACTTACCTACAAGTACATACTTTGTTAATTATATATTCATATGTACATATATATTTCAGTAGTTTAATTTTTTGGGGGTGTTCTTAAAATGAAAAGTTGTTATAACAAAACTCTTTTGTAGCCCCAGAAGACATCTCTAAACTTACTATGCTGGTAAAGGTACTATTGGTACTATAACATCTGCAGAAATACCAACTTCTAGACATGAAAGCAACTACAGAAAAAAGAGTGTGATTATAGTGTTCAAGTGGGTGAAATGAATGACATCAAAGTTGACCATTTTATTTGGTGTAAAAATAGTGTAAAGAGTAGTTACAGAGACATTTACTTGACTGAGAGAGTGGCAGAGAAACCTGAGGAGAAAATAGCAATTTAAACCAAGAAAGCCTACAAATGTGTCCACTTAGTACATATACAGTGTTTTAACAGTTCCCCAATTTTTTTTTTATCCAAATGTCTGTTTTTAGAAAGTTGACATAAGATTTTATCATAATGTGGTATGCTTAAATTTTATAAAATTAAAAAGGGACTAATAAGACTTAAGTATGCAAATGTTTATCAAAAAATCACTCATAATAACAGCAAAAAAGGAATACTGCATAAATGCCCAATTATAGTTTAGAGAAATAAATTATCTTTTTATATAATTAACTAGAGGCCTGGTGCACGAAATTCATGACTACTACGTTCCCTAGGCCTGACCTGCGATCAGGGCCATCTTCCCCAGCTACCAGTTGGGAAGATGGCCCCACCACCCACCACTACCCACCCCCAGTTCCCCATTCGCCATGGGGCGATCAGAGCCTGCTGGCCAGGGGGAGGGACCAAGAGGTGGTCAGTGAGCTTCATAGTGACTGGTCAAGCGGTCATTCTGGTAGTTCCACCATTAGGGTCAATTTGCATATTACCCTTTTATTATAAAGGATAAAGGCCCAGTGCACAAGCGGGGGCTGGCCGGCCTGCCTTGATGGGGGCCCTGGATCAGGGTGGGGGTCCCCACTAGGGGGTGGGGGTGGCCGAGGTGAGGGGTCCTGTAGTCATTCTGGTCTCTGGTCATTCTGGTCATTCCACCATTTCAGTTGCTGGGCTGGGCTTTTATTATATAGGATATATATAATACTTCCATTAAATACACTGTATAAAAATGCTAAATTATACAATTGTATGTTCTGTTTAAACTTTAAAAATAAAATTAAATACATATAAAATTAAAAATAAATGTATATATACATATTTTGCCTAAAAAGATTTAGACCAAAATAGAAATAGTGGTTATTTTTTAGAGCCAAGTAATTTATAAAATTATTTTCTCTTTATATTTTCTTTTGTATTTTCCTAATTTTCTACAATAAACATGTATTAATTTTATAATTAGGAAAAAATTCTCTAAAATTGAAATAACCTACCGAGGCAAATAAATGTCCAATGTAGCAACAATGACTTCCATCTTACAATAAGAAATTTTCTCATAGCCAATACTTTTATTGTGGAAGAGGCTCTGTGGATTGAACAAGGTCATACCTACCTGCCATTCATCAAAATGAATGTTTAAAATATCTTTCTGTTTAATGCTGTTGCAGAGGGATTTGCCAAAATGCCTGCTTCAATGTTTTATTAAGTATATCCATGAGGATACTGGTTTGCTTTTATAAGACCACTTCACCGGCACCACAACATTCTCAAGTGAATTACAACCAATTTGCCTCAAGTCAATGGTACCTTAATGGGCCTCATATAAGCTATGTCAATGCAATCTCTCTCCTGCAATGATTTTCAACCTTTTTCATATCATGGCACATAAACTGATTACTAAAATTCTGCAGCACACCAAAAAATATAATTTTTGCTGATCTAACAAAAATAGATATAATTTTGATTCATTCACACCAGATAGCTATGGTTGTGTTGTCTATTGTCTTTTTTTTGTTTTGTTTTTTAATTTGACAATATAAGGGAAAAGAAGTCGGCACTCCTGACTAAAATTGCATGTTTTAAAGATTCTTGCAGTGCACTGGTTGAAAATCACTGCCCTAGTACATCTCTATCATCTGAATTTGACTCATTGGAAAAATATTATCTATTTTCAATTCATGTGACCATTTTTGTTTATTTGATTAGAGATTTTTCAACCCTTTAGAAACAGAGCTCTTACCATCATGGGCTCTCAAATGACCACTAATGCTTTTAAAACAATTCTCACATTTTTAATTAATTGAAAAAATTAGTGTGCTAGCGTCGCTTTGTCAGAGAAGAGATCTTCAGCAAAATAAAAATAGGAACTATGTGTTGGGTGGCACAGAGTTTCAGGGATTTGTTACGCAGAGGCCTTCCTCAAGATGAATTCCCATTTACATGTTTATGGCAGATCCAGTGGAAACTTACATACAACGGATGGTTCTTAAAAAGGGCAAGGAATTGGAAATTCATGGAGAGTCATGAAAAGCCAAGGCTACTTTCACATGATACAAGGAAAACAAGGCAATCAGTTGAGCTCTAAATTGCTTTGAACATCTTTTCTTTTCTTTTTAAAATTTTATTGATTATGATATCACATCTTTTCTTTAATGTATTTTAATTGATTCCAGAGAGGAAGGGAGAGGGAGAGAGAGATAGAAACATCAAGGATGAGAGAGAAATCATTGATTGACTGTCTCCTGCACACCCCCTACAGGGGATCAAACCCACAACCCCGGGCATGTGCCTTTGACTGGAATTGAATCTGGAACCCTTTAATCTGCAGGTCAATGCTCTATCCACTGTGCCAAACGAGCTAGAGCTGATTTTGAACATCTTGATAGAATTTTCATAAACTTAAATGCTATTGCTTTATCCTTAAAAATATAAATTAAATTATCATATTGTTGATCCCCTCCTCCTCATCCACTCAAGTTATTCATTCAGCCTTCAACTAATTGTATCAATGATCTAAGAATCCCACTATCTTAGGAGCTGCTGTATCTACGCAGTCTTATTTTACTGCAATATAGTCCTTTACTATGAAATTATGTTTGTGGGAATCTTTACTGAAATTTGAATTCCTTTTGAGATGTTTCAACAACTTCATGGATGGAGTCTAAAGTGCATCTGGGATTTCTGGGATTTTTATAAATCCCAGGTGGAAATTACCGCTGCATAAACAAGTGCAGGGGTTAAATATAATAGGAACGCAGTGCTCATGTAAGGTATCAGGAAGGAATAGTGCCCTCTTTGATTGCATGCTTTCATTTTACAGAAGAATATTGCAAGCTTCTAAATTGGTTATAAAATGACAAATGGTTCCACAACTGCTTCTATCTATAAGACAAGGGAGTTGCACAAAATTATTTCTAAGTTCTCTTCCATTTTTGAAATACTATGATTCTACCTTTTCCACTCAAGACATGACAGTAATAGGGCCCAATGCTACGGCTGCATTACAAGAATGTTTTTAATGACCGTCAACTGCCAACTATCATTTTACATGTCTGAGGCTCAGAAAAAGGCTTGGGGTCCATTTGGGATTTACAAAAAAACAAGGCACTAGGAGCACAGATGGGTTTTTATTGAAATAACAAGAATTTTTTAAAAGTACTTCTTAATTTCTTACAAATAGAAGGCATTTGAGTGATGATGACCCATCTGTAGTGCCAGTTCTCAGAAAGTAAAACGTAACTCAAAATGTCCCTGAAAAGTCATCTTGCCAGTTATCTTCCGCAAAGTGGCAGGTGAGCAAGCAACACCATCCTCCTCTGCAAGTATCTGTTTGCCTGATAATACTTTCTGAAAAGGGAAGGCTTGGGGGGACAAAGAGAGAGTGAAAGGAAGGAGAAAAATGGAAAGTATTGGATGGCATCTGAGTATTGAGTCTCAAGGATTCAGTAGAAGTGTGTGAAGGTGTGATGTGGATCTGCCCTGGCCAGGTGGTTCAGTTAATTAAAGCAGTGGTCTGCAAACAGTGGCTCACATGCCACATGCTGCTCTTTGGCCCCTTGAGTGTGGCTCTTCCACAAAATACCATGGCCTGGGCGAGTCTATGTTGAAGAAGTGGCACTAGAAGAAGTTTAAGTTTAAAAAGATTTAGCTCTCAAAAGAAATTTCAATCATTGTGCTGTTGATATTTGGATCTGTTGACTAATGAGTTTGCCGACCATTGGTAGAGCATTGTCCCACTCCAAGGTTGTGGATTTGATCCCTGGTCAGGGCACAGACAAAAAACAACCAATGAATGCAACAACAAATCAATGCCTGCCCACCCCCTTCTTCTGTCTCTCCTATTTCTTCTCTCTCTCTAAAATAAAATTTAAAAGTATTGCCCTGGGACCCCAAGTGGTCACACAGGGAGTAGCCAGAGAGAGTGGCCCTTCTTAGCACAGAACACGAAACACAACAGCAGCATCTTGAAGCAGAAGCTTTGGACTTGGGAATAGCAGACCTCAAAGAATCTGGAAGAAAAGAATATGAAGAGCTGTGTTCCTGAGTAAGTCGTCACCTTTTCTGAGGATCCCTGAGGTTGCTTGGGAAGGGACTGGCCCTGGGGTTCTGTGCAAGCGCTGAGCATTTGGAGCAATTAGAATTGGGTGCCACTGTTAATATGATCGCATTTTTACTGGCAAGATAATGAAGGTTGAATATGCATGCTAAGTAGTAAATGAACTTCGGCAGCAATTTCTATTAACTTTTTACTCCACATGACGACACAGATGTCCTCTATATTGGTGATAAAGAGATTAAATTTGAGGCCAAACTAAAATGTGTTTTTCACAGTGAATAAGCTGAAGTTTTCAAAGAGAGACATAAAAAGAGTATCATTGATATGCATATATCATAATTGTACTTTAAAGAAGCATTACCCCTGGCCATTGACTTTGGAAACTAAACAACTCAACTCAATTCTCTGGCCTCAGCTTTTTGTTACAAAATGAAAGATAAATAATGTGATAATGTGTCCCTTAAAACCTCTATAAATTATAATATTTCAAATATTCTATGATTCTGTCAACTGCTTCTAAGAATATATATTTAAATATATATATTCAAATATATATCATTATATATAAAAGTATATGCGATTGTATATGTATTCAAATATATATAATTTATATATTCAAATATAATCACATATATGTGTATAATCAAAGAGAGGGTTGGTAATTTGGTAATTTGGTAGTTCAGTTTTGATTGATAGTTCATTTTACTTTGATATTTTGCATCAAGTTTAATTTATCAATATCCCTGGGGAACTAGTAAATTCCTATTACAGTTAGTCTGACTTCCTAATCTTCTAAAAAAAGAAAAAATGACTCAACATTCCTAGCTACAGGCATTTGAAAAATCAATACCTTCCCATTCCGATTTTAGTCTTTAATTTTAAATATTACCTCCACCTAGACCCATAGAAGTATGAGAAATTTCCCACTTAACCTATTTAATTTCTCAGTCACGTCCTCTGTCGCACAGTCACAAATTATGACGAAAGAAAGCCTTCACCTTCCCTCTGTGTCTGCTAACCAGGAAAAGCAAAAAGCAACCCACACCCTGGGCTCCTCCAGGAGGGAGATGCCACGCGAGGACTCAGATATTCCTTTTGGATTAATCACTCATTTCACACAAATCACATCAATAAAGTTATTGTTTCTCGCCGAGGCTAATTCATTCCTGCTATTGAGTCTCACTGAAGCTTCCATTTGCTCCACTAATGGAACTCGTTTGTTTCCTTTAAGCTCTGCCTTTGATTATTACATCGTGACACAGGAAAAGCAGGGATAAAACACTTTCATTGATGACACTCCCAGGATATCCGTTACACCTGCTATAAAGTAATTATTCAGCTATAGTAACTGCTGATTAAAATGAATGCAATACATACTAGAAAATCTGTAAGTAGGGTTAGCCTCTTAGTGCCGAGAAGTTTCTCTGGGTATATGTGTGATCTGCACTGTTTTCCATGTTGTACACTCTGTGTTGTGAGCCCTCAGCTCAGTCCTTTCAAACAGGTGTCCTCAGTTTACAAAAGTGTAAATGGCCATAAAACACTCCCTCCTGGAGATGACCCTTCAGCTCCAGCCAGAGTGGAAAGGTGTGCTCTGCTCTGCGTAACGCCCGCCTGGAGAATAGACTTGACTTTGGAGACTAACATAAGCCATGAAGATAAATTATTTCCAGAAAGACTGGTTCTCAGGCTCACACCAAAAGCTTCCTCTGTTGTCCCTGGGAGTGACTTTGCTAGTGGCAGACAAGGAGTGCAGGGAGCACATTAGAAGATGATGCTGGGATACAACAGGAGAGGATACAACAGCAGTGGATTTTAATAAGCAAGTAGTACAGCAGGCAGGCTGTCTCTGTGTTTTGAAAAAAACTGGCCTCTAAACAGGGAAAAGGAAAGTCTACTTTTGAACTTTTGTTTGGACTGTAAAAATATCACGTAATCAAAACACGAGAAAGCACAGAAGGGGTGCAAGAAAACAGAGATTAGTTTTTCTTTGGTGTCCATGTTCTGAAGTCATCACACCTGCCCAGCTCACTTACTCTTTGGATCCCATACTTTCTCATTTCTTGGTTATGCTGGAATAATTATTGTGGAATAATATTTGTAGAAATGATTGCTTCATAGTACTAGGTGGGGTTGATGACTTTGAAGAAAAAAAGTTTTATCCACACAAACACACAGTCTGTTTATTCATCTTAGCCTCAGTGTCAGTCATTTATATTTTAACAAAATGTTCAAATGGCTGTGCATAACTGGCCACTCAAATACATAGTAGGCTCATTATATATTATTATATATTATATATTATATTATATGTTATGTGTTATATGTTATATATTATATGTTATATGTTATATGTTAATATATATTAAGACACACTTTCAACTGCAAACCATCTGTTGCTCTGTAGACATTCTGAGGTGAACACTTATAATTCATCTTTGGGAAACATACTAGGCAGACCAACCTACAGAGCAGAGCCTCCTGAAATTCTTCATGAAAAGACCTGGGTCAGATAAAGGCAAGTCCACTGATAACCCCTTTTGTTTTTATCCTTCACTAGTGAAATCTCCTCATTACATACCACAAAAGATGAATTTGTGAAGCTCCCTCCTTGATTTACTTTGTTCAGTGAAGAGAGAGTTGTCCTATTCATCAGTTCAAAAATAAGAAGAATCAACATTTAAAGTAAATAAAATTGGGATTATAAATGTATCCTTTTTCAATAAACTTGACTGTTTAGAATTGATAGGCACAATCTCATGACTCTTCACCTTGTATTAATACAATGAGAAAACAGGTTTTCAGATCCCTAATTTTTCAGCAATTAACTTGACGTCCTTCAGAGAGGCATTTTAACCAGCCAGGTGCCGCCCCAGCACGGCCAAAGGTGAACCTGAGGAGCAGCAGTGAAGGATTAAAGAAGACACACAAGAGAATACAGCTGGGGCTTGGTGGATCTCCCATGCCTGGATGAGGAAACAGTGACCCAGACTGCAAGCCGAGGCTTTATTTTATAGTCAGAGCACACAAAGCAAAACAAGGGAATGGCCAACATGTTTACAGTGTTCGTGTGCGTTTCACCTTGTTTTGGCAGCACTTGCTGTACCTCCCACAGCCCATTAGCTACCTAGGAAGGAACTAGGGAAGGCTGTCAGGTTAAGCTTAATTATGCTAAGAGGGCTCTGCCCTCCAAGCTGGGACTTGTTTGTGGCCCTGCCACAGGTCAGTCCGAGGCTTGGCCCTATAGCTGCTCCCTACACAGCCCTTCCGGCTTCTTCTCTATCCTAATAACCCCCAAAACTGGGTTGAATGAGAAAGGCAGAATTCCTGGGTGACTTAAGGAGGTTCATCCAAAAATTGAAATTATAGGCTACATTTTTTTTTCCTTACCTTTATGTGGGTTAGGTGAATTGTAAACCACAGAAAAACCAATTCAGTGAACTTAAGTAGGAAAGAAATTTTCTTGAAGGAATATCGGATAGTTTGCTGAATTTCATGGAAAAATACTTTCAAGGCTAGAAATCAATTATAAAACCAAGCGAAACTAGGCATCCCAAAACAATAATGAAAATGAGACCACAGGAAGAGACTGGTTTGGACCCCGCTGCTGACAGACACAATGTTTCACCAATGACAATGCAGCTCTGGCTCGTCTGGAACATTGAATTCTGCTCCCTCTTTTGCCTCCAGAATAAAGGCGAAGTGATCCCTGTCTCCTTTTAACAGTAGCTGTGGACTGAAAGTCCCAGGACTGAACAGGCTGCCAGAACCCCACCTATGCAGGCTCAGGGAGCGCCAGGGCCTTGGCAGACTCTGGGTTCCACGATGGTGGGGCTTGATTGCCATGAAAACTTGCACAGAGACTGCTCACCCAACAGAAGTCACCGTCATCTGGCAGCTTTAAAGAAAAGAAACATATATATATTTAACATAATTAATACATTTTGCCTGGCCGGCATGGCTCAGCGGTTGAGCATCGACCTATGAACTAGGAGATCATGGTTCGATTCCCAGTCAGGGCACATGCCTGGGGTGTGGGCTCAATCCCCAGTATGCAACCCATCAATGAATCTCTCTCAACATTGATGTATCAATCTCATTCTCTTTCTCCCTTCCTCTCTGAAATCAATTATATAAGAAGAATCAAAGTTTAAAGTAAATAAAACTGGGATTGTAAATGTATGCTTTTTCAATAAAATTGATTATCTGGAATAGATATGCACAAGCTCATGACTCTTTAGCTTATATTAATATTATACAATGAGAAAACAGGTTTTCAGAACCCTAATTTTTTAGCAATTAACTTGACATCCTTCAAAGAGGCATTTTTAACCAGCTCTCCCTGCTACTTCTCTATCCTAATAGCTCACAAAGCTGGAGATATATATATATATATATATATATATATATATATATATATATATATATATATATATATATATGGAGAGAGAGAGAGAGAGAGAGAGAGAGAGAGAGAGAGAGGAGAGAGAGAGAGAGAGAGAGAGAGAGAGAGAGAGAGAGAGAATGTGTTCTGGCTCTAGGACAGCCATCTGGTGCTCCAGGCTGGAGGGTACTGCTCGGGAGGCCAGGAAGGCAGTGAAGAGAAACCCTGTGGACCTGCCACCCAACCAGCAGCCCAGGACCCAGCACCACCAGAAATAGACCAGCTTAGTGCACACCGAGCTTGGGGCAAAGGCAGCTGCCTGTGAGGCGCCTTGCCACCAGCCAGCTCCCAGTTCTTTGGTTCCTTAGTTCAGTCTATCCCGGCTAAAGAGGAGCAGCTGGACACATTTTAGGGGAGAATTAAGACTCCAAATAGTGTGTTCTGTACCATGGAGATTGCTACCCAACTGCCTGAGGCCTAAATTCCAGGTGATTGTGGGGCCTGGCTCTGCCCTGGACTCGTGTCTTCCAATTGGCCTATGTTTGTTGTAAGGGCCCAACGAGTTTTTCAATGCATTGGATTTGACCAACAGACAGGTGAGTGCCGGGCTGAGTCTAATACACACACAGACACCAGCTCTGAGTCCGCCTAGCCAAAGGGAGCTCAGGGCCTGTTTGCAGAGCCTTCTGGTGGTTTCTGTTTCCTTGCTAAAGCCATCCTCCCTGGGAAGCCTGGAGACTATGCTCAGCTCCAGCTCAGTGGGTGGGTCGTCTCCAGGCCCCTCCCCCAGGCAAGTCTCACCCCTGATTGGCCCCTCAACCCTGTACAGGGGCAGGGACAGCCGCCAGCCTCCCGTGGCCCCTCCTCCCAGGCTGGCCCAGCCCATTGACCCCAATGGGGGGCAGGCTGGACCCCACCCGTGCACATATTACTCTTTTATTAGATAGGATTCTAATTTTAACTCAAAGTTTGAGTAAATAAGCTCCTCAAAAACTTGCTAACATATTCTTTGTCATTTTCTTTTAGAATTTTTTCCTTTCTTTGTTTTATTTCCTTCTCTTCTTTCTTTCCTTCTTCCTTCTTTTTTTACTATAAGCAATGAACTATATTATCATGCATAGTTATGTTTTACTCTATACTATTATACAATGATCACAATTTGACCTTTTACTGAAAAAAACAATTTTTTTTTAAATTAATACCCTGTTTGTTTGCTTTTAAAAAAATCTTTATTGTTGCCAAAACCGGTTTGGCTCAATGGATAGAGCGTCGGCCTGAGGACTGAAAGGTCCCGGGTTCGATTCTGGTCAAGGGCACGTATCTTGGTTGTGGGCACATCCCCAGTGGGGGGTGTGCAAGAGGCAGCTGGTCGATGTATCTCTCTCATCGACATTTCTAACTCTCTATCCCTCTCAATTCCTTTCTGTGTAAAAATCAATAAAATATATTTTGAAAAATCTTTATTGTTGAAAGTAGTACATATGTCCTCCTCTCCCCCCACCCCCCATTGACCTCCTTTAACCTGCTTCCACCCTACCCCCTAACCCCAGGCCTTCACCACCTTATTGTCTGTGTCCATGGGTTATGCATATATGCATACAAGTTCTTTGGTTGATCTCTTCCTACTCACTCACCTTCCCCAGTCTTCCTTCTGAGATTCCACAGTCTGTTCCACTTTTTTAAAGCTGAGAAAATAATAAATTTCTCAAAAACAGTTTGATATAAGCAATAGTAAGAAACAGAAAAATAAAACTGGCAGCCAAATATAAATATGTATATTAACCTTTATTCAAGAAACATTTCAGCCCTGCCAGTTGGCTCAGTTGCCTGGAGCCTTCACTCCATACACCAGAAAAGTTGCAGATTTGATTCCTGGTCAAGGCACATACCCAAATTGCAGGTTGAGTTCAATCCCAGGTTTGGAGCATGCATATGAGGAAACCAATCCATTTTTCTCTCTCTCTTCTTCCTTCCTCTCTATAAAATCAATAAAAAAAAATATATCCTCAGGTAAGGACTTTAAAAAAATGAAACCTTTCATAATGCTTTCATTAACTGATAAAATCTCATGAAGACCTATGAAAAGAAAAATAAAATGCTCCTCATTCTCAGTATCAGAAAACCAAAGCAAAGAAAAAGGTTTTCTTAAGCATACATTGTGAAGCAATAATCAGTAGGCTGATTAATTAATTCAATAATAACATAATTCAGGCCTCTAGATTATGAACAGGCAAAATTCTAGTGTGAATGCTCCAATTTGGTAATAAATGAAAAATTATGGTGTGAATGCTCCAATTTGGTAATAAATGAAATGAATACGTTGATATCTGGGAAATCAAGGTAAGATAGGGCTTGGGGACCTGAATAATAGATTAGATTAAGACAGGCAAAGGGAGGGCTGTTAGTGGAGATGTGACTGGAGAATTGTCCTAGTCCTTAAGGGGCTCAGAGATGAGGTCTGGTGAGAGCAGAGAATTTAGAATAAGTACGTGGTAGTTCTTAAGCATTACACCAAGGAGTTTGACTTTGGGCAAGTACTTTATCAAAGCAGTATTTTACAAAGACATGTCTGGTATTTCCACAAATAGATGACCTACAGCCCTCGTAAGGAGAATAAAAGGGAAGAGAGAAAAAATTACAAAAATACTATGATAACACATGTCATACCGGTAATGCTATTCACTTTTCAATGACTTATATCACAGAATTTGTAAGAAGTTAAACTAGGTCCCAAACTCAGGTGTTCTGCCTTCAAATTATGGGCTCCTTCTACCTATATGTCATGTTAAATACATTGTATGAAATGAGAGATAAACTTGAATTTACACATGAGCTTGTGATGGAAGTGATAATAGAGTATCAACAGAGCACTGTTTTCCCAGTAGCAGAGCTCAAACTCAGAACCAAGCTAAGACCTACAGATAGAGCTGACAGGGCAGGTTAGGAAAACAAGAGTTTCTAGAGAAGACATCAGTCTTTGTGTGAAGCAGGGTAACAAATTATTTATTGACAGAGTGAGACATGGCCACTGAGTCCAATCAATCCACTGAGGTATAGACATTTCTTGAGACTTTTACACTTGGTGTGATAGCAGAGAGCATTGACGGGGAGGTAAAGGGGGTTACTCTTCAAAACTGGATCCATGATCAAAATCGAAGGGAAAGGGGAAGAGAAGTAGGAGGTGTTGGTGAGAATTATTTGTCTGGTAAAAGAGGCAGCGCCTGGGAGGAAGCCCTAAGAAAACCTCCTGGGTTGAAGGAAAAGGGAAAGAGTCCAGCACCCAGAGGGTGAGAGTGTGAAGAGAGTTCAGGGTGCACCTGCCCTAACACATGAGCACCCACCACGCAGAGCAGTCAGAGAGAAGCTTGGCTATGTGGGCAGTCTCCTGTGCATGGCTCAGCCAAACGCTTAGGTAGAGAAATGGGCTGCATGCTATTGGAAGTGCGTCCATAACAGCACTTGATCCTGGAAGAGGACTGCTCTGGCCCCATCACCGAGCTTCAGGGAACCAACTCCCAGCCATCTGGTGTCACCTTCTTCGCACCTCATGGAGCCAGCTGCTGGCCACCGGCATCGGATCCAAAAGCTGCACTTCCTCCTCACGCTGAGTCCCCGAATCCTTAGATAGATCTCCAGGCAACTGCAGAAATCCAGACGGTCCTAAGTATCAAGCCTTTAAATAGAAAGGTTAGCCTCAGGGGCACAAGGTTAACTGAAAGTCAGCGCTGTAAGGTCCATAAAACAGAAGGAATAAAATCAGATGAGAAACTTGAACAGGGCAGTCCCTGGACAGGGAGTTCATGTCTTTATTATACACGCTACACACACTTACACAGGAAACGTAATGTAAGAGTTGACCCCCCCCCCCCAAAATTTTTTTTGGATAAAGAGTTTTAAGAGATTATTTTAAGTGCATATTGCCCTTTATCTGTAAAGGGCATTATCAGATAAACCATGAAAACTGCCCCTTAATTTGGTCAGGATTATCCTCTCCTACTTTATTGGTGACTGATCTCCTAGTAAAGGATACTAAGAAAATACAAGCCTGCTTTGAAGCAAGTACATAAAAGAAGCCTTGGAATTTAGTTGCCATAATCCTCTGTCCTGGTGCCAAGTGTTGAAATCCTACAAAGGAGCAAACAGTTTTCAGTGAGGCCACAAGAAAATGAAAAAATAGCCCATTTAATGTCATTGTTAAGGTTCAGTGGCAGGGGTGAGCTTTGAAAACAAAACAAAATGAAAAGAAATGAAAGAAAGAAATCACATTTGCCAAACACGTATTTGGGAGTTCTCTCAGCAATGTCTGAGAAAGTCAAAACAACACACAGGCAGTTACTACTGAGACCTCACCTGGGTGTCTGTCCAATTAACTTAATATTTCCTTTCCTCAGGCCCACACCATTAAAAAGCACGCATTTTATGGACTGTGGGCTGATTATTTTGCCTGTATCTGCGATGGTGACTGGAGAACTGCAGCACTTAAGTTCCTCTCATGGACAGCTCATAAATTCAGGGGCAAACCCACCCCCACGCCCAACTTCTTCCAACCCTGAGGCTTCGCCAAGGAAGCCAAGGGCAGAAGAAACAGATGCTCATCGGCTGGAAGGGCAGCGGGAAATCGAGGACACCCTCTGTGACACAGAAGGAAAGACCTGCAGAGAAACATGGGGACAACCTTGCTCGCTCCTTGGCTTTCATGAAACAGATGTCAACTGAGTGGCCATCAGGAACTCTGCAGTGAATTCAGTCTGATCAACGGAAGAACTGCTTTTCCTTTCTGATAGACTGCGTGTACACGCACAAACAAAACACACATACACACAACACACACATAACACATACATACCACACACACACACACACATACACACACACACACCCCCCAGACACCACACACACCATACACACAACCACACACATACCCCATGCATACACATACCACACACACAACACACACCCCTTACACACAATACACATGCACACAGCATATACACAACACATACACCACACACAGCAGACACCATACACATACCACACACACTCATTATACACACACACACACACACACACACACACACACACACACACACACTGCTTTCCTTCTTATTTCAATACTAGAGGCCTGGTGTATGAAATTCATGCACTGGAGGGGGGCCCTCAGCCCAGCCTGTGCCCTCTTGCAGTCCGGGAGCCATTGGTCGGACAACCTTAGTGCTGCTGTGGAGGCCAGCTGTGAGCCTGGTTCAGGGATTCTGGCTTAGCGGTGCTCCCCATGTGAGCATCAGGCCCCTGGTAGTCAGTGCACTTCATAATAGCAGGTCATTCCACTGTTCAGTTGATTTGCATATTCGGGTTTTATTATATAGGGTAAAAAATATAAATATTGAAAGGAAAGTGAGCCTTTCCCTGGAAAAATGTTCAAAACTTGAAAGAAAGCACAAATCAGCAAATGGCTAAAAACTATTATTTTGTGGAAAATCTGATGGCTTTTACAGTATGTGGCAAGATACATGGCAAAGGTTTGGGGTTCTTTGTTTTGTTGTTTTGTTTTGTTTTCTCTTAATTTGGTCAACAAATATTTACTGGTGCTCAACAGACACACAGTAGTCTGAGGATACAATCAGCAGCAAGACATAGTTTCTCTTTTTCAGCTGACATTTTCGAGAACTATGCTGCTGTCACATTTCTGGTCCTCACAAATTCAGTACAAGTTATTTCAGTCTATTTCTTCTGCAAATAAATGAGAAGCAGAGTAGTGTTGAATAGTTCAGCAGGATTGCCTGCTAATAAGTTTGCTCATCATCAAAGACAAGGGTTAGTCCCGCGAATGAATTTGCAGTGTGGTCTGGAAATGGACACATGGAAATGCAGTGTGAGAAGGCCATCACCGAAATGTTGGGCTTACCCAAGACAAAGCACCGAAGGACAACTTCTGTCTTTGGGGCCATTGGGACCGATTTGCCAGACTGAGAAGCTGGAGTGGACCGTGCCAAGGAGGGGTGGGTAGCCAGATGTGTTGTTGGTACTATGGCCAGGGAACATTTTCTCAGGATGGTGCCACAGTGGGTCCAGGTGTGGTACTGGCAGAGATGTTTGCCTGTAGTGAGAGGGCATTGGCTAGTAAAACATATTCTCTGCTTCCTGCCACAGGAGAAAGAAAACTTAATGTGTAAAGTTATGGACAGTAGAGCAAATATTAGCACTTATTTTAGCTCTATAAAATATCAGCCCTCAACCTCGTGTGGTAGAAGAAAAATATCCTGTTTCAAGGACAGTCCCATTTTCAAAGAGAAATGCAGCTGGATTTTTTCTGAGGAGGAGGGCCTGAGAAGTCCCATTCTCATTTGCTGACTTAGATGCCACAGTGCTACGAATACACATATTTTATTTTCCACCACAAAAGTATAATGAGAACTAGACTAGAATGGTATTCCCAATCATTAGGTTCAGAAAAAGAAATTCACTGAAAGATGGTATATATTTCTAGTCTGTATTTTATTGTTATACAATTTAATGGGCATTGCTTGAAAAATTCAAGATTTTTCAGTTGAGCAGTGTCAGAAAGCCTTCCTTGGATCAAACATAACAGACCTAATTACTGTGTGTGCAATATCAAATCACATCATCTCAGTGTATAATATTTTCTAGGTTTTCAGCAAACTCTAAAATTCTAGTAATGTGTCTGGGATCCTTAAGTGTACCCTCTGTCTCAAGATATTTTTCAGACCAATAGATAAATGAAGAATGGCCCCATGATCACTTTTAATAGAATTACTTTGCCTATGGTTTTCATATCATCATATCACAATTTTCTAGCATAGTTATGCTGTCAATATCTGTTTTTAGGGTAGATATCAGTCAGTATCCCTTTCTTCAGAACTATCCATCAGCTTCTTTGATTCAAGATGTCTTCGCATACAGATCTTTGTTTTACCTGAACTCAACTGAACCATGAGATATGGTTGTTTTTAAGGTGCTTTTGAAATTGGAAATAAATTATACCCAACATCATATGATTAAGATTTTTATTGAAAATCTTAATTTTGTATTTAAAACCATGCTTGAATTATACTCTTTTAAACAAATTAATGTTTGCTTTTCCTCTCCTGTCCCACGATGATGATAAATTTTCTGATTATCTTGCAATAAGTAGTGCACCTCAAAGACAATGGATACATAACAGATGTTATCAGCTCATGGGCCAAATAAGTAGGAAGTTTTGTGATTGAAGATTGTATCAAGCAGTCAGTGGGGAGGCAATAAATTTGCCAAAAGTGTAATAAAGGGACTATTTATAAGGTGAGGGCAAGATGATAGAAAACCATAAGAGTCAGAGAAGTATTCTGGAGATAGGAATAGTGGAGTTCGATTACCATTTCCAGGCTCACAGAGGTCCTGGGATGGGAGGGGAGAGAGAAAGTTTGTAGAGAGATGCAGCTAGCTTACTGCTTTCTTTCCACTCTCTTTTGAGGTTGGACCCAACTGAAGTCAAGAGAGACTCACTGATGTGAAACCCATTGGTCAACCTCCAGAGCAGGGTAGAAAGGGTATCTGGAAGGGAAAAGGAAAAGAGCCTACATAGCAACAGACCTATAACTTAGGACTTGAAGTTTCAACTCCCATCCCTGAATATGCCAGCAATGGATATTGAACTCGAACTTTCCTCTTAGTGGTTGGAATCATTATGCGCTAGTCTCTTAGCAAGTTTAATGATCACAATATAATATTATTGGCTATCTCCACTACACTGTGCATTAGATTTTTGGGGTTTATTTCCTACTATTTGCAAGTGTATGCCCTAAGACATCCACCCTTCCTCCCCATTCCCCAACCACCATTTACTTTCCCCTTTTATAAGTTTGTTTTTTTAGATCCCACAAATAAGTGACATTATGTGATACTTGTCTTTCTCTGTCCATCTTAACTAACAGCATAATATGCTCAAGATTCACTAAGTGGGCCAATGTGACTATTTAACACATCTTTAAAAGACAAGAAAAAGAAAGTTTTCTCAACCCCCAAGTTTAAAAGGCTTTAATAGATGAGGTGTACATAATTTCCTAAGGCTGCCTTTTAGTTTCTGGGTGTGTGTTTTTCTCTTTACTGTCATGAGCTGGATGCATCAAGAAACTTTGGAGTGATTAGAAAGGCAATAGAATGGAACAGTCCCATCCTATTGAAATGCTTGTTTGATAACTACAGTATGTCCTATATAATGAAACATCCCAGCTCAGATTCAGTGAGGACAATGGCCAAGAAGATTCTTTGTTGAAAAATGAAGTGGCAGAAATAGATATTACTTATCTCCCATCCTAAATTATGTTCAAAATTAATAAGGCATTATATGCATGTATAGTATACCTTCAAAATCTTCAATATTTCAAAATATTCTCATAACCTCAAGTGAGAACATGTGTCATTTTAACCATAACTGCTCCATTGGAGGTGGGAAGGATTGAAACTCAAAAAATACCCAAGCAAGCCCTAGCAGGTTTGGCTCAGTGGCTAGAGTATCAGTCTACAGATTGAAAGGTCCCAGGTTCAGTTCTGGTCAAGGGCACAAGCCTGGGTTGTGGGCTCAATCCCAAGTGTGAGGCTTGCAGGAGGCAGCCAATCAATGAGTTTCTCACATCATTGATGTTTATATCTCTCACTCCCTCTCCCTTCCTCTCTGAAATAAATAAAATATATATTTTTTAAAATACCCAACCAAGACAGCAGTATAGTGATTGACAAAGGGAAAGGGGCATGGAGGGAGGTGGAAAAGGGCAAAGGGGGATAAATGGTGGCAGGAAGAGACTTTATTTTAAGTGGTGAGAGCATGAAGCAGTATGCAGATCATGTATTTGAAAATTATACACTTGAAACCTGTATGGTTTTATTAACTACTGTCACCCCAATAAATTCCATAGCAAAGAATGAAAAAGTATGCTTAATATAGCACTACCATCATAGTAAAAATAACTCTACTGTTTTTAACTGAAGATGTCAAAGAATTTCGAAAACATCAATTCAGTAATCTTCACAAAAACCCTTCAATTTAGGTTAAGATAAATCTGCGCCAAAGTAGGCCTCTTTTTCACATTGCACATTTTCCCTCATAATAGAAAAGAGGCTGACATTTGCCCCCCCAATTGCAAGTAATAATAGCCTGGACTTTTCAGTGCTTATGGGGTAATAAGCCAAAGAAAGATCTGAAGGAAAGATGTTTGTGATTTTCAAATGCAGGAGATGCACTAGAGATATGGAACAAAATACAAGTAAATAGTTTTCTAAAGCCACCATTTGTTTTGTTCCTTTAAAAAGCACTGAATTTTATGGTGTGTAAAGAGATGTTGAACACACAGACACACACACGCGCACACACACACACACATACACACACACACGCCATGTCTTTAAATCCAAGTAGGTTCTCTCTCTAGACTAACAGTCTTGCTGGGAGTTAGACACTTTCCATTGGCAGGTAAGCATGTACTTTCAGAAAATCAGCCTTTGATGACATCAGGGTGACTTGTTGTCTCACTTGTGTTTCCAGAGCAGATTTCTCAGTAAAGTCTGCAGTTGATCCAATATGAGAGGGTTATCCCTAACCCACTTGCCCTTACTAACCCAACAAAACCCTATAAAACAAAAGACTGTCACACTTAGTTACACAGCACCACCTGGGGAGGGAGGTTTGGGGGGGTCAAATCTACCTCATCTCCCACCCAAAGTGCTGCTTCAGGCTCCACTATCTTGTTTCCCCATATCATTACTATTATGGCATATTATCATGTCTTAGAGCTTTTGCCCTAGACAGTTCCCGTTTGCCCCAGATAGACCAACAGCTTCTTCCCTTACTTCACTCAAATCTGTACTCAATGTCTTCTCTTTTTGAGAGAAGCCAATTCAAATTTCTTTCTCTAAAATAGTGCCTCTCTAATATGCTGACCACTATACTCTGCTTCTCTTTCCCAGCACTCATTATTCTTTGACTTTTTTATTGTTGTTGTTTGCTTATTATCTGTATCTCCACACTAGAATTCAAATTTCCTGAGCATAGACATTGTGTTCTGCTTTGTTCTAATTTTGTCCCCTGTGCTGTTCTTAAAGCAGAGGGGACAAAATACAGTAAAGATGTATTCAATGTCTGAATGTGCTGGCTACACCTGTAACCACCACTGCTATGATGTCTGGGTCCATTCAGGTGCTAAAATAAAAACATTGTAGACTTGGAGCTTAACCAACAAACATGTATTTTTCACAGTTCTGGAGACTGGGAAGGCCAAGATCAAGGAGCATGCAGATCTGGTGTCTGATGGGCTTGCTTCCTGAGCTGCAGAAGGCCATCTTCTCCTGGTGTCCTCACATGTCAGAGACCAAGAGAGGAAGCAAACGCTTACTTCTTAGAGGGACACCAATCCCATTCAAGAGGACCGCACCCTTATTACTAATTATCTCCCAAAGGCCTGATCTCCTAATACCTTCATGTTAGAGGTTATAATTTCAATATATGAATTGGGAAAACATGAAGATTCTATCTATAATCTGCATCCATTACACTCTTGTCCAGGGAAGACCTTTCACAGGAAGTATTTCCACCTAGTGTTGCCTTTTCCACTTTAACATCCACAGCACAACCAACAAGGGGTTGTAATTTGTAAGGGGATCTGCTGAAGCTTCTACAACAATAGGGGAAAGTGACACAAAGGATAACCTACAAAGATGGCACAGTCCATACCACCATCCCCCTTTCCTCAGACTACCTCAGGGACCTCCCTGGTACTTGGCTCTCAATCTCCAGGGAACAATGACCTCAGTCATTACCTACAGACAAGACACACACAGACCAAGAACAAGCAATAATAAAAATGCGTATGACAGTCTAAATCTAAAATTTGAAAACAAATAGTTCTGAAAAGAAAGCAAAATATATGGAGATTGCCTGGAATTCAGAACAGTTTAGTTCTTTGGAGGCATCACTTCAAACCTCTTCATTCCTGATGAGAATTTTCTCTAAATGTAACTATAAAATGATTTTCCAGGAAAATATACCTCAAAGATGGATTCTTCCTTGTGATGGCTAATTATATGTCAACTCGGTTGAGCCACAGTGCCAATATATTTGGACAAACATTATTTTGAATGTTTGTCTGAGGGTGTTTTGGATGATATTTACATTTAAATCTGTGGTCGCTGAGTAAAGTAGATTGTAATGTGGGTAGGCCTAGTCCAATCAGTTGAATATCCAAATAGCAAGAGAGAATTCTGAACAAGAGAGAATTCTCCAGCAGAATGCCTTTAGAATCACACTTCAACTCTTTTTTGAGCCTCCAACCTTCCACTCATGCCCATCAGATTTTGGATTTGCCAAGCTTCCACAATCACATGAGCCAGTTACTTAAAATAGACCTCTTTCCGTATATATGCAAATCTTATTAGCTCTGTTTTTCTGGAGAACCTGACTAATACCCTTCTCTTAGCAAAATCATCTATATATATAAAAGCCTAAGGGACTGAATGACCAGTTGACCAGTCACTATGCTGTGCACTGACAACACAGGAGCTGCCCTGGTGGTCAGTGTGTTCCTACAGTGGGGGCACCACTTAGCCAGAAGCCGGGCTCATGGCTGGTGAGAGCAGCTATGATAGTGCAAGCCTCTCTCACCTCCACTGCAGCACTACCAAGTGGCAGCAGGTACAGCGGGGCCTGGATGAGTGGGAGAAACGTCCAACTCTGGCTCAGGCTCCTCTCTGACCACCTGCTACTTTGTACACTACTACATGGGATCAGGATGAAACCTACAATTCAACATCCCCCAAGGGATCCCGGATTGCGAGAGAGCACAGGCCAGGGACCTCAGGGTGCACGAATCCATGCACCAGGCCTCTAGTTTCTTATAATTTTGAATGAACCATTTTTCTAGTCTTGCCTCATGTCAGGTTTTTTTTAATTTCTGAGTCCAGACCAAACAGAGGTCACGTTGTTACATTACTATAACAGCTATTTTATCTAGATACTAGAGGCTCAGTGCACAAAAATTAAGGCAACTAATCTCCCTGCCTACTTTGAGGTGGGGAAGGCAGTCAGGGAGCCCTCAGAGGATGCAGGGCGTAAGCCTTCAGTCAGACATCCTTAGCATTGCCCCAGAGGTAGAGACTCCCACCACCACCTCTGCCCCTCACCAGCTGTGAGCCAGGCTTCTGGCTGAGCACACTGACCACCAAGGGGAAGCTCCTTTATTAAGTGTCTGCCCCCTGGTGGTCAGTGCACATCATAGTGACTGGTCATTTCACCATTTGGTTGATTTGCATATTAGCCTTTTATTATAGAGAATGATGGTCCAGTAAGACTTCATGTTTTGAGGCCACAGTGAAGAAGCAGGCTTATTGATAAAGGGGTCTGAGGATAAGAAAGGACAATGAGTAAAGACAAGCAACCAGAGAAATTTTTAAAATATTTTTATGTCAACCACCTCAAAGCAGGCAGGGAGATTAGTTGCCTTCTCTCAAGAGAAGACTGTCCTATTGATCATGTAACAAAAAATCTTATGTACTGAGGGAAGTAATGACAAACAAGTAATATTGTGGGCCATATTTGATAAATCTACATCTCTTAACAATTTCACATTGTGAAATGAGATTGAAATACATAAGAAATGGGATTATTAATAACTCCACTTGAAATGTGGCATCCTGAAAAATGGTTGATGACCATCTCATGTATGACTGAAATTCTTAATATGCTGCTTTCTATAGAAAACATTTATAATTTGTTATTAAAAATAATAATTAAATTGCCCTGGCCCTTTTCTTATTGTCATTTGCATTTTATTACCAAACATTAAGGATTGGAAGAGCTACTTATGAATCTCATGTGGGAGATGTTCTATGATTTTGCATGTAACTATGCAATATTTATGAGCTCATTCTGTCTCAAAGATACCTAGGTAATAAACAGAAATAAATGTCTTGCTAGATTGATATAAATTGTTTTTTTAAGCTCCTTATGAGGGTCTATTTTATCATTAAAAAAAAAAAAAGATAATATATATGTCACAGAGTTTTAGTGAAAATTAAGCCATATAATGTATGTGAGGCACCTAGTTGAGTTGAAAGGCAAACTGCATTAATGAGGTAATATTTTAATTTATTCTATGACAATGATGACATTGATTATAGTTGGACTTGAATTCAAGTGCACAGTCGGTGATTACTAATGTTAAATAAGAATAACAACTATGTCTAAGCAAGGGGACAGTAAGTATACTTGGAATAGTTATTTATGACCGACTAGTATGTGTATATCTTGTTTTTAACAAAATTAAAATTTTAAAACTGTATTTGTTTAAATCCCAAATTTCTATCACTGCTATCTGTGAGCTGCAAGCATTGGAAATCACATTCAGCTCCTGGTTTTCCTCTATTTATTGCCTGACCTCTCCCACTGTCATAGATTACACAGCAAAATCAATTCATTTTATCATTGAAAAAATCCACCACAGGTGACAAAAGAAAACGAATTTAAACAGTGCATTTTCCCATTTGACTCAGCTTCAGGTAGAGAGTCCAACTCAATTATATTTTCTTGGAAAATCTGACTGGTAGTGGCCCTAATACTGATATGCAATCTGGGAGTCACGTAGCCTACAAATTATCTCTGCAAGTTTAACATCTGACAAAAGCCGAGGAAAGACTATTAACAATGCTTCCTCCTCCAGCCTCCCCAGAAGATAAGCAGTGTCTTCCTTTCAGAAGAAATATGCATAAACACAGCCACTGGCGTGTATTGTAAGGCGACAGCCACAGTTATCCTCTTCCCGTTCTTTCTCGGTGCTTCTAGTTAGTTCTGAGACCTTCCAGGAGGAAGTCTCAATTTGGGAACAGTACATTTTTAATAAGCTCCCTCAGTGTATTGTAAGTTTCCATTTTATAAGCAGAAGAGCGGGTCTCAGGTGCCGAAGCTTCATGAAGGCATCAGGACCCAGAAAGAAAATAACGCTATTCTTTTATTTTTATAATAATCATCTTTATATATAATGATTTGGGTTTCTATCCAAACTTCTTCTCAAATGCATTTGCTTAAGTAAAAAACAGTAAATCAAATGAAGGAGCGCATTAGTACATAAGAAAGTATATAGGGAAACATTAAGTGCATAGGGGAAAGGTATAACAAAAATCGGCGTGGCTCAGTGGTTGAGTGTCCACCTATGAACCTGTAGTTCATTTCCCAGTCAGGGTACATGCCTGGGTTGTGGGCTTGACCCCCAGTGTGGGGCATGCAGGAGGCAGCCCATCAGTTATTCTCAACATTGATGTACCTATCTCTTTCTCCCTCTACCTTCCTCTCTGAAATCAATAAAAATATATATTTTAAAAATTATGGCTATGATTCAATAGGACCATAAATATCAAAATGTGAGATAGACTGGGAAAAAAAAGCTGTTTTATCTGGAGAAAGATTAGGCAGGAAAAATAAGGGTTTAGAATGAATTCAGAGAAAAATGGGTATGCTCATTAAAATACAAGGTTCCTTACTATGGCTCACAAAGTTGTTGTTTTTTGTGTTTGTCTACAGCTTCTGTTATTTCCTTCTTCATAGGAAATATACTCATTTCAAGTTTTAACTCAATCTAGACTCACAACAAAGAAATTATGAAACACTGTTCATTTCTCCCTATTTCTTTGTTAGTTGCATCATTTTGTATGCAGGGTGGGCAAAAGTAGATTTATAGTTGTGAGTACGTAAGGCACAGAATTTATTCTAGCATTATTATTTTCCATACAAACAATTGTAAATCTACTTTTACCCCACTCTGTACATTTCTTTTTTCTATACTAAATTATAAGTTCCTGGAGAGTGGAGACCATGTATGAAACTTAGAAAATGTCTGAGTATAGTACCTGCATTTACAGGTGATTAATTTTAATACATTTATAGCAATTCAAGTAAAGAAAATAAATCGAGGTGCTCAATGTCTTATTTCTTATAAGATTTGATGTAAGACATTGAGAATTGAGTTCAGTTGAAAAGGTATTAACAAGTCTAGTGTTGAACCCAAGTCATAGCATTTAGGAGCTAGAAGGACTTAATAAATAGACTATTCCAACTCCTTAATTCAAGGAAACTTAAGTCTAGGCAAGTTAAGATTCCAGATCTAAATGGCCATAGTTCATAACATGACTCTAAAATTTAATGATTCTGTCTAGTTCATGCTTTGTCTTCACTATATGATTATTCATTCAATACGTATTTACTTAACACTTGCCTGTATGTATGCTAGACATTCCAACTAGTGAGTGAACTTAGTTTATACATACCTTAAAGTCCAAGGGCTAACATATGTTACTACTAGGAAACATGCAGAAAAGAATGCTCAAAAGATATTCACAGTTGTTTTAACAATACAAAACTACATAAAATGTCATAGTAAGTCAAACCTTCTGATACAAGTCCCTTATCTTGAGAAATTCTAGTATAATTCACCCAGGAGCTACCCCTAAATGTTTTCTTCTAAAAGAGCTTCCAATAACCCAAATATTATGCCAATTCAGGGTGCTTACATTTTTTAAATTGCAAGCAACATATACTGCTTTTTGTATGGTATACTTATGTTAAGAGGTGGTGAAATTACTAACTTCCTGCCTCTAAAGGTTAGTCTTTGCTTCTGTATCTCTTTAATTCTGACAGGAACATTAATATCATTTCCACCCACTCAAAAATAAATTGGTGTGCAGTTGTGTTATTCTCATGGCTGTCCACCCTCATCACTCAAAACCTTGAAAACATTACTTTCCATGTGTCTTTTCAAACATTCTTTCTGAAACTAATATTCATGATGATAATATCAATATAGGTATCTAGGAGATTTATATGTAACACATAAAATCATAGCTCTGTATTTTCAATCTAGTTAGTTGTTTATCTGAATGACCAACTATTCTATATATTGCTATTATGTGTGTGTGTGTGTGTGTGTGTGTGTGTGTGTGTGTATTTTGGAAAGCTTTTTAAAAACATTAACTTGACATCTCAGAAAAATGAGTCTAACTGAAAAAAATAAAACTGTAAAATATTTTTCTCTTTCTAGTTTAAACAAATTTTCAATTAAAAGTAACTCTGATTATTTGTGTATGGTTAAGTGAAATGGAAAATCAAGGTAGGTGTCGGAATACATTACAACGCTCATTTCTCAATTATATTCCTATTTATTTGAATAAGTACTTCATATCTTCAACACATTTTATATGTGTAGAGTCTACCTAATAGAAGTTAAGCTTTAAATATGGTATAAAATTATTTTCATCCTCCCCTCCTATATTTCTAAATATATCATTTCATTTTAAAAGTGGTATGAGCCATTGTTTTGACAGAAAGGGCTAGTGTTTGCGATTTTTTTATTACTGCCAAATCTCAAGCATTTCCATTTAAATTTTCATACCTTCAATTGCCTATTCATAAAAAGTGAACTTCTAAAGATGACGACACTGGTAAACGCTACAAACCATTTAAGGAAGAATTAATGCCAATCTTTCTCAAATTCTTCCAAAAAGTAGAAGAAGAAATACCTCTTAATTCACTCAAATAGGTCAGAATTATTCTCATAGTAAGCCACAAACATCTCAAAGAAAGAAAACCATAAACTAATATGCTTCATGAATATTGATGTGAAATGCACAAGAAAATAATAGCAAACCAAATCCAGAAGCATATTTGAAGAATTATAACCAATGATCAAGTGGAATTTATCCCATAAATGTAACAGAGGCTCAAAATACAAAAAGCAATCAATACAATACACCACATTATAGAATGGGGGGAGGATCACTGTCCATTTCCAGTGATCACAAACAGCATTTGAAAAAAGTCCAGTGCCTTTCATGATTAAAAAAACACACACACCACATTTAACAAACAAGGAATTCGAGTAAATTTCCTCAATCTAATAAAGGGCATTTATTAAAAACTCAGAGCTTACAAACATCATATCCATGGTGAAAAACTGAAAACTTTCTGATCAATAATCATACAGAAGTTGTTTGCACTAATTCTATTCACCATTGTATTGGAAGTTCTAGCCAGTGTAATTAGACAAGAAAAAGAGTCCTAGCAGGTTTGGCTCAATGGATAAGAGAGCAGGCCTACAGACCAAAGAATCTGGGTTCGATTCCAGTCAAGAGCATGTACCTTGGTTGCAGGCTCTTCTCTGGCCCGGGCCCTGGTCCAGGCTCCTGTAGGAAGCAACCAATTGATGTTTGTTTCTCTCACATCGATGTTTCTCTCTGTCTTTCCTCCTCTCTTCTACTCTTCCTAAAAATCAATGGAAAAATATCTTCATGTGAGGAGTAATAAAAAGACAAAACAAAAAAGAAAGAAAGGAAAGGAAAAGGAATAAAAGAACATACAAATTGGAAAGAAAGAAGTAAAACTATTTTTTTTCCACAAATGACATGATCTTATATGTAGAAAATCCTAAAGAAGTCACACAAAAATATATTAGAATTAATAAATTCGACAAAGTTACAGGATCAACTGGCTAAAAGCAGTTGTGTTTTTATGAACTAAAAATGAACAATTCCAAAATTAAAAGAAAACAGAGAGATATTGAAGACCTTGGATTTGGCAATAAAGTCTTATATAGGACACCTAAAGCACAGTCAACTAAAAAAAAAATAGATAAATTGGCCTTCATCAAAATTAAAATATGTTCAAGAACACTATCAAGAAAGTGAAAAACAATGTATTGAAGAGAATATTATCTGTCTGTTAAGGACTTATCCATGCAATGGAATATTAGTCAGTCATAAAAGGAATGAAGTACTGATAAATGCTTTCACATGGATGACCCTTCAAGCTATTATGCTAAGTGAAAGTAGCCAGACACAAAAGATTATATAGTGTATGATTCCATTTATAGCAAATGTCTGGATTAGGTGAACCCACAGAGCCATAAAGCAGGCTCTTTGTTGATGGGGCTGTTAAAGAGAGCAGAATGAAAAGGGACTGCTTAATGGGTCCAGAATCTCTTTTGGAGCTGATAAAAATGTTTTAGCACCAAATGGACTTGATGGATGGACATCATCAAAAATGTCCTAAAATGCCACTGAACTGTACACATTAAAATGGTCAATTCTTATGTTAGTGAATTTAACCTCATTAAAAACAATCCTGTCCGTTGAGATTATTTTGTCTATTTTTAGTGAAGTTAAATTTAATTACAAGCCCACAAACTCAATTTTAAAATTGTTCAAGTCATTTGTTTGAGCACTTTGTTGTTGTTGTTTTTGTTGTTGTTATTTTTATTGTTGGTTTTGTTTGTTTATTTGTTTGTTTTGCCAAGGGGTAGAGGGACCCCCCTTGTCATTGTTGATTGGATTTGTTTGTTTAATTTTTAAGTCAAGCTAAAACCAACGGAACATAAAATGATCTGAGCTTCCTAGAGGACATACAACACCATAGAATCTGAGATATATTCTTCAAAGCTTTAATTACTACTTGACTATTTACTAATTTATTTCCCTAATGGCTTTGAATACTAATCTAGTTTTATCAATCAAATGACAAGTTATTTTAGTGAAAAAAACAGTGTCTTTTACTTCTCTTCACGTCACTATGTCATTGTGGAAATATAGTGGGTGTTTTAAGAACCAGCTTAGCTTGATAACCCAATTTTCTTCTATTTTGAAACAATTAAACTTAAACTGTAATCTCTTATATCAATGGATAATATTTTGGATTAATTTTTTATACTCTTGCTTAGAAATTTAAAGAATAGGGATTGAACTCCATTTCCTGAATTGACCAGAAATCTTACCTAGACAAGGGAAAAATCTTAAGGTCACTTCTTATATACATTATTCCAAAAGGAAAACTTTGACTTTAAATATTTAACCTTTAAAACCATACTCCATTCAGAAGCTCTAAAACCTCCTAAGTAAAACTAGAAGCGGTTTTCACACAATCAGCATGTTTATTTATGTACCCACTATATTGTTTCTTCAACATGTCTTTGAAACACTAAACTTGACAGTTTTTGAAAAGGTGCCTGGTTTCAGCATAAAACTATGAGAACACACATAACGTGGCTGTTTCCTTTCAAAAGAAGGAATGCAGAGGAGATTATTTTTTTTCTGTTTAAACAAATGCTATTGTTTTATTGCCAATTTTTCTTTAAAAGTCCCCATTAATAAATCTAGCAACCTCATTAAGTATTTTTAAGCAGTTTACAGCGCTGTTAGAACTTGTTATAAATTCTTATCCACTGTATGAAAGTTCCTTGGCCTTAGTCCTTCTTTGAACCTGTAACTACATACCTGACAATTTATTTATTTACCAAATGCTGCTTTAATGTTGTATACAGTTCATTATGTTATGATAGTATTTCCTTAAAATAGAACAAAACCAGTGTTCTTCATTTTGTGAACTTGATGATAAATTCATATTAGATTATTTCAGTATTTTTTCAGCTTTTAAATCTATACATGCCTGATTAGTGGCACATTAAATATGAATTTCACTCGGTTGTAAACTCCTGGAAATACCAGCAAATGCTCCGTCTAGCCTGCCTAGAAAAGGGTCTTCTACCGGAAAACAAATCAATCTGAAGTTCATTTAAAAATCAACAAATGATATTTCATTTGTTTATGTCAATCTTATGGAAATTCTGGGTTGTTTGTATTGCTTTGCTTTCAAGAATCTAAGCTTGATTACATGAAATGCTATATTATCCAAAAACGATTGATGTTTTTAATGCTCAATTAATTTGTTATTGAAAAAAAAAACACATAAAACTGAAATATGACCTAAAAAGGGACTGTAAAGAAATTCAAAGTTCTAGATTAGCAAAGTAGAGCCAAATGGAACTGTTATTCCCAAGACTTACCCCATCAAAAAGTTGTGTTTTACTTCAACCTGCATACATATATTTTCTATTTTTGCTTTGATTCACAAAAATCTCTCTGTCATCATGGTGTAATCATGGTATAACCAAAGCAAACAACAATCTACAAAGCTAAATCCAGAGTCTATACATTATATTTTAACTAATGTTTGATGCCCTCTCTCATTTTCTCAAAATGAAAAGACAAAGTGAGACTGACAAATTAGAATGCAGGTAGTTCATTGTCTGTCATTCATGCAACCGCAAAAACACTCAGGAATTCTGTTCTCAGCACGTAACCAATATTATGTTAAGTCCTCAGAGAACATCAATGACATAGATGCTGCGTTCTCTGGCTCTGCAGCACAAGCAACAAATCTACTCTCTCTGGTACAAACACTAGGTAGGTGCCGATATGCAACAATATTGGCAAAACAGGGAAAGAGACAGAGGAATCTGGTTCCTAAATATCAGTTATGGACCAGTGTTGGTGTTTTCAGCAAGCAGACCATTCAAGACCAATCATCCCAAATCCCCCTTCTAAAGGTGAAAATCTGCTAACTTACATTATCAAAAGGATAGAAACATTACCTCACATGTACACTTGGCCTCGGAAGATCGGAAGCATTACCAGCATGCCCAGTCCGTGATAGGCCGTTAGCCTGCCCCAGCAGGAGGAACTCTCCGCCTTGCTCACCGCCTCATGTTTCACCTTGAACGCTAGAAACTAGTAGCCCCTGACTGTCTGGTAAATAACATAACATCAATCAACACCAGCGATGAGAGTCCGGTATGAAGAGGTGCTAAAACAGGCTGCATGTATAAGAAGTTGAGCAACCATCCATCATTTGCCTTTGATCACTTGTCTGGGAGGGAAAAGAGGAAGAAATGCAAAATAAGCAATATCCAAATCAACACACTGCTGGGGGGGAAATGGATTGGAAAGATTGCCATGCATTGACTTTTAAATCAACAAATCTTTACATAGTAAAGTGTATTCATTGCTAAAGATAGTGAGAGAAGAGAATGTACAGTATGACAAAGACACAGTCTTTGTCTCTAGGGTTCATAGCTAATCATCCATGTGTAATACACTTTATTTCTAATACAGTTTATCGATGATTCCCATAGTGACATACTGTCAGACTTACAAAAATATTTCTAATATCATTCCAACCTTAACAAACATCTGTAATGTATACATTACTACACAAACCATAGCTAGAGGTATGACTAGTATAGGTAAGCTTTGTATCAGCAGTGCACATTTTAAATAATACTATAGGAAATGTAATGGTCTCTAATTCATTTCTGAATTGTGAACAAGAAAGTGCTACAGAAACCCATTATGTAGAGAGATAAAGGGAGAAAGTGCTAGATTGTCAACGTTTCAAGCGGCAAATCTTTGCTTAAAAAAAAATACATTTCAAAGCGCTGAAATAACCGTGACTCCATTTGTATTTATCATCTTTTCTTTGCAAATTTGCTGAAAGGCCGTGACTGAAAAATGTCTTGCAGGGGAAATAAAAATGTGACCACCGTTCAATTCTTACAGAGTATATTTCCTTTCAAAATGCCTGGAACATGTTCATGCTTCATCCATTACCCAAACTCTTGCAATATGTAATCCACAGTAACAGAGGCGGTGAAGAGGAGCTTCTTTAAGGACAGGATCAAAGGCATTCGTGGGGCCAGTTCTACTCTGGGTGAGAATATTTGGCTGAAGACCAGGCACCTAGAGTTCCTACCTGCAAAGACAGGACACATCACAGGAGAGGCTCAAGGGCAGGCTTGAACTTGGGCCAGGACAGATACTAGAGACAGAACAAAAGACAAACATTTGAGCCAAAGGCCCATTGCCAAGTAGTTTTTTATGGTAAAAGTGATCCAGTTCATACATAAACACAGTCATGAACAAGAAAACCAAAAGGAGCTTTGCTCCCCAATTTAGGGATAGAACCGAGTGAAGACAAATCATTAGAAGAACTTTTATAGGGGAGGAGGTGGTAAGAAACAGCTTTCTTTAAAAAAAAAAAAAAATCAGAAAATGCCTGGAGTCAAAAAGGATAGCATGCAGTGGACGTATCATTATGACAAAAACAAGTTAGAGGAAAAAAATATCTGGCAGCAACAAGTAGCCCCGCTCACAATGAGAAGAAATGAACAGTCCATGGTTTCCATGATGAATACACGGCAGTCAGCAGGAGCCATTCAAGGTCAAAGGCAGAGGCTAATGGATTAATTGATTTGTATGAATGTTTTATTCTTTAAAAATCAAGTGCATCCTAACACTTCAAAGTATTCATTTTTATTTAAACCAGAACAGAAAGGTCTCAAAGGCAATTATCTCATGAACTACGGTGAGCACAGTGGCTTTGTGCTAACCGTGGTAATATGCTCAGTGCTGAGAATGGCCCCATAAAATTCCGAGAATAAAAGCTATCGCCTGTTGAACATTTTCTCCAGGGCTGAGTCTTAAAAACATGAGGAAATGAGAAATGTACTTGCCTAAAAGTTTTGGTCTCATCGTTTTAGTTAAATTAATTTGACATAAACCAGATCTTGGAAGCTAACAAACAGAATTTCTGCCTTCATTACTTTTGCCAATTTCAGGGGCAGATTGCGGGGGTGTTGAAATTGATTATTTTCTCCCATGAGTTGCTAGGAGCTGAGACAAGAAAAAGAAAACACACATTACTATACCTTCTCCTAAGGGGGGACAAGTATTATAAAGTCTGAGTTACCAAATAGCTTTATGGGAAGGCCTTACTCCATTAATAACACTGTATTAGAATTTTTTTCTTATTTCAATCAAGTTTCTCAGCTTCCGCATTATTAAAATGAAGGACCAGCTACTTCTTTGTTTTAGGTAGCTATTCTCTGCATTGTGCGATGTTTAACAGAATCCCTGCCTCTAGCCAACAAAGCCAATAGCATCTTCCTCCCATTTGTGACAACTAAAAATTGCTAAATGTCTCCCAGGGAACATATTATCCCATTTCAGAACCATGATTTGCTTTTTCCATTAATATTCATATGAATAATACAGAAACAATGATGGGCAAAGCTGGCCCTTTGGCACAGGTCGAATAGTCATACTTCGTTTTTGTAATGAACCCCCATGCTCATCATTTGAATGACAACAGAAATTCAGTTTATAAAGTTACAGTTTTCATTAGGAGGTAGAATGAAAGGTTGATGGTTGTAGTGGGCACATTCTCACTCCACTGATTTCAACACAAGTACCCAAAATGCACCATCTGCGCTCCCTACAACCTCACCCCGGAGAACAAATGAAATTTGTCTACAGTGGATGTCTAAGGTGGGGTATCTAAGAGAAGGATGCTTGTCCCAGGCTCTGAGGTATTGATTCCAGGAGGAATCTGAAAGAAGGTGAGGGGACAGGTAAGGGAAAGAGAAAGAGCCAAAAAGGAAATGATTTTTGTTGTGATCTAGCTTCAGCCTGAACTATGAGAAGCTCTGGACCATAAAAGTTGCACCACAAAGTAGGTCCTGCCTAGAATGCGTCTTGCTTGCAGGCAAGGGCTGGCCCTTTGTACCACACTAGAAGCCTGGCACACAAAATTTGTGCACAGATAGGGTGTGTAGGCCTGGCTTGCAATCAGGGCCATCTTTCCCGGCTACAGGCAGCTGGTCCCACCCGCCACTGCCACCACTCACCCCTGGTACCCAGTTCCCCATGGGGCAATTGGGGCCTGTGGGCTGGGGGCAGCTCCTGTGTTGAGTGTCTGCCCCCAGGTGGTCAGTGCACCTCACAGAAGACTGGTCATTCCGCTGTCTGGTCAATTTGCATATTACGCTTTTATATATATAAACCCTGGCAGCCACCTACCAAGAGTGACACATAACCTCCTGGGCAAGGCAGGTCCCATAGGTGAAGGGCAATCCTTCAAAAAGACTGAAGCTGTGGGCCCTCAGCAGTCGACACCCACACAGGTGGAGGATGGGAGCCCCAGTACAGCAAAGGGATCTGAGCACCCATAGTTTCCACTCTAGGTGACTTATACAAGGGAATAAACAAACCAATGAAAACGACCTCCAAAGACAATCTGTGTAGTCTGTTAATTAGGATATCTTTCTCATTGTAATTTACATAATTATATATATCTTACAAAATGATAATTATAGAAATCATTTGGAACTTAACAAAAATGAATCTTAATTTTTGTGGCAAATGACATAAAATTTGGTTTATGAATAAAAAAAGGAAAATATTACAAAATTATTCTTTGGTCTTAGACTTGATAACATTGTGGAATATTAAAATGAGACAATTTTTTGTTTAATTTACTCTAAAATTTTTCCCAAAATATCTGGATAGAGTAGTAGTTTTTAAACTCCATTGTCTCAGGACAACTTTTTTACATTCTTAAAAAATACTGAGGACCACAGAAGCTTTTGTTTATGTGAGTATCTACCCATACTAACTGTGCTAGAAATTAATACAAGAAAATGTTAAATATTTATTGTTATTTATTTAAAGATAATAGGAACCTAATGCATGTTAACATATAGAATATATTCTCATTCAAAAATAGCAACATTTTTCAAAAAAAAAAAAGTAAAAAGAAGAAAGGTATTATTTTGCATTTTGCAACTCTCTGTAGTGTCTGACAATAAAAGAGCTGAACAACTGGATTGGTATAAGTGTATCAACAAAATCCTCCTCACTCATGTCTGAAACAGGATGAGCATTTTAATTGCCCTTTCAGATCATTGTGGATGGTCTTTTTTACTATTCCACCCAAATTTGGCAATTAGTAGTTTTTAAAGGATGGTGGCGATGTGGAATCTGAAACCATACCAGTGAACTCTGTATACCCTGGTATATTAAAATTCCCAGCTCCCTCTCACAATTTGAATGCATTTTTCTCTAGGCATGGTTTTATAATGTCATGCATTGCCATGTGGAAAATATTAACTTATGAGATATATAAATCTTCCAAATATTGACACATTTCATTAGTTAATAGTTTTAAAAATCACATTTAATATTGCCACAGAAAAGCTTTTAAGTATTAGGGAAAAAGTCAAGTTCACAGGAACAGACACAAGGTTTTCAAAATTCTGATTTTCACGGGCAACAAACATTATTAGTTCCTTTCCCTGAGGGGTCACAATCACTTTATTCATTTTTTTTTTAAATGTGTACCAAGTATGCAACTCTGATTGGCCATAGTCCATCTGTAAGTTATTCTTTCAAGTAAAAGTGCTATCCCATGAAATAATTGGCTAATTCAACCTGCTGTAAGATTTTTCCTCAGGACAATCATAATTCGGTAAGCAGTAGAGACACCTTATGTGTATTTCTCATTTCTTCCCACAGAAATATTAAAAAGACATGTACTCAGAGATTGAGATTAATAAAATCAATAATTTTTACTGCTTCATCAAGAATATTCTTAAGCAAAACTAGGCGTGTGTGTGTGTGTGTGTATGTGTGTGTGTGTGTGTGTGTGTGTGTGTGTTTAATGCAAGTATGGCAATGAAGATTACAGTAACTACCACTACAACTTGCTACTGCCTTCATCTTGCATGTACGAAGGTACCAGCTGTTTTACCCATCATTGCCTTTGTATCCCTGGTATAAATATTAGTGAAAAAGGAAAATAATGCCTTCGTATTACCATGAAAATAGACTTACCTCTCAGATCTCCTGAAAGCTACTCTCAGAAACCCTCAAAGGACCATAGAGCACATTTTTAGAACCGCTGTGATAGGTAAACAAACCTTCAGAGACATTCTTCTGTCTTCTCACTGTGTTTTCACAAATTGGCTTTCCACCGAAAGGCCACTCCAACAGGGAACTGGACCACAGACTGAAGGAAAACAGTTGGCGCAAGTTTTATCTCAGTCCAAAAATCAAGACAAACAGTCTCAAGGAACCCTCACTTTCTTGTCTTTCCCCTTTATCTCAGATGTGTTTATGGAGACCTGATTTCAAATGGTGCAAATCCGGGCCTTGGATGGGAAAGGAAAGGGTGAGAAACAGAATATCTACTGGGGATATGAAAGGGGATGAAGATGGTGAAGTTAGAAGTTATCTTACACACCTTTTCATTTAACATTTCAACTACTTATTAAGTAAAGTATCAACCAATCAAAGTATTTCTGTGATCACTGTCCATTCTACTCTGATTATAAGCAGTGGAACCATTTATTGGAGTGCTGTTTATAGGCAATCCCCTTTCTAGTCACTGGAATCCATTACTGGTTAAAATTTGAGTTCTGCCAAAGAAACAGTTGAATATGGAAAAGACATTGTGCATCCTTGTAATCAAGCATAGTGCATTTTATAGCTATCTGGAGAAAACAGAAGCTCTAAGGAAATTTCTTCACATCACATTTAGGAATAATTAATTCCCAAAAGATTATACGATACTCTATACACTGCCAATCCAATCACCCCACAGAATTTCATTAAAGTTTTATTAAATAGAGGGGGTGGGGACTGTCTGTGTGAAATTTATCTTTCCTCTACTGAAATGTTGTGAGCTCCTATTTGACCCAGCCTGAAGCTTTTCCATACCCCTGTAGGACTTTGGGTTTATCCCATGCCAATTCTATCCACTGTATAGTATTTCATTTACCTTTGCCTCACTGCACACTGAAAAAATGTGTGCAGAATCTTGTGCCAACTTCTATAACGGGATTGGTAGCATTTCTGATGTGGATTACATTGTAAAGAGGTTTCTCAGGCAAAGTATATTGAGGAATTATGTAAAGCCAAACAATGACCAAGACTCATTAATCTATAATCAACAAATTATGTGTAAAATTAAATTGAAGAATACTAAGGTATAATAAAAGTGTCCTCAATTATTTCCTAATTGTACATAGAGAGTATTACAGTATCAGTGCAGAAGAATATTTTGCATATCCAAATTTAAACAAAAGTCTTGAGATTTAAGAATTACGCTTCCTGACATTAAACAACCTCTTGTGACTTATATAACTTATTAAAAAACTTTAGAGGAAAATATCCTTAATAAATGATGTTTAAGAATACTCAACTTTTATCCTCAGAATTTGTTTATCAAACTGATAAATGCATGAAAAATTCATCTTCTTTTGAGAATATTTTACCATTCAACCTCTTCTACATATATCAAGAAAAATAGAGAAATAGTGTCACTTTCTAATCGATTCAAATAAAAAATCAGTTTTCTAAAAGTAGCTATCCATTCCATTCTCTCATTTCTTCATTTTCATTTACATGTGCAAAGCCTAAATGTTGTATTTTCTACCATACATAGAATTTAAGGATGAAAACCACTTATAGGACCTCATATATGGTTAACATAGGACCTATATATATTTAACAGATTAAGCAGAACCATATATGCCTATATTGTACAAAACATTAAGCGCGGTTACATTTTTTTTTTCTACTTGGCACTATTATCCCCATTTTAACTTAGACGTGTACTGCCCTACTTGAATCTCTTGATATTGTTGGTCTTTGTCATCTCACTTTTGGAATTAAATCTTTATCCTAACAGAACATTTCTTCAATTATTCTCTAAAGGTCTCACCTTGAAATTGATTCGACAGGACTATCACAAGTTTGTAGGTGGCTGATCACAATAGCCTCTACAGTGTTCTTCAAAAAGAAACCTACAGATAGTTTCCAAAAGCTTCCTATATTTCCGGGAAAGTGAAATCTATCTGAATGGATCCCTGTGAATATAATTTAGAGGGAAAAAACCTCTACTGAGTTCACCCTAATGTTACTAGAGTATCTGAGTTAGCAGTTAAAGAAATATAAAACTTGTATGAGAGGAGGTATTAATAGGTTTTATTCTATTTCTTGACTCTGTATAGCTTGGTAAAGTTGAGAAAATACTATTTCCCCTAGCAGATCAATATTTCCATGGTTATATCTTGTCACAAGCAGGAAATTCAGAAGGATATGATTACCTGTCTCTGTCCTCCATGCTCTCAAAATCCAATAAAAAGAGATCCATGATATCCCAACATTCAACTGATATTGACTCACCAAATTATCAATTTCATCTTAAGAATTTCTGAATGAAATGTTCCTGAAATCCAATCAATTTTTGCTTTATTGAGACCATTTCATGCTATTGTCAGCATGTGATCCAAAGGGCCTGGCTTAAAAGACAGTAGATTAAAGGTGCCTTGTCCCATCCTAAGGCTCATTAAAGTGGACACCAAAAATAAATGAACATGTAAATCCCATTGTGCTCCTGCATTCAATATATGGCAAATAGCCATATTTGGGTTTTTAATGTTGTCTTACAGGCACCAATTGGTGCTATTAAAGTGAGCTAACTTCTTTCACTATTCTTGGTTCTATTTTTAATGCAATTCTATTTTGTTCTCAGATTATCAAGTCTAATTTTATATAAGCAACCATGAAACACACATGCACACCATTACTAATGTATTCTGTAGGAACCACATAAAGGAGTAAAGTACAAAAATTGTAAAAGGGAAATATTTTTTTTATTTGTAGACATTATTTCACCAGTTGCATCATTTCATTATTTGCCTCGATGCTCAATCCAAGAAAATCATTATTTTTATAAAAAGATAAATATCCTATCTAATAAAAGGGTAATATGTAAAATGATCCTAATGATGGAATGACCAGGAATGGCAGGTCACTATGACACGCACTGTCTACCAGGGGGCAGATGCTCAATGCAGGAGCTGCCCCTTGGTGGTCAGTGTACTCCCACAGGGGGAGCTCCCCTCAGCCACAAGCTGGGCTGACAGCTATGAGTGGAGTGGCAATGGTGGGAGTCTCTCCTGCCTCCTCTGCAGCACCAAGAATGTCCGACTGCTGCTTAGGCCCACTCCCCCCAGGGATCAGGCCCTAAGCTGGCAGTTGGACATCCCCTAAGGGGTCCCGAACTGTGAGAGGGTGCAGGACAGGCTGAGGGACCCCCTCCCAAGTGCACGAATTTTCATGCACCAGGCCTCTAGCATTACATAATACTTTAAAACTATTTCACTGTTATTATCAGTGATAATAATTACTCAACTTAATGTTATAGAAAATATACAAAAGTTAAAATCCTCATCACTCAATAAATATATTAATGAAGATCTTAATATTTATGCTGTGAAAGTTCAGCTTATTCAAGAGTAGCCATGAAAGAGGGACTTGCTCTGGCTTCAGAATGATTGTCTCAAGTCCAGTGAATTTAAATTATATGTAATATACGTATAATATATAAGTATGTTAGGACCAATTATATGTAACTATATAGATATCAATTGTAGGCTTAACATCTGCTCTAGATAACTCTTAATTCCAGAGTCAATTAGATTCATACCAAACTCAAATGTTTGTAGCCAAGACCCCCAGATCAGTCAACAGTGAACAACTTCTATCTATATAAAAGCCTAAAGTGACTGAGAAACCAAATGACTGGTTGACCAGTCACTATGACTTGCACTAACCATCAGGGGGCAGACACTCAATGCAGGAGATTCCCTCGGTGGTCAATGTGTTACCACAGCAAGAGCGCCACTCAGCTGACTGACAGGTGCCAGGCAGGGCTCATGCCTGACAAGTGCCGTTGTGGTGGCAAGAGCCTCTCCTGATCAGGACTGACTGGGCATGAACCCACAGCAAGCACAGCAGGGCCAGAAGGAATGGGAGTGGCAGGCAGCATTGGACTGCTGATTTTAGCCCGATCTCTGCAGGCCATGCTGAGGGACCTCACCGGTGCATGAATCTGTGCACGAGGCCTCTAGTCTAAATAATAAATATTTATACAAGTAATAAAAGTATCTATTATTTATACAAGTAATGAATATTTATACACAAGGGTTAGTCCTTTCCAAGGATTTGCAGTAGAAAATCACAAATTGGACATAGAATCATGGAAGTGAGTCAAACTAGCAAGAGCCTTGAGGAGTCAAGAAATGAGAGCAAGTTAACTAGAAGAATTACGTTATTCTGCCTTCTACTTTCAGTGCCTATCTTCAGGATAAATTTTCTAAATAGAACTCATTTGTCTCCATGGTTCTATTTGCTAATCAATCAACAAATAATGAAGGACTTACTATGTGCCAAGCATATAGGTGACAGGAGCCCAGAGTTAACAAAGTAGACTTACTTCCTGCCCTCTAAAACTTACAAACTTAATGGAGGAAAATGGACAATAAAGAAATTATATATGTGATTAACACAATGAAAGAATACTGTGCAAACACAAATAGACAGGAACTAGTCATTTGGGAAAAGAAAGAATTCTCGTTTTAGTCAAACAAACCTAATTTCCTAAAACATTTAATGGTGTTAACACAAATAATGGTCACACCACAGTTCATTGTGTACAATTCTCAGAAATTGGCTGTTTCCAATTTTTCTCTGAATTGCATCATTTTGTATTAAAATGCTTGTGGGTGAGCATTTCTTTGGATTGTCTCTCAGGCTCTCCTATTGAAGAATGCAACTCTGAAAATTCCTAGGGTGCTGTTTTGACCACCCAGTTCTGCAAATATCTCTCCTTGACAGATTAGAGTTCAGATCTGACACCAAAAATCTTCCAGGCCATTTGTCTTCCTCAGGTCTACGGAGAGGCCTTGAGACCAAATTCTTGGTTTTCTTTCTCTCCAACTCTAAGCATTTGTGAATTGGCTTTGCACATGAATAATGCAAACTTGGTCAAGCTTCTTCTCTGGTAAAAACTTTTGTGACTCTCCCACACAAACAGAAGTCATCCAGATGACAGAACAGTAAGTTCTTACTCAGAACACCATGTGAACTCAGTTAAGTGAAGTGCTGGAAAATAAAAGAAGCTTAAATCAAAATTAACCAGAAGGAAGGGAAAATGTCTTGAGGAAGTAAAGCTAAAAGCACAAGCAATTTGCAAAAGATACCAAACTGTATAAATAACCATGCAAAGGTATTGGGAAAAGGGGAGCATGGGTTTCTAAATTGTTTAATCTAATTGTATTTTTTTTTTAAATAAGTCTGGGTGCCCATTCGCCATGGGGATTTTAAAGACGCATGCGATTGAGTTGCCTGAAACAGGGTGGAGGAGAAAATTAAGATAGTTGTTTATTTTTTCTTCATCAGCACTGTGCTCACATCCAAATCACTCCAACAGATGCACTAGTCTCCTTTTAGATTCTTGCTCTATATGCGTAATACACCAAAGTCTTTGGCATTCTTTGATTATTTTATTTAATTATTCAACAACCGATCATTTTTCATAGTTTTTAAATTACTTTGTTTGCATTTTTCTTCCACTATCCCATATTTAATAAAACAATCTAGAGATAAGGGAGTAAGTCAGACATAATTGGAACATGGTAAGTATTAAATCTAGTCCCCTTTTCATTTTTTAAATTTTTTATTTAATCTTATTGTTGGATTTAAACAATCAGATGCTGATGCCCAAGAGTTTGGAGCAAGCGAGCAAAGAAGCTGGGTCAGAGGACAATTTTGTTCCAGAGACGGGG
This sequence comes from Pipistrellus hanaki, assembly GCF_964339955.1. Lineage (NCBI taxonomy): Eukaryota > Metazoa > Chordata > Mammalia > Chiroptera > Vespertilionidae > Pipistrellus > Pipistrellus hanaki. The sequence continues at coordinate 8,135,565 of NC_140505.1, read as the reverse complement.
GGAACATTTCTCTCTTTCCATCACAGTCAAGCCAGAGACGGTTCCCAGGGCTGGGCTGGTGGCACTATCCAGAACCAGCACCAGCTGCATTGTCCCCTGTGACAACAAAAGCATCCCTGCCAGACTGGCCCAGATGGAAGTTTGGCTGTGGTTGTCATTCATCGCCTCCCTTGGTTCCTGCTCATTTCCCATGTCTGATTCTCCATCTAGTCTGGCAATTCTGTGAATTACCCAGCATCCTTTCAATAAAATATTTTATGTTGAAACCAGCCAGAGTTGGTTTCTATTTCTAGCCACAAAGTACCCCCCAGGGTAAACAGGGAGATTGATTGGACTCTCAGACCATCACTGTACCATTTTCTGGATAGTGCTGGATGCTACCCTACATTTATAACTTACATATATTTCTTAGGAACCAAAAGTAACAGGTGAAATTGAGCTGGACTCATTATACTAGAGAGAGTGGTCTCATCCTCACACCAGATTTCAGGTAGTCCTAGGAATTCCATTTAATAAGCCTGGAGTTAAACACAGTAATGTATCTGGATTGAGCCTGAAACTTCTGGAATCAAGTACAGTTCAGCTCATGTTCATTAGACCTTCCACAAGTAAACCAACACCAAAAGAAGATTTAGGTCTTCAATACTTCTTGACTAAATTTTCATATATTTTTTTCTGTTAAATTTCTGCTAAAACAAAAATTGTATCTGGATTAAACATCATGAAATTCTTCTCATTTTATGCATTAATGACTGTCATAACCCAAAGAAATGTATGCCTCCTCCAGAGTACCAGATTTAAATTAAGTTTATGTGTCATAGGGAATCTTGATACAAAAATTTTAAAAAATCATTCTCGGGTTTCAGTTAAGAATACACTCAGCTGTGAATAGTAGAAAATCCTACCACGGTGGCTTAGACAATAAGTGGAATATTTGACATCTTAACAAGGAGTCTAGACTAACCCTTCACCTCAACAATGCTTTCAGGAACCCAAGAACCTCCAGCTTCCTTCACCATCTCTCCCACCAACACCTCGGGTTTTTATTTTTTTACTCCACCATTCTTAGCATGTTGTCTCTCCTCCCCATGATCACGTCCTGCACTTTTAAACATCACTTTCATATTCAAGACAGAAAGAACCGAAGAGGCCAAACAAAATGCTTTTTTGGGGAAGAATTTGGTTTTTAATCTGAAAAATGAAACTTTCCTGGGAAACTTCGCCTTTGTATTATTGTCCAGAACTATGCTCATGATTATTTTTAGTTGCAAGAAAAGTTAGAAATTCAATATTTGCCTTTCAGCTTCATGGTTCAAGAAGGCAAGGAATTGGGGCGTTTAAATGAGTATCCAATGACTCAGTCTACAGTATCTGCCACGCCTCATGACAATTAGATCAAGTAGACCCAGTGATTCCAAGGTCTTAATGGAAATGTGATGAGATTTTTGTTTTGTTTTTTTGCTTACTTTTTTGGCCCAGAGGGCACTATGTAAATCATAGTTCTCATTCTGAAGCACCTAATCATCAACATTTCTCTTCAGCTTATTGTCTATTTTATTTTAATTGTCTGCAGCTCACCTCCCAGAATTATGACCTTAACCTTCTTTGTTACCACAGAGTCATTGTCTGGATTCTGTTATCCATCCTCCTCCCAGCTGCTTGCGTAGAATTTCAAGTTGAGCACAGGGTGGAGAGCCAGCCTCCTGGGCGAGTCAGTTATCTTGTCCAGAAGTCTCAGCACATTGCTCAAAGTTTGTACTCTGACCTGATTTAGATATAGTCTTAGATGGAAATAAAAAAAAACAAGGAGTGCCTTAGTGTGAAAAGTTTCCAGAAAACAAAGCTCTCTACAACTTGGAAGCCAACTTTTATAGCCCCATCCTCATTGAATACTGGACCCAGAGGTAACCCAACTTGGAAAAAGCCTGAAATAGGTTATATATTACTAGTTTTCATTATTCCAGATTTTGAAAGCAAATTCTTTATAATTTTTCCTAAATTATATAGAATACTGTTGCAGCCCCACAAAAAATATCCACACCCTTTCTATTAAAATAGTAGGAATAAATGATTGGCAATCAGAGATACAACTAAGGAAAGTTTTATACTTCTACTAATCAGTAACTGACATTTGTGGGTCAGGCATTTCCAAGTATATTATCTCATGTGTTTTTGGCAGTCACCTTCAGAAACATCCTTAGAAGTGAAGAAAGTTGAAAAGCTGTGACTTATCCAAGATTACCCAGGTGGCAAATGGTAGTGATGAGGTTGAGTTACAGGTGGAATTCTCTTTTATTCTGCCTTATGTGCATTTATGTTGTTTAAATGACCTTGAGGATACACATCATAAAATAAGGGTAATTACTCAGAAAATATTTACATTTGTCAGAAGCTGTCTTAGGTACACACCTGGAAACCACGTACTCTGGCTGAATATTTTATTCATTTTGTTCCTTAAAACTTTTTTTAATTTGCATATTATTTCAGAAACATATTGCTCCCTCTCTGGGGGTAAACATGTGGTGTTTCCAGGATGAAGTCATAGGGGCGAGCACCTGGGCTCTGTGGTTTCCCATGTGGCCATCATTCAGGGAGCTTTCATTTAAGTAATAAGTAAGGGTCTTTTCTCCACGTTAGGGATTGGAACAGAGACAGAATGAATGTAGTAGTAACTTTGCAAAGAGTTATTTAAGCAAAAGTTAACGGTATTTAGAATTTAAAATATATGAACATAAGTAGTTTTATTTCTTAAACCAGTTTTCTACTATAATATTAGATTCTTCTCAGGGTATCCAAGTTATAGTAGAGCTTGGTATAAATATCATAATCACCCATCATGAAATAAATAAGATAGATGTACACTCACATGCTTTGTGTGCTCAAATATTAAGGTCAGAAATTTCTTCCCTTAAAAGTTCCATCTTAGAAAGAAGGAAACCACCTTCTATTTCAGACCTTAGAGTCAGTTAGCTTAAAGAACGCCATCCCAGTTACTCTATTATGAACAACAACGTATGGCACACATTCTACCGTAATGACCTTTATCACTGCTAGTTTTAGATGCTTACAGACATTACCTTTCAGAATTTGTCTTAAAATTTTTAGCAGATATAATTAAAAAATATTATTTATGACCAATTATAAGTGAACATTAGAAATATACACTTAAAATAAATTTAAAAAAGTAATTTTAATGTTTTGTGAGTGGACACTTATGCAATGCGGTAACATTTCCATTGAAAACATCATATATAATTCAAAGAGACATTTCTCAAAAATCCATGGACTATGATAGGAGAAACCTCAAACGTAGCTCTGGTGATGATGAAGATCCACTATTGAAAGATGCATGGAGTACGCTGCACTCAATTGTCTTGCAAAAGTTAAAAGTGGAAAAACTGCTTCTCAATGATTATATTATGTAATGATTTGATTTTAAGTGTGCAGACAGAACTACATTGAGTGGATATTTTAGTTAGATAATTAATTATTTTATCTACAGCCCCTAAATGTTATATGTTAAAGATGGGGAAAAATTAAGAATCTTCTCAATAAGAATGCTTTCTATTCAAGGTCAACTCATAAGCCTCAAAATCTCTGCCACGTACAAAATGATGAAGTTCAGCCCAGTAGGAAGAGCCATCAATCCATCCACCCTAGAATCAGCGGTCACTGAAGAAGAAAGAAGAGTAGACAAGCCAGGTGTAGTACCATTCTGCAGGTTGCAAGTAAAATCTCTTGTTTGGTTCACTTTACTGTACCAGTGTATTCATGATATTAATAATGGTACTATAAATAAAAATGAAATTTAAAAAGTAAAATAAGTATTCCAGCAATGGCCCTCTAAACATGTTGTTGATTCTCACCAAGGATAAAATCTCGGGAGAAAAAAAAAAAAAAAAGTTCATTATTAGACAGGCATATTCTCCATACAGACACACAAAAAAGGGAATTTAGATTACAGGGCTAGGTAGGAAATTTTATTCTACCTCAAAGTCAGCCATGACAGAGCCAAGATGACTCTCACAAGTACAATTAGCAACCTTTCTTAAAAAGAAAAAAATATGTAGATGATCAGGGTGATAAAAAAAAAAAAATCTTGGTAACAAAAAACATTACAAAAACTGTCTGCTAATACATGAAATAAAGCCTAAAGCAAACCTGTTAAAAGTAGGTCTGCTAGTACAACTTCATCCAACCTCACTCAACCATTCAAGGCTTCTGTCTGCAAAAACCAGGTCTTAACTTAGATCATGGATTCTCAACCTTGGCACTACCCAGTAATTCTTAATGGTGAGGGGGTCGTCCTGTGCAATGTAGAACATTTAGTTGCATCTTCCTTCTACATGCCAACATCCCTTCACCAGTTGTGACAACCCAAAACATCTCCAGATATCACTAAATGTCTCCCTGATGAGTTAAATCACCTCCAACTAAAGACAACTGGTCTAGACATTTTATGTTTAACTAGGGGCCCAGCACACGAAATTGTGCAAGATCCAGATTTGGCGCGCTGCGGGACTCAGAGTCAAGTCCTTCCAGTGCCTGTGGGGACACAGCATTGAGTCCCACCAGGAGACCCAGAATCAAGTCCCCACCCACCCGAGTGTGCCTTGCTGTGTGCTTCACTACACACAGCCTCCTGGTGACCAGTCTTCGGTGGTTACGACATGATGGCGTGACGGTGTCACGACTAAAAGGTTTTTATAATACAGATAGTAGAATATCAATACAGCTATTACTATATTTTCTGGCTAATCAATTCTGAATAAGAAAAATCTGAGATGAAGAGGAAAAAGAGGCATTAATAAGGTTGGGACAGGAATAAAGATGGAAGAGGGAAAGACTCTCTCTCTCTCTCTCTCTCTCTCTCTCTCTCTCTCTCTCTCTCTCTCTCTCTCTCTCTTCTCTTCTCTTCTCTTCTCTTCTCTTCCCCAGAGTCTGAGAAAGCCTTCAGGAGGAAGCAAACCTGAGCCTGCGTTAGTTCTAAGAAGCACACCAGTCCACCCCAACCTTGGGTGCACCTGGGCCCTGGCAATCTTCCTGCCTCTGGCCTCACGTTGTTCTGGATGTCGCATTCTGAATGCTACCCACGAGCCCTGGAGGCAGTGGTGGGAGCAGGCTGGCGGTATCCAGTCCATCTGTCCCACTAGCCATAGAACCGCGTTCCCTCAAGTGGTGTTCTGTCAAACATCCCTAAAAAGCACATCAAGGCCAGATCGACCCTCTCTTAGGAGCCATGCCAACAATTACTAAAGCCTCCTCCTACGATTCTATGCATCTCGGAGGCTTCACACTGGGCCCCAGCCCTAGGAACACTAGCCTCCTTAGGAAAGGGAACCACAACAGAGAGCCGAGGTTGGCACGAATAGGCAAGGCTCTTGTTTGTTTGTTTGTTTGTTTACCTAAGTTAAAAAAATAGAGTTAAAGAAAACCAGTGCTGAAGAAATAGAGTCAATGTCACATGGATGTTATCAGTTCTGCTTGCCCTTTCCAAGTTCACAAAACTGAAAGCTGTTTAATTAAAATCAAGTGGTCCGAGCTAACCTCCCACTTCTCTCTCCATCTGTGGAGTGTTTGCTTCCAGATACACACGGGCTGTTCCAATTTTTCAGGGCTGACGTTGGTCCAGTTCACCCCACTGCAGCGTCAACACCGGGAAGCTAGCAACACTCCCCCTGAGACTCATCTCTTGGGTATGGGGGCCTGACTTGCCCCAGCTCTCCGTGTTTGGGAACAATGTCTGTTCCACACCTTTCCTCCCTTCACCGGAAAAATACATCCACAAAGGTACCTATCCCATCATTCATGCTAGCCATCTTTTTCTGAAAATGGCTGGTGTTTGTATGTGATAATTTTGTAAGCAAAGAAGGTGAAGGCTTAATTTAGCTGCACAACTGATGTGGCTTCTCTTTCTTCTCACCTCTCTTCCCTTTTGAAGCCGAGAACATCTCTGATTGCAAGCTGCTTGCAGCAAGCACCCCATCTCCCTCCTTCCCACTTCACTACTGTGCACATCGCAGAAAAGCCCTGGTAAGGCCTTGGACTGAACTGGATGCCATTTCTAGCAGGGAGCTCCCTGCCTCTCGGAGATACCTTCCTGCCATCGACCCGGTGGCTGAGTGCCTCGGTCTGGAGGGCTGCAGAGGGGCCGGCTGGGTTCCTGCAGTGGCCACCTGTCCCCCCAAGACCAGGCTGAGTCACCACCTAATTGCACACGCTGCCGGGCGTAGAGAAGGTAGCTTGGGGTCTTGCTCGGCCTGAGTTGGAGTCATTCTGGAAATGCAGTAGCACACAGCGCAAAGGGCACCGGGATCTTCCCAGGGTTGCAGCACCCCTTGGACTTGTGAGTTCTCCATCCTTCTGGGATCCCCTGAAGGCGTGTCTGCCTCCCTGCAGAAGAGCACAGCATCGTTTTTCAGATGATGAAAGAGTGACGGCAAGAGCAAGGCTGCCTTTCCCAGTGACCTCCGTTTGCTGCCACTGGAGGGGCTGGCCAGGGACGGGCACCTGCTCAGCGAGGCAGGCAGCTGTTCTCCATCCTGCTCCCCCAAATCACTGCGGATCTGGAACATCACTGTGCACAGGTTCTCTGTGTTTATGTCTTCTCTTAGGAACGTGGCCTCTGAGCATCCCTCCTTTGGTTTGGATGCACTAACCCCCTTGTTTATATGAGCATTGCATATGCTTCTCAGCCATTATTACAAACCCACCCACGAACCCTATCTGATAGGTTGGAATTATGACCGTTTTCAGAGAGCTACAATGCACACAGCCTTTTTAAAAAATAATTAATTTCTTTATTGATTACGGTATCACATATTTGTTCTCAACCCCCCATTCCAATCCCCCCCACACACACACACACACTCATGCCCCCACCCCCTATTGTCCTTGACCACTGGTTAGGCTCATATTTGTGCACACAAGTCCTTTGGTTGATCTCTCCCTTTTATCCCCACCCTCCCTTTGAGGTCCAACAGTCTGACCTATGGCTCCTTATCTCAAATTTATAGAAAATATTTCTTTATTAACTTTTGTTGAGAATATGTTTGTATATTTTCAGAAAACAACTCTGAGACCATGTGGATTCTGGCAACAGAGAGGAATTGACAGGACTACTCCAACCATGAAGACAGAAGAGAAGCAGCCCAGAGATGGAAGTTGCTGCATACAGCCTTTTAAGGGTTTTTAACATACACCAACCAGAGAAAGCGTGATGGCTAGAATTTTACAGCCACGTGAATATGAGCAGGTGACACCTATAAGTGCCAGCACTCTGCAAGGCATTGATACCACAAAAAGGTAAACCAAGCTCTTCCCAGATGCCCCCTCATGCTGACTCTGTACAGGTTCCATAATGTTGTATTTAGTCAATTCTCATTACATCCCAAGTTGACTAGCAAGGGGTCTGTTCCTGCAGCACAAGCCAGAGGCAGCAAAGCCCTGCAGGTTGTCTGATTAGCAGGGCAGGTGGTCCGTCTCCATGACTAGACCTCAGCGGATGTCTGTGCTCCGAGCCAGACGGAGCCTCAATTCCGATCCCAGGTCCAGGCTGCTGAGGACAGTGTGTGAGAAGGGAAGCAGATGGAGGGATGGACACCCTGATACAGAGGCCTGAGGCTGCAGCTACCTTCCCCCACTGGTCTCCCACTTCCTCCTGCTCTCCCCTGCCAACCTGTGGCCAGAGGTGGGAGGCCAGGGAGGCCAGAGCAGGCCCCGCCCCCTGTTGGGAGGTTGCCATCCCTCCAGGCCACAGGCCTGACCTCCTGTCCCTAGAGGCGGTCCTACTTCTAGATTCCGTGGGAAAGGATGATGTCAGCGTGGAGGGGTCGCCCCAGGAGCAGGGCGACAGCGGACCGTCCCCTGAGAGCAATTAACCTTAAATAATTTCCAAGTGGGCACTTCCCATTCTGGGCCATACAAGACACCAGCAATTCTAGGGATTAACGGGAGACAGGAAGAGGAGAAAGTACACGCTGCTGAGGTCTTTCCAACTGCTGGAATCAGCCACCAGACACACTCCGCCTGATTGACACTGGCTCCTGCAGCTGTGGGGTCTCCCGCTGGCCTCCCTGAGCTTGACCCGGTCAGACCTCGCCCCCAGGCATCGACAGGGCTAACGAAGCTCCTAATCTGATTTCTCCACAGATTGCAGCCTGACTTTGCAGGGAGGAGAGTGCTGTCTTTATTGCCACCGACACAGCGGGCAGACTGTCTTTTCCTTCCCAGCATAGAGTGTGCAAACATGCTTTTTATCATCTGTAAGCGTTCCCAAAATAAGCGCCTCTGGGGAAGAGAGAGGGTCGAGCTGATGTCGCATTCTGGTGCCTGAGGTGCCTGAGAACTGTCTTATCGCAGAGAGCGAGTCACAAGGCTCTCCCTCCCCATGTTTGAGATGCCTGCTTAGTGACTTCACATGCTAGCAGCTATTTTTAATTGTCAAACATTCACTTCTTAGGAGCAAAGCCCTTCCTGTCCACTGTGGTCTGGGAATAAAAAGAATCTCCATTCAGTATATTGATAAAGCATTCAGCCCTATTTCGTCGATCTTCTCTGGCCAGAAACTACCTAAATATTTCATCAGGGCAGAAAATACAGCTGATACGCTAAACTACTGGTATCACAGGGTGTTTACAATAAAATTAAAACCATTTCGTGCTCAAAAATAATCTTAAGACATTTCCAAATTGGAAATGACCAATGACCATTATTTTTCACAACATTGAAACCCTACATTTTAAGAATTAAAGCCTGAAATGTTCCAAAAACCAACTGAACAATGGACCAAGTTAGATTTTATTTGATTTTTATCTTGAGGGAGGAGGAGGTGGGGAAGGATAATAGCATACCAAAGAGAGAATCAGTGTTGGAGTTGTAGCATAATGATACATCTCTCTTTTGGGGCCACATTTTTTTTTAAAACTTGCGCTGCTTTTTCCCCATATTTCACTCTGATAATCTCAAATGCAAAAGTAGGTTCGCAAGATAATAAAATCTGTCTTTCATTTGGCATATTTTTTTTTCAATGGGAAAAATACAAAATTCTCTCTTGGAAAAATAAAATGTACAGAAAGGATTATTTGTCAACCAAATTACAACAGGATATCAATTACTACATCTGAATTTTTCTCTAACCAAAATCTCAATCTTTATTTTAGACTCCTAACCCTGAAGCAAGCATTTCCTAATCGTCCTGAGGATTCCTCGCTCCCTGCGAAGCAGCAGAGCTCCGCTGAAAAGCCACCATCTCCTGCGCTTTGCTGGAGGGGACATTTGGGCAGCGTTTCCCAGTGAGGACTCCACGGCGCTGAGTTGAATGTGATGCTTCGTTTCTTCCACGTCAGTTTGTCTCTGGGAAAATACAGAAGCCAGTTGAATGCTTTCTCTGTTCAAGTGGCCATTTATCTGGGACTCAAAATGATGAGCTTGAATGAAATGGGGCCAGCAGGCTGAGTTCTCAGGAACAGGGCCAAGCAGAGAGGTGGAGGCAGTTGCGGGGGGGGGGGGGGGGGGGGACCTTGGGAAATTCCCCCTGCTGGTTGGGAGCTGAGGTCCCAGAGGGATGGGGGAATGCGGGCTTGTTCAGGTCTGTTCACGTCCATGTGTCCATGTCTGGGTCCATGAGTGCTTATCAGAGAGCAAAGGATGGTAGCAAGAGGAAGGTGGCAAGTGACCTCAAAGTCTAGATAGGATGAAAGCAAAGTCCACTGAGGACAAACTCTAAGCGATGTGACAGCCAGGAAAACGCAGGACTGGCCTGCAGGAGGCTGAGATCAGAGTGTGCAAGGCTCACCCCAAGGCCGCACGGGGGGCTGGGAGGGGCCTGGAGCAGAAGCTGCAAAGCCTGCTTAGTGGGTCACAGGGCGGAGTCCCATCAGCACTGAATAGACTGCGATCTGCAGTGACTGCAGCTGGGAGGGGAAGATAAGCATCATATGAAATTGCTTATTTGCATGTATGACTCCTCCAAATGCTTTCCATGATCGCATTTAGCCGTTCAAGTTCAATTATTTTGGTTGGACAGTCACCCTATTCTCTCCTTGGCAAGTGGAAGTTTGCCCCTTTGCATTCCATAAGCCTGGGGGAAATGCAGTTTTTAACGGCTCTTAGATAGTTGGGTTGTTGAGATTTAGAATAAAGGAAGCTTTTGGTTAGAACATAAAAATTCCCCGGATTTTGACACAGTTCTTCAACAAATCCTTCACCATCTTTCCTGGACACCCCGCCTGTGTCTGAGGAGGCCTGTGGACCCCTGCTCACTCTGCCCCCGGGGTTCCCCAAAACAGCCTTTGCCCATCCCATCAGCCTGCTCATTAGGTCTCTGCATGCCTTATGATGGAATCCACCATGGACCTTGGGGCGTAAAATCCAGGTCTATATTCATTGACCTGATTACATCATTTAACACTTTTTTTTTTTTTTCTTTTTTTTTTGTGAACTCATTGAGTAGACTCAGATTACCCATGAGTTCAAACCTGTTTTGAACTTAGTTTTAACCAAGTATGCTTTAAAAGAATAGTCATTCCCGCATCACTTTTCATTTTTGCGTTGTATTGGCTCATCAATTTCCTCCCACAGAACAGATTTCTTTGGAAATCCTTGGTAAACCCTGAGTCACATCACCACCAGTGGACATAACTGCAACTGCAGCCTGGCTGGGCTGTGTGTGCTCAGGGAGGCCAAAGTCCAAGCTTCTTCTCCAGTTTACTTAAAAATAAAACAACGGTTGCTATGGATGTGTCATCCAAAATCTGCTACCAGGAAGGAGGGGAGCAGCCATAAAAAAATGCCAACTCGGGGGAAAAATGGGCAGCTTTGTGCTCAAAGTATATAATCAGGTTTAAAAAGAGACTTCCTGCAGGGCAGTGGAATGGACCCTAAAGCTAAAGCATATGATAGTGCAGACAAGTTAAATTTGTTGAAAGAAAATGGAAAGTATTAAGCTCCTGATCTGTAGAATTCTATTGCAGAAGATATTTAGGTACACAGGAGACTGTATAAATATTTTCAGCCAGAACGATCAAACTTACATGGGAAGCTTTTCATACACCAAGGAGCAGGAAGAAGAGATACCGTCAGCTTTGGAAATGGCAGTGTAAACAAAACATGGAAAACTTTTAGAGGCAATGGCATGGGAACTTTGTTTATCCTCTTTGAAAAGTATGTTGTCTTCCCTGCGTTGATGGTTGACAAAACATGGGATATTTATGACTGACCATGCTGAAGGGGTTTTCCTTGGCGATTCTTACACATGACAGTGCATCACGGAGCAGTGAGAGGCAGGAAAAGATAAACAGCACAGGGCAAACTAGCTTGTTACATTATCTTTGCTCCCAGAGAAGAATTCAAAGTCAGAATCAGAGTTAAATGGTGAGCTTCTCGTTTCTTTCCCAGGAAGAAATCCCAGGACATCCAGTGACAATAGCCTCACTGACAACACTCAGGATTCTGGACACGCAGATAGATCTAAAGATTTTTTTTCTTTTCTTTTTTTAGGGAGGGGTGCCAACTTAGGAAGTCAGATTTGTGTGTGACATTCTTACTTCCCCAATTACCTTGAGTGCCCAGGGGCTAATTATGTGTTTTCCAGGCTCATATTTCCCTTTTTTTTCCCTTTAGGTTGCTCATCTACTTAACCAATTTCTGTTTATTACCCGTTTTATCAGAGAAGGTTAACAGCTGGAGTTATAACTCAGGACAATAAGACTTTCTTGGGAAAATATCTTAAGCTCCTTGAGTTTAGAGTCTGAGTTTCACATTGTTATCTCCCTAGCATCTACAAAGTTCACGAATAGATTCTCAGCAGATGCTTCCTAAATCAAAGGGGAAAGTGAGTAAAATTAGACAAACAAATCTGAAATTCGTCCATTTTCCGAGATGTCCTTGTCTTCCATGTCCATGAATATTGAGAGCTGGCCCTGGTAAGAGCCACATAACATACAAAAGCCACACGAGTTGGTGCTGAGCGGTGTCCCAGTTTAGCTGTTTGGTATTGCAGGGTGGTTGTGATTCCTTGATCAACATCCAAACTCCAGGTTTCTGCAGAGTTTCTAAGACAACAGCTCTCATAGTGTTTTTACTGCAACCCAGAGTAAGAAATAAATTTTGCATCAAGACCCAGCACATAGCACACCACACTCCCCACCCCCTTCCACAACACAGTGAGACTTTTAAAAAGTTTAATAGAACAGCACTTACTCTTACTATGTAAAATATGCTGATGTTCACCTACATTTCATTTTTAAGTTAATTTCATTACCAATTAATGAGTTATGGCCGAGACCGGTTTGGCTCAATGGATAGAGCGTCGGCTTGGGGACTGAAGGGTCCCTGGTTTGATTCCGGTCAAGGGCATGTGCCTTGGTTGCGGGCATATCCCCGGTGGGGGGTGTGCAAGAGGCAGCTGATCGATGACTCTCTCATCGATGTTTCTAAATCTCTATCTCTCTCTCTGTACAAAATCAATAAAATATATTTTTTTAAAAAAATTAATGAGTTATGACTGGTAGTTTAAAACACCCTTCAGGACCACCTTAGCTAAGCATGAGGGTTATGAAAATGTCAGCTAGAGTAACCTAGATCTTAGGTCACATCCCTTGTACAGAGAATCTCTGAGGGCACAATGTTTCACGCTGCTCTCAGCAATTGACTAGATTCTAGATTTTTCATTTCTATATTTAAAAAAAATGTCAGAATGTCTTCAGATGGGTTCAGAATTCTCACAGTGGCTCTGAAGCCAGGCAACACACATAGTTCTTCACAGTCAGCCATTTGATGAACTATAAGCCACGTCTTGGCCATAAGCATCAAGCACTCAGAGTTAGTGACTAGCAGCTTTCACAGAGCACGTGCAGTTGGGTTTTGAAGGTTGTGTACAAGTTTCTCAGCATGTCCCACACTGGGAAGAACATTGTGGAGGTATGGTTGGAAATGAGGATGGAGAAAGAAGACACTTTGGCATGGACACCTGGGAAAACTGCTAAACGCAATGAGTCATTCTAAAGACTAAAATCCCACTAAGGAATGAAAGCACCTACTTGAATAAGTGGGGGGAAAAACAAAACAAAACAAACACACACACACACACACACACACACACACACACACACACTGAGTTCTCATCTTTAATTTAACCAGATACTGTCTCTCTTTGCTTTCAAACATCAGGCGTGGTTGAGCTACTTTGAAATCTGGGCTGTGGTAGGCCATATACAATATGGGAAACAGAACATGCATTCTTCCTGCAGAGAGCACTGGGGCATGTCTTTTGTACATGTGGACTATTCCAAGACACTCCAATCTGCTAGATATGACTGAATATAAGGAGGATTGAGATATGAAGTCCAGAGTCCAGTATAGTAAACATAAAACTGATGAAACCAAAACTATGTTCAAGCCATTTTACTTTTCTGTTATTCCTACATATAGTTTCTTTTCTGTTGAATGCCCACCATATGCCAGGCACCATGCTAGGTGCTGGAACCCAAACATGCCAGGTGCAGGCCTAGTCCTCACAGTGCACACATAAATGCATCAAGGCAGGAAGATCCACATCAGCAAAAAGGCTCTTACAGAAGATGAAGCATTTGCTCATTGGAGGACAGGGAGAAAATTTCCAGATAGATGGACAAGAAGGGTGGCATAAAATTCAGAAGGAGCACCAGGTTTACAAGCATTGGTGTGAACGGAACACGAAAGTTGGAGAAAAGGCCTGTAGTTCAGAAGAGGAATAGAAGACGAGGCTGATGCTGGCTAATAGGCCTTGCTGTGAGAGAGTCCTAGAGGAAGGCCTTGACTTGAGAATTGTCAATAATGAAATGCCACTTAAAGCTATGGACACAGATGAAAATCTCTAGGAAGATAAAAGAATGTGAAGAGCTCCAAGTTCCATGCCTGAGTGACTGCTTCCTTGCTGTACTACTTTCTGGTCCTAAACACCATCATCACCATCATCACCACCATCACCAACATCACCAACATGGTAGTTTTTCCGAGCAGACACCTCACCTGTATCATCTTCTTCAATCCTCATAACAGCCCATTGAGATAGCTTATCATTTGCCCCATTTTCCCAAGATCACAGATGCAGTAATGGCTGGAGTCATGTTTGGATTCCAGGGCCCCTGGGCACTCAGCCAATGTGCCATTCTGATGTCTATAGAAGGATCATCTGTATCCCCGGGCTCCTTACCCTGAACACTGAAGTGTCCACAGAGCTCTGAGTCACAGTGCCCCTGAAGGAGAGGCATGGCATTCTGCCCGAGCTCTCTTCACAGCAATGCTGGTTACTGAAACACTCCTGTTTGCAGAATTATTTCTCACCCCTTTTCTGTGCTATGTTTGAGACTCCTTTAGAGCTTTCAAACACATTACCGTGTGGCATATTCATCGTTGCGTAATTTGCAAGTTGCAGAATTAATCCTTACCAAGGTGATTCTAAAGCTTACTGGACAGAATCAACTCAAATGCTTTAGGCAAAGGGAACTACTACAACAGAACTATGCTTTTGAGAGGAAGGGGGTTGGGGGCTCTAAATTTCCTGAGAAATGAAGGCTAGTTTATACTTACAGCAACTGTTGAATATAAATCAAGTGAGAACTTCTGAAGCCAGATGCTTTATTTATTTTAATGCGCATTTTTCTTTTCTAAAGAATCGCCCGTTATCTTCTTTACTCAGAACCTGAGTGGCTGGAACAATCTCTGTCTTTGAGGGTAGAAGCCTTCATGCTCAATTAACACTCAACCTGTCCTGTGAACTTGACTTCTTGGGCAATTTTATTTGTGACTGGATTTCAAAGTTCTAGCTAGCTAGCTCTGTGAGACTGACAATTTAAATGGCCCTCACAGAAGTCACACACAAAAATGCTAGGCCGATTGGGTAATAAAGTAGTTCCTTTAAAGTTAAATGAGTCATAATTTAGCCTGAAGTGGATTGATTAGAAAAACACTTGGGAGCTGGCAGGCAGTTGGGATCCTGGCGTCATCATGGTAATTAGGTCCGTTACGATGGCTATTGGCACCACAGATCCCACAAAGATGGGTCATGTCAAGAGTCCATTCAAACACTTGTGGGTTCAGAGATGCAAACCCAAGTTGAACCTTTTGGTGTTTGAGTTTGTTAACTGTTGGCTAACTGCCACTTCCTGTTCCTAAGAAAAGAGGCTTGAAAAAGTCTCATAAAAAATGACTTAAAAGGCTTCCTTGACTTCAAAGGGCTCTTACAAAACAACATTTTGATGAGTTAAGTGTAAAGGAATCAGAAACATAAGGATTAAATTTCCCTTAATAGAGTCATGTGTCTATAAATGGAGGGAGACAAAAGTAGCAACTTCATCTTGCTCAACATGTTACAAAAATGTCCAGAGGAGCTATCGATTCCCAAAGTAATCAAATTCTTTCCCAAACTAATCGAATTCTTCCCATCCAACAGAATACTAACATGGTAACATCTAGAAAGGCCCGTCTAAGGGTCCAACCAAATCAAGACCAACACATTTGTGTAGGTAGGTCAG
Source organism: Pipistrellus hanaki (assembly GCF_964339955.1). Taxonomy (NCBI): domain Eukaryota; kingdom Metazoa; phylum Chordata; class Mammalia; order Chiroptera; family Vespertilionidae; genus Pipistrellus; species Pipistrellus hanaki. The sequence goes on along the minus strand of NC_140505.1, from coordinate 8,120,050 downwards.
GTTACACGAGGTCATCCGCTCTCCAGTCCATCATGCTTTTAAGGGAACAGCCGAGTGTCTCAGGACAGAGCCACAAAGAACAAAGAGAACCTCTCAGCCAGGCCTTTCACTCAAGGTCAAGAATGTCATCAGCTCACCACGCTGATGCATTAAAACGGACTTTACTGTCTGATTGAAGAGAGAATACAAACAAACACTCCTTGGCCATGAAGTGTCACGCAAAAGGCAGCTTTGCCTCTTATATGCACTTGATTTCCACATCTTTAATCATAATTTTGTGGGTTGCTACGTCTTGAAAATAAATGATCTAATGATTATTTTCTAAAGGGAGGGAAATGCCTTTGGGCAAGAATATATTATGGAATATAGAAAGACATAAAAATCATTTGAACCAGCAATGAACAACTGCGAAGTCGAGTCAAGAATTACTCCTCATTAGTTTTGCCACTAATTTCACTGGCAGACAGGTAAGACCTGATTTATTCTGTGTTTGAAAAAACTTACAAAGAACAAAGCATTTAACCTTTGAAGGCAAATAAAAACAAGACCATATACGTTTAACAATGAAACATTAGCTATCAATGGATGTAAGTTTGCTGACTATTAGATACTTAGTACAACCTAGGTAAATGTTTTGTATTCAGCAAAATATAATGTTTTGAATTTTTATAGCAATGTTTCACTAGATGGTGGTTATGGCAGTTTCAGACAAGAAAATAGAAATTTCTAAAAGTAGGCATTTCTTATTTAAATGTGTTTAGAATATTAACTGTTACAATAACACATTAAATGTCTGATTTCTTAAAACAAAACTAGAGGAAAAGGTCCTAATTAATAGAATGCATAAGTACCTTTCTAAATAATATAGCTTTAATTATGTCAATATAGTTTACAGAAAAGGAAATTAATAAAATCTTTGAATATTGGCTTAAGGAGTCTATTGATGTTTATATATAATTCCAATGAATATAAATTGGTAAATTCATTTATAAAAGTAAATAACATTACTGTTTTTATTTCCTATAACATATTTTTATATTATGTACTATTTTAGCAGCTACCAAGTGATAAAAAAAAACACAAAACACAAAAACTGCAGTTTTTTTATTTCTTTACTAGAGGCCCGATGCATGAAATTCATGCAAGGGGCTTGGCCCTCACAGCCATGGCTTTGCCCAGAAGGTCATCTGAAAGGACTTCTGGAAGGACGTCTGAAAGGTCGGTCGACTGTCCTGTCAAATTAGCATATCATGCTTTTGTTATTATAGATATGCCAAAATCACCAAAGCACTATCAAGTCCCATTATTCAAAGAGTTTAGAGGATGAAGAACCACTCTCACCATGCTTCTACACCCAGTAGAGTTTAGCACTTCTGAGAGATGTTGCCAGTGATCTCATGTAACCTTAGCCTTAGTCACTAGCACAGAATTTTGAATGACGCTTAAGGGAAGGGTTTTGGGAGACCTGCTAAACCAATTGCCGAAGAAAAACATAATGTTAAGAGGACCAACAAGTCCCAATATGTCAGAAGTGTTCAAAGAAGTGATTTCACCTAATTGCCTTCTAAATCCCTGGAGAGAAATATTTACCTTGATGGCTTCGGGTATCCACTAAATTCCCATCTTCATTCTTCGGGAGAGGTAAGAAGCATAGGGCAACCACAGAGCAGACATGGCTGTCCTTTCTTTCAAAAACGATGATTTGCAATTTCCTGTTTGCCAGGCTTCTCTAAATCTTGAGCTTATCTACTCAAATTCCTGCCCAAAGATCTTGACTGTTTTTCAAGGTGTCTTTACACGTAGTGAGTGGTCATGCTTTCTGATGCTGTGACTGTCCAGGAAGCCCATAGTGCAGCAAATACCTCCCCTTCAAGAAATGCAGCTCTTAAATCCTGCTACTGGAGAACTTCTCCTGGGGTTAAATATTCTCCCCTGAGGTTCTTCTGACAAGCACCAGTAAGTCAGTCCTTAAAACATCTGCGATAATGAACCCATCAAGCAGCGCTCTAAGTTGGGAGCATACTTTATCAGCGAACATGAGGAGGAGGAAGAGCAGAAGAATAAGAAGGAACAAGCTGACTCAGACAAGTTTTGTCAAATTTACCAGTTTGTTTAAAACTGGTCCCACTTCCTATCTCCCAGACTGAGCTCTACCACCAAAATTATGTTTTGTTGTGTTTTGTTTGTGTTTTTTTTTTTCTTGCAGATTTTAGAACAATTTTATGTGCATTATTGGAAGTTACCTAATCATCAAGTTCAACTGTTGGGATGTCATCTTGAAATACCTATTTAAACCAATGACAACAGCAATAGTGCCTCTCTCCAGGGTTTAATAAATTTCTCCTCACTGCACTGCCTTTACTGAAAGACTGTTTTCTAGTCTCTCAAACCCCCAATGGAATGGCAGAATAAAGGGGTAAATAAAACCTCAGGGATCTGGTTTTAAGATAAACTTGAGGCCCTAACCAGTTTGGCTCAGTGGATAGAGCATTGGCCTGCGGACTAAAGGATCCCAGGTTTGATTCCGGTCAAAGACATGTACCTTGGTTGCAGGCATATCCCCAATGAGGGGGTGTGCAGAAGGCAGCTGATCGATGTTTCTCTCTCATCGTCATTGATTTATTGATTTTTTTTTTTTTTGCAGAGAGGAAGGGAGAGGGATATACAGCTAGAAACATCAATGAGAGAGAAACATCGACCAGCTGTCTCCTGCACACCCCCCACTGGGGATGTGCCCGCAACCAAGGTACATGCCCTTGACTAGAATTGAACTTTGGACCCTTTAGTCCCCAGGCTGATGCTCTATCCAATGAGCCAAACCGGTTTCGGCAATAAAATATATTTTAAAAAAGAAGATGAACTCGTGCAATATTGGGGATCAAAGAAGCAAGTAAAATTGATCATGTATCTGCAATGCACAGGACAAAGACTGTCCACACCTCTCAATAATTTTTCTACCACTGGTAGTGAAATAATCATTTTCTCACAGAGGTCCAAGTTCACTTAAAAAATTAGGAATCCTAAGAACTATAGTACCCACCAGCTAATTCGGTCGGTAGTGCAGTCTTTCATTAATTACTTTTGTTTCAACGTGTTGGGTATTATCTTAGTCTGTTCAGGTTGCTATAACCAAATATCATTGTGTGGGGAGCTTATAAACTACAGAGACTCATTGCTCACTGTTCTGGAGGTTGGAAGTCTGAGGTCAGGGAAGGAACCGCTTCAGATTGCTTACTTCTCATTGTACCTTCACGTGGTGCAAAGGGCTAAGGATCTTCCTGCAGCCTTTTATAAGGCACTCATCCCATTCATGGAGGTTCCACCCTCATGATTTAAGCACTTCCCAAATGTCCTACCTACTACTAGCATCACTTTGGGGCTTGTGGTTCTAATATGTGAACTTGGGAAGGACATATTAAGATCATAACAGGTACTATGATACAGGCCTTCACATTTTCTCATTGGAGAAAATGAACTTGGATCTCTGCTATGCTAAGTAAAAATGACCTCTACATATTGGCAAGAACTAAAAAAGAAAATGGCAAAATAAAGACAACCCATTAGGATAGTGAGATATGGGGAGGCATCTTTGTAGCTATACTTATTACAATTTTGTTTGTAAAGTATTGTTTGTTAAGAAGAATTCTAAGTGGCAATCACTTATTTAAAGCCTTGCCTTCATTATACAGGATTGCTGGAACTTTTGAACTGTTCCAGAAGGAGATGACTCAACAAATTCCACACTCTTTTTGTGTCTGGGTCAAAGTATCCCCAGTGTTCAGCCAACATCCTTCGGTTATCACATGTGCCTATAAAACAGGTATCTAAAGTCCAAACTGGAGTTACTACAGTCCCAGAAAGCAACAAGCCGGAGACCTGGGAATAACAGAGACACAGTTATTCCATAGACGTCACACCCTGGAAACTCCAGGAGGCAGAGTAGGGAAATACTGAAATCAGCAAAAGAGCTAATGATTTATTTTGATCAAATGCTAATTAAATTTCCTCAATTCTGGGAACCAGCAGGATATCAGACCCTGGGTTGAACTAAACCTCCCAAGTTCAGCTGGGAAGACATGAAATGACTCCAGCTTAGTAGTTGAGTGTGGGTCAAACAAACCAACCAGGCTCCCACACCAGTGACTGCTACTTCCTCCTCCTCCCTCAGACACCTCAGAGTACACTCCCACTTCCAGCCCCTCCCTCAGTTTCCCCTCAGTAGAATGTCTTATTCCTCCTTTCTAACACTCTTACTTTTTACTCTATTTTAAAAACCTAAACCACTGCCATTTGTTGCACAAACCAATTCAAAGCCTTCTACCCAGTGTCAGCTCTCCACACCCCACATATCCCAGTCACGGTGGTGCTTGGAAATATTAGTTATTTATATCAACCGCCCTAATAATAATGGCATGGATTATAATTAACCCTGCCTAACCCTCATTTCAGGGCAGTTGGTCACCCTGACAGAGAAACTATTTAGGGGCAAGACTACCACCAAAACTTACAAATGCCTTTGGCTCAACCGTCACCTTCTATAACGTTTAAGCCTTTGACTCATTTTATTCTTCCTTTCTATCCTGCTTCAACTCATCCCAGCCTCTGACCTTATGATTCATATCTCTCTTCAGTTTCTCCACCAAGTCTTGCTCTGGCTTCAAACTTGTACTTCCCTTCTCAACCAGGATTCAAGTTGCCAGGACCCAACACCCCAGCGTAGGCTCAGACTGTGGCAATCCTTCCCAATAGAACAAGGAGTGAGTGATATTATTTAGATATTCTGTTCTACCCAGAATACTCTTAAATCCTACCAAATATTAATAATAATAGCAACCATTCAAGAGCCCTCTGAAGAGAATATGAAAGGTAAACTTAAAACTTGGAATAGGATTTAAAAAAATCTAAATATTTTGATTAAAATACACATTAAAGGGGACTCTTTCATATTGTCTTTATATTTTATTTTTAATTTGCAATTTATATTTAATAAAACAAGAATAATTTTTAAACAAACTATTTTGTTCAATCCTCCATTCCATTAACAGGTAAAGAACTTCCTGTAGAGAATTGAGAGGGTGATTCAGTCATAATTAGAGTTCACTGACTGAAGTCACTTGCCTTTAATGTATTAAATAAAACCTCTTCTTGCAATTATGGAATGTGGGAAGAACTAAGCTTCAAAGCTGATTTTATTGTGTCAAAAGTAATCTTCCCCTAAAATTAAAACCTTAGTGTGGTGGCTCTGCATAACACGGAGAAAGAAGGGAAATCTATTTTATATTTGGAAATAAACATACTAGAACTGCATAAGTGTGTGAGTTGGTGTGTACTGTATAATAGTCCACTGAAGACAGTTAATCTATTATTTTTTTAAAAAAATGAGATTCTGTTGCCTGTTTTCCCTTTTTAATATTGAACAATAGATTTAGTGATATCCAAAAATTCCATCTTCTAGAGTGCAGAGTATTTCCTTTCCAAAAAATACCAGAATCACATTCCTCTACAAGTCGGGACTAGATATCTCATTAAGAATAGAAAAACATGAATTTCCCAGGTCCATAGTGCCCCAAAACACACACACACACACACACACACACACACACACACACTACACACACACACACACACACACACACATATAAACGTAAAAAAAAAATTTTAATAGTAGTCAGCCAGGATCGATGTCATTTTCTATTTAAATGAAAAGTTAAAAATAGTACATATAATTCCATTCAAGGTCTTTTAGAGAGTTAAAAATCACATTCTAAATCATCCTAATGAAAAATTCATACCAAAAATGTTAATTCATTTTAACTACCTGTATGGCTCTGTTCCAATAAAAGTTATCCTCTTAAAATCAATAATTTGAAAAAAAAATTGGAATGATTTATAATGATAGCATTGTACCTTTTTTTGCTTTTATCAGAAGCTTCATCAAAATGTAAGAGGCATTTATGACAAAGCCTGATGAAACATTTGTAGACGGAAATAAAAGACATTCAGGTTGAATCTATTGCCTAATCTATCTCCCAGGTTAACTATCTGTCAAGCCAGAAAACCTAAAGAAAAGGTAATGTTAATCTAAAGACAGATGAGCAACTACCAAATAATGTACTCTTCTCATGAGACCATTTTGTTTTTTGTAATTTTTGTCAGATAAATGCACTAACATTTTATCCATATGATTGGAAGCAGCCACCTCATCCTTTTCACTCATTAAAAAAAAAGAAAAAAAAAACTAATTGAATTTTCACAGCCTATCATAAGCATAAAATTACAAATACAAAATGGAAATAAACACTTTCTATTGATAAATGACATAATAAAGGAAGCAATTATGAATTTTATTTTTTGGCCTATAAGCTGAAATTTTTATAAATAATTAGAATACTAGGTAAAATAAACAATTATAGTAAAAAGGCTTATTTTCTCTCAGTGATTTGGAAGAAAACAACATTAATTTGAACCAACTTTTAAATGTATTTATAATTTTAAGTGAATACTTGAAACAGTTATATGGGAAGTAGAATTTTGATGAAAACATCTACAAATTGACGTGAAGATATATAAGGCTTTGAATTATTTCCATTCATCTTTATCTTCATTTTTTACTTTTGATAAATATAATAAACTTAGTACATTTCCAAATCAATAGTCAACATTTTTATAGTAACATGCCAATAGAAACTATAGTCCTGGTGAGAACCAAAGGATAACTTTAAGAGTATTCTTCATTATAGAATATTAGCTGATTGGTTATATTTCATACAAATACATTTACTGTATTTGAGAAGGGAAATAATTACAATATCTGCACATGTTGGATTCTAACAATCCTTAAAATTATACAAAACCTCTACAATCAATAAGATATTTTCATAGAGAACTTTAAATACCTTCTTCATAAAGCCAATGTCTTGCCTTTAAAAAAAAAAAAATCACTTCTTAGATTGTACCTAGAAAACAAAGCTAAAAAAAGAATTACCGGAATTTATTATACAATCTCATTAAGCCTAGAAGCACAATATAGGGTGAGATATTAGGTGACTGATTTTTAAAACTGATTTTTCCTCCTGAAGTCCAGCGTCTGACTAGCAGGAAATAATAGAAGACCATTTTTAAATATGTGACTTCCTTTATTACACTCTTGAGATCTCAGACTATAAATGGAATGATATGTTTCATGCGGGAGAAATCATGTTTCAAGATTTACCAGTCTGCCAAAATTTGAGAATGAGAAAGGAATTTTCCCTTAGAATACTTTCGAACAATCTCGGGGTAGTTTGTGTTTGTTTTTTTTCTTCTGCTTTTGGCATTAGTGAATGGGGGCTCACATTAATGAGGACCAACATGAAAGTGGAAGGATGGGCACCATGAGGGACCTTTTCAGCCCTAGCTCTGTACTTCACTCTAAGACTTGGCATCTGGAATATCATTTCATCTTGAAGGTCCTCTGTGACTGAATGATTTTTGACTGAGTTATATCCTCCCCAGGACAGGGAAACTGATTGTCACATGCTCTGTAGAAACTAGCATTTAGACCATGAGGACTTGTAGTGCCTGCTGAGGCTGTGTAGGGATGTAAAAGTGACAACAGAAAAGGCTCTTCAAAGAACTTGGGAATTCCATTACAGCTTGGAGCTTCTCTTCCTCATCCAGATTGAACTGGGAAATACATTTGAAAATGAAACTCCTTGGGTGGAGGGCTACCTTTGTAAGTGATAATAAAATTTATTGTTTTCAAATTAAAGGATTGTCCTGCAAACCATTTTTTGTGACAATAAAGAAAACTACCGTGTTTCCCCGAAAATAAGACAACCCCTGAAAATAAGACCTGGTGCAACTTTGGGAGAAAAAAATTAATATAAGACACTGTCTTATTTTCGGGGAAACAGGGTAGCAATGTGACTTGAAATGCTTATATTGATCACAAACTCCCCAGGAGTGTCTACAGCTTTTCTGTCCTTAAAAGTACTAATAGAGGGAAAAAAAAATTTGGAAGTAAATCACACATATTGTTTTACCAATGTAAAAAATCCAAGGTTCAAAATCTACAAAGCAATGAAAACAATATTTTTTTAAATATATTTTTATTGATTTTGTACAGAGAGGAAGGGAGAGAGATAGAGAGTTAGAAACATCGATGAGAGAGAGTCACTGATCATCTGCCTCTTGCACACCCCCTACCGGGGATATGCCCGCAACCAAGGTACATGCCCTTGACCGGAATCGAACCCGGGACCTTTCAGTCCCCAAGCCGACGCTCTATCCATTGAGCCAAACCGGTTTTGGCGAAAACAATATTTTTTAAAGGACATTATTTATTTCATTTAACCCTTAAATGTATCTCTTGCTGGCAATATTAGTGACCGTGCCATTTTTTCCTGATTTTATAGCAAAACAAAATAAACACCATGAACCATTCTTATCAGATTAGTCTTCATGTTCACATTGACATTGACATTTTATGATTTTTTTTTTCCCAGGGTAGGAAGACCGTGGCTTGGGAAGCTTGGTGGTGCTCTTATCAGGTTCCTAGCAACAAGAAGCTTACCCTGTGTGATCGCTGCTCATGTGCAGTAGGTGGATACCTTGAACCAACAAGCCCACATGGATTAATCTTTTTAAAATGGCTTAACAGTAGTTTGTGTGACTTCAACATGCAATTTTCCCTGAATTCATTAGGGACAAAAATCAATGACTTACATAACATACCTAATCTTGTTTCTTGTTAGTTACTCATATAGCCTGAAGCACATAACAAAAAACAATAGTTGGGTTGATGGATATTTCAATTCATTTGTTTAATGAAGGCAAGCTATACTGAACAATAAAAAGGGGTATATTATTTTGTCTATTTCTATTATTTTCTATTGCAAAATGTAAATAATCCCCATGGCAGCTTGCTGGGATAAAGTGCATCTACACTCAACTGCGTTCATTGGATCTCTAGTACATCTCCAAAGAAAAGCATTGAAAGCTGCAACATGTTGAAACGTTCCAATGAATATCCATATGCAATGGTTTCAAAGACTAACGAAGTATGCCTTTTATTTTTAATTTCACCACAGAGAGCAGTATAATAATAGCACTCACTAAATTTGGGTCCAAATAAAGCCAGGGCTGCCTTTTAGGATCTCACGGTATCTCTTTCCATGTGAACTGTGGAAGGAACAGCTGTCTCTGCCTGGGCATATCCTAGGAGCACGCTTCCTCCAGTTAGATCATTAAACTATTAAGCAATAATGAGCCCACATTTCTCAGTGATACATAACACTCTTTTCTTGTTCTTGTTTTTTTGGGTTTTTTTTTTTGTTTGTTTGTTTGTTTTTGTGTGTGTGTGTGTGTGTGTGTGTCTGTGTGTGTTTAATTCTCAGATTTGAGTTTTCTTCTATAGCTATAATTTTTGCTTACATTAGCCAGGCTGTCTATGGAGCTACTTCCAATATGGTATTTAATTGGACCGGTTTCTTAACACTAACTCAGAGAATAGATTTTAAGAAAATAAACTTACTGAACTGAGAAAGTAGAGAAATTAATGGCATTCCATTTCAGAATGTGACAGGCAATGTGAAAAGAATCCTTCCCTGACAAATGTATATTTTCCTTATCTGCTCTGTACTTGTTCTGTGCCTCACACCAACAAACAGAAACCACGTTGCTATAAATCTGTTATCTACAGTATATTTTTGTTGTGGATGAATCCTCAACATAACCAAAATGTCAGAGTCTGGCAAAATCAGATTTGGCTATATATACAGAATACAGTTGTTAGGAAACTTCAAACATTTCTGGGTGTTTTTAAAGTAAATTTATTACAACCTCTGGGAGTATGGCATTGTCTTCAAAGTCAAAGAAAAATAACTTGTGAGGACTTCTAACATACCAGGAAAAGAAGGGTGACATCGAGGTCCTGTGGCCATTCATTTTTCTCTCGAGCAATTTCTGCCCCTCCCTGCTTTTTTTCCATTTGTACTGTGATGAAAAGTGATTTTAACATTTGACATCCTGGTGTGTTTCCTCCTTCTAAATAGTAGGAATCATCTAAGTGGTTCTGTTTAATCTTTGTGTTTGGACCACCAGGAATCTGAGAAAAGTGCCAGTTCATCTTTGATACTGTTTAAGATCATCATGACAGGCATACCTGGCCATTGCTTTGTGTGGCCTGCATAGATGTAGTCTTACTATTCATTGCGTGGGGTCTGAACTTTCTCTTTTGTATTGCAAACCCCTCTCTTTCTCCTCCCCAACATCTCCATGATCCCCTGCAAGATGATTTTTATACATAGTCTATTTTTGGAAAGAGTACCTGTTATTTGTGACCAGTTTATGGATTGCTTGTACTCTCTACCTCACCCCAGTCCATTCTGAGTCCAATGCAGCAATGGATCGGAGCCCGGCAGCACATTCCTCACTCTCACCTCCACTCAGTGACTCTCTGGAGGTGCAGAATCCCCAAAGGGGCATAGCATGTGCCCACAAAGGACTGTTCACACTGACCTAAATGGATCTATGACACCCCCAAAACTACATCTGTAGCACTTGGCTTTTTTTTACACTGTCTTGATATGCAAATTAACTGCCATCTTGGTTGGGTTAATTTGCATACTCTCCCTGATTGGCTGGTGGGTGTAGCTTGGGTATAGGGAAAGTGTGGGTCAGTTTACATATTACTCTTTTATTAGGTAGGATATCACCCCTATTCCAAAAACAGTTTTCCAGGGAGCATATAATCACTATAAAATTCTGATGCCCTTTTTTTTCCTCTCTGACCAAAACCTTGAGGCTAGAATAGCTTGGTTTGTTTTAACCTCACTGCGTCATTTTGAGAAAACTTCAACCACGTCTCCTTTGAACCAATGTCCAAATTATGCTACAAAAGTTGTTGCTCTTATTTGTTTTGTTCTGTATTTGTTCTGTGTATCATTATTTGCCTCACTATACCATCCACATTGCTATAGAAAGTCTGAGCCTGCCTCTTATAAGGTCAATCGTCTTAGTAAAATGTGAGTAAGAGAGGCAATATGCATAGTGGCTAAGCCTTTATACTTCTGAAGGGAGGTCTGTTGGAGTCAAATACTATACCTACCTCTTCACAAATATATAAACTTGGGCTAGCTATTTAATCTTTCTGATCTCAGTTGTCTTTCCACAAAGTGGATACAAAAATAATGCCTACTAAATGAGTAGTACTGAGTAAGAGACTGGGAAGACTTAATGAGATGATAACATGCTTACACAGTACCTGCTACACAGTAAGTGTTCAATAAATCATACTCAATAGTATCATTCAATAATAAAAGATTTTGTTTGTTTTTGCTGTGCCCAATCATCAGTCACTTTTTTCTGTACTTTGGTTCTTTCTGTTTACCTCCTTAAATGTGATTTTTTTTTCCGTCTTCTATATATTTACACAGGCCAAAAAGTTGATTGAAATGACCTATATCATTTACTTTTGAAATCCAATAGTGTGTGTGTGTGTGTGTGTGTGTATGTATGTATGTATATATATATATATATATATATATATATATATATATATATATATATATATATATTTTCTATGCTTCCATGCTTATTCTTTTCTCTTTTCTTGGTCTTATCTCTCTTTCTTATAGGGCAAAAGAAGGATAAAATAATCATTGTGCCATTTTCAGGTCCTTCGACACATCACAAACTTAAAAAACTTGATGCTTTTGCATATGCTCTGGGCTGTAATTGGATGGAATCTTCCCATTTTCTTGGTTGTTTGTTTGCTAGATTCCTATTTATCCCAGACATCTAGGCAAAATGCACTCTCCACTGTTAAGCTTTGCTTGATTTCCTAAGACACAGTAAGAGTACCATAATAATGCAGTCAGAACTCTGAGTTGCCATGTGAAGTGTCATATGTATGGATATTTTTCTGTCCCTATCTCTCATAATACACTTAGTTCCTTATTTTTTATCATGTCTGTAGCCTCTGACATGTGGATGTCACATGATACATACTCAATAAATATATTTTGAATGCATGAGAGTTTTCTATCTTCTACACAAAGAGACTAAATAATTTGTAAGTGTACTTAAGACATGGCATTTGTAGACTGCAAATCCGTAAAAAGGTTGTATGAAGAAAAGAGAAAATAAGTAAAGCCAAATAAATGATCCAGAGAAGTGTACTACACAGAAGGACCCTTCAACTTTTGGTGTCAGTGGATTTATTTTGATAAAAGTGCTAGAGTCTTCCCTTTGAGCTCCACCATGCTTTATCAACAAACAAAACTTGCATGACATCAAGTTACTTTCTTCTGCCCAGGGAACTCTTTACCATCACTTAGAATCTTAACCATGGGCAAAATTAAATATTAAAGTCTATCATCCAACAGAATCATGAGTATCTACTATACTATGCTTCTCAATTTTTTTGTATCAACAAAGCAATTAAGAATCCCACCAAGACATAAAGTAAAAGATCATTTTTCATACAAAATATGTATATGTTCATAGATACATGGATATTTTATTTACTATAAAATATAATGGCATAAAATTGTCATAGGTTGTTTCCAAATATTGTAAATTGTTTTGCTATGAGGTTAAAAATTCCCATGTAATTAGTTGCATTAAAATTATTTCATAAGGCATAAATTACTTATGGAGTAACTAAAATATGAGACAGCCATATAATGTATACTGTTCTTACTGGGAAGAAATTTTATGGTTATGACTAAATTGTAGATAGGCCTAATTCAAGCTTTGCTATCAGTAAGCTATTATCTATATACGGTATATAAAAGCCTAAGCAATCAAATGACCGTTCGACTGGTTGCTGTGACATGCACTGACCACCAGGGTACAGAAGCTCAACACAGGAGCTGCCCCATGGTGGTCAGTGTGCTCTCACAGTGGGAGTGCTGCTCAGCTAACCAAACCATCCAGGTGACCCACTAGCCAGGCCAGGCACCGACAAATCAGCACCACTTGCATGATCCCTACAGTGCCACAGGCCTCCCGGAAATCGGCCTAGGACATCACAGCTGCTTTCCCTCCCTAGACACTCACAAGGAAGAAACTATATAAAAGTGGCTGCCAGGTGGCTCCCAACAACCTGCATGAATGTCCAGCAGGATAGATTTGGATCCTGAGCCTGCAAGGGAGTCCCCCTGTCCCCCCTTACTCCCTTGGGCGGGCACCAGATGCAGGGTTCACGGCTGATAAATGCTACTACAGTGGCACAAGTCTCTCCTGATCAGGACTGAATGGGTGCGAACCCATGGCAGACGCAGCAGGGCCAGGATGAGTGGGAGCAGCAGGCAGGAGTGGCAAGCAGCTTTGGACTGCCAGTTTAGGCCCAATCTCTGCAAGTCATGCAGAGGGACCCCATCCATGCACGACTTCGTGCACTGGGCCTCTAGTGTTATAATATAAGCCACAGATTGGTGTCTCTGATCATTGGCTATTTCAGAAAGTAAGAGGATATCAGACAGGCTTCCTCCCAGTTCACAGTTACTAGGAAATAGGTCTTAGCCTGAGGTTAGATAGTTCATTTATGTCTAAATGCCTGAGTTTAATCCTCTAAATCCACACTCCAAAGCAGAAGAGCTATCCTCCCATTCTTTTGCAATTGTCAGTCTTTATTTTAAGAAGGTAAATTTATAACACAGAAATGATTCAATGCCATACAGCTATGACATGTAAAGAAAAAAGATTTCCAAATGTCCAGCTATATTAAGATCACAAAATTAGTCAAAGGACAGAAGAGTCCCTTAAATAGCTAGCTTGTTCCTATCTTTGCCACAAGCAGTGGCTTTCCAACTTAAATAGTGTGGGAGAAACTTCTAAAATTCTCAGGATTAACCTAAATTTTGTTTTTTAAAAACATAAGGAAATTATGGTGGGATTATTGAAATTTGCTTGAAGTGTGAACCCAATTAAATTACTATTGAAATCTATCAGGAAGATAATAATCTGAAATGAGCTTTCAATTCTTACAGACATGGGAAAGATTTCAAATTTTGGCACAGCCTACCACCATACCATTGGAGGAAAGGAGTCACATTTTCTTACAATTTTCACACTTTGTGTTCAACTCAGGAAAAATAACATCCATTTGGCTTTCTTTAATGTGATAGCAGCTTTCCATTTAAGGTCAACTTCTATTATTTTCTTGTTAGTTCATTCAGAATTAAAGTACTTCTAATTGCCAATTTTAATCTCAAAAGAGAAATCATTTTTGTCTCTTCAACTGGAACAATAATTATGCCATAAGCACAATGGTGGATCCACAGGGTAGCTGTCATTTTGTGCTGCCTCAAAGGCAGCCGCATCCCAACAGGGTGGAAATTCAATGCTCTCACTGTAGGAACCAGTCCGGTTTTAGACACAAGCCCAGATGCAGACATGGAGATGGGCTTCGGTTACAAAATGGCCATTGGAATGAGGCAGAATATGCTTCTGTCAATTTTTTTAAGTCACCATAAAATCAAACAAACACTATTTTAAAATGTGTGTAAAGGACTCACGGGTCCCAAAGAGATCCAAAAATCCCATTTTGAGAACCACTGAGTCAGAGGATTGCACACTGTCTTCAGTTCTTAGAGCCCTTCCTCATTCAAGTTTCTAGGCACCCTTAAAATCAGAAGGCAGCTGTTCTCAACAGGGTCATTGCCCCAAGGGCATGAACTAAATAAAAATGCCAGCTTTTCCTAAGTGAAACCAGTGAGCAAGACACGTCAAGGTCACCTGCAACAACAGGTCAGGGAACAGTGAAGGCCAGGTGGCACTTCCTGATGAGGACCAGACATGTGAGCCCAGAGCAGAAGCACGCAAATTCCCAGCTGGTCAGACCCAGAGCAAAGAGGCCTCATCTGGCCATGGGTGGACAATGAACAGTCTGAGGCAGGCAGGCTCCGCATTTGGAGGGGCCGTCCTGGTAACACGTCCCACTTCCCAAGCGGACCTCAGATCGGACTCATGCTGATGGGGTGAACATAACTGGATGCAGAATCCTACTCTTTAAATCTCCGAAAACCAGCTGTCTAACTTTTGGACAACCTCCCAAATAATACCTCCAACACCAGGGAAATCTTCCTGAAAAGCCAATGTAGTTTATTAGAGGGGTTCATAGTTGGAAATATTTGTTTTGATACCAATTGTCATTGAGAGAGCATAAACTCTGACCTGTTTACATCCAGTATCATGTTCATTTCTCACATTGATGCTGTGAGTTCACTGGTGTTATTTCCAGCGAATAGGTAAGTTGAGAGTTTAGTTGTTAGAGAGAGTCAGTCACCCATGTCAGATTCTGCTCTAGCTACAAGTGGGTGCTAAATTACTAAGACATAGTATATATGTATATACTACATATTCATATGTAGTATATGGTATACTGTTCATTACAGAGCCAACATCTTCATTTATACCATAAGTTCTATCTTGTTCCCATTAAGTTCAAAGCTTAATGTGTGCCCTCCCATCAGTTGATAGCATTTGATATATACTTTTTGAATGACAAGTCCCTGTCCTCAACTCCTACTTTTGTCCTATTGTTCTGTACCCACATGACTTTCTCTACTCACAGGAGAGAAATAAAGCTTTGGGATCTCCAGTTTATGAAAACACAGGCCAACATATTTAGGGTATATATTAGGGGAAAGATCTCTTACAAACTTTTAAGGGAATAATTCATCAGCACTTTTACAAAAGATGAAAACCCAGTTCTTAGAAAGCACATGTGAAAGCACAGTGCTATACATACAGTGTAAAGATTGTCGCCTGATGAAAGCAATAAATATGAAGGAAAAAAATACAGTGAAAAGTAGACAAGGTAACATGTGAGGGTCATTCTGTGGCCACAACATACATTTTATCTGACATCAAACATCCAATCTGTTGCATACCATATGCTGTTCACTATATAAGGTCTTTCTCAGAGCACATGAAATTGGTGACTGATGGAGTTTTCTACATTAGCTTTTAAATCTTTCTCATTGAAAGTAGTTTCCGAGGTCTGGATTCCAGATATTTATTTGTTTCTCCCATCCAGGTAATCATTGTAGTTTTCCCATCCTTTTGTCGATAGAAATGCACAAACTGTTTGATCATTTATTTAGATTGAATTTAGAATAAAATATCAGATAACTGATATGGTGATGTTTTGATTTAGATATTGTTTGGTCAAACCTAGCTGAATATTGTCCTTGGTTGTCATAATCTCATAAATGAGGGTCTGCAGACAGTCTGTAGCACTGCTGTTTCTAACCTCCTTTCCAGTACCTGCTCCTGAAGTCTTACACAAGCACTGAATATTCATTTCAACACCTTCTTCTGAGTTGGGTACAATTACTTGTGAGTTACTTTCAGTTTCACTAATTATGCCATAAACTCTGCAGAAACCTGGGTGTTGGTGCCATACTCTGGTTTTACTTATTAACTAAAGAGAAAAGCCTTTAACTTATTCATTCTTACATTGAATGTATGTATTGTATTCAAACCTCTTACTGCTATGACGCGCCACACCTTACCAGTTACAGCAACTCAGTTGTCATGTCAACAATTCAGGAAAGAAAAGCCACACATTTTTTTTAGCACAGTGTTTTTATAACTCTGTACATTTCCCTGTAAACTCGCTAATCATCAGGATCTTGGCAATAAAAACTTTCAGACTCACACATCAAAGAGAAAATACCTACAGCATTCTTTCCCTTTCTGCCTACCTCCCACATTTATTAGCCCGCTTTACCACCCATGTCAATATGAGTCACTTCTCTTGGACTTATATTTTATAGTTATTCACCTCAGGATATACTCAGCTTAGATAAGGCCTTAGCTCTTTAGAAATGCCAGTCACCACCCATTATCAGTAGGCAAAGAAAAATGTTATGTCAAGGAATAAAGGAAATAAGTACTATTTTTTAAAAGCATGAAAGAATCATTAAATTATTATGTGCATTTATAGTTATGACTTGAGCAGGAAAAAAATGATTCAGTTGTAACAGAGGAAAAAAATAAGCAAAATCCTTAAGTATGTGGTTTCATTGTTTTCAATAGAATCTTACCAAATATTCATATTACTATCACACAATTAATAAACATTCAATAAGCTAATGTCTTACATTGCCTACTTACGTTAAAAAAACTATGATTGGTTATTTATGTATTAATTGATTGATTTTATGTTCATTCAAAAAATAATGTTCAGCTCCTATTAGTCCTAAACCTGTTCTGTACCATGAAGGTTCAAAAGTGAACCAGGCAGACCCAGACAGTGCATTGGGTGCACAGTCATCACATGAGTTACAGAGACGAGAAAAGAGGCAACTACAGCATAGGCCTTGTTTGGAGAAAGCATGTGGCAAAGGATGCAACCTGATAATCCAGACATGAGGTACCAGGGAACAGACTTTTAAACATAATCTAAATGATGGCCAGCAGTTAACCCACTGAGACAATGGAAGGGTGATAGAGAAAAGGGCAGAGAAGAGAAGTAGGGTAGGAAGGGTGCTTATATTGGAGATTTGATCAAAAAATATACAGGAATCCCTTCATTTTGGTAAAATTGAAGTCAACTGGGATTGGAAGATGGGATGGTTCAGGGAGCTTTTATTTTCAAGAGCTTCTCTAACTTGTATAATTAGAAAAGTCTTGCTTCAGCAAAATCACAGAAGTTTACAAGTCACCTACTCTCGGGTTGCTCATAAATAGGAAAAACTAAACGTCTATTGTGCCTATTAAACACCTCTGAAACATTATGCTAAAGAAAAGAGACCATATCCCTACCCTCTGGGAGTTTACAGTTCTGTTGGGAACACCGGGCTTGCAAATAAATCAAGTTGGTAGGGGGAGGGGAGAGGGACTGAGATAGACTACTGTGAAGTCCTAAATGAATGCGAAGACCAGAGATAAAGGTGTTATGGGCACAAGCCAAGGAAACCAGCCACCACTGCAACCAGGAGAGGAGTGGGCAGGTTCTCCCTTAGGGTCTCTGTAGACAGTGAAGCTCTAGGGAATCCCTTCAAGTTTCTGGGCTCCAGAACTGGGAGGTAATCCATTCCTGTTTGTTTTAAGCCACTAAAGGTGTGGCCATTTGTTACAGTGGCCCTAGGATCATGGTCGGCAAACTGCGGCTCACAAGCCACATGTGGCTCTTTGGCCCCTTGAGTGTGGCTCTTCCACAAAATACCACGGCCTGGGCGAGTCTATGTTGAAGAAGTGGCATTAGAAGAAGTTTAAGTTTTAAAAATGTGGCTCTCCAAAGAAATTTCAATCGTTGTACTGTTGATATTTGGCTCTGTTGACTAATGGGTTTGCTGACCTCGTGCTAGGACATCAAGACAGAGACAGTGAGCCCTCCATGTTGTAAGTATTTAACAGACTGGAGTCTACTTCTAAGATGAGTGCTTTGGAGATGATTCTTGTTCAAGGTGGGAGGCTGAATTCAGTAATAGGTTTTTGCACTTGCCGTTTTCACATCGCTACCTCACCAAGATTGTAGCTTCGTCCTATTGTTTATTGTATCATTTCTCTGCAATTAGGCTTAATGACTAGACTATATTTGGCTACTGATAGAATATTGGAGATCTTATTTCCAGAGTTGTTTATACACAAACTTGATCTATTACTTACACGGTCTCTTGCTTTTCCTTCCATTGCTTTTATTTGTTGACACAAAAGGTTGAATTAACTAACATGAAAACATTAACTGTTCTGATTACGCAGCTGTCAGCTTGCATGCTCCTTGGGAATATTTGCAGGAAAAATAAATGGAGTTGGGCTGCTACATTTGTTACCAAATCATTGGAAATTCCCTTATTGCACTTTGAATCATCCTGAGACACACTTATTTTTAGCCATTTTTTGATGCTGTCATAAATCAGGGTTCATCGCTACAACCTTGTGACTCGTGTCTCATCTGCATAGATAAATATTGAGAAACAGCAAGTACAAATTTCTCTGTTTTCAAGCAAAATAACTTACGCGGATGACAAGGCATTCTTTATATCTAGAAGTTAAAGTCCATTGTACTAAATCTGACCTGTTTTGATGCTTTTCTACTCTTTCTTCAAACATTAAAAGTTAGTGATTACATAGAACCCTTTGGAAGGTTTTCTGGATATTTTTAGCCATTTAATTTTTTTATATCTCAATTTAGGATAATATCTGATGATATTTTATGGAAGTACCCAACTTACAGCTGAGCATTGCACATTTACACATGTTATGGAACATTTGATTGTATGTCAAATGTTAGTTTTAGTAACCATAAGCCTTGCAAATATGGGGTTTTATCTATAAAATGAATTGTAAAAGACCACTAAATACCAAAGTAGTGGCATGTGAGAGATCTCTGCTTTCTTGCAATCCTGCTCACTCTGAAACCTGTCATTTCCTGTTATTTTCTTACAATATCCTTCGCCCCTGACCTTACAGTATCCTTCGCCTCTGAACTATTGAAGGGGCTCACAGTGTAGTGGGAGGGTCAGAGATACACACAGTAACTACAACACAGAAAGGGCTGCAGTAGAGTTATTAACACGGTGCAGTGGGAGAATAGGGGAGGGTGAGGTTTTCCTTCCAGAAAAGACTAGAATGAGGAAAGTCTAAAGCAGCGGGCAGAACTTCCACAAATAGCCTTGAGGGAAAGTGGGTTTCACAAACCAGAAGTAGAAGAAGAAAAGGCCCAGACAGAAGACTAGGTTAAAACGAGGTCCTAAGATACCAAGGCAAAGAGGTGACAGGCAATGAGGGCAGGGATTGGAGGATGAATTGGATTTGGGTTTTATTATAAAAACTAGAGGCCTAGTGAGTGAAACTCATGCACGGGGTTGGGGGAGTCTCTCAGCCCAGCCTCCACTGTCTTGCAATCCAGGACTGCTGGCTCCTAATCACTTGCCTACCTGCCTTCCTGATTGCCCCTAACCATTTCTGCCTGCCAGTCTGATTGCCCCTAACTGCCCTCCCCTGCTGGCCTGGTTGTCCTTAACTGACCTTCTCAACCTGACCACCCCTAACCACCTCTGCCTCAGCCCCTGCCACTGTGGCTTTGTCTGAAAGGACGTCTGGATGGAAGTCCAAAAGATATCCAGTCTAATAAGCATATTGCCCTTTAATCAGTATAGATAAAGGGGAGCCATTGAAGGCTTTTGAGTACAGAAAAGATTTGCTGTTTAGGAAGCTCAGATGACGTGGACAGGAAGGTAAATTAGAGGGAGAAGAGCTGGGTTCAGGTCATTCTTCTTTCCAGGTCACAAGGTGGGGAGCAGTTTTCTGGAAGCCTGATAGAGAAGGAGAAAATATGTAGGAGCCCCAGGGGGGAAACCAGCCTTGATTAATGCTGGGAAGTCAGAGAGAGGGACAGCAGGTAAGACCAGTATATATGATGCCTCGGAGTCTGTTTGCTCCGTGATTTCAGGCGCGATGGTTCCAAAAAACTCAACAGCTTCCTATTCTGACCCTAACGTGATGGGGAGAGAGAGTCCAGTAATAGGCTTTCAAACTTATCCCACAACTCGAAACACCATCTGAATTAAGTCCAAGTTGTTCCAAACAAAAACTCCTAAAATTCAACTGACAGCTTTGCTGCCTTACGCCGTGCGGTGTGTGAGCAGGATAAGCAAACGTCCAACCATCTGTTGTTTTCCTGCATCACGAGGGCAAACTCGAGAGCTTCCCCGACACTTGGTGCTTTATTAATTTTTAGCACAACGTACAGGCATTTTATACGGTGCTTACATGGCTAGTGTAGGTGTGTACGTGGTTAGTGGGTATGTGCTGGGCGTGGGAGAGGAGTGTAGTGTGAGGTCTACATTCTGCCTCTCCCAGGAACAGCCTAAAACGCAGCTGCTGCCTCCCAGCCCAGCCCATTGAGCCTGCAGTTGTCTTTTATGTGCAGCACTTGACGGAGCCAGTCCTAAGTGCCTTTTATCCTGGGCTGAATGGAGCCTGACCACTTAGCCGTCACATGTCCCCTTCCTGTCTTCCCCCCTTTTGATGGGGTGTGTTCTCCCCAGCACGTTTCTCTACAGGGAAAGGTCTGGCTTCCTGTGGAGAGAGGAAGGCTGGGCAGCCTATGCTCCCCATCATATGTACCCCTCCCACCCACTGCTGGGTTCTGACATGCTGGAGTGACGTTTTGGTTTGGTTTTCTCCTTGTAGCCAGAATCTTTTGGAGGCAGTATTCCATTTTCACGTGCTTGGGAAGTGTTTGAAAGAGCAGGAGAGAGAGGTGCAGCCTGCACACTTAGACCGTTCCAGGCGCACTCTCTGCCAGGTAGATGCTTCCTTGGGAGGGAGACTACCATGGGGCAAAATCATGCTCATGGTGACAGTGATCCTTCTTTCCCACAAGGCCCCTGTGTTTCCCAGGGCAAGGCAGCAGCCCTGTTTGCTGAAGTCAGGTCTCAGAATGACTGTTTGTATCCTCTGTCACCTAGTGGCAAACACTGATGAGCAAGCCTAGAGGTCTCTTTGTTGGCAGGGAGAGCCACTTGGCTAATTCTCAAACCACATTGGGACACATAGAACTGAATATTCTTTTGAAGGTGGATTTGCTCCTTCTTTTAAGACCTCCCTAGATTCAAGGGCATAATGGAAAATAATAATAATTTCAATGCTCCCTCTAGCCCTCGCTCTAGTTTGGAGAAATCGTTCTCTGGAGTTTTCACCAGCTGGTTAGACCCTGGCAGCCTTGTGGAAATAGTGAGCATGGGAGATCTGAACACTTTCTCCAGCAGAATGTTGTGGCGATCCTCAGAGTCAGGTGAAGGCTTCCTCTCTAGATTCCTTAGAGCTGAAAATCTGGTTCTAAGGAGACCAGGAAAGTGGTGCATGTGGTAAATGAAGCCCTTTGCCAATTGCAAGAGATTGAGCTTCTAGTGTTGGCTTTGCCATTAATCAGCTCCATAACCCAGAACAAGTCACTGTTTCCTTGAAAATAAAGGCTACACTAAGTCAATAGTTCTCACTTCAGAGAGGGAAGGATATTATGATCACCTAGAAGTGTTTGTGTATGTGTGCATGTGTGTGCGTGCGTGCGTGTGTGTGTGTGTGTGTGTGTGTAACACTCAGGCCTGAGTGGCTCTCCCTGCCAACTTAAAGACTTCTAGAAGCCAAGAAATCAGAAATCAATGTCTCATAAAAATTTCTAAGGTGATTTTTTTTAAAGATTTTTAATTGATTTTTAGAGAGAGAAGAAGGGAGATGGAGATCCATCTACCTAGAATCAAACAGGCAACCCTTCAGTCCATGGGATGGTGCCCAACCAACTGAGCCACACCGGCCAGGACAAAGGGTAGTTTTTTATTTTTTAATACAAATCAGCCTTATCATCATCCCCGTTTCCTGATAGAGAATCTCTGGATTACATTGTATTTATGATCCCTTTGTCTCTGACACTATATGACTACCTAGGGGGGAAAAAATTAGGAAAATGCAAACTAAGACAATTAGATACCAGTACAGACCTATGAGAATGACCGAAGTCCAGAACACTGAGAACACCAAATGCAGGCAAAAAGAACTCTCCTTCACTGCTGGTGGAAATGCAAAATGGTACAACCACCTTGGAAAACAGTTGGGTGGCTTCTTATAAAACTGAACATACTCCTACCATGTGATCTAGCAATCACACTCCCAAAGAAATTGAAAACCTATGTCCACACAAAAACCTGCACATGAATGTTTATAGCAACTTTATTCATAATCACCAAAACATGAAATCAACCAAGATGACCTTCAGTAGCTGAGTGGACAAATAAACTATGTTTACCTTTAAACAAGCAAATATGATTCAGTACTAAAAGGAAATGAGCTTTCAAGCCATGAAAAGATAAGGAAGAACTCTAAATACATATTACTGAACAAGAGAGGCACACATAATCTGAAAAGGCTACATACTGAATTATTTCAACTATGTGACATTCTGGGAAAGGTAAAACTATGGAGACAGTTAAAAGATCAGTGATTGCAAAGGTTGGGAAAAGGGAGAGATAAATAGGTGAAGCACAGAGAATATTTAGGACAGTGAAACTATTCTGTATGACACCATAATGAGGAATCCATGTCACCATACATTTATTTAAACCCATTGAATGTATAATACAGCACCTAAAGTGAATCCTAATGTGAACTATGGACATTGGATGATAATGATGTGTCAATGGAGGTCTTTCAACAGTAACAAATGTACCATTCTGGTGGACATGCTGAAAATGGGGGAGGCTGTGTGTGTGTAGGGGCAGAGAATGTATGAGATATCTCTTTACTTTCCTCTCAATTTCTCTGTGAACCTAAAGCAGCTCTGAAAAATGAAGTCAATAAAACAGTGTCTTATGACTTGGACCCAACAAACTGCTAAGAAACATATGTGATATCTTGTTTCGAAAGCCAGGTAACCTTCATCTTGAGGTAATACAATTGAGGAAATTATAGGTCCCAATGTGAAATTCTCTACTATATAAACTTATATAAGCTAAGAGAGAAACACCACAGGGAGGAAAATGCACTTTACCCTGTAATGAAGAAGCCTTATGTATAAACAAAGACAGAAAACTTTTCCATGGAAAATTAATGCATCTCACCATTAGTAGGGCATCTTGTATGTGATTTTTAGTATTCAATATTTTTAAAGTGTGTACTTTTAAATGATAGGCTTTTTATTGTCATATCATGTAATTTGGCAAGGAAATACTCAATTACCTATTAAAGTACTTTAATGATACTATGCTACAACAATTTCCCTTTGAAAACATACAGTTCATTGCATTAGATTTTCAAATGAGGAAACTTCCCATCTCTTCCTACTTCTACACTTTGGTTGGATTCTAGCCCTATCATAAACACAGGAATGAGAAACCCATCGGGGTCATTTGGAATAATCCTTTATGATGACCTATATGAACTTCTAATTTCCTTCCACTCTCCCTGCACACCCACACAATAATCTTTTCACATACTCATAAAGGAATTGTAAAGTAAAAGAGTACTGCCCTTGAAAACAAAGCATTCTAGTAAAAACCATAATGGGAACTATTCCTTAATTAAACATTGAGAGTCTATCTTTGGTCAAGCACTGGATTAGGCATTAGAAATACAAAGTCAAATTGTATATAGTCTTGACTCTGAAAATGTATGCATTTTAGTAGATGAAGCAGCAAAGTAAATCATTGTTTCAGTGACGGGATAGCAACTTTCAAAGGGTAACATGGAAGCACCTAGGAGGAGCTGCTCAATTAGATTCAGAGATGAAGGGTCTCTTTGAATAAGTGATGCTCATACTTTTGAAGATTATGTTGATGTTAGCTAGACAAAAAGGGAAAAAACAGAAAAGAGTAAAGAAAGCTTTAAAGGAAAGGAATGACCCATTGTTTCATTATCAAAGAGACATAGGCTAAACAAATAAAGCTAGAGAAAGAGGCAAGACACCTCTGAAAGACACACAAAAGCCATGAGTCCTAGGCAAAGGAATTTGAACTTTATTCATCAGATTATGGAGAGATGTTGAAGGATTTTCAAATAAGTTAATGACATGCTTGGGCAAGTACATGATAGCAATGGTTCTGACAGCCTTATGAATAATAGTTAAAAAGAGAGGCAAGGATTTTAATTAGGTGGTGAATGCAATAATTCAGGCATAAAGGGTAAAATCCTAACCTAAAGTGATGATGCTTTTATAGAAGGAGTAAATAACTGAGAACTGTTAAAGAGGTAGAATTCAAAGACTTCATGTCTCTTAAATGCAAAAGGTCCAGAAGAGGGGAAAAAAATGAAGAAGTTGCATGGGTTTCTGGTTTTATCAATTGGTTGAGTAGTGATACTATTTGTTTATTAATATAGAAAATTTAAAAGTAACCAATTTTTTGGAAGATTATTTGAAAATGTTAAGTTTGAGGCTTTTGGGTGGCATGTAAGTAGAGAGGTACCCAAGATCATTGGATATAGAGAGACAGAGCCTTTTCTAAAAGTAGAATATGCAATTTTGTGTGAATATATATTAAATATGTATCTTATGGTGCAAATAATATATACTCAGCAAAATGTTGAGAAGGGAAAATCTTAATTTTAATAAGTATTAATCTCAGTTTGGTGGATTTAAAGATAAGATTTTCTATGCCTTGCATATACTTTTTCTATTTTCTGAATTTTATATAATTACTATATATGACTTTTATTATGGGTAAAGTCCCTTTTAAAGATAAAATTTTAAAAATAAGGAGAAAAAAGGGTCAACATGGTCAAAAATACCATAGAGCAGTAGAGTAAACTTAAGAGAAGAAAGTATTTATTGATTTGGCAATATGGAAGTCATTTGGGGATTTTACTAGCAGTCCCTTAATTTGATGGGTAGAGTTGTAATTGGGCTCAGAGGAAGTAGAGATGGCAAGTACAGTGGATGCTTTTAAAAATCTGGACTGTAAAAAGAAGCAGCAGTATACACCGGAGGGTGAGGAAGATAGGAGTGAGCACAAGAAAGGTATTAGTTCAAAGGAATATCTACTGATGAAATTATCTCAACGTGTTTATAGCTGACAGGAAAGAGTCAATACAGATTCAAAAGTACTAGACAGGGAATGGTGGCAGTTGGAGCAATGCCACTGAAGAGACAGAAGGACATTGAATTTGAATGTTAGGTGAAGTAATAGCCTTAGACTAGAAAAGGCTTTAACTAAATTAAGAGATAATGAGCAAAGGATGGGTAAGAATAGAAACAAAGAGGCAAAACTTAAACATATGCAATAGCCTCAACTCTTTCCCAAATTTCATACAGGTAACAGTGAGGCTATTAATATGTAAAAAGTATTAAATTCCAGTATAATTTTGGAAATGGAAAAGTAAATGGGTGAATGGTAACTGACTTAGCAAAACTGAGAAAGTTAACAGTAGAGAAAGCTAAAAAAAAAAAAAAAAAAATAGCCCAATGTACATCTCCCCATCTGCAGAAGACTCAGTTCTGAGGAATACTCATGCGTATGCTGGCATCATGGTGTATTCTTCCAGGCAAGACTTTGAGAAAGCCTTCCTTCCCTGGAGACCTGGTCCATCCATAAGAGTAAAACATACTAATATTGGAGATTCTTCAAAAAATAGCCAGCCAACTAACCCTACAGTGAAGCCCACTATAAATAAAACACCACCAACAGCATAGAGATGCCCAAAAAAGAGCATTGGGAGAAAATCTTGAAATTTAAAATACACAGATAGAAATGGAAAACTCAATAGAAAGATCAAAAAAAAATAAGGTGAAAAGTCTAGAATTCAGAAGAAATCTAGAAAACAGACAAAAATAAGAAAGAAAAGAAAAAATTATAAGAAAATTAGAGAACTATTCAAGAGAGAGAGCCAGTAAGAGTTCCAGAAAGAGAAATTAAGAAAGGAAAATGAAATGGAGAAAATCATAAAGTGAGTAAGACTGGAAATTTCCCCAGAACTGAAGGATATGAGTTTCCAGATTAGAAACATCCAGCAAGTGCCAAGTTCAATGGAGAAAAATAGAACCCACTGATACGTTTCATTGGTCAATTAAAAGAAGGAAGTGGGGAGAGGGTCCATCCATAAGGTGGAAAAAATACTGAGGAAAAGGAGGGATTTTTTCCACAGAGAAAAGGAAAAACGGGTCACATATAAAAGATTGGGGATTTGAACGGTTTGGACTTCTCAGCAGCAGTGCTGGAGGAAAAAAAAAAAAAAAAAAAAAAAAAAAAAGCCATGGAAAGTAGCTTCAAAATTCTGAGGAAAAATAGTTGTCAGCCAAGAATTCTAAATCTGGTCAAACTATCAA
Organism: Pipistrellus hanaki; assembly: GCF_964339955.1. Lineage (NCBI taxonomy): Eukaryota > Metazoa > Chordata > Mammalia > Chiroptera > Vespertilionidae > Pipistrellus > Pipistrellus hanaki. The sequence continues at coordinate 8,093,295 of NC_140505.1, read as the reverse complement.
GTAGGAGAATAGCATTTTCAGATGTGTTTGATCTCAAAAAAGGTGACATAGTTATCAACCAGGCCAGACTGGAGCAGGTCAGAGACTCCTAGAAGATGCTTTGCCAAGAAGAGGAACCTAACATTAAGGGTTGAGAGATTCATGCATCTGGGAAGAGAACAGGGAAAACCAACTAGATTGTTATCTGTCCTGGAAACACAGACAGATGTGTGTTTTAATTGCCTCCTGTCCATCCCTTTGGTGAGAGAGGAATCCCCATCCTAGGGTTATGTGGTGGCTGAACACAAGACAGCTATCACTGGGCAGATGAGATCAATAACAATATCTTAGTAACAGATACAGCCAGGGCGTAGGGGACACCACACACCATCCTGGGCCACACAGAGGTTGCACACAGCAACAGAGGGCACCACCAGGGCCTGTGGGAGGCACTCTGAGTAGTACCAAGATGGCAAGGTGACCCCTGGTTTCCGCAGGAAGATGTGATTAGCTCGTTTGAATAATTCCAAGTGCCGGCAGGGAACTGAGATTTATTACCCAAGGATAGGCAGGAACCACACCTGGTCCCCTTGATAAGGAGGGTTGTTTGGCTAGGGGACAGTATCCATGAGAGCAGAGTGGGGAAAGGAAACATAATCAGACCCTTTGAGGCCTCCTGATTTCGCCAGATGTCAAGGCATCACATCAGAGTAATATTGGGCCTTCGTTTCAGGCCTTAAAACCAGGGTGTTCAGGAAAGGAAAAGCAATTATGATATTCCTCTGACTTAGTCATGGTTAGCATTTACATTTTATAATATACAAATAATATCACTGGTAGGGAATGGGAAAGGAAAGAAAACGTACTATATGTGTTCAGGGGAAGGTGCTTTGCTTTTTGCAAGAGCTCAATCCTCCTATTTCAAAGCGGATGAATTGGACAGATCCATAAGTAGCAACATATGCCTGATATTTATAAAAATGTAATACATGCCCAAAGGGTCACCTAAAAGTGGTTGCTTCTGGGGAAGAGGAAATTAAGAATAAGAAGATCAGGGACTGCTGTGCTTTCAGGCCTGGTTATCTCTTTAAATTAGGTGCATGAATAACTCAGAGAAAAAAATTTGAAACCTAATTTTTAATTAATGAAGATAAGTTTGTAGTTCATGGGAGAGAAAGTTGAAGAATTTATTGTTTGGTGCTGAAAAGTTGAGCTCGGAGATAACCCACAAGGGTTTGAATCCTGGCTATCATCCCTTCGCTGGTCCTCCCTTGGGTAAGTCACCCAACCTCTCTTAGTCTCTGCTGCTCCCACCCCAAAATGGAGCAAACATGTCCTAATCCCCCTGAGGAAGCTCTGGTGAAGATGAGATAAGTTGATGTGCATAAAGGACTTGCCTCGATGTCCAGCATGCAGTCAGCACTCGGCTGATGTTGGCGATTATTCACAGGAATGAGTCTGATGTTCTCAGCAGAGTGGAAGGCAGTGTCGTTTGCAGAAAGGGATGGAAGAGGTGGTGAGGTCAGGAGTTTGAGGAATGAGATGAAAACTGAAGAATCGCTGAGGGAAATGGGACTAGAACTGGAAACAATTGTGGGAAATTGAGGGCCCAGCTGAGGTGAGACCAAGAATGTGTGGGGTGGGGTGGGGTCGTGGGGGGCATCACAGCCCTAAGGCAGCAGGGAAAGCCAGTGTTTAGGCTGAGTGAAAACTGGAGTTCTGTGAGCAAAGAGAGCAACCTTCTTAAAAAAATAGTGGCAGGAGATGATAGAGTGTAGTGTTTGGGCTGGAAATGGAGCCAGGGAAGGTCAAGATGACCCGATCGATGGAGCCCCGAGGTTTTGCTGCAGTTGGAGAGGATTACAGGGAGTAAAAGGGGCCTGAGCTGGAGGAAAAGAAGATCTCCTGGTTCAGAAAGGAGATTGTTCGCTTATATGTGGAATCTAAAGGACAATATAAACCAGCATACCAAAACAGAAACAGGCTCATGGATACAGAGAACAGACTGGCAGCCAGATGCATGGGGTATTGGGGAATGGGGTGGAAAAGGTGAAGAGATTAGGAAGTACAAATTGATAATTATGAAATAGTCATGAGATGTAAAGTACAGCATAGGGAATATAGTCAATAATATTGTAAAACCATACACAGTGCCAGATGGGTACTGGATATAGCAGGGGGAACACTTTGTAAAGTATATGATTGTCTAACCAATATGCTGTACACCTGAAACAAATACAAAATAATATTGAATGCAAAGTGTAGTTGGAAAAAAAAAAAGAAAGAAAAAATATCAGGGAGGAGGATATGGGAATTGGAGGTTTTATAGCTCTATGGTATGGGATAAAATCAAATACCAACAACAACCTTAGAGAAAAAAGAGGGAAGACCAAGGAGAGAATTTAAAACAGCTGATAATCTGTTGAATACATAGCAGACATTTAGATTGTGGTAAGCCTGTTACATATCAATTCCAACTATTTTTCACAACAGTCTTATGAGGTAAATAGAGAAATCCCCATTTTATAAATGAGTAAACTATAGCTCAGAGAAATTGGATAATTGGCTCCAAAGCACCAAGCTGACAATGAACTGAAAGACAGGCCAAGCAGTCTTGACTTGGGGTGGTGGAACATCCAACACAATATACAGATGATGTACTACAGAATTGTGTACCTGGAACCTATATAATTATATTAAACAACTTCACCCCCAATAAATTCAATTTTTAGAAAAAGACAGGCCAGCTGTGGGAACTAGGGAAAGACAGGAGTTTTTCTGAAGATCAGTTTCCTCAAAACAAGTGGGCTGAACTAGGTATTCTTCAATGCACTTCCAGAATTAATACCTGTACTTCTGAATAATAATGCCTGTGAGCATCATGTTTCTCATTTGTTAAGTGGAAGTAACAGAAATCTAACTTGCCCACAGTGCAGAGTTGTGATGGAGAGCAAATAAGAGGTGGGCCCAGGGCCATCTTCCGTGGAGGCCAAGCAGAACTTGAAACCAGAAACCCAAACTCAGAAGACACAGTGCTCTCCCTCCTTCCTCTTCGCCCCTCCCAGATCTCACTTTGCCCAGGAGCATTTCTCATTCGAAAAGGTAAGCCCTGCTCTCAGTTTTCTCTCCTCTGTGACCGCGTAGATGCCACCAACTGATACCAGAAGGGAGCAGGGTTGTGCAAGAGAAGATGAAGAATTCAGTTTCGCCAAAACCGGTTTGGCTCAATGGATAGAGCGTCGGCTTGGGGACTGAAGGGACCTGGGTTCGATTCCGGTCAAGGGCATGTACCTTGGTTGCGGGCATATCCCCAGTGGGGGATGTGCAAGAGGCAGCTGATCGATGACTCTCTCTCATCGATGTTTCTAGCTCTCTATCTCTCTCCCTTCCTCTCTGTACAAAATCAATAATATATATATATATATTTAAAAAAAAAAAAAGAATTCAGTTTGGAGAGAAAGTTGAGTTTAAGATGATTTGAGGGTACATTAGTCCATCCAGGCTGCTATGATAAAATACCATAGCCAGGTGAATCATAAGCAACAGAAATTTATTTCTCACAGTTTTGGAAGCTGGGAAGTTCAAGATCAGGAGGTTGACAGATTCAGTGTCTGGTGAGAACTTACTTCCTGGTTCATGTGGCAGAAAGGGGGAGGGGGGAAGTTGGAGGAGGGGAGTTCTCCAGGCCAGAACCCTTTAGAAAGCTACTGATCTCATTCATGAGGGCTCCACCTTATGACCTAATCACCTCTCAAAGACCTCACCCACTCCTATTATCTTCACCTTGGGGGATAGGGTTTCAACATTGGCATTTTAAGGAGATGTAAAGATTCAGTCCATTGCATGAAGATTTCCAGAATGGAGTTGGATATAAATCTGAAGCTCAGGAGGAAGGTGTTAACTGGAGATTAGTGGGTGTTTGGAACTATGAAGATGGATGGAGTCCCCAGAGAAAGTGTTGGAAGGAAAAGAGCAATAGCGGGTGAAAGAACCCTGGGGACACCAACCTATAACATGTGGACAGAGGAGTCCTAATGGTGACAGAGGAAGCAGAATTCAGTCAGTAAATTAGAATGCATGAAGAAATCCTATAATAAAAGGCAAATATGCAAATCAACCAAATGGTGGAACAACCGGTCCCTATGACACACACTGACCACCAGGGGGCAGACACTCAATGCAGGAGCTTCCCTGGTGGCCAGTGTGCTCCCACAGGGAGAGCACCACTCAGCCAGAAGCCAGGCTCACGGCTGGTGAGTGCAGCAGCGATGGCCGATGGCGAGAGCCTCTCCTGCCTCCGCAGCAATGGTAAGGATGTCTGACTGACTACTTAGGCTCCTGGACTGCAAGAGGATGCAGGCCGGGCTGAGGTTCCCCCTCCACCCAAGTACACGAATCTCATGCACCAGACACCTAGTATGCTATAAAGAGCTAGGGAATAAAAATCTGTTTCGGTAAATAATTTGGACTTTCTGAAAACATGTCCCTATAATTGGCCAAGATTATTTTCATATCCTTTACTAAAACCACCTACATTGTTATGAGGAAGTGTACCCGTGTGTAAAGCATGTGACTGCCGGTTATTCTAATATAATATGCATTATGAACACTAGCTCTGCCAGGTGCTTGCTGTTTCATGCAATATCAAGGTATTTGTTCTGTCGATGATTATTTGGATTGCTGAAATCCTTTGTTTTGCATCAGAGGGAATATTTGTTCATGGCCCCAGAGTTTTATTTTGATTGTGTCTGTTTTTCCATTTCTGTTCCTAAGAGGACTGAAGCTATTTCGGTGAGAAGCTCAACACGGAATGACTTTTAAGATAAGAAATCAGGTCCGCTATCCTTCTGATAACTGCCAATTTGGGCCTTATTAATATAGAGCGAGGGTTATGGGCAAGGAGTTCTCTGTAAATCCTACGACCTCCAAATGTATGGAATGTTTACCCAAAGCCTTGCAATTGCATTCTAAAATTGGGTCTAGTTTCAAAGATTCATTCTCAAGCGCTCCGATGCTTGATCATTATAATTGCATTTCATATCTCTGAAGAGTGCCAGACTCATAGCAGAACAGGGGAAGTGTGGCTGGAGGCAAGCTCTGCGAAAACAATGGAAGAAAGCCCAGAAACAATGTCCTTTTCGCGCTGCCTACCGAGCTAACCGCTGTGTAATCAGGAGCACACACACTTGCAAGAGGAATTGAAAAATCGACTCGATACCTAGAAACTAAAAAGGCCATTAAGGAAAGTGGGCTTGTCAAATGGGATTTTTCCCCTTCCATCTCGAGAACATTTATAATTCCCCTTGTCCAGATAACACAAAGGCCCTCAGCTATTCTTCATACAAAGACTCTACCTTCCGAACAAAATTACTTGGCCCTTAGAATTTCCCTTTTTTTGCTGTAAATCACAGTGACTGAGGAGGAGTCCAGATCCTCTTTGCGGGCCCAGACTAGATTTTATCAGGAAATATTTCATCACATTCTTTTCCTGTCATTACAGTCGATTATCATGTATATTTATGCATTCCTTTGAATGGAAGTGCAATTTGGGCCTGAAAAGAGCCTGCACGAAAGGGCATTCTTAATTAGACAGAGCCTGCGTGTCTCCAGACTCCTAAGTGGCTATTTGAAATTACACTTACCTGTCCCGGACAAGCTCCCAAAAGCGGGCTTCTGCTGCTGAGCCAGGCTGAGCTCATAGAGCTGGGCAGCAGTCGGCTGCATTCCACTCGCCCTCACACATCACCGGCTCCACATCCGGCTGAGCTCAGAGCCCACGGGTTATTATTGGTGATGATGTTTAAAGCAAAAATTCGTTTGAGCACAGCACCCCGAGCTTCTAATTTGACAGTTAGAGCAATCTTGTTGTGACTCGTAAACTTTGCACTTACTATGCCAAGTGGTTAATACATAAATTATGCGTCGGGCTGAATGCCATGTTGCCTACTTAGGGACTGCCCGGAACGGTGTCCGGTCTGAGCATTCCTGCACTTCCAGCCAAAAGGAACAAAGAAAATGCCCTCTTCCCTGGCATCCAGGTGGAAATTTCTTTGGCAGATTTCATCCTCTCCCTAGTGCACATGTGTCAAACACAAGGCCCGCGGGCCAAATCCAGCCCGCCAGGCCTTGCAATGTGGCCCGCACCGCGCTGTCATCACTGCACTCCGCTGTCAGGTTATGACATTGTCAGTTTATGACTGTTCAGTAAACCATTCGGCCCGCGATTTAGGCTGGATTTTAGATTTTGGCCCCTTCTCTGATTGAGTTCGACACCCCTACAAGGGTTGTTTTATTCTCCTGGGTGAACAAAATAGCTCTCTTCCTTTAAGAGATAGTCAGCACCTTTTGAGAGGGAGCCCAGCTGCCATGACTGAATCTGAAAATGCCTGTTCCCCTCTGCCCTGGCCGCTGAGGTGAGGACATACCAGGGTTCATCCGCACGAAGAGAGCTCAGGCCATCCAGCAGGCCCATTGCCTCTGCGCCAGAGGCAGCGCTGGGAAGCGGGCCCGGGGAGAAGGGGCGAGCAGTTTCTGCAGCGACACTGGTTTCCTAGGCAGCAGCTTGTCCAGGGTCCTGTGATGGACACGTCAGCCATGGGAGCCACGGAGCCTGGGCCCAGCAGCGGCCGTCGTGAGGTTTTCACTGTTGGGAAGAAAAACTTGTTCTCTGCCAGGGCTGGCCCAAATGGTGGGGGAGGAGGGGCAGAAGGAGAGGGGGTAAAGAAACACCTGTGACTTAACGGAGGGTAAGCGGGTGACCAGGTGAGCACTGATTCAGATGCATGTGGGAAAGCCCTGTAGAGAGAGTAGCTCCAGGAAGAGCTAGGGCAATAGGGGCTATACAGGTTTACTAATAATAAAAGGGGCGGGTGACTTAGGGCCTCAATTATAAACTTTATAGATATGTTGGACCATCGAAAATAATAACTACTCATTATAGCGTTAATAATTATTATTATTGTTATTTTATAATTATTTAGTATACTATTACAATACTTATTAATTATTAAAAAGAAGAATACTTTAGAGCAGTCTCTATTGAACCACGCAAAGGCCAAATTTTATGTAATTTTATAAGTAAAAATGGCCCGTTAATAGTTTAGTTTTCTCTCTCATGGATTCTGAGACAATCCCCTGTCCACATTTCCTACTATGTTGCAGCCTGTTGATTCTCCTGCTACTATTTCTTTGCATTTCACAATCTGTATGCACCAATCCTGCGTAGGAATATATTTCATTTCCTGCCTGGGTGTCAGCCCAGGGCTGCAGTGCTGCCTAGAAAATGTGTTTTCATCTGTCTTCCTACCTTCCAGAACCAAGAGGCGTGAACCACAGGAATGGATTTCAACACCGATGACTCAGCCGCATCTAGGATCTCATCCTCGGTTAGCTTGTCTGCCTATTTTATCTTGAGAATGGCTTGTTGGCTATATTAATAACATGCTTTTGAAATTTCAGATCCTCGTTTGCTCCTAATAGTTCGTTTGGGGTCACGTATTTGCATATTGTTTTGTAGCCTTAGTGGCAAGTTGGCTGTTTTGCTATGCAGTGTCCAAGAGAGTCTTAATGGTTGTGCTGGGTTGTTATTTATATTGCTACTGTAATTATTTTGGTGGACTGTCTGCGAGTTTCTTATGGAGCAGAACTGAGACATGTGTCTTAGCAACAAAAATGTAAACGGGGTTCTTCTCTGGGGACATTCATGTCCAATGGCACCATTTCTCTCACACAGTGTTCTGAATGTGCTTCGTGTTGTCTAACTGTGGGCCACTGCTGTCTGCACGACCGTGTGGAGAATGTTGTTCGGTGTGAAAAGAGCTTCTTGCAGGAGCAGCTGAAGCAAGTATGGTCAGAAATCAGCAGCCAGGTTTCTGACGGTGCTCCTTAATTATCGAAAACACCACCAAAGGTCAGCCCTGCAGAAGCTGTGCTCCGTCATGCAGCCATTCTCCTTCTGCAGCACGTAGCTTTGAAACGTGTCCAAGACCATCCCTTTGGGCCTTGGGGGAGTCTTCCTTCCTGGGTATGCAGGGAGCACAGGAATCAGTCTGATTACATCTGATCTGTCCAGCCATCGGCCTGGTGGCCAAATCAACAGATTGCCTAGAATTCCAGCAGAAACTGGGCCGGTGTGGCTAGCATTCGCTTGAGCAAAGAGACTTCTTGGTAAAATGCCTAGAACTGCTGGTGCCATGATATTTGCCATTTTTGTTGAAAGCAGATGTTCACCACAGCTCCGGTCACAGGGAACTGCCAAGCCAGCTTGCCTGACCGTGTTTTATAGCATGGCCTCTGTGGTTTCACTCTCTGGCATATTTGTCCTGGCTCTATAGCCAACAACGTTGCCCACTTACTCATTATAATTCCTCTGTCTCTTCTGGAGGAAATGCATTTTTTTCCCCCCAAGAAGGATGTAATTTTTCCACACCTGCCTTTTCTTAGTCACATAAACTATGTAATTGCTTGTGATAATTGTTGTGAGCCAAATTTATCCTCCTAAAGCCATTTATATTTTCCTGGCGTTTCCACAATAATTTTAAAGAGTGACATATGAAAATGTAAGATTCATCAATGTTTTCTTTGGCTTATAGTTGAATATATTGTACACATGAATATATTTTACTTTCTAAGCAAAATATTTTGGGCAACTCTAGATTCATGTAAACTCTATTCAAGTACCTGGGTGTCTTCTTTAGCTAACCAAGGACTTATAAAATATAATAGTAGACACTTAGAGCTGGATTAAAAATTCTCTAAATAATGATTTTTAAATTAAAGTCCTAAAATTACAAGGAATTCCGTAGATGTTCCACAGGGGGAAAGGAATTGTAAGACCAGAGCTCAGCCCTCACTGGTTTGGCTCAGTGGATAGAGTGTTGACCTGCAGACTGAAGGGTCCCAGATTCGATTCCAGTCAAGGGCATGTACCTTGGTTGCAAGCTCATCCCCAGTAGGGGGTGTGCAGGAGGCAGCTGATCGATGTTTCTCTCTCATCGATGTTTCTAACTCTCTATCTCTCTCCCTTCCTCTCTATAAAAAATCAATAAAATATATTTTAAAAAGAAGAAAGCAGAGCTCAGATGACCACTCCCCAAAACACACACACACACACACACACACACACACACACACACACACATACTTCTACTCCATATAGAACAAATCTGCTGTTATTGGACTTTTGTCTGTAACATCTAAGTAAATAGTTCACCTGCTGTAAATATCAGCATAAAAATTCAGATTATTGGGATACAATCTTATTGTTCTGAAAAGATATCTGCGGCCCAAATGGCATAAATGGTTAACCACAGCATTGGTTTCCTGTCTCCTGGTCAGGTAATTTCTCCTATCACCTTACTTCCTTCTTGTATTTGTAACTTGTATATAAGTTTAAGGTTTTTTAAATTTATAGTTATTTTAATTTTTACATTTAAGTCTTATATTTGTTATGTATTTAAATATTTAAGTATTTAATTTACAATTATAGCTATAAAAAAAGGCAGTTTAAGTTTCATGACATAATCCTAGCTGATTTGGCTCGGTAAATACAGTGTCAGCCTGCAGACTGAAGGGTCCCAGGTTCGATTCTGGTCAAGGGCGCATGCCTGGGTTGCAGGCTCAGTCCCCTGTGGGAGGTATATGGGAGGCAGCTGATCCATGATTCTCTCTCATCATGGATATTTCTATCTCTCTCTCCCTCTCCCTTCTCTGAAAGCAATAAAAATATATGTCTTTTTAATTAGTTTGACAGCGTAAGCAGAAAGCTATTTGTTACTTCCTCATAGCACCTAAAAGGTCAACAGGAAGTATGCTAAAAAGGCATATTTTATGTACTCTAGTGTTGGCCTCATCAAAATTACAATGCATTTCTTTTCTTTTATATATAGGTCAGTGAACTGTAAAATACAGAACCAAGAAAGATTATATGTGAAAATAACAGAATTTTATTCTACTTTTCAAAACAATTTATTATGCTTCTTTGGCCATTACGCGGAGTTTATCCACATGCTCCTCAAGTTAGCTATTAAAATATATTTGACAGTCCTAAAAAAATGTAAAATATTCCAGAAGTATTTATGGCATGCACTTAAGAAGGTTTTTTTGGAGCTGTTAAGGATAGCACCAAAAAAGGATTAGAAATCGCATTATTCTGTCTAAAAGGATAGGTTTCCTCACGTTAATATTTCCAAAACTGGCTTTTCCTTCACATTTAGTATCAAACAATTTCAGTAAACAGTGAAGTGGGCTCTGAAGTTCCTCCAGGAGGTGATGTGACTGGGACCTTGGACTCTCCTTTTAGCTAGATCTCCACGGCGACTTCAGGCAATTCTAGCTTGCTTTCTTCATCTAGAGAGCAATGCTGACTCATTTTATAAGGTTCCTGGGAAATATTTTATGAAAAAAAATTATTACTTATGGTAGCAGAACTCTTCAAAAAATCAGATGCAAAGGAGTCTTACTGAACTATGACATTTGAATCATGATCACTATAATGACAACTATATTCCTGGGTGGTTATGACCAAGTAAGGAAAGAGACGGTATTTAAGCAGTACGTACGGTTGACAAACTTGAGGTTGACAGATGGGTAAGGGGTGTTAGGATGGGTGAAAATGGTGAAAGGAGTACAAAGTTACAACATAATCACAGGGATGTAAAGTACAGCATAGGAAATATAGTCAATAATATGATAATAATTATGTATGATGCCTAATGAGTACTACAATAGAATTATCAGGGAAATCACTTCATAAATTACATGATTGTCTAACCACCACTATACTATACTATACTCTACTATACTATACTATACTATACTAGTACACCTAAAACAAACATAAAGAAAAATTTTTTAAATAAAATAAGCAGTATATATATGTACATGCACACACATATACATATATATGGATATATATTTATACGTCTATATATACATACACAAAAGCTTTCTAACCAGATAGACATGTGTTGCAAACTTAGTTCTATCACATACAAGCTACAGACTTTCATCAAGTTATTGAGCCTCTCTCAGTCTCATTTTTATAATGAAGGTTATAGAAATCAATAGTGTACAAGTCAAAACTAGATGAGAAACTTTATATACATTTATGCATCCATCATACAGTAAACACACCAAAAATAGTGTAACATTATATATTAGTAAATTTTTTCAGGCCTTGCAAAAGAGATTATTCTATAATTGCAACAAGTTCCACAGGACTTACCAAGCTCAGCTCTTAGAAACACGAGATATTTTGATAAGAATCTTGACTTTAGTATTCTTGTTTTTCCAGTATGTGTTTTTGCATTGTATAGACTCATAAAAGTGGGCTGATGAAAATGAGGTATTAACAATTTACCTGCAGGCAGATCTGCCCCAAGGAGACCATGTTCATAATACACATGTGTTAGATCGTGGATACATGAATCTGATGGCAAGAAGAGTTTCCTATGAACCAATGTTAGAGGGCCATCACAGTTCATGACATTTTTAATATTATTGTTACTATTAACTCTTAAAATAGCACAGTCTTTCACCTAAAAATCTCTACCCATCCTTCTGGTCACTCCTCTGTCTCATTTTCCCTTGAAGTATGATCTCTCTTGTGAGGCAGTGATTTCTCTTTTGCTGGATTTTTTCTGCTCTGGTTTCTGTGTGTTTACACTCTTTTTTACATTAAAAAAAATACAACAAAACTCTATACTTGTAAAAGGCCATTAAATCATCACAAAGAACTTTTAAGGCTGAGTAGATTGGATACACTTAACTTTGAATAATGAAATAATTCATTTGATTTGAACAAATGTTCAAGATTTGGACCCCTTCTGTCATTAAAATTCTACATGTTTGCCTGGTGGGTGTAGCTCAATGGTTGAGCATAAAACTATGAACCTAGAGGACATGGTTCAAATCCCAGTCAGGACATATGCCTGAGTTGTGGTCTAGATCTCCAATAGGGGGCATGCCAGAGGAAGCCAATCAAATTATTCTTTCATCATTGATGTTTCTATCTCTCTCTCATCTCCCTTCCTCTCTGAAATCAATATATTATTTTTTAATTTTACATGCAGACCACATTGAAAAATGCTTTACAAAGCTGGGCTGAAGGCCCTGCAGTCTTATCTCTCTATTCCCACCTCTTTCATCTCCTTTTATTATATAGGATATACTATCAACACCAACACTGTCACTACCATGGTGGGCCAAAGGAGCACAGTTATAAACCACAGAGCTCTGTAAAAATTGTCTCTTCACAGCCTGTGTGGGGAAAGGATGGCTTTTGCTTCTGGTGGAAGAGGAATTCTGCATGAAGGATAAGGAATGACTGAGCTATCCTGAAGTAAGAGAAGTCTCCCAGAAGAGCCTGGTCCCTCCACAGTGAGAAGAAACTGGAGCAGTGAGCAGAGGACAGAGAGAAGGGCAATGAAAAGCTGAGGGCAGGTGCCAGTTTAATCTCTGTGGCCAGGATCCTGAGCCGTGGGCTTGCAGCAAGGTAAGAAATCTGAGCCCTAGACTGACCATGGAACCTAGAAGGGGCCTAGCTAATATTTAATTAGGAAAAAGAAAGAGAAACACACATCTTATAGAGTTTGAGAATGCAGGGAGAAGGGTGCGGGGGAAGTTGATGAAAGGAGTCAAAGGTACAAATTTCCAGTTATAAGATGACTAAGTCATGGTTATGTAATGTACAGCATGGTAACTATAATTAATAACACGGTATCATATATTTGAAAGTAACTCAGAAAGTGGATCTTGAAAGTTCTCATCATAAAAACAATTGCAACTATGTGTTGTGGTGGATGTTAACTGGACTTACTGCGCTGATCGTTTTGAAATATAGACAAATATTGAATCATGACATTGTACACTTTAAACAAAATGTATGTCAATTATACCTCAATAATTTTTAATTAAAAAATAAATAAGAGAAATCAACCATATTTGAGGGCTAAACTTCAAAGCAATGGAGTGACAGGTGTGTTTGCAGAGTGAAGGAGGTGACTATGCTTGCAGGCCTGTCTGAAGCCCAGAGGAATCTGGGGAGAGGCCCAATAAGGAAGTTTGCTTTCACTCCTGGGCCTCAGAGGGCAGCGTGGAGATCCCTTTTCAGAGACAAGGATAAGAAACAGACTTCGAGGGCACTGAACTCGACTGGATGATTCCCCAAGACTGCTTCCAAAACCACCGAAGAACGACCAGAAAGTTATTAAACAGCTGGGTTTCTTGACTTACTTGTTGGGACATCAAGGAAAGAAGGGGTGGGGGGAGAGAGAGAAAGAGAGAGAGAGAGAGAGAGAGAGAGAGAGAGAGAGAGAGAGAGAGAGAGAGAGAGAGATGTTCATTCCGTTGCCAATCAGGACAGAAAGAAATCCAGGAGCAAATAATAAAGGGTCAACCTCCAAAGATGAAATTATTCTGAATCCCTGGGGCTTGAGGAAAATGAAAGGGCATATAGGGCAGCCAAATGTCTGTCCCAAACACTGGACACAGGGTCATTCCTTACTGATTAACCTATGTTCTTATTATTTGCTGCACAATGATATTTGTTTCATATAAACTCTTATGGAATGATTATGATTATATTCACTTAAGAATGACAGAGAAAAGCTGGCTAAAAACTAAAAAGTATGTATCTAGAAAGATTAAATTTCATAGGAACACGGGAAAGGTATTTTCCTTATAAAATAAGAGCCTACATAATAAATATTAAATAAATAAAATAATGTATTACATGTAATAAATATAAAATAATGTATCATTTACATAAATCAGCTGAAAAAGATTTTGTAAGCTTACAGCATGTACAGTCAGCAATACTGCTTTTTTAAGCTACTGCCAATTACCTATGGTTATGAAGAGTGAAGGCCTGCATCAGTCTTCTATCACATAACTAAATTTTCCAGAGATCCATTCACCTTCATTCAGCCGCATTCATCCACTCATGGATTCATCCACTCAATAAAACTAACTCTGGGTCTACCGTTTGCCGGCCACTGAAGAAATAGTTAGGAATCTCTGCCCCCATGAAGATTATAGTTCATTAAGGAAGGTAGAGAAATGAAACAAACACTATCGTTTTTAAAAGATCAGGGTTTTTTGTTTTGTTTTGTTTTGTTTTGTTTTGTTTTTTTCATAGGGAGCACTGGGCAGTTAAATAATGTAACAACTGATTTGAATTTTAAGACCTGTGGTGTTAGCTGGAGGTATGCTGACTTTGAGAAATCATGAGAGTTCCAAGTAAGAACCATCTCATAGGCAATCTTTATATATAAAAACCCAGTGTCCATGATGAACAGGATGACCAAATGATGGGTCACCCTGAGATGCATTGAGCACCTCTCAATCCCTCCCCTATAGTCCACTGGCTCAGATCACTGGAAGGCAAGGGGCGGGCAGGTGGAGCAGCGGACATGGCGAATAGCAGCGAGTGGGTAGATGGGGCTGCGAGTGCTCATAGCCTTTCATTGGGCTAATGAATGAACGGGACAAGGGCAGTGCTGGGGAGCCGGTTAGGTGGAGTGATGGGGCAGGTGTTGGGTTGTAACGTGAAGAGGGGGAGAAAGAGTGAGGTGTGGCAATGGAGAGATTTTGACTAAAACAGAAGAACTCTTTTCAGAAGCTTGACCATGGAGTTAAGGAAAGACCGTGGCTAGAGGGGCTCAAGGGATCGAGCGAGGGGCTTGGCCCAACATATTTATACAGAGGTCACAAATTCATAAGTACTACCCTCAGGTACACAAAAATAACGTGACTTCTTTATTTTTTAATAACTGGTCTTCCACTGGGCCATGTGCAATAAACCTAATTATTAGCAATGTTCTCATTCTCTTGCAGGTTAAATGGTCTCTTTTGGTGACTCAGTCTCTCCAGCAAATGCTCCTCCCCAGTAACAACCTACATGAATGAGACAGTTGGGGATTTTATGTATGTGAGGCAGCCTTTCAAATATCTTATAAAAGTTACCTTATTTAAACTGTCATCGAAGCTCTATCTTTACTTCAGAAATGAGGGAAATGAGTAACTGGACTGAGGTCAGGCAGCTCGTAAGTCAGGTTGGAACCCACTATTCAAGCTTGGGCCGCCTGACATCAGTGCCTGCACTCTTAGCCACCACACTTGGCTTACACCAAGAAGTCCTCTGAGTCCCTCGGATCCTCCCTATATCGGACCATCTGGTGATTCCATCTGCTCCCTAGACTGGTGGATGCTGAGGCGCAATGGCCATCAACTGGTCAGCACTACTAGGTTCCATGGTCCTAAGTAGGACCTTTGGACACTAAACTTCCCACACACTACGACCCTTTTACCCTATGCTTAACTTTGCTCAGACCTCTTTGTTCCTTTCCAAAGCATCCAGCCATCTGAAAGTCCCACATGTCTCCTACAGGCCCGGAAACAAGAAACTGCCCCAGGCACCTCCTTTTTAAGCACTAGGCTCTATTTCTGTACGCGGAACGTGACCGCTAGCTGCACCCTCCCCATAATACCTCCCATTACCAGCCTGAGTCTTCCTTTCATTTTTTCTGCTTCATCCCTCGGGTCAAAAGGGGAAATATTTCTCATTGCACTCTGTCTCTGATTCTGAGTTCCAGCTATCCTTCGCATGTAATAGTCAACCACATTTTTATGCTAATGAAAGCTAAGAAAAAAAATTGAAATAGCATTTCCTTCCCATCAAAGTCTGGCTTCCAGAATGATTGTCTGACTGCACACCCAGGAAGCAGCTGTGTGACTAAGGCTGAGCGGTGTCTCGCCCTGTGGGGCAATGCAACCGCATGGCCCAGGAGCAGAGGTGGGAGGCTGGAAGGGAACCAATATTAAAGGGGAAATTAAAGTTCATTGGTTTAATACCTTCAAAATATGACCACCAGATCTGCACCTGAAAACCTTCCTGAGGGTCATAAGTAAGCGCACATAAGCTCTCCTCACTCCCCTCCCCCGAGGCTGTTCTTCCTTTTAGTCTGAAAATTGAGTCCTGTATTGGGGCACAGTTTTGCCTTCTATACTTTTATGATAGCCCTTTTTAATTTTTGCAGCCAGAGTGGGAGAGACTCCAGCTTGTCAACAGTTTACATCTTGAGGAAAAAGATTATTGTAACAGGGTTCTTTTATTTAGGAACATATCTGAGTTAGAAGCCTGCTTTAATGAGTCGTACACAAATGAGAAATTTAATACGACACAAGCAAATATTTTCATTACATAAAGGAGACATATTTTCCTTACAGGAGTTCAGCTTACAGATTTAGAGAGTCATAAAAGAATGACTAGCATTATTTACATCAGGAACACAGATATTCCCGCTTTAAAAGGTGGCATTCATAATTATTATCAGCCCGACTTCCCTATCTGCTTTAATGAATGCTTGCATGAGTTATACGTATCTCTGTGCAGCAAGCCATCAACCAACATATCTCATCACTGGTTCTTTTAACGTAAGTCAGAAAATCATCCACAGGCGCATACAAATTAACAACTGAAGCAATAAAGCTCTAATAGATTAGCATACAAGAAACATGATCAGACATTTTATACATAAGAAAAAAAAAGAGCTAATAAATATACAGGGAAGTAGCATTGTTCATAATGAAGAAGGCAAACAAAAAGACCAATGATGTACTATTAGTAATCATTAAATTGAGAAAAACTGTGACAACACCCAATTAGAAAGTGGGATGAAAGTGGCATACCTATATGTTGTCGGAAGCATTATAAATCAATATAACAGCTTTAGAAAACAATTTGGAAATACTCTTTGAGACCATGTTATACTCATACATGTGAGCCAAGTAATTCCAAACCTGGAACTTTATCTTAATGAAAGTATCCAAAGGAAGGAAAACAATTTGGCTACTACAATAATAATTTGGAGTTGGCAAACTTTTTCTGTAAAGGGCCAGATAATTAAATATTTTAGGCTTTGTGAGTCATATGGTTCCTACTAAACACTAACGAGAAAGCAGTAATAGATTATATGTAAATGAGTATGTGGCTGTGTTCCAATGAAACTTAATTTACAAAAGTAAGTAGTGGACAGGATTTGGTCCATGGACCAAACTCAGCTTTGGTTATTGCTTATTAATGGCAAATAAGTTGGGGGGGAGGGGGAATTAACAATGATCTCAACAATTAGAACATAGTTTCATAAAATATGATAATCAACTCAGTGGTTTATTGTGTAGCCATTAAGATAAAACAATTATAAAAATTGTAGCAGCATAAGAAATGTTAAGAACAAGGAGTATACAAAATTATATGTACAGCAAGATTATAAGCATAAAATTCTATCAGCAGAAAGACAAAGACTGAAAGGATATACATAAAATATGCAAATAATTGTTCGCCATTTTCATCAATAGTATTAAAAAATACTCAAGAAATAACATGAACCTGAAAACACTCATAGTGACATTGCATCTGTCCCTTGGTTAGAAAATCATGGAGTAGACTTTGGGTATTTCAATAGTTCTAGGATGATCACGCGTAGTTTCACAACCATAAGTGAATTCCTAATCCATCATCTCACAAGCAAATAAGCTACATTGGCCACAGATAATAACATGCAAAATTTAAGCATAACCACATGCAAGTCATGAAACCTACACAAAGGGCCCATCAAGCTACTGGGAGAATAACAACATTGTCATCACAGCGGATGGTGGCTCACATATTTTAGATATAGTCCTTGTTGAAGCATACCAGAGGCCTTTCCTAAACCAAATTCCACATTTACCAGCACTTGGGCATGGCGTAAAGTCATAGTCACAAAATCCTTATACTGCCATATACTACTTAATGCTACTTACTTTGTTTATGCTGTCTCCTTCATTCCACAGAACTCACTGTGCAAAATGTTGGCAAATTTTAATATAATTCTTAATTTATTACAACACCTTAAAATCATAAGTAACCACTCTATATCCTGATAGGTAAGAGCTTGGATCTGGATCCAGACTCCTGGATTCAAATTCTGACTCTGACTTACTAGACATTTGAACTTAAGAAAATGTATTAATTTCCCTATGTGTTAGTTTCCTCATTTGTGAATGGGTAGAGTTAGCAAATCTTACCTCCTAGGGTTTTCCTAAATACTAAATATATCATTGTGTGTAAATTGCTTAGAATATGGTTTCATATACTTGGTAATATTGAGGATGCAGTATTTGTGAATGCTCTGTAATAATCGGTTATTATTCTTATGAACAATATCCAAATATTTTATTTCAAATCACTGTTGCTTATAAAAGGTTATCTCTCTGGTCTATTTACATTATTTTCTTCTCAGGCAGCATATAAAAATTAGTCCAACTTCCTAAGCACACAATGGTTTAGTCCCACATCTCACAAAGCTATACACTGTAAGTAGAGTGGAAAAAAACATCAGATTTACTCTGATAATAATCTTAACTTCACTATTCCTTCACAAACACTGTTTACTATCTAAAAGCAACATAAACAATCACCCCCAAGCAGTCTCCAAGAAATGTTGACAAAGTAAAAAAAAAAAGAAGAAGAAAAAAATCATCTTGGATGTTCAGAGAGCTACATAGGAGACAGCAGGTCCTCCTAAGATCATATCTAGGAAGCAGGGGAAAATGGACTTGGGATTTGTGCTCTCAGACAAAATAAAGGATCCAACAAAGTAACACAATGAATGTTGATTTTTATTATAAGTCACAATCAGCATTCATATGATTTTTATTAGCGGCTGTTGACACCCTACTTTTCCTATCGAAGTGTTACAGATTGAGCAAATTCTTAAGGTATCAATCATACTCTGAAGACAATTTGGGAGAGTTCTGAAAAGTCTATAACATATGTAAGTGGATAATCGCATGTTTTATTTGAGGCCATTTGCCGTAGTAAATATATTTATATTTTTCCTATTTGTGCAAACTTCTTTTTTAGCAGCTATTCTGAGAATACCTCTTAATTGGCCCAAGAACCAAAAAGACGTGAAATGGGGTGTGATTTACCTTCACAAGACATGAAGCACTAAGGATAGTTATGGTATTCCTATGTCAAGCCTAACTAAATGAAGAGTTTAATCTAAGTGAAAAGTTCCACCACCATTTTGGTAAGATGAGTAAAAGAAGGAATTTTAGCACAAATTAGTCCACTGAACTGGGTATAACAATAGATCTGTAGGTATTAAAGATGGTCATTTTACTAGAAGGAAAGAAGTTATTGGGCAAGATATCAAAGAATTCTTCCAGGAAATGTAAAATTACTATTTTTTTTAAATTCCAAAATCTATTTGTCATTTCAGTTCAGTTCAACAAAATTCACCATTTTCTGAGATATGTAAATGTATAACTTATTTTACTATAGTCTAAGTCTTCAGATTGTGTTCCACATAATGTAGGTTGAACATAATGTATTGATAAATAATTAAATATATTAAAATAATATTCGTTACCATATTGTTTTCTAAATTCACAAGTTATTACATGTTGCATGGTATACTCTGACCATCTCTTTTGAATTAATTGGGGTTGCAAGAGAATTTGCAAACTCAACTCTAGAGAATTTGGAAAAGAATCTGTCAAATAATATGAAGAGACAGACAGTGCAGCTACATCTTATAAAACATACAATTTTCACCTCTGTAGATCATAATTTCAGTATTTGCAACATTTTGAGTGCAGACACCACAGGCAGTAATAAGGGGCTTAAATGCCTTCATGGCACAGCTGTTTGCAACAATACCCCCATTCATAACTCTCAAAGCGTAAGATGACAGCTACAAGTGCCTCGAATGAATATATGCTCCTCTTTACATTGTCCCACAGGTTAGCTCCCAGGGTGCTCTCCGCTCTGCACAGCAGAAACTGTACATGAAAGCACTGCACCCAGAGTTATTACACAAGGCCATGGGCAATGACAAACATCCTTGGGCTTTGTCGCGAGGAATCTATATGTGAATTACGCTGTGAAATCATTCTTTGTGTCGTAGTGTATTTGTTCATATTAGCATAAAAGCCTTCAAAATATCTGATTGTTGCTCACTCTATAGGGAAAAGGGAGAGAAAGAAGACCGCTTTCCTTTCTACCTCGAGCTATGCTGATCTTCACTCATATCCTAGGCAGACTTTCTCTGTGCATGTGTCAGACAAGCTGACGTCACTCCGCCCCAGAGGCACATTTGCCCTGCTTAGCGATCACCGAGGAATTAGATGTCCCCCGCCCAGCAAGGCCCTCTATCAATCTTAGAAAAGGCACTTATTTATCTTTCTTGAGTTACATGCACATTCCTGAATCAATCCTTGGCACTCCGATAATGAGGCTTAGTCACAGGCTTACTCAGGAAGTGGGGACAGGCTGTTCTGATTGACACTGCCACCTGGACCACTAAGAGTGGGGAGGAGTAGAGGATGATGGGAAATGATGCTGAGCAGACAAAAACTCCCGTCTCCGCCAAGCCCTGTAGACTTTCTTCCTTCCTGATGAAGCCACAGGCCCTGGAGAACAGATTTCCACGCTGTGGGAAAGATCACCCCCATGAAGAGGATGAATGCTAGAGTTTGTGTGTGTGTATGTTTTTTTAATAACTTTTTATTGTGAAAACCTTTAAACCAATCATTCAGCACTAACAGACCATTTGCACCAGAACCAACACATGAGTGGTCATTTGTATATCATATTTCCAATGGGGATGGTGATATTTGGCATTTCCTGAAAATTCTTAAACTGTGTGACTAACATAAAGGCATGATTTGGGAGAATAGAATGCTTAAATAGAAAATAAATCAGGTGACTCTTGATACTTTATACTCAAAGCTTGAGGGGAAAAACACTTCAATTTTATAATATGGGAAATAAACTACTACCTAATGAAACTTGATCACTTTCATAAATGAAAGACATGAGGAATCTCACATAAGTGTGCATTATTAATTTAAAAGTCTTTCTACTTAATTAGGCAACTTACAGAATATAGTTTTTCAGTATCACTAGTAACTTCTATTTCCCCTCTTAAAATAGCAAAAACCATTGGGTTCACAAGTAGCCTGGCTGGAGTGCCTCGGTTGTTAAGCATCATCCTGTGCACCGAAAGGTTGCTGGTTCCATTCCCATTAAAGGCACATACCTGGGTTGCAGGTTTGATACCTGGTCCGGGCATGTACAGAAGGCAACCGATTGATGTTTCTCTCTCACATCAATGTTTCTAACTCTCTTTTCCTTCCTCTCTCAAAGCATGTACTATGGTAAGGATAAAACACACATAAGAAGGATAAAAACAACCCAGCCAGTTAGGAAGTGACAGTTCGATTCCCAGTCAGAGCACATGCCCGAGTTGTGGGCTCAATCCTTGGTAGGGGGCATGCAAGAGGCAGCCAATCAATGATTATCTCTCATCACTGATGTTTCTATCTCTTTCTCCCTCTCCCTTCCTCTCTGAAATCAATAAAAATATTTTTTAAAAGAATAAAAACAAATGGTTAGTCTTCTAGCTCTTTCTTTAAATGTTGACAAAATTGTGGGATTAGAACTTAGAGGTTTGAACATTCACACCGACCTCTGCTGCTCAGGAAAAAACTCTTCTAGCTAGCCAAACAGGATTTCAGATTTCTGAGGGGGATGCAGGTGGGAGGGAGAAGAGAAATCTCTGAACCTAAGAACAGTAATTTCCTGCTTATGAAGCAAAGGTTGGAATCTATATATTCTGCCTGCTGTGTAGCCTTTATGTCATTGTGGAGAACTTGTCTAGGGGATGAAAAATTGTTAGGAACCAGAAAAATAACTATAGAAACCGTGAAAAACAAAACACTTCACTATAAATGTAACGTTTCTGTTATTACACATGTTGCATGAGAGACAAAACAACAACTGGGTTAAAAATTAAGAGAAATGGTATAATTTAGTAAATTTACTGAACCCAAACATTTTGGAAATAGGTAAGAGCTTTTGCTAAAATCACCAATCTGTTATGAAAGGCATTTCTTCAGCAGGGGTCCCAACCAGTAAGGTAGGATATATTTCACAGTCTTTCAAATTGACTTCATGGAATCCTAACAGTACTTCTTGTCGTTTCTGAGATATGACAGAAATCTCTTTCTGAGGACACTGGTTCTGTTTCACCACACGAGATAAAAGAACTCACACAATTGTTTTTAAACCTTTGTTTCTTCACTAAAACCCAGCTGAAATTGAGAGGCAGTTATTTATCTTTAAACTGACGTTTATCTCCCTCTTCATAAATCCATTCTTGATCATTAGTATTATCATTTTACTGTAGTTTTTTTCTTAGTTTGTATATAAAGTTTTTCTTCCTTTCAAATATCCCACATACAGAGGCTTTAAATAACCACTTGTTTAGTGCTGTTCTCAGAAGAATATTCACCTATCATTGCCTTGAAAATAGATTTTTAATTAATATTTTTACATACTTTTATTTAAATGTAAATACAAATCTAGGATTTCATCTGCCATATAGTCTCTTCACTATTCTAGAAAACAAGTCTTCTGGTCAAGTATCATTCAAAACTCTCAAACCTGATGTAATTAATAATGGTTAACTTCTTTAATCTTAGCAGTCCAACTAATCAAGTAAGTATTCTTTCGCTCTGTAGGTTTTATTCACACAGAAAACTAAATTAAAATATAACTAGAACAGGGTCTGGAATATAAAATGGTTAACTATTATAAGAGGTTTCCTTTAGCTGTAAAACATTCTGATCTTTGACTTCAGCTTATCTAGAGATGTGTTCTCAGGGAGGTTGGACCAGGCCATAAAGAGGGTGGGGAAGACGCCGTGACTCAGTTTTACTTCTGATAGTGATGGGAGACCAATTCCACCCATGTCACTTAGAGGTCAACTGACTCAGCAAATCACTATCTCCCATGCCTGGGCTCTGAACGATTCCAACTGGTCTGAGCATGTCTGAGAAACTGAAAGTGTGGGCATGATCATTCAGAAGCCTCTTCTAACGTCATATCACTTTGGAATCCCGCTCACTGAGTATAACACAACATGGAAAGAGTCGTTTGTCTTCTTGGGTCTTCTTCACTGCTGAAAACCACTCAGCTTTGGCAGTCTATGGGCCTTCAGTCCTGAAGCCTGGTGGCGCACCTGTCTGAGCATCCTATGCCATCCAAGCCACAGGAAAGACTATGGTGCCTGCTGGAATGGCTGCTGAGAAAAATCCCAATCTGACTTCAGTGCCCAAAATTGTTGTGTCTCTCCAAAACAACTGTGAATTGTTTTTTCTCCTGGCCTCTGAGACCACGTAATTGATTATATCTTTCTCTTGCCGTTGGCTGCTAGAGCCAACTTTTGTTTCTGGCAATACAATAGACCAGATAACCTGAAAGATCCTGCCAATAAAAATGACTAAAATGTTGAATTAAGAAAAAAAGAGACTTATGATTGCATTGTTGAAGTGGCACAAAAGAAAGAAATCCACATAGGCCAAAATTAAAGTGAAAGCAGAAACCCATGAGTTAAACCATGCTAAGCCTTTTCTCTGCTAAACCCTGAAGACCTTGAGTTTCCACCAGGCCAGTTGCATGGGGTGTGGAGCACGGGAGGTTAAAATTAATCCCATGTGGCCAAGAGTTACACAACATTAGCCTGAGGACAACTGAAAAATAAGCCCATTTCCCACCTCACAGAAATGGGCAGCACAGAAATTTGCCTGTCTCAACCTTAGAGCAAAGTAGAAAACTAAGAAAATATCTTGAGAATTTACACCATTGAATTTCAAAGTCACCTACCTACGTGATGCAGAACTCTTAGCAGAGAATTTTATTTAAAGTGGTCCAGTTAAAGAGCATGTGTGCCTAAATTGTCTGACAAAAACAAATGCAAGCTCTCTCTGAAAGAGCATTACTTTAATCTAGACATTAATGAGTTTCCATCATTAAAAAGTATATGAGCTCCGAGGAAAAGCAGGCACAAAATACTCATGGAAACAAAAGTATGTGGGAGAGTCAACCAAAACAACAGACAGCAGGAAATAACCATGCAGACTTCAGATATTTGAATTTTTATATTCAGGATATAGCGTAATTATGTGTGTGATCTTAAAAAAGATAAGAAAAAGAAAGGGACTTGAAAATAGAATTAAGAAACATCAGATTATAAAAAGCACACAAAGTAGATTATTAAAAGAATCAAATAGACGTTTAAAAAATTAAAATCTCAAAGGACAGAGTAAATAGAATAGATATAGTTGAAGAGAGAATTGGCAAACTGAAAGATAAGTCCAATGAAACTATCCTGAATTCAGCTAATGGAATAAAAAGAACAAAATATATTTTAAAAATGTTTTTAAGACATGAAAAATAAAGGACTGTCATTTTTTCAATCAGTTTCAAAAACCAGAAATGAGTTGACTAGGTAATATTAAAGAGAGAATGACAGAGCACCTTCTAAATGGTGATCTCCACGAGCAGAGTGCACGCTGACATTTAGCCCTTGGATCTTTTGGATAGCAGCAAGATGATAAAAGCTGGACTCATTAGAAGTTACCTATCGTAAAGAAGGGTGGACACTTAATCAGTGGCTGGTAGGGCCTCAAAAGATCTCTCTAAAAAACTATATGGGCAACAGGTATAAATGCCTGAGGCAGGAAAGGTGAAGTCTAGTGGCTTCAGCAGTCACACCTACGCCACAGAGCAGATCCAGAAAAACCCTGGGTCAGTTTGCCAAGACTTCAGGACATGCTGAGACTGACTGCAATTTTACTGCTAAGGATTTTACTTTCCAAAGGGTCAGAAAAGGATAAAGTGGAGAAATGCTTAACATCTTCTCTTCCACTTCTTTGTATTCTCTTTGCTATTCCCTGGGCCCCAAATTCCCCCCTTTTGCCTCTAATAATTTAGATTTTCCCAAATAACCCCATGTCCATCGTAACACTTAATCTACGTCAGAGAATTTTAATCTTCTCATAATCTGTTTAACTGTTCCCTCCACGTATAGCTTCAAACTGAATGTTCCTATAAAATACAAACCTTATATTATTAGTCTTTATAGCTTTAGGATCTTTTGGGATTCAATACCTTGTATATAGTTCAATGTGTTCAAGAAATATATATATATATATATATATATATATATATATATATATATATATTCCTATTACAATGAATCAAAAAGGCTAAACTTCGCCCTTTGAATCATAAATTAAACATAAAGAGAATTGTAATCATTAATTGAGAATAAAGAGAATTGCATTTACTTGAAAGCAACAGACAAAGAGGGCTTAAGAATAGCATAAAGGAATGAAATAAATTTCATTCTGAAGCTAAAAGAGTTAAATAAATGTTAACATTTCTTGCACTTCTTTTACTATCCTGATTTAAGTGATTTTGCTAAGAATTAATTTGCTTCCAAAACTGTTGAAAGATGATTAGCATTCCTTATTTTCCAGCCTGCATAAATTTTGTAAAACTTCTTTTTAAACTCTCCTCCCCTTGAGCCTCCCAGGCCTCCACAGCTGGCTGTGTTTTCCCTGCGTGGAATCAAACAATATTAATGCCTCCCATCAACTGGAGCTCTCATTCAACACACATCTTTTTTCTCCCCCCAAAAAAAATTAACACTTTACCAGATTCCTCATTAATTATAGCGGAAGGTTTTGAAAAAGCTGGTGCTCTTCTGGTAGGCGATGTGAACCCCAAGAACAGAGTTGGAAAACAAAATATACACATAAAGATTATTATTCTCCACAATAGTAATTTCTACGTGATGCCCTAAGAGAGGTGAGTGATATGATAAAATCAGGGGTATATTTGTTATTTTTTATTTATTTTAGTAAGTTTTCATTTTGATATCACTTCAAACTTACAAACCTTGCAAAAATATTATGAAGTCCAGTATACACTTCACGCAGGCTTACTATTTGTTAACATTGGCCCCATTTGCGCGCTCTCTGTCTCTCTCTCTCTGTCTCTGTCTCTTTCATATTTGTATAAATCATATGAGAGTAAATTACATCATGGCCCTTTACCCTTAATACTTCAGTATGCATTTCTAACAACAAAGACCTTCTTTTATATAACCGTGGTAGGCAGTTAGACAGGCATGAGCAGAGAAAGGTCGATGGGCCAGATACAGAAGGTCTCCTTGAAATGGACAAAATTGAGCAAACAAGAGCCTCACCCCCAGGGTAAGCTTTCCTCCCCAGCATATCACTGGCCATGCGTCTTAAACGCCCTGGTCTTTCATGTCGCTGGTCACGCAGCTTGGACCCTCCCCTGACCTTTTATCCCCTGGCATGTCAATAACCAAGTGGTAGACCCTTAGAGGAGGAACTAGCGGCTATAGAGTGCCTCATAGGACTCCCTTGCTCAACCACTCCCTTAAGTATTAACCCCTGGGAATAACAGCTAGATCTCAATTGGGTTACAGCTCCAGCCACAGATAAGCAGCAAAACCAGATGGCTGACATCAGGACCTTGTGCAATGACTAGTGACCCCCTGCCCTGGCGCCTACCAATCAGTGGCAACAGTGACCCTGAAAGGACACACCTGGAAAGCTGATAAATATTCTATGGCCATCTCCCCCGGGGACCTCCCTAACACCCCTACCCTTAAAAGCTCTTTGGATGGAGGACCAGAGCAGCTCATCCTAGGGAATACACCCTTTGCCTTTCCCCACCCCCTTCCCTCAGGCACATTTCCCCGCCTCTCTCCTCCCAAGCTCCAAGGGCCCTGCTTTTGCCTCTGTAACTTGTTTCCTGAGCCCGAGCACAGCTGGCTCACTTTTTCTACCTCTGTGGCTTTCTAAATAGCCTTTCTCTTGTAGTTTGAGTCTTGGCTCTGAATTCTTTCTTAGGCAGAACTCAAGGTTGCTGAACTGAGGTCCAATCCCTGGTAACATTCTGATACCATTTTAGCCACCAACATAACCACAGGGCAATTATTCAAATCGGGAAATTTAACATTGACACTATTATCTAATCGTGGTTTATATTCAAATTTTGCCAACTGTCACAATAATATCCTTTACGGTGCATTTTTCTTCCCAAACTCAGGATCAAAGCCAGCATCACATATTGCATGGGATGGACATGTCTCTTTAGTGCCCTTTTACTTTGACTTTCTTGGTTTCATCATTATTTTTGAGGGTATAGTCCAGTTATTTTGTGGAATGTTCCTCAAATGAAGTTTGTGGGCTGAAAAATTCATGATTGCAGTCAGAAGTTGCACTTTGGGCAGAAATACCACAAATGGTTATACATCAGATTAGAAGCCTGCTGATACTTTGGTCCATTATTGGTGACATTAATTTTAAAAAGTGTTTATTTAACCACATCAGTGAATGAAGAAGTAAGTGATACAAATATAGATTTTTATGAGAGCTTACAAAAAAATGAACCAAATATAGGAAATGTGTGACATTGAGAGAGGTAGCATATACTCACACTAGCCCCTTTTGATAAATGGGCAGGAAAATAGATGAGTCCTTAAAACCAGAACAAAGAAGACCTTGTCAGAAGATCTGGGAGACAGGGACATTTGCATATTAAGGAAAAGCAAGCTGCTAATAGTTTCAGAGAATATGTAAAAAAAAAAAAAAAAATATATATATATATATATATATATATATATATATATATATATATATGTCATTTTTAAAAAAATTAATTTAATTCCCCTAGTTTCCCTTTCCAGAACATAATTATTTTGATAAATTATTAGGTCCATTTCTAGAAAAAAAAAAAGTGATGTATTTTTAAATTTCCTTTGGTTCAAAAGCTTTAATTTTAAAAGAATATGTCCTATGACACAGCTTTTATAGCAAAATTATAATATATGTGAGTAAACATGAAAATACAATATGTAGATGAATATGCAAGTATATGTGGTCTAGTAAAAATACACATATTTTAATGTATACCAAAAAATGGAAAATTTGTTTCATACTGTTAATAAAAACCATAATCCACAAAGCTAACTCAGCTAAAATCACCTTGGTCGCCACTTTTCCCAGTTATGAAGTTTCCTTGTGTAACAGGCATCATTTTCATGTACAACCGCTGCTCAGAAATCTCCTGTGGTAGTTTTATTCCATCCCCACAATTGGATAGAGCGCAATGCTATTTAGAGTAGAGTAGAAGGGAATTTCAATACATTACGACATGCAAACTATAATTTCAGTCCCAATTTTCAAAACTCGTTCTGCTAGAAAAAATAGCTTCACTGCAAGGCTCAGCCCACGCTATTTTTATGCAACGCTCTCGGCGTGTAGACGTGAAGACCTGGGGGGCACACAGAAGTTACTTCCTTTCTTGTTTGGTTAAGAGCTCAGTTCACTCAGCACCCACCTGGGAGGTGAAGAGATCTTGTCTTCAGATGATGCCATGGTGGCAAGAAGCAGGACAAGGAGTTACACTCTTTGGTTTTTATCCTTCTCATCCTCCAAAGACGTGAATGTCAATGAGACTAACTCATGTGCAAGTCACCATTGGAAAATATGGGATAGAATGATAAGAAGACATCCCATCACTTGAGCTGTTTAATATCACCTAAGGATTGTAAAACAGAGCAAATACAAATAATTTTTAGATGGAGTTGCCACAAAACATTACAGTGATTAACAAGCCACCCCGTGAGAGAAGGCATCTAAACAGATTTGTAAAATCAGGGTGATAGAGGAACTGGTTGACTGAGCTCTGTGTGTGTCCTGAGATGAGAATCCTCCTAGACATTTAATCCAAAGGAAATTGAATTTTTTAAAAAAATAGCTCTGCCTTAGACATCAGCAAACAATCTTTCTATCCTTCTAAACTTCTGAGATGGGGTCTGAAGTGTGAAGTTGTGCAAAGGTAAGGGACATTCATGGCCAAATAAGGAACATTTCTAGCACATTGTTCTAACAGAGCTCCTTATGTCAACTCCTTTTTGTCCCATTCACTCTGCTGTCTCCACAACTCTGCACTTTCTCTTTGGCTCATCTTTCAGCAGCTGGGCCCGCATAAGTGTTCCGCCAGAAGGACTCACAGAGAAGTTTAGCCTTGGCCTTGACTTTATAGCTTCTGGTTCCTGAGAAGATAAGAAAACTTGGCCACTTCTCCACGTCCAATCACTGGGTCAGATGGAGAAGAGCGTGAATTATTCAGTCATGAAGTGAATCCCTGGCAGAGGAAGCAATGGCTGGCTCTTGGATCTTGCTTGTTACCCTTCCTGCGGGCTTTGCTTGTCACATCCGTGAGAAAACCTGTATAAAATGCACAGCAACACATTAACCAGGGAGGGGAGCGGGCGATTCGGCACCAGCTCCTCACAACCTACAGCTGCTCACAGAAGAATCTACGGGAGCCTTAAAAATACCCCTATTGATATAGGAGGCCTTACAAGGGAAATGGTTATATTTGCTCCTTTATTTTTATCTCTATGGAAAAGGCCGGAAGCTGTTTCTATGAAAATTGCTGCTTGTTGCCAATGGATGAAATGCAGTGAGGCTGAAGGACCGGACAGACTAAGGCCTAACAGCAGATGTGAATGTATGTAAAAGAAATGCGGCAACCCCTATAGGCGGGAAGCCACAGCTCTTAAAGCAGTTCTTCCTTTTTCTGAAAGCAGTTCCTCCAGTTGGGAACTTTGACTGGTTTTCACACAGGTCGCAGAGACTGATTTGAAAGAAAACTACATTCCACGCTGCTTGAAGCGAGATGAAATAGATAAGTCCACGTCATTTAAGAACTGAAGTGTACCAGACTCGTGGCCGGTAGATCCTTGCAAAGTGGAAATCATTGCATATTTTCCTGTGATAGCCTCCTCTTTGGGGAGGTCACGAAAATAACATTGACCTTGAATGGTCAATGGGAGCATCCCCCTGCCCACAAGAGCCACACCGTGAGGTTTGAATCCGATGTTCTCTTTATAACAGATGTACAGCCTCGCTTTTTCTAATCTAAAAAGAAAGTAAACATAGAAAGCAGCAAAGATGTCTATCAACTGCCTGGACTGCTGGCCTGATCTCAGGGCAGGAAAAAACAACTTAGACAATGAGGCTTTGAAGTGGTTGTGTCTTTATGAATCTCAGGGACCACTTGGATCTCCTGCATACTTTAACTAATCCAGGTCCTGGAAAAAAAAAAATAGTCTTGGAAGCGATTCGGATATGGCGAGCCCCCTAAGCCTAACGTTTCCACAGCTGACACGACTTGTTGGCTTGTGAGCTTGAAGTTAAAAATGTCTCCAGCCTAAGCCCCACAGGGGCCTGGTGCACAAAACAGTCCCTCTCCTCCCCTCCTCCCACGCTCCTGGGCGCTGCCGGCCAGCCGGGCCTGGGAACTGTGGGAAAGAAACGGATTCCACCTCCCATTGTGGGTTTAGCTTCTAAAGCAACACAACCAGGAGTGTGGAGGCAGAGGCCGCTCTTGGTGGGGGTCTTTCTTTCAGTAATTTGTTCCTGGTAGGCTTGTTTAATAACAAAGAAAACATGAAAGACAACAAAATCAGCTATTTTTAAGAGCTAGTTAACTATTTTATGGCCTAATGAGCCAATTGAAGACGAGCCAATGAAAATCCACGAGGTAGATGGTATGTATCAATAAGGAAAAATAACCAAGACAGGGTTAAGGGGGGAAAAAAAGCAACTTGCAGGTCAACAGGAATACACTGAAGCCATTTGAGTTAAAAAAAAAAAAAAAAAAAAAAAAAAAAAAGGGTAAAAAAAGTAGGAAGAAAATAGACAAATGTATTTTAAACTTTCTGGAAAGTTTATGGAAAACATAGCCAGTAGTTGGCCCTCCAGTCTGGGTCTCTCAGTAGAGGCATGAATGACGCTTTGGGCGGGTTAATTGCTTGTTATGGGGGCTTCCTGTGCATTGAAGGATGTTTTGCCACAACTCTGGACGTTTCTGCTAAATGCACTCAGCAAATCCCCACCCCCTGGATGACAATCTAAATGCCTCCAGACATTGTGTCCCTTGGGAGCCAACATTGTCCCCCGCTGAGAATCACTGCTGAGGAGTGAGGCTCGAGGGAGGATTTTCCTTTTCATCTCTCCTATTCTGAACCATCTTTTATATTTTTTTGTTTCTTTGTTTGAATTTACCATGAACATGTTCTACTTTTATAAGAAAAAAAAAGTTATTATCTATCTATATAAAACCCTAATATGCAAATCGGCCAAACAGCAGAATGACCAATTACTATGACACACACTGACCACCAGGGAGCAGATGCTCAACACAGGAGCTGCCCCCAGCCCACAGGCCCCAACCAGTGGCAGCGGTGGGGGGCAGGGCTGGCGAGCAGGCTGCGTCAGGCCAGCCAAGGCGGGTGCAAGCAGGGGCCCCCAATAGTCCTGCCAGTTGCCCCACAGATCAGCCCTGATCACCGGCCAGGCCTAGGGACCCTATCCGTGCATGAATTTTATACACCGGACCTCTAGTTTGTTTAATAAAAGGAAAATAGTTTCAAGGTTCACCTCAGGCAGGAGCCATATATAATCTGAAGGGGGGGAGGGGTGAACTATGTAACTAATAAAAATAATCGATAAAGATGTGTTGCCATTTTCATTGATTCAGTGGTTTCATGTATTACTTTTACTCCAAAGAGCTTAAGGCTTTGGTTTTTTTTTAAAAAAAAAAAAAAAAAATTTCAGAAAATACATTTGGAAATTTTTATACCAATCAAACAGCATCAAAAAACAGTAGGGAATATGGCAGCCCAAATCCACCAATTTAATGAAGGGCATTGGCACTGGCACCCAGGGTTAAGGATGTGTTTCTGCCCAGTAGCGCCAGCCCTCAGCAAGACTTCGAGGAATGTGCAGTGTGCCGCCTCTCCTCCCGCCGGCTCCATCATCTTCACTCACTTACTCAAAAAACGCAGGAAGACTGCATCAGACAGTGAATTCTTTGGGATTTGAGAAGCATCAACAGCTTTGGTGCAGATTAATTGATGGTTTTATCCTTGCTCTGCACTTTAACACGCTGCTCAGAGACAGGAACGTTCTTCTGGGGCAACTTCAGAGACCAGTGTCTCCTGGCAGGAGCCGCAAGGGGAACAGGCTGCCTGCCAAGTTCTACCACAGAGCAGCTGCCTGGTGCTGTCTGCGAGGCCAGGCTGCTCCTGAGGAAGGGATGCGATGCGTGCAATCCATGAGAGGGGGAGATGGCCATGCTGTCTGCTCTGTAAAGAGGAACTGCAGAAGATGGAGAACCTACAACCTTCATTAAAAAAAAAATACTTTATTGATTTTTTTTAATATTTTTTTTTATTCATTTCAGAGAAGCAGGGAGAGAGAGAGAGATAGAAACATCAACAATGAGAGAGAATCATTGATCAGTTGCCTCCTGTACGCCCCACACTGGAGATCCAGCCTGCAACCCGGTCATATGCCCTTGATCAGAATCGAACCCAGGACCCTTCAGGCTGCAGGCCAACACTCTATCCACTGAGCCAAACCGGGTAGAGCCTTAAAACCTTTTGCCAGGGAAAAGGGAACAAGTTTGGCCAAAGTGAGGGAAAAGCAAGCACCACATGAAATGAGGGAGGAGAGAGGAGGAAGGCAGGGAAGAGGGGGAACAGCAGGCTGAGCAGAACAGAGAGGAAGGGGCTCAGGAAGGCAGTCGAGGGCAGTGCCCGCTGCTGGTGTGCAAGGCTGGGGAGCTGGCATGGCAACTTGGAGCAACTGGCGTGGAGTCCAAGGGTGTTTTCTCAAAGCAAAGACCAGTGGTGAGTGGTGAGGGTGGGGCTGATGAGGTCCCATTCCTGAAAACCAGAGGCATGAATAAGTAGGTTCTACTTAAAACATAAAAAAAATAAAAAATAAAAAATGCATCAGTCTTCTTCCAGTCACCTCACTGTAACTTCACGGTGTTTATCCATTACTCAGCTTTGACTCTCCTCGGGGCTCAGCCAAGCCTTGAACTGCTGGTTGGTTCTGGGGGTGGTGAGGATAATGAGGGGTGTCCTGTGGCGGGCTCCTCCCTCGGGGAGGGTGTGTGCTCCCTTCGCTCGGCTCCATAAAAGACACTGTCACATGGGGAGGCTGCCTGTGTGTGGCCCTGGAGCCCCTCCAAGCCTGCGCCTCCGTAAGCACAGCCGCAGCCAGAAAAGGCAGAGAATGGATTATAAACCTCAATGGTGACTTTGGGAGGAGCAGCGGCCTTGGTGCGGCTGCTCTTTTTTTCTTTTCTTCTCTTTTTTTAACAGAAGCTAAAAGAATGAATGTTTGGGGCAGTCTGTGAAATTAGACATCTTTGCAAAAATTGTTCTTCCTTGTACCTCAAGGCACGTGTGATGTTGACTTTTGAAAACACTGGTGGTTTCTAATATCTAGAAAATCATAAAATCAAGAATTTTTCATTAAAAAATAAGCAAGTCTTTTTTTTTTTTTTTTCCTCCCTCTTAATCTTATTTATGGCCGGCCCTATTTAAATAATTGACCTAACATGGAAGTGTTAAGAATTATGAAATAGCAAAGGAGAAGTGCCCATTACATAACCTGCTTCTAGCAGGGCTCCTAATTTGTGAGAAATAGAGTTTCTGAAGCCACTTTTCCATATTTGTGAGTTAAACAGACAATGTAGTTTACTTTCAATACCGTTGCAAAGCTAATTGAAATGTCAAGCACCTTCGATTCTGCCTGGAATTATGTTAATGTAAAGGGGCAACACTGGTTGTCTCTTGCAGATCAGGAAAGGAAAGGAAGGTGACAAAAAGGAGGGGAGGAAGGAATAAGGAATGGAGGGAGGGAGAGAAAAAGAGAAAAGAGGAAGGATGGAGAAAGGGAAGGAGACAAGAGGAAAGGAACAGGATTTGGCTTTAGACCTGGCTTTGTTCAATTGGGTGATTTTTTTTTTTTTTTTTAAATCTCAGCAGGCCTCAGTTTTTTCATCTGTAAACTGGGCATTAGGCTATGCTGTGCACCAATGAGCCCTGGGAATAATCTCTGCAAGCACCAGGTTACACAGAGTGGAATCACCAACATTTCTTAAAAGCCCACTATGACCTAGACACTGTGCTAAGTGCTTTTCATTGATTCATTCAAGCCAACATGATGAAGTTGACAAAATTATTATCCCCCTTTTTAAGAGGAGGAAATTGAGACCCAGAACAGTTTTTAAAACTTACCCTTCATTAGGCCGCCCAGCTAACGCAGTGAAGTTTCAACCAAGGCTATCCTGTTGAGTCTATGGCTCTTTACTAAAAATTCATGCTCTTAATCATTCTATTACCTTAATACGTAATACAAATCTAATATGTGATCTTTTCTGTCAGTATTATTATTATATGTCATTGTTATTAAAATTGAATAAAGAAAGTGCCTACCAAATAAATGTATCATGTTTAGTAGCAAAATTCTTCAAACTTCAATATCCATGGTGGTAAAATGGTTTGTTATCATTCTATATAATACTAGAGGCCTGATGCATGAAGATTCATGCAAGAATGGGCCTTCTTTCTCCAACCTTCTGGCACCACCACTACTCTGGCCAAAGCTGCCTTTCCACCTTCCCACACAGCCCAGAGGCCCAGAGCGGCTGGAGGTGGTGCAGAAGGCCTGTGTTGTCGCCATGGCAATGACAAAAGCACCCTGCCCCACCCCTGGCAGCTCAGCACTTGTGTATGCAAATTAACCTACCATCTTTGTTGGGTTAATTTGCATATTAGCTGATTGGCTGGTGGGTATGGTCAATTAGCATGTTACTCTTTTATTAGGTAAAAAGGCTAATATGCAAATAGACCAGATGGCTGAACAACCAGTTGCTGAGACATGCCCTGACCACCAGGGGACACACATGTAACATGGTGGGCATCAGCTGTGATGGGATGGAGCAGATGAGTGGGGTGGAGCAGGTGAGCTGGGGCGCCAGACCAAGGTGGGGCACCGGTCGCTCTCATCGAGGCAGGCCTCTGGTCGTTACTGAAAATATTATACTTTGTTCCCATGTCCAGTGGTTTTGCCAGCACTCACACCTGCTGCTGGTGCCTGGCATCAACTCCCAATCACTTGGCGCTGTCAGGGTACAAGCAGTGGCTGCTGGCCCCAATTGCCCCAGAGGGCTTCTTCACCTCCCCTTGCTCCTGAGGGTTGATCAGGGCAGTAGCTGCTGCTCACACCCTCTGGCGGCTCTGGCCCCAAATGCTCTGCACCATCAGCAGCTGCAAGCAGGGCCAGTGCTGACAGCATGTGGGAGAGGCAATGGCAGGACCAGGGCCACCAGCAGGCTGGGAACCAGAAACTGTGGTGGGAGGGGCTGGGCAGGAGCACGGAGGATGGGTTGAGACCCACCCCTGTGCCCACCACAGCCTCACAGCCCACAGTGCTTTTCAAGGTGCACAAATTTATGCACTGGATCCCTAGTTGTTCTATAATGGGAGATTTAACCTTTTATGTTCAGTTATTAATTTAGTCACTAGAAAGACTGATAAAACATGAACTTCCCATCACTCAATCATTCAGTCTTTTCCCCACTCATTCTTTCATTCACCAACAAGTGCCAGGCAATATAAAATCTACTACTGTTTTAACAGATTCAAATACAATGTTATTCTGAAACCGCATTTCATTTATAATATATATTTTATGTTCGTTAAATACAAAATGTGTTTTGATTCCTAAGTGAATGTTCAGAAATCACAAATCCTGATTCACTTCCCACCTCATTTGTTACTAATTTTAATTCATTTATGTATAGCTATGCACAAAAATGCATTTTCTGAAATATATACAAGGTTTCACATTTTTTCTGAGATGATTTAATCTAGATTGAATGAATTAAGTGTAAAATAAATAAAGAGGAGGAAAAATAACACCCAAATAATCTTTATACACCCTGGATTTTAGTACAAAAATTATATAAGGCACATAATAATCTTTCTCTCATATCCTGATATACAATTCTTATAACTCCAATTTGTAAAAGTTCAAAATTAAAAAGTTTCCTCAAACTGCAACCGTTTAGAATTCAATTAGCTAGAGTGGATGGTCCAACCCCAACTGTCCAACAGCAGGTTATTCAGTTTATGGATTAACTGTTCTACCATTTTCTCATTTAATGCTTCCCTGCTTCTCTTCCTTTAGCTTCCTGCCTGTTTATTAGCATGTGAAGAGAAGCCGCTCCAAGAAGAGAGTTGTTTGAGGTATAACTCATTGAGCACTTGGACTCCTCATTAGAGGTTCTCGTGGGGCTTGAATCAGAGGAAAGAAGCAGTACAGTGAGTCCGCGTTAGGTTTCATGCATCAAAGTGAAATAGCCTCCTTTCAATAGTTTGACTGTGCATGACATCTTTACTGCTGAAGACGCCATGAGAGACCATGAATTCCTACCTCCAAACTCCACAAAGGATGAAACTAGAGCCCAGACCAGATAGGTGACTCGCCGCGGGCCATCCAGTTAAAGAACATCACAGTCTGGATGAGAAACTAACCTATTCTTTTTAATCTACCATTCTAATTTCTATCCAGACTCATTTTTTTCAGTACATTTTATTTCTTCAGGAACTCATAGTAGTGAGGAATTGCATGAATTAAAAAAAAAAAATAATCTAATCTAATGAAAGAGTAATATGCAAATTAACCATCACTCTGCTACACCCACAAGCCACACCCACCAGTCAATCAAGTATGCAAATTAACCCAAACAAGATGGCTGTGGCCATGAGCAAGGAGGAGGCTTGGGTTTGCATGGCAATGGAGGAAGCCAAGCTTTCCGTAGCCCTGCCCTGCCTTGGCCTCCGCTCAAGGCTACAAAGTTTCACTTATACAAGGTACATAAATCCCAACAAAAATGGCTGTGGCCACAGAGCGAAAAGAAGACTTGGCTCCACTCCAGGCTACAAAGTTTCAATTATAGAAGATAAATAAATCCCAGATACCAGGGCCTCTGCTTGGGTTGCCGAGGGGTGTGACCAGCCTGAAATCTACTACAGACCCCTCACCCAGGCCACCCTGGGAACATCCTCCACCCTGATCTGGGACACCCTTCAGGATAAACCAGCTGGCCCCAACCCAAGCACCAGGCCTCTACCCTATCTAATAAAAGAGTAATATGCAAATTGACCATCATTCCAACACACAAGATGGCTGCCCCCATGTGGTCAAAGATGGCTGCCTCTATGTGGACACAAGATGACCGCCACAAGATAGCCATCAGGGATGAGCAATTGGGAGGGACCAGGCCTGCAAGGGAGGGCAGTTAGGGGTGACCAGGCCAGCAGAGGAGGGATGTGGGGGCAATGAGGCCTTCAGGGAAGGGCAGTTGGGGGGAACCCAGACCTGCAGGGGAGAACAGTTAGGGGTGACCAGGCCTGTAGGGGAGGGCAATTAGGGATGACCAGGCCTGAAGTGGAGGGCAGTTAGGGGCAAACAGGCTTGCAGGGAACAGTTAGGCATCAATCAGGCTGTTAGAGGTGTGGTTAGGGGGTGATCATGCTGGCAGGCAGAAGTAGTTAGGGGCAATCAGGAAGGCAGGCAGGCGAGCAATTGGGAAATAACAGGCCTGGATTGTGAGAGGGATATCCAATTGCCTGTTTAGGCCCTATCCTACCGGGATTGGGCCTAAACGGCAGTCGGACATCCCTCAAGGGGTCCCAGATTGGAAAGCATGCAGGCTGGGCTGAGGGACACACACCCCTGTGCGTGAATTTCATGCACTGGGCCTCTAGTTTTATTAATAATCACAATAAAGTTAGTTGATTGAATAACACTTTTGATTCTTTATCTCCCATTGACGGGAAATGTGTGTATTTAATTTTTTTTTTTTAATTTTTCTGGGCTTGTTTTTGTTTCTCCACATCCTTACTAAGTAGTGTTTTCCACTATTTTCATCAGAACCAATCACCAAAATCCTTCTCTCTCTCTCTCTCAAAATCTCTCATAACTTCCATTTTCTTATGCATTTTTTTGTATTACTTTGTAGTCCCTTCTTTTAAGTTAGGTGAAACAGTTAATTTTCTGTCAAATACTTGACTATTGCAAACAAACAAACAAACAAACAAACAAAAAAAAAAAACAATGCTGGAAATCTGGCATTCCGAAAGCTCTCGGATGGTGATTCTGAAAGAGGCATTTCAGGCAAAGATGGCAACCCCACGTCTAGAGTTCACATTGATTCCGGTAAAAGAACTATTGCCAAAGTGGAGAGCTTAATGTAATCAAACTGCAACCAAGTGGCTGGCTGGCCTCCTCACAATAGTCTCAGCATCAGTCTCTTCTGCGGTAAGTTGGGCGTTGAGTGGTGGCACTATCTAGGTCAGCATGATCCCATGCATAGTCTCTATCCCTGCCATTATGTCCATGCTATTTGTAGGTCTATTGTGTAAGAACTGTATGACCGAAGACAGAGGCTGGCTTGCCTATCCTGGATGAGTCATCAGAATCAAATGGCTTTTTAAGAGCTCTTTGTGTTGATGCTCGTTTGTGGGCATTACTTTAAGACACAAAGATGGACACATTTTGTGCCTACTTTCATTTCTCCATAAAATATGCATCTTCCCCAGATGCCCTTAGCTCCAATTTCCCAGTTTTTCTCCTCTCAAGTCCCTGAACAACTAGTTATTCACTACTTATAGTTATTACTACTATAAGAGTCCATACAGATCATGTATCTCCATAAATATGAATAACTCAGTGCACTGCTTGCAGTTCTGGCCAATGGGAAGATTTCCCTCCATTGTTGTCCTTAAGTCTATCCCTAAGTGGTGCTGTTGTATGGCAGTAGTCCATTTATGGCAAGTACCAGGCCTAAGCTTATTTCTTCCTCTGGTCTGTTGGTCATAGGGAATCCCCATGCGACTATAACTGTGAACTGAGGCACTATCCAGAGGCAGTAACTATGATATCTGAGTCACATATTAATATAATTTACATGTGACCCCAAGGCCTGCTTGGGGCTCATTGCAAATGTAGCATTTCCATCATAGGAGAAATCATTGCTGTACCCACCTGAATGGATAATATTTAACTTATAATGAACATCATCATAGACATCATGTTCCAGAGTCAAGTACTCAGTCTCTCCTAGGGCCCAGTAACACTGTAGTACCACCTTTCCAACAGCTGTGGTTTCTATGCTACAGAAAACACGATCTGGCTTTAGGACCCCATAAGCCTGTGCTGTGACATTACTTAGGGTTTCACATTAATTTCCCTAACACCATTGGGTACAAAATTTTTATAAACTCTGCCCTGGAAACCGACTTTCATAACCTTCCCTGATCTAACTGTTGGCCATCCTGAGCCTGTCATTTAATTTTTTTCAAAGCTTCTAAAGCAACAAACAAAAGTCAGCTAACTTCTTAAGCATTATAGTTGCTATTGCTTCTTTACCTTTCGAACTAACACATAGGTTAATGCCCCCCCATCAACCTGTGTCTTTATTCACCATCACTGAAAGTCCGTGTGCTGCTCCTGCATGTCACTGACTGCCAATCGCAGTGCGCTTATCCCCATCTGACCTGTGAGTGATCCAGCTCATTCACCCTAAGATCTGAATGCCAAAGCCACTCCTCATATCAACCAAAAGGTTTCTATACAGGTAGTTGGTTTAGGGAATTGATCCTAGGAAATAGGTGAGAAGAACTAGAAAGAGTAAAACAGGAAAGAAAAAGGGGACGCTCATATGAAATTGCAGTATCCAGCTGGTTACAACTGATGTCTGTTGGATCATAATAGCTGAGAGTTGGGAGAAGCCCTGTGGAACAGAAAGCTGAACTTTGGACTCTGAGTCCATTTCCCAAAGGTCATAGGTTGCCCCATAGGTTGTTAACTGCCTTCTACTCCTTCTTAGGCTTACATGAGTGCCAACAGTCCAGGCTCTGCTGTCTGAAGAAAGTAAGATATGTACAGTGCAGTGAGGCCAAATACATGCAGGAAATTTGTGCAAGCTGTTTGCAGGAACCAATGTTTAAAGTAAAGATGGGATAAAAGGATAGGTAGCCAAGCACAAGAGACTTCTCATGCATATAATTCCAAGGTTGTGTTGTCCTCTACAAGACTGAGTTACAATTCACTGGGATGGAAAAGACTGTGTATGCATTTCAATAGACAAGTCTGAACTTCAAAGAAGAGGTCAAGACCAGAGAATTAAATTTAAGAGTCGGCCATATAGATGGCATTTTAAGACCAGATAAGTACATCAAAGGAGTGCATTTAGATAAAGAAGAGATCAAAGGATTAAGTCCTATGACAGTAAAATGTTATGGACCCAAAAAAGTGAAAAAATATCAAACAAATAAGTTGAGAAGGAGAAATGGTGGCTTAAGAAGAAAACCAAATTGTGAGGTTTTATAAGATGAATAGAAAGATGTTTCAAAGAAGAGGGGAGAATCAATTGTGTCAAATGGTGGATATAGGTCAAATAGGATAATAACTGAGAATTTGGATATAGCATCATGGAGGTCATTGGTGACTCTTTCAAGTAGTTTTTAAGTGTACCATTGGGGAGTTGGAGGGTGGGGCAAGTGCCTTATTATAGTGAGAAAAGAAAAATGGAAGAGGAAATTAACTCACAAATACTGACAACCCTTTCAAGGAGTTTTAACAGAAGGTGAGGTAGGGAATATAAATTGGGAAGAATAAGGATGATAGGGAAATAAAGCAGGAGCCTGAGGAGAAAGTAGAGTCTTTGCTTGTTTGTTTTAAGATGGAAGGAATAATGTCATTTCATGTGCTGATGAGAATGAACTAATGAAAAGAAAAAACTGATGATGCCAAAGAGAGAGGGGGAAATTACTGTTGTTCAACATCACTGAGTAAGTAAGCAGAAATGGGACCTGTGTTCATTTTCTATCATAACAAATTTCCACAAGCTTCCAGCTTGAAACAACACAAATAGTTTGTCTTGAGGTTTCTGTAAGATAGCGTCCATAGGGATTGAAAGGATTTGGCTGATTCCTCTACTCAGCGGTATCACAAGGCCAACATCAAGGTGGTGGCCGGCCTGGCTTTTATATGGGGACTCTGGGAGAGAATCCTCTTCCAAGCTTATTGGGGTTAACAGCCAGGACCCTCCCAGCTCCTTAAGGTCATCCACATTCCTTGTCATGTTGTCTCCTCCAGGTTCACACATGAGGACTTTCTCAGGCATCCAATCTCACTGGCTTCTCCTTCTGCTACATCCGTCCTGTTTTCCGAAGAGAAAGCTCTCTGTTTTTAGAAGCTCTTGTGTTTAAGTTAAACCCACTTGGGTGATCCAGGATAATCTCCCCATTTTAATGTCTATAACCTTAAATACATCTGTAAAATCACTTTTTGACATATTCACATAACATAGTCACAGGTTTCACGGATTACGGAGTAGATACTGGGGTGTTGGGAGGGGGATGTTACTCTACCTACCATGGAAACTACTCAATCAGTTTTGGATAGGATGCAGAGTGGGCTATGCAGGTACCCTGTACGGTGGTAAGTGAAGTGATATAGGCTGGAAGGTAGGGAAGTCGCCTTTGTGGCTGCTCTGTTTCCTTAGTGATGTGGGAAGCAAGGTCCATCGCTAGGGGTAGAGGTGCTGGAGTCTGGAGAAGAGAGAAATAATACTTTAAGAGTGGAAAAGTGAATGGACTAGATGTAACATCATTTCCAGGCAAAATAATGGATTTTAGTTGATGCTCATGGCCAAGAACTTATAGAGACTAGTCATCCCACTGGTTATTAAGCTGGAGAGCAGTTAGGAATGAAAGAGAAGAGCAAATGAAAAGAGATATTGCAAACTCAGGTGACTGAATGAATACGTAAGGAAAGGGAAGAGAAGAAATCTTACCTAGGGGATGGGTATCAGTGCATAAAAATAGGTACATTTTATAGGACGAAGGAAGTTGGAGGCACAGAGAAAATTCTCATAGGAATGACAACTATATAACAACTTTAAGCCACTAGAATTGTGAGTAGAATATCTGTATCGCATAAGAGAGGTACTTGGTGAGTTGCTAAAAATTAGATTTACTAATTCCTTTTATGTGGATCTTCCAGTAAATGCCATTTATACCCTAAATAGTAAAAAGTAGTAAAAAAAAAATAAATTTGTATTTAAATTCCTAATTGCTCTATGATGATGTTACTATGGCTCTTATTTATTATGTATGTGTCAACTTGGAAAATAGGTACACACACACACACTGGAAAAGTGTATAAAAATTTGTAAATGTGGAGTATAAATATGTTAATTATACACAAAGCATACTACCAATACAACCTGAGGTACAGTGATAATGATTCAATTTCAACTCAAGTTATACCACCACCATTTATGGAAGACCAGGACAATATCTTTAAAGGTATACTGCAATGTAATGGTGTTAAGTAAAAATGTTAAATCATAGTAATAGACTACATTATTTCACATGAATAAAAAAAGGGAGCACTTATGACTCTAACTCTTAAAATAAACAATTTAAATTATTCATTCAAACAATGAATAAAGGATATAAAATTCAATGGCATTCTAAGATTATTTTTAAATGTCATTTTCTAATTGGAAACATTGAAAACAAAATTGGAAACTAGCTCGTCTGTCCCCACTCCCATTTTTCAAAGGAGATAGCTGACCACTAGAAAACAAGTCAAAATATGTTTACTAATTTAAAAATTTACTATATTTTTTAATTAAATTCCTATCTTCCTGCTTCCTGCATTATTAACCCCCACCATCAAGCCTTGTACCAATTGAATAGCCAGTAAGGACCAAAACTGAGAACTTATGTCTTAACTTTTCAACCTTATTTTTATTTCTCCTTGCCCTAAAGACACAGGAAAAATGAACTTTGGGTGAAGATCTCTCTCTGAGTCTCAAATGTTGCATTGAGAGACCCAAACATTGCATTTTGAAACACATAAAAGTTAGATGAATTATCTACGGAACCCTTCATGAATGAATGGTGGAGCTTGGAAAGATAAATTAGGAAATTCTTATAAGATCAAAAATGAAGTTAAAACAAGAGGCGTCAGAGATTTGTAAGCAATTAAGCCATCAGTTGACCTGGGCATGTCTACCAGTTGCCAGTGGCCTGGAACTTCGGTTCCATTTCTGTGCGGGGTCTGAGATCACTGCCTAAAACCAGGACCCAATAACATCAACAATAGGGTAAAACATGGTGAATAGAAAGCTACCGTGCCAAGGCAGAGAAATATCGATCTATTAGACACATTGCCAAGAACCATAGTACACACTACGTTTTCTAACCACAATTCAATAAAGAAATAAATGAGTAACAAATCATCACAAACATTTGGAAGCCGAGACCTGACACAGTTTCTTCGGAATGACTGCTTTCCACTTCATGAGAGAGAAAACAATCACTCAATTCCTCAGCTAAAAATATATGCATTGATTCTCCAGGAAATGTGTATGAAGTGAGTGTATGGCATAAGTATAATGCTGGCTCTACCTGAACTTCTGAATGTCCTCATGATTCCTTATATGGGAACTCTGTTTGATACACATTAATATTTTTAAAACAAAATTCAAATTAGTATTTTGAGCTAGGAATCTGGAAATGTTTAGAAAAGTCAGAGCGAGAATAAGCATGTAGCATTAAATAAAGGTGGTTCTGTCTTATTCACTCATACACACTTCCTCCTTCACCAACCTCGCATCATTATAATTTTATCCAAGTTGTTCATAGAAGGTTCTGAGATGTTCTCCATAAATCATCTTACCACCATAGACCTTCTTTGAAAGATTATATTAAGCTCCACTCAATGGAGAAGGACCCCACCTTTAAACACTATAAAAAGAAGTTACACCCTAGCTGGTTTGGCTCAATGGATGAAGCCTGGGCCTGCAGATCAGAGTACTGGGTTCAATTCTGATTAAGGGTATGTATCTTGGTTGCAGGCTCCTCACCAGCCTGGGCCCTGACCTGGGTGCGTTCAGGAGGCAACCAATTGATGTGTTTCTCTCACATCAATGTTTCCCTCTGTTTTTCCTTCTCTTCCGCTCTCCCTAAAAATGAGTGGAAAAATATCCTCGAGTGAGGGTTAACAAAAGGAAACAAATCAGTTATTATTTTTTTTTTTTTGTGAACACTTCCACCTTTTTTTCATTTCAACAGTTATTTAGTCACCCCATCCCACAAGGTCAGTCATATCCACTCATTCATTTACCTCACAAATATCGAATGATATAAACTATGTTTGGGGTATCTCTAAGCCATTAAGGGTTACAGTGATGAAAAATCACAGTTCATTTTAGCAATCACAGCACTTACTTTGTACAAAGACACATTATACATAATCTGTGTAAATCAATGTCTATCTAATTACATAAATGTAATAAATCTGTTCATACAATTGACTTCAAGGAAAACTACAATACAGAAACACGCATTTTCTTAAAGCTTGCTCAAAATCTATCTTTAGGAAAAACTAACAAATTGCCTTTGTATAAATATAGCTGATGGCCTTCAGATTCCATAAAATAGAATCCTATAGAATGAAACTGGGAGCCCTGCCTTGGGTTAGCACAAATGGAGAAAAGGCTTCCTTTCAAGAACATACTTCCCAGCGGTCTTTTGAAATATGATCAGCGAACTTTAAAACGCAGAATGA
Source organism: Pipistrellus hanaki (assembly GCF_964339955.1). Classification (NCBI taxonomy): domain Eukaryota; kingdom Metazoa; phylum Chordata; class Mammalia; order Chiroptera; family Vespertilionidae; genus Pipistrellus; species Pipistrellus hanaki. Next base: position 8,048,859 of record NC_140505.1, on the reverse strand, counting down.
AGTGCCCAGAGAAACAAATGACCCATTCTCCTCAAAAAATGCACCGTGCACTTGTGACAGTTGTTGTGTGGAGGCATAATCCCCCTGGAGAACACGAGGAGCGTCCCCCACCCCCAAAAGAGAAAAGTCAGTTTGTCCATACAGCGATGGCCTATCCGTGTGCGATTACTCCCCAGATACTCAGCGCGCAGAGGGGCCCACTTGCTGGACCTGCTGGCTGGAGCCAGTCTTTTCCAACTTGAAGAGGGAAATCCTCCGGGGGGGGGGGGGGGGGGGGTTCTGTAGGAGGCAGGGAGACAGAATCTAATCTGTCCCGGCACGCTGGCTGCCTGCCAAAGCGCTCCAGAGGAATTCGGGAGCCCAGGCCCTGGAATGCATGCAGCCCCATCTGGAGAGGTTGTCTGGCGAGGCGGAGAGCATCCTGGGAGCTGCCACTGCCGCCAGTCCACGCTCCCCGGGACTTCAGAGACGGGAGGCACAGCGTGAAGGGCAAGTTCCAATTCTCCGTGGCGACTGGGACGCCCCTGGCTCAGACCCTGTAAGGAAGGAAGGTGAAAAATGGGTTGTCTTCTCCGCAGCAATATAAGCAAATGATTTGTCTTAATTATTTTTAGATTGCAATATGTTGCCTCATATGTCAAATGTACATTAAAGAGCAATTAGCTGAAATGTCAGCATTAAACGATTCACTACTTAGCATTTCAGAAACTGAAGCAAAAAATAATGAATCCAAGTGTTGGTGCACACCAGTCTGAAAAGTTTCCCCAACAGTATACACTCTTCTTGCTGCTTTCAATCTGGAATAAAGCTCTCTGCAGTAAGTCCCACCCAGGAAATAGTAACTACAACAATAACAGAACAAAACAAAAATCCAGAAGACAGTCACAGGAGTCCATAAATCAAGGCCCTTAAATAAGCCAAAGCTGGCCTGCCCCCTGGTTTTGTATATAAAGTTTTATTGGAACAAAGCCACACCCATGCATCTACCTATTATAAATGCTTCCAGGCCCTAATGGGCAGAGTTGAAGGGTTGCAACAGAGACCATATGGCCTGTGAGACCTAATATAGTTACCATCTGGCCCTTTACAGAAAAAATGTGCTGACCCCTGGTTTATGAAGTGGTCACCACTCTGCCAGGGGCACCCTTGGTGCAAATGCCCAAGTGCCACTGAGAGAAAGTTCTGTGTTAGAGCCCCCTCCAGTATTCAACAGAGTACTGATCAGCGATCCAATGGCTCAAGATGAGGGCCAGGAAAACAATGCTAGACCCTCACAGAGAAGCAAGAGTAGCTGTTGTTCCTATTAGCCATACCAGAAAGCATCATAGGTCTAAGGCATTGGGTAGAATGTTCAGATTAGTGAACTTGAATACAAACAGCCAGAAACTATTGAAATGTAACCCTCTTCCCCCAAAAAAGTGAAAAAGCATTAGTGAACTGTGGAAAGACATCAAAAAGTCTAGTATATGTTCTATTGGTGTCCTTGAAGGAGAAGAGAAAAAGGGGGGGAAATATTTTAAGAAATAATGGCCAGCCCTGGCTGGCATGGCTCAGTTGGTTGAGCGTTAGCCCAGGCACTGAGAGGTCACCCATTGATTTAATTACCTGTCAGGGTACATGCTGGGGTTTGGGGTTTGATCCCCAGTGGATGTCTTGCAGGAGTCAGCCAATAGATGTTGCTCTCATCTATGTTTCTCCCTCCCTTTCTCTTCCTCTCTCTGAAATCAATAAAAACATATTTTTAAAAAGGAATAGTAGAATGCATAAATATATTGTAATATATTCACAGAATAAAATGCATACAGTAATGAAAATGAACAATCTAAAATTATTCATAATAATATCTATGAATCTAAGAAATACAATGAACAAAAGCAGCCAGACCCACAAGAGTACATTCAATATGATTCAATTTATACAATAAATTTAAAAATAAAACATGATCTATAAGTGAGAAATAAGGATACTATTATGTTAAGAGTGAGACGTATCTAGAAAGAAACAAAGCAGTTTTTCAGATGCTGATACTGTGTCGCAATGTGGGGCCTGTTTACTACTGTGAAAATTCATCAACTCCACACACTCAGAATATGGGCACTTCTTCTATGTACTTTGATGAAGTGTCTTTAAATAAAAACATGTAAGTAAATGTACGAACTAATTCCTACGAAAATGCCCACAAGGACCAGATATGACTGTGTAGTCACAACCTCATTCTCCAGCATGTGCACTGGGGGGAGCGGGCCTAAGCCATCAGTTGGACATCTCCTGAGGGTTCCCAGACTGTGAGAAGGTACAGGTTGGGCTAAGGGACACCCCTGACAAGTGCACGAATTTTGTGCACCAGGCCTCTAGTTCTATGTATAAACTTAAAAAGATATTTGCACACAAAAGCAGTCCTGTAGATACAACCATGTCCTTCTCTGAACATTTCATACATTTCAAAGCACTGCACTGCATCTTTCATTGAAAATGTGTCTGTGCTTCCAGAAAAACAGATACACAGAGTAGCCTCAGCCTTACGGAATGTAGGCGCCGTTTTTCATGACAGCACTCCCGAAGCCTTATTTCTTCTGCTGGTAAGGTTCTGGGGTAGACCAAACAAAAATAAGTAGAAGGGTGACTAGACTGTATTCTGTACTGTGGGATCTGCATTCTATTAGCAGGGTCGTCGGCAGCATTTTTACAATTAAGACCCCTTTGACCCGTCTCTTTTTCTTCCAAAGCCGAGGAAGATTATTTACTAGGTCATAAATTTAAAGGTCACCGGATCTGAGACTGTGCAAACAAGCAGAGGACAGCCAGAGATCCTCACAAATTAAGCACACACGCGGGCATGACACGAGCATGAGTACTGAGGATGCGTTCCATATTTATACCTTCACCGCTACATAAAAATGCTTTCTTACATCCCAGTTCAAGTTAGTGCCGCAACAGTGGAAAGACCATCTCTGTGAATATGTAAGTAGAATGATCAAACACCCAGTTGTCCATCACTGTGTAATCCATGATGCTTTTTTTTTCATTTCATTACAGAAATTGTAGCTTGAGAATGGAATGTCAAAATCGTAGCTCCTTCCCGTTGCTGCTACAGGGATAAATCTTTGGGAAATTCATTTCTTAATTTGTCTCCAGTTAGCAGGCTCATTAGCAGGCTTTATAAACAGCAGTTATATGTGATTGTTGTTTTTTTGTGTGTGTGTTTTTTACCAGTTCCTTTTTTTCCTCTGTGTGTAAAATGATCATTTATCCATGTCCTCAATTTTCAAGTCTTTCAATGTCAAGCCTAAAAGACAAGCCTCATTTGAAAGAAAGGACACACGTTGTAAAATCCTCCCTAAGCTTCAAAAGTTTATTTATCCCTCGAACCTAAGCCAAATGCCTAAGAAATGTAGCACAGCCTTCAGCACGGGACACTTTGTAAAGCTGGATAAAATGCAAATTGCAAGGATTAGGTCGTTTGTTCAGTATTTGTGAGTTACCTTTTTAACATTAGGAAAACAAGTTGGACAATCTTCCAGAAAATGTCCTTTGGAAACAAGTCTAAATAAGCTTAATAAAAACTAATACCTTCATTCTAGAAGGGAAAATTTCATAGAGTTTCCTATGTCCCAACTCCTCCCAAAGAATCACAACTTAAAATGCATTTTTCTCGAGTTTGCACTAAAATACAATAAAAAGCACTCTTGATTGACATTCTGCCTAATTCATCTCAGGACAAAAATTGGTCTTAGAAAATGTGACAAATCATGGATTCGTATGTTTTTAAATTTCAGGCTAAAATTATTATTTTTTCTTTGGAGCATATTCATTTGGCCTTACAAATTAATTACATTAAAGTGTCGTATTCTTACATTTTTAAGAATGAGGGTCTATTTTGCAGAGAATGACTACTTTATACAATTGAATAATCTTATATTGTAACACAAGGAAATTGTAAACAAATGTAAGACATATCCAACATACTTATGTTTAATTTCAGACAATGGGACAATTTATCCAGCTTCTTTCAAGTGAGTTGCCAGCTTTCAACGAATTGTGAGGCTTTTGTTGTTGCTGTTGTTGTTGTTTGAAGTGAGAGGGTACAAAGATCATTTTTAATGTTATACTTAGGGCCTTGTTCCCTGCAAATAAAATCTCTTCTCTCCCTCTCTTTTCTCTGGTGTCCAATTTTTCTTTGGTCTTCCGCTGTGAAGTGGTTGCTTTAAGAAACCAAGTACAAAAACACAAGGCCTCCTTGAAGTATTGAGCTTCCTTCTGGCAGATGTCCTTTGTTCTGCATAGGACAGTCCATTCTCATCCCTCGTTGAGTCTAATAAACTCAGACAGGTGGCTAGCTGCTGCTCAGAGGATTTGCTTTCAAAATATAACAAAACCTGTGTCTGCACATATCCAATAAAGTAGGGAATTAAGCTACTTCTTGTTGAACTCAATTAGTTGGGACAGGGGGGGACCGAGGCAACCTCAACTATTTAGGGGAAGAAAAAAATATATTTTCTTTTATAAGCAATGAGATGGCTTTAAAAAAAAATAAATAAAAAGATTTGGCTTGAATTATCTAGACCAAGGTCAGCAAACTAGAACTCACAGGCCTAATAAGACTCGCTGGTTTTCTAAATAAAATTTTATTGGAACAGGACACAGTCATGTATGTGTGTCCTGTTTTCTAAAGCTGCTTTCATGCCACCACAGCATAGTTAAGTAGTTGTAGTTCTGGCAGACACCACATAACCCTCTAAGCTTCAGTATGACCATCTGGACTTTTACAGGAAACATTTATCAATTCCTAATCCAGATAAACATCTCAATATTTACTTCATTCTTGCCTCCATAAAAATAGTCAAAAGACCTGTAAAAACAACAATTTGAGCAACCCACTCTAACATTACGTTTTTTGTTGAATTTCTATGAATCTTTATTTCAAAGAGTATGCAGGAGCAAATTATTTTCATCAGGACTTATCTTCATATGAGGTATATCTGTGGATGCCAGTTCTGTGATAGCCCCCACGAGCACAGGATAACATTCTTCCTGCAAATTGCATCTTACTCAGTTGAAGGTGTTTGTGGCTTTGCTATGTGTGGCTTTCTCTTTAATTGCTGCAGGGGTTTGAATTGCAGGTGAATTAAAATGTAAAATCCTGATCATTTCGCAAACTTGTCATTATGCATGCTATAGGCAAGCTAGATTTAGTTATGCCAATGATTGCAAAAAAGATACATTATTGCTGCATTATAATGCATAAACAGGTTTTATGTTCTTCGGCGTGATATTAGAAACTCAAATTTACAGAGTCACAGAGCTATGAACACCATCCAGTTTTTAAACAAGAAGGCATTTGGTGATTTATATCACACACAAAGAGCTTTCCTTGTCAAGGTGCTTGCTGATCCATGGCATATACTTTGGATAAATAATACACACCTTTGATGGGGTCATTAGCAATTATTTGTATTCATGGTTTTTTAAAAGGTGTTTTCTTGTTGTGACATCTATTCTCTCTCAGCAAATGTTGGTTACTCAGAAAACCCATTTCAACAGTTTTTACATCAAAACTTTTAGCATTAAAATATGTATATGCAGATTTATGGATTGGGCACCAACAGCTGCTAACATTATAATAAGACACACACCAGGAGCTTCAAGACTCCTTGTAAAAAAAACACAACTTCATCTGGAGCTGCTCTGACGTGTAAATGTAATGACCAGTTTACAGGAATACGGAGAGCAACGGAAATTGTTATAGTACCAGGGAGTCTCTAGGCCTGGCCTGTGGAGATTGGGCCAAAACTGGTGGTCCAACATCCCCCGAGGGGGCCCAGATTGCAAGAGGGCACAGGCCTGGCTGAGGGAGGGACCCCACTGGTGCACGAATTTGTGTACCAGGCCTCTAGTTTTATAATAAAGTGTTGAATATCTCATCTAATCTATTATGTGTATCACTTTTGTACCATCAGAAAGTCAAAAAAGTTGAACCAACATAAGTCAGTAACCTTCTATACTTATGACATTTAAGAGATAATTAGAAATTTGAGCCCTGACTAAATACATAATTAAAGAACTATTAATTTTTAAATGATCTAAAGGTATTATGGCCAAAACCGGTTTGGCTCAGTGGATAGAGCACTGGCCTGCAGACTGAAAGGGCTCAGGTTCAATTCCGGTCAAGGGCATGTACCTTGGTTGTGGACACATCCCCAGTAGGGGCTGTGCAAGAGGCAGATGATCAATGATTCTCTCTCATGGATGATTCTAACTCTCTATCCCTCTCTCTTCCTCTCTATAAAAAACAAACAAACAAACAAACAAAATATATTTTTAATAAAATAAAATAAAATAAAGGTATTATGGTTTATAAAAATAGAATTCATGTTTTTAAAGACTCATTTTGAAGTGTTGTGGGTGAAATTATATGGTGTTTAGGATTTGCTTCAAAATAATAAAGGGATCCTGGCTGTGGGAGCTCAGTGAATTGAGCATCGTCCCTTGGAACAAGAGGTCCTGGGTTTGATTTCTAGTCAGGACACATGCCCAGGTTTTGAGCTGAATCCCCAGTAGGGGGCATGCAGAAGGCAGTCAATCAATGAGTCTCTCTTATCATTGAAGTTTCTATCTCTCCCTTCCTCTATGAAATCAATATAAATATACTTTAAAAATAATAAAGGGAGAAAATAAAAATTCAAAAAGTAAAGAGAAGACATAAGAGAAAATAAGATTGTGATGAGATCATAAACGTTGACACTGGATAATGAGTAGATTGGGATTTATTATGCTGTATCTACTTTGTATATATTTTAAATGTCCGTAATAAAAAGTTAAAAGTGTATGCAGGGTATAATATAAAATAAGGTATCTCTTTTACTTATTATTGATGATTAATAAATGTAACAGACATAAGTAATTTATTTATGCATAGAAGTAATTCTGGTACTAGTTTCAAGAAAAAATAATTCACTACCTGGTTAGCAGAAATAAACAGATATTTTTAAAATCTAAAGTTTGTGTAATAAAGTTTGAAAAGTATAAAATTTGTGTTTCTCTGCTTTATTTTAGTACTAGAGGTCTGTACACAAAATTGGTGCACTGGGGGGGGGGGGGGGGGTGCGGATTTCTCAGTCTGGCCTGCACTCTCTCACCAATCCAGGAGCCCTTGGGAGATATTCGACTGATGGCTTAGGCATGCTCCCTGCTTCTGCCTGAGCAGCACTCCCCCTCTGGGAGCACACTGATCACCAGGGCACAGCTCCTGCATTGAGCATCTGGCCCCTGGTGGTCAGTGCACATCATAGCAACCAGTCGTTCCACAATTCGGTCAATTTGCATATTAGCCTCTTATTATATAGGATGATTTGCATTTTGTTCTTAAAACTCAAAATCCTTCCCACAAGCCTCCATACATTTTATGGAAATAAACACACTTATTCTGGGTCCACTGTGTATAAGGTAGGTCAGGCCAAGTTCAGCAGCACTGAGCTTCATGTCTTCTTTCTCGACTTTCTTCCACCCAAGGGCTAGAATTTCTCTGCTGGAGGTTCATGCAGAAAACACCAACAGAGAGCCCTCCTTTAGCTCTATACTCTACTTACATTTCCTTCACAAACCTACCTAACACTTACCACCATCACCACCATCATCTCTACCACCATCATCACTACCACCACCACGACCACCAACACCTATAGCACTACCACTCCCTCCTCTTTCAGTCTGCTTGTTAAAACTTACCTACTATGTGAATTATAGACTCTGTCCTCAACAAAGCCTGCCCCCAACATGCCATGCTGTTTCTCACCTCTCTGAAGGCTCAGATCATTATCTCTCTCTTCCTAGATTACAACATGCACTTGCGTGCACACGAGCACATACACACACACACACACACACACACACTGTAAGCACACAGAGAATGCTTCACAAATACATAGTAATCCTTCAATACCTAGCTCAGAAGTAGAACCCTTTAGTCCAGGGGATCTTTGCTATCATCCACACACCATCACTTCCTATACCGTTGATATGTCACAGGGTGGGAAGTGATGGTAATTTATTTGTTAAATGACAGCCTGCATATTTTTGAGTTTCTTTGGTCCCAGCAGCTGTATTTATCTGTATCTCTCTAGCCTGCAGTACAGCGTGTGGTACACAGTAAACTATAGGGAGTGTTTGTTAAATGAATAATTTGAATGTGGCAGTTTATCGAGTAAACCCTTGGCTAACACCTTCCATAACACTTCCATCGATTATTTAATAAATGTTTATTTAGCATTTTGTGTAAGGCACTATGCCAGGCACTGTTTGTGTTACTAAACTAAACGAAGTGTGGTAAATGGCTGTGCTTTGGGAGAGAAGATAATGAATGTACACATATCACTGTAGGCAAAATGCAAAGCACAAGACCCTACAAGTCCCATAAAAAAAAATGGAGGCAAATTTTTGTGCAAATTAGAGAAGATATTGGGAGGTGGAAGGGATTGAGTCAAACAAATTGTTACAAAGCTATAGAATAAGGTCAATATTTTGGATAAACCTTTTATGACCTTTTCAACTAATGTTCAAAATGTCTTTCTTACAGCTTAGAAATATAAAGGTGAAGGAATGCTAATGATGATGTAGTCACCTGTCTTACTTTATAAAGAAAGAAGCAGAATTAGAGCTCAGAGCAGCTTTCTGCCACTCTATAGCCCTTCCCACAATGAAAAAATAATTCTATATGTTGCTATTTGATTGGTGGTCACACTCTAGACACAGACTCTAAAATGTAGATAGAAAAAATGGAAAGATAAATTTTTGCCTGTATCTAGGACTATGTAGAATTATTGTAAATCCATCTCAAAATTTGCTTTGCTGTATTGCTATCTTTTAAGTATTATTTTATGGATAAAAATTGGGATGGATACTAAATTATATATGACTTAACTCTGACAATAAAATAAGTAAAGAAGTTATTTGAAGCATGGATAATGTGTAATGTTTTATTTGTTTCTCTATGGATTTTTAAGCATTAAACATTATCTTATTGATGGAAGATAATGTATGATTATAATACAACTTGGTATCATTTGTATTGGTAAATATAATGGATATAAGTAGAGTTCATTCAATCACTCAAAGCTATTGTTTAGTTCTTTCCATGTAGAAGGCATAATGGACAAAATAATACTTTTCTACTTTTAATACCTGTGTAAGAATTGAGATTAGGTAACCCCTTCTGCCTGCTATATTTAAAAGTTACATTTTCTATTTGAAAATCAGACTATTTACCCAGACTTTATAGGTTCATTCTTTTTTCTTCATATCAGAGTTTTCTTCCATAACTAGCATTTGGCAAAACTATGCATTTTATCTGTTTCACTGTGCATTACACTAAGCAGTTAGGTGGAAAAAAGATTGAATGTCACTTTAATGGAACTTTTAAAACAAAAAAAAATCTCCATTTATCTCCTTGCAAATGGTTAGATTTTTTGAGTGATACTTTACTATAGAGTAAAACGTATCCCTGATTCATCAGAAACCTCAACTCAAGATAAACCTTGAGCTATAATCTTCCAGCTCTGTTATATTCTCAATGATTATTTAAAACTTGGAAGAATGTGTTACAAACTTCTCTTAAGTTTGTGGCTTGAGTCACATCCAGACTCAAGCCACATCATTTATAAATCACATCTTAAATGAGATGACATGAGAACCACAAGACAAAAAAGATCTGATAGTCTTCTTTCTTGGAGTTTGACCCATGTGTGTGACTATCTTCAGCATAAATCTGACATTTCTAAAGTCGTGATGTATTTCCAGGTACAGGGAGGGCAAATGTTGGATAAAAGATAATGGTCCAGTAAAGGCCTGGGAAGGGGGCAGGAGCAGGGTGGAGGAGGTTAATGGGGAGGGACAAAAAGGGGATATCTGTAATACTTTCAACATTAAAGATAACTTTTAAAAAGATAATGGCCTATTGGAAATATGACAGGTGGTGACGTATCTCCTATTTGATGTGAAAAACCATGCCATGTTTTTGGAAGCATTTCTAATCTCTGCTGCCAGTGTGTTGCCTTTCAGAGAAATCTGGAAGTATTACAGCTCAATTATAGATTTCATCTACAGTTGTGGTTGCCAATCTTTGAATTTCATAGATCAATAAAATTTCAAATGGACATTTGGGAATCAATGTAGAGTTACCAACTTTAAAAGGTTTGGTCAGGTTAGAATCTTTTTGCAAAGAAAAGTTATAATAACAATGATGATATTTAAAAAAAAAAAGAGAAGAAAGAAAGAAAGAAAGAAAGAAAGAAAGAAAGACAGAAAGAAAGAAAGAAAGAAAGAAAGAAAGAAAGATATAAGAAAGAAAGAAAAGAAAGTTCTAACCAAAATAGTGGGGAGGGCACTATGTAAGAATAAAGAACAAGCTTTCAAGATAAAAAATAATAATAATAACTTTATTTAAAGTCCACTGTATTATACTAACTTTATTCACTTCTGACCAGACTGATGGAGGGAAATGGGAGCTATTTGTAATACTGTCAATAATAAAATATATATTTTTTAAAAAGAACAGACTGGTGAAGTCTTCAATTCATTAAGTAATTTGGAACCACTGGAGGAGGGGAGGAAAGACCAAAAGGACTCCATGAAATGTTAACAGAGTACAAAAGTGGGCAAAGAAAAACAGTGAGCAAGGTCATCTCTTTTTGTAAAGGCTCATTGAGCCCTAAGAGGTTTGGCTCATTGGATAGAGCTTCAGCCTGCGGACTGAAGGGTCCCAAGTTTGATTCCGGTCAAGGGTATGTACCTTGGTTGCAGGCACATCCCCAGTGGAGGGTGTGCAGGAGGCAGCCGATAGATGTTTCTCTCTCATCAATGTTTCTAACTCTCTATCCCTCTCCCTTCCTCTCTGTAAAAAAAATCAATAAAATATATTTTAAAAAGAAAAAGAAAAGGCTCATTGCCTTGCATGAAGAGCTAGTTTCCTATTTACATGTCTCCCCATTGGTACAACTCTTATAAACTAGCACCACCAACTTGAGGGTCTAAGGAAACCCTCATGCTCAGCCTGGAGCTTTAAAGGAACTGCAGAAATTCCTGCACATATTGTAATATTTATTCTAAAATGTTGCTCATTTTCTTGGGAAGTAATAAAACAGAGTGTAAGATATTTTGAACTTAATAATTCTGTAGCATCCTTCGAACAGCTCCAAAGAAAGAGTTTTCAAAGGACTTTCCTAAGATATATTTGAGAAGGAAACTGCTGGCTCTACATAATACTTGACTGCTGAGCATCAGTTCTTGTCATCAGGTGGACCTAGGTCTACCCAGTTGAGATTCTTTCAGCACCTACAGTTTCCTGGCAATATCAAGAGGAGTCCTGACTTACAGATGCCTTAAAGCTAGATTAATACACTGAAGTGATAGAGAGTGTGTGTCCTTTTATTTTAAAAAAGTATTATTATAAATATTCCTTAATAATACTGAAAATAGTTCAAAAATTTACCCTTAGGATTTAAGTCCAAAAACTACTTCAATGTTGGGCCATCTAAGCCATCATATTAGTTGAAAAAAGAATAATAACAATTGTTACCCTGTCAAAAAATACACCAAAAGAAAAATGAAAATTGGTGGTTTAGCATAGTGGTGGGCAAACTCATTAGTCCACAGAGCCAAATATCAATGGTACAACAATTGACATTTCTTTGGAGAGCCAAATTTTTTAAACTTAAACTTTTTTTTTAAGTTTGGAAAATGTCCCTCTCTCTCATTAGGTTGGTATTCAGCAGTGAGTAGGGTTAGGAGAATAGTATGGCTTCTGTGGAGCCTTTCAAGATGTCAAAACAGGGACAGTGAACACAGCCAGATGCACTCAGATGATAACATAACCATCTTAACACAAAAGTTACACGCCATATACACATAGTCATACATTGCTTATGGAAGAGAAAACTGTATGCACTTTGTTAGTAAATTGTTGGTAGCTAATTCAATAAATAATTCTTAAATTTTGGAGAAGCATCATGTATAAATACTAAATGTGTTAGTGAGAGATCTAAGCACGGGTGAGTGAATGATAGTGGCTAATGTGAAAGTCCCAAGAACTCTTGGCAGAAACAGTACCATTTAATAGAGCACACTTTTGTCCTTCACACATCCCCTGTTAAGAAATAAATTATATTGCTAAAGAAAGTAGTTTGTGATATTAAATTAACAGATATAAGCCAAGCACTTCAATTGAAATGCCATCTTTGGAGTTATACCCTATATAAATTGTTATTGAAAGTTCAGAAAAATCAATTTTTAACTTTGTGCAGGAACTAAAAGCACAATAATCATGAAGTGTGTCAAGACAGAAAGAAATCATAAGCCAAAGAATAGAGAAATATGGACTTTAGATGGTAAAAACAATAAATCCTAGGTACATTGGTCCAATTTCCATAGTAAATCAGCTTTTGATTATTTTACATTCTATATACTTTCTCCTATTATTAAAACAATAAATAACACCCAAGAAGCAAAATATGTACCTTAAAAAAAACAATTTTATCAAAAGAAAATAAACTCTTGCTATTTTGGAAATACAGGGAACAATTTGGCCCCACTGAGCATGCAGTGCTTTCTGCTTAATGCTTGTAATTCACTTAGTCTCCAAAGAAGAATTTAGTTGTTTCCTAAGAGAAATTAATGTCCCATTGATCCTCCTTTATTTTTCTACTAAACAGATGCATGTGGAAGTCCAATGACAAGTTGAAGATTGAATTTAGTCATGCAAAATCTGGACTCCCATATCTGAAAGTCAGTTTCTTCACCCAGATAATCATCTACACCTCTTAAGGTTGATTTAAAGATTAAATGAGATAATGTATTTAAATGCTATCACATATTAAGCGTTCAGAAGGATCAATAGTGGTGGTAGCAATAGGAAGAGTGGTAATATCAAAGTGCATGAATCAGAACAAGGGAAAGTAACTGATTTAAACATTTCACAGCATTAAGCATGATCATCTCATTTATCATTCTCACAAATAGGATGGTGTTCAAATAGTCTGTGCAGAAAGATATCTTCATTAGGGATGGCCTAACTAACAGGAATAGCTCAAGTCTGGTAGCCATTGCCTCTTCTTCCTTTGAGAGTCACTGGCTGTCTCTGCCACCATTTGCTTCTCTAACTTCTGTTTTTTCTAGGTTTCTAGTTTCACCCAACTTCTCTTTTGATCGATATCCTTGCTTCTCTCCCCCTTAGATTTGCAAACACCTTCCCAGTCATTATAGCCTCATGACCCCTGAGGTCCTTCCCTTTATCCCTGTGATATGAGATGACTGATCAGGGAATTAACCTTAAAATTTAGAGGCACACCTTTGTCTCTGCTGAAGGGAACATCACCAAGGACAGTAAAACAAGAATATCTGCAAAATGTAATCCTTTTTACTTTTCACGTTTTTAAAATATATATTTTTTATTGTTTTTTCACAGAGAGGAAGAGAGAGGGATAGAGAGTTAGAAACATTGATGAGAGAGAATCATCGATCAGCTGCCTCTTGCACAACCCCTATTGGGGATGTGCCTGCAACCAAGGTACATGCCCTTGACCAGATCGAACCCGGGACCTTTCAGTCTGCAGGCTGACGCTCTATCCACTGAACCAAATAGGTTTTGGCAACTTTTCACATTTTTATACTAGTGTAGTGTGAACCCCAGGTAGAACCTAAATTATGTTAAACCTAGGATTCAACATGTCTAGGTATCTCTGGAAGACATAGGTCAACCTGGCAGAGCTATAGTTAAATGGCAGGTGGGAAGCTTTCTTAAAATGTACTCGTCTTAAGGAAAGACATACTCAAAATACACGTGTTTGGTGAAAGAACACTGGGGTGGGTTGCAGAACTGATTCTGATCACAAGAAGGTTCTTTCTGTTCACCCATGCTTACATTCCAGGAAAAGGCGCTGCAATAAAGCAGTGAATAAAACCCGAAAGAGCCATTTATTACAATCCCATTAAGAACAAAAGCACCATTAGCCTATCCCACTTTATCGTTTCTGCAAGATTGTAGCTCAATTCGGAGTGTCGAAAAGATGAACTCAGTGAACTGAGAAAGGCAATGGGACCAGCTGCTGCCAGAAGTTCAAGGGAGGCCTCCAGGCAGGGTCCCCGAGACAGAGCCAATTAGCAGAATCCATCACAACAAAAAGGAAGAGCTGTACAGAAAAAAATGAAAACAACCCTGAGATCTCCCCACGGGGCATCCCCAAAGGAATCTCAAAACTGGGGGTAGAATCTGAGCTGTTTGGGATTTCCGTGGAAGAAGGCTAGGACCTCAATGACATTGTTTTGTTTCTGCTATGGTAACCGTGTGTTTACCCCCAGGCTGTTGTGAAGCAGTTACATAGGGATTATAAGACCATATTATTTCAGTTTTAAACAATTAAACTCAGCTTTTTAAAAATATTCTCTGTCCTTCATTTTTTTTTAAATTGACCTTTAGACATAGTGAAGCAAATTTTTTTATTTTGTTTGTTTAAATGTGTTCAATTTTTAGATAACTTACATGACATGCTTTTTTAAAAAAAAAAAAAAAAAAAAAAAAAAAAAAAAAACAATGCCTCCTCCCCAGATAAATCAAGGTCACAATAAATGAAGAGCTCAGGATAACATCAGTCCCAGGTGTCCTAGTCCCGGTGCATGGATGACAAGCAGCAGCCAGAAATGATGACAGGTGACAGCCCCAAATTGAAACATTTTCCCATTTCTAACCCATCCTTAAAGAAAGTCAATATGGAGCTCACACCCTCCTCACGGTGGTCCAGCGTAGCAACCATGCCACCTGGATGCATTTTTGCACCAACAGAGAAGTGGTAAGTTCTTGAGATCAGCAAGGATGGGCCCCATCTGTTCTGCAGCTCCTGACATAAAAGCTTCCCTCTCTCTGGTCTCTGTTCTTTAATTTCCCTGCGATTGGGTTCCTGTCACCATTGGCGTGCTCCTTGTAGGCTCCTCTGGTGAGCATGTCACCACCAGTGCTGACTGTGCTTTTGGTAAATTGCCCTCTGGGCCTTCAGTGGAGGCATTTCCACCAAGAAGCGAGTCATCAATGTTTCCCTGTGTCCTACTGACCATCTTCCCCTCTGCCTCCAGGCACAGCCCGCCTGCGGGCGACCCTCCAGATCTTGTAGATAATGGAGAACATCTCAGGTCCTGGTAGATGGCTGTGATGGCGCCGGCTGGAGGGAGACAGACAGGCGCTGGGTTAGCAGGAGCCCCAGAGGGGAAGGAAAGGGGAAGTAGGTGGAAAAGGAGATGGAATTTTATTTGTTCTGCTAAGGAGGAATGTTTTACAGTCTAACCAACACATCACTCTCCTCTCCAAACTACCATTTTCATATATATCTGGGGAGTGGTGAAGAGCATTGACACTGGAAACAAAATGAGTTCCACGGTCAGCTGAAACTCAGCTTTAAGACCCTGAACAGATGCTCTGACTGCCTGTGTCACTCTGGCCCTGTTGTAAAGTAAATAATTGTCGCTACCTCATGGTGGTGGTGTGAGGGTTTACGTGGTTAATATGTTTAAAGTACTTAGAAAAATTTCAGGTGCCTACTTAAGCCTGCCTGAGTAAAAATTACTTAATAAATGACTGAATATCTATTCATCCCACAGATCTTCATTGAGTGCACATATGAGCATAATAAGCACTTCTGGGGATATGGGCAAGAACAAAACACAAAATTACCTTCTTCAGGGAGCTTAAATTCTCAAGGCGCTCTAAACTATAATCAATAGCTAAATACTCCAGGGAACATAATTAAATGCTTTTGCACTCTCAGGCATGCAGGGGTCATGGTTTATCATGTTACGCAGACCACTAGTCATGATGAAAATGGTTGCCTACATTTTGAACACTTTTTAGAACGAATGCCCTGAAGTGAAAATATTGGGTCAAAAGTTTTCAACATGTATATTTTGAGGAATATTTGCCTGCTTTATCGAAGTAATTTAATTAGTATCCATAAAGTGGAAATATGTACGAATGTACCCCACAATACATTTAAAATTTAGTGAAAGCATGGTAAGATCGAGTTGGAAACTGGATAAAATGACAACTGCTAACATTCTGACTCTGACTGTGTTAATAACCACTTCGAGCTTTGGAAAGATATAAATAACCTTAGACTACTGTGCTAAGGTAATATATTGTATCCAAAAAAATAGCTCTGTGTGGCAAAATCTTTTTTGGAGAGTAGATTTCATGCAGAAATTATGAGTTTGATGTGATTAGAGAAAAATCTGTGAATTTTCACCACTCAGATCCACTTAAGAGCTTCAAAAAATAATATGTTTTGAAGCAGGAATGGCCCCTATTAAGATAAATTCCAGTGTCTTATTCAATAACCACCAGCAGCGCACTTGGACCATGGGATCTCATATATTCACGGGCGGGAAAATGGTAGTATTAAATCCTGTCGAAAGTCATTGGGGCAATTATTTCCCACTTGGAGTAGGTTATGGCCTCACTTTCTTAAACTTTTTTTTTTCCTAGACGATTTAGGCAAACGCAGCTTTATTTAAAAGGAAATCTATTCAGTATCCAATGTGAAAAATGCTCATTTGAAGTCTATTTCTGTTGGCAACCATGTCGTCTGAAGGCATCGTCCATTCTTTTACCTGGTGTCCCTCCCTGTAGAGCTAGAAAGCTCGCTTCCCAGAGGAAACTACACGCTGCTGTGTAGGGAGGACGCTTGTATAGGAGCCTGTGTGTCCTTTGTCAGGAACACAGAACTAAATTTAGAACGTAGCTGCAACAACAAACAAACCCTGCAGCTGATCTATCTGCTCCCTCTTTCTGCTCAGTTAAAATTCGCTCCTTTGTTTTCTTCTGAATTGTCCTGCTTACTATGTATTTGAATTCACAAAGCATATCAAGTCCGTGTTGGAAGAGATTGAGCCTGGAAGTCATACATAGAAAGCTAGTTAAGATTCTTCCCCCAAATCACATAATCAGTGACAGGTATTTCAGCATCACTGTCAGTCCCACCACAGCACCTAGTTCCACTAACCATGACATTATGTAGGGTCTGAGAGCCATTTCACCATCAAGCATAGGAAGACCACAATCTGGCCTCTGTGCGCGGCAATACAGTAGAAAACCTTCAAGGGAAGAATTAATCTCTGCCGTATATGGGTATTATGTGAATTCAAGAACTACTGTCACCCTGGTTGGGTAGTTCAGTTGGTTAAAGCATTAAAGCATTATCCCCATATGCCAAGGTTGCAGGTTCCATCCCTGGTCAGGCATAGCCTAATGGTTAGCAACAGGCCTTGGATTAAGGCAGAGCTAAGTCCCAGAATGTGTTCATTGATTTTAAAGGGGAAGAGAGAGAGAGAGTAATATTGATTGGAAACATTGATTGGTTCCCTCTCATATGTGCCCCAACTGGGGATGAAACCTACAACCTAAGTATGTGCCCTGACCAGGAATCGGTGCATGAATGACAACACTCCAACCAACAGAGCCATCCTCCCTGGCCTTTAAGCCTCATTGTCTAACCACCATTAAAATGCGTAAACGATAAAATTAAATTTGTAATGTACTGATGATTGAGACACACACAGTGCCTAACACCATAAGCATTCATGTGTTTCATTTTATTATGATCATTATTTTTAATATTATGATTTGGCAATACATACAAAGCATTCACATTAAACATCAGCTTCTGATCCAGAAATTCCACTTTTAAGAACTAGCCTGAGGAGCTAATTCAGGACACCCACCATGCTCGAGCGGCCAGGACACTACAGAATTCCGGAAGCATCACTCCGAACTCAGTGTGCGCTGGGCTTTGGAGCTGCAGCGAGAAGTCTATAATGACCTCAGGTCTTACCTGCTGCTATTCAACTGTTACTGTGGTTCTTACAAAGAAACTAAAGAATTTAAAATGTGCATTATTGTATGCGAATGATGCTTACCTGGCAGAGCGGTCTTGCAATTTAAGGGGAAATTTTAGAAAAGAATCTTCAATGTGAAAGTTTCCCCAAAGCTTTAAATTTGGTTGTTTTTTTTTTTAATTTGGTTTCCTCATCTCCTATGAAGAAATGCTTTTAGTTGGCAATCACTAGTTAATGACAAGATTAGCCCTGCCTGGCTAGCATGGCTCAGTGGTTAAGCATCGACCTATGAACCAGGATGTCAAGGTTCCATTCCCATTCCCAGGGCACGTGCCTGGGTTGTGGGCTCAACCCCCAGTAGGGGTCATGCAGGAGGCAGCCAATCCATGATTCTCTCTCGTCATTCATGTTTCTCTCTCTGTCCTTCTCCCTTCCTTTCTGAAATCAATAATATATTTTGATATATAATATATAATATATTTTTTTAATATATTAGCCCTTAGTCAGTGTTTCCTTTATATGATTTCCTAACCCCCTGTGTTAAAATTCACAGTTTGTTAGCTGGGATGTGTCTGTGTCCCTCCCAGGCCACAACCCTAGACAAGGGCTTGGAAAGCCGCACATTTGAAAAGCACACCCCTTGGAAATGTGGGGCCCCCCGTCCATCTAGGGGAGCAGTTACAGATCTTCTCAGGTGGAAAGACTCAAGGTCGTGACCCGTCACAATATTATTTGAGACGAGAGGCATAAAAACAAGTGCCTTTTAACGGGAAATGGAAGAATCCAGTTTTTTATTGCGCTGTTCTGACTTGCATTTTAAATATTGCCAGTGACGCCCACACCTGTTTCTGTACGTGTATGTTTCCAGGGTTCTGCCACGGGGTTTTCCTTTAAAGCTTCATCCGTAACAAATGCCCACGGAAGCACTCCATTCTTCAGGGGCGCTTTCCTATACTCTTCTACTCCTGACAAAAAGTAACAGCTGCCCAGCCGGCGCTGGCGAAGGGTTTCATTTTTCTCTCTCTCTTCGCTCTCTTTGCTGCTGTAAGCCTTAAATATATCGTCACAGGTGAATGCAGTTGAAAGATTGGCTTTCAAAAGGCAAATATGGCCACTGGATGGCAAGCATTCTCTAGGGCAGAGGAATTCCCTCTGTTCTTCTGCAAGGTACAGTTCCTCATCGGGCTGTCTGAGGTGACAATAAAGAGTTCATTTTTATCCTTTATGCCACATTCTCAAGCAATTCGACTTCAAAAGCACTGAAAGCAGCATCCAAATAACCCAGACTCTATGATTATGGACCTATGGACCCATTAATAGAAGTAGACCTTTGCTTTGGTGTCTTCAGTATGGAAGTCAGATGTTTAAAGCTTACAATGGCTCTTAGAAATTGTTTGTGTATGAAAGAAAAGGGGTCTATAATTCCAGCTGATCTATAATTTTTAATTGGCTAAAGAGTTATATATAAGTGTGTAATAAATTCATACAGGTTAAATGTGTATCTGTATGTTCCTTGTCTATGCATTAGGATATGCATGCATATTATACCATGTAACTATTAGGCATATGTGTTAAAGAGTTTACATTAATGGCAAAAATAAAAATAAACCAGAGTTTTAGAGCATTTATAAAAATCTTAGTCTAATATAACAATGTGGCATCTGAAATCATGAATATCTCATTTATCTTGGTCAGCCTAGCACCAGCCAGTCCCATCCACCCCATCCTATCCCTGTTTTCCCTACTCACATACGTGAACGCATACCAAATCTGCCATGTGTAACCAGGCCAAGTCTTCTTATAATTTCTCAAGAACTGAGATTTTCTCTCTACAGAAGCTGTCATGTCTAGGTCCCCAAAGGCTAGATTCCTCGTGCATTATAAAGGGCTGTGAGTTCCCATCCAGTGTCTATGTAGACTCTCTCTGCCTTGTCTCCAACCAGGGCATCCTGGGAGCAGTAGCCCTTTCAATCTCTTAGCCTGGAAGAATGAGAAATCAGACCAGGGGCCAAGGGGTTAAGAAGAGGAGGAAGACACCAGGAGAATGTTCTCTGGCATCTGGGAATCTTGAGGCAAAGAGATGGGGTGAGGGTGAGGGTGGGCTGGGGGTACCAGAGTGAAGAAGGAAGGAGGGGAGAGTCTATAAGGGTAGATGGGAAATATAGGCTGGCAGACACGTCCAGGGCTCTTAGCCCTGGGCCCCATCACATGTAGCCAGAGGTCATCCTCTTTAGGCCACTAGAGAGCCTGAAGCACTTATCATACCTGTTCTCACCCAATCCCCTGAGCAGTCTGAGAGATGGTTCTCAAAGCTTTCACTGTCCCAATAACCTGCCATTCTCATAGACAAATTAAAATAAAGGCAATCTTATTGTTCAATAAGAAATGTAAAGTTTCTTTAAGGCTTAGAAAATTACATTCCAGCACAAACACATATCTACAAAGACTACATAATTAATTAGTGCCTGTCTCGCTTTATTTTTTTTTTAATACATTTTATTGATTTTTTTACAGAGAGAAAGGTAGAGAGATAGAGAGCTAGAAACATCGATGAGAGAGAGACATCAACCAGCTGCCTCCTGCACACCCCCTACCGGAGATGTGCCCGCAACCAAGGTACATGCCCTTGACTGGAATTGAACCTGGGATGCTCTATCCACTGAGCCAAACCGGTTTCGGCTGTCTTGCTTTAATTGAGAGAAATTTCTATAGCTAAACTTAAAAAAAAAAAAAAAAAATTCAGAGCAGGGCATTGAAGGTGAGGATTTAAAGAGGGCAGGTTCTTCCAAGGACCTGTCTATCCCCTTATTGATGAAATGGAAGATATGCAGATGTACTTTCGGTACTTAATATGCCACCTGGCTGGGAACGAAGTGTCTTGGCCTAAATTCTGCCCGACTTTTCCTGGGCGTGGCTGATTCCTCTACCCTGCTACTCTGTTTCCCTGAAAATAAGACAGTGTCTTATATTAATTTTTGCTCCCAAAGATGCGCTAGGTCTTATTTTCAGGGGATGTCTTATTTTTCCATGAAGAAGAATACGGTACACATTTATTGTTAAATAAAAATAAAGGAAATTTATTACCTGTATACAGTACGGTAGTACGGTAGTTGTCAACACAAACCAGACAAACTGTGAATCCTACAGTATCAAGAATTTACTCATTTATTCAACGACAATCATATCATCTTCTGGAACATCATCATAACAATCCAATTCCTGAATTTCCTGGTGAATTTCTTGTGACTCCATTTCTTTCAGAATCAGTGGACCAAATCTCTCATGTTTAGCAATAGCACTGTCTTTAAATGAGTACTTCTTGTCAAGGTAGCCTGCTCGCAGTGCATTTGCAATGCAACTGTCAGTGATTTTCTCCCATGAATTCTTCACCCAAGTCACAACTTCTTGCAGTTTAGGTTTCACAAATTTTCCACGCTGATTTCTCTCCATTCTATTTTCAATGTAGTCATTAATTTCCATGCAAAAATTGTCTTTGAATGGCTTGTTTATTGCAATATCAAGAGTCTGGAGATGGGCCTTATTTTCGGGGGATGCCTTATATTTCACTCAGAAAGAAACCTGTGAGTAGGTCTTATTTTCGGAGGATGTCTTATTTTGGGGGAAACATGATAGGTCAGTAGTGCCTGCAATCTCCTGCAGCAGCACTTGACTTTCTTCACACAGAACAAGACACTGTAATATTATTGATTTGGAAAATGTCTCTCACAGCTCTGTCCTTCCTTTGGAGGTAACTTCCCAATTTATCTCTGTTCCTACAGCCACCTACTTTCATATCTCCACCGCCTAAACATAGGACTTCAGTCCTTGGCTTCTCACTCTTCCCACTTTTGTATGGCATTCTCACCTATTCCCATGGCTTTGGTTATGATCTTGCTTTCCAGGCACAAAAATCCAAGCTGGGACTTCTCCTTGGAGCTCTGGTGGATTCTAGACCCATTATTGAACTGTGCACTAGACACATCTTCTTCTTCTTTTTTAAAAATATATTTTATTGATTTATCACAGAGAAGAAGGGAGAGGGACAGAGAGCTAGAGACATCGATGAGAGAGAAACATCGATCAGCTGCCTCCTGCACACCTCCTACTGGGGATATGCCCGCAGCCAAGGTACATGCCCTTGACTGGAATCCAACCTGGGATCTTTGAGTCTGCAGGCCGAAGCTCTATCCACTGAGCCAAACCGGTTTCGGCATAGACAGATCTTTTTGAATACCCAGCAAATACCTCAAACACCAGTATTTAAGATGGAACTCATCAATGTTTACCCTCCCTCAAAGGCTACCGCCCCTTTCCCAGCACTTGCACCATGTCAGCAGCCTGGATTTGGCCTAAGGCTTTTCATTCTCATTCTCATGAGTGGCCTCTCCCTTCCACACACCACCTCCAAACAATCACTGAGTCCTGCCACTCAAAAGAATTCTACAAAGCTCCATTCTTCTGCTTCTAGCCTGGACCAACTTACATCACTTCTTTCCTCTCTTGAGGAAAAATGGTGTTTTCATACTTGCTTCTGTTTCCCTTCTCCTCTACCCTCAGCCCCTATTGGAAAAATCCAGAATGTTCTAAAAACACAAACTCACGAAGCCAATTCTTCATTAAATGATGCCATACCTGCCAGTGCTCATGGATTCAAACCTATATCAAAATACTGCATGAGTCTTTGTTTAGCCTTCTAGCCTTCACAGAGAGTAAGGTTCCTCTCTTTCCACCAACATTGGTTTCAACTTTTTTTTCTTTTTCTTTTTTTAACTTTTTAAGGTACCAAGCTCCAACTCATCTCAGCACTTACTTTAATTCTAGGTTTTACTTTCAGCTTGAACCAGATTTTATCCTGTCTTTTGCATTTTGTTCAGGCCACTAGCTGGTATTAGTGGCAATATTAATTCTTGTTTTCCATTTTTAATTTAAATGTACTGGGGTAACATTGCTTAGTAACATTATATGTTTCAGGTAAAAACTTCATAATACATCATTTTTATATTGCATTCTGTGCCCACTACCCAAACTCTAGTCTCCTCCCATCACCATATATTTGACCCCTTTACTCTCTTCATCCTCCCCACCCCAAATTCTCCCTTCCCTCTGGTAATCACACACACACATACACACACACACACACAGGATGAAATATTGCCATTTGGGAAAACATGGCTGGATCTTGAGGGCATCATGCTAAGTGTAATATTACTTAAGATTGGCCTTCCCTTGGCCGAAACTGGTTTGGCTCAGTGGTCTGCGGACTGAAAGGTCCTACGTTCGATTCCGGTCAAGGGCATGTGCATTGGTTGAGGGCACATCCCCAGAAAGGGGTGTGCAGGAGGCAGCTGGTCGATGTTTCTCTCCCATCGACGTTTCTAGCTCTCTATCCCTCTCTCCTCCTCTCTGAAAAAATCAGTAATATATATATTTTTTAAAAACCGACATTTTAGGGACATGGGGGGAAACTCATGTTATGATACCGCAGAAGGTAAAAGGAATTGGAGTTCTTGATGCTTTGTCTCTGGACTCTGATATGCTGAGGTGGAAATCTCTTAGTTTTCTGCGCTTACCATCTTGTTCATGGCTACATGCCTTGCACAGTGCTAGACACAGGTAGAAACAATGACTGTAGAACAATCCAATGGCAGGAGAAGGGGGATGTGACAGTGCCTAGGAGCAGTGGACATGAGCTTCCTCCAAGGCTAAATCTCTTCCTTCCTTTTAAAGGTTTAAAGTTATAAAGGTTCTGTGGATGTCTAAGTATAAATATCTGAATGTGAGTATCTGAATTCCCAGATTGATCAGTCATCTGACTTAAAACCTTGGTTACTGAAGACATTCTGGGGTAAGAAAACAAGCTGGATCATTAGCATTAATGTGCATATTCATTTCTCAGGTCATCTATTTATAAAACCTGGGGAAAATAGGACTCGGACCCCAGATAGATGTTCATGGGGGAAAGGAGGCAAATTGAAGTTAACGAAAAGAGGATGTCAAAATACAGCCTACAATTTAGGAGGTGCTCCTGCATCCGTCTCTGCTTTGGCCATAAATAGAGAGAGTTCTTTATTTCACACAAGACACCTCTCCAACGATCTTTGGGTATAATTTTTATCTTCTTTACATTTGAAACATTTACTATACTGTCATAGCCACCAGAGGAGGGATATCATTTTTACTAACTGAAATACAGCTTTATAACTACATTAAAAACTGCTACAGGAGAATGATTCAAAGTGGTGGCTGGAGGTGTTGGTGGAAATGACAGTGTTCTTTTTGCTGCAATTGCCAACCTAAAGTATGATCCGTGGAAATAGCATTGACTGACTAGCATTTAACGGCTTCATATTTTACCATAGTTAATGGGCATAATACCAAGTACAGCAGGAAAAGGTAAAAATAGTAAAACAGTATCTTCTTTTTTAAAAATATATCTTATTGACTTTTTACAGAGAGGAAAGGAAAGAGATAGAGAGCCAGAAACATCGATGAGAGAGAAACATCAATCAGTTGCCTCCTGCACACCCCCCACTGGGGATGTGCTTGCAACCAAGGTACATGCCCTTGACTAGAATTGAATCTGGGACCTTTCAGTCCGCAGGCCGTTGCTCTATCCACTGAGCCAAACCGGTTTTGGCAAAACAGTATCTTCTGAGGGATGTTATGTAGCATGTGACTGTGAGTAAGAGTAGACTACAAGTAATCATCAGAACGTTATCCTTAGCATCTGAGAAAAGAAAGTGAATACTTAACTGAACTGCTTTTCAAGCCCATGTCACTGAAAAAAAAAAATGAATGATTAACAAAGAGGTAGAATGGGCAGAGGAAAGAAACAGGTAGAAAGTTTGCTAGTCTTTGAATGGTAAGCCAAGTTGTTTAAAATTCAAAATAAGTAAAGGGTAAAATAGATTTTGATCCAAGAACTAAAAATTACAGAGCAATGAAAAATAAATCAGAGAGTTGACAGTTGACACATTACCACTTTAGGTGTCATACATGAGTCAAAGTAAATAAAATATAGGTTAATTGGGATTATAGCTTTTTGAAAGTTCTTCTGTTTGGATTTTAATAAATGAAGAACCTCTGTATTTAGATAATTAAATGAAAATGACATGCTGTTTCTTTTTTATTTGCTCTTTTTAATGAGAGGAATTTGACTAATGTGCTTCATTTCCTGAGTACCTGCAGCAGTTATCTCGCTGTGTTAAACACTGTGGTCCGTGACTCAAAAAAGACATGTAAAAACGTAGGCCTCTCGGAACAATGGAACCACTGTTAGCAGGAAAAGGGACAGGCTTAGATAAGACACACTGGGCACGGCATTTCTGGTTTGGGGAGGAAAATAAACTATTTGGATTGATGGAGGAAAGAGATTGAAGATGTATTGAAAGATGAATGGAAGACCAAATGAGAATGTGATAAACACTTGTCTTTGTTTGGGATGACAAGACATACTTTCCACAGGGAAAAATGCAGCCCCCACCACAGCCCAGCAAGCTGCAAGAGGTGTTCCAGGCTGCTGAGGTGCCAACCCAGCTGGCTTTCCTGTGCTTTGCCCTAAAAGCACTGAGAGAGAGTAAGCACAAAGCCCTGAGGCCTGGGTAGCAGATGTGTGACCACATTCTCCTCACAAGAAAGGCAAGAGAAGAAAGCCTTTCTAAAATTTGTTTGCGAAATATTTCTATCTTACCACCCTAAATATGCATGGTTTATGTTGACTTCAAAGAGTGATCTCTATAGCTAAAGATAATACTGATTGATTGAGTCATTCACAATTTAGCAACTGACAAATTGCCTTCATGTGCACTGCCAGGTCTTGGGCTCAATGCAAGATTTATCTGGATGGGCAAACTTTCCGATGTATGGAAAGGCCTAATTCAGGAAACATCATGGTCTAAGAAATGTGCTTTTTCTTTTTTTAAGAGAAACGCCAATGAAAGATTGGTGATGCATATATTGCAAGTTTTCTAATCCTAGCAAGAGAGTGCAGGCCCACCTAATGTCACCCTGAGTGCATCATCTCAGGTGGGCATTGGACGCACGTTCAGGCATTGAGGGAAGTAAAGAGGGTTTACCAGATGGCTGTATTCTGTCTTCAAGGAACAAGCTGCTTTCTTCAAGTCCTTGAATTTGCCCCAGCTCTGTACTTGGTCCAAAGGGAAAAACCCAGATTCCCCTTCCTGGAGGCCAGGCCTCATCTCCATTTGTCACCTCAGGCATAAACTTCCTCTTTTGCAGTAGTTTGGTGAGAGAGTTAACAAAAATAAGGCAGGGCGGCAGTCCTGGGGCAGAAGGGTGGCTGTACAACTTCTACTTGCTTCATCACCTTCCCCACAGAGAGCCACAGGCCGGTAAGAAGATTAGCTCATGTGGTGTTAGACAGGGCACCTTAATGCTGCAGGTACAGCAGGAGCATCTATCAGGCTTGTCTGAGGCATCTCCAGCTTCCGTGAGCCACGGTTGGTCATTCCCCAGTAATTACTGACTCATATCTACTTTTATTGCATCACTTAATGAGTCACAGTAAAATGATGTATTTACCCATCCATCTCTTGTTCTCCCATGGCCTGTTAAATAGTGCGTTCACCACAGCACAGCTCAAGTCTTATATAGATAGTTTCTTTTTCCCCCAACCCATCCCCCTTACCTCTAAACCTGCAAGTGCCTACCACTTGGACACTTACTAGGCTGCAGAAAAACACTTGCTTGGTGAACAAATACATGAACGCCTTGGAGCTCTGAGCCAGTACATTAAATGAAGGAAAGTTTCCAAAAATCACCCTGTCACATTTTTGTCCTCTAGTATTGGAATATAGTAACTTCAAAGTCAGAAAATAAAGGAACTCGTATTAGAAATAGATGGTACATTCCAAGGGCATACGTACGTATGTGTGCATTTTCTCCCTGTATAACGTTATTTTTATTCTAAATATGCCAATAGCATTCTTGTGAACGAAATGAAACACTCTATTTCTGTTTGTGAAATAGTTCCCACTGAACATTGGAGCAGATCGATATACTGCAACATGTGTATGTAATGGGAGTCCAAGCCAAGAGCAGGCACTTTAGTTGAGATCCAGGGCATAGAGCAAAGAAACCAGAAGAAAGAAAGATCGTCGCCCTAGCCAGTTTGGATCAGTGGATAGAGCATCAGGCTGCAGCCTGAAGGGTCCCAGGTTTGATTCCTGTTCAAGGGCACATGCCTGGGTTGTGGGCTCAATCTCCAGTAGAGAGTTTTGTAAGAGGCACGTAATCAATGATCCTTTCTCATCATTGATGTTTCTATCTCTCTCTTCCTTTCCCTTCCTCTCTGAAATCAATAACAATATATTTAAAAGAAAGGAAGGAAGATCCTCAAACAAATCTTCAGAGGGAAAGAAGAGCGATCCTGGGGTGGTGTATGACCAAATCCTGCTCATCCAGGGAAGTGAGTGCTTGTGTGCTTGGGTCTGTCATTTTGCTTGAGAGCTGCTGTCAGCATTGCTTTAGGAAACTATTGCTCCTCAACTCCCAAAAGCAGATTTACCACACACCGGGGGACGTGGGGCTTAGAGAAACAAGCTAGAGAGGTGGTTGCTCAGAAGAGAAGCCAGAATCCACCCTCAGGGCAGTGAGCCTGGGATGGGCCAGGGAGCCCTCGGGAGGCTGGGTTCCTCGAGGCCAGGGAGTGGTGTGTGATGTGCCCACACTGGTATTTTGTGGGAAAGTGAACACAGAAAAAGGCAACACCCCAAATTCCCTGCTGGGTGGCTTTCTGAACCTGTGTTCACATCACTTCCTCTAATCTCCTTGCATTTTAACTTTAACCACTGTTCCATCAACGTATGCCCCTGTTGTACCTTAAAAATCTTTCCCAAAGGCACCTGCCTCTCTTGGAACCCCTGGGGAAGGGAAGCAGTTTCTGCCTCCCCTTTCCCCGCTGTGTTCTTGGTGCTGCTAATCTGAGAGCTAAGTCAGAGAACAGCGGCGGTGGGGATGATGGAGGAGCTTGCTAATAGCAACCCACAGAGGAGGTTCTAGAAAATCCCAAGCCGGCTCCAGAAAATGAGAAGAAGGCTTATGGGGTAGAGGTGATCTTGCACATGGAGCAACATCACCCAGGCCCAAGGAGCTCGTGGGGTTTTAGCAGCTACAGCCCTGGTGTGCCCAAGATGTAGAGTCTACGGAGGTCTCCTTCACCTGCTGCATGTCCATCAGGGAAAAGCGACTAACAAGCGTGAAGGTGAGCAATCACATGTGAGAATCCTCTTCCCATTGCCATTTGAGAGGCTTAACTATACCTCAGTAGTCACTCACCAAGCCAGAGTTCAAGTGCTAAGTACAGTTCATTTTGTTAGAAAAATAAAATACTTGAAATTCTAAGTTACTTACAAAAATATATGCTCATGTGGACAAAAATGCATCTTTTCTCACTTGAAGATATACGAATTTAAAAATTGTTTTGCACGAAATAAACCCACTGGTAAAGCAATCGTAAAGTTCTCAGTCATCAGTCAGATTGCCCTGGCATTTGATTTCCAAACCCCTCAGCAGAGATCAGCAGGCCTTGTTTGTTTTACTCTGTAGAACTCATTCATCTCTAGAGAACGCTAATGGCTATATTTTTATGTGTTATTTGCCTCCTGCTGAAAACTGTCTTCTGATCCTCTTTGTGAAATTTTCTTATTCTAATCAACCTCTGGAGGAATGTATTGTCAGCACAGAGGTGTTCTTGTTTTGATTGATACAAATCACTCTGCAATATCAACAAATGCTTGGCTGATGATTTCACTCACACACATTTGCCTGGAGATAATGAATACCATTCACCCAGGGTTCCAAATGACATGTTCTGCTATGTCATTGACACATGCATGTAATCTTTGTTCTTTCTTAAAGATGAGGGAAATCATTTCATTTTCTAGCTGTTTATCTAAAGTATTTTAAGTGTTCTAATATTTGAGAGATAGCACACTTGTGTCCACTTTTTTCCAGTATTCTGTGAACTGATATGAAGTCATTTTGAATCATAAGCAATATAAGTAACATGAACCATGAAATAAAAAATAAAATTCTGTACAACTCTGTCTTATTACAATCAGGTGTTCAGTAGTATAGAGTTAAGCCATTTGAATGTTTTATCTGAATTTCCAGGTATCATTTTAATTCTAGTTTTGTTTTTGCTCTTGTTGTTTAACAAATACTTAATGAGTGAGTTCTATGTACAAGTTCATTCTGGTAATTATTTTAGGAGAGAGGAAAAACCTTAACACATAGTTTCTGCTTGTAAAAGCTTTAAATATATTTGGAGAAGATTCCAACAATAAATAGTCATAATCACAACAAGTAATGTTTATAAAATATTTCATACTCTGCCAAACTCTACCATCTTCGTAGCCTAATAATATGCTCCTCTGAGAAATCCTGATATTATCTCCATTTTATAAATAGAAAAAGAACCTTGTAAGTCAGGCGAAGTCTTCACTTTATTTAGTAAGCAGTGGGGAGCTAGAGAGGGTTTTTTTTATACTGAGGAAATGACATGCTGAGAGTTGCACAATAGGAAAATTACTGTGACAGTTGTATATGAATGGTGTCAAAGGGAGAAGGATTTAGAGATGAGAAGCATATTATAAAGCCTAGGAAAAATGAGATTTTGAAGCTGCATTAGAGTGTTAATGGGGGAAGCTAAACACAGGAATAGAAGGAGGATTATTTCAAAAGCAGAAACAAAAAGACAAAAATAAATAAAAATAAAAAGATGCAGCAAATATCTAAATATTGAAAAGAAGAAAAACAAGAGATATGTTAAAAATTTATTCTGAAATTTTAAGCTTGAGTGTGGGGAAAACTATGTCACCATGAAGAGAAATGTAAAAATGAGAGGTAAGAGATAATGTGAGTGAGGGGAGCATGAGTTCTATGTTGAGGATATTAAACTTGAGTTGCTGGTAAGGTATCCACGTGAATACAGGAAACAAACACATAATAGACTGAAGTACACTCCCATCAGAGAATTATGGTGGTAAATAGAAGAGCCAAGGGAGAGAATGGAGAGAGAAAATAAGTTAACGGACAGACCTTGGGGATGACCTAAATTTGTTAAGTCAGGAAGCAATGAGACAAAGTAGTGATTTCAGAAGGAATGGTCAAAGAAGTAAAATGAAAAGATAACAGCCATCAGTGTTTATAATTCTTTAACACTCACCAACATCATTGGATTCAGGAATTCATTGTATAAGGATGGGCTAGAGAAGAAATGTATGAACTTGGAGCAAGAAAGGTTCAATACTCTTTTGAGGATTTTGAGAAAGGTAAAGTAGGACTAAAGAGGAGAAAGATAAGATGGTAGGGGGAAATGGAGGTACAACTAAAAGAAAATGCTTTACAGTATATGGAAGACTTGAGTGGATACTTCAGCACAAAGAGAAAAAGATCAGAGAAGATACTATATCCAAATATATTTTTAATAATTTCAGAGAGAAAGGGAGAGGGAGAGAGAAATAGAAACATCAATGATGAGTGAGAATCATTGATTGGCTGCCTGGGGATTGAGCCCACAACCCAGGGCATGTGCCCTTGACCAGCATCAAACTTGGGACCTTACTGTCCACACGCCAATGCTCTAACCACTAGGCAAAACCATCCAGGGCAAGAGAGTGTGAGAACTAAGGGAGCCTAAGAACTAAGAAGAGCATAAGATAAAGTCCTAGGTTGAAAAAGAATATTGGAAGGAGATATCTTAAGACATATTTTGGGGTGGAACAAGTTGGAATATGCCCATTAAGAATGGCTTCCATTTTTATTTGCCTCCTCCCCACACCATCGACACTGAACAGAGAGTGGTAAGTCACGAACATCCGATTTGATAGGTAGATTTCACCTACTTCAGGGAAGCAGGATTAGGCTGATTAGGTTGTATGACGTATAGCGAAGGATTGGAAAGAATTTGTAACCCCTACTTGAGGCGATTTGATTTGTTGTGCAGTGCATTCGCAGGCTGAACTGTTTCTGACCGAGAAGCTGGTTTCTCTTTCCCTCAGTCTGAGATGAGAGTCCTTTGTCAGAGGAGCTTCTCCTCCACACAGTCTTTCAAGGGCCCAAGGTGACAACGGCTTCGCCATCTTTAACCACGTGACTTTCAAGGTTTCTCTGGGCATCACCAGTTGCCAACAATTTCCTCGTAAGGGCGTTAGGTGGAAGTGAAGACCTCCATGCATTCCCATTCCTGTCATGTGTCCCGCGGACATGCTTCATGGCTAGGGGCTTGGACAAAGTGGTCCTTTGCTAGACAGTTGCATCCCAGCTCCAATGCTATTTCTAAGGAAGACGAGGACAGAGGCTGGTGGCAAACCAAACATTGTTTGCCACAAGTACCTTTAAAAATAAACTTTAAAAAATATATACCATCTTATTGATTTCAGAGATAGGAAAGGAAGAGGGAGGAAAAGGTAGAAATATCAATGATGAGAGAGAATCATTGATCAGCTGCCTCCTGTAGGTCCCACACTGGGGACGGAGCCTGCAACCCGGGCATATGCCCTGACCAGAAATCAGACTGGTTCATAGGCCAAAGCCCAACCACTGAGCCACACCAGCCAGGCTAAAAAGAAGCTCTTAATTGTGGCGTGTGCTCGTGAACACACTATTCTAAATAAGATGATAGAAACGGTCTTGCTTTCAAGGCAAGCTCTCCAAGCTGTAAGCATATAAGCCTAGAAAAGAGACGTGAGTGTATTTTTACTTGCTAAACTATAGTTAACTTCCCCTTCTTGGGAATGACAGATTAAAGCCCAATAGATCACAGATACTTATTAATTATTTACGTAAGTAACACTTACAGTCCCTCACTTATGTAATCTGATAATTCTCTGGATGCAATTAATTAGAAATGAGATCAAAGCCACACGCGCCTTTTGATGTCCTATTTATATAATTTATTTCTGTCAGAAGAAAATAATCATAATGTCATGTGCCATGTGAATAGACGCAAGATTTTCCTGACATTGTTGCTTTGGATTTCTTTCCTTTTTCTCGTGAAGGATCTGTCTCGAGATGTGACGTGTTGTCTATTCTCGCCGCTTCTTTTCATGTATACAGACGTGGTGGTCTCTCTGTTTAAGTGTTCCAGCTTATTTTTACTTCATAGACGTAACTTCCCTGAGCTTCACATTGTTCAGTGAAAGCTTCTGGGCCTTGAGGCTTTTCTTTGGTAAATAGCATAGGTGGTAATATGTGTTAATGTGCTTCCATTGTAATCCTAATGATTATCACCTAGATTCACTGCCTGTATCTTGCTTTGGAAGTTTGAAAGGATGAGGTGATGCATTTCAAAAGCTATTTAGACACATGATTGGGTATTTGGAAACCAGTTGTTTCTAGTTCAAACAGTCACAAGTTTGTGAATCTTCTCTGGGTCATTCCCATTTTAGAATATGTGTTGCCGAAGGCAGCCCAACAGTGACAGGTTTGAATAACCAACCAAGTGTTCTCAAGATAACCAAGTATGTGTCCTCTACAAAACTGCTGCATTTCAGTACATATGCACGAAATTAATTGGCTTTTGGTCTGGCCCTGCCATGAGGTAGTTCTATTTTTTGAGTCATCTCTCACTGTTTCTGGGTTCCTAGTACATCCTCCCTGGTCAAATGGAATAGTGCCTGCCCAATTGATTAAAATAAAAATTAAAAAAAAAAATCAAAGTATTTTCAAAGGCAAAATTATGGGCATCATTATTTTAATTCCTCAAAATGATTTCAATTTGCTGAAAGCTCCAAAGAGTGGCAAAAAAATTAACAAAGGAGTTAGCAGCAAGAGATCTCACCAATAATCGCTGGTAACAATTCTATTTCAATCTAAGGATTAGGAAAATCACATTAAAGCCGTTTCTTCCTCTGAAGCACAGAAAAGTTAGTAAGAAACTGGATTAAGAGAAAAAGGATACTTTTTCCCCTAAAAATATCTCTAATTTTCTTTTTCATTAAAAATCAGATGAGATTAAAAATCTTCCTCAAATCAGTTAAAACTGATGTTGAAAAGCGACTTCACATTTAGAAGGAAATATAGGGATAACATCAGGTATTTGTGATAGTGAGGTACAGGCTGGAGTGCTGTAACAAAGAGAGCGCAAATGCAGCAGTTTAAATGAAATCATTTATTTCTCACACACTCAAAAAATAGTCCAGAGACTGGCAGACAGTCCAGCCTGGCATTGTGCCCACCCAAAAAGCCCAACATCCCCCCTTCTCAAAATCCTTAACTGGATCATATCTTCAAAGTCCCTTTGGCCATATAAAGTAATATATTTACAGGTTCCAGCCATTAAGATGTGAATATCTTTATTTGGGGTGGAGAGGGGGAAGCATAACTTCTCCTACTACAACCAATAAAGCAATTACTTTTAACATAAATAAAGTAGATTTGGGGGGGAAATAACTACAAGAAGAGGAAATTTGGACACACAGAGATACCTGGCATGTGAGAGGAAGACCATGTGAGGACATGATGAGAAGATGACCATCTGCAAGCCAAGGAGAGAAGCCTCAGAGAAACCAAACCTACCGACTCCTGAATGTTGGACTTCTGGCCTTAGAACTGTAAGAAAATACATATCTATCCAGTGTTTCCCAAACTTCTGACATATGTGTACCCCTTCTATAATTTTCGTAACGCTGAGTACCCCTCGTACTCATGAGAACGTAGAATTGGGCGCAGCTAAGCACGGTGCAGTGCATATCCCCACCAAACTCTTCCTGTACCCCTGGGGGTAGCAATACCACACTTTGGGAAACACTGTATAACAACAATAGTAATTATAACCCAAAGCTCAAAGTAAAGCTTAGTGAGAAGAGTGACCTCGTTTCACGTTTTGCAAATCTCTTCAATGATTTGATAAACAGAAGACAGCTGGATTCACACATCTGTTTCTGCACACTGTCTGCTGCGATGTGTTATTTTGGTTAAAGTGCATGAAGAAAATCCATCTTCACATGGCCACCTATTTGTAAAGAAGGTTAGTTTGTTAAAAGACTTCTCAGATAATTGTGGATAAGCTTACTTAGTACTATACTATACCACAACTTGGCAAGTGGTAGTTTTATAAAGGCCGGTTACAATGTGGAATCAGAACCAATATGAATAAAGTTTTCATATTCTGTAACATGAAAATCCACTGCCCTAAGCTTGCATTTTGAATGATTTTGTGACATCATATATTTATCATTTGGAAAACATTGATAAAAATCTTAGAGGAATCCATAGGCAGCAAAATCTCAGACATATGCTGAAGCAATATCCTCACAGATACCACTCCTAGGGCAATGGAAACTAAAGAGGAAATAAACAAATGTGACTACATCAAAATAAAAAGCTTCTGTCAGCAAAAGAAACCATCAACAAAACAACCAGAAAGCTCACTGCATGAGAGTATATATTTGCAAATGTTATCACAGATAAGGGTTTAATCTCCAACATTTACAACTTAACAAAAAGAAGATAAACAACCCAGTCAAAAATGGGTAATGATCTAAATAGACACTTTTTAGAAGATGACATAGGGAAGGCCAAAGACATATAAAAACATTTTCAAAGTCACTAATCATCCAAGAGATGCAAATCAAAATGACAATGCGGTACCATCTCACACCTCTCAGAATGGCTATCATCAACAAATCAACAAATGACAAGTGTTGGTGAGGATGCAGAGAAAGAGGAACTCTCACACACTGCTGGTGGGAATGTAGCCACTGTGGAGAACAGTATGGAGTTTCCTCAAAAAACTAAAAATGAAACTCCCATTTGACCCAGTGATCCCACTTCTAGGAATATATCCCAAGAAACTAGAAACACGAATCAGAAAGGATATATGCACCCCTATGTTATTAGCAGCACAATTTATCATAGCTAATATTTGGAAACAGCCTAAGTGCCCATCAGCAAATGAGTGGACTAAAAAACTGTGGTATATCTACACAATGGAATACTACACTGCAGTAAAAAAAGGAGTTCCTACCATTTGCAACAATATGGATGGAGATGGAGAGCATTATGCTAAGTGAAATAAGCCAGTCAGAGAAAGATAAATATCACATGATCTCACTCATTTGTGGAATATAATGAACAGCATAAACTGATGAACAAAAACAGATCCAAAGACAGAAAAGCATCGATCAGAATATCAAACCTCAGAGGGAAGGTAAGGGAGGATGAGGGTAAAGGGGGGAGATCAACCAAAGGACTTGTGTGCATAAGCCTCACCATTGGACACAGACACCAGGGGGGTGTGGATATGGGGGGGGGGGCAATGAGGAGATAAGGACACATATGTAATACCTTAATCAATAAAGAAAATATTGAATTCACTAAATTGTGTATGTCTCTTGACTATTTCAACATTTTATTATATAATATGTAAATACATGTATTAATATTATAACCACTCTCGTCAGAAAAGTCTTTAAACCTTAGGACTCTCTTATGCTCACAGTGGAAGATACAGGTTTTCCAATTCTAAGTTTTTCCTTTAAATCTTGAATCTTACCTCTGGCAAGAACTGTCCGTTGTTTTTCTTGAAGCAACAGGCTTCCTTCATTCATTTCAAGAAAATGTCTATCAACTACCTATATCTGAATAACCAGGGTTTGTTGTTGTTTTTGTTTTTTTTAATAAAATGAAATCAAAAAATAATTTTTCAAAAATGAGTATTCAGTACCCAACTCAAACATTTATACAAATTGTTTCCCTTAAGGCAATCATTATACTTCAGCATACACACGTCGTATATGCATATTTCATATTGTTTTACGTATTCTATTAAAAAGTTATGCATTTAGCCGAAACCGGTTTGGCTCAGTGGATAGAGTGTCGGTCTGTGGACTGAAAGGTCCCAGGTTCGATTCTGGTCAAGGGCATGTACATTGGTTGCAAGCACATCCCCAGTCGGGGGTGGGCATGAGGCAGCTGGTCGATGTTTCTCTCTCATCGACATTTCTAACTCTATCACTCTCAATTCCTCTCTGTGTAAAAATCAATAAAATATATATTTTTTTTAAAAGTTATGCACTTAAAGTTCCAGATTTGACAATATTGATCATCATTGTTGCTTTAATGATCAGTATAGTTTTCTATTTTTAAGGGAAACTGGCATTTTTCTTCTATGAGTGTACAGCAGCAAAGAACACTCCTTGATTTTATGCTAAGCCACTAACATTTCTACCCACCATTGCTTTAGTCCAGGGATCGGCAAATTCAGTCCACAGAGCCAAATATCAACAGTACAAAGATTGAAATTTCTTTTGAGAGCCACATTTTTTAAACTTAAACTTCTTCTAATGCTACTTCTTCAAAATAGACTCACCTAAGCTGTAGTATTTTGTAGAAGAGCCACACTCAAAGGGCCAAAGAGCCTCAGGTGGCTCATGAGCCGCAGTTTGCCGACCACGGCTTTAGCCCAATCACTGCAAATGTCAAAAAGTATCTTGCTATTATCACTGAAATAGTTTTGACAACACAGACCCACTGAAAGTGTCTCTGGAATCCTTAGGGGTCTTAGAACAACAAATTGAGCACAGCTACCTTCGGGCCTTATCTAAGTGAGCAGTGAAGAGCAGGCGAGACTCCCCAGAGCTCCCCAGCATGACCTGGCCACTGAGAAGGTCAATATGCTAGTGTTTCCCATCATCCACTTGTCAGGATTTGTGTGCTTTTCAGCTTCTCTGCAGCTAGAGAAGTAGTATGGGTGGCCTTAGTTCACAGATCCTTATCAACCCTCGGGCAGGCGCTCTGCCTTCTGTTAGTATACATAGAGAAAATATCTACTTCCTGTTCAATAATCTCCGAACACTGCAAACCTATGGAGACAAAGATGAATTTATTCTCAATGGCCCAGTTAGTCTGTGAATTGATCAATGAGAGACCTAGCACTTTGATTTTATAAGAGACACAGGGCTTTTAGTGAACTTGAATGTGGTGATTGGAGGCCATTTCCCAGGAGGCCTCCTGGCAGGGGCAGAGTGCAAGAGCACGCAGAGGGCGCCAATGAAGGCCTGTCATGGGGGTGGGTGCTGGGATGCAGAAAGCAGGCCCTAGCTCATCAGAAGGAAGACAGAACTAGAGGGAGACAGAGAACTAACCAGACCGGGATGCTGCAGAAAACAATCACAATTAACCAGGTTAGCCCTGAGGGACTTCAAGATTAATAAGCAGGCCGTGGAGTTCTGTAATGATAAAATGACTGTGTCTAGTATTCTACATTTAAAAAAAAAAAAATCTGTGCCAGCTACATATGTGCTCAAAAATATTTTCTCTTTTAAAGGGGGGAAAAAAACTTACAAGAGAGTAGAAAATGGCCATCCCTCTTGATTTACATGGATTGATATGGAATGAACACAGACTGCTCAACCACCAAGGCCCACCACTCTTCTTTGCAGCACCCCTTCCTGGAGGTCCAAGCCCCACTTTTCTTACATGATCTGAGGCAGAGCTGTGGCCTGATCAGCAATATACATAGTCACAAAGTTTGCAGATGCAACTACCACCAACCACTGCTAAGAGTTTCTCAGAAATTCACATACCCTGGCATCTGGGCATGCTCAGGACAGGATGAAGTCCTAGGTCATAACAGGACACCTATTACTTAGGTTATCAGTGGGGAGCTCTCCATGTAGCCACCGTTTGCCTATGAAAGTGGACTTCCTGCAATATCACCAGAAAAGGAATTCCCCGAGACTCACATTGAAGAATAAGTGGCATTTATTTGTGTGGAATTAAATCCTTGAGTTCCCAGGACCCCTCTCCCTCCGTCCCGCCATGGAAGAAGTCCATCTGAGTCCTTAGCAGAGCTAAGAGTAAAGCCCTTGCCCAACGCTTCTGTTCCGTATTTGCACAGTCCAATCTGGCATCAGGCTAGCTTAGCGTGTGCTCCCAGCTGTGGTCCATTGTGTGTGGGATCCACATGGTGGTTGGCCATGCCACCTCCAGGGCCACATGGCTATATGGAGGGAACATGGTTGAGTGCAAGGAAGCAGGAGCGAAGCAAGATGAATACGAGAGAGAACTTTTTTGTCTGGGGCTTTGAAGTAGGAGCATAACCAATGAAGCCTTCAGGGTTTTGCAGGCTGGCCGTGGCTCTGCCCCCACCTAGGCAATTACCTTTGTTTCCAAGTTAGACTAAGAGGCATCTTCCCTGTTATTACCCTTGCTTCATTGTGCATGCGCCCATCTCCCTATTTTGGACTCATCTCCCCAGTGACCTGCAGGGAAAGGACTTGAGGAGTGTGAAATTGCAGCTTCCTGCTGAAGCTGCCTAGATGGTCATGCTTATAATGTCTGGCCTTCCTTTTGCTCCTCTCCTATTATTAATAACTAGCTAATTACAATGGTAATGCTTACAATTTTATCCATTAAGCCTTCCTTAAAAAATGCCAGAGCAAGCCACAATAATCAAAGGCTAGCTTATTATATAATCTAAGTTACTGGTACAATAATGATATTCATTATTTTGTAATCCAGTAAACAAAAATAAACAGATTATAAAATTAAAGTTTATGAACACAGAAATGGGAAGTCAGTGCATCTTAGGAGAGATTAAATAATTTAGAAGTGTTTATTACTTCTTATATTTCTCTGCAAAGTTTTAAGGGAGAGTCATATTTCATTATAACTACAGATTGCAAGGTTGATTTATCTTTTCCTAATATCATCTTTTCTCCTTCTGCTTTATTTGCAGAATATATCCAGTATGTTTTCAAAAATTGCAACAAAATGAAGGACCACTGTCTTCTGCCTGAGTGGAAATTCTTCAAATTTTTCTTTTTTCCCACTGTTTGCTTGGAAAAGACCACTCATTCAAGTTGAAAACTAAAATTCTAAAACAATTCTAAACCCACCACACAACAATGATTTGTAGCACTTATCTTAGGAGTGTTCATTCCTCATAAGCAGTTATAATCTCTGAATATGTGTATCCTACGATTTCCTTTCATTCTTCTCACAGGTGTTCATTTATCTGATTAGAGATCAAAATGCTTATTTTTCAGCCCATCACTGTCTAGTTATTGGTACTGAGAAGCTTATTAATTAGAAGTCATGCAGAGAGGGTACTTCATTCTTGCCATATCTGAAATGGAAATCACATACTTTAAATGAAATTTTCATCAAGATTAGTGATTAAGTCAACATGCAGTTATTCTGGATTTCAAATTTACTTCTTTCCTTTAGAAACACATTACAGCCTGTAACTACGCTATGAAAATGTG
This sequence comes from Pipistrellus hanaki, assembly GCF_964339955.1. Lineage (NCBI taxonomy): Eukaryota > Metazoa > Chordata > Mammalia > Chiroptera > Vespertilionidae > Pipistrellus > Pipistrellus hanaki. The sequence goes on along the minus strand of NC_140505.1, from coordinate 8,009,761 downwards.
TGAAGTAGTTGAAATCACAGCTAGGCATCTCACTTCCTGTAGACAGACCTAAGTGTCCACACTCCTCCCCTGTCTCCCAGACGCCTTGTAGGAAAGCTCCCTCCCAGTCCAGATCCATAGACTTTCCCACCACTACACCCTCATTTGGAATATAGTAAGCACCCAATTAATGTTGGCCATTACTTTAGAATTATAATTGTTTTTTAATATATTTTATTGATTTTTTTACAGAGAGGAAAGGAGAGAGATAGAGATTTAGAAACATCGATGAGAGAAAAACATTGACCAGCTGCCTCCTGCACACTTCCTATTGGGGATGTGCCTGCAACCAAGGATCATGTGTTTGACTGGAATCAAACCTGAGACCCTTGAGTCCGCAGGCCATCGCTCTAGTCTATCCACTGAGCCAAACTGATCAGGGATATAATTGTTAGGATTAAAATACAAACACTATCCCTTTTCTTCAAGGCCCAAAGCAAGTAAGCTTGTTGTCTTAGTCAGTGTGTGCTGCCATTACAAAATGCCAAAGACTGGGCAGCTAGGAAGTTTAAGATCAAGGTGCTGGCAGATTCAGTTTCTGATGAGGGCCTTCTCCCTGTGTCCTCACTGGGGTTTCTCCTTATTATGGCACTAATTCCATCATGAGGGTCTCACCCTCATGACCTAATCTAAACCTAACTACTTTCCAAAGGCCTCATTTCCAAATACTATCACATTGGGGGTTAGGGTTTTAATGCATGAATTGGAAGTAGGAAGACACAATTCAGTCCAAAGCATGTAAGTCCAACCTCCCAAATCCGTGTCCTACTCACATGCAAAATATATTCATTCTATCCTAACATCTCCCGAAGCCTTAACTCATTCCAGATCTAAAGTCTAAGATCTGAAGGCTCTTTTAAATATTATCTAAAGCACATATGGGTGATGCTTGTGATATGACTGATTCTAAGGCAAAATTCTTCTCTAGCCTTGAACCTGTGAAACCAGACAAGTTCTGTGACTCCAAAATACAGTGATTTCCATTCCGAAAGGAAGAAATGGGAAAAGAAAAGGTGATGGATCCCAAGGAAATCCAAACTTGACAAGGCAAATTCCATTTGATCTTAAGGTTCAAGAGCAAGTCCCCTTTGACTCCGTGCTTTGCCCTAGGCCAGTGATCGGCAAACTCATTAGTCAACAGAGCCAAATAGCAACAGCACAATTGAAGTTTCTTTTGAGAGCCAAAATTTTTAAACTTAAACTTCTTCTAATGCCACTTCTTCAAAACAGACTGGCCCAGGCCGTGGTGATTTGTGGAAGAGCCACACTCAAGGGGCCAAAGAGCCGCCTGTGGCTCGTGAGCCACAGTTTGCCAACCACGGTCCTAGGCCTAATGGGGTGGCAGTGTCACCTCTCCCAGGTGACACTGAGGCAGCTTGGATTGAGATAATCTGCCCCTTCAGCTCCCCGGGGCCTGTCTCCATCTCTGTCAGTGATTAAATGAGTTTGTCATAGAGAGTGCTTAGGAACACTGCCTGCTGCCTGGGAAGCATTCAGCACTCCCCTGTGGCCCTGCGTAGGCTCACCCTGACTGAAACGGTGGGTGCCATCAGGCTTAGTACTTCGTACCATGTTCCTTTTATTTATTTATTTATTATTTATTATTTATTATTTATTATTTATTTATTTATTTTTATTTTTTTTCATTTAAGTAGGCCCTGTCCTATCTAATGCCCTAAACTGAAACAGCGGGAATTTCAAGTTCATCTGCAAGTAGAAGCTGCACCTTGGCAAGTGTCCCAATGTCAAGGAGTAACCAGAAAGGGTAAACGTTAACAATGCACTCTGAGCTCCAGGTTTCATGCACCATGTGGTAGCTCTGTGTTCAACAGAGGTGTGTAAATGCCTATCTCAAAGCACTGCTCAGTCCGTGTGCGACAAAACAGACCGCCTTTGCTTTTCAGGGCCTAGAACATATGACTGCTGCATGCTTCATATTTTCTACCTGATGATAAACATATCCCCAGATAATATTTATCTCTCAGGAAAAATACATCAAACATGTTAAAGCCCTTTCTTTGACATGCGCCATATACCTCCTGAGTAATTAAGTAATGATTCACCATTGGCCAGTGTTTCTCAGGTTTTTGACTTTGCAGACTTCAAAGGACTTTTGTAGAGGTAGAAGGTGAGGCTGGTGGCAAAGATCAACCTAAATTAACTTATCACTCAATATATGTTTGGGCTTAAATTTTTTTTCATTCTTTAGCCAAGAGGAGAAAAAGCCAAGTCTTCAGCTTCAAAGCCTTATACAGTCTTTAACTACTCCTTGCTCACTCCAAGACACAGTTCTGAATTCCATCTGTACCTGCTCACTTGCCTGAGTCAGTGTGCAGTTACCAACACCCTCACTAGCCAAGTCTTAATCCTCCTACAGAGCAAAGTCCTGCAAGAAGAGACCAGAACAAACAAAACCCAGAGTTTATACAGCAGCAGTGCAATGGATGAGTGGTAAGGAAATTGAGTTAGCTCAGTTTAGGTTAAAATCTGTAGTTCGTGTTTTTTCTAAACATTTTATTCAATGACTTGGTTTTTAAGAGCAAAAAGCTAAGCAAAAGCAATGGTTAGAACGTAAGTCCATTCCTCATCCCATCAATTCCTTTCTTTAAAAAAAAAAAAAAAAAAAAAAAAAAAAACTGAATTGAATCTGATTATGGTGGATGCTAAAACAAAGCATACTTCAGAACTGTGTCTTGGAGTGAGCAAGGAGTAGTTAAAGACTGTATAAGGCTTTGAAGCTGAAGACTTGGCTTTTTCTCCTCTTGGCTAAAGAATGAAAAAAAATTTAAGCCCAAACATATATTGAGTGATAAGTTAATTTAGGTTGATCTTTGCCACCAGCCTCACCTTCTACCTCTACAAAAGTCCTTTGAAGTCTGCAAAGTCAAAAACCTGAGAAACACTGGCTAATGGTGAATCATTACTTAATTACTCAGGAGGTAATTGATTATGTGACATGATAAGAAAAGACCTTCACATTTTGTATTGATTATGATGTATTTGGCCTTCAATGGGTCATGTTCGATATTTATCCATTTTTTTTTTGAGACGTTTGGATCTGATTTAAGTACCCGGTTTGGTTGCCTTAATCCACAGTTCTTAATGAGAGAAAAGATGCATTCATAGCCCAGGAATGGGATTAAGCTAACTTTCCTGCAAATCCCTCTTGGTCTCCGCTCCTTGGGTCGCTCTTTGGTAGGGATCCATCCCTCCAGGCACTTGGTTGCCAGGGAACTGTTCCTGGACCGAGCTAAAGGCACAGCACATCCTCTGACACCTTCTTAGACAAGTTGAAGTCTAAGGCCTCAGTGTGCACCCTATGGGTAGAGAGGATCAGTACCTTCCCTGTAAGATGGTCATGCAGAGTCAATGTCACGCGATTAAATGAGTTTGTCATAGAGAGTGCTTAGGAACACTGCCTGCTGCCTGGGAAGCACTCAGCAAACGACAGCTGCTATTTGGTGAATATTGTTGCTGCTGTTGTGATTGCCTCAAACAATGAAAAGACAATTAGGGAAGCAAATCTTTATGTGTCTTTGGCACTTGTTGAAACTGATGAGGTTCTCTGTGGCACGGGTGCACCTCAGGGGAATGAGCTTCAATAGGACACGGTATCTTTACAACGGATTTCACTCAGAGGTCTCACAAAAAGTCTTTTCTTATCATGTGCGATAGCTGATGGAATAAAGGTAACATAGAGAGGTCACTGAGTCAAATTCAAAGCAAGCTTTTCTTTTGACAGCCATGGGAAAGTATCTCAGAGCCAGTGTTGTTTAAGTTCTGGATGAGTGTGTGCGGCCAATGCCAATGGAAAGTGGTAGAGAAGGAAAGATGGAGAGAAAAGAAACATGTCAACGTAGGGAAGGAAGCACGTACATAGTTTGTGGTGGTATCTTTTTGATAAGACAAAGCTGGGCAAGTCACATTCCATTCCTTCACCGTTCACTCTGAATTTGCCAGGAAAACCATTTGTAAATTCTAAATCTGATTCCAGTGTCCTCCCCCAATAATTCAGTCTATCAAAGCACCTATCCCAATGTTTACTAATTCTATGTTCAGTCACCTCATTAACCAGGAGATCCCAACTTCCCACCCACCCCTTCCCACCACTCCAGTATAAAACACGTTTCCCTAGCAGCTTGGCAGTGCCTAACATTCCATTAACAGATGGGGTAGCCTTCCATTTCAGAATTAGGCCTCCTGCATGATCCTTGGGTGTCTCTGATCCCCCTTTAGAATTCAAGTGAAATTATGCACGTTGGGTTCAGAATGTTTCCAGGAACCAAGGTGTAGTAGTGGAGAGCAGACCCACTGGGGCTAAGAGGGAGGGAGTGGGGTAATGCACCCCAGAAGGATTATGGGCAAATAAAGAATAATAGAAAAGGCTAGGGACCCAAAGACAAATTTGCAGACTTCAAAAGTTCAGTTCAGACAGTAGACCTGGACAGGAGTGTTGGTTGAATAGGAGTGAGAAGGTGAGGAGCTGTAAAACCAGGATTAAATATGATGGTTGTGTAATAGAGAGAGTTTCATTTGATCATCTGTTCTCCAGAAACAAAATGGGAGGGAGAACAGAGGGGGAGAGCCCTTGTGTCCAGGGAGCAGATCTTGCTGGAGGTCAGTTTTGAAAGCGTCATTGGAAATGAGGGTTTCTCATAACATACACCTCAATTGGAAATAAGTAGCCAGGAAGTACACGCTGCCGGTGTGATATGAGTAAGTACAGGGATGTCATGTGCAACAAAAGGACCATAGCTAACACTTCTGTGTAAAATAAAAGTAGGTCTACAGCTGTGAGTACATGAAGCAGAGTTTATTCTAGTGTTATTATTTAATTAGTGTATTATTTTCCATAGGAACAACTGTACTAAACCTACTTTTGCCCCATCCTCTATATAAGCAAAGTTGTTCAGAGTAAATCCTAAGAGTTTTCATCATAAGACAATGTTTTTCTAGCTTTTTTCTTCTTTTACTTTTTCTTTTTATTATATCTATATGAGATGATGGATGCTAACTAAACTTGATTGTAGTCATCATTCCATTATATGTATGTCAAACTGTTGTGCTGTATACCTTAAACTTATACGGTAATGTGTGTCAATTATACTTCAATAAAACTGAGCGGAGAAAAGAAATTAAACCTTTTTCATAGATTAAATCTCCTGGGCCTGTGCCACAGCCTCCCCTGAGTGCATGACTAACAGAAATGAAGGAAGTGATTTTCTCTCTGGCCTAGTGAAGTGTTAACCCAGGTTTGGAAAGGACAGGGAGGGCTTGCTGTAGCTTTTTTTTTCTCTTAGAATCAATTGGTAGGAACAAAAAATGTACCTATATGTCTTTTCCTCCCCTTCACTGTACTCAATTTTTCTTTAACTAAAGCAAACTGCACTTAGCCAGTCACGGATGTTGGGACCATCTGGCATAGAGTCCAGCTTTCGAATGTATGTCTGAGGAGATACTTTTTCAATATGTTTTGGAGTCCCAATTATACCTACATAATCTTCAATTAATATTTTGGTACTAATCCCAATATTCTCTTTTGGTTTCTCAGATTCACAGATACAGAAAACATTTTGACTAATGCCAGAGGGGCAGAGAATGGGAGGGTTGGGTGAAAAAAGGTGAAGGGATAAAAAAGCACAAGTTGGTAGATACAAGGTAGTCACAGGGATAAAAAATGCAGCATAGGGAATATAGTTAATAATACTGTAATAACTCTGTATGGTGCCAGATGGGTATTAGATTTATTGGGTGATTACTTCATAAGTTAGAGAAATGTCTAATCCCTGGGTTGTACACCTGAAACTAATATATATTGTATATCAACTGTAATTGAAAAATAAAAAAATTATTAAAGAAAAAAACATCTTTGGTTTCTAATATCTTTAGACTGTCTTCATCACTAGTTTTTTTCATCTCCATGAAAATTTAATATCAATGTGTTGGGCAAGGAAATTTATCTGCATATAAATAAGTGAAGTTCAGACCTCATCTATTTGGCCCTGGGTGGTGTGGCTCAGTTGGTTGGAGCATCATCCTGTACACTGGGGGATGGAAGGTTCAATACCTGGTCAGGACGCATACCTGGATTGGTCACATTCAGGAGGCAACAGATCTGTGTTTCTATCTCTCCTTCTCTCTCTCTCTCTCTCTCTCTCTCTCTCTCTCTCTCTCTCTCTCTCTCTCTCTTTCTCTCTCTCTCTCTCTTTCTCTCAAATCAATTTTTAAAATAGTAAAATAAATAAATAAATAAACCACCTGAGTTACTTGTATGTCACTTTTTTCAAAACAGAAGAGGAATGGGTACACTCTAAAGCACCCATTTTGTGAAGAAGAGCACACCCCAACCTGCAGAGTCAGGGCTGAAGAACGAATAGGAGGGTGACTGCCACCTCTGGCCCCGCCCACAGAGGAGAAGCTGGGAACAAGAGGCCTGGTGCTTTGGGCCTGAAGGCAGCAGGTGGGGCCTCTGAAAGGCACAGGTGAGCCTGTGATGAAGAGTTGACTCTACATAAGGAAAGTATCAGTTAATGAGCAATAATACCTTACACGAATCTCTACATCAGTGAGATATGCCAGGGGTTATCATTTCTCCCGTTTTATATATGAATACGTTTGGAATCAGGAGATACATGATTCATTGAAGTCCCACAGCCAGTAAGTCCAGGAAGCAAGACCTGAGCTTTGGCCTGATTGAAAGAGAGGTTATGCTCTTTCCAAAGTACCTCATACGGCAGATCAGATTTGGCCCCTCCAGTGTTTACAGTCTGCTTCTTTTAGGCTGTTGACAATTCATGAATACAGTGACCACCCCATCTTTTCTGACCCTCATCAAGCTAGTAAACTTGCATGTGGATTAGGAGAAAATATGGTGTGTGTTTTTTATTGTTGTAAATATAAAGGATCTGTAGTGCTTATATTGTTTGTTGACAGATTGTAAGTAGGTTGTCATTGATTTGCCAAATGCAAACAATATGAAAAGATGATCATCTTTTGTTTGTCCACTCAGCTGTCTTCATCCCTATTCCTGAGTGTTTTTTTCCAGAATAACACCAGGTGAGGGTTAGGGGCCTGAAAACAAGCCAGGCACAGAAATATTTTCCAAGACACCTTAGCTGAGTTTTCTGTGGCTTCTTAACACCCTGCTCTCTGGCTCCAGGTACTGAGCTGGGGTTGGGTGGGGCCGGGCAGGGAAGGGCATCAAGGCACCAATAGGTTCATCAAATGCGAAAGCAGCAAGCCAACTTTTGATGCAGGGAGCTTTTCAGAGCCACAGTGACAGGGTTAGATACAGAATTTAAATTTTATCGATGCAGCTTCTTTTCTTTTCTCTTCTTTAACACTATGTCCATCTGTTGGCCTCATGTGCAGGCAGCTGCTCTAGGACCTGGGTATCAACATTCTTAATGTCAAGGGTTGTGAAGTTCTGCTTTTGTGACAAGAAGTCTTCAGGGCCATAATTAACAGACCAGGGAATTTCAACCCAAATATTATAATTTCTTTAGCCCATCTGCTAGCCTTATGTCCTCAATTAAGCTTGAGTCCCAAAAGAGGCAGGGGGGAAAAAGTCACAAAGCTTAGTTTTTATTTCGATGGTTGTTTTTGTTTGTCTGTTTTTTTAGAGTAGTGAAGTGGTGATGAAGGAGGTGTGGACATTGTTCACACTTCTCTGAGGAAGAAAATAGAACTGTTGTAACTGGGCTTCTATTCTGCTCTTAGAAAGTTCCCCAGTGGAAGTAGAATTACAGATTTGGAGAGCACTGGTCTAAGGTTATACAACTAGCAAAGCTTATGCTTTTGTTATTGCTGTTATCCCCTTCTTTCCTTTCTCCCCCCTTCACCCCATTCCTTTCCAGTTTTCCCAAACTTTGCAAAGCAACTTTATTTCCCTTAGTAATGTAGAAATGCGGATCAGCCTCCTACCAATGCTTCTGGTAGCCAAAAGGCAGGACATAGAGTTTGTCTTGCACTGAGGTGAGGCAAAAATTGAGTTCAGTCCTTTACATACCATAGGTACATGGGCACAGAAATGCAACTTAAGTTCAGAGAGATGTTGAGAGATAGAGATACAAATATAGAATTTATCTGCATAGACGTGAAAACCATGACAGTGGAGGAGATGATCTAAAGAGAATGTATGAAGTGAGGAGAGTTGTTGACAATGAGCCCTAGGCCTCATGCTTCAGCAGCCACCACAGGTCTAATATTGAAGTCAACATGGTCAATGGTCTCACTAAACCCATTTAGACATAAATCAAGAAGTACCCACATTCAAAGTACAACAGGTAACTTATGAATCAACCTTTCCTGAAAGGTTGACTAATTGGATGAATCATTCATTTATTCAACAAATCTTTATTAAGCCCTACCAGGCAGGTTACAGTCCAAGATACTGTGTGTGATGGTAGGAATGTCATGGTTGATAAAATATTGAAATATTTCTATACCAGAGAGCCTATAACAATGACTGTCAGCTAGGGTGGCTTCGCTCCCAGGAGACATGTGACCATAGCTGAGGTATTTAAGGTGGTCAGAATTAAGGGGGGGGGGGGGGAGGGCGGGTAATGGAACCTGGTGGATAGAGAAGCCAGAGGTGCAGCCACGCCTCCTCCAATGCATAGGATAGCTCCCAACAACTACGGGCCATTGGTCCCCAAATGTCACTGGTGCCAACACGGAGAAACCCTGGTAGAGAGTCACTCTCATGAGCCCACAGGAGCTCCCTCATCTCTCCTCTGCCTCTCTCTTAGTCCATCCCCTCCTTCTCACCTCCTCAGAATCCAGCAACTAAAGGGTTAAAGTCTATCCCCAATGGGAACTGAAGGACTTTGTTCAGCTTCATGGCTCACAGCTATTCTGATTGGTCAGTGCCCCGGCCTTATCAGTTGTTAAATATTTGGAGCATTTTTTAAGTATTTATAAAATATGGTCTCTCTCATCAATAAGTGTACCTGAATCCTGTCAGTGATGATATTGGTTGGAATTCCTTCCTTTAAGAAAGTGAATAGCTTTCACTAAATAACAAGTATCATCAGGAAAATGCAGATTTGATAGACCAAGCTCGTTGTGAGGGGTTGGGAGGATAAGATCTGGAAAAACTCTTAGGCTTTCTTTTTTTTTTTTTTTTTTTTTTTTTTTTTTTTTTTTTTTTTAGTGACCTGGACATAAATAGTTTATCCCAAAGTATATCGAAGTATAAAGATGTAAACAGTTCTCAAAAAGATATTTTTAACATAGCAGGTGGTGATAGGAAAGAAACTTTTCTTACACAGTTGTTGAGTCAATAATTCCCTACCCTTAAGCTCATGTAAATTGTATTAAATATGAGCCACAAATACTATGTGGATAGGCTGCACAATGTTTTAAAGGCTTTAATATGAACACTTTTAAAAATGAAATATCTCAAGGAAATTGCATAGCAAAGGAAGTCTGTTTTGAACATGTCATTTTTTTCCCCCACATCTTCCCATGTCCACATGGTTAGTTACTAAAGATAAACATAAAATATTAATCAGCCACCTACAGTGATGCTTTCTGTTCGATGCTCCTGGGAATTAACCAACTGGCTTATGCTTATTAAAATGCACTGTAAATTAGAAAAACAGTTTTGTAAAGACATCATTTTCATGGTCCTACAAGTTAAAACAGGGTAGCATGCCTCTCCTTCTCACCAGAGCATTCAGACCTTAAATAGGTGACAGATAGCAGAATTTTTAGCCAACAAGGTCAGTATTTTACTTTTGGTGGCTCAAAGAATGTGTCAGTGCACTGTCTTCAGAGCATACTTCTATTTCTTCTGTTATTTGCATTATTTTTAGCAGGCAGTGACTGTCTCGCCAAAAATAAAGTTTGCTCTCTTCCACATAAAATTTAAGCTAATGTTTGCATGAAGGTGTCATTCAAGAGTTGGCATAAAGCGATGAATACATATAAATTGGTAGTTAGAGATTGGTCACAGAGATTGTAAATTACAGTGTGGGGAATATAGTCAATGATATCATAATAACTATGTATGGGCCCAGGTGGGAACTTATCATATTGGGAGGGCTACACTGAAAAGTATATGATTGTCCAGCCACAATGCTATCCATCTGAAACTGACACAGAAGAGTACTGAGTATAAACTGTGATTGAATAACAAGAAATGAAATAAAAGCAAAGTTTAAAAAATTAAAAAGCAAACATGATAACAATCAAAGTGTTCTAAAAAGTATAAAGTAAAGGGGTTCAAAGAGGCTCCCCTCCCTCACATTGTCATTCCTCCACATGGCACCTGATGCCAGCTGGCTGGTGACCTCCTCACAGGTAGAGACCCCACCTTGTATTCCTTTCATTTTCTGTTGCTGCTACTTGAAAGCTGCCTCGGAAATAACTATCTCTACGACTATGTTCTGGGTCTGTTTTTTAAAAAAATATATATTTCATTGATTTTTTACAGAGAGAAAGGGAGAGGAATAGAGAGTTAGAAACATCGATGGGAGAGAAACATGGATCAGCTGCCTCCTGCACACCTCCTACTGGGGATGTGCCCGCAATCAAGGTACATGCCCTTGACTGGAATCGAACCTGGGACCTTTTAGTCTGCAGGCCGACGCTCTAGCCACTGAACCAAACCAGTTAGGGCATCTGGGTCTGTTTTCAAAAAACTTAAGAATCTTTCACTTAAAAATGTAATGGACATAGTAATTAACTTTTCTTAAATTAAATTTAAAATTTGACATGTTTAAAAAATAATCATCTTTGATTGCTTTTGATTAGCTCAATTCATTCAGTTGGTCACTTACAATTTTTTTAATGATAACGGTTGAAGCTCACCTGTCAATGTTAAAACAAATACACAAAAAGGAATAAAGTAAAAGACAAGAATATTTCTCTTACGGTCATTGATGAAAAGTCAAATCTTTAGAGTAACACAGGTTTAGTTTGGCAAAACACACACACACACACACACACACACACACACACACACACACACACACACACACAGTGTCGCCCTTATAATATTAGCATGCTTTAAGGACATCTGAAATCTCATCTGCTGAAATGGCCTTAAACTTGACAACTTTTTCCCTTAAAGACCATACCTTCATTTTAGTGTCAATTTAATGTTTACTCACAGAGTACCTGTATTATGTACAATGTTCTGTTCTGCACTCTGAGTGGTTTGGCATTTTGAAGTTTCTCATGGATGCAGGATATTGATCACAAGGCCAAAATGCACTGTGTGTGGTCTAATAGGGCAATTACCCTGAAAATCAGGCAACAGACTCTATGTTAAAGCACCCAAACACTAGGTGTTGACACAATTCCTGTCCAGGTAATTCTTGAACCAAACTGAACATTCAAGTTCACTTGGAACAAAGGGGTCCATGGTGAATGCTCATTAACTAGTTGCTAAATGAATGAAGTAAATGGCTCTCTTTACCCTAAGAGATCCTCCATTGATTTCATGACATTTTAGACCTGCTATAAACTATAGATTCATGTAATTCCCTTGAAATTTTAGGAAACTTACCTTTACACACATGCACACACATATATACACACAAATTCAATTGGAAAGAAATCTATTCTGTAGAAACACTCTGATTATATTATTATATGTATTGAAATGCAAAATTTTCATAATGGTTTGAGAAATCAAAATGTTCCAATGTTTCACAGTTTCAAAAGACATCATATTGCTACATCCTTTGAGCCTCCACCACTAACAATAAATATTTACTTATATAAATATTTATTTATATAAATAAATAAGTAAATACTACCACACACATGAAAAATCATTGACTGAATATTTCTACATGAATGAAAATTGGGGGCACACCTAAAGTTTCATTGTTCAACATCCACTGAGAATCTATTTCATCAGATTATTTATTCTCTCTAATTCTTAGTTTTTACATCTGTTAAATATGAATAATATGTACATCATAAGTTTGTCATAAGGAGTAAATGCAGGTGCGTGCAAAGAAATGAGCATGTTCTTATTCCTGGACAAATAACATTTTTAAGCTGGAAGGACCTCAGCCTGCTTCTGCTTCGAAATGACAAAATGAAGTCTCAGAGTGGGTAACTTGAAGAAATCACACAGCTTGTCAGTGGAAGATCCAAATTCAAAACCTGGGTCATTGGACATTCAGTTTGGTGCTATGTCCATAGTATTACACTAGAGTCTGAGCTCAATTAACTTTGAAATAATTTGTAAAGTTTGTGTCATAACACACACCATAAAGTTCTACCCTCAAGCTTGCCACTCATCAAAAAAATGTATCTTAGGTTGGTCTGTAGTGCAAGCCCTCAACAGTGACTAATTTGATTTATTTTCTGGGTTCGTTACTATAGATGCTTCTCAAAATGTTTTTCCACAAGCTTTCTCATGGAAATAAAAGCTAAATATGAACACTCATTAATCTTGTCCTTCTTCCTGAGAAGGAATGTTAATAAAAGTACTACAGGCAGGTTCTCAAGCATCTTGAGTCCTACTGCATTGCTGAGATGGTGAGTCCTTGAGAATAAACCAGTGACCAAGTCGGGGAGTGCTGCCCCTGGGCCTGGGAAAGCAACTGGGGATAGTGGGGGGAGGGGTGGGGAGTCAGAGACGGGGGAGGGGATTGTTCCAACTTCTCCACACCTGCCTCACCTTCATCCCAGGGTCCTCTCTGCCTAACGGAGTCCCAAAGCTGACTGACTTGTCAGAACCAACTGGGGAGCTTGTGTGCTTGTTTAAAAAGAACTTGCTCATGTATTTTAACCTAAATAAATAATTTTATTTATTTCAATACATTTTATTTAAAGAAAATTATAAAATTCAAAATTTTATTTATTTACTTTTAAGTAAGTTTAATTTTATTATAAACATTTACAACCATACCAAAAAATGCAAATAACAATATAATGCATGCCACGAATTCCCATCTGGCTTTAATTAACTAGCAATATTTTATCTATATTTTGTCATCTATTCCTCCCTCCCCCCCCCCTTTTTTTTTTTTTTTTTTTTTGGTTCTCTTGTTAATTTACTAGTAAAAAGTAAATCCCAGTCATGATTTCATTTCATCCATAGACACTTCAAATACTTTTAACAAATCATCACCATGTCATTATCACACTTGATAAAATTAGCAGCACACCTTTAATATCATCACACACCCAGTTTGTGTTCAATTTTCTTTAAATGTAATAAACGTTCGTTTGTTTGAATCAAAATCCAAACAAAATCCTAAAAATGTATTTGGTTGACATGCTTTTTAAATCTCATTGTCTTCCTGTGCCCACTCTCATGTTTCTATGCCATTTACTTGTTGAAAAATGGGTTCATCTAATTTCCTTATTCTGAGTTTGGCAGATTACATCCTTACTATGTCCGTTAATATGTCTCTTTCTCTCCGATTTCCCACAAATTTCTTCATAAAGATGCTTCCCTTCAGGTTCAGTTTTCGAGGTAGATAGCACTTCAGAGGGACTTCCTGTCTGTAGGACTTTGAAAGTGATATACGTAAAAAAAGGAAGTGGAGGAAGTGTTGAAATAATGACATATACCCAAGTGTTTTTCTTTTCATGCCCTCACTTTTATAAAAATAAAATTAGGGATTATTTGGCTTAATCCAGACTTTTATTCTGAATTCAAATAAAAACAATGCCACTGTAATAACCTGGTTACTATTTAACAGGAAAGGAGGAAGGGGAAGACCAGATACAGGCATGCCATTCACACGGCTTTGCCAAAAAGCTGCCTTTACTGTCCTCCAAGTCTGTTCCCCTGCAGGTTGGTGGGGGAAGGGACTAGACAAAGGCAGTTTATAGCAGGCCCAGTGAGGTCTGGGTGATTGGAAAGTTACCCACCTGTCTGCCAGTCATACCTGGGAACAAATCAGTGGCCACTAAAAGCACAAAACCTGAATACTTAAAACTTCCAAACAAGGAAAGAGTGTTCTCTCTCTCTCTCTCTCTCTCTCTCTCTCTCTCTCTCTCTCTCTCTCTCTCTCTGTGTGTGTGTGTGTGTGTCTTCTCCCTCTCATGCTCCGGGTCCCAGGCTCCTGGCTCTCCTGTGGCAGGGATGTGTTCCCATGTGGCCCACAGCCATATGTGACTCCACACATGGACTAATGGACTCTAATTAGCTGGATGCTGAACTACATCATGGATCAGACGCTCTGCCCTGGCCTTGTGTCTGGCTCTGCTGGAACCCCAGCTGCTCCCTTTCCCGCCTGGCTTAAGGGACAGGGACTTTGGAACCTGAGCAATGCAGCTCCACGCCCATACAATCCTCCACATCCCACCCTCCCGTGGGGGCTTCTGAAAATGCTCCTTTCACCGGCGCCCCAAGAACCTCCACCCCTCTCCCAGAAGCAATAGGGGTTTGATTCTCCGATAACACAATCAAACTTTCCAACCAAATGAATCAGCATTCAAACAAGGAAGTGGACAGTACCTGCACTGTGTGATATCTGTGTCCCCGATTCACACCCAGGGCCAGTCGACAAACATTTGAACCCCTTATTTCTATTGCTTTGTTTTTTGTTCTGCAAGCATTTCAAAATCCCAGCCTCTCATCGGCCACACACCTGAGCTGTTAGACCTAATGAGTTGTCAATAAAACATTACTAACAAAAGTCTTTGCTTTGAGAGATCTACAGGAGGCAGAAGAGGACATCTGTGCACCCAGCACCTAGCTTTGTCCAATCTCCTTAAGGAGCAAGACTTGACAGACACACGGAAGATCTCTGTTCTTCCCTGCCCACAGTCTCACTCTTTTCACTGTCCTTTGAGAGCGAACCACTTTTCCGAATTCAGTATTTATTATTCTATGCACATTTTAATAATTTCACCACAGAGCATATGTTATAAGTAACATACAATAGCATTTGGCATCTTCTAAAATTTATGTAAATTATATCAATACTGTATGTAGCCTCCTGTAGTGGTTTTTTTCTTTTTACTCTTATTGTTGTTTTGAAGATTTATATATTGATAGATATTTATATATTGTTCACTCCGTTTAACTGTTGCATTTTATTCTGATCTGAATATTCCACAATTTATTTATTCATTCTTTTTAATGAATATTTAGGTCATTTCTAAATGTCACTATTTGAACAACATTGCCACGCAATGATATGCATTAGTTAGCTTTTGCTGGGATAACAAACAACCCCCAAATCTCAGAGGTTTACGAGACGAAACATTTACTTTTCTCTTAGTGGAACAGTGGCTTGACTATAGCTCTATTCTAAGGTTGGGGCTTGGGAGAGCAGAGAAAAAAAGAGAGAGAAAAACAAGGGGGTTTCTCTACTCCCTCTGAGCTTTAGGCATTTCCTTTCTTGCCCCTCACCAAGGGGGTAGAGTGTGAACTTGTTAGAAATGCAAATTCTCAGGCTACAATCTGACCTATTGAATCAGAAACTGTGGGTGGAGCCCACCAATCAGTGTTTCAGCAAGCTCTTAGTGGTTCTGATGCCTGATAAAGTTTGACAACCACCAGCACAGAGAAAGAAAGGACTCACAGTAATTAACATCTTAAGATAAGTAATGTGAGCTTGCTTGCTCTTCAATGTCCTTACTTGAGGTAAGTGACAGATATTTACTAAACAATGAAATTCTTTTTATATTGCTCGGGGTCATCCAGAATTTGCATAAATCACAAAGAACCAAGAGATGCTACAGGAATGACATATTTGTAAATAATTTTGATTGATTTGAGTGTATTGCCGCTGAGTTATAGGAAGGCTCTCCTTTGATTTATGCTTTTTTTCTTATTACTCTTGACCTTTGTGTGATCCCATTCGATGAGGAAGTTCTTTGGATCAGAGTACTACAATATTGGTCTCTAAATGAATGCTTCTTTTGGAGTTCATTTTCTGGCTAATTTGCATCCAAATGGCCCTCTCTGAAACACTGATAACAGGACTAAAGATAGTTTAAAGACCCAAACCTTCAGGAGAAAGCTTATCAGAGTTCAGCTGGAAGAGCTGTATTTATGCTAGGAGATCAAATTTCCTATATAACAGTTTTCTAATCTATGTCTTTTAAACAAATAAACAAGCCTCCAGCTCATTACATAAATATAACTTGCAAACATTTTAGAACAGTTAATACATAACAAGTATAGTAAAAAGTGAAAAAAGTTGAAACTTATATTTAAGGACTTGCTATGTCTCAGACTTTAAGTATTTACACGTGTAATTTTAATAGCCTATTGAGTAAACATCATGTACAATTTTACATAAGAAAACGAAGGTTCCAAGCTGTTAAGTAACTTGTCCCACATCACAGGTAGATCTGCCTGCAAACCCCATGTCTTCCCAATGACCTTCCATTGAGTTTCTTCACATGGTTACTGGGTGGGTGCACTGAACAAAGTCTTTGCACAGGAAAGTACAATGCAGACTTACTCAGGCAAGGGTCAGATCTGAGGCTGAAATAAAGTTAAGCGGTAGGCAATCTCATCGAATGCATAAAAACATCCTCCACATTTTAAAGTGGGGATTTCCAAGAACCTTTATACACTGAGGTATGTAATTTTGCCCCAAACGAATTCACATATCATGCCACGATGGTAATCCCGGGGCCACAATTAGTGATGAAATAAATTGCTTGATGCAACCACCTGGGGCCACTCTCCCTGATGCTCAGTCTGCCCGGTCCCTTCTCCAGAAGCATCAGGATTGGCTCACTGTGTACTGTGTATGCAGCCTGTGGCAGGCAGCACACATCATAGGGACACTCCATGGTATAAACACTGTAATGTGAATAATAAGATGCTTACTTGTCTTTGAAACCTTCCTACTTAGCTAGTTATGAAACTGCCTACATTTTACAGAAGTTTTAAAATAAAATGCAACACCAAATAGAAGTTGCCTGAAGAGTGGATTTTAAAAACTAATCATCATCCATTAAGAACATTAAACTTAACAAAGGAAGAACTTTGTGCATCCTGAAGATTCTCAGAAGTGGGTTTACATGAATTGCTGGACTAGAGTCTACCAAAAAGTTAGCCTTCTTCACAGAATCACTCACTATTTTTAAAATGTACACAGAAAAAACACTGTTCAAAAATAACTATTCAACCGAAAGTATTTGGACCTAAAAGAAAACCAGAATATGTTTCCATTGCTACACACACACACACACACACACAATCTAAAGGCAAATTATATACATTTTTACTTAAACAGGACATTTCAAAATCAGAATATATAAATTTAAATGAATATATATATATATATATATATATATATATATATACACACACACAATTGTATTGGCGTTCATTTTCTGGCTAATTTGCATCTAAATGGCCCCATTCGAAACCCTGATAACAGTGCCTACGTGGCCCTCCTACCTTCTCCCACTTGTGCAGCTTAGAGAATGCCAGGTAGCTCAGTGATCCAGACACAGGTTGTGCTATTTCCTGACACGATTCCAGAGAATGGAACAAGATCTCAGAATCTGTGTGCCTGTTCTTGGTACCACCATCTCACCATCGGCTCTTCTTTGCAGTTAGGGCTGCTCAACAGAAGGCATGGATTGGCAGGTAGCCACTACGTTCAATGGAATATCATCCAGCCTTTAAGTAGAAGGAGATCCTGCCATTGTAACAACATGGATGAATCTGGAGGACGTTTTCCTAAGTAAAACAAGGCAGGCATAGAAAGAAAAATATTGCATGAGCTCACTTATCTGTGTTAAAGTGAAAATCATAGAAGCAGAGAGTAGAGCGATGGTTACCAGGGGTGGGAGGTGGGGGAAATGGGAAGATATTGGTCAGAGGGTACAAAGTTCCATTACTTAGGATGAATAAGTTCTGGAGAGCTGATGTACAAAAGCATGGTAACTGTAGTCAATATATTGTACAGTACACTGGAAACTTGCTCAGAGAGAGACCTCAGGAGGTCCTCTTACTACACACACACACACACACACACACACACACACACACACGTAATCACGTGAGGAGATGGAAATGTTCATTAGCTTGATTGTCATGATCACTATGTACATGCACATCAAAGCATTCATTAAAAATTAGCTGCTATTAGCTAGTGAACCATGGTCATTGGTGTCAGTTCAACACCCACAGGAACCCCCAATTGGGGTATTATGAAGGAGAAAACTTGATTCATTGCAAACCCCAGCTCACTGTGATACAGCAGGGCTGTGAGGCAGCCCTGGGGCCAGGCCCCGCCCAGGCTACACAGCTCTGCTCTGCTCCATGGTCTGCTCTGCTCCACTCTGCTCCTGGCTGGGCTGCCTTGTGCTGGGCTGGGCTGCTCCACTCTGCTGAGCCACAGAAAGGCAGCCTTCAGGATGTGATGAAAAGGGAAAGTGCTTTCTCCCAGCAAGAGGGGGCTGGCTGATATGGACAGATTCCCCCCCCCCCCCAACTGGTGGGTCTTCTTTATAAGGGCTGGCTCAGATGGCAGGAACCATGCTGGCAGCAGTTAGTACAGGGTCAGGCAGTTAAGCACAGGCTTCTTCACAGTTTGCAGGAGAGGCCCCTGTGCAGAAGTGGCAGCTAAGCTCGGTGTTTTGTTTTGTTTTGTTTTTTTAAATGGAGTCAAGTTAGCCATCTTTTTGTAGGTGTCTTTTTTTGTCAGGTTGCACAAGCTTCATTGGGTTGCACTATGCTAGTGTACTCATATTTGAACACATATCAGAATAATCTGCAGGGTCTACAAAAGCAGATTGCTCACCACCCCCCCCCCCCCCCCGAAGGTTTGGGCAGGGCTGACCTCTGCCTGTCTAACCAGTCCCCAGGAAATGCCGGTGCTGCTGGTGTGAGACCACACGTGGAGAAGCACCGCTCTATGCGAACACCTTTGTTTACCAGGACTATAGAAGAATAGTATGGTAATGGCTGCCAGGAAACCACACCCAGGATCTCCAATAGCTGGTTTGAAAGTTAATTAATGGGCCTGCTGATATCATTCATACAAGTTGGGGTCCCAACTGGAAACAGATGGCACACTTCAAATGGGATGAATTCAACAAGTGAATGTGCAAACCTTGGTAGGCCCTGGGGCTTTGTACTGAAGATCTAAACACACAGGGGGGGGAAAACTGAACTCTGCTCATGTCACACACATCATTTAAAACAGCTGACAGGAATGCCCGGTGCCAGGTTGCATCCATGTACGCTCTAGCTGAAGGCCACGTGGGTGTCTTACCGTGCTCTCTGAAACTTTCAGTGTCTTCCTGGTGGCCTTGCCCGCTTTTCCCCACTAATCCATCTCCACTCGTAGCAGGACTCGGGTCACTTTAAGTACCTAGAGAAGCTTTTTGTGATGGATCACACTTTTATCTAGGCAGTCCTGTCTCCCTTCTTCTGATCTATGGCCCCTTTCTCTGTTGCCCGCTATCACAGCCATTCTCATGTCAACACATATGCAGAGGAGTATTTTCTTTCCTTTCATTTCTGTATTTGAGGTCCTATTCGTTCTCGCTACCCTCCACCTCTCCAAATAGCAGTCAAAAGGGTATTCAGCAGACACATTGAAAACTAGGTAACAGGTGAACTCTATAAATAACCCTAATTATTACATCATTCTCCTTTACTTTCTTTTGGATGTTAAATATTTTTAACAGTAATATGTTAGCAAAAAAACTCATGTAAAATATTTTAAGTTAATAAGCATAAAATGAATACAACCATCCCCTAGCTCAGAACTAGAATAGCCCTGTACCTATCCCTCCCACTAGCCTTCTCTCAAGCAACCACTATCCTTATAAAACATGAATACTCTATATCTGATGAATATCCCCCTCAGCAACATACTGTTTAGTTTTGCTGGATTTTGAACAAATGTCTACATCTATTTCTCACTCCACATTATATTTTTAAATATCACTCATATTGTTACCTGTAAGTGCACATTCAATTTTCCCCCTGTAAAATTCAGAGTGTGAAGATGCTGCAATTTATTCATTTCTTCTCTTATTGCTGGACGTGTGTGTTTTCCGGTGTTTTGTTATTATGAACAAAGCTGCTCTAAGTTTTTACAAAGCTCTCTGCTGGTGTACATGGTTGGAGTCCCTTGTAGGTATAATACACCTAGTAGCCGCCCCAATTTGCAATCCTACCAGTCCTGTGTAAGAGTTCCTGCTAAGCCCCATACTCACCACGTCTGATATGATCAAGCCTCTTGATTTTTGCCGATATGGTACATACACAAGGGTATTATGTGGATGGCTTAACTTTCGTTTCTCTGGTAACTAAGGAAAGTATCTCTTCCTATGCACTGTATTGTTTTTAGTGTTGCCATAACAGTTTACCACTTTCTGGGTGGCTTGAAACAAGAAAAAATGTATTCTTTCCCAGTTCTGGACACCAGGAGTGCAAAATCAAGGTGTTGGTTTTCCTTCTGAAAGCTCTCAGGAAGATTTCGTCTTTGTAGCTCTCGATTTCCGGTGGCACCAGGCATTCCTTGGCTTGTGGCTACATAACTCCAGTCTCTGCTTTTGCCTTCAAATGGCCCTTTAGCTCTGAGTGTCTCAACTGAATGATTCTTCTTTTTTTTTTTTTTCAACTGAATGATTCTTATAAGGACACTTACAGTGGAATTTAGGGGCCACTTGGATAATCTAGGAAGATCTCATGTTGAGAATATTAATTTAATTACATCTGCAATGACCCTTTCCCCCAGTAGTCCACATTTATAATTCTGGGGATTAGGACATGGACATATAATTTTGGGGGATGGGAGTATAATTAAACCTACCACATGTATAAATCACCATTTATAGTTCTTCTTCCAAAATACAGGTTTATGATTTTCCCCATTTTTCTATTAAAACTTTTTATTGATTGGTAGGACTTTTTATATTAAATACTAGAGGCCTGGTTCACAGAGTCATGCACCAGTGGGGTCCATCAGCCTGGCCTGCCCACTCTCTCACAATCTGAAACCCCTTGGGGGATGTGGGACTGCCAGTTTCAGCACAGTCCCTGCAGGCCAGGCTGAGGGACCCACCCAGTGCATGAATCTGTGTACCAGGCCTCAGTATGAATATAAGATCTTTGATTAATCTCTTCCTGCCCCCTTCCCTCTGAAATTCATCAGTCTGTTTCATGTTCCCATGCCTGTGCCTTGAGCATCTGCCTCCTGGTGGTCAGTGCACATCATTGCTACTGGTTAAATGGTTGAACGGTTGCTTAGGCTTTTATATATATATATATAGATATTAAGTTCTATTAATTATATTTGTGAACTGAGTATTCTCCCAAACTGGGATTTGCGTTTACTTTTTGAAATGGTGTCTTCTGATAAACAAAGGTTCTTAATTTTTATGTAATTAAATGTACCAACCTTTCATGATTATAACATTGTGTGTCTTTTCTAGTAAGTCCTTCCATAGACTCACATGAATTATTTCCTTCTAAATATTTTAAAAATTAGTCTCAAACCTTTGTGTATTTAAATCATCAAGAGAACATTTTTTATTACAGTATGAGTTAAGGATCCAATTTTCCTTTTTTTATGAATGGGGATAAGGAATTCCCCCTCATCTTCCCTTGAGCAATGCCTAGGGCAGAAGCAGTTATTTTGTTCAACCGCAAGCTTGAGAGTGAAAGGCAGGATCTGACATGACAAGGAACTTACGTTAGAGATACAGTCAACAGTGAAGACAGCCAGCTTTCTCACAGAGCACAATTCAACATGTATCACTTAGAAAGTACGAGAGAACCCAGGTGGACATCCCTACTCTTCAAACAGCATGAAAAACATGACATCCTGTAAGCCTTAACAGATATAACTTTGTAAACCTCTAGTCAGGTTTAACTGTCATCAAAAGTAACCTAGAGTAGCTGTTTTTGCATTTGGAGTTACATATTTAAGAAATGGCATCATTGAATAGAGTGGCGCCAAGAAACACTCAGGTTACTAACTCTCTCTGACCCACCAGAGGGATGAGTCAGCAGTGCCCTCCCTGTGTAGTTAAGGAATCAGTTGGTTCATCGCATCCCTCTACAATCAATGATGCATATTAGCCAATTGTGTAAGAATCCGTAATTTCAAGTCTAAGAAATGACACACATACACATGAAAAACAGTGATCTTAGAAAACTCAGTTTTACAAAAGGTATTGACCTTCTTTGCACAAGGAAGGGAATAATTGCTTACTTTGACCCATAATTTCCAGATTTCATAAATAACATGTGCCTTCCCTTGTTTTATTTTCAAATTACAGGAGAAAGTGACAGAGGTAGTAGAAGTGAGCCACCTGGGCTCTATGGGCTGAGGATACAAGTGACAGAAGCAGAAGAAGGGCCCTGGAGCTTAGGAGAGAGAAAGGCAAGGGTAACACCTCGATGGGGGGAGGGGGGGGGAAGAAAAGGAGAGAGGAAGGGGAAAGGCACAGGTGTGTCTCCCTTAGAAAAGTCACAACTGGGAAAGAAAGCAGGCACGTGATTTTTATGTGCTGTGTTCTTTTTGACTGTTTCGGAATAGTCATTGGTTGGTTTTGAAACTTCTAGACCCGTTCTGTCCAAAATGGTAACCATGACCTGCCTATGACTATCTAAGTAGAAATAAATTAAAATTAAGTAAAATAAATAATTCAGTTCCCCAAACTTTTGCACTAGCCACATGTCAGGTACCCAATTGTATCACACAGGTCAGTGTAGGTAGAACATGTCCATCTTCACATAGAGTTCTTCTGGATAGTGCTGTTCTAGACCTTGTCTTTCACTCTATTCAAATGGTTCTAGCATTCATGGAGTCCTTGATGGTTTACCAAGTGTTTTCTCATCCCTGTTTTACTGAGTCCTCATTTTGTTAGTAGAAAGCCATTAGTCCAATTTTTTTATCTATGGCTAAGTAACAAATTCCCCCTAACACTTAGCAGCTTAAAATAACAAACATTTATTATCTCATATAATTTCTGAGGGTCAGAAATCTGGGAGCAGCTCAGCTGAGTGATCTGGCTCAGGCTCCAATCAAACTGGATGTTGGGGATGCAGTCATCTGAAGGTTTGACTGGGTCTGAAGGACCCACTTTCAATCTTATACCTGTGGCTGTTGAAACAAGTATTTAGTTTCTCACCATGTGGGACTTGGGCTTATCTCAGAACAGACAATGAGTTAGATAGATAGATAGATAAATAGATAGACATATAGATAGATTATCATCTTTTATAACCTAATCATAGAAGTGACAGACCAATCCCTTCTGGCTTTTTCTACTGTTATACAGACCCTGGTTGGGATATGGGAGACTAACAGGGTGTGATGTCAGGAGAAGGTAATCATTGAATTACCTGTTAGAATTCAGCTGATCGTGTTGCTGTTTAAGAAGCTCAGTATCCTGCCAAGCTCACACAGCTGGTAAATGTTAGAGGCAGAACTCTCACTCTACCCCTCTGATTTTAACTCCATTCTTCCGCAGCACTCTGCTTTCACCTGTCTGGGTACTACCTCAACCTCCTTAAACAATTTGGCTATGTTTGCAAAGCAGTGACATAGACTAATGTCAGATTGGTTTGGCCATAATTCCCTCTCACTCCTGAAGATCTCTTCCTAGTAATTTCTCTTATCCACTAATTAACACTCCTCTTCCCCCCCCCCTCCCGCCCCCCAACACACACTGTTCCTTGGCAACTGAAAGGACAACAGATCCAAATCCCAAATGTCATGCATGGACCAACAGTGGGCACTCCAGCTGAGTGCTGAATCCTCTGGTAATTATTGAAGTCAGGGTTTGGTTTACATTCATTGCAAATTCTAAGAAATTACTTCTGGGAGGTCCTTTCAAAGAAAACATGCTAGAAAGGCTTTGGACACTTGAGAGGAATGAAGAAAAATCGTTTAGTTGAACCAATAAAATTTCATATTCTTGTTTTCATCATTTTTACGTCTAAAAAAAAAGGGGCAGTTTGCAAAACTTAATCATTTTGTGTTTAGCAGTTTCTTTCTCACCATTAAGGGAAAGCACCAAGAGTCCTTCCATCTCGTTATCAAAGTCAGTCTCCATTCCTACTGGACAATAAGTTGAGGAGGTACATCATTTATTTTCCCCCCAAATAATTCCTAGTATATTTTTAAAAAAGGATTTCCTAGCTATGGGAGATGATGTCAGGTACAAGTTACCCAAATCCTAGCACAATCCAACTTAAATAAGATGCAAATATATGCTCTTCCATGAAGAGAAGCCTTGAGAGAGTTGATTTGATTTATTGAGAAGCCTCATCTGTCTTCCCTGGCTTAGGCCTCATCCTCAGAGAGCAAGAGGGTTGCAGCAGTCCCAGGCATGGCATCCTAACCTGACCACGCCCAGTGAAACACATGCTGTCTCTGGCAGATCTCTCTTAGGAGAAAGAAAGATTATTTCCGAGGCCTCCAGCAAACTTCCTCTCATATCTCACCCGCTACAATTGGTCTCCATGCTCAGGCCAAGGGGCACAGGACTACCACGGCAGGCTTAGAGAAAGGATGCTGGGGTCTATACAATCCTCATTTTCTAAGTGGGATCCTTTTAATTTCTATAACAGATGAGCTTTTAAGAACAAAAATGTGTACTTGGAGGAGATAGGTTCTTAGAAGTAAAAATAAATATGTGTCGATGAAGAGAATTTCCCATTTTGTCATATGAAAAAGAATAAATGAAAGGAAGAAAGGAGAATTGGTGAGATCAATGAACATGAGTCTGTCCAGACCAGCAAAGGGAAAAACAAAGTATAAATTTAAATGCTGATCATGAAATCCTGGGAGATAGTCCCTGTCAGAATTCATTGAGAATCATTGGTGTGTATTTTTCTGCTGTTCAGACTAAACAAGTTAAAAGCCAGGCAGCGATTTTGAATTGAAAAGAAATGTGTTTAAGAGCATGTATATCTACCTGCGAAAATATGTAAGCCCCACAAATGATGGATGTACAGTATTACATATATATTTCTAGACACAATCAGTGATGCTTTCACTCTGTGATTAAAGGACCTGCCTTTAAATGATTTTTTAAAATCCATACTCAGGGTAGCTGCTGGAAAAATAGAATCTTTCTGAGCCATCATTAGATAGTTTTTTTGTTCTCCTTTTAGGTTGCTTCTTAAACCACAACATTGCTGCAATAGCAGCCTTGGTTCATAAATACTCCTTGGAGTATTAGGAGCTAGCATATAACAAGAGTGCTGGCTGTGGACACGGCTAGCCTTGGGGTCAGTCCAAAAGGCGATTCAGTGTGACTTGTCTAATCTCCTAAACCTCAGTTCCTCATCTGTAACATGGTGGCAGGCTATTCATTGCTGCCATCTTACAGTATTTTATAAAAATTATATGAGATTTGCATATAAAGAAGTTGGAACCGAGTGTGGAGCATAATTGTAATCACATCGATGTTACTTATTGCTCTTGGTTCTACAAAGCCTCATAACTGAATTGGGAGTGGTAGAGTGAGAAACAGTGGGTACATCTGAGTAGAATAATGGCATTACCGTGGTTATATTCATTTTTTTACTGGTATCTCACAATTAGAGAGGAAGATTAAATATATATATATATATATTAGAGGCCCAGTGCACAAAATTCATGCAAGGGTGTGTGTGTGTGTGTCCCTCAGCCCAGTCTTCACCCTCTTCAATTTGGGACTGCTGGCTCCCAACTGCTTGCCTGCTTGCCTTCCTGATTGCCCCTAACCGCTTATGCCTAACAGCCTGATCACCCCCTAACCATTTCCCTCTCACCCCAACTGCTCTCCTCTGCAGGCTTGATTGTCCCCAACTTCCCTCCAATTCAGACTTGATCCCTCCCAACTGCCCTCCTCTGCTGGACATCTTGGGTGGCCATCTTGTGGCGGCCATCTTGTGTCCACATGGGGGCAGTCATCTTGTGTATTGGAGTGACGGTCAAATTGCACATTATTCTTTTATTAGACAGGATTGATTTCAAGGGGAAGAAAGAGGGAGAGAGAGATGGAAACATCAATGATGAGAAGAATCATTGATTGGCTGCCTCCTGCACACCCCACACTGGGGATTGAACCATGACCTCCTGGTTCGTAGGTCAACACTCAACCACTGAGCCACGCTGGCAGGGTAAGAGTCAGATTTTTTAAAGACCATTTTAGAGATGCACTTTTGTAGAGGAAAGTACTGCTTCTCAAATTCAGTAATAACCAAATTCATTAGATTTTATGTGGTGAAGATGAAACTCAAACCAGATTTACTGACTTCAAGTATAATGTTCTCTCCACCACCTCTGTTGAGAAAATATGTTTACATTTCTGCATGATTCACTGCTTACTGTTCAAAAAGGTAGACTTAGAGTCCTTCAATCACTGAGCTGGAAAAGCATCACAGAAATTATATTTCTCCAGCAAGATCTGTTCCCTAACCACTAGTGAATTTGTAGGGACAGAAACCAGCCTGTTTCACTATGTATTTATCCCTAAAATAAAAGTATACTTTCCCTTTGTTGTTGTTAACACTAGGTGATTTGCAATGCCTCCCAATATTTTCCCAACTGGCTATTGCATCTGGAATTCCACCATTAAGGGTTACCTTTTATCTTTAGGGTAGCTTTAGAAAATCCTTGTTCTGGTGAACATGGAAGGGATCAGGAACGTTAACATATTCACACCCACATTAACCTACTTACTCTTACCAGTTGACTAATTGTCTGCTCTAACGGCCTTCCTTCAAGATCCCAGAGGAGAGCTGTGCTTCAATGCAAAGGGTAAAATAATCCAAAAACTAGGGAAGTGGAAAGGAATGATGATTAGTATGTCAGCTTCAGGAAGTGTAGGCAGTAAGGGATGCAAGCCAAGGAGAAAGCAGTGTCAAGGAACGGAGAGCATAGCATGCTGGGAGTCAGTCACCTAACAGATGATTATGTAGTTACAGTGTGCAAGACTTTGCTATGGTTTTCCAAGGCTGCATCAAGTATCATAACCTTGATATCTTGATGCATTCAATACTGAGCCACTTCCAAAGTAAAAAAAAAAAAAGAATCACAGAAGGATTCACGCATTCCACAAATATTTATCAAGTACCAACAATATACTAAGTGAAATTAGAAGGGCTCAAAATTTAATGATATTTAGTGATTAAGAGATATTAACATGATTAACATGGCTTGCTCAGGTCAGGTGGCTCAGTTGGTTGGGAACTTCCTCCTATGTACCAAAGGTGGCATGAACTATTCCTGGTCAGAACACAGACCTAGGAAAGTTATGTTGCTCATAACGAAAATGTTCTCTCATCGGCCCTGAACAACACGGAAGACACTACACACACGACAGGTAGCTAGTCAGACTAAAGAACTGGAGTTAAATTTAATAATAGCCCTTTGTGGTTAGTGGCTACCTATGGTATTGGATCTGGCAGGTCTATAGTTTTTTTTTTTTTTTAAATATATTTTTATTGATTTTGTACAGAGAGGAAAGGAGAAAGATAGAGAGTTAGAAACATCGATGAGAGAGAGTCATCGATCAGCTGCCTCTTGCACACCCCCTACTGGGGATCTGCCCGCAACCAAGGTACATGCCCTTGACCGGAATCGAACCCGGGACCCTTCAGTCCCCAAGCCGACGCTCTATCCATTGAGCCAAACCGGTCCCGGCAGTCTATAGGTTTTATTAAATATTTTCTGCCCCTCTTATTTTGTTTCTGGAAGTAACTATGTTGATTAATTCCATCAACTATTATTTATAAAGTTCCTCTCATGTGCACTTTTCTTTTTTTTATATATAGGAATAATTAGATTTATCTATGATAACTCCAAAGACTAGGATAGCAAACCCAACTGACTTGCAGAGCAGTGTCTGGGGGGATTTATGTGTATCATTTACAGAACTTGTAATACATGGTCAGCTTCTAATCTCAACTACTGACATAAAAGGGTGAGCCTGTATGGTTGAAAGAGGGAAGCATGAGGAGTCTGTCCTCTGCTTGGACACCCTGGCCCTTCCAGCCAGTCTTTCTTTTGATGGCCTCTTCCTTCTTCTAGAACCTGGTACCTCGGGGCAGCCGCCTGGCTCTGTGGGGGCCTCTAAGTTTCTTCCCCAGAGCTCTCCATTCTTCTAGCCTCTCCTTGCTCTCCCCTTCCCCCTTCCAAATAAAAATGTACCTTGAATGATGTGTGATAACCTCCCTTGAACTCTTCCTAATTTATAGGCGAGAAAAGAGTGGGTAAGACAACTAATATTACCCATGTGCTTGCTAGACACGTCAGACGATGCTCAGCAAGAGGACTGCCTGCATGAATGCATGCTATGCCCCAGGCAAGTATGTGGCATGCAATATATAGTTTTTGAATGGGCAAACACACGAGTGCATCCTTACCTTGTGGAACAGGCAGTATTCCCTTACCACGGATGAGGAAACTGACCCTTAGATAAGTTATATGACTTCCGTAAGGCTAAGCACATACAGCACTCCAACACTTAATCTTTTATTCGCTTCGCTGTTTAATTTCTTGCCTCCCTTCCTGTGCCCTCCGGGGTTTGCGCTGTGCCTTTCAAAGACAGGGACCCGCTAAAATGACCGCTAGATTTACATCCACGGCTGCCCACAGCAGTGTGGGCAGCCGCTTGCAGTACTACCCCCAACCCAGCCACCCCCAGCAATCTTGGGATTTCAATGCCAACTTTCTGGGGATAGTGTCAACCAACTCACAGAAATGGCTCCCTGGAAATTTCACGCTGTTCAGGAGAGATTTTATTTTGGCATTTTAGCGACCTTCAAAAAAAAAAAAAAAATCCGCAACAGATTTTTTTTCCCCCCTGGGGTCTGGACCATTACGTAAAACGACGCATTCATTTATACATTAAACATCCACACTGCTTGCATGTATTGCTGACTATCCTAAGAGCAGACAACTGATCAGCGCATTGGCCCGTGTCACGCTCAGAAATTGGCTCCTCCTCCGCCTCTCCCCCCACTCCTCGGCACCGGCTCAGCTCCCGAGTCCGGTCTGCAAACCCAGGCTCTTTGGGAGAGGATTTGCACATTAAAACATGGCTCCGTGATTCTCCACGCCGAGACCCCCGGCTGCGCCAGAGCTCAGGAGCTGTTTCCAAGGACCGATCCCCTCCCGAAGTTGGAGGCTGCAAAGTACCAGGCGCCCCGGCCGGGCTGCAGAGGCTGCGGGCGCGTCCTCCCTGCGAACCCCGGGCGGGCAGGCGGCGGGTGGCGGCGGGCTCCCGCTGCAGAGGGGGCAGCGCATCACCTGCAGCTCCCGGTGTGGGGATCGCGGCCGAGGGGGCTGGAGGGACAGAGACCCGGAGAGGGGCGCGCAGCGGGGGCCCTGGGATCGCCAGTGCTGGGTGCGGGGATCGCCAGCGGCCGGAGGGAGACGGGGGCCCAGGCTGCCCGGGAGGCACGGCGGCGGCGGCAGGTGAGCAGCCTCCGCACAGCCAGCCTCCCAGCTCGCCGCCGCCGCCCGGGTCCCGGAGGCGGACTCCGCCCGCCAATCCCTCCCGCAGCCCCAGGGCCGGGCCGGGCGGGGCTCTGACGTCACCCCCCCCCCCCGCGCCTCCGAGGGGGCGGGCGCGGGGAGAGCCGGGATCCGCCGCCGCTCCCGCCGCAACTCTCAAAGTCGGCGGCTCGCCGCCCGGACAAGTCCGGACAAACTTGGCTTCGCCGCGGCCCCCTCTCCAGCCGACCCCCGTGCGTCGCCGCCCGCCGCGCTCTGGTCCCCAAGTTTCTCCCGGGACGGACGCCTCCGGAGGAGGAGATGCGGCCGCCGGGGTCCGGGCGGCGCGGGTGGGTGGCCCTCTGGCTGGGGACACGCTGAAGATCGGAGGGAAGAGGCGACGTGGGCACCTCGGACCCCAGGGCTTCTAACCACAAATCCACATTTCGTGGGGATTACCGAGCGGCCGAGGACTTGCAAGCGGAGCCCCCGAGGACCCGGCTGGACCGGTGAGTTCTTTGATGCATGCAAGCCTTCGGTGTTTAAGTTTCAAATTAAATTAAATTAAATTATTTGCGTGGGGGTATCTGGCTGTCGGCGAGTGCGGGGAGCGTGTGCACCCTGCGGGCTCTCCGCGCCCCGCGGCTCGCGGATGGGAAAGGCCGGTGCGCATCGGTTTGGGAATTGGTAAAACACACACACAGGCTGTTCAAGGAAACTTGAAAAGCTGCGCTGTCTGTGCGTTATTTGGAATGTAACTTCTTATGGACTCAGTGCCCGGGAGGGCGCCTCCGGGCCGCGCCATTCGCAGGGGCGCAGCGCCCCCTAGGCCGGGCGCCGGGCACCGCGCTCCCCGCCGGCCGCCGGCTCCGGGCCGCCAACTGGGCCCCGCTCCTGGGACCGGGGTGAGCCCCGCGCCCGCCGCCCCGGCCTCCATCGCCCGCCGCCCCGGCCCTTTCTGCCCGCAATGTACAAACCCTGGGTCTGGTGGACCGGATTCGGAGGCGGTGTTGGTTGGGGGAAAGCGTTTTTGTGTTTTTCGGGAATCGTCCCCCAACCCCCTGATCCACGAGAGCCTTTGGGGATAGGGTTTTAGGAGGAGCGACCGTGGGAAGGACAAACGTGGAGCTTGCACTACATCTCTCTTTCGGGCGAAGGTAAACCGATGGTTTGCAAAAAAGGCACCCCCGTTTCATTCATTCATCGGGGGCGGAAGGATCGGGGGGACCGTGGCAGCGCCGGCATCTGAAGTCTTCATCTCTGCGTTTCGGGGCGACCCCAGGGTAACTTCTTCCGGACAATCCGGTTTCTCAGAGACCGGAACGTGGGGGCTCCCGAGCAGCTGTGTTAGCCTGAGTGACCCTTTCATGGCTTCTCGAACGGTCATTTTCTCCAGGAATTCTTGTGTGCCTTTTAAACACACACACACACACACACACACACACACACACAATCCTGTGATTTTATGTTGCAGGATGGTGTCTTTTGACTTTTTTTACCCCACTCCCACCCCCACCCCAGCGGTTGGTGTATCTGGGTGATTGTGTTTGGCTGAGCTCGAATCGGGCGAAGGGCGCAAACCGGTTGAGCTTGGGGATCCGGTCACCCACTTTCGAGGTGTTCCGTGCCTGGAACCGAGCCCTTGGCGCTTCCATCGTGGCCGCGGCCCGGGGTCTGGGTGATGGGACCTGCCGGGTGCGATCCCGTGTGCGCGCTCCACCAGGCGCAGGGCACACTCCACTGTCTCCTTACTGCCACGTTCCCATCCGCGCCGCACTCTGCAGGCGTTTTCCTTCCCGGCCAGCCTCTGCCAGCCCCCCCCCCCCGCCCCATCCCCTCCGGATGGTTAAAGGCAGGCTGCGTGAACGTGGGAACGGAGGGGATGGGAAACCTCTCCTGGAATCTAGACGCCCCTCGCCCCCGTCAGCCTCGCGTGCGCCCCGCAGTCCCCGCCACAGGTTCCGGGGAAGTCAGATCGTTGTCCTCAGAGAGTTAACATGTTCTTCGCGCCCCAGAAACTTTCCGAGGTCACGCCCGGCCTCTCCTCTCCGCGGGGCGGTATCCCAGCGCCCGGAGCAGCGCCGGCTCCGGCGGCGCCTCCGGCTCCTGCGCGGGGCCGGCGCCTGGCGCTCTGCGGGCGCGGAGGGCCGGCGGCCGGGCTGCGCCCCGGCGAGGCGCAGGGGGGTGTCCGGGCTCCCGGGGCATGGCGGGGGGGGGGGCGGTCCAGGCTCCCCTCTCTCCCCAGGGAACGTGTAATTTCTAGTAAGAATGGGCTTTCGGGGTGCAGCTTGCCGGCTGGGGAGGCGCACGAGGCGGCAGGACCGCCTTTTGTCCCGCCGGCGGGGGAGGGAGTCGGGGGTGTCGGTCCGGGACGGCGGGTTCTGGGGGCGCCTCACCTGGGCTGGGGAAGGTTCGGGGTCTCGCTAGCTCCGTGCAGAGGTCGCGGAGCGAGCGCTTTCCCGTCCCCGGACCCTCCCTCGCTGTCCATCGGAGGAGGAAGTCATTCCGACCCGACCGCATTCCTTCCAGACCTCTCGGAGGATGTGGTACCCCCTCCCCCTAAGCTCCGGCAGACCCGGAACCCAGGCATTCAGATGCAGATGGAGCCATTCCCTGAGGTTCTGGAGGCGCTACCAGGAGGCGTGGGAAGCTTTTCCATTGGCCTGAGCTGACTTTTTTTTTTTTTTTTTTTAACTAGCCCCTTTCCTAGCAAGAAGCATTCATTCCAGATTCATTCTCCGTGCAAATCGGTGCTGGCCTTACCCACCTCGGCCCCAGAGCCAGCCCCTCCCTGCCCCTGGGAGCGCCGCCAGGTCGCCCCCGCTGCTCGCTCCCCCCGCCCAGCGCTCGGACCCGGGACCCGCGGGCTGCGTGCCGCCGCCGCCGCGGCCGGGAAAGTCTCGGCGAGTTTCCAGCCGCGGAAACGAGCGCCGGCGCGGGCGGGCGTGGCCGCGGGCGGAGGGATCTGCGCCGCCGCCGGGCGGGCGGGGTGGGAGCGCGGCGCCGGGGCGGGTGCGAGCGGCGATCGGGGCCACCTGGCCGGCCAGCCATGCGGACCTGCGCGCCCCCGGAGCCCCCGGGCCGCCCGGATCCCCGCTGCTCCGGGGCGCGCTGAGGCCAGGAGGTGCGGCCCCTTCTCCCTCCCGAAAGCGCCGCCGCCGCCGCCACCGGCGCCGCCACCGGAGCCAACTTTGCTGTAAGTTTGATCGGAGCGAAGTGGGAGCCCAGGGCGGCGGGCGGTGGGTGCCGGTGGGGTGGGGGGCGTGCCGCCTGCCGCGCGGGGTGGCCCGCGGGGGGATCGGGGGGTGCCAGCCCCCCCGATCGCCCGGCTGCGGACCCCGCTCCCGCCCCGCGAGCCCCGGAAAGGGGATGAAAGAAAGGGCTCGGCTGGCCGGCGGCGCCTGCCCGCCCGCCGCAAAGTTCAGAGCCGGCCCTGGAGGGGCGGGGCGGGCCCGGGGGGACGCCGATCGGCGACTGGAACGGAATGGGAATGAGCGAGCGGGGCGCCGCGGAGAGCCGGCCCCGGCCGGAGCCATTGCTGGGAACCAGCGCCGCCGCGGCGCGGGGCTCCCTGGCTCCGGCGCGCTCCCCGCGCCTCCCCGGTAACCCTCGGGCCCGCGGGGGGCTTCAGCGATCGATCTCGGCTGGGTCCGTCCCTCCAGTTTGTGCACTGGCTCTCACGGCGGAGGGGGAGATGGAGAGGAGAGAGGCCGGTCGCCAAGAGGTGGCATCTTTGCAATGGAGTCGCGGAGTTCGGCCAGATGTTGTGCGCCCCGAAGGGGTGCCTACCCTGAGCTTTCTGTGCTAACCCGTGGCATGGATAGGCGCGATTGATAGATACATTTATAGGCGCGATTGATAGATACATTTATAAGCACGATTGATAGATACATTTCGGGCTAACCCTTTGCACAGTGTGCTGGTGATCAGTGTGTTTCTTTTCCTGAAAAAGAGAGAGGCTTTTAGAGAAAGATTCTGGTTCTTTCATGATCTTTTTTCTTTCCTTCTCCAAGGGCCTTCTGGGAAGCTCGCTTGCTGTTGTCTGTAAGATTGTTTTGTTCCCACTGATGTGAACCGCGGGGCTTTGGAAACAAGGACGCGATTGTATGTATTAGGAAAGTAAACTCATAAATATTTTCTGTGCAGTTAAAGGGCTTTTTTCCCCCCCGTGCTTCCGAACTATGGTTTCATTAAGTGGTTTTGTTAAGCAACTCTCTGGTGCCTGATAGAGTAGATTTTTTTTTTTTTTGAACTGGATAATTACAGTGACTATTACAATCGGAAAAAACAATGTAAAAGGCAAGTTATCTGTTATGTATTTATCTTTACAAAAGCAGATTTTTAAGTCTTTTATATATTCAGAGGTCGGTTTCAGTAGTTTAAGGAGATATCTGCACGTGTTAAATGGAGCGTGGTGGTGGTTTTGCAGAGTATTCCTGGAGTTGCGGGGGTTACTCAGTACATCTAGTTAGTGAAGTCACTCATGAACATGCGTTTCTCCAGTGATACAGGTTAGTTCTCACACTTAGCTTTGGTCTTTGTGTTTTAGAGGGACCAGCTCTGGTTCCACAATTACTCCTCTTTCTTTTCATCTTTAAGATGGATGTAAAAATACTTAAAACGTTAGATAACTTTAAAAACAGTTGACATAACTCTTAAGTTATGCTAAATATGGCATTGAACAAGTTCAATCCAAGGTTTGATTTGAAGCAAGTGTGCATTTGAGTACCCACGCCTGGCCGAAATGAACATCTCAAAGGAGCCAGATTCTTTGTCACCCTGAGAAGAAGTGAGGCTGTTAGAGGACTTCATAAAACCAGTCAGGTCAACTGCAGATTCATTTGCGTCTTTTAATTAATCACTACAGCCATCCCAGTAGGTTCTTACCATGTCGATAGGTCATTTAAATCCATATTTTGGACAGGTGCCAAAAGAGGAATCCAAAAGTTCTGTGCAGACTAACAGTTTTCATTCCTTTGATCCCCTGCCTTAGATTTAGCTCTTGAGCCACCAGCAGTCACTTCTCTGAATGTCAAAGGTGAAAGGGACCTTACAGATCAGATGTTTTCACTCCCTTGTCATGAAGTCTACCACAACCTGTTTCACCCAGGCTTGGCAGGTGTTACACAGAGGCAACAGGTTGAATCAAATTAGTTCATTATTGTTGCATTCGGTGTTGTCTCCGTGGCCTAGACCTGCCTGAATAGCTGGAAGCCATCAGGCTAGGTGTGTGTTTAATCTTTATGAGAGGGAAATTGCGGTAGGTAAGCTCTCTTTTGACCAAATTATATAGATGATGAAGCCAAGCTGTAGTATCTTTCTCTCGGACTTAATTGTTCAATTTGCAAGTGTCAGTGTATCCTTAGGCACTGGACAGGAGTTTCTGAAATGAGTTGATGCAGGGAACTCATTTAATGAAGGTCAGAAAGGTGCCATTTTTTTTCTTCTCATATTTGAGAGGAGCCTTTTATGTCAAACATGTATTTGATCAGATGAAGACTCTGGGTATTTCACATTTTAAACTTAAAAAAAATTCTATCTTTTTTTAAGTGCAAGATTTAAGTGTATTGCCAAAATTCTTCCTTAATTGTATAGTTTATTATAATAAGTGTGTTCTACAAACCTTTTAGGAAAATCAGTCATTTTTAAATCCTTATCCTTCGTGGATTATTCAAGTATGGTGCCTCATAATAAGCTGGGCAGTGTAGACACTGATCTAGCATCACCTCTAGCCCAGTGGTCGGCATATTCAGTCAAAGAGCCAAATATCAACAGTACAACAATTGAAATTTCTTTTGAGAGCCCAAATTTTCTAAACTTAATTTTAAACTTCTTCTAAAGCCACTTCTTCACAATAGACTCTCCCAGGCCGTGGTATTTTGTGGAAGAGCCACACTCAAGGGGCCAGAGAGCCCCAGTTTGCCAACCAGGGTTCTAGCCAACTGGGAAGCTTTGTGAGGTGGGTGGCGACCTCTTTCTGAGCTGTTGGAAATGAGAGCTATCTGCAGTCTGCAGTGTTGTTATTGGCCTGGTGGTTGCACCTGGATTTCCTGTTAATTTTGGAGCAATGGATGTATTGTTATTATCCCTTGTTATCCCTCCTCCCCTCCCCTCTGCATCCCTCCCCTTTCCTCTTCAGTGCTGTCTGCCATTCTTCATCCTCAATCCTCATCCATCTGTTCATTCACGAACCCATCAAGGGTGGCTCTCCTCTGTGCCACACGTGGATTGGGCCAGACCTGGGCATGGTGTGAACAAAGAATGAGTTCTGCCTTCAGGGAGCTTACAGTCCAGGCAGGAGGGGAGATGAGGAGTTAATGCCCAATGGGAGGAGAGCGATGCCTCAGGGTGAGGGCAGTTCATCCTGACAGCTTAGTGAGCTGGGGTGTGGGGATATTAGGATGCTCTGAGAGAAGGTGAATCTGATTTTGGGAGCGCAAATGACATGCTGTAAAGCAAGTCTTAGAAATGTTAATTACTTGTCAAGTCTTACTTGGGGATTAGGGATTAGTTGCGATTTGATTGTGGTGTGATAAGTGGTGAGAAGGGAGACCGGGGACTTAAGCATGCCACAGTTATCTTTAGGAAAAGGGTTGGTGGGATCATCACTGCTTCTTTAATTCTCTTTTCACTTGATGACGAATTGTCTTTTTCCGTTGTGTAGGTCCATGAGTAGGGTTCAAAAAGACAGGGAGGATCATGTTATGGGCAGTTGAGAAAAGAAGGAAATAAAGAAAAAAGGTGGAAACAACTAAATTGTATGCGAGGAGTGAAGGGCCGGAGAAAATAAAGTGACAGTGTTTCATGATCTTTTAGAAGGTATGAGGTGGAGATGTTACAGGTTAGATCCCTCACCAGTAGACAGTTTCCTCAGTTCAGGACAACTGGGTTGTTTCAAGCTGTAGGACAACCATGTCAAACTCAAAGGCTAACACGGGCCAGATAAACAAAGTGAAGTGTGTGTGGGCCACAAACAAAGCTTCCATTTTCATAAACACGTAGGTTTATTTCCACAGAGACACTCTGAATACCAAGGGCTGAAATAAGCGAGTCATCGTTAACATAAAATAGCAGAACATTTTAATAAAAATTAATATTCTTTTGAACATCAACTTATCAGAACTGAATAACTGCACAAATTAATAAGGGTAACGCTATTAATAAACCTATTTCTCTTGCTCTCCGAAAGCGAAATATTTCCCGTTGAGCACACCAAACAAGTCTGTCCAAGACTAACGACGTGGCCATCGGCTGCTACAATATTCGCTGCTGGTATTAGTGGAGAGAAATGGATGCAACACGATTATAGTAACCAGTCATTATCGAACGATGTATTATAGTTGGTTACTAATAATTATGTATAACAGGATATTGTTTGTGAAAATTAAGTTACGAAATTTTTATTAAAACGTTGCTTATATATCGTTATATTGGCCGAAAAAATATTCCCTGTGGGCCTCATGCGGCCCTAGGACACAGAGTTTGACATACTTGCTGTAGGATATACTCTTTTGGTGTGAAATTGGAAGTACCAGTAAGCTTGCGGGGTTAAATTAGTGGAGTAGGCAGTGGTCGGATTACCAGAGGTCTTTAATGTAAGGCTGAAAGGAATATTCTTAACAGCAGGCTAAAGGGAAACTGTTTATGAACTGGGGGCTGATATTACAAAGACGCTTGAATGGGATTAGCTTGATTGCAGTGTATAGGCTCAATAGGGTGGGGAAGGCAGGAGAACCGAAAGGCTGTGCAGGTGCTGTGTGGAGCACACACACACATGAACTAGGTGACAACATGCGGAATGGAAAGGGAACAGCTTTGAGAAAATGAGAAAGAAAAAACAGTCTAGATAACTTGGTAGACCTGGAGGTTTGGAAGTGAAGAATGAAAGATCATAGACATCCTGGATTTTCAGATATAGAGCATTTGTGGGTGCATTTACAGAGGGGTATGTGTAAAAGGTTATGTATCTGTGAGGGGAGGGGAGGAGGCTGTAAAGATTTTAGTCCAATCTCTAGTTTTTCAAATAAATAAAGGCATCCAAGGATTAAGGAATTTCCTTCAGTTCACAGAGCTGATTAGTGACAAAGTTGGGACTGAATGATAGGTCTATGTCTCCAGTTACTTCTTTTTTATTTAAATTACTATTTTTTCCTGAAAAGCTTTATTGTTTCATTCGGTCCAATGCATGGGTGAGGGAGGTTATAAGAATGGCTAGTAGTTTGGGGAGAGGCTCAGGCAAAAGCCAGACCCCAGGGGACGCAGAAGGGCCCCCAAGGCCTCTGAGCTCCAGAGGTTCCTGGTGGTGCTGGAGGGGAGCCTCCGGGAGAGACTCGCCCAGCCCAGCCTGGGCCGCAGCCTGCGGGTGAGGCAGGTGGGGCCCATCTCCTGGGTGAGTTTCACCTCCTCACCCGGAAGTGGTTCTGCAGGAAGTCACAGAGACAAGGGTGACTGCCCTCTCTATTTTATTTCTTAAATTGAAAACTTGGGTGATGAGGGAAGAGGTGAAACTTCTCCCTAACAGGAAAATAAAGTGGAATCCCTGCTCCAGACACACCTCATTTTATTGCTTTTCAGATACTGTTTTGTACAAGTTGAAGGTTTGTGGCAACCCTGGTCAAGCAAGTCTGTGGGTACCATTTCTCTAATAGCGCTTGCTCGCTTCTTATTGCTGTGAAACACTTTGGTAATTCTCACAGTATTTCAGCTTTTCGTTGTTCTATTGGTTATGGTGGTCTGTGATCAGTGACCTCTGATGTTAATAAATTCTTGGGGTTACCACAGACTTCACTCATACACGACCGAGGACTAATCTGTAAATATGTGTGTTCTGGCTGCTCCACTGACCTGGCCTTTCCCTCCTCTCTCCCCCTCTCCTGGGGTCTCCCTGTCCCCTGAGACACAACAGTATTGAAATTAGTTGTTCAAGTAGAGGAAGGGGTGCATGTCTCTCACTTTAAATCAAAACTAGAAATTGACTGTAACGAGGAAGACATATAAAAGCCGAGTTAGAACAACAGGTAGCTCCAAACGGCCAAGTTGTGAATTCGAAGGAAAAGTTTTTGAAATGACAAGTGCTACCCCAGTGAACACAGGAATAATAAGAAAGCAAAACAGCCTTATTGCTGATACCGAGAAAGTGTTAATGGCCTGAATAGAAATCCAAACAGCCACAGTATTCCCTTAAGCCAGCGGTTGGCAACTCATTAGTCAACAGAGCCAAATATCAACAGTACAATGATTGACATTTCTTTTGAGAGCCACATTTTTTAAACTTAAGCTTCTTCTAACACCACTTCTTCAAAATAGACTTGCCCAGGCCGTGGTATTTTGTGGAAGAGCCACACTCAAGGGGCCAAAGAGCCGCCTGTGGCTGGAGGGCCCCAGTTTGCCGACCACGTCCTTAAGCCAAAGCCCAATCCAGAGCACAGTCTCAACAATCTTGACTGAGGGATGAGGGAGTTGCAGAAGAAAAGCTTGAAGCTAGCAGAAGTTGGTTCATGGGGTTTAAGGAAACAAGCCATCTCCAGAGCATGAGAGTGCAAGCTGAAACCTGAAGTGCTCATGCAGAAGTTGCGGCAAGTTATCCAGAAGATCTAGTTAATATAATGAGTCAAGGTGGCCTCACTAGACAGTAGATTTTTCAACGCAGACAGAGCAGCCTTATATTGGAAGATGCCATCTAGCACTTCATAGCTTGAGAAGAGAGTAATGCTGGCTTCAAAGTTCCAAAGGACAGGCTGACGCCCTCGTTGGGGGCTAATGCAGCTGGTGACCAAGTTGAAGGCAGTGCTCATTTATCATTCTGAAAGTGATAGGGCCCTGAGGAATTACGCTGAATCTGCTCTGCCCGTGCTCTCTAAGTGGAACAACAAAGCCTGGATGGCAGCACCTGTGCTTATAATATGATTTACTGAACACGTGGAAAGGCAAAAGTAGGTTTACAGTTGTGAGTATGCAAAAAACAGTTTAATTCTTATATTATTATTATTTATAATGCCAGAATTTACAGAATTGGTATTTATAATGCCAGAATTTACAGAATCGGGAAAAGTGTGCCCTTGATTCTCCATATGTTATAGATTGCCTCTGTGTTCTGGGCAGCCTGTGACAATACAGAAGGCACAAGGGTGCTAGGGATTAGAGATGAATAGTGTCAAATGTGACCCCAGGTCCAGGAGGTGAGCACTGGGGAAAGGTCATTTGAGTTGGCCTTGGCTTGTGGTGCCGGAAGGACCTTTCTGTTGCTGGGTGGACCTGCAATCCCATGGGACAGGTGAGGGCGGAAGTCAGCTCTTTAGAGGGGAGCGAGTTCTAGGGAAGTCAAGGTAGCACAGGAAACTACTTCTTTTTGGAACTCTTTGCCAGTAAAAGAGAGAGATAGAGTGTTGTTTTGAATGAAGTTTATGGTTAAGTAGGGATGAACCTGCATTTGTAGACTCTGCAAAGAGTCATTGGAGCACCATGTTTGAGTGGGAGAGGATTTAGGGAAGAGCCTCAGATGAGGCAGAATTTTAGGGCAACAAGGGTGTCTTTATTTATAGCTGAAGGCAGGTTTGGCGGGGGGGAGAGGGGGGTGTCCCCATCTCAGATGTGGGAAGAAGAGAAAATAGGGGAAGAGGATTTTGTAAGGAGAGGAAGAGGAGGGATCTTCTACCTGGTCACTTTCATTTTCTTATTGTATACTAGAGGCCTGGTGCACAAAATTTGTGCATTGAGTGGGAGGGAGGTCCTCAGCCCAGCCTGCACCCTCTTGCAGTCTGGGAACCCTTGGGGGATGTCCAGCTGAAGATTTAGGCTCCCTTGTGGGCCTAAGCTATCAGTCCGACATCCTTAGCGCTGCTGTGGAGGCGAGAGAGGCTCCAGCCACCACTGCTTCGCTCACCAGCCGTGAGCCCAGCTCAGGGCTTCTGGCTGAGCAGTGCTCCCCCTGTGGTAGTACAATGACCACCAGGGGGCAGCTCCTGTGTTGAGTGTCTACCCTCTGGTGGTCAGTGCGTGTCATAGCAACCGGTTGTTCTGCCGTTCAGTCTATTTGCATAATAGCCCTTTATTATATAGGATTGAACGTTAACATTCCTCACCCATTATTCAGTGAGATACCTGGATGTGTACCAGAAATACACAGGGACCTTGTCATTTGACCTGTACTAAAACCTTATTAATTCAGGCTTGGCAGAATCGGCCAGTGTTCATTACTGCTTACCCTGCCAAAACATCATTTGAATGATTTCTGTTTGCAGAGAAAAATACATCCAGCGAGATCATCTTCAATCACAAGAGGTACACA
Organism: Pipistrellus hanaki; assembly: GCF_964339955.1. Classification (NCBI taxonomy): domain Eukaryota; kingdom Metazoa; phylum Chordata; class Mammalia; order Chiroptera; family Vespertilionidae; genus Pipistrellus; species Pipistrellus hanaki. The sequence goes on along the minus strand of NC_140505.1, from coordinate 7,969,087 downwards.
GTCTGTCTGCCTCTGTGGGCAGAGCTTGCCTTGGAGTGTGGATGTGGAGAAGGTGTTGGAGGATGAGCGGGAGATGGTGGTCGTGACAGTGAGAAAAGAGAGAGAAGGGGGCAGCTCAGGGCCGCCTGGTCCCGCCAGAAACACACACCCAGCCCTTGGTTGCCTTTCTCGTGTCTCAGGTCACAGCAGCACGGAAAAGCCAGAAATAGTCATCTTCGAAATGCTCACAGACATGTTTTATGGGCTCCTGCAGCCGGTAAATTACATGGTACATTTTACAGGGAGGCTATTTAAAAAGCGAGGAAGTCTGTTTAACTTTTTCTGCAGGGCGAGAAAACTTAAAAAAAAATTATTTGGGATTAGTTAAATCATGCAAATGCTGACATCCACTTTCTGAGAGAGTGGTAACGTGCTGAGGAGAGAGGCTGGTAGTTTTTCCCTGTCAGCATCAGTAGTTTAAGGACTGTTTTCGGTTAACTTGGAATCGGTTGTTGATTATCTGAAGGCAATATGGGAATTAAGTTATTGCTAGAATAATCAGACTTATGGCAGCAACAATAAAAACTTAACAACGCACAGAGTTACCAGAAGTAGTTAAATATACACTGAGCCTGAGGCTGCTGTTCAATGCTGGGTTCATAGCTGGGCCCCCACCCAGTTTTATTGAAAAATGTATTAAGATTGCTTAAAAAGATTTAGTATGCGCCCAGACAGTAAAGATCTACCCATTAATTTTTTTCAGTGTGAGAACGAAAGCTTTTAAGAGTCCTGCCTATGACTATTATAATGTAATTAGAAAATGCAGATTTTCTCCCCTGATATAAATGTTATCTGGAAGCTGTGAATTAATTATAGCTGAGTAACAAATAGGCTTTCTTAGGGAGAGGCAAAGCTTTTATTTGACTCCTCTATTAAGTGACTTTAGAGAGCATAAAACATTTATTTAATATACAATATTTTAAAAAAGGAGTCTATTTGAAAATGCAGTGATCGTCCTTTTGTTTCTATTTGAAAATGCAGTGATCGTCCTTGCAATGTAGACATCTTTAAAAAATACTCTAAAAATGTGACGCCATTGAAACCGAACGTGAAGCTCTAACTTTGAGTGGTCCGTTACCTTCTAGCTGCGTCCCTGGCCTGGGTAGGGATGGGAGCTGCAGGAGACACGAGGAGGAACACGGGGTTCTCGGATGTTGTTGCGTGTTTTTATCATACGTGCAACAGAAGAGTTTAGCATTGCTCCCTTATTGCATCGAGAGCTAGAATGACTAAATAATGCATATACGACACCGAGTAGAACCTGCGTGTGGATAACCCTGTGTGCCACGCAATGCCCGGGTTCCCAGCACAGGAAACTCTTCTGAATCTGCAGTTTTCCACCTAAACATGCAGCCAGGTCCTCAGCGCGGGGCTGGGTTCTGATCTGGGAAGACGGTGCAGTCACAGGAATTGATTGGAACTCTTCACAATGAAGCTCTCCCTCATGAAGACATAGGAGCATATTAATAGCTGAGCTCTACCAGAAAAAAAAAATTGTTTTTCCCTTCTTTTTGCATTTTCAGGGATCCTGTACTAAAGACAGGTAAGCTTTGGACCCGAGGCCCTTTTCCCTGAAGTCTGCCCTGGGTGAACATTGGAAGCAACCCCAAAGGACTGAGTTCCAGTAGCTGGTCCCCTTCTCAATATCCAAGGGTAGCCTTGGGCTAAAAGGGGTTTTTGAATTTAATTTTCATGAGCATGCGCTCTAGGTGATAATGTACTGTTTAGGCATTTTAGATGACATGGTATTGGTATCTTCATTCCCTTCAGCTTAATTGTTTGTTATGCATAGCGTAGCAGCTATAGTTGGTCATTTTATAGTGAAACCTGAGTTCACCGTTCTTGGTTATATTACTGCAAGGTTAACAATAGCTCCTAAAAAATGGCCTTTTTTTTTTTTTTTTTTTTCTCTCTGATCTAAAGAACTACCCTTAGTCACTTATTCTCATTGCCCTGGCATTCGGTTAGCCAGCTTTGCTCAGAACATTCAGAGTCTTTAAAGGTCCCGGTTAATAACGAGGCACGGTCAGTTGCTTCCAGCTGTGCTGGGTCCCGCGAGAAGGGTGGTGGGTGAGCTGAGAGAGGTGACCGAGGTGTTTGGGAGTCCCGATGTGGGAAGGAAGGGGGTGCTGGCAGAGCTGTGGCTGGAGTGAGTGACTGAAATGCATGGCCATAGAACAGCTGTAGGAACTTGACATGTTGGGTGTTTCCCTAGTGACCTGTAGGGGCAAGGGGAGGGCATTGGGGGGTGTAAAGAGGGTATCCAGGACCTCTCAGTGGTGGTGGTGGTGGTGGTGGGGAATAGCAGCAGGGCATGAACCGTATGGGTCCTTCATATCCAGGTTCTAAGGTCAGGCTTCAGATGTTCAGGAAGACTGATCTCCTTATGTCTCCATCCCACCCCCATTTCTTGCTTCTCCTTCCTCAGCTGCTCTGTCTCCTTCGCTGGTTCTTCTCCTTTGCTGTCCTCTAAATCTTGGGGAGCAACAGGAGTTGCTTTTTTCTCTATCTGGGTGGCTGTCTATTGGTGATCTCCGTTTTGTGGTTTTTGATACCATCTTCTATATTCTGATCATTCTCACATTGATGTCTCCAGGCTGGCCCCTGCCACACAGCTAACCACCCGTTTAATATTTACAGCAGGCTTTTCCACCTTGACTCATCCAAAGTGGAATTCCTCATCTTCATCTTACTCCCTTCAACTTTATTTTACCCCCATTCTTCCCTCTTTTAGTACCTGACAGTTTTCTTAATCAGCACACCATACTTGGAATCTTCTCCAATCTTTCTTTCTTTCTTTCTTTCTTTCTTTCTTTCTTTCTTTCTTTCTTTCTTTCTTTCTTTCTTTCTTTCTTTCTTTCTTTCTTTCCTTCCTTCCTTCCTTCCTTCCTTCCTTCCTTCCTTCCTTCCTCCTTTCCTTTTCTTTCTTCCTTCCTTCCTTCCTTCCTTCCTTCCTTCCTTCCTTCCTTCCTTCCTTCCTTCCTTCCTTCCTTCCTTCCTTCCTTCCTTCCTTCCTTCCTTCCTTTCTTTCTTTCTTTCTTTCTTTCCTCCCTTCCTTTCTCTCCTCCCCTTCCCTCCCTTCCCCTCCCCTCCCCTCCCCTCTCCTCCCCTCTGCCTCCAGTTCTTCAGCAAATTATGAAATAGATCCACAGTTTGACCACTTCTCCCCATCTGCCTCCACCGTCACCACGTTTGGGCTAAGCCACTGTGGTCGCTCACCTCGAACTGGCCTCCCTCCAGCTTTGCCCTGGCCACCCTGCATTCTGTTCCCAACACAGGCGCCAGAGCCACCCTTTTCACTTTAGGTAGGGCATGCCACTACTCCCTGTTCAAAATCCTCAAGTAAAGTTCAAAGTCCTAAAAGTCACCTTTCCTCCTGATCTGAAGGAATGATTGAGTAAACATACAAGTGAGAGAGGCTAGGCGAATCTCCCCAGTAGAAGAAGCCTATCTAATAAAAGAGGGAATATGTTAATTGACCCTCACACCATCGCAAAGATGGAGGCACCCACAGCCAATAAGGAGGGAATATGCTAATTGCCACATCTTCAAAGATGGTGGTACCCAGTCCCCTTAACCCTCCAACCTCCCAGGGCTGGCCCAAGGTGCAGGCAAACCCCAGATGGCGGCTGCCCAGCCACCCAGGGCCTCCTGAGGCTTAGGTAACCAGGGCTGGCTGAGGCTTGTGCTGCCGGCAGTGGCAGCAGCAGAGGTGTTGAGGGCTCCTGGACTGTGAGAGGGGCAGGCCGGGCAGAGGGACCCCCCCCCTCCCCTCCAGTGCATGAATTTTCATGCCCAGGCCTCTAGTTCTAAATAATTGATGAAGCATAACTCTCTTCCCTTAAGTGTTGGCTGAACATAATGACTTAAGAGTAACTTCATCACGGAGAAACCTGACAAGCACTACTTAAGTAACTCAGCAAGATCAGCATCAACGTGGAGAAGTTATGGTGATGGGATGTGATTAATATGACACTTCACCCCCTCCCCCAGACACACAGCCCCAGTTACTCATGGGAAGAACATCAGGCAAATTCCACCCGAGGGACATTCTACAGAATATATGACCCGTACTTCTCAAAACTGTCCAGGTCATTAAAAATAAGGGAAATCTGCCGAAACCGGTTTGGCTCAATGGATAGAGCGTCGGCTTGGGGACTGAAAGGTCCCGGGTTCGATTCCGGTCAAGGGCATGTACCTTGGTTGGGGGCACATCCCCAGTAGGGGGTGTGCAAGAGGCAGCTGATCAATAACTCTCTCTCATCCATGTTTCTAACTCTATCTCTCTCCCTTCCTCTGTAAAAAAATCAATAAAATATCTTTAAAAAAAAATAAAAAAAGGGAAATCTGAGAAACTGAGTCCAGAGGCGTTAAAGATATGACGACCCAGTGTAGTGTGGTGGGCTTGGGTTGGGATCCTGGGACAGAAAGAGGGCCTTAGAATTTAAATAGTTGATAACAGTGTATCACATTCGCTCATTGGTTGTGGCAAAGGTACCATAATAACGTGAGATGTTACCAATAGGGGAAACTGGCCTTCCTAACTTCTCTGTAAATCTGAAACTTGTCTAAAATTGATGGATTATATAAAAAATGGTCCCCTTCCTGTCCTCCCCTCCCCCATGTGCTCTAGCCACAGGGTCTCTGTTGTTTCTCTAACTAGGCTTCTCTCCTGAAGCATGTTCTGAGCCCAGTATATATCTGAAGACACTTTTAGTCGGTGGGGAAGAGATGCTGCAGGCTGGTCGTGGGTGGAGACCAGGAATAATACTAACATCCTATAATGCATGGGGCAGCCCTCTAAACCTGACTCACCTCCCAAAATCCAAAATGTCCATAGTGCTGAGGCCGAGAAACCCTGGATCTTCTGAATTTAGGGTTCTCTCTTTTCCTTCCGGTTACTGACCAGTGTTTCTTGCCCCGCTTTATTTATTTTTCTCCTTAGCACTTAATAGCCAGCATCCGATATGCGATATGCATGGTTTTCTCGTTTGTCTCCAGGAAATGTACCACCATGGGGGTTTATTGGTAGGTTGTTCGGTTCACTTTTATAACCCCAGCATCTACAACCGTTCCCAGCACATAGTAGATGCTCATTTAACCAGTTAACTGCCGTAGCATTGGAACTTTTTAAGTTAAATTTAAAATATTGTGACAGTTAATTGGTTAAATATTTGTTGATTGAATCAAATAATTGATGAAGGGAGTGAATGAATGATAGAAAACATATGCTTATGCCAAAAAATTCGAATAGGAAAGTGAAAATGTGAACATTTCTCCAGCCGCCGAGTCTCCAAAAGTTACCACAGTTAACAATTTATTTTTTAATTTGTGCCCCGAATGTTTCAGTTCAGTTTTAAGCACATTCATGTACTCTGCACACAATTTATCTCCCACCCATTTTTTTTTTTTTTTCAAACATACATGGGATCAGTTTAAATTTTCCAGTTAATATATCTGGACATCTTTACATATCGACATATACTAGTGGAGTGCGTTCTTACTCCTTTTAATGCATAATATTTTATAGATAGAATTAAGCAAAAATATTTCAGTTGCTTGCAATAGAATCCTGGTATAATATTCTGTTGTAAAGTGGGTAACAGTAATTATATATTTCCTAAAACAAAGAAATGCTTATTTAACATCATCTCTCTGAGTGTTCTTTAAAGCATTTTGTGTACATGTTTATTTCCTCCTCGTTTGTAAATACCTCAGGATGGGACTCTCTGCACGGTCTGTTCCATAGCAGGCTGGCAGTACCTGGGGGCGGGATGGAATTAAGTTTTCACTTGTTTTGATAAAATTACTGGATCATTACAAAATATTAAAGTTTCCCTGGGTTGTAGACACGATGACTAAATTAAGAATAAATAGTTCTGGGAGGAGATTGCTTTGTTATTTTGTTTAAATGAGAATTTCTCTCTTAGAGGCCAGGAATCTAATTTCCCTCCTTCCCTTGCGGAGCTGAGGGTATGATGATATCTGAAGAACAGGTTAGGGTGCCCAACTTGAACGAGATTCAGTATCAATTACGCTTCTAATTGCTTTCAGCATATCTGGCCTTTTCCTTTTCCCCCTGATGAAATGGGCAATGGGGCAAAGCTGGCAGTAGCCAGCTGAGCTGAGATACTGTAAGTGAATGCTGCCATTTCCACGTGGCCGTTAAAGCAGCCCTCCAGGCTGCTGTCCCTTCCACCTCTGGTAGCGTTCACACTCCGTGACTGGCCACTCTGCCAAGGGTCCAGCCCTGTCCTCGCCTCAGTGCTGGCATGTTTCGTGGAGCTGCACTGAGGTACAAGGTGAGTTTGCTGGCATTTAGGCAAACAGATGGCGGAGAGGTAGTTGTTCTGCTCCCCTGCCAGACCTCCGCCGTGGAGTTCCGCCTTCCAGCCGCCTCCCTCTGCCCTGCAGTGCCTACCTCCTCGTTGCATTGATCGGGCATTAGCTTAGTGATTTGGCTCCGTGTGTGTGTGTGTGTGTGTGTGTGTGTGTGTGTGTGTGGTGTCCTGGTGACAGGCTGTTAGTGCCCTCAGGACAGTACTGGTTGTTGACAGCGGAAGTGAGAAGACGTTGTATGGTTGGTCAGATGTGCTTGGTGGACTGGGAGAGGCAAAGTTCTGTTCATCACCAAACTGCGGGTTTTCCTTTTGTAAACTGACTTTTTTTTTTTTTTGGCTTGTGGTGGTTCAGAGATGGCCTCAGTGTAACACTTGAGTGATACAATTATTTTAATACATGTAAGTTGTTGTTGAGCACTGAGACAGTAAACCCTCCCATGATGTAGGGAGTGAACGTAATCACGTAGAGAAATAATTTCAGGATAAATTCTGGGAAATGAGACTGCCCGCTGTCATTGTGGGAGGTGATGTACAGCCAGCGTTGGATGTTTTGTTGTTTTACATTAGTTGTCCGAAGCTTCTGGTGCTTAGGAGAATGTAGTAGCATGAAGTTGGTGAGCCTTTGAGCATTATTGTATGTAAATAAATCGAAACAATGTACTTATCCTTCTTTTTAACAATTGCTTATTCGGTATTTGCCTTGAAGATTTAAGTATAAGAATACACGTTAGTTTGTATAGTTGCCAATCTTTCATCTGATGCACATTAGTATTTTTTTATTTTTTATTTTTTATTAATTTAAGAGAGGAAGGCAGAAGGAGAGAATGATAGAAGCATCGATGATGAGAGAGAATGATTGGCTGCCTCCTGGGGTTTGAGCCTGCAACCTAGGCCTGTGCCCTGACCAGGAATCGAACTGTGACCTCCTGATTCATATCAACCACTGAGCCACAGCGGCCAGGCACTCATTAGGATTCTTGAACCTGCATTGTTAAAATATGAAACAAGAGTATTCTTAAACTTAGTATCTCTAGACAGATAAGGGTTGATATACTAGAGGCCTGGTGCATAAAATTCATGGGGGGTAGGTGTCCCTCAGCCTAGCCTGCACCCTCTGCAACCTGGGACCCTTTGAGGTTTGTCCGACTGCCCATTTAGGCCCAATCCCGTCAAAATCTGAGGTCTAAAGCAAAGGGTAAGAAAACAGCTTACATCCTTTGGTTTGATTTCCCTGAAGTAACGGTTCTGATCTCTCCCTCCCGCCAGGCCCCTGCGAGCGAGTGGAGCGATGGGGAGGCACCTGGCGGCGCTGCTGCTGCTGCTGCTGCTCCTCCAGCACTTCGGGGACGGGGACGGGAGCCCCGCGCCGGCCGCAGCCCCACTGCAGTTCACGCAGCCCCACTACCACGTCACCGTGCACGAGAACTCCGCCGCCAAGACCTACGTGGGGCACCCCGTGAAGATGGGCATTTACCTCGCCAGCCCGTCCTGGGACGTTCGGTACAAAATCGTCTCGGGGGACAGCGAAAACCTGTTCAAGGCGGAGGAGTACGTCCTCGGAGACTTCTGCTTCCTGAGGATCAGGACCAAGGGCGGGAACACGGCGATCCTCAACAGGGAGGTGAGAGACCACTACGCCCTGGTGGTCAAAGCCGTGGAGAAGAACACGAACGCGGAGGCGCGGGCGGCGGTCCGCGTGCAGGTGCTGGACACCAACGACCTGCGCCCGCTCTTCTCACCCACCTCCTACAGCGTCTCCCTGCCCGAGAACACGGCCCTGAGGGCCAGCATCGCCAGGGTCAGCGCCACGGATGCAGACATCGGCACCAACGGGGAGTTCTACTACAGCTTCAAGGAGCGGACGGACACGTTCGCCATCCACCCGACCAGCGGGGTGGTGGTGCTCACGGGGCGGCTGGACCACGCCGAGAGCCCGCTCCACGAGGTGGAGATCCTGGCGGCGGACCGCGGCATGAAGCTGTACGGCAGCAGCGGCGTCAGCAGCCTGGCCCGGCTGTCCGTGCACGTGGAGCCGGCCAACGAGTGCGCGCCCGCGGTCACCGCCGTGACCTTGACGCCGTCCGAGTCCGACGGGGACCCCACCTACGCGGTCGTGACCGTGGAGGACTGCGATCGGGGCGCCAACGGGGAGATAGCGTCCCTGAGCATCGTGGCCGGCGACGCCCACCAGCGGTTCCGGGCGGTGAGGGCCTCTCCGGGCAGTAAAGAGTACAGAGTCAAAGGCACCGGCGGCGACATCGACTGGGACGGCCACCCCTTCGGCTACAACCTGACGCTCCAGGCCAAAGACAAGGGCTCCCCTCCCCGCCTCTCCGCCCCGACCGTCGTCCGCGTGGCTTCTCCCCGGTTCCGAGCCGGGCCCGTCCGGTTCGAGAAGGATGTGTACCGGGCGGAGATCAGCGAGCTGGCGCCCGCCAACACCCCCGTGGTCATGGTCAAGGCCACGCCTCGGTATCCCCACCTGAGGTACGTCTTCAAAAGCGCGCCCGCCAAAGCCAAGTTCAGCCTGAACCCCACCACGGGCCTCATTTCCATCCTGGAACCGCTGAAGAGGCAGCAGGCGCCCCACTTCGAACTGGAAGTGACCACCGGCGACCGGAAAGCCTCCGCCAGGGTCCTGGTCAAAGTCTTAGGGGCCAACAGCAACCCCCCGGAGTTCACCCGGACGTCCTACAAAGCGTCCTTCGACGAGAACGTCCCCGTGGGCACCACGGTCCTGCGGGTGAGTGCCGTGGACCCCGACGAGGGCGAGAACGGGTACGTGACGTACAGCATTGCCAACCTGAACCCCGTGCCGTTCGCCATCGACCACTTCACCGGGGCCGTGACCACCTCCGGAAACCTGGACTACGAGCTGATGCCCCGGGTGTACACCCTGAGGGTGCGGGCGTCGGACTGGGGCCTGCCCTACCGCCGGGAGGTGGAGGTCCTGGCCACCCTGACCCTCAACAACCTGAATGACAACACCCCCTTGTTTGAGAAGATCAACTGCGAAGGCACCATCCCCCGGGACCTGGAGGTGGGCGAGCAGATCACCACCGTGTCCGCCATCGACGCCGACGAGCTCCAGCTGGTCCGCTACCAGATCGAAGCCGGCAACGAGCTCGATCTGTTCGGCCTGAACCCCAGCTCCGGGGTGCTGTCCTTAAAGCAGTCGCTGACGGAGGGCCTGGGGGCCAGGGTGTCGTTCCACAGCCTGAGAATCACAGCCACGGACGGGGAACACGCCGCCACGCCGCTGTACATCAACCTCACGGTGGCGGCCAGCCGCAAGCCGCCGCACCTGCAGTGCCAGGAGACCGGGGTGGCCAAGATGCTGGCCGAGAAGCTGCTCCAGGCCAACAGGCTGCACGGCCAGGGGGAGGCCGAGGACGTCTTCTTCGATTCCCACTCCGTCAACGCGCACGCACCGCAGTTCGCCAGCGGCCTGCCCGCGGGCATCGAGGCCCAGGAGGACCTTCCGGTGGGCGCCGGCGTCGTCCTCCTGAACGCCACCGACCTGGACGCCGGCTTCAACGGGAAGCTGGTCTACGCCATTTCCGGGGGGAACGAGGACAGCTGCTTCGCCATCGACGCGGACACGGGGATGCTCAGGGTTTTGTCTCCGCTGGACCGGGAGGCCACAGACGGGTACACCCTGAACGTCACCGCGTCCGACCTGGGCCTGCCGCAGAAGGCGGCGTGGCGCCTGCTGGATGTCCGGGTCCTGGACGCCAACGACAACGCCCCCGAGTTCCTGCAGGAGAGCTACTTCGTGGAGGTGAGCGAGGACCAGGAGCCGGGGAGCGAGATCGTCCAGGTGGAGGCCATCGATCAGGATCTGGGGCCAAACGGACACGTGGCCTACTCCATCCTCACCGACACCGATCAGTTCTCCATCGACAGCGCGACGGGGGTGGTGAAGGTGGTGCGGGCCCTGGACACCGAGGTCCAGCCCGTGCACTACCTGAAGATCGAGGCCCGGGACCAGGCCACGGAGGAGCCCCGGCTGTCCTCCACCGTGCTTCTCAAGGTCTCCGTGGAGGATGTCAACGACAACCCCCCCAGGTTCATCCCGCCCAACTACCACGTGAAGGTGCGCGAGGACCTTCCCGAGGGCACCGTCGTCATGTGGCTGGAGGCCTACGACCCCGACCTGGGTCCGTCCAGCCAGGTGAGGTACAGCCTCCTGGACCCCGGGGAAGGCCACTTCGACGTGGACAAGCTCAGCGGCGCGGTGAGGATCCTGCAGCAGCTGGACTTCGAGAAGAGGCAGGCGTACAACCTCACGGTGAGGGCCAAGGACCGAGGGAAGCCCGTGTCCCTGTCTTCCACGTGCTACGTGGAGGTGGAGGTGGTCGACGTGAACGAGAACCTGCACCCGCCCGCGTTCCCCAGCTTCGTGGAGAAGGGGGCGGTGAGAGAGGACACCCCCGCGGGCTCGTCCGTGATGAAGGTGTCCGCCCGGGATGAGGACGCGGGGAGAGACGGGGAGGTCCGCTATTCCATCAGAGACGGTTCCGGCGTCGGGGTGTTCAAGATAGACGAGGAAACAGGTAACCGTGTCCCCCATTTCTCTGCTTGGTCTCCCCTCCTGTTTTTTCTGCAGTGACCCCTGGCCTGTGCTGGCTCCTTCACGGTCCCCAGGCCTGTTAGGGCCGGGGATGGCACTGGCCGTGCCCGCGCATGCTTCCTGTCCTCCTGCAAGGGTCTGTATGTAGAGTGTGAGTCAGGAAGATGGAACCGGTGGAACCCGGATGAGCTGCCCGGAAATCAGCCAGAAATAAGGAAGCATTGAACTCATGACCACTGATAACGGATGTCTATCTGTGTTTCTGCTCTTATCTGATCAGAAGCATCACTGTGGTTTTGCTGTCACTTAGAGACTCCTTGGCAGAGTGTTCACAGCTAGAATGTTTGCAGACTTAGGGCCGTCACTGCCACCCCTGCTAGCATGCCGTGCAGAGGTCACTGCACACACGCAGAACCGTGCAGTGCACCGAGAGACGACTCTGCTAAAACTTCCGCCCCATGATCTGCTTTGCTCAGGGCCCCCTGCAGGTGTTGTGTGAGAGAGGCTGATGGAGAATGTGGAGTGGAGGAGACCTGGCTTGGCCTTCTGGCTCCTTCAGTTGCTAAGTGGGTGATTTTGGACACGTTCATTGTCTTCTTAAAACGGACTTTCTTCATCTGTAAGATGGTCACACTCAAAGTGACCACAAGGTGCACGGGAGGGTTGTAGCAGGTGTTAGGATCTAATGGTGCCTTGGCCATGGTAGCGGTGTTCTGTTAGGATAGTATTTCGCCTAGCAGAGGTCCTCACACACAACATCTGAGGCAGCCAGTGCATGCTGGAGAGTGTCCTGTTTTGCACTTTGTACATAGCTCTTCGTTTAGCTGCTTTTGCTAGCTGATTCCTATAGTTCTGTGTCCTTCTCCTCTGATGGGATGTGAACCTTTGTATTACTTTGCTGCGGCTGCCGTAACGAAGCACCACAGAAGGGGTGGCTTAAACAACACGAGTTAACCTTCTCACAGTCTGGAAGTCCAAGGTCAAGGTGCTGCCATGGGAGGTTTCTTCAGAGACCTCTCCTTGGCTTGTAGATGGATGTCTTCTCTGTGCCTCCACATGGCTTTCCCTCTGTATGTCGCTGTCCTAATCTCTTCTTATAAGGACACCCGTCATATTGGATTAGGGACCACGTTGGTAACCTCATTGTAACTCTTAAAACTCTGTCTCCTAGTTCAGGCATGTTCTGAGGTACAGGGATTAGGACTTAAATGCATGAGTTTGGGGTGTTATAATTTACCCCTAAACCACTGTAAGGGCAGGTTTTATAATTTTAGCTCATGCATTCTCTATTCTCAGCATCTGGCCAGAAGTGCCTGCCATGTAGAAGCTGCTCACTAAAGATTAAAAGGCTGAGTGATTACATTAATGGCTACTTTGGCCTTGAATGGCCTGCCCTCTGAGAAGGGAAGTGGAAACAGAAGGAAAGCGGGTAATCACGGCATTTGTCAGCATAGATGGAACTCGCTTTGTTTCCTAATCTCATTGATGTTTCCTTTATTACTGATTCCATTCGAAAAAGGGATGTTTTCGTAGTATAGTAAAAGTTTTTTTTTTTAAGTAATACCTTGGGTATTCAGTCAATACCACTCCTGGTACCCTCTCCCACATGAAAAATAGGATATTCTCCTAGAACAGGGGTCCTCAAACTTTTTAAAGTGGGGGCCAGATCACGGTCCCTCAGAGAGCTGGAGGGCCGGACTATATGAACTACTAATTCCTACTGTAACACCTCGGCTGCGCTCACTGCCCAAAAAACCTGGCGGGCCGGATCAGACTCCTCTGTGGGCCGCATGTGGCCCGCGGGCCGTAGTTTGAAGACCCCTGATGTAGAGTGTGAGTCAGGAAGATGGAACCGGTGGAACCCGGATGAGCTGCCCCGAAATCAGCCAGAAATAAGGAAGCATTGAACTCATGACCACTGATAACGGATGTCTATCTGTGTTTCTGCTTTTATCTGATCAGAAGCATCACTGTGGTTTTGCTGTCACTTAGAGACTCCTTGGCAGAGTGTTCACAGCTAGAATGTTTGCAGACTTAGGGCCGTCACTGCCACCCCTGCTAGCATGCCGTGCAGAGGTCACTGCACACACGCAGAACCGTGCGGTGCACCGAGAGACGACTCTGCTAAAACTTCCGCCCCATGATCTGCTTTGCTCAGGGCCCCCTGCAGGTGTTGTGTGAGAGGCTGATGGAGAATGTGGAGTGGAGGAGACCTGGCTTGGCCTTCTGGCTCCTTCAGTTGCTAAGTGGGTGATTTTGGACACGTTCATTGTCTTCTTAAAACGGACTTTCTTCATCTGTAAGATGGTCACACTCAAAGTGACCACAAGGTGTGCGTGAGGATGCGGGGGAAGAGCACGGGAGGGTTGTAGCAGGTGTTAGGATCTAATGGTGCCTTGGCCATGGTAGCGGTGTTCTGTTAGGATAGTATTTCGCCTAGCAGAGGTCCTCACACACAACATCTGAGGCAGCCAGTGCATGCTGGAGAGTGTCCTGTTTTGCACTTTGTACATAGCTCTTCATTTAGCTGCTTTTGCTAGCTGATTCCTATAGTTCAATGTCCTTCTCCTCTGATGGGATGTGTACCTTTGTATTACTTTGCTGCGGCTGCCGTAACGAAGCACCACAGACGGGGTGGCTTAAACAACACGAGTTAACCTTCTCACAGTCTGGAAGTCCAAGGTCAAGGTGCTGCCATGGGAGGTTTCTTCAGAGACCTCTCCTTGGCTTGTAGATGGATGTCTTCTCTGTGCCTCCACATGGCTTTCCCTCTGTATGTCGCTGTCCTAATCTCTTCTTATAAGGACACCCGTCATATTGGATTAGGGACCACGTTGGTAACCTCATTGTAACTCTTAAAACTCTGTCTCCTAGTTCAGGCATGTTCTGAGGTACAGGGATTAGGACTTCAATGCATGAATTTGGGGTGTTATAATTTACCCCTAAACCACTGTAAGGGCAGGTTTTATAAATTTAGCTCATACATTCTCTATCTTCAGCATCTGGCCAGAAGTGCCTGCTGTGTAGAAGCTGCTCACTAAAGATTAAAAGGCTGAGTGATTACATTAATGGCTACTTTGGCCTTGAATGGCCCGCCCTCTGAGAAGGGAAGTGGAAACAGAAGGAAAGCGGGTAATCATGGCATTTGTCAGCATAGATGGAACTCACTTTGTTTCCTAATCTCATTGATGTTTCCTTTATTACTGATTCCATTCTAAAAAGGGATGTTTTCGTATTATAGTAAAAGTTTATTTTTTAAGTAATACCTTGGGTATTCAGTCAATACCACTCCTGGTACCCTCTCCCACATGAAAAATAGGATATTCTCCTAGAACAGGGGTCCTCAAACTTTTTAAAGTGGGGGCCAGATCACGGTCCCTCAGAGAGCTGGAGGGCCGGACTATATGAACTACTAATTCCTACTGTAACACCTCGGCTGCGCTCACTGCCCAAAAAACCTGGCGGGCCGGATCAGACTCCTCTGTGGGCCGCATGTGGCCCGCGGGCCGTAGTTTGAAGACCCCTGTAGAAGTAAGTTATTTTAGATGCTATAATAAATAATGTGCTCTGGTTTATTCAAGGGATTCTTTTTCTAATGAATTAAATACTACCAACATGTATCACACATTATTTATCTACCACCCATCTAAAATACCCAAAATAGTTAAATTCAAGAGAAAATAGCATCAGCAACAGCAATTAGTAGTCCTTCATCAGAAGAGAATAAGTTTTTTTCCTGTTGTCATATTCTCCAACATGAGTTAGAATTTTCAGGTGCAGCCGAAACCGGTTTGGCTCAGTGGATAGAGCGTCAGCCTGCGGACTGAAGGGTCCTGGGTTCGATTCCTGTCAAGGGCATGTACCTTGATTGCAGGCACATCCCCAGTAGGGAGTGTGCAGGAGGCAGCTGATCGATGATTCTCTCTCATCGATGTTTCTAACTCTCTATCCCTCTCTCTTCCTCTCTGTAGAAAGTAAAAAAATAAAAAAAAGAATTTTCAGGTGCAATGTCAACATAAAAAAATACTTCCAAGTTAGGAACTGAAACTGAAGTGTTTTGAATCTCCTCAGGATAGTTACCCCTACTTTCTTCCCTTTTCCAAAGTGGGTTTTAAAAACCTAAAAGGAGCTGCTGTAAGTTAAAGTTCAAACAGAAAATAGAACCAAAACCTTAATTTACATTTCTTTGATGACTTAAATTATATGAACACCGCCTTGCTTTTTTTTTCTTTCCAGTGAAAAGAGTATTTTCGTTGCTTTTTAAAGCCTCGTTTAGAAATGAGTACTTTTTACCTATATATTTAAGAGACGGAGATATTTTTGCTACCAAGAGAGAAAAAAGAGGGAACAACCCACACATCCAACAGCGACCTGAAATAGATCCCCAGCGGTTTGCAGGCTCCTGCAGGCCAGCCTGTCCCCGGGGTGACTTCTCGGAGGCAGGGGTGATGGGCAGGGGGGCTGGGAGTATATAGGAAACTGTTCCGCATTTGTATAAATATTGACACTTAAAGGTGAGAGAAAAGTTGGCCATTTCTAGGTCACCTGTTCTGTCATTCTTGCTTTCCAGAGCAAAATACGTCACGTACAGTAGACTTCTATTTCGATGCGTTTTGAAATGAAATACAAGTGATATAATGATTATGCATTGGCCTGGTATACATTGCAAGGGGTATTTTTGGCGGTAGAATTACCAGCGCATGTTAGAGAATCCTGGTAAGTCATCGGGGATCATAATGTAGAATTCCTTCAGGGAAGGTCAGTGGGTTTTGTGCAGAAGTACTAAAATTAGATATGCTGATTTTTGTTTGGGGGTTGCCTGATTGATTTCTAGGACGGGTTGGAGGTGTAGAGCGGTGCCTGTCAGATGAAGGAAGGCTGGGCAGTTCAGGAACAGCAGTGGGGATCCCCGTGGGACTCAGCACTGGCACTTGGACTGGGTTGAGCTGGCTCAGGTTGTGTGTATTAGCGCCTGCCTAGAACCTCAGTGTCCAGGCTCTGACTGTCTCTCCTAGTCATGCCTTTCCTGTTGGGCTCACTGAGTGGTCGGCAAACTCATTAGTCCACAGAGCCAAACATCAACAGTACAACGATTGACATTTCTTTTGAGAGCCCACATTTTTTAAACTTAAAACTTCTTCTAATGCTACTTCTTCAAAGTAGACTCGCCCAGGCCGTGGTATTTTGTGGGAGAGCCACACTCAAGGGGCCAAAGAGCCGCCTGTGGCTCTCGAGCCGCAGTTTGCTGACCATGGGGCTAACTGACATGGGCCCACACAGGAGTCCTTTGCCTCTGAATACCAAGAACCTGTCCACGTAACTGGTTACTTCTTGCCTTTGACTTTGAGTAACGTAACCAAGCATTCGGGATGTTCTACTCATTTCAACATTGTCAGGTATGTGTATCATTTATATGCTTTTCATAGAACAGACAACATATCCAGAAATCTGAATTTAGTTCCTACTGTTTTTTTAAGATCTTTTTTTTTTTTTTAAAGGAGCTTACATTTGAAACGTCCCTTGAAAAATAGTTTTGTTTTTTATTTTTAAAGATAGAAATTCTGAGGACTACCTAAAATATGTGCAGTCCTGTCAGGTTTAGGTTTTGTAGGTACTTGATAATGGGCTTTGCTGAGAGTTCACAGTAATTGCCCTGTGGGAGTGACAGCTGACTCATCTGCTAATCTCTGTATCACATGCTCTGCCTGGCGGGGCTCTGGGTGGGCGGTGGGAATTGTTCTCACAAACCCTGCCCACATGATTGCTCTTCCATTTGAGATTTGGAAGGGTAGGGAGTGATGTGAACAATTACTCAGAAAGTCAGTCTTGTTAAGAGCCAATCTCCAGTGCTGTCAGTGAGATCCCCCTCTCCCCCTGCTTTTTGTCCCAACATGTACAGCAAGCATGTCAAACTCAAAGGCTAACACGGGCCAAAGAAACAAGGTTAAGTTTATGTGGGCTACAAAAGAACAAAAGCTTCCATTTTCATAGAAACGTAGGTTTATTTCGACAGAGAGATGCTGAGTACAAGAGCTGAAATAAATGAGTCATCGTTAACATAAAATAATAGAACATTTTAATAAAAATTAATGTGTTTTCTTAAACATTAACTTACCAGACACTGAATAACTGCGCAAATAAGCGACACGCTAATAAACCTATTTTTCTTGTTCTCCGAAAGTAAAATATTTTCCTGTTGCCCATGCCAAGCAAGTCGGTCCAAGACTAATGACGTGGCCATTGGCTGCTAAAATATTCGCTGCTGGTATTAGTGGGGAGAAATGGTGTGCCTGCCTGTAAGGTGTGTAAGGGAAATGAATGCAACACGATTATAGTAATCAGTCATTAGCGAACGTTGTAGTTCATTATTAATAATTATGTATAACAGGATATTGTAAAAATTAAATTACAAAATTGTAATTAAAACATTTCTTATATACCGTTATATTGGCTGGGCCACAAAAATGTTTGTTGTGGGCTGCGAGTTTGACATGCTTGACCTACAGCGAGGGTTACAAAGCAGGTTTAATAGGTGTTAGCGGAGCAAGTATCTCTAAAGCGTGTGTAATTTCACATTGACGTTTGATTTGCCTCACTTTCTACCTCTCAGCATTCACTTCGTTCTCACTTCAGATGTGTTCCTGGTTCCCTTTGTTGTCAGCTTCCAAGTTGAGTGGAATCTTGAGCATCTGTCCCTAGATTTGTGGAATTCAATTCAGTTTAGTGTTCCGGGCTAACGGGTACCCTTCCATGGTCATTGCTACTCGAGCACCAATAAAAAGTTCAGCTTTTTGCCAATTTTGAAAAACGAAGGATATGTCCAGAAAAATGGCTGGTCACAGATTCTCCTCAAATGGTTAACGGAAACGTGAGCAGGTCTGTCCCCTGATATGGGGGCATTATAACGGAATGCCTGCGTGGGTTCCCCCTTCTGTCTCGAGTTCTTCGGTTCAGGGTTTGGCAGTTTTTATAACGCAGCCCCACACGAGTGTTTCCCTCTCTGACAACTTATTTGGGGAGACCATGTTTCTCACTAAGATAAGGGCAGATTCTCAACTTTCTGAGCGCCCTGTGACTTTTAGAATCCCACTCGGGGTTTCGGGATTGAAACGGACGTTTTGATGAAAAGACTTGGAGTGAATGAATATGGAAATGCAGCTGTGGCAACAAGATAAATCACCGGCGGTGAGATCTGGGAGGGGGGATTAGGACTCCCCTTTCCTTCAGAGACTTTGGCCACATTCTCATTGCGGGGGAGTGTCCCTGCTCCATTCCTGCCTTACCCATCGGGAGTCTGGCCCCTGGCCTTCCTTCATCAGCGGGACACGCAGAACGAATGAGTCTGTGTCATGGGGAACAGAGAGAAGGGCCTTCCAGGAGGGGGGGAATGCTGCTGGGGCTTCTGCCTGTCTGGCAGAACGAATGCTTGAGCTATTTTAATTACTTATTCCACATTTTAAAACCATCTTCCTCAACGGACAGCGGGATGTTCAGTGTAGCACAGGGACCTCTGCTTTTCCCCAGGGCCCGTTCTCTCAGGACAGTAGAACGAGGAGGGTGTCCATGGGTCACGTGGCATGACCAGAACGTCTGGAAGAGTGGCCGCTGGAAGTGTGGCCCACTGCGGGGGGACCAGCCACCTGGATGGAGCTGGGCCCGGAGCTCCTGGCAGCAGGAGCCCGTAGATGCAGTGGGAGGCCCCGGGAGGGAGTTGAGAAATGTGCTGGTGAAAGGCCTTTTGTGTGGCTGCCTCCTCCCTGCGTGGCTGCAGCTGCTGACCTGCTCTCTCCGTCCTCCTAGCAAAGGTGAAGAGGGAAGAGAGGGATTTCCCAGCCACAGTGCCACTGGCAGTCTGGCTTAGGCAGACGTTCTGGTAGCTGGCCAGCTGTGTGTCCGTGTTGGGGGGAGTGTCAGTCTGCTCTTCTGTGCCCTGCGATTCTGAGTCGAGGCAGGGCCCAGAGTAACTCCTCCTGAGGAAGGGATCCTCCTGTGAAGCAGGAGGGTGTTTAGGTGACTGTAGGGTCTAATTAGCAATCCTGAGGAAATTCCATTTTGTTTTCAGAGAAAACAGAGGATCAGCAGTCTCTCTTTCAGTGTCTGCTATCTGGCTAGGGGACTCCTTTGGGGCGGATGGGCGCACTGGCTGGGCTAGGAGGCTGCATGGCCTGTGGCTCAGGGCGGATTGTGCTGGGACCAGGACGTGGGGAGGCTGCGCAGTGCTTCTGTGCGATCTGAACGATGTGTGAGGGCCGGGACGTGGGTGCCTTGGGTAGAGGCAGCTTCCGGTCTGGTCTCCGTGGCCTCATGCTTTCAGTGATGACGATAGTAATGACGACGGCCATTCGGATAGTCAGAAACCACAGACACAGTGACAGCCAGGTGCTGTCCCAGGCACTTCCTGGGTGCTCATTTCTTTAATCCTCACACCTCCCAGACGGAGGACCCATTCATGGAGAGGGGCAGTAACTTGCCTGAGCCCCCGGGGTGCTCAGTGGCCGGACTCCGGAGCCTTGCTTGCAAACACAGCCTGGAACTGCCTCTCCCTTATAAAGGACCACGGTGAGATGCTCTGCGGACGCCCATGTGAAAGCTGCTAGGGGAGCAGGGCTCTGGGCTGAGCTGGGTCGTGTCAGGCTGGAGACCTGAATCCTAGATTTGAACTTTATCTTAAAAGGAGTAGAGTGTCTAAGAACCTTCATCATTTTTTTTTAGAATGTCAGGTTGCTCTTCAGCACATTTAGGAGAACAGGTGTTTGGCATTTCAAAGTGGTGGCATTTCAGCAATTTGAGATTATTCCAGGGAAGTCACCGGTGAGTATTGGGAGAATCTGCTCCAGTTGAGGTGGACAGGTATCTCACCCGTGTTTCCAGTTGTGATCTCCTGATCTCATATAAAAACACGGGTCAGAATGCCAATTCGAGTGTCTTTTCATAAAACAAAGCTTGAGATGGTTGTTGGGGTTCTAGCTAACCTTGGAAACCAAATCAACCCACTGGGTAGCTGAAGTCATCTGAATCTGCACTCGCCCTGTAAGCAGGTTACGTGCAGTCATTGTTCTCTGGCCTCGCCCGCCGGGATGCCCTGGCTTGGCAGCTGGCTCACCGCCATCCGGTGTGCGGCATTTACATGAGGGCACGTGGCTCCCCTTAGCCCTCTTGGCAGGGAACCATTTTTTTTTGTTGTTGTTCTCAGAGTTGTGCTCATACCTTGGTGAGTGACTATGTATGGAGATGTAATGCTCCGTTGATATCTGGCCTGTTTTTTCCATGTTGTCCACCTTGCACACTTATTGACACTGAGTACATTTTAAACTTTAGGTGTTTGTCCCTGTTGGATTTTTTTTTTCCTTACCCACTTAGTTCCTGTCGTTTTGACTTCGTGGATTATTTCAGTACGGAAGACTGGACTTGTCAAGCTCTTAGTCTCTATGAGCGTCTATTTTGCAGAGTGCGTTCCATTGCATTATGTTTTATGGCACTTCATTAAAAAAGAATCAAACCATGTTGGTTATAATACTGCATGCCCACCGTACAGGACATAATGCCGCGAAACACACGCTTTCGTGCCTTTGTTACCGGGAACACGTGAACTTGGGAAGATTGCCATCCGGGGCACATGCCTGTACTTGCTGACTTGGCAGGTAGCCAGCTTCGCAGCAGTGATAGAGAGTCTGGAAGCCATTCACATATTTCCTTCAGGGGCCGGCCAATCTCATCAACTAACCCGCCTTGTCAGTTACTCTACGCGCTCTCCCCTCAGAGTATGTGATCCTGGATCGAGCCCATTTCATTGCTAGGCCGTTGATTATTTACTTACCACAAGTAAAGGTCAGGAATTGTTCTCTCTCTTTTAATTTGTTTTTTCTGTGTCACCTCATTACTGCTGTGTGTGTGCTCCATGTGTGCGAGGGATGTAGGTGCGTATGCAGGTGGGCTCCGACTTACGGGGGAATCACGTTCCGTCGCTGTAGGAACGGATCTCCGCCATACCCCGAGGACCTGCTGTATGTATGTCCCTTTCCTCTACATGGCCAGCTTTGGGCGGGGTAGAGTCTGAATCTCCTCTACTGGCCTCATGGAACAGGCACTCAGGAGATATTTGGTAGGATGGCCAGGTAAGCCATGGTTATCTCTTCTGAAAGTTCTTTCCCAAGACCCCACCCATGCACAAATTCATGCACCGAGCCTCTAATACACACACACACACACACACACACACACACACACACACACACACTGAGTGGCCAGATTATTATGTGTTCAGAGATCATAATCTAGCCACTCGGCATATAGTCTGCAGGTATTTCTATGTGTACTGTGTAGCATGCCACTTTGTCTAGTATATGTTTATTTTATAGTGGGTTTTCTTTCTATTTTGTAAATGAGGTAGGTCAATACTTTATAGTGACGACATAGGAATCACTTTTCTATAGGTTTATACATGTGCTTAGAGTGATTCAAGAGAATCTGGCATTCAAGGTTGCCTTCAAGTGAGATCATAACCTGTAGTTCTTTACAGACCTGCATCGTCAGCTAGCCCCGTCTCTCTGTTGAGGTGTACGAGACAAACGATTCTAATAAACTAAGTATAATAAACAGTACACCTGTTTTTAAATCAAGCAGCCCTCCAGGCCAGGATTTGAGCTTCAGTGTTGCCAGCTTACCATGGAAGCCTTCCTCTGCTCACCTACTGGTAGAGGTAAAATAATCTGTCAGAAAATTCTAATAATAAAGTTAACTTTCTTGATAGACTGGGTTTTTACTTAAATGAACTTAACAATCAGAGCATTTGGGAATTAATAAACAGTTTTAGGTTTCTAAATCGTCCCTTTATTCAGCACAAAAGAAAAGTTGGTAAATAATTCCTATTTTTATGGGTTAGTGTTCATTGTAAAAAAGAACAGTAAACAACTTTATGGTGAGAGACGAAAGAAATGCATGTGTGGCAAAATGTTTTGAAATTTGATTGATAGGCATTAATTTTTTATAATGTCCAGTCAATACGTTTTTTGACCTTTGTGGAGGTCCTTTTTTATTTTATTTCATAAACAGTGATTTTGGAAACATTCATGAAATAACATGTTTTCTGTACCACAAGTTGAGGGCGTTTTCTTAGTTGAAAACAGCTTTTTGGAAGATGACGTTAAAACAGTTCCACCGTAAATTCTGACTTAAATGATTTTCTAACAATCCACTTGTTTTTGGCTCTTTACTAAGTTTCTTACTAGGTTCTTTACTCTTACAGCTGCTTGATAGCAGGATGTTCAGACATTTTTATTTTCTCATCTCAGTGCTAGCCAACAGTTGGTGCTTAGTAAATAGTTGTTTCATAATGTTCATCTTTTGGTAAAACCAATAAATGTTTGTCATATGATGTTCTTTTTTTTATTTGTTTCTCAGATTGAAGGTGTTTACATGTTTAAATGGGGGGGGGGGGGAAGATGAGTTTGTCATGTAAACACCAGGTTAGTTTCTCAGTTGAGACATCAGCATGGAAATCAGTTATTTTCAAAAGATCTAAATTTTTTAAAAGTATTTTTTCTTAGTAGAGTGATAACCTCATGTAGAAGAAGAAAGCTAATTAGGAAGGCATGAATACAAATAATATTCATGTTTGGTTTTAATTAATATTGTTGGTTTTAGAAAAAAGTCAAATTTAAATATCACATCTACAGAATATGAAGTTCTATAATCTAAGACCCATGATTTTAAAGTATGTTTTGCATATAGTGTAAATTTTCCTAATAAAGTAAAACAGATTTGCTTTTCTTATTTTACTGACACCACAATAAAGGCTTCATGTATTGCTGGTGCCCAGTGCTCTGCCTGGCACATGGTAGCCCCCAGCTAGGCTTGGTGGGTGAGTACAATTTCAAATTGAAATAAACTCACAAAATTGTAAAAGGGAACCCTAACTAAGTAACTATTATTACTGGGAAAGACCTTCTTAGATTTGTTATATTGGGTAAATAGGAAATTCTAATTGTGGTACAGGGGTGTCAGATTCGCCATAGTTCTTTCTGCCTGTTCTTTTTTGAATATATTTTATTGATTTCAGAGAGGAAGAGAGAGGGAGAGAGATAGAAACATCAGTGATTCTATCAAACAACAATTATTGATTGGCTGCTCCCTGCACACCCCACACTGGTGATTGAGCCTGCAAACTGGGCATGTGTCCTGACTGGGAATTGAACCGTGGCCTACTGGTCCATAGGTCAACTCTCAACCACTGAGCCACGCCAGCCGGGCTGCTCTTCCACTTAAAGTGCCCTCTTTCCCACACCTATGAAGTAGCTAAAAACAAAGCATTAGAACACCAGCCACAGCAGAATGTCAGTAGCAGTGCCAAGTGCCTTTTTATATTTTGCCTTCTCTTGACGACACTTCACCCAGCAGTCCAGTCAAGACTTGTTCGTGGGATGATTTCAAGATTCCACAAGCTAGAGGACAGAGGCCTCAAGCTCTCTTGGGGTCTGCCTACCTTGTCCCTTCCACATTCTGCTGGCTGAATAAGGTGATTCAGCAAATCGGAAATTAGACTTGTGGAAATATCTACTGTGGTATCTTAAAAAAATTCTGTCATATATAGTCAGCTATATGTAAGATTTTTTAACACTGTAAAACGTTTCATGGCGTTAAAATACTTTGACATAATTTTAGTGTATTTCAGTTTAAGCTGAAATTTAACCAGGGATACAAGATGTATGCGTGATGCCTAAAGATACCAAAGCAATAGTGCTCTATCCCTTCTCTATTTTAGTTTCTATTGCAAAGATTTCTGTTTTCTTTCTCCCAAGGAAACTTGAGGATCCCAATTTTTGAAGAGTGTTTTAATACCAGAGGAATATCTGAGAGGTGAAAGGCAGCAAGGAGTTCTTCACAATAGCCTTTGGCTTCCAGATGTTGCTTTTTCCTCATCAGCACCATTTTTCTTGCTAATTAATTTGCCAGAAATTATTTCATTCTCTTATTGCTTTCTCTAGAGCAGTGGTCGGCAAAGTCATTAGTCAACAGAGCCAAATATCAACAGTACAACAATTGAAATTTCTTTTTAGAGCCAAACTTTTTAAACTTAAACTACATAGGTAGGTACATTGTTATTAATTAGGGTACGTGGTATTTTGTGGAAGAGCCACACTCAAGGGGCCAAAGTGCTGCATGTGGCTTGTGAGCCACAGTTTGCCGACCACTGCTCTAGAGGATGGAAGACTTGGGGGAAATGGAATGGGAAGTAGGTAGGAGACTTAGGAGACATGAAAATAGAAACTGAAATCAGGAGAAAAGAGGAGTGTTGCTTTGATATCTTTAGGCTTGATACCACTCCTCAAGTTTCAGCTTAAATGGAAAGGTATTAAAAATAACTTAAAGATGTATTAATGCTATATGGTATTATATTAAATTTTGCTTGTCTTGGAGTTATGGGACATATATGCAACAGAATAACCAGAAAAAGGCCCCGTGTGAGTTGAAAACAAATCTCATGATTTGAAAAGAAAAAAAAAAGTTAAAACAGTTCTGATTCACTAAGCATCCCAATGTTTTTGTCTGGAAAGTTTTGAAATTAATATCTATGAACACTGTGGAGAAGGAAACTTGGGGTTGTCTATAAGGAAGTAAAAAAAATCATCATTTGGATGATGGAAAATATAGGTGACCTTGGTAACGCATAATTTATTTTATTTTTTTATTGCTTGAGAAGAGTTCAGAGCTCATTAAATATCAAAATGAATAGTCTTGTTTCTAATAAAATTCACGGGATGAAATTAAGGTTCTACAACAGAAGTGTATTGGGTTTCATTAGAAACTTAATTTAGAGTTTAAGCTGACCTAAAATTTGATATTTTAATAGTGAGTCTTGATATAGTATGTAGAAGATCATCATATCTCTAGAAATAACAATCTTAAATTCTCTGTGTTGGCATTTGTATTAAAAGCACCCAATCAGCCTATATAAACTAAAAAACAACAAAACAATTCATGTCTCAGAATACACCATAAAAACATTTATTAGAAATGTTCTGTTACTTAGATTCTATTACTTAGATACAAGGGTCAGTAAGGTAAGGTGATTTTTACCATTTCTAGTAGCACCTGTGTGTAAATTCTGCCAGTATTTTTTATTTTTTTAGATCATCAATGGATTAGTTTAACAGGTTAGAGCAGCACTGCTCAATAATACTGCCCATATATGTAATTTTCAATGTTCTAGTTGCTACAGTAAGAAAAGATAAAAATAGGTGATATTTCAATGATATATTTTATCAAAAAGTATTGTTTCAGCACGTAGTCAACATAAAAACACTAGAGGCCTGGTGCACGAGATTTGTGCACAGGGAGTTTCCCTCAGTGCAGCCTGCACCCTCTCCAATCTGGGACCCCTTGAGGGATGCCCACCTGCAGGGTTAGGCCTGATCCTACTAAATGGGCAGTCGGACCTCCCTCTTACAATCCAAGACTGCTGGCTCCCAACTTCTCACCTGCCTGCCTTCCTGATTGCCCCCAACTGCTTCTGCCTGCCAGCCTGATCACCCCCTAATCACTCTCCTGCCAGCCTGATTGCCCCTAACTGCCCTCCCTTGAGGCCTGGTCACCCCCTAACTGCCCTCCCCTGCTGGCCATCTTGTGGCAGCCATCTTTGACCACATAGGGGCAGCCATCTTGTGTTGGAGTGACAGTCAATTTTCATATTACTCTTTTATTAGATAGAATAGTAATGAGGTAGAGCTTTCACGTTCCTGTGTTCATGTGAAATCTTGAAAGCAGTGTGCACTTTACACGTGGAGCACACCTCAGGGGGGACTAGCGCCATTTCACGTGCCCGTTCCCACAGGACAGGTTAGAGATCTATGTAGAGTTCAGCTACTTTACAGAATATCGATCCGTGTAAAGCAGGGCTCGGGCATCCGGGTGGGAGGGGGAGGTGGGGAGATAGCAGGTGCACATGTGGAGTTTAATGTGAGGGAGCCAGATCCCTTCTCCTGATGGCATTCAGGGAGAACCATAAAACCCATCACACTGGTGTTGCAGAAAACGTCCTGTCAAAGATGCTGATGGTGTCGATCCTGGCATGGCTTCTAAAATATTACACGGAAGCGATTCCTGTGATTCAGACTAGCTCCAAGCTCGATGGAACCTCATCCTGCCGTCCTTTTACCTGGGCTTGCTCTTGCTCTGTGCTAACGGATGTTGGAAAACAACTAAGCAGTTCATTGCAACTTAGAACTGTGTTCTCAGTTAAACATTTTCCACTGATGGCTTCTGTAAAATTCTGAGTGAATCGAAAGTCTTTTTCTTTTTTTTTTCAAGATAAACATGTTATTAAACTTGTCCCATTTACATTGTTTTCTGGGGCCTCTTTGGGGTCAGTGATTCTAATGTAAAGATTATAAATTTATTTCGCCAGTAAAGCAAATCTTTTTTCATGTGAAAATATGTGAGGTCATAAGACAGCCAGCTGTTTTCAACCCTTTTCATCTCATCTCATGGCACACATAAAATAATTATTAAAATTCTGCAGCACACCAAAAACATATTTACTGCTAGTGTCTGACCAAAAAAAAAGGTATAATTTTGATTCATTCACACTCGCTGAACAGCTATTATTGTTGTGTGGCTATTGTCATTCTTAAAAATTTGACAGTCTAAGGGAGAAGAGGTCAGGGCCCCCGACTGCGTGTTTAAAAATTCTTGCAGCACCCCGGGCTGGAAATTGCTGTCCTAAGACATTGTTTTACAGAGTAATTTCCCCCAAGAGTTGATTAGATCAGGTCCACCATGTCCAAAGGGAACAAAGCCCGTGGTAATTAACCAACAAGTTCCTGCAGGCTTGCAGAATCGCGAACCTGTGTAATTCATTCAAAGCTCACAATTCCCATACTTCTCTCTGGAACGAAGGGCCATAAAGTTGTCCTTCTGCAGACCTGCCCTTGGTGTTGATTCAGGGTCCCACTTCCGGTGTGGGGATCCTCTGGGTAAGTTATGGGATGTGCACAGGATACTTTTCAATGTACACAGACTGGGAAAGCCCGCGGTGTGCCCTCCTGCCCCTGGTCGCAGCTCACAGACCCACCTGTCTGCATGTGGGCTTCAGCGGGGGCCCACACAAAGCTGTGCCTGAGGCCTAAGTAAATATGTTTGTTCTGTGCCTGCTGCTGGCCGGGAAATCTGCTGAAGCAGCTGGAGATTTTCTTTAACCTCCTTGGCTGCCCTGCCGGCTGAATCATCACCGTGACAGGTAAATAGCATTCCTCCAGGATGCCAGGTCCCTCCCCCTATGGCCAGCCCCTGCATTTCTTAGGGCTGTTGAATGGAGGGATTGTCTGGTTTGGAACCCCGTGGATCGGGTCACAGCCTGGTCCTCTGAGAACTGAGCTGCCCCAGGCCACCTCCCTTCAGGGGGCATTTGGGAAAGCCCGATGAAAGGGCCGCCTGGGGAGTCACTATTACCTTCGGAAGGGCAATCAGTTTGGACCTGGGAGTGCGTATTCAGGACCTGTTAGCTTGGGCAGGCTTCTGGGGGCAGTGAACAGCCCTGGGGAGGGGAGGGATAATCAGAGGAAATGGTTGCCAAAGCCACCAGATGCATCTGCCACCTTCTCTGTGGGAGCATCCGTTCAGTTGCAAATGTCTTTTCTGCAGGGGCTGGCTGGCTTTGGAAACCCCCTAGAAGTTCCTGGAGGGGTTGGAAATGCTTAGTTAATGTTGGTTCTTTGAAGAGTTGACTCCCCATGGCATTTGAGCAAAATTGGCAGAGAAGTACCCTCATTTTAAAAGTGAGCTTTATTTTTCAATGAAAAAAAAAAAAGATTAATATATAACCATTGTAGAAGTCTGTGAAAAGGCAGACTGTGGTGAAGAATAAAGAAACTTCTAAAGCTCTGCTCCTTAGAGCACCATTGAAATATTTTGCAATTTGTGTACACACACACACACACACACACACACACACACACCCCTACCTCTGCAGCTCCTGGTGCTGGATTAAAAATAAAAGTAAACATATACTGCACATTGTGTTTTGTTGACTGTCTCTTAATATGTCCAGACCCCTTAAGATTCTTGAGTTCACTTAGAGAACATGGTATGTTATCACAGAGATAAACTATATGTTTAATACCCAATATTGGAATATTTAAATTACTTGCTTGTTGGTGTGTTACTCTGTCACACTAGCATGAATTCCACAAAGTGAAATTAGTAGATAAAGGAAATAAAAGTTTAAGCTTTCTTATGCCAAACAAATTGCCACATTTTTATCAAGGAAAAGACTCACCCGCAGTCCAGAGCACGCCTCTCTGCATTCTTGGCTGCAACTGAATATTTGGATTTAAAAACAAAACCTAAAAAGGCCCCAATATTGTTGGTGAGAAAATGACCCCCGTTCAGGGAACTATCATAATCAAAACAGTAGTGATGAATTTTGTGCCTATAGTTCCGTGTTGAGAAAAATTCTCGTTTTTATAAACCAACCTTTTGAGATTGTACTCTCTGAGATTTAATTTAGCTTTTTCAGATCTTTGTCCCCATTGGCATCTGAGGACTTATTTGTGTTAACTTATTGTTATTTTTAGATGAGATTTTCCTTATGTGCCAAATAATGGCCCTGTGAAAAAAGAACTCTAAAATGGCGGTTGACTTTATTTCACTTAGTTAGATACTGCTTACTCTACACTGAGTGGCCAGATTATTCCATCTGAACGCATAATAATCTGACCACTCAGTATATATATATATATTAGAGGTAGGCCTAGTGCATGAATTCATGCATGGGTGGAGTCTGGCCAGGGGGAGGGGATATGGGCAGTTGGCCAGCCTGTCTGCTGGTTGAACTCCCGGTCGAGGGGACAATTTGCATGTTAGCCTTTTATTATATAGAATATACACTGAGTGGCCAGGTTATTTTGCATTCAGAGATCATCATAATCTGGCCACTCAGTGTATAAAAGCACGTGTTTAGTCACCAACAGGAATCCCCAACTTGGGGATGCAGTGAAGAAGGAAACTATACTCAGTCTAAACAGCTCAGTTGTGATACAGCCCTGCCGTGCACAGCTCCACGGTGGGGTCCAGTTCAATTGTGAAGCAGCATGGCTGGCTGTGAAGCTGCACAGCTGTGAGAGGGCCCTGGGGTCAGGCCCCTCGCCAGCTAGACAGCTCTACGCGCTTTTCCAGTGAGACATCCTCAGGGTTTCAGCTCGGGCTGGGAAATACAACCTTCAGTCACGGGTGGAAAGGGAAAGTATGCTCCCTGAGCCAGAGGCCACCGACTTAGATACACAGAAGTCCCCACCCCTGGTCCCTGATTGGTCCATCCTCATGCAACTGAGGACTCCAAATCCTCACAGTTTGATTAGTCTAAAAGACACTGTACTGATTGGCCAGAATGGAGCTATCTGATGGGCAGATGGAGATGTTGGTAGGAATACGGCTTTGAAGCTCTGATTGGCCAGGGAGAGATCCTATTGGTTGAAATGGGATCCCAGGAACTTCTCTAAAAAGGCTGGACTGGCTCTGGTGGCAGAAACGCAATGCAGGCGGGCAGTTCAGTGCCTGAGTCGGGCAGCGTAGGCCAGGCCTCTCCCTGAAGTGAGGCGGGTTAGAGGCCCCTGTGTGGAAGTTACTGCTCGACTCTGTGTTTAAGTTTGAGTCCAGTTAGCTGCCAAGAGTCCTTCTTAGTAGGTATCTTCTTTTTCAGAGCCCACTGTATGACTTTCTCATTTTAGTTGCTGTGAGGCTTTACAAATAAAAAAATATGATTTTATAGTTAAAACCAAGAAAAACAATTTTCTCTCTTTCCTGGATGGTCAGTGTAAATTAATTCACCATCTTCATAGCTGATATACACTGAGATTATTATGGTCTCTGAATGCATAATAATCTGGCCACTCAGTGTGCGTGTGTGTGTGTGTGTGTGTGTGTGTGTGTGTGTGTTAGAGGCCTGGTGCATGAATTTGTGTATGGGTGGGGTCCGGTCAGCAGGTTGGCCAGGGGCAGGGGACATGGATGGTTGGCTGGCCCGCCTGCTGGTGGAATTCCTGGTCGAGGGGACAGTTTGCATATTAGCCTTTTATTATATAGGATATATAAACTCAGCACCACCGTGTGAATGAATTAAAACAAATTATCCTATTCACAGGGTGATTTGGTAAGAGATCAGTGATCTGCTATTGGGCAATAAGCAATTCCTTGGCAGCTGTGAACTCAATGTCTTGGGAGAGCCTGGAGTAAATAAAAGACAGATTTCTATTCAAAACAATTGAGCAAAGAACAGTATTATTTATTTATTTATTTATTTATTTATTTTTAATTAAATTATTATCTGTGTACATATCTTACCATTGCCCCCTCCTCCAGAACAGTGTTTTTAAAAAGAGCAGAGTGATAACGATTTAAGTTAATTGCTCACGTAATAGATAGAGGAATTAAATATGGAAATTAGCTTTGGAGTGAGGCAGAGTGCTGCATTTACATGGATTAGGCCTAGATATCGGAGGCTCATACATTGGTCCAGATGTGCCGAGGTGACTTGATTGAACCCCTGGAAAAAAGAACACTCATTCAGAAACTGATATTTTATTCTTTGTTAAGTCCATGTTTCGTGCTTATCATTGCAGTAACTCAAGAAAACTGCATTTTAGTCTAACGTGCCCATAGCATGAAAGAGGTGGGAGGAGGGAGGTACGCAGGGGGAAAAGCTACAGGTTGCTAGAGTGTGGGTGAAAAAAATTCACCAGTAATGATGGCACACGCACCTTCTGCCTTCCCACGCCCTGGGGGACTGCTTCTGAAGGCCCAGCCCTGACTGATGCATCTTCACTCACGTGGAAGTAGGAATTCCATTCTTTTTCTGAACCAGACGCTGGCTGTCTGTTTCAGGGAACAGTTGGTTGATTGCATTTCTTCAGGCCTTCATTTGCCAGCGCGTACTTCCTGTATGTATTTGAATTCCAGCCTTAGGGGTTGAGAGAGTCAGAGAATGCAGAGTAGGGATCCGAGGTGGATTAATCTGTTTTAGTACTTTTTATGACATGGCAATCCGACCGTTTAAAAGAAGCAGATTTCCTGACCACACCGTAGGTGTTCAGCAATGGACTCATTTACAAATGCACAAGCAAAACTTTCCTGTGTTATAGTGTGACCTGCCGAGTAGAATAGAGAATTCAGTGTCTGCCAGTGCTGTCTTTACAGTAGAGAGAATAATGCTTCTTACTCTCCTTGAAGGGAATAAAATAGTCTGTTGTAGAAGTTAACAACAAAAAAAAACCTCCACTTTTTTTTTTTTTTTTTTTTAACAGTAACCAAATATATGCTTTATGGAAAGCTCCTTCTGTTTTAATTGCAGACTCCCATATATAGAAAGCATTTTACCGGTCGAAAATTACTGGCTCAGTGCTTCAGAAGGTTAAAGAAAGGAGCCTCTGAGTTGTATTAAAAGGAGAAGCTCGCTGGAGTAAATAATACGTTGAACGCATAATCCCTACCTACGGGGTAGCTAACAGCACCAAAGCAGTCGCAGGCTGGTGGTTGAGATCCGCTGCGATTTTAAGAAAACCTTAATGAAGATTTTTCATTTCCAGGTGCAATTTTTAGGCCTTCGTATGTTCTCCGTTCTTACTAAACACGAAGGAAGTTTGCTTTCCCCCGAACTTTCTCATTGCAGTCCCTCGGTGATGGCGTGTGAGTGTTCTCTGATGGCACCCTCAGCTCTTTGAAATGGTGTTCAGGACACAGCAATGCTTCATTACAGCTTATTCATTCATGAAATGGGAGCTTGCTCTTTCTCTGCCCGGGAGGAGAGGTGCCGTGAGCGCCTCCTGTGCCTTTTAGGAGTGCTCTGTTTGATCTCAGGGGAATGCCCTTGGAGTCCCCTTCCTGCAGGGAGAGAAAGGTGAGGAGGATCGGAGGCAGGCCAGATAAGCCAGGAATGCGCTTCTTGCTTGCTTGCCTCTCATTTTGGCTTGGAGACTGCAGCTATATATTTATATCCTTTCTCTTTCTTTGCCTAAGCGGGCGGCGAAGTCAGACACAGGGTTCCACCGGCCTGCTGAGTTCCTGAAATTCAGGACTTGATTTGGGACATAAAAAAAGCTGCCAAAAATAATAAAGAGATGCTGGCATTTTCAGTTGGTTGAAATGGAACTCAGAATAGCGAGGGAGAACTACCCTACCCCTCCTTTGTTTCCTAGGTCGCCCTGCCCAAAGGTTACCCTTGCTGTTTGGATTTGTTTCCTTTCTGTTTAGCTTTGCCACCCTCTTCGGATTATTGGTCTGAACATGTTTGTCTGCCTTCATTCATACTGACCCGTGTGGGTTCAAGGGACCTGTGATTTTTCTTTTTTTCTTTCTTTTCCTGTTACCCCACCAAGTTAATGATTAACACGTGGCCATTCGGTTGTGAAAGGAATGTTGATTGCTTTGGAAAAATACATGGTCATTATTTAAAGTTTCCTGAAGAAGCTTGCTAGTTATTTCGTTCCGTTGAACGCAGGCCCAGCGCCAGGTCCATTGGTGCTGGCTGGAAGGCACAGGTGTGGGAGGCAGCCCGGCCAACAGTAGCTGGTGAGGCTTGTCCCGGAGCCAAAAGGAAATTCACAAAAGCACTTTCTTCCTCTGCCGGCCTCAGGCCCTGCCTTTCTAAGCACTGAGCACCCCTGAGGGTTGTGCCAGTGAACCTCAACACTGGAGCTGGAGGAGAGCGCTGGTCTAGATCACAAGCTTAAATTTAAAAAAAAAAAAAAAATCGTGTAATTAAAAACATCTTGAAAACAACTTTTTAAAAAATTTATATTTTATTGATTTCAGAGAGGAAGGGAGAGGGAGAGAGAGAGAGAGAGAGAAAGAGAGAGAGAGAGAGAGACACATCAGTGATGAGAATCATTAATTGGCTGCCCCCTGCACGCCTAGGGATGAAGCCCCAAACCTGGGTGGGTGTCCTTGGCCAGAATCTAACCTGGGACACTTCAGTGCACAGGCCAACACTCTATCCATTGAGTCAAACCATCTAGGGCAAAAAAAAAAAAAAAGAATTTTTAAAAAAAGAGATAACAGTTTATTGCTATCAAATACACATTGTTCATAATGACCTAATGGAGTGGAGTAGTTAAGAAAAATTTCTTACGTACTTAATCCATTCTTAAATACAAGAAACATGACAAGTTCCAGCTTATACCTATATAGTTCTGTCTAAGCTATTCATTTGCATGTTCAATTCTTTGCATAAGTGAATGACATAACGCCTATAATGTGTTGGCCCAGTGGAATTAATGGTATAGTAATCTCACTAAGCCATAACTCTTGGAAACAACTGGAAAATTCAGTTCCATTACATTTTATGTGAAATATCTTGTCATTTTTGTTTTTAATTTTCTGCGAACATTTTGCGGGTCCCTGTGGGAATTTTATCTGTTTTCAAAGGGATCTCTTGTTCCTAAAAGGACTTAATCACTCCAGAAGATGAGATGAGAGAGTGAAGAGCCAAAGAGCGAGCTGTGATGACCCTGGTGCGGGGGGGGGGGGGTTTCTGTGTGTGACCTCAGGGGGAAGAACCAGCCTAGTGGGCTGTCCTGGGCTGTGGGAGGAAGAGATGGGAAAGGGAGATTGAGGGGGTGGGAGGTGGAGTGGGGACGAGGTACCGAGTCTGGGCATCAGTGACAAACTGCTTGGGTCCCCAAAGCAGGAGGACTTTGAAAGGGAAGCTCTGGGAGAATTTCACAGCGGCAAGATTTGAGAGGATTAAAAAAAAAAGGCCTCGGTGAAGAGTTCATTCATTCGCTTATGACTGTTTACTGCAGGCTGCTACCTGCCTGGACCTGCCCTGGTGCTGAGCGCCCCTCCGTGTCTGAGATCCACACACTGTGTGGTCCGCTTGTCTCTGGGGAGAGGAGGCGGCTAATGCCCACGTACAGATAAACACAGACCGCTCTCGGCACAGACGGGCTGCAGGGAAAATGCACGGGGCGAGGTGACCAGGGTGGTTTGCAGGGTGGGGATGGCCTTCTCTGGATTGAGTGATCAGAGGAGGACTTCTGAAGAGGACTTCTAAGGAGGACTTCTAAGGAGGACGTAGGGCTTGAATACCAAGGAGGGAGAGCCAGTCATGTGAGGACAGTCTGTGATCGGAGGGGGTAGTGGCCCCCAAATACAAACAAGCTGCTGATGGTGGGAGTCTGAGGCGCTGGGGGTGAGAAGGCAGGGCCAGGTCTATGACGAGGTGAGCAGGTGAGCGATGGGGATGGAGGACAATCCCTGGGTAGGGAGTAGCCTGCCCTCTCGCTTTTAGGATAGATGCTCCTTTTTCCCCTACAACTGTCATGTCCCGGAAGCCCTGTTTTGAATTTTGTCCCAGTTCAGGCCGCCTGGCTCCTGGGGACCGCTGGGCTCGCTGGTAATCATTGGTGACAAGGAGGAAGGCAGCAGAGTGTTCTTCCAGTCATCTGACTGCTCTGTTCATTTTTGATGCTTTTCCCAAACCAGTTCTCTTTCCAGGTCACACACAGGCTTTCTTTTGGATATAAATCCGTGAAATCGTGTTACTGTTTTAACTGCTTTAAACAAAAATCAGCAAAAGCAAGTTGCTTTTTCTCAGAAGTTATTTATTGTGCGTATTCGATTTCACCCCTAATTCTTTAGTTTTTTTTAATGTGACAGTAATTTGAGACCCACCAATGTATTCTTTTTTAAAATTTTTATTTCAGAGGGCAAGGGAGACTGAGAGAGAGATGGAAACACCAATGATGAGAGAGAATCATGGATCGGCTGCCTCTTGCAATGCCCCCTACTGTAGACCGAGCTCACAGTCCGGGCATGTGCCCTTGACCAGAATCAAACCTGGGACCCTTCAGTCCGGAGGCGATGGTCTATCCACTGAACCAAACCAGCCAGAGGACCGATGGATTCTTTATAGAGCCTTTTATTATCTCAAGTTAAGAATTATGGCTTCATAGTCTCTAAACTGATGAATTAGCAAGAATCCTTCTTCAGGAGCTTCAGTTCAGGGTTTCAAAGTTTCCAAATTGCTTAAAATAGTGCAGATTATATAATTCCTATGCATGCATCACAGGTCCACTGGGGAATCTTGGCTGGGATTGTTCTGTAGGTGAGTGTATGCAAGATTTCATAGATTTGTTCAGTCTTGATTTTTCTCTCTAGTTTTAGAATCCACTCATAAATGTAGGTGTGCCCTGTCTTTTGTGATTTTTTATTTATTTATTTTTATTTATTTATTTTTTTTAAATACATTTTATTGATTTTTCACAGAGAGGAAGAGAGAGGGATAGAGAGTTAGAAACATCGATGAGAGAGAATCATCGATCAGCTGCGTCTTGCACACCCCCTACTGGGGATGCTCCCGAAACCAAGGTACATGCCCTTGACCGGAATCGAACCCGGGACCTTTCAGTCCCCAGGCCGACGCTCTATCCACTTGAGCCAAACCAGTCCCGGCTGTCTTTTGTGATTTTTTAAATAAAATATTTTTATTGATTTTTTTTTGGCGGGGGGAGGAAGAAAGAGAGAGAGAAATAGATAGAAACATCAATGAGAGACACATCTATCTGCTGCTTCCTACCCGCCCCCTACTGGGATCATGCCTGGGTCGAAGCTCTTCCACTGAGCCACACCAGCCAGGCTGCCTTTTGTGATTTTTAAACATGTATCAAATTAGTCATCTTTAGCTGCAGTTAAGTCTGTCACTCATGCCTTTCTTCATGAAAAAAAAAAAAATCTGAATTTAGAAAGGTAAATTAAGAGATGATATGTATTTAGAAATTGATGTTTTGCCTTAACAAAGAATCTTAGTAAGGTTTCAATAATCAGATCTTGCAATGCTTCTAGGTCCTTATTTACAGGTGATGGATTTAATTTGGAGTGTTTGTTAACACGAAACATGGTATACCCGGAGTTCCTCCTGAGTTATCAGACTCAGTGAATCAACTCTTAACTAGGTTAGCTTCCCCTAACTTAAGTTTCTGAGTTCTTACGGTATCTAGTTTGGCAGCAAATTCTATATTGAGAGTAATTGAATATTGTCTCTACGTTAATACCTTTTCAATTTGTACACTCATTTGGATTTTTAAAATGTAAAAACTGCTTGGTGGCTGAAATAGAATTTAATGGAGAAACCAGTTTGTTTTTTCCCTTGATCAAGAGTTAAAGAGAAACACCCCCTGGGAGTGGGTGGGAAAGGGGTTTATGCAGGTTCATTACCCCCGGAGCCAAGAAGTAAATGGGATTTTACTTTCTTTCACTGCTGTTCAATTCGTGTCCCACACACCTTCCTTTCTGCAGAGCCGGGCTTTACGTGGGTCCTCGGCTTTATTTTAGGAAAAGTAAATACTCCTCGCGGCGTCCTGGGTTTAGAATCTGTTTCACAGAAGCCTCGACAGCCTTAGGAAGAGGGCAGCCTGCCCTTCCGCGGGCCCCGCGCATTCTGGAACTCCCAGGCGGCCGTCTCCTGGAAAAAGCTGTTTATACAGTGGCCAGTGCGACGCTTGGCTGGCGCTGGAGGAATCTCATTCCATTCCTTCTTTAGCCAGGGAGCGCTCGAAGGCGTTCGGCATGAGGCTTAGTCATTTCCACTGACATTTTCGTCATTGAATAGTGCCTTGTCTTCGTGCGGGGACACACTGCAATACTGATGCCTCGGCCCGTGGTTACCCAGCTTATGGAGACCTGGACTCGCTTCTTAAACCTTTAAAGGCTGCTTTCACGTTTCTGGGATGTCTCAAGTTCCACTAGTACACTTCGGATTAATCCTTGATACAGGTGGGTTATAAAAACATCCTTATGCAATGCGTATGTGTGTCTTATAGAAAAATTAGAAAATAGTGACACAAAAGAAGAAAGCATTCATTCCTGTAACCCACCCTGTTTAGTGTCTATACACACCTTCTCCTTATCTTTTCTCACAAAGTGGAATTAGGATTTATTTCAAAAGTGATATAATTGTTACATGTTGCATCATAACACTAAGGCCCGGACTTTACCACCTCAGAAGGGTTTGTTTGACCTTTGTGTAAGAGATAAAATAAGGGGAAGTCATTATTAACGTGGCTGGTGTAATGCTGCCCTTTGAAACACGTATGGTTTCTCTTCCTCCTCCCCCCGCTGCTCCAGGGGATACATTCCCCTTCACTGAACTGTCTTTTCCTGACTGACTCTTCTTGGATTCTTCAGCACCGTGTGCCATGTTGGCAGGCAGATAGTAGGCATCCTGTGCCTGTTGAATGAGTGAAACAGGTTCCAGATGAATTTCTAGCGAGATCCAGGCCACCGCCACAGCACTAGATCCCTTTTGATACAGAGAACAGTATAGGGTCCAGCTTTTTAAAAGTCTGTTACTTAGGTATTGGGGATTGGATTAAGAAGACCCCAGGTTTCTTTTCTTTCTTTTTTAAAAAAAATATATTTTATTGATTTTTTTACAGAGAGGTAGAGAGAGGGATAGAGAGTTAGAAACATCGATGAGAGAGAATCATCGATCAGCTGCCTCTTGCACACCCCCTACTGGGGATGTGCCCACAACCAAGAATCATGCCCTTGACCAGATTCGAACCTGGGACCCTTCAATCCTCAGGCCGACGCTCTATCCATTGAGCCAAACCGGTTTCAGCTAGATTTCTTTTAAGAGGGGTATTTTCTAAGACGTTCGTTTTTATCTGGCACAGAACTTGGACAGCTGGCTTGTGATTTAGGTCTCTGATCCTACCACCCAGCCACCCTCAGTATTTTGAAGTTAATAACAGTATCTGCAGTCACCGCTCAAGGGTCACACAAACCCTTCTTAGGTGGTAAAGTCCAGGCCCCAGTTTTATGATGCAACATGTAATCCCTTTTTGAAATAAATCCTAATTCCACTTTGTGAGAAAAGATAGGGAGAAGGTGTGTATAGACACTAAAGATGGTGGGTTACAGGAATGAATATTTTCTTCTTTTGTGTCACTAACTTCTAATTTTTCTACAAGAAATACATACACATTGCATAAGGAGGGTCTCGCTATGATTCCGGTATTATGTCATGCTGTAGACGACCTGTGTTTCATTGAACATAAATTTAGTCTGCATTTTTACATTAATGAGATGGTGTGATAAATGCAGCAACCTCCTGAATATTAAAAAGAGTTAGATTCTGTTTTCTGTCTTCCTTTTTTTCCTTTTTTATTCTAAGTGGACTTGGTCACCTGGATTCTTGAACTCTATAAGCCCGCAGTTAGGTGGGTTTATACTTTGTTATGGCTTTCCTTCCGCCACGGGCCAGTGATGGTAAACTTTTGCAGCATCAGTGCTGGTAAACTCTTGCGGAAGTGGTTTTATTTCCCCTGCCATTAACAGTGATGGGTTTGTTTCTGGGCTTACAAGGAAAGAACTTGGGCTTGAGAGTCAAACATGGCTGTTGAGTTACACTCTGCCACCCCAGCCTGTGGGAGTGGGAAAAGCAGAGACCCCTGGCGGTTATGAGTGTGACTGAGGACCTAGCTAGTCAGCCATGTTTTGCTTCTTGCTTCTCTATAACTAGTTGGGTAACAAGACAACTTACTTAACTTTTGAGTCTTAAACGAGTTACTCAATATAAAGCATTGTGGAGGCTAATTGGTCAGGGAATACAGTAATGGATTTGCTGATTGATTTATTGCTGTTATAATGATGAGTAACTGACTCAAACCGGTGACTTTTCAGCTGTAGACCTCTACATGCACGTATGGAAAACAGGGAGAGACCACCGAGTTTACAGACTGATTGTGAGGATTAAACAATATGGCATATCTGCAACATGTGCTGAGTGTGTGTCCAGTAAAGACAAAGCAGGAAGAGTAATAATGAACACTGGTTTCTAAAATATAAAACAAACTAGTAGGAACATTGCCTCTGGCATCTGAAATGTTTCCTTTGAATTTTAATGTCGCCAAAGGCCATCTTATGTATGTGGTTTTGTCCAATTAACATGTGTTCCAATGATACCTGTGATACCCAGGGATGATCTTCTGTAAAAGAACGTATCCACGAAAGCCCTCATTAGCAATATTAATTATTCTAATATGGAAATCAGAACTTGGAATCACTTCTCAACCAAGCGTACACGCGTGGTTTGGCAGAGCTGGCCGTGGGAGTGACTTTTTGCAAAGCTAAAGAAATCCCTGGACTTGAAACCTCATGCTTAAAATCTGATTATGAACTTAATTAATGTTAAGTTCTAGTAAGTTTGTAAGTGAAAGAGCCTCCTCAGCTAATTTTAAAGTTATTGCAACAATTTTAATGGAAAGAGCCGACAGACCTACATTTTAATTAAAATGATTTGAACAGTCAATCTGAATAATGAATAAAAAGATTGACAGTTGCTATTACAAACAAACTTGCCTTATAATGATTAACTTATGACCTAATTCTGGGCATTACAATGATAGAATTTCCTAGACCCAAAACTTTGTCTTTTCACACATAAATACTTTTGGAATAGTAAATTGTTGAAGTTGTCAGATTATACATTTAAACATCTACTCAGATTACACGAAATAAAAAAAAATTGAAATGGAACAATGTCTGAGATACAAAGGTGAAATAACACTTCTGAGGGACTTGATGTTACGTTTTACTCGGCTTTTTATTATATCCATTTTAAATATGGCTTAAAACTTACTATTACAGAAGCCCACAGCTTAAAAACATTAGAGTATTAGGTTGATTTTCTTAATTGCCCCTTCATCACCTTATTCGTTCTAGACTTTTTTTTTTTACTCTGTGTGTGTTTGAGTAGCTTTTACATTTTGAATACACTTTCATAAAGTTTTACATTTTTCACTCAATTTGTGTATCACTGACATTCTTCCATGCAATGAATGTACACATCTCATTGTAAAGCTGTATCTTCGTTAACCGTTACACATGAAAACAGTCCTCCTTTTCTGTAGACACCGTGGAATGCTGAGTGTCCTCATGGCACAGAGCAACTGGGGTTCTGCAGCCCCACTTTACCCACATCCCCCAGTGTCAGGGAAACAGCAAAACCAGTTCTCCCATCTGGTGACTCCACTCTGCATTCCATGGCAGCCAGGACTTCTTCTCTGGAAACTGCAGCTCGTGTGCAGTTGCTGTCCTGTTTCTCACCAGTGAGAAGACCCAGCCAGCGACTCCGGGTGTGAGCAGGATGTCTGGATGGAGCCAGTCTCCGTGGGTTGAATCTCAGTCCCCCTACTTAACGAACTGTGCGACCTTAGGCAAGTTGTCCAACTGCCCTCTCAGTTGTAAACCAGGGTGATCGGAGCACTTCTGAGGGCTGCTGGAAAGACTCGGTGAGGTAACGTGTGTGAGGTGCTCAGAATGGTGGCTGGCACACCGGGAGCTCCATGTGTGTATTTGCTGTTTGGTGATGTCTCCTCGCCATCATCGTTTGGTGGCTTAAAACTTACAAATGTGCCCTGAGCTTGCACATTTCCCCATTTCAGCTGTTTCCCAGAGATGGACCTCAGGGCAGGTCCTCTTGGTTTTGAAAGGTTGGCTCTGGGAAGTAATCAGTGCCATGTCTTTGGTGACACTGGGGAGAGGATTTTACAACCGAGTTCACTCTGGTTTCAACAGCGAGAGGGCAGAGAGGTGTCTGGTGTCTAAGTAGCCCGCCAAGCTATTGCTTGGCCCCTGAGGGCTGCTTCTTAGTTGGCTTTATTTTACATATTTTGATCTATTTTAAAATTATTAAAGGCATAGGACATTCACCTTACATTTGTGGTCTCAAGCACTTAAAAATTAATTATTTATACCCCAGGCATTAAAAAAAATAATTGTATCTTTCTATTTTTGGAAGTGCTGGGATTTTTTTTTTTGCAGAGAAATTTTCTCTTCAACATAAACTGTTAAACATGACTGTATTTTCCATCTGCTTTTATGATTACCAGCCAGTAAAGGAAATAGGAATGTCTTGTGTAATTGAGGTGAAAGGAAGTATAAAGTTTTAATTTGAGCACTGAAAGCATTTCTCTGTCATTTTCTAAGTGGACTGGATAGCCATTGTAGAATCTGAAAGGCCTTCAACTCAACACAGACTCTTGTCTCACTTGCTCTTCATTAGTCGGCAGTAGGAACACAATTTTGCCAACTAATGGCAGAAACAGGCAGGAGCACTGGATGTACATGTTATCCATTTATATTATGTTTTTACTGTACTTACGTTTTGTAAGGAATTAAAGGGCAAGCATGTCTCATGCTTGTGTTTTGATGTACATCCTTTTCCCACACATGCTTACTGTGCATCTCTCTGTGGACTAGCCCCTGAACTAGACAGACAACAAGCCCGTGCCCTCATAGGGCTTGCATGTCAGCAGGAAGCTTAGAGTCTACATTTTAAACTTAATTTCAAGGAAGAAAGGATGTCTTATAATAGATTAGTATTGAGTAGAACAGTTGTGGTACCTCTGATTTTTTTCCTGTAATTATCAGGAAAAAAATTGAGTAACTGTTTATGGGTTAATTGCAAAAACCTGGGTATTACACCTCTAGTATGTAGAAGATATTATTCTTTTTGTTTTTGTTAATCCTCACCAGAGGACATTTTTCCCATTGATTTTTAGACAGAGTGGAAGAGAGGGGGGCGGGTGAGGAGAGATAAGGGGGGGAATGAGAATGAGAGAGAGAAACATTGACGAGAGAGAGAGAGAGAGAGAGAGAGAGAGAGAGAGAGAGAGACAGACACACACACACACATCGATTGATTGCCTCCTGCATGTACCCTGACTGGGGCTGGGGATTAAACCTGGAATCCAGGTACATATATCCTTGACTGAGAGTCGAACTTGATACCCTTCGGTGCTTGGGCCAATGCTCCAATCATCGAGCCACACCTGCCAGGGCTGTGCTTTTGTATTTGGGAAGCACTTATTTCCAAAAGAGTTATTCTGTTTATGGCGAGGCTGTAGCATTGGAGAGAAGAGTTAGTCAGTTCCTTGTTGCCTCCAGAAAAAAATACCATAAAAAAATTATATTTTATGTGTAGTAAGTTTATCTTGTGATGGATCAACGATCGTTGCCTTAAGCTTGGTTCCAGAAAAGTGTGTGTGTGGGAGGGGGAGGCGGAGGGAACACACACACACACACACACACACACACCATATGTAGCATGGTATACCAGAAAGGTGGTAGGGTTTATAGCAAATTTAAGTTGCCAGGCAGTTGGTGATTTTAAGTATGTTGGAGTTGGAGTAGCTGAAGAAATAGTAACATTTTGTGGAAAGCTTTGGCACTGGGACTTGAGAGGGGGCCAAAGCCCGTTACACAAAGAAAATAGGAACATTCCGGGAAGAAAGGTGTTCTGCGGCCATGGAAATTGGAGTCAGTGAAGTTGTTGTTGGCAGAGACGTGGCTCCACATAACTTTATTTTTGTCTTAGAAATGACTACGTTGAAAGGACCTTGCTCCACCCGTGGCAGGCAGAGGGCTGCTGGCTTTTCCTGTGGAAGGACAGTTTGCTTTAACCGCAGCCTTAGCCCTCAGTGCTGGGCGGTAGACATGAGTTATTTGCTGGAACCTTTATTTACCTTTGGGCCCCTCGCCGGAGCCCCTGATGTTGTCCCTGTGACCTTTGCATAATCATCAGGCTGTCGGAAGACGACATCAACCCCTGTTTAATTAACTGTAGGGACATGAATGAATCCTTTTAGAAAGAAATTTTGCCCTGATCTGGATTTTCAGGTCCGTTGGCCAAGCTCTTTGAACAATTGCATTGTGTGTGTTTTTTCTTCCTTCTGTCTGTTTTTGCCACTGTGTTCACATGGAAAATCAGTTTCCATAGTGACATCTGGTGGTGGCTGTGGAACCCCGGAGGGTATTTGTGGAATGATAAACATTTTTACTTAATAGCTCCAAATTTTCAGCTTCTTTCCATTGTTTCGTCTTAGGAACAACTTTTCCTGAGTATGTCTTCGTTGTGTGCTTGAGTTTGGAAAGCTGGGCATTGACCTCCGTTATGTTTCCTTAAAGCAAATACAAGATTCTTTATACCATGGCTGGGGAAGTGCGTGTAGCAAGCTCTGGGGACTTGTCTTTTGTGCTCAGAATATACAATAAAACACTACAAAGAGACTGCAGAGTTTGTAGATGGTATATATATAATGAATAAGATGCAGTATTACTGTAAGTATGTGTTGAGGAGAAATATGTTTAAAACTGGAGCTTAAACATGTAAAGTTTTTGTTGGTTCCATAGAGAATTATTTCAGGAAAAGTGAGTTTATAACCCAGGGTGAAAAAAAGGAGTTTCTGCCCGTTGGATGGTAGGTGATCCTGGATTGAGTGAAGTCCGAGTGAGGTAGAGTTTTGAGAATGAACCCAGTGGGTTGATAGGTTAACGTTCAATGATGGCCCAGAGTGCAGCTATGGTTGTTTTCCTATGTTACTTGCAAAGCTACTGAGTAGAAAGAAGTCTTCACAGTACAGTTTTGGAAAGTTGAGTTTCCCTTTTGGGAATTCAGGTGACTGCTGAAGTTACAGGAGAAACCCATCCACAGATGCTAGTTGTGGTTTCGGAAGGCTGGGGACAGAAGTGTAGGTAGGAATAAGGATTTGAAATGACGGAAAGAATGAACACGGCCTCCGGTGAGTCATCTACAATAGACAGTTGGTTTACTGGTTGTCTCTGCACCCGGGGCTGGCGAAGGGTGATTGGGATTCTGATAAGCCCCTGACTAAGGAGGCGCCTGGCTCTGGAACCTGCAATCTCCGTGTTCAGCTTCCTGAAGTTGGGCGGATCGTTTCAACTTCCTTACAAAACGAGAGCGTTGCACTGAGCTTTCCAAGGGGTGGCCAGTCTACAAGTCTTGAGTTTGAGATGCCAAGGCAAGGTCTCTGGGTCTCCCTTCGCAGGCTGTCTAGACTGTCTCCTGCCATGAATTTTCATGCACTGGGCCTCTAGTTTATCAAATTAAAAAAATGGCAACAGCCAACACAATAGTAGCCCTCCAGTGTGAAGGGATCAAAATCATACCTTTTATTCTTGTCAGATCAGAAAATAATAGAATACATTTTTGTGGGCTGCAGGATGTTGGTGCTGTGAGATAAAAAAGCAGGTTGGAAATTGCTGCCTAGCATTCTGGGGAAGAGTCTGAGTTCTGGAATCAAATGGCTCAGATCTTAGTGTTACCAAGTCACTGCTGATCTTGACTTTGCTTCTTCAGCTCTAACGCCTGGGCAAGTTGATTACTTTATCTGAGCTTCTGCCTGCTTATTTGTGAAACTGGGAAGAAAACGACAGTTTTTATGTCTGTTAAATGACTTCATGCACGTAAAGCA
Organism: Pipistrellus hanaki; assembly: GCF_964339955.1. Classification (NCBI taxonomy): domain Eukaryota; kingdom Metazoa; phylum Chordata; class Mammalia; order Chiroptera; family Vespertilionidae; genus Pipistrellus; species Pipistrellus hanaki. The sequence goes on along the minus strand of NC_140505.1, from coordinate 7,924,868 downwards.
CGCAGTGAGATCCTCGGCATGCTATAATCATTTCTATTATTAAATGGCTATAAATACAGTGAATACACTTGTATTAACATGAATTTGAGCATTTTTCAATATGAGACTTTTCAATATGCCCACATTCCCCTTTGACGGTCAAAATTCACTGTATATTTACCTAGAAGCTGAATTAAATACTTTTGTTCTTTTACGAGGATGCAGTAATTAAAATCCACCACAGCATAACTATTTTAAAATCACCACATGATATGAAGAAACAGAGTCTATGAATTAATGAAACATGAACCTCTGAGCATCTCACTGTGCATAGTTAATGTTTAAATGGCTAATGAATGCAATCTTAGTTTTCGTCCATACTTGTGTAGAGGCACTGAGCTGTCTCACATGTAACTGTCATTAATATCCGGGGATTACCCCTGACGAGGCTGGGAGGTCACGCAGGGGCTGCGCTGTGCCCCCAGGCCCGCCGCAGAAGGCGTCCCGTGATTGCACAGGGCAGTCCGGACACTCGCACGCCAGGCCAGAGTGGAATTCGATGGAAAAGAAATAGCTGACTCGCCTGTGATTTAGGCCTCAGACTGTCCTTTCCTTTTCTATCTTTTCTTTCCTATGCTGATACTAGGAAGAGCTATTTCTAGTCTAGATGAACGAACACCGAGTACACTACTTCTGAGTTCTGACATGTTAAAAAATGAATGAAATATGAGGTTCAGCTTGGCTTTTCACATAAATCTTGCATACTCCACTCGGGTCATAGGAACAGCAAGACTGATGCAGAATCTGCTGGCACTGCAGTCAGGGATCCATGGTGTCTGAACGCCAGTTTGCATTTACTGTGAGCCTGGGAAAGTTCTCTCTCTCTCTCTCTCTCTCTCTCTCTCTCTCTCTCTCTCTCAAAAAAAAATATATATATATATATATATATATATATATATATATATATATATATATATATATATACATACACATATAAATTGATTTCAGGCAGGAAGGGAGAGGGAGAAGGAGATAGAAACATCACTGATGAGAGAGACTTATTGATTGGCTGCCTCCTGCATGCCCCCTAGTGGGGATGGTGACTGCAACCTGGGCATGTGGCCTGTCGGAATCCAACCGGCACCTCCTGGTTCATAGGTCGACATTCAACCACTGAGCCATGCTGACTGGGCCCTCCTCTCTTAATCCAAGTTTTGCATCCATGACTTAGGGATAATAACACCACATCTGTAGGCAGGTTGGGTGTAAGGATTAAATGAGATAATGCCTGCCAGACAGTTCCCGAAGTGCTTGGCATATAGCAAACTGAATGAATGTTTCCCCATAATTATTGTTGTCATTAAACGGCTACAAATCGCAGTTGGAGGGACACACTTTGCAGAAGTGGATGATAGCAGCATGAGCTGCCTGAGGATTAGAGCCGGAGAGCGGTGAAGACATGCACCATGTACCTGTCCCCTTCAGATTTCCCATAATCCTTCACCTGGCCAGTGACTTAGGTTACACTGTAACGAAAGGCAGGACACAAGAGAAGCATATGTGCACTTGTGTGTTAATACGTGATTCCAGCAGAGAGAACGTGCTGGGATCCCCCAGCTGCCTTGTATCAGCTAATGGGAGTGATGGAAAACTGAAACCGGAGGAGAGCATTTCGTCTTGTTTACTGAGAGCACTCTCTTCCAAGCCAAGGCATTCTATTTTAGCCTGGCCGCAGGGGCTCAGTGAGCCCAGTCCCTCATGGGGGACGTCATTCTCTCTCATCATTGATGTTTCTCTCTCTTTCCCTATCCCTTCCTCTCTGAAATCAATAACAATATTTAAAAACGAACCACACATACTGATTTACTAGTTTAGGGCGTAGAGTGCACAGACTGTGTTTGGATCGGAGGAAAAGGAAAGCGTGCTTGAGTTTACCTCACAGTGGGCTCTGCTCCATGGAGAGACCAGGTGGCTGGATTTGATGGAAGAGTTCTGAGACTCTGTTCCGTATTTCTATGAGTGTCATTCTCCATCCATTTATAAATTTAAGTACATGTGCATTTGAAGTAATCAGTAGGGAGGGAAATGTCATTTATTTTGCATGTTAGATAATATCTAACACTACCAAAAAGGTTTACCACTTACAAATAGCAAAGTTCCCAAATGTGAAATAGATGATCAAAAAAAAAAAAAAAAAAAAAAAGAATGTTTATTGCTATTCAGAAGCATTATAATTATTATCGATTCCTTAATTCTTAGCAAACCTTCAAAACAGAATTGCATCAAAATGGGAAATTTCAGGACTCAAGAGTTGTAGAGTTTTCAAAATCCAACCTGGACCACAGTGTTGAACCATAAAAGCAGAACCAGTTTGAAGTGGTTAATGCACATGGGAAAACGCAGTGATGTATTTTTGGCAAGCCCGAGGACATGACTACACGACGGGGTTAGCCTAAGAGAAATGGATGTTTTCTCTGTTCCTCACCCTGAGGAGAGGTTAATCCTGGGATCAAGTGAGATTCTGGCTAATTTCAGTGGTGGGGCTGAAATGATACACTAGCCCTCTTCTTTGTAATTATATCATTCCATCTTTTACTAGGTGACTTAAATGAGATAGGTGTCCTCCTTTGGGTCTTCACTGAGGACTTTTCTGTATCAGTTCCAGATATCTATTCATTTTTGTTCACTCACTTAAGGAGTAATTATTAGGCTTTGGGCAAGGTGCTGGGTACACAGATATTTGAGAACCATGTGGGAGAAAGCATATTTCTAGCTCACTGGTTGTCTTGCCATGTGCTTAAGGTGGTGAAGAGAAACTGAAGGTTTCAGCACAGAAGACACCTGAGCAGTTCCTTGTTCAGGATTCTGACAGGCTGTCCTCTGGTTCTTAGCCACTAAGCAGGGCGTGTCCATCAAACTAAGAGGAATGTTGTACAGCCTCTTCCTCTTTACTGTAGTGGGTAGGGGTCACATGAGTGCAGCATGGGGAACAGGAGTGCTAGACTGTGGCCCTCAGATCTGGGTCATATCTCTAGTCTTGTCTCTGGTTTCCAGATTAAATCTAGAAAAGTGGACTCATCTTAACCAACCATAAATGCCATCTTCGGAAAAGCAGATATGGGGCCATTAGATAATCTTGTTGTACCCTTCCGTCTCATTTGGGTTGTTTTGAAATGTAAATGAGGTAATATTTGCAAAGTGCGTCACAGAGTACCTGCCACTCAATACCAATAACGACAAATACTTTAATATCCGGTATTGTGTACCAAGTCCCATTCTAATCTTTACATGTGTAGGAGTTCATTCAACTTGGGAAGAACATACTGTCATTATCTCCATTTTATAGGAAAGGAAACTGAGGCATAGAGCTGAGCTAACTTGCTCCAGACCTCACAGCGGTGACCCCTAAGCCCTCCACCAATCAGAGTTGTCATTCAGGTTGGCACTCTCTCAAAGGGGCAGCTTTTGTGATGGTTGACATGCCTCCTCATGGTCTCCTTCTCTCTCCCAGGTGTCATAGAGACGTCAGATCGCCTGGACCGCGAGTCGACCTCCCATTACTGGCTGACCGTCTACGCCACCGATCAGGGTGTGGTGCCCCTCTCCTCATTCGTAGAGGTCTACATCGAGGTGGAGGATGTCAATGACAACGCACCCCAGACTTCAGAGCCGGTTTATTACCCAGAAGTCATGGAAAATTCTCCCAAGGATGTGTCCGTGGTCCACATTGAGGCATACGATCCAGATTCTAGCTCTAATGACAAGCTGACGTACAGAATCACCAGTGGAAACCCACAAGGCTTCTTCTCCATACATCCTAAGACAGGTATGCCTGAAAACTACCGTATGACATGCTCTTTTTATACTCTCCCAATAGGGGAGCATTGAAGAACGAGTGCTCTGATTTTCTTTAGTTGTTTTTTTGTTTTGTTTTTTTAAAAATATATTTTATTGATTTTTTTTACAGAAAGGAAGAGAGAGGAATAGAGAGTTAGAAACATCGATGAGAGAGAGAATCATCGATCAGCTGCCTCTTGCACACCCCCACCAGGGATGTGCCTGCAACCAAGGTACATGCCCTTGACTGGAATCGAACCCGGGACCTTTCAGTCCGCAGGCTGACGCTCTATCCACTGAGCCAAACTGGTTTCGGCCAATTTTCTTTAGTCTTTAATAAGCTGTTTTCCTTTTGAGTTGTTCACAACAAGTCTATTGCCAGATGAAATTTTAATCCAAATAGGTTTTTCCTTTGAATTTGCTTTTGTAAAGCTATTTTATGATTTTGCATATGAGTGGAGTTTCACTTGCAGGTTAAAAAGCAAATATTGTTTCAGTAATGGCTCCTCAATTAGTGATATCTCTCTTTTTTTTTTTCATTAATTTATTCCCTGTATTTATCTTTGAATAGGTAAATGCTTAGGACCAAAGTACATTTTAGAACCTCATCCACTGAGAATTTCATGTTAAATTTCAAAAAAAAAAATTTGCACATTTCTTCCTAGGCCTATTAGCTTCCAAACTTACTGCAAACTCTCTGGCTGTTAAGTATTCCAGTTTTCTTAACTACTTTTTTCCCCCCAATGTATATTTTTACTAGAGGCCTGGTACATGAATTCGTGCACAGGTGGGGTCCTCTGGGTGGCCTGCGGGGATCAGGCCGAAACGCACAATCCAGTGCCACCTGCAGCTCCTCCCTGCCGCTCCCCGCATCCCGCCCCGCTGTGCCTGCCGCGGGCTCTGCCCAATCAGTCCCGATTGGAGAGGCTCTCGCTGCCCAGCAGAGCTCCCCAGCCATGAGCCCTGCATCTGGCGCCCTCCCAAGGGGAGTGGCCTATAGGATCAGGCTGAAACCCGCTCTCCAAGATCCCTCTAGGGTTCCTGGATTGCGAGAGTATGCAGGCCAGGCTGAGGGACCCCACCAGTGCAGGATCGGGCCAGGAGGGACTGTGGGAGGGCTCCAGGGTGTGTCTGGCCCATCTTGCTCAGTCCAGATTGGCCGGACTACAGCACCAAGCTCACCTACTGGTGAGAACATCTGCCCCTGCTGGTTAATGATCATAGTTGACTATCTGTCGTCGTGTCGTGCCCCCCCCCCCCCCCCCTTCCCGGTAGTCAGTGCACTTCATAGTGAGCGGTTGAGCAGCCTTAGCATATCTTTAGTATATTATGCTTTGATTGGTTGTTCAGTTCTGCCATTTGGTCTATTTGCATATTATCCTTTTATTATATAGGATTGATTTCATAGAGGAAGGGAGAAGAAGAGGGAGAGAGAGAGAAACATGAATGATGAGAGAATCATTGATTGGCTGCTTCCTGCACGTCCCCGGCATGTGTCCTTGACCGGAAATGAACCGGAGACCCTTCAGTCCGCAGGTTGACGCTCTATCCACGGAGCCAAACCAGCTGGAGTCTTAATTACTTTTTATGAAGAATATCTAGAGTTTATTACACAATTCACAGTCATTTATTTTGTGTTGCTATGTTGCTTGAAGTTTTTCCTTAGAGCAGTAAGGATCTGGACTCATTGTTTTAAAATTGGGAGAAGTTACTTTCTTGAACTGATAGCTCGGGTTTTCTGTTTGCTCCTCTCAGTGTCTGAACCCTTGCTTCTAAGCAGAAGGCATGTTGACTCCGAAATCCTCTTCCAAAATTCTACAGACTTCTAACCTTTATTTCTTTACATTGGACAGTACATCTACGTGTTTCTTAGTTCTGCTTTCTTTTCTTTTTTTTCATTATTTTGCAAAAGAAGAGAAAGAGGTTCACACTAGCTTCATTTGTGTAGGGCAAAGTTGGCTATTGCTTATGCCCTGAAAATTTCACACCTGGAAACCTCAGGTTTCTTAATTAGAATGGAACAAAAACCCGCCATGTGACATTGAGAAGACAATTTATTGAAAATAAAGCTTCTTATCAAAGGAAAATAAAGCTTCTTATCGAATAGATCACCTGGCCTTTGAGCCAAGATGCTTTGGCTACGTGTTCGGCCGAATTCTGCCATGCTCCTCTGATGGAGCCTCGGAGGGAGGTTTGGAGATACAGGAAACCAGGAATTGGTTAATGACTGAGCCATGGAAGAACATAATTATACGGGGCAGAAAAGGGATCTGAGGGTTTTTCTTCTGGGAAGCATTAGGGGCAGGGCGCAGGACCCCAGCCTGTGAGAAGGGGCCAGAATTAAGAGGGTATACAGGAACAGGAAGGCCTGACACAGCGTCTCTAAACGGTTAATAAAAGGCTCGTGTCAGCAGTGCAGTCGCACACTCTTTACTGCACAAGTAGTAGCCACATTCCGCCTTCTTTCTGCAAAATCAACTGAAAGAAAACTGAGAGCTAAAAAAATTAGGGCACGGCCAAATGTAAAAGGAGCAAGATGAGAAATGTATACACCGATTTGGAAGGAGGATTTCAGAGTCAAGAAACTATTTGCCTGAAAGCAAGCCTTGAGAAACAGCGAAATTTAAAAAGCCAAAGCCGCCAGGCAGTAATTCAAAAACTAACAAACATAAGCACTCCTTTTAAAACATTGTTTGACGACGTAGACTTCAAGATGATTTCATGTTTCTTTATGTTGTCCTTTAGATTAGGTTAAGTTCTCTGTTAAAGAGACAGGCAAGAAAGCCATCAATGGCCTTTTGAATGTCTGAGCAAACATAGGTCTCTGGACATGATGTATGTCGGAGGAGAAAGAAACGTAAGGAAATTCTCTCTGTCAGAGCCCCGGGGCCTCGGAAGCAGTGATAGCGCTGCTGTACTGTTAGGTCTTGTGCAAACGGGATCCGTGTGGCGTTGCCTCTCCCTGTTACCGCCCTCTGTCCTGACAACACAGCGATGTGTGCAGAGACCTCTTCCTTAGATCAGGGAGAAGAGCCCGTCCCAGCCAGCTCCCAACCCTGGGCAGGAAGCACATGCGTCCTGCTGCCGGGCCAGCAGAAGACAATTCCTAAGGATTACTGAGAGGGTTTATTTGCTTTAGGATTATTGCAGGTAACTGCGGGGAATAACTACAGTTAGCACATAGGCATGTTTGTCGTGAGGTATATCATAGACTGTGTAGCTAGTGAAGAAGTCTGATAGTTCTGCCAATCACCTGATGGCTTTCAAGATCAAGAAATAATCGTATTGCGCCTGGCCGGTGTGGCTCAGTGGTTGGGGTAAGGGTTCAATTCCCGATCAGGGCTGGATCCCCAGGGTGGGGCATGCAGGAAGCAACCGATCCATGGTTCTCTCTCATCATTTGATGTTTTTTCCTCTCCCACTTCGTTTCTCTCTGAAATTTGTAAAAATATATATTTTTTTTAAAAAAAAGAAATAACCACGTTTTAACATGGGCATTGTTACAGAGTATAGCAAATACAGCTTCCCAAGGCCTGTGTCTAGATGGCTCTCTTCCCTCCGCTCGGCAGAAAATTGGCAGATGATCCTCAGGGTCCAAAAGGGCAACGCTTCAAAGAATCCTTCTTCCCCAAGACTTTCAAAGCAGACGGAGTCCTAACAGGGAGGCCAGATGAGGAGAGCTGATGAAAGGCAGTCTGGTGGAGAGAGTTCCCATGAGTTACTGACCCAGAACACCACCTGGAGGACCTGAGTCATGTTGTTTAATAATTACTGGCTGAGTGAGAAAATTACTGGGCTGGAAACCAAGCGGTCTGGGCGACAGTGCGGCCTTCCCTCGGGGACCCTGGGGAAACGGGCTCCCGGCCCTGGCTCTGGCCCCGGCCCTGGCCCTGGCCTGGTGTGACCAGCGTTGGTGCTGGCATGCCCGGTGAGTGAGGCCCTGTGTCCAGAGGGCAGCGCTCAGACCCGGGTATGGGGAGGAGGCCACAGCCTCTTTCAACTGGCATGTGCTACTTTACCGCTAAACAGAAGAGAACATACGTGTGCATCTCCTTTGGATAAACAGCGCTGACCAAGTACAATGAGTGTAACGTGCTGCTTAGGGGTCGGGTCTTTAGGACCCTGGGGAGTGTCCGAGGTGAGAGGAGAGCCTAGTTCATGGCCATTGAGATCATGTGTTTAAGCAGCAAGTGCATGTGAACCTCATTTCTGTATGCAGCGCATTCAGAAGTGCTTTGGCCAAAACCGGTTTGGCTCAGTGGATTGAGCATCAGCCTGTGGACTGAAAGGTTCTGGGTTCGATTCCAGTCAAGGGCATGTACCTTGGTGGTGGGCACATCCCCAGTAGGGGGTGTGCAAGAAGCAGCTGATGGATGATTCTCTCTCATCGATGTTCTAACTCTATCCCTCTCTCTTCCTCTCTGTAAAAAATCAATTAAAAAAAAAGAGAGAGAGAGAGAGATGCTTTGAAAGGTGATCGTCAACGAGGATGAAAGAGCAGAGAGAAAAAGGGGGGGTATAAAGGGGGGGACCGATAGTGGGCGACAGGTTTCATACACACCTGCGGAGGAAGTGGGGAGGGGGGGCACATTTGGAAGGAGTGGTGAGTTAGTGGCCAAGAGACAACGTTAAACGATGTACACTTGCTGGAAAACCTTAGCTACCAGCGTAAGGGCAGAAGGGTGTTTATGTGGTGTTTACAAACAGTGACCTGTTTTTGAGTGTCTCCAAGCCATCCCTTGGAACATGTTGTGTAAACATCAATGCGGTGACCTCGCTCAGTCACTTGGGAGAGGAGAAGACCTCCACAGCACCCGTCCTCCCTCTGGCATGCGATGGCAAAACATTTGAAACCGAAACCAGGAAATCGTCCTGGGGCTGGATCTGATCATCTGAGTTTTGGGTTCCAAATGACAAGTTTGAATGAACATTTTTTTTTTTTTTATATCCCAGCCAAAGTTCTGGTGCTCGACGGTGGTGCCAGGAGCCGTCTTTCTACATCTCAGATGGTTCTTATTAGGGTGTTTATAAGCAGAGGGATGGGGTGTGTTTTTGTGGTGTTTTTCCAGATTGTACAGGCGAAAGAGACTCGATCCATGTTGTTGGCACCAGAATGTTTTATAAGAATTTTGTATAACCTCATTTTGTCTGATGATGTTCAATATCAGTTAGGGCGAAATTTGCTTCTTTTAGGATAAATTGTGCGGTTGCTGAGGGTGGGAGACAGATAAGGGTGCAGAATGTCAGATTTTCTGAACCTCACCGCCCCAGCCCCTGCTGACAAGCGCGTCACAGCCTCCTTGTGGTATGTCAAGGCCAGCTGAGGAGGGGCGTCCCGAACAATGGGGACCAGTGTGCCTCAGGGGTTTCATTGTCCACCAGTGGCCTCGGGAAACCGGAGTGACCCTCGCAGGCGTCTTCTTAGCCCATGCTTTCCATGTGAAGTTCGGAGGCGGGATGTGCCACTTACAATGGGCAGATACACTGGAAAAGACCAGCGTTTTATTCTCTTATCGGTACGTTGGGTGTTTTCCACGCGTAGGACACAAAGCAAGAATTGCTTTTAATTCTTCAGAAGTGTTATTGAAGTCTGACTGACACAGAGTAAATTGTGCAGAGGGAAAGAAAGCCTATGATGTGGTGAGTTTGGGCAGAGCTATCGAATGGTGACACCATCACCCCCATTGAGAGGTGAACATACTCATCACTTCACAAAGTTTCCCCTTCTCTCCGGCCCCCCTAGCCCCAGGCCACCCCTGCTCTGCCTTCCGTCCCTGTGTAGTGGTCTGCATGTTCTTAAATTCTAGATAAATGGACACGCACTGCTTGGATCATGGGGAAGCTTCTGGCACTAGGCACTTGTACTTCGTGATCTGTGCACGTTGTAGTGAACATGCGTTCATTACTGTGTGTGCCCATGTAGATGCTCTGCAGTTGGATTGTGCAGTGACCCGCTGATGGACGTTTGCGTGGTGGCCGCTGTTTGGCTGTTACCAATAAAGCTACTGGGGACATTCGGGAACAAGTCTCTGTGTGGACGTAGACGTCCATTTCTCTTGGGTTTCACCGCGGAGTGAGTGACCGTGGAAGCTGTCCCAGGGCAGTAGGCCTCACCCCCTTCGGTTCTGAAAGGTGAAGTCACTGCATGCGGGCAGGCTGAGGAGCCATCTCATCTCAGACGGTGATGAAAGAGAATGGAATTTATGGAAGGAAAGGGGGATGGGAGACGGATATCCAAGGAGAAGGGCTGCACAGGGCAAAGGGGGCCTCGGAGGCAGGTTCAGGGGGTGAGCCTGGATGAGCGGTCACTGCCCATGGCTCCCCTGGTTGTGAGTCTCCTGGGGTCCCTTAGAGGGTGGGCGGTACGTGCCTGTGGGGGGATGGCACAGGGACGATCCTTGGAAGGAGAGCGCGCGGGATATTTACCTCTTCTCTGCAGGTGGAAATCTTAGGGGAGGGCTCAGGGGAGAGGCTCAGTAGAGTATTCATCAGGTTTCCAAGGATGCTCTTTCAGGGTCCTGGTCTCCACTGATTGGTGGTGTTGGGGTGGGTTGTGTGTGGGTGGGTGTGTGTGTGTGTGAGAGAGAGAGAGACTAGTCAGGGTAGCTCATCCTGAGGCAGCTATGGCACCACCTGTCTGGTTTGGCTGCTTTCCTGGGCCTGGAGCTGAAATACAACTGAGGCCGATGTTATCTTCGGGGAGGAAAAGGACGGGGTATGAACCACCTGATCAGTGATACGCCAGGGGAGGTTCTTGTTTTCCCAGGCTTGCCCTTTGCCCTGTCTGGGCTTCTCTGCCCCGGGAGTTTCCGTTCCTGGCCCATCGTCCTCGCTCTGGGGGTCTACCAGTTCCCCACCGCTCAGGATCCGCCATCTTTCTTTGCCTGTCCGGTGTCCCGGAAGCCAGATTTCATGTATTTTGTCTTGTTTTTTGTTTGTTTCCTGTTGGAAGGTGAATCTGATCCCCTGGCTAGAAGTGGAGGGTCAATGATTGCTTTTTATCTGAAAGAAAAAAAAAAAATGCTTATTTAGTTTTAGAGCTGACACAAATATGTGTATACTGTTCGACCCTCATTTAATAAACAGTAGGAATCTTCTTAACTAAGATTTTGTTTTGTGCTTTCAAGGAATTAAAATTGAATTTCTAGATTTATTTTAAACCTGAACCTAACAACATCCTGGGTATGATTCTAGAGTTTGTAGATTGCTGTACAGTTTCTTCTGGAAAATTGTGTCACCGTGTTGTACCCAAAGCCCAGAATCCTGATCCTCCAGCTCTGGCTGGTCCTCCTTCCTCAAAATGCCACTCCTTCTCGGTATAGTGGGCTTGCCAAGACCAGAAAGTAGTTGCGTGTGTGAGGGTGTGTTTGTGTGTAACTAGACTTCATAAATTATATTGCTTGTTATAAATATGTGATGCATTCACACAGTACAAAATTAGGAAGGTACGAGAGAGAGGATGCCCATGGAAATGTTTGTTCCCAGTTCAGTTCCCCAGTCAGTTTTCTTCCTTACTGTATTCGCTCTGCTTCATTCTCTGTGTTCTTGCTGCTCTGCTGTCTGGATTCTCACTGTCAGAGGCTGCCCTTCTCAGGGCTCCACAGTTCTTAGAGGCAGCAAATGATTCATCTTTCATGTGCCCGCTGGCCAGTCCAGACCCCACCCTTGGGACCAGCCTTTATCCAGCCAGTATCCCCTGCCCTCACCTCCCCAGGGCCTGCACCCCTGAGCTCCAGGCCCACGGAGATCCTCAAACTGGCCGGTGCTGCAGAAACCATAATAAAGGCTCTTGCCCGGCCTGGCACAGTCTCCTGTGGCCCAGGTGCTTTGGGCAGGTGTGCCTGGTGGTATTGCTTTGCATGTCCCTCTTGGGGATTGTGGGTAACCAAGTGTCTTTTCAGTGACAGTTGCCTTCTGACCTGTAGGCTTCACCATCCATATATATAAAAGCCTGAGTGACCAGCCGACTGTCCCACCAGCCGACTGTCCGGTAGCTATGATGAGCACTGACCACCAAAGGGCAGATGCTCAACTTGGGAATGGAAACCACAGGCATGACAGGAGCAGGCTGATGAATCTCAGAGGAAAGTGGAGGGGGATGGGCAGGAAGAGATTAACCAAAGATCTTATATGCATACGAGAGGCCCAGTGCATGGATTCGTGCACTGGTGGGGTCCCTCGGCCTGGCCTATAGGGATCGGGCCAAAATCGGCTCTCTGACATCCCCCGAGGGGTCCCGGATTGTGAGAGGGTGCAGGCCAGGCCAAGGGACCCCACTGGTGCACGAATCCGTGCACTAGGCCTCTAGTACCTGCATAATAACAAAACCTACATTGGAAAGCATGGTAAAGCCATACAATGCTGTCGTAGCTAATAGGTATACTCATCTATGTTCTAGTCCAAGATCGCACTATTATACTATTTTTTTTTCACCATCAAAGTAAGTGGCATTTTATTGTGGCTGGAACAGAGGCTGGACAAAGTGCAATAGGAAACAGCTACAGCTGCAAACAACTTCCAAGGGTTTCCGGTGACATTTGATAGCCGCAGCGGAAGGAAACGGAGGCCGGTCACTCACAATGGCAGGAATTCATTTAAAGGGGGAAAAAAAGTTTACCTGTTTGTAGTTTTTCTTCCAAAGATATGCAGCTATTATAAGGAAGAATCAATATATCTGTCTTACCTAACCTGCTTATTTTTAATTTTATAGTGAAGTGTGTTATCCTAGAAATCTGAAGGAAGTCAGATGTTATTCAGTGCCTTTTCTCTACACATGTGAAATGGTGACATGCTTTTCTCTTAAAATCGGTTGGTGGTGAACCCTTAGGATTCAAGTGGTATTCTATTTTTTAAAAATATATATATTTTATTGACTTTTTACAGAGAGGAAGGGAGAGGGATAGAAAGTTAGAAACATCGATGAGAGAGAAACATCGATCAGCTGCTTCCTGCATACCCCCCACTGGGGATGTGCCTGCAACCAAGGTACATGCCCTTGACCAGAATCGAACCCGGGACCGGGACCCTTTAGTCCGCAGGCCGACGCTCTATCCACTGAGCCAAACCGGTCTTGGCGGCATTCTATTTTTTAAAGCATGTTGCTGAATATCACTTGCTAAAACTATTTTTAAAGACCAATATTGTAAGATTTTTCGTGTTGAAGCCCACCTTTTCTTGTCACCATGGGGTAAACCTTGAAAGTGGGCTGAGTTTCCTCCCCTCTCCATCTCTGCTACAGCTGACATTACAGGCACGATGAAGGCAATTTCCAATAAAGCACATTTGGCTTTTGATCATATGTCTGTCACGGTTTTCATGCCACCGATTTCCAACAAGAAGCAGTTACTCAGATAGAATGAAAGCCAGCAGAGAAGCCTGGAGGTTTCCGGGTGTCGGTTCTCGATCAGCCGCTGCCTGTGTGACTTGATCTGTTTGATGAGCGCTCTCCCTGGGCCTCGGAAAGTTTCAACTCCCCGAGGCCTGGGCTTCCCTACACACCGGACCGGCTGTGAATAGAATTCCGTTTTTGGCTCCAGGCCTAATCCTGCCGGCACCAGGGGGACAACAATAGCTGCTCAGATGGCCACAGCTGTCAGGGAGCCCTCTGCGGCCAGAGGCAGACTTAGAACAGCCGCTAAATAAAGGCATCGCGATGCTGTGGAGCATCTCTGAGCGTGTGACCCACAGCTCCAAGCCGGTGGCTGTGGAGTGATAACCGTAGGAGACACTGAGCATTCGCTTTTGGCCTGTCAAGCCATCGGGGTTTTGAGGACGGGGCCCTGGGTACTGCTGCCCAGCCTCCCTGCCTACCTTGCAGGCCTGATCTGCCTTTATTCTCAGGGTGGCTGCTGGTCTTGCCTGTTGGGGATGCAGTCCAGGCTCAGGCCCTCGAGGGCCAGGACCACCCCATATTCATCTGTAGCCCCCCGAGAGCCAGACATGACACTGAATGTGTAGCTGCTGCTTAGTACTTACTTGCCATTCGACTCACACAGATGTTAAAAGTGAGCAAAACGGACACCTGTTGGAAGAGACAGCTTCAAAGTCTGCCCAGGAGAACACGGCCCCTGGTGTAGTGTCTGCCCTTGTCCCTCCTGCCTGTGGGGCCTCTGCCCGCCTGCTGTGCAGACCTCAGGGCCTCAACTGTGACCTTGGTAGACGGCAGGGAGCAGCCTGGCTCTGAGAACGTTTTTACTTGGTTCAAGCTGGTTGGGGACGGTACGGACAGAGCAACAGGCTTGTGCTACTGGGAAGCTGGAGTTGCCTTCGCGTGCTGCCCCCTGCTTTGCTTACTTGAATCATTTATTTTAAAAATTAGAATGATTGCCGGCTGTCTTGCCTCCTTTGTTTTCCATACATTTGATTAGTCCCTGTAGTTTTTTGATAACTAATTCGAAGTATGTTACATTGTACAAGTGTACATGACAATTAACAATGTATATTCAGGAGCTCAATATCTCAAAGTTCTAACCTCTCATATGTTTTATATTTATTTTAAAGTTTATGCTAATTTTTCCTGGTAGTAGGCATTTTATTGTGTTTTTCCCCCCCTATCTGCAAGAGAAAAGAGAGGTCATGATGTCTAAAATAGAAAGGATAGTTTGGGCAAATGTAGGGCAAGTACAGGTAAATTTTTTCTGACTAAAGAGATTTTATTGGGTATACTATTGAAAAGAAAAACTGTTCTCTTATTAATCTCATTGTACCCTGAGACCCACAATGCTTGAACTTTAAAAAACAAAACAAAACAAACAAAAAAAACACACACACAAAACAAAACACAGTTTATTCAGAATAAAAAGGCCTTTTCTATTTTTCTATTCTTAGTTAAAACAACTAAAAAATTTGGGCTTTGTATTTTATAGGCATTACGCTAATATTTGTAATTATTGTAATGAGATTACTGAAAAAAATTTGGGCCATTTTTACTTCGCTGTTCTGTTTTTGAGGAGGAAAGAATATGATAAATAATAATCAGTGGTACAGTGATAAACAGTTTGTGGCATATTTAATATATTAATTTTTTTTTAAAAGAATAAGACAGCTTATTTGGGGTTCTCAGCTGAGCTGTTCAGGAGGTTCTCCAAGAGCTGGGGGAGCCTGCTTCCTCTTCCCTTCTTTTTAGGAGGAAACATAAAATTAACCTGGATATTTTTGAGCATTTGGCACTTTTCTGCCTCAAAATCATCTTTAGGCCTGAGACTCTTTTTTTTTATTTTATTTTTTTTTAATTCTCTGCCTTTTAATTTTCTTGTATATAGAATAATACCCTGTAAAGTCATACAACATTTCAAATGAAGACAGCAGTACAACGTAGAAAGCAGTCTGAGTGATTATCTTTGGATTATGGGACCTTGTACAGTTTTGATTCTTAGAAAACTCCTACAGATCCCAAGTACTTGCTCTCTCCTTGCAGTTGGATCTTAAAAGAAATCCCCCAAAAACTCAGTGGCTTAAAACAACCACCAAAAAATAAAATTAAGAAAATTTTTAAAAATGTGAGTGAGGGGTTCCCCACTGGGCAGGTCTAATCTTGTCCACGCTTGGCTGATCTCCCGCGCAATGGTGGTCATTCGGCCGGTGGGCTTGAGGCTGGCTGGTCGTGGATGGCCTCACTTGCATGTCAGGTGGTTGGTTGGTTATCCACAGGACCAGTGGGGCTGGCTACACTACATATCTCATCACCCAAGTTCAAAGTCATTTGAAATGCAGAGCCCTGAGCAAGAGCCCTTGCTGCCTCTACCCCGGTTTCAGTATGCACCCTACACGCTAGGCCCCTTATTGTTTCTTGAATGTTGTCTTTACCTTCTCCCCTTCATCCTTGTGTCTTAAACACTCTGAAAACAAGACTGTCTTAGTCATCTGCGTTCTTACTGGACAGCACAACGTAGCTGAAAGAATGCATAGATGCAGTTTCACGTATGGGGACTATCAGATTATCTGTACCTACCGATCCTCCAGTACTCACCAGTATGTGCATTCTAGCCCATGAAATCTATTTGATCTCTTAAACTGGGCAGTTTGCCGATGGTATCTGGTACGGATTTGTAAGAAATGTCAGAGATATAATAAAAGTTTCTAGTGAAGCATGGCAGTTAATCTACCATTCTCTCTTTTCTTAAAGGAACTCTTCTCTAAATGTCTAGAGTGGCATAGAGAGGCTATGAATCATTTTTAGTAATATTCACAAAATATAGGAAGGTTTGGCTTCTTAGTTTTACATACATGTATGGGAGTAAACTTAATTTTATATACATGTATGGGGGTGAACTCGAACTGATAATTGATGAGAAGATATTGTAATCTGTCCTCTCAGCCCACCTATATTTATAATAGTATTGGTCTACAGTTTTCAAAGTGGTGTGCCGCAAAAAATCTTAAAAAACATGCAATTCCTGACTGTTCAGTCAGGGGCCCGAACCCTTCTCCCTTAGATTGTCCAATTAAAAAACAACAACAGCGCAATAGTTGTCCAGTGTGAGTGAATTAGAATTATAGCTATTTTTTTTGTTATATCAGCAAAAAATATACTTTTTGGTGTGTCACAGAATTTTAGTAATTAGTATGTGTGCCATGAGATGAAAAAGGTTGAAAATCGCTGGTCTACAGAAAGGGATGTTTTTCTAGGTCAAGGAAAGAAAATTTTGTATTTTCATTTCTATTTTTAATTTAATAGGGCTTCGCAGAAAAGAAAGATAAAACACAGTTACAAAAGCCAGCACTTGCGTTTGCATTTTCCTGCTTTCACCCATCCTGTTTTCTTTTCTAACTTGCATATTTTGGACCCCTTAAGTGAATACTGATTAACCATGGCTACCCACCGCCCCCTTACCCCCCTTAACTTTTATATAAGTCACAGTTCAGAGTTTATGAAGCGTTGAAATGCCATAATGCAGTAAATTATGCAGTGTGTAGTGGAATGGGGCGGGGGAAGAACAAAAGAAAACAAACCCCTTCTCATTGGGGCCGCAGAAAAGCTAAAGTCTAAGCCCGGCCTTGATAATGACTTACTGGTGACCTTGGAACAATTTAACTTCTCCTTGGCTCACACACCTGAGCTGGAAATATTGTACTGTTTCTATGAAGCATATGTCTTCCTGGGATTTAGTAATAAACATTACAGATGAGCACAGATGTTTAAAATGAAAGAAATGGACGCCCTTTTTAGACTATTGAATACCTAGGAGGTGAATAGCATGGCTGAGGTCCATAGAAAAGGTATACACTGGGTCCGTTTTTGAAGTGAGTGTTTATCACAGCGGTGAGGGCGGGACAGGGGTTAGAGGGGTCATTAGCGGGTCACAGAGGTGGAAATAAGTGAAAGGCAGAATGAATTCTACAGCGGAACCCAGGTGGTCAAAGCAAGCTGTTGTCCTAGTGAAGTGACCACTGATGATGATGACTTTTTGATGGACACTTTGGGACAATTGAATGGTACTCATCCCGGTGACTTCCTGTCGTTTTTGAATTACTTAAAAGCACTAACAGAAGGGATGTTAGCCCTAAATGGTTTGGCTCAGGAGGTAGAGTAGTGGCCTGCGGACTCAAGGGTCCCAGGTTCGATTCCGGTCAAGGCCATGTATCTTGGTTGCGGGCACATTCCCAGTAGGGGGTGTGCAGGAGGCAGCTCATTGATGTTTCTCTCTCATCAGTGTTTCTAGCTCTCTATTCCTCTCCCTTCCTCTCTGTAAAAAAAAAAAACAAAACAATAAAATAAATTTTAAAAAAAAAAAGGTTGGTAAACTTTTGATGGGGGAAAAAAAAGAACTTGAAAAGGTTTTTAAGAAATGGGAATTAAACTTGTGCCAAAGCAACATATTCACACCATGAAGCTTTGGAAAGCATTTTCTTCGAACCTCTATTAATCCACGGGTATGTTTTAGGGAAAACCTCAGATTCTATCTTACAAAATAGTCCTTTGTTGTTATTCAAAAAAGAGCATTGCTTCATTGAAGGAAGTATGGCGAATACTTCGATCTGGATTTAGATTATTGGTGACTAGTTAAGAAAAAGAAATACTTCAAATTACATGAAAACACAAGCCCCTCATTTACAAATGTAGAGAAACATTTTGAAGAGCCTTAAAGTGGTAGTTTTGTGAAAATAGGATACTGGGAGAAAAATCCAAAAGAGGGATGAATTCTGTCCTTAAATATGAATTATTCGAAGTATTTCCGGGTGGAACCACAGAAAGCTGGGCAGTGGGAAGGTTGGCGGTAACTGTGGTCTGGCCACGTGAGGCTGAACCTGACCTTCAGAGCCAATGCCGGAGCCGCTCCGCACCCGCCTGTCCGTCATCAGCACGGGGTGGGGAGGGTATTTCAGGGGCTGGGCAGTTTTGTTTGTACGTTTTGTGAAGTTCAAGAACAAATTTAATCAATTTTAGTGGTCCTCTTGGTTCCAACGTATGTTGACAGTTTACCAGACAGTTGTCATAATTCAGGAGAGAGATATAAATTCAATATTGTAGTTTGGTAGAAAAATCAAAGAAATAAGGAGGTCTCAATTTTCTTTTTCTTTTTTTTGTTAGAAATGAAATGATTGTTATTTGAGCAGCTGGAAAGTCACATTTCTTTTATAACAAATCTTCATTTTTGAGAGTAGATGTTGCAAAGGTAATGAAGCATAGTCAGATACATTATATTTTCCGATGGCCTTTCTCTTTTTTATATATATTGATTTCAGAGAGGAAGGGAGAAGGAGAGAGAGAGAAACATTAATGATGAAAGAGAATCATTGATCAGCTGCCTCCTTTTAATGGGGAAAAAACTTTTGATGGAGAATAAAGCAGCCCAGGCATACGCCCTTGACTGGAATCGAACCTGGGACCCTTCAGTCCGCAGGCGAACACTCTATCCACTGAGCCAAACGAGTTCCAATGGCCGTTTTCACTAGTGATAGCAATTGCTTCTGTTAATTCTGTTTTTAAATCCTCACCTGAGTATATGTGCGTATTTTTAATAATGATTTTGAGAGAGGGAAAGAAGGAGGGAGGGAGGGAGGGAGGGAGGGAGGGGGAGAGAGAGAGAGAGAGAGAGAGAGAGAGAGAGAGAGAGAGAGAGAGAGATGGGTCCTGCAGCAGTTGAAGGAGATATGGATGAGTCTGAAATCCTGAATAATTCCATCTCCTGTTCTAAATATCTTTTTTTGACAAGGCAGATTGAAACTACTAAACCAAAAAAATGTAACTGATTTGAGTTCTTCACTTTCTTAATACTTCTGCAATATACCTACTGAGTTTAAGAATTGTTAAAATGAAAGTAACATAGTTACTGTTCTTGTATTAATCATTCTTTTCCCTTGAGAATAACTTAAGAGGTTTGCTCAGACTTACACATGGACTGTGGTGATGTGTTTATTGTTGTGAGGACTAATGAATGAACTGTTATGCCTTATAGGTCTCATCACAACTACAGCGAGGAAACTAGATCGAGAGCAGCAAGATGAGCACATATTAGAGGTAAGCATTTCTTTATTTTCAGTTATTTTGAAAACATAGTCGTAAATATCTTGGGAAAGAACATTCTTGTTCTCATTTACTAGTATTCACAGCTGTTAATAGTCTGTGAATACATTAGCTTACTGTCATTAATAAAAAGGAATATAAAACATTGCGCATATATTTTATGCCCCTTTTATTTCCCTTTGTGTCCCCAGGATGCAAGACCACTATCCTAAGTTCCATTCTAATGATGTTTGTACTTACTCGTGCACACACAGAGAGTATAAGCAAAACTAAAAACAGTGATTTGAATTTATGTTTTATTTACATAAGTGGTTTTTTGGTATGTTTTCTACTTACTAGTATTAAAAGGCGTGCTGCTTAGCATATATTTTAAATTGATGACTTAACTTATTTTATTGAGGAAGCTTAAAAATGATAGTTTTTTAATAGACTATGTGGAGATTTTACTTTTAAGTTTATGTAATATCTATATCTTTTAAGAAGACTTTTTAGATACTTAAAGCAAAATCTTCATGTATCTCTTCCTTGGCTTAAAAATAATACATCTTGATAGCTTAGCATTTTGGTGACGTTCACAGTAGGGTAACAATTACGTGAGGGCCCTGGCCTGGTAGCTCAGTTGGTTAGAGAATCGTCTTGATAACACCAAGATTGCAGGTTCGATCCCCAGTCCGGGCACATACAAGAATCAACCAGTGAATGCATAAATAAGTGGAACAACAAATGGATGAGTCTCTCTCTTTCTCCCTCTCTTGCTCTCTAAAATCAGTTTTAAAAAATGGCAGTGTGAGGGCTCACAGCCAGTTCTTCCTTAGCCCTTGCCCCTCCCTGCATTTCTATCTGAAAATGGGAGAGGTCGTCCTGCCTCCTCACAGGGCTGAGCGGAGGTGGTTTGTGGTTAGAGCTGTGTGCCCTGGCGAGTTTGGGAAGGTAGATCGTGTACTTGACAAGTACGGTCAGGATCCATCCACGGTCGTGTAAATAACAGGATATACCCGTCAAGCTTCAAACAGAAAATAGTTCCCTGGGAAACTTCAGTCCACTTTAGTTTTTAGCATCCATTCCCGTTAGGAAGAAAGCATCACTTTTACTGAGTGTATTTTAAAGATGTTGCTGATCTCTCACCTTTAAAACATAGGTTACCGTGACCGACAATGGCAGTCCCCCCAAATCCACCGTTGCAAGAGTGATTGTGAAAATCCTCGATGAAAATGACAACAGACCTCAGTTCCTGCAGAAGTTCTACAAGATCCGACTCCCGGAGCGGGAAAAGCCGGACCGGGACCGGAACGCCAAGCGCGACCCCATCTACCGGGTCATCGCCGCCGACAAGGACGAGGGTCCCAATGCCGAGATCTCCTACAGCATCGAGGAGGGCAACGAGCTCGGGAAGTTCTTTATTGAGCCCAAAACCGGACTGGTGTCATCCAAGAAGTTTTCTGCAGCCGGAGAATATGATATTCTTTCTGTGAGTAAAGATCTAGTCTTTGAATTTCCTACAAACGTTTATTATTAGTCTAGTCTTAGCTCTCGTTCTCTTATAACTTTATCTGGAAATGGCCTCAGTAGGACAATGCGAAGTATGGGTTTGTTTTCCTCTTCTCAGTTGTCACTCCAGTTGTTATTTGTTGAGTGTGGCGGGAAGAGGTTGCTTTTTGATCAAGCATTAAACGCGTGGGATATGCAAAGACAGATATTAAGTGATTGAAATTGGCTCTAAGACCAACCCAACCCACGCCGCAGTGACGGGATGTTACTTCTAATCATTTGCTCTTTTGATCACCTCTGCTCATACAGATCAAGGCAGTTGACAATGGTCGCCCCCAGAAGTGGTCAACCACTCGCCTCCACATTGAATGGATCTCCAAACCCAAACCGTCCCCGGAGCCCATTTCCTTCGAAGAATCGTTTTTCTCCTTCACTGTCATGGAGAGCGACCCCGTCGCTCACATGATCGGAGTGATAGCCGTGGAGCCTCCGGGCACCCCTCTCTGGTTTGACATCATTGGTAAGCGCTCCTCATGGCTGTCATTGTCCTTGTGTCTGGGTTATACCGTGGAGAGCCTGTTGATGTTTTTCTGATTTTTGTGCATGTCTCAGAAATGGAAAATCAGAAAGAAGACCAATCTGTTTTAAATTGCAGTATCTTGATTGCAAAGTTTGTCACGGTATCCAACGTATATTCAACTTGTCTAAAATAGATGCTCTATGTGTACCATCTCAGTATGAAAAAATAGGGCTTTTAAAAGTACGTCAAGGACTTAGAGAAATCTTAAGCATTTTGGTCCAAAAGTACAGTTTCTGATCCAAAAATATGGCTTTTTAATTTTTCCCTCTAGAAACATAGCATATGGCAGATTGCTATTTTCAGTGGATATGATTTAAATGTTTAAAATAACTATGTGTGGTTGTCACGCATCAGTATTTTATAGAGAAGAAGCTTAAAATTGTTTTATGTTATAGCTTAAAAACGATAGTGGCAATCGTGACTTTTAAAGTTTTATTTACCTCATTTTCAGTAGAAAGCAAGATTCACTAGATTAAATTACATGCCTAAGCCAGTGGTTTTTTGTTTTTGTTTTTGTCACTTAATTCAGTATAGACATAGGATCTAATAACCTATTCCAACACACTTTTAAAAAGTTCACATTAGACTTTGATACGTTTTTATGGTTTCTTCACACTATTTTAATGATAAGGATACTTAAGGTCAGAAGCACAGATTACAATTCATCTCTAGTGGAGATTTTATATCCCTTTTCCCTCGTCCACCTCTCAGCCACGGTAGCCCCAGATGCTGTTTCAGCAAGCTGAGCTGGTGGGCCATAGGCTGAGGGACCACAGGTGTACCGGTACAGCTTTTCCCCTTGAACTTGCACACTGGACCATTAGGCTGTGTTCATCATGTGGGTCAATGTATGAGATTGTGGTTGTCATCAACACCTATGAAACCATTACAGGTTAGTTTTAAAGAAATGAAATCAGATTGTGTTTATAGTCCACCGCAATCAGAATAGTTTGTTTGCTGTCTTTTAATCCCTCTCACATTTCCAGATGAGCAGGCTGCTCCCGTGCAGCCTCTAGCATCACCATATAACCCTGCCTGCCTTTGGAAGCGGTCTGATTGACGGCTCTGCCTTGTTCTCTGCTTTCTTCCATGCTTGCTTGCTTCTTTTGGGCTGTGCCAGGAGACACACTGGCTAGAGACGTGTTTCACATCTTTCAGATGACTTGTGACCTGAACTGTACAGCAGAAGGTATCTGCTGAGATCACATAATTTGTCTCGGATTATGAGATCTGCAATAAACGCATCACTTTTTTAGAACTGTTTTATTTCCAGGGCCTCCCTTTCATTGAGTTTTCTTTTCATAGTGTGCACGTGGTCATCCATTTTAATTGCAAACATACCAACTTTTCATCCATCCCTAGATCCTTTGTTTTAACTGAAGACTTTGCTGTGTATGTGTGTGTTATTTTGATTTTTGGTAAGATTTAGTAACAGAAATTCATTGTGATGTTAAGACATTTTCATTCCATTTCATTGATGTAAGTATCTCAAGTTCAATGGATTTGAAAAGAGTTTATCAAGGATATATAATTGGCATTGTATTTGGATAATGTAAGGAGCACAGAAATATTTGCTTCATTCCTCTTTGACAACAATGGAAAAAATTTCACATACTAGAGTCATGGCTAACTCTTGATAACTCTCGCTGTTTTTATCCGAGTTAACATTTGTTTTTAATAAGTATTTTATTAGGGCCATATGCCCAAAGTGTTAACAGTTGTTCTTTCCTATAAATAAACTTTTAAACGGCCAACTTTGGTTACCAAATGATATATTACATAGCTACTGCAACATCAATTAAAGAGATTTTTAGAACCCCTGAAAAAGTAAATTCGGAATCATTCCTGGGCAATAGTAGCCATGTTTTCCTCTTTTCAGAGTTGCTTTCTTGCTTCCTTTTGCTTAGTTGCTGCCTTGACAGTTAGGTCTCCACTTTGCGTTCCTAAAAGCAGTGTCTTGGTCGTTGATCTTCCTTGTTCTCAAAATGAAAGCTCCTGAGAATCACTGTGGCCAATATTGATTGATATATCAGAAGTGTTCTTTTTACTGGCATTCAGAACGAAAAAGCCACAAAGCAGTTGGCAGGCTTTCATCCTGTTACCTGTTCTCACTTGTTTGTCCTAATTGAAACCAGGCGGCAACTATGAGAGTCACTTTGACGTGGACAAGGGCACGGGCACTGTCATTGTTGCCAAACCTCTGGATGCGGAACAGAAGTCAGACTACAACCTCACAGTCGAGGCGACAGATGGAACCAGCACGATACTGACTCAGGTTAGTGGAGGATGGGGGAGTGTCAGAGGAGGATCGGAGCAGTTCATCCTGCCCCTTAGAAGTTGCCATGTTGCTGTGGTTATCACACATGCACAGCCAGGACTTTTATTTAGGGAAAGAAAATGAACTGCAAATCCCGATTTAGGTTTTGCATATATTTAACCAATTTTGAAATTTTTGAAAGAAGACTTAAGAGACCCACATATCTTGTTATATTATCAAGATAATTTTATATTTTACTCCTTTTCAAATGTATTAGTATAAAATATATTTCTGTTGCCCTGGCCGGTTTGTTCAATGGTTAGACCATTGGCCCAAAGGGTCTCCGATTTGATTCCAGGTCAAGGGCACGTATATCCATTGCAGACCCAATCTCCAGCTCCGGTCAGGGTGCAAACAGGAGGCCACCAGTCGATGTGTCTCTCTCATCATTGTTTCTCCCTTTCCTCTGCCCTGCTCTCTAAAAAACAAACAAACAAACAAAAAACACAATGGAAACAATATCTTCAGGTAAGGATTACAAAAAATGCGTCCCTGTTGAGGATGATTTGTCCAAGTCGTTTTCATCGAAGCTGGTTAAAGCCTTGGCTACCTTAGTGAGGGCTGTGTAAGATAACTAGTAACATCCTTCTGATAATCCCTTTAGCATCTTCCTCTTACCTAAATAAATGTACATTCATCTACCAACCCCTGACCTAGGCAAGCAAAGCCTTATTTCCTCCTGAACAGCTTCTCCGAAAGACTTACTTGGTCGTGTATGAAACCTTCCTTAGACTTTGTCTGTACAGGACATGGCCCAGGAGGTTGGGAGGTGCATGAGGCGGGATTGCCACATTTATTTCACACGCTCAGAGCTGACCTGTCAGTGGCATGGCCTTACCGAGAACGGCTGGTCTTCCTTCAGCGGTTCCTGCTCACTTGTGATGAATGGATCTGGGAGCAGGATCACACTGTGTCTGCCCCGCACTCCATGAGAAGAAGCGTTTCTAAATTTATAGTGGGAATAAATACATAACAATTTAATCTATAGGAATTGCCTTTGGAGCCATCCCTTCTGCATCACCGTTAACATTGAAGAGTGAGGCCTCTGTCGCTTTAAATATTTACATAACTTTCACATAAGAGCTTGCTGCATTTGGGTGATTGCATTTAGTGTTCATATAAAGTCTGATGTGACGATCCATCACGGGCTCGGTGTGCTCTGAGAGCCGGTGCCGGCTTCTCGCACCGGCCGCTGGTTCACACGCCTGGGGGTGGTGTGCGAATAGCTCCACCATGCGTTCCTGGGGCCCAGGCCCCTGTGCCATCGGGACCAGCAAACCCCTTTGTCCAGCAAAGCCTAGCTTGCTTGTTCATCGCTTTTATAGGCAGTGGTCATTTCTACTTTGCCTCATCCAAATGCGCCTTTGCAATCTGACAATGACTCCTCCTGGCATGGAGAAAGATTTTACTGGGGACGGATTTTTTTTTTTTTTTAAATATATTTTATTGATTTTTTATAGAGAGGAAGGGAGAGGGATAGAGAGCTAGAAACATCGATGAGAGAGAAACATCGACCAGCTGCCTCTTGCACACCCCCTACCGGGGATGTGCCTGCAACCAATGTATATGCCTTTGACTGGAATTGAACCTGGGACCTTTCAGTCCGCAGGCCGACGCTCTACCACTGAGCCAAACCGGCTTCGGCGGGGACGAAATTTTTTTAACATCAGCTTTTTTCCTCTAAGGTTTTTATTCGACGCTGACGTGTTTAAGAGAGTTTATCTTTTCGTTGTACTTCAGTTGCTTTTAGGAAATAAATATGTTTACTGTTTACACATAGGTTTCACGATCACAAAAAGATAAGGATTTAAAAGCACATTTCTTACCTTTTTCATAAATATAAAAATAGTCTGTCGATAGGAATTTGGAGTCTCAAAGATTGGAACAAGAAATTTACATCCTGTAACAGTCTAGTATTTCCTCTCTCAACAGCAAGATAGGTACAGATTCAACGCTGATCCAGGAAATTAGTCTTTTGTAAACCTGAAAGCAGATTCTCTGTTCCCGTTATCTAGGGATCTAGAAATACCTCTGCTGCATTTCATAAATAAGTGTGTGAAAGGTATTACATTTTCTCTCCAAAGTTGGTCTCAGGAATTTAGGAAGGTCCTCATTATCATACTCATGTATAGAAATAATAGATCCATGAAAAATGTAAAGAGACTTTGATTTTTGTTACCTTTCTCATGTTTGCATTTTATTTTTGCTAAAAAAAAAAATCAGTTTCTTAAAATGTGCACCTGATCCACTGGTTATTTATTAAAAGGCCAGACTCAGGAATATGATCATGTGACCCGTCCTGTCGCTATAGGTATTCATCAAAGTCATAGACACCAATGACCACCGTCCTCAGTTCTCCACGTCCAAGTACGAAATTGTGATTCCGGAGGACACGGCGCCGGAAACAGAGGTTTTGCAGATCAGCGCTGTGGACAAGGACGAGAAGAACAAACTCATCTACACCCTGCAGAGCAGCAGCGACCCGCTGAGCCTCAAGAAGTTTCGTCTGGACCCTGCCACTGGCTCTCTCTACACCTCAGAGCCCCTGGATCACGAGGCCATCCACCAGCACGTCCTCACTGTCATGGTACGGCTCTCTGCCCCTGCTCCGGCCACCCTGCAGGGCCGAAGGGTCTCATGCATTCGAGAGGGGTTTTAAGTCAGGAAAATCCCGACGGGATCGACCGATCACGTTGATGTCTTGCAGGTACGGGATCAGGACGTCCCCGTGAAGCGCAACTTCGCGAGGATCGAGGTGAACGTCAGCGACATGAACGACCACGCGCCCTGGTTCACCAGCTCCTCCTACGAAGGGCGGGTGTACGAGTCGGCGGCCGTGGGCTCGGTGGTGCTGCAGGTCACCGCGCTGGACAGGGACAAGGGCAGGAACGCCGAAGTGGCGTACTCCATCGAGTCCGGTACGTGGGGAGCACTCCCGAGGCTCAGACAGAGCTTTGCACTTTTTTTTCCCTTTTCATTTCTTTATTGATTTCAGAGACGAAGGAAGAGGTGGAGAGAGATAGAAACATCCATGATGAGAGAGAATCATGGATCGGCTGCCTCCTGCACGCCCCCCACTGGGGATCAAGCCTGCAACCCAGGCATGTGCTCTTGGCCAGAATTGAACCTGAGCCCGTCAGTCCACAGTCTGACTCTCTATCCGCTGAGCCACACTGGCGAGGGCAGAGCTTGGCACTTGTTAAAAAGTCTGTTTCTTCTCTTCTAAAATCAGTTCTGGGGGTTAACCCATTCCCGTGTCTCACTGCAGAAATGGCTTCCATGTCAGGAGAAGTGAAAACAATTTAAGCGCTAGCTCTTCAGGAAGCCAGGATAGAGTGCTAACAAGTTTGGGTCAAGTGCGTGGAGACGATATGAGCATAACTCAAAGCTGAGAGGTCCTACCACACAGAAAACTTGATTTGATCAATTCAGTATTTCTAAACTTGTATTTTTTTTAAAATATGTTTTTATTGATTTTAGAGAGGAAGGGAGAGGGAGAGAGAGAAACATCAGTGATGAGAGGCAATCATTGATTGGCTGCCTCCTGCACACCCTCCAGTGGGGATCGAGACTGCAACCCAGGCACGTGCCCTTGATTGGAATTGAACCTGGGACCCTTCAGTCTTCAAGCCGATGCTCCATCCACTGAGCCAAACCGGCTAGGGCTGTATTTTTTTTTTTTTAATATATCTTTATTGATTTCAGAAAGGAAGGAAGAGGGAGGGATGGAGGGAGGGAGAAAGAGATAGAAACATCAGTGATGAGAGGGAACCATTGATTGGTGGCTGCCTCCTGCACTCCTCTTCCTGGGGATGGAGCCCACAACTCAGACACGTGCCCTGACCAGGAATCAAACCGCGACCCCCTGGTTCATAGGTCGATGCTCAACCACTGAGCCACACTGGCTGGGCTCTAAACTTTTTTTTAACCATGCAATCATTTTCCTTCTTAAACTAGAAAGCGTTCTTAGGAAAATGCTGGCCTCTTAATGTCATGCTTGACTTGTAGACGGAGTATTTTCTCCTGGACAGAGCAGGAATTTCATGGTGAAGTGCTGACTATTCCAGTTATGACCCACTCAAGTCTCACAAGAGAGAGGGTCACGCCCATGCCCTTCCGGGGTGAGTGTTGCTGCCACAGTGACC
Organism: Pipistrellus hanaki; assembly: GCF_964339955.1. Lineage (NCBI taxonomy): Eukaryota > Metazoa > Chordata > Mammalia > Chiroptera > Vespertilionidae > Pipistrellus > Pipistrellus hanaki. The sequence continues at coordinate 7,897,056 of NC_140505.1, read as the reverse complement.
CCCCACGCAGCTTGAACAGTTGCGTGGCTGTGTTCAGGCTGCATGGGGGTGGCTCCTCGCCGTCGGTCCCAGGGATGGGATGTGGACTCACTGATGTTGAAAAGCTGAAGGGGCTGGAGCTGGGCAAGAGGCACAGGGCAGGGAGACCAGCTGGAAGTGAGGGCAGATACAGGGATGAGGAGGCAGGAGAGCTGAGTCTTGCCAGGGGACACAGGAGGAGTGTCACAGAGAAGCACTGGAAAGCACAGTGTGTTTGTTCTCTGTCTAATCGCTGCTGTTCAGCCACCCCTTGATTCGTCCTGGGGTCTCCTGGAGCTCATTGCATGTGCAGGTGCCATGCTGGGCACGCTCCTGTTCGAACGTGATAGGCGTGGGGTTCGCCATGGGTCCACGCAGGCATGTTCTGTTTGAGGCAGGGTTCGCTCAGTCTGCGTTAGAGCATGTGTGTGTGGTCAGAAGCGGCCTTGCTTCAGGCCTTTCCCTGCTCATGAAGAGTTCTCGATGCAGTATGGAGAAGGCACTTTTCAGCTCTCTGTCTTCCTTAGTGCCATTGTCTGTACAAAGTCTCTCTCCTTGTTCTGCCTTCATAGACGCTGGAGTATTGAAATCATCCACTTCACTTGCCTTTTTTTTTTTTTTTTTTTTTTTGTAAGTCCATACCGCTACATTTTTAGAAATTGCATCTGTCTTAGGCATTAGAATTCAAAGAGGTGAAAATCAGCCATTAAATCATATAATCAAAAGACACACAAATGCAGAGTGATTTTTTTAAATATATTTTATTGATTTTGTACAGAGAGGAAGGGAGAGAGATAGAAAGCTAGAAACATCGATGAGAGAGAGTCATCGATCAGCTGCCTCTTGCACACCCCCTACCGGGGATATGCCCGCAACCAAGGTACATGCCCTTGACCGGAATCGAACCCAGGTCCCTTCACTCCCCAAGCCGACGCTCTATCCATTGAGCCAAACCGGTCTCGGAAATGGAGAGTAATTAAAAAAAAAAAAAACACAAACCTAGGTTGATGTATTTTATGTGGTCAAACTGTTTTTATTAATATATTTGAAGTTTCATTTATTTTGCTGAAAGTGACCAAAGCTAGCCCGTTACTTACAAGGAAGACCTCCGCTGCCCGTGGCTGTGAAATGTGTTCCCATGTGGTTGGTGCCTTGCCTAGCGATGGCCGTTTTCCCACTGGTTCAGAAATGTAGCCGTTAAAAAAAAAACAGCGCATTCCAAGTGTGCATGCCCGAGCACTTGAATAAAATAATGTTCCCGCAGACACACTGGCTGGGTCTGTGTAGGAGAAAATGTGAAACTTTCCCTTAGCTTTCACATAATTCTCAACAACTGGGTGGTTAAAATATGATGGTTGGTGCCCGGCTGAAGGCACACACATTCCTTAAATGCTTGCAGGGCTGACGGAATTAGTAACTCGGTATTCCAGGAATGGAACTGCATCTCCACTCAGCGAATGCGGAATACCAAAGGGCCCGTACCAGCCCAGACCTTGGACTTTTACAAAGATCTTGTTTTCGATTTGGTATTATGGAAATAGTGCTGAACAAGTGCTTCATAGGAAATGACTCCCTTTGCCCGCCGTGGGGCTGCGTGTGAGTGAATCTGTTCGAACAGCAGGAACCATAAAACGGTCCTGTGGCCGCGCTCTTACCGTTTATTCATAATCACCTGCTTCTAGTGTCTGTCAGGTTACATTTACCAAAGTTCACAAGACTAGTTATAAATTCAGGCCACCGCACGGCATGTTTAATTTGCAGCGATTTATTGAGCAAAAGGTTGGGTCTGATGAGGAGTCTTCAGGGGAAAAGGAATTAGTTAAAGATAGTTCAGTAGCAGTTGAGCTCTATGCTCGGAGACACAGGCTCAGAGCGGTACCCCGGGCAGCTTGGCATGCTCTTTATTTCTTAAAGTAGGTAATTGTAACTTTAAAACGATAGGGACGCCCGGAAACAGAAGCCTCTCAGTAAAGATGCTTATCGGCCGGAATGGATTTTCTTCCCAGACTGAGGTTCAGTTTTGAGTGCACTTGAAGTGTATAGAGGTTGCCTTACTGGCCGGCGGTCGGCATCCACAGCGTGTCCCTGAGGGGTGACACGGATTCCTGTGCACAGCTCTCTGATGCCCTGTGGGGTGTGTGTGTGTGTGTGTGTGTGTGTGTGTGTGTGTGTGTAAGAGAGAGAGAGAGAGAGAGAGAGAGAGAGAGAGAGAGAGAGAGAGGGAGAGATACAGTCATAACTAGCACACGCGTGCAAATTCGCCCAGTTATTGCCTTGCTCCAATAGCCAGAGCAGTGTAAGGCTCTTTAGAAATCACAGTATCTCCAGCGAAGGAGACTGATAAGCCCCCAACCGAGGACGGACTTCCGCCACAGCCCTGTGAGTCCGTTCCCAAACAGCATACGTGTAGTTCAGTTTGGTGAGTGTGTCTATTACCAGATCAGATGGCATGCCCACACCACTCAGCAGCCCTCGGTGTTCTTCCAGTAAGCACCACGTTGCTCTTCCATCTGCAAACCTTGTGCTTTCTGCCGTGGTCTGTGCGGGATCCATGTATTAATTGGCTGGCTGGCTTCCTGTTTACCTATGTTACCAATGCCGGGGCCAGAGCTGTCTGTAGCAAAGTCATACGGCTCCAGGTGATGGAGAATGTGATGCCTTGTATATGTGAAGCATTACGACTTCACTGTCCACCCCGCTGGCTTGGCTCAGTGGCTGAGTGTCGACCTATGAACCAGGCGGTCATGGTTCGATTCCCGGTCAGGGCACATGCTCAGGTTGTGGACTCCATCCCCAGTGAGGGGCGTGCAGGAGGCAGCCACGGATCAATGATTATCTCTCAACATTGACATTTCTATCTATCTCTTCCTCTCTGAAATCAATAAAAATATTAAAAAAAAAAAAAAGATTTCACCATCTAAGATGAGAGAAAAATGCACATAGATGAAGGAGTATAAAACACAGTAGGTCAGCTTTTTTTTTTAAAAACAGATTGACGGAAGTCCGAGGGGTGGGGATAGAGACACGTCTGCAAAGGTTTTCGCAGTCTCCTCCACCATCCAGACAGCCCGTCACAGTTTTGGCAGGTGGTGGGGGTGATGCACGGGCAGGTTGAGAGGGGATGACTTGATGACTAAGAGAGAGACTCCGGGGTCGTTGATTCATAGGCACAGACGGGCCGGAGACAGTTCTGCAAGGCCTGGCAAAGACAGCGCGGCCCCGTCCATGGGCCAGGGGTGAGCTCAGAGCTCAGGAGCCTGGAGGAGCCTGGGCCTCTGCCCCGTGGCAGACCGGCCGTGGATCCGGGTGCAGAGCCAGACAGGCCTAATGAAAGCCAGACCAGGTCGGGCCTCAGGAAGCATTATCATGGGATTTTGGAAAATGTGTTAAAGGAAGGAAACGAAGGCCAGAGAGGAAGCGTTTCTTAGTAAAGATGTGGAGAAAGAAGTGCTTAGTTAATCCCCTGGTCTGCAAATCACAGTAAGTAACGGGGTTCTGTGAAGTGCCGCCGCCCTCCCTAGCGAGCCTGGAGGAAAGCAATTGGAGGAAGCAGTTAAGTGGCAAGTCAGCCTTGTTCTGGGGGTGAGTGTAACAGTTTGCCGGGAAAATCACACTCAGTCCTATGTCTAGGATGACAGAGCCGGGCTCCTGTGTATAAAACAGAACAGGGATGGGGGTTCACGGATGGGGCGAACCCTCAGATCGCCTTGATCTGTTCAGAGAAATAGGTAGCTGCTAAGCTGTAGTCCGCTGCTGGTTTTCGTCAGAAGGATTCCAGCATATGCTACCCCCCAGCAACAGGACTCAGCAGAGTTGCACGTGCAGCTGAATACATGTACACAGTGCAGGTGACAAAGGTCCAGTGAGAAGCCAGTAAAAACAGTCTGAGAATTTCTCAGCCTCAACCCTGCGGACTTTTTGAACAGCAGGTTTTTGTAGTGGGGGCCGTCCTGTGTACCGCAGGAAGTTGAGCAGCGTCTCTGGTCTCTCCCCCAAGGTAGTGCCAACCAAAGTGTCTCCAGAAACTCCAGCTGGTGTGGCTCAGTGGTTGAGTGTCGACCCATAAACCAGGAGATCAGGGTTCGATTCCTGGTGGGGCACATGCTCTGGTTGTGGACTCAATCCCCACTAGGGGGCGAGCAGGAGGCAGCCGATGAATGATTCTTTCTCATCATTGATGTTTCTGTTTCTCCCTCTCCCTTCCTCTCTGAAATTAATAAAAACACATTTTTTTTAAAAAAAATGTCTCCAGGCATTGTTGAACATCCACTTCTGGGTAGGATCACCCCCACTTGAGAACCACTGACTTAGGGGATACATCGACCTGAACATGATTCAGAAGAGACTACTACCGAAATCCTCAAGACCTCCGAAGTGTAGAACAAGTTACACACAAGCTTATTTATCAGTCCCCTGGATATTTAAAATAAGGGACTCTTGAATTTGGTTAAATTCTCTTAATGAATTGAAGCCTTCCCTTTTATAATGAATGAGAATCTTGAGCATTTTCAAGTGATAAATGCGGAAATATAAACATGTTCTAAAGGGTTTTTGAGGGAACACTTGGAAAATTATGAACTTAGCTGCTTGATGAAGGGGAACCATGCCCTTCCATAAGTGCATTCTTGGTTCAAGCAGATACAAAGTGATATTTCTTCTGTTTCTTACTTTTCTTCATTGATGGACAGAACTCTGACTAGTCTGCCTTATTTTAGGTGGACTGAAATGAAACAAGTTGAAAGTGGAGACAAGTTCCATTCAAACGTTGATAACCCCAAGATTTCTGTTTAATTTCAGAATATAATTTTTAAAGTTACCTTCATTGGTTTCTGTATTTCCAAACAGTACTTGGTCCCTGTAGTTTTCTCTAACATGCTCCTTTTTTTCTTTTCCCCCCTCCCAGGAAATATCGGAAACTCTTTCACAATCGATCCCATCTTGGGCTCTATCAAAACTGCCAAAGAATTGGATCGCAGCAACCAAGAGGAATATGACCTGATGGTTAAGGCTACAGACAGAGGCAGTCCGCCCCTGAGTGAGATCACTTCCGTCCACATCTTCGTCACCATTGCCGACAACGCCGCTCCGAGATTCACCTCCAAAGAATATTCTGTTGAAATTAGCGAGACCGTCGGCGTCGGGAGTTTTGTCGCAATGGTGACGGCCCACAGCCAGTCATCAGTGGTCTACGAAATAAGAGAGGGAAACATAGCGGATGCATTCACCATCAACCCACACTCGGGAAGTATCGTGACTCAGAGAGCCCTGGACTTTGAGACTCTGCCTGTGTACACGCTGACGGTGCAAGGGACCAACATGGCGGGCCTGTCCACCAACACGACGGTTCTGGTGCACCTGCAGGACGAAAATGACAACTGGCCCGTGTTCCTGCAGGCGGAGTACACGGGCCTCGTCAGCGAGTCGGCCTCCCCGCACAGCGTGGTCCTCACCGACACGAACGTCCCGCTGGTGGTCCGAGCCACCGACGCCGACCAGGAGTCCAACGCGCTGCTCGTGTACCGCATCGTGGAGCCGTGGGCACACAAACACTTCGCCATCGATTCCAGCACGGGTGCGGTCCACACGGTCGCGAGCCTGGACTACGAGGAAGCGAGCTCGTTCCGCTTCACCGTCCAGGTGCACGACATGGGGGCGCCGCGCCTGTTCGCCGAGCACGCGGCCAACGTGACCGTCCACGTCGTTGACATTAACGACTGCCCCCCCGTGTTCTCCAGGCCCGTGTACGAAGCCTCCCTCCTGCTGCCCACCTACAGGGGGGTCCGGGTCGTCGCGGTCAACGCGACGGACGCCGACTCCCGCGCCTTCTCCCAGGTGCTGTACTCCATCACCGACGGCAACATCGGGGAGAAGTTCCTCATGGACCCCCGGACCGGCTCGGTCACGGTGCAGAACACCACCCAGCTGCGAAGCCGCTACGAGCTCACGGTGCGCGCCTCCGACGGCAGGTTCGCCAGCCTCGCCGCGGTGAAGATCCACGTGAGGGAGAGCAGAGAGAGCCCGCTGAGGTTCACCCAGGACGTCTACGCGGCCACCGTCAAGGAGAACTCCACCGAAGCCAGGACGCTGGCCGTCATCGCCGCCGTCGGCAACCCGATGAACGAGCCCCTGTTCTACCGCATCCTCAACCCCGACCGCAGGTTTAAGATGAGCCGCACCTCGGGCGTCCTGTCCACCACGGGCGTCCCCTTCGACCGGGAGCAGCAGGAGGCCTTCGACGTGGTGGTGGAGGTGACGCAGGAGCACAGGCCCGCCGCCGCGGCCCATGTGCTGGTGAAGGTCGCCGTGGAGGACCAGAACGACAACGCCCCGGTGTTCGTCAACCTGCCTTACTACGCCGTGGTCCGGGCGGACGCCGCGGCCGGCCACACCATCCGCCACGTGACCGCCGTGGACCGGGACAGCGGCAGGAACGGGGCCGTGCACTACTACCTGAAGGAGCACCACGAGCACTTCCAGATCGGCCCGTCGGGCGACCTCTCCCTGAAGAAGCCCTTCGAGCCCGACACCCTGAACAAGCAGTACCTGGTCACCGTGGTGGCCAAGGACGGGGGGGACCCGGCGCTCTCGGCCGAGGCGGTCGTCCCCATCACGGTGACGAACAAGGCCATGCCCGTGTTCGAGAAGCCCTTCTACAGCGCCGAGATCCCCGAGAACGTCCAGGCGCACAGCCCCGTGGTGCACGTGCAGGCCAACAGCCCCGAGGGCCTGAAGGTGCTCTACAGCATCGCCGACGGCGACCCCTTCGGCCAGTTCGCCATCGACTTCAACACCGGCGTCATCCACGTGGTCGCCCCCCTGGACTTCGAGGCCCACCCGGCCTACAAGCTGGGCGTCCGGGCCACCGACTCGCTGACGGGCGCGCGCGCCGAGGTGTTCGTGGACATCGTGGTGGAAGACGTCAACGACAACCCGCCCGTGTTCGCCCAGCGGGCCTACGCCGCCACGCTGTCCGAGGCCGCCGTCGTGGGCACCTCCGTGGCACGCGTCCGGGCGACCGACGCCGACTCGGAGCCCAACCGGGGCGTCTCGTACCACCTGTCCGGGAACCACAGCCAGAGCCACGACCACTTCCACGTCGACAGCGTCACAGGGGTCGTCTCCCTCGTCCGGGCGCTGGATTACGAGCAGCGCCGGCGGCACAGGCTGGCCGTGCGGGCCGTGGACGGCGGCATGCCCCCGCTGAGCAGCGAGGTGGAGGTCACGGTGGACGTCACGGACCTCAACGACAACCCGCCCGCCTTCGAGCAGCAGGCGTACGAGGCCAGGATCAGCGAGCACGCCCCGCACGGGCATTTCGTGGCCTGCGTCAAGGCCTACGACGCGGACAGCTCGGACGCGGGCAAGCTGGAGTACTCCATCCTGTCCGGCAACGACCAGAAGCACTTCGTCATGGACGGGGCCACGGGGATCGTCACGCTCTCCAACCTCCGCCAGGCCGCCCTGAGGCCCTCCTACGGCCTGAACGTCTCCGTCTCGGACGGCGTGTTCCGGAGCTCGGCCCAGCTGCACGTGGCCGTCGTCGGGGGCAACCTGCACAGCCCCGTGTTCCCGCAGAACGAGTACGAGGCGGAGCTGGCCGAGAACGCCCCCGCGCACACCCTGGTGACCGCCGTCCGGGCCGCGGACGGGGACTCCGGCGTCTACGGCCACGTCACCTACCACGTGGTGAACGACTTCGCCAGGGACCGGTTCTACGTCAACGAGAGAGGGCAGGTGTTCACCCTGGAGAAGCTGGACCGAGAGGTCCCGGCGGAGAAGGTGATCCCGGTCCGCCTGATGGCCAGGGACGCGGGCGGGAAGGTGGCCTTCTGCACCGTCAACGTGATCCTCACCGACGACAATGACAACGCGCCCCAGTTCCGAGCCGCCCGGTACGAGGTGAACGTCGGCTCCGACGCCCCCAGGGGCACGTCCGTCGTCAGAGTCCTGGCGAGCGACGCAGACGAGGGATCCAACGCCGACGTCACCTACGCCCTGGAGGCCGAGGCGGAGGGCGTCCGGGAGAACCTGGAGATCCACGCGCTGTCCGGCGTCATCACCACCCGGGAGAGCCTGGTCGGCCTGGAGGACGAGGTCTTCACTTTCTTCGTGCGCGCCGTGGACGGCGGGTCCCCGCCCAGGGAGTCCGTGGTGCCCGTCTACGTGAAGGTGCTCCCGCCGGAGACGCGGCTCCCCAAGTTCTTGGAGCCGTTCTACACCTACACCGTGTCCGAGGACATGCCCATCGGGACCGAGATCGACGTGGTCCGCGCGGAGCACAGCGGGCCGGTGCTGTACAGCCTCGTCCGAGGGAACACCCCCGAGAGCAACAGGGACGAGTTCTTCGTGATCGACCGGCAGAGCGGGCGGCTGAAGCTGGAGAAGAGCCTGGACCACGAGGCCACCAAGTGGTACCAGTTCGCCATCCTCGCCCGCGGCGCCCACGGGGACCGCGAGGTGGTGGCCTCCGTGGACGTCAGCATCCAGGTGAAGGACGCCAATGACAACAGCCCGGTCCTGGAGGCGAACCCTTACGAGGCCTTCGTGGTGGAGAACCAGCCGGGGGGCAGTCGCGTCATCCAGGTCAGGGCCTCGGACCCGGACTCGGGAGCCAACGGCCAGGTGATGTACAGCCTCGATCCGTCCCAGGGCACGGACGTCACCGAGTCCTTTGCCATCAACATGGAGACGGGCTGGATCACCACCCTAAGGGAGCTGGACCACGAGCAGAGGGGCCGTTACCAGATCAGAGTGGTCGCGTCGGACCATGGGGAGAAGGTCCAGCTGTCCTCCACGGCCACGGTGGACGTCACCGTCACCGATGTCAATGACAGCCCCCCGCGGTTCACGGCGGAGATCTACAAAGGCACCGTGAGCGAGGACGACCCGCCAGGCGGCGTCATCGCCATCCTGAGCAGCACGGACGCCGACTCGGAGGACATCAACAGACAGGTGGCTTATTACATAACAGGTAAGGCATTTCGCCCCAGCGGCTCCATTTAAAACCAAACGCATCAGAAGTAGGAGTGCTGAGAAGTGAATTTTATGGGAATGAGAAGGCAAAGGGATGATTTCAGTTAAGCAAAACCACAACAAGGAGAAATAGCACCAGTGAAGCTACATTTCAAGTTCTTTGCCATGTGCAAAGGAAATAGCTGCTTGGTTATAACTTTTTCTATTTGTATGACTCATTTATTCAGCTTTATCTTGGTGCTTAGTAATTAAAAAGAAAAGCTATAGTTTCAATTGAGGCTAAAGTATTACTTAGTAGTCTTTGTATTTTATTTGGCTGAGTGCTTTATTGAAATACAAATGTTAACGGGGAAGCTCATACCCCAAATTCAAATGTAATTTAAAAAAAAGCCGAAACCGGTTTGGCTCAATGGATAGAGCGTCGGCTTGGGGACTGAAGGGTCCCGGGTTCAATTCCGGTCAAGGGCATGTACCTTGGTTGCGGGCATATCCCCAGTAGGGGGTGTGCAAGAGGCAGCTGATCGATGATTCTCTCTCATCGATGTTTCTAACTCTCTATCTCTCTCCCTTCCTATCTGTACAGAATCAATAAAATATATTTTAAAAAAATACCTTAATTATTTTAAACCATAACATTACATATCTGTTCTATAATTTATTTTTCCTATCACGTATTTCCTTCTGTATGTTAACTGTCATCTGTCTCCGTTGATTTGATAGGAGGGGATCCTCTGGGGCAGTTTGCTGTTGAAAACATACAGAATGAATGGAAGGTGTATGTGAAGAAACCTCTGGACAGAGAGAAGAGGGACAACTACCTTCTGACCATCACAGCAACGGATGGCACCTTCTCATCCAAAGCTATCGTTGAAGTGAAAGTTCTTGATGCCAACGACAACAGTCCAGTTTGTGAAAAGGTAGGCTGCTCTTTAAGTTTCTAGACTGGGAATCCAGGCTTCTCTCCTCCGCCACCCCGCAGGACTGTGGTGGGCGGTAGGGCTGTGGTGGGCGGTAGGGCTGTGGTGGGCGGTAGGGCTGTGGTGGGCAGTAGGGCTATGGTGGGATGCCGTGGTGTCATTCAGTGTGTTTCATATCATATGTTTAAGCGGAGGCGAGTGTGCAATGGGGCAAGGGATGGCCTAGCCTCAGAGCTGGTGCAGGGCGTGCTCCAGGACTTTGGAAATGATTCAGAATGCTGTCAAGTATGGGCAGGATTGCAGTTGTGTTTGACTCTTAAAAATGCCGTGTAAAGTTTTCAGAAAGTGACTCCCTTCATTTGGGGAAGAGGTTACTTTGGATCTGGCCAGCAGTTCTTCAAACAGAGCTCGCTTTTGTTCTTACAGTTTTAGGGATGCTTGCTCTTAATTCACTAGAGCAGTGGTCGGCAAACATGGGGCTCTTTGGCCCCTTGAGTGTGGCTCTTCCACAAAATACCACGTGTGGGCGCTCACGTACAATGCGAATGAAACTTCGTGGCCCATGCACAGAAGTCGATTTTCGGTTCTCAAAAGAAATTTCAATCGTTGTACTGTTGATATTTGGCTCTGTTGACTAATGAGTTTGCCTACCACTGCCCTAGAAAAACTATAGGGTTCATAGTGCGTCTCCTGCAACTAAGCTGCTGTTTCACGTGAGATCAGATATCCCAGAGCAGAGCTGTCCCATGGAGGTGCAGGGTGGGGACTTGGGCAGGAGTGATCGCCGTCTTATGTGGTGGTTTACGGCACGGACTTCTAAATAGTTGGATCAGGAAACACCCCTTCACTTGAGAGTCTGGTTGGACATGAAGAGAGATCAGAGCTGGTGATGGAAGGGCCCTGCCCTGAGCTTCGTTCACCCACTGGGCCAGGGGGAATCTTTCTTTTCTCCCAAGACATGAAGATCGAGTATCGCTTCTTTCCGAACTGCCCGTATTTGGATGCGTGCTAAGAACGATTGCTAGCGATAGATTTCTGTATTGGAAACCAGTCTTTAGGTCCATGTGGAGCGCTATTTATCTTTTCTCTTGGGAATTGAAACTGAATAGGAACCCAAGTCAAAGACATAAAGCACTGCCTTCAGGCCTCTGTAGGTTAAATGTCACGTCGGACTCCGCAGCATCGGGCTGTTCACTCTTCCATGGCTCTGCCTCGTTTCATAAGAAAAATCGTTTTGAAAGCTCCTTGGATGTTAACGTTAGTCATTTCCCGTGTTTTCTGTGGCCAACGCGAAATGATTGATTTTCCGTCATTTGCTCAGCCGCCATGCCGTCAGTGTTTCATGTTGACAGTATTGTTTCCGATCTTCGCAGACTCTGTATTCAGACACGATTCCAGAAGACGCCTTCCCCGGGAAGCTGATCCTGCAGGTCTCCGCCACGGACGCAGATATCCGGTCCAACGCCGAGATCACATACACCTTGTCGGGCCCGGGAGCAGAAAAATTCAACCTGAATCCAGACACAGGTAACGATGGAGTTTGGGGCAGAATTAACTGGGCTCCGACAAAATTGCACACGTGGGTAGTGGTAGATCACGCACCGAATTTGAAATTCCATTTTGTTCATGTCACACATACTTGGTTGCTGCAAAAATTGTCATCTTTTAGAAACCGAAAACAGCCACTTACTGGGTAAAATTTGGGGTGAGATAAAACGTCAACAGCCAAGGATTCAGAGTCGTTTTTATCACCTTTATATATAAAAGAAAACCTCAAGATGTTAAAGTGTATTTAGAGCTTTCACTGTCTCCATTTTATATATATAGCTTGCTTTCATGAGTACGTGACCATAAAGTCATAATTTAGCATATTCCTTAAAACAACTCACAATGTATGATTCATCTTTAAGTTGCTACAATTGTATTTCTCTTATAATTCATACTTTAGTGAAATTGGGGTCCAGTAATAGTTTTCTATTAAGCTGCCCCCCACCAAAGAGCTAATTATGAACATAGGAATCTAATATTTTGAGTCACCTAGAAACATTTCAATTTAGCCAATCGGGGAGCCGTTTTGTGCTGTGACATACACACTGCAAGAGGCCCAGCCCTGCTGTCCTTGGGCCTTAAAGAGCGGGCATCTGGCAGGTTGGAAGCCGGGAACTCACTGTACTCACCCAGCCGCTGGCCCTGTCATTGACAAAACTGTCCCAAAGGAAGGCCGTTATTCAGGTTTTGTGATTGTAAGAGAAAAGGGGAAGATGTAACATTTAGGCCATTTTATTTTTGTTCGTTCCTAGGTGAACTGAAAACACTAGCCCCCCTGGACCGCGAGGAGCAAGCAGTTTACAACCTGCTGGTCAAGGCCACCGACGGAGGGGGGAGATTCTGTCAGGCGCACGTGCTGCTCACGTTGGAAGACGTGAATGACAACGCCCCCGAGTTCGCCGCCGACCCTCACACCATCACCGTGTTCGAAAACACGGAGCCCGGGACGCCGCTGACCAGAGTGCAGGCCATGGACGCAGATGCAGGTACTACGGCACATGTGTCAAACACAAGGCCCGCGGGCCAAATCCAGCCCGCCAGGCCTTGCAATGTGGCCCGCACCGCGCTGTCATCACTGCACTCCGCTGTCAGTTTATGACATTGTCAGTTTATGACTGTTCAGTAAACCATTCGGCCCGCGATTTAGGCTGGATTTTAGATTTTGGCCCCTTCTCTGATTGAGTTCGACACCCCTATTACAGGGTGGCGCTCTGTCTTCCAGCCATGCTCCTGGGCCCTAGGGGCCTCCGTTTCGAGACATCCCAGACCCGGGCCATCGAGTTATTATACCTCAGGGTTGTTGAGTAGCTCCTTGTTCTTGTGTTATTTCATTCCTGGGCCCTAAACGTGGGATGAAATATTTGGAATAATGAGTTGACTTATAAGGAGTATTTGCAGTCTCAGAATTGTGCCTGTAAGGTGTCTGGGGTGTCCCTACAATTCTGGTTAGTGACTTATGTTGACTGGTATTCAAACGGAAGTGTTGTTTTGTGACTAAACCATTAGTGACATAAAGATATTTTAGTATCATAGGGACAAATGCAATATTTTACAGTTTCACGAACCTTCAAATTCTTGTGGAGAAATAAAAAGTCTAGGATGTCTAGCATTTTGATAGCAGAGAATAAAAATAATTTCTTCAATCATATTAATACTGAAAAGCTAGAAGAATAGCAGTATTATTATTTATTTTTCAAATAAATCTGTGTCACTGAGGGTAAGTAATAAATAGACTTTGAAAGAGCTGCTGGGGGCTCTGGCTGGGTGGCTCAGTGGCCTGAACACCAAAAGATCGCAGGTTTGGTCCCCAGTCAAGGCACATATGGGAGGCAACTGATCAATGTTTCTTTCTCCCCCTCTTTCCTTATCTTTCTCTCTTTCTCTCTCTCTCCCCCCCACTCTCTTCCCCTCTCCCTTCCCTCTCTCTAAAAAAATAAACCAATAAACATATCCTCCTGTAAGAATTAACAAAAAAAAGATCTGAGTGTTATAGCAAAAGTTCATATAAAACAGTCTTAGAAAGCTGGATAACGATGAAATTATATTTATCTTAACTCAGTACATTGATAATCTAAACGTTTACATTTTTAAGGTCATAATCACAATGACTTTCAAAATAACGTGTCTTAGCCCTTTTCCTTTTCAATACGTATGCGGCATGTGTTTTAAAAATATATCATTTAAATTCCTTGAGATAGAGCCTTCTGACGCGATGCCCTCTGTTGACAGGGTTGAACCGGAAGATCGCCTATTCGCTGGTGAACTCCGCGGACGGGCACTTCTCCATCCAGGAGTCGTCCGGGATCATCCAGCTGGAGAAGCCGCTGGACCGGGAGCTGCAGGCCGTGTACACGCTCACCGTGAAGGCCGTGGACCAGGGCGTGCCCAGGAGGCTGACGGCGACCGGCACCGTGGTGGTGTCCGTGCTGGACATCAATGACAACCCTCCCGTGTTCGAGTACCGCGAGTACGGGGCCTCGGTGTCCGAGGACGTGGCGGTTGGAACAGAGATCCTTCAGGTGTACGCGGCCAGTCGGGACATGGAGGCAAACGCAGACATCACCTACGCCATCATCAGCGGGAACGAGCATGGGAAATTCAGCATCGATTCTAAAACAGGTGACTCGCCATGTCGATGACAGGACGCCCTGGAATCTGCCGGGAAGGGTAGATTGCCTAGCACGCGGCCTGATACAGGGGGGCTGGTCATACATTGTTAGCAGATCCTCTAAAAGATGAAGCTCATGGTTCCTTTGTGTTGTTATTTTAGGTAGGGCTTACCGTGGTTTCGAAGACTTCGAACTGTGGTTCTACATAATAAAATACACTTCTGATGTGTCCATTATAACTACAAGCAAGTTAACTTTTTAAAAATATATATATTTGATTGATTTTTTACAGAGAGGAAGAGAGAGGGATAGAGAGCTAGAAACATCGATGAGAGAGAAACATCGATCAGCTGCCTCTTGCATACCCTCTACTTGGGATATGCCCGCAACCCAGGTACATGCCCTTGACTGGAATCAAACCTTTCGATCCACAGGCCGACACTCTATTCACTGAGCCAAACCAGTTTCAGCCAAGCAAGTTAACTTTAAATAGGAAATTAAAGTATCTCACTTGGGGGATTTAGTAAAGCTATAGATAGAAAATGCGACAAATTGGTGCAGATAAAGACTGGAGGATAGAAGGGGACCTTGCATAATGCCTCCTTTTCATCCCCGCATGGAACTCGTGGGAGGTAGCTTCCCACGTGAAATGGCGGTCCCCACCTCTTCGATCTTAGCTCCTGTGGGGCATCTGATGATTCGGAAAGATGACTTTTTTTTATTATGCCAGGTATGCATAACAGGTGGAGTTCTTTGAATTACACTGACAGATGACTGCCAACAAGGTCAAAAGTCATCGGAGTTTAGGCTCTTGCTGCATAAATACTTCCCTAGTTGTCGTAACCTGTGGTCTAAATAGCTTTACGTGTTAGCACATTGTAAAAAGTTGCTCCATTCAAATCTTATTTAATTGTCCATAACTGTTTTCTGGGAGAAGTAAGTGTGTGAGGATGCTATTCAAAATGTATTTTTAACACATACCATAAAACTTATTTTTAGGGCTCTGTAAGTAGTATGGGCAATACAGTGGTGAAAAAGAAAGTATGAAATTGTTATTAAATCAAAGGGATTTTTAAAGTGATGAGATGTAGTTATTCTAGAGAGTTTTGTAAAAAAAAAAAAAAAAAAAAAAGGATGCATAGTTCCATAAAAGAAAAAGTATGGGAAGGAAAAGAAAACAAAGCCAAAGGAAGCACTTTTATGTTTTTATTTTATTAAGTTACAGTGAAGTCTGTGACTTAGAAGTGGTAAGACATATAGTCATTTTTATAGGTGGGGTATTGATGGTGTTGATTGGGCCAGTGACTTAAATAACACAAGGACTATAAGGAAAATAAGAGAAATAAATAAGGATCAAGGGTGGGCAAATTCATAATTCTAATTGGTGAGTTAAGAAATTAGAAAACATACATAAACTGGAAGTAAACATTTGAAGTGAAAGTTACATTTAGTTACAAGTGCCGGTTTTAAGCAGTAGCGTTTCAGAGTCGGGAGTAATTTGGATTTTCCTGCAGGGGCCATATTTATCATCGAGAACCTGGATTATGAAAGCTCTCACGAATACTACCTGACTGTGGAAGCCACGGATGGGGGCACCCCTTCCCTCAGTGACGTGGCCACCGTGAACGTGAACGTGACGGACATCAACGACAACTCCCCGGTGTTCAGCCAGGACACCTACACGGCCGTGGTCAGCGAGGACGCCGTTCTGGAGCAGCCTGTCCTGACGGTGTGTATTTTTTTCCTAAGGTACATTATTATTGATTTTAGAGAGGCAGGGGGAGATGGAAACACCATTAATTAGAGATAATCAGTGATCGACTGGTTCCTGCACACCCGGGGCATCGAGCCTGCAATCCGGGCATGTGCCCTGACTGAGAATCAAACTGTGACCTCCTGGCCTGGCACAGTGTATTTTTTTTCCTGTAGTTTTCTTCTCCTGGATCTCTGCAAGAGGTTTTTCTGTTTGTTTGTTTTTGTTTTAGAAAGATTGATCCAGCTTTTCTGGAGTGGCCTTAATTGAATATATTTTGAAGATATGGAAGTGATTTTTGTTAAGCCATTTACCGACTCTAATATAAGTGACTAGAGGCCCGATGCATGAAATTCATGTGTGTGGGGGGGTTCCTCCTAGCCCGGCCTGCGCACTCTCACAATCCGGGTCCCTTCAGGGGACATCTGACTGCCAGTTTAGGTCCAACATCCTCTCGCATTCCAGGACCCCTTGCTCCTAACCGCTCGCCTGCTCACTCCTCACAGCTTGGCTCGCCGCTCCTTAGTGCTGCCACGGAGGTGGGAGGGGCTCCCGGCACCACCACTGCGCTCACCAAGCGCGAGCCCGGCTTCTGCTTGAGCGGTTCTCCAGCCGTGGGAGCGCCCTGACTACCCAGGGGCAGCTCCAGCATTGAGCATCTGCCCCCGAGTGGTCATTGCGCATCATAGCAACTGGGTCATTCCGCCGTAAAGGTCACTGGGCTTTTCTAATATAGATTGCCTTACAATAGCTAGCTGCTGATATCAGACATCTGCTGAAAGATTTCAGTCCCTTCCTTCGCTGTCTCCTGAGCGAGAGTGTCCTGTGTTCTAGGTGATGGCTGATGACGCGGATGGACCTTTACACAGCCACATCCACTACTCCATCATCGACGGCAACCAGGGGAATCCGTTCACCATCGACCCCGCCCGCGGAGAAGTGAAAGTGACCAGACTTCTAGACCGGGAAACAGTAAGCAAGAACATTTGGCTTCCGTGGTTCACGGGTGACAGAATCAGGCCGTGGAGGGGCCCCTTAGTCAGACACGCCAGCGTGAATGGAAGTGCCCAAAGGGTAGAGCCAGCCTTGTCCTCCCCCGCGGACAAGCACGATAGAAGTACTTGAGAACGACCCTATGAAAATGCGGGGAGCGTGTGAGAGCTGTGCTTCCTACTTAGAGTTCGGATGACCTGGGTGCACAGTCGGGAGGAAGTGAGTGTTGGCTCCGGTGTGGTGAGGCACCTCAGGGAGCCGGGAGCTGGGCTGGAATAGCAGCAGCATCAGGGAAACCACAGGTGCTGAGAGAGGCGCTGCAGAACACACTCCGGGATGTGGGCAGTGTTCCCGCTCCTCCCACGGCTCCTTCTGGAAAGAAGCTGCCTTCCTGGGCTCCGATGTTTTATCGGAAGTCAGGACGGGAAAGTCTCAGGAGCTGTAGGCAGTTCGAGGACAGTCCATCTGGGTGAAGCTGACTGGAGGGGGAGATGTGGAATGCTTCTGACTCTATTAGGTGGGGAATTGATGTAGTGCTTTGAACCAAATAGGGTTCATTTGGTTCCTTTATCATAGATGAGGTGTTGAAATCGGCGAGCACTCGGTCTGTCTGTCTGCCGCTGGCTGAGAGGGGGAACCCAGGGGAGGTTGCCTTCCCCCTCGTACAGCCTTGGAGCTCCATTAGCACTCTTTCCTCGTCGTCTGAGTCACTTTTCTGTCTTAGTTTTTGTTAATAGGTCCATCAGTTTTTCAAGTTTGTACAGGTTAGCAGAATGAGTACGTGGTCAGGGAGCATCAGAGAATCCACTCACCACTGGTGTTTTTTTCTGTTGAGCCAATACTTTCCACTTGGCAGCTCTGTTATTTTGGCCATGACCTTGCTGTAGTTTGAGGGATTGTCCACGGGCGGGACGTAGCCAGTGGTGACGGGCGTTCAGACCTGCCCTTCCCGGTCGTCGGGAGTACATTTCTGACGGAACCCCGCCCTTTGGCTTGGTGAAAACGGACACGCCGTCTCTGTGTCTTGTCCCCGAAAGATTTCAGGGTACACGCTCACGGTCCAGGCGTCCGACAACGGCAGCCCCCCGAGGGTCAACACCACCACGGTGAACATCGACGTGTCGGACGTCAACGACAACGCGCCCGCCTTCGCCCAGGGGAACCACAGCGTGATCATCCAGGTACCCGGCCCCAGGGCCCACGGCACGCGGCCCTTCTGAGACCAGCTCCTTCACGGCTCAGTCACTCCTGTGAGATGTCTTCCTTTCCCAAAGACTGTGCCTTAGAAACATGAGGTGGTCAAAGGAGAGGGTGTTCTTCCCCACGGACAGGAGCTTTTACTCTTGTCTTGTGCTTTGGTGTTCGAGATGCTCTCACTAGCCTGATGCTTTTTTTAAAAAAATTTAAATTATTATTTAAAGTATTACATATATCCACCCCCCCCACCCCCCATTGACCTCCCCCTGCCACTCCTCTCCCCCACCCCCCCAGCACATGCCCTCACCCCCTACTGTGTCTGATTGTGTCTGATTTATGCTTATATGCATGCATACAACTTCTTCGGTTGGATCTCTTACTCCTCTCCCCACCCCCCACCCCACCCCCGCCCCACCTTCCCTGTGGGGTTGGTTGGACGGTCTGTTTGATGCTTCTATGTCTCTGGCTCTACTTTTTTTTTTTTTTTAATATATTTTACTGATTTTGTACAGAGAGGAAGGGAGAGAGATAGAGAGCTAGAAACGTCGATGAGAGAGAAACATCGACCAGCTGCCTCTTGCACACCCCCCACCGGGGATGTGCCCGCAGCCAACGTACATGCCCCTGACCGGAATCGAACCCGGGACCCTTCGGTCCGCAGACCGACGCTCTATCACTGAGCCAAACCGGTTTCGGCTCCTCTCCTTCTTCTTGACCTTCCTTACCCCACCCCTTCTCCTCCAAACACCCCTCTTTCCATTCCCATCCTTTTTCACGTCACTTCATCCCTCCCCCACTCCACAATGCCCCCATCCACTCCCATCTTCCCTCATTAACCCCCTCTTTCCTTCCTTCCTCCCTTCTCTCTCTTCTATCAAATGGAGCAGCAGTAGACTTTGCTCTCCATATATTTCATAGCATAGGATAAACTTGCTCATGTCTCTTACTATAAGGATTTGTTTTTGTTGCCTTAGCCGGTGTGGCTCAGTGAATAGAGTGTCCAGCCTTTGGACTTAAAGGCCCCGGGTTCAATTCTTTTCAAGAGCGCGTACTTCAGCTGCCTGGGTCCCGGTTGGGACTCATGCAGGAGGCAACCAATTGATGCGTTTCTCTCTCACATCCATCTCTTCTCTCTGACTTTCCCTCTTTCTTCCACTCTCCCTAAAAACCAGTGGGAACATATCCCGGGGCCAGGATTGACACGCCAGCAGGAAAGGATGGGCTTTTGTTGAAAGCTGTGGGGGTTTTTGTCTTGGTGTTTGTTTTCTGTGCAGGAAAACAAGCCGGTGGGCTTCAGCGTGCTGCAGCTGGTGGTGACCGACAGGGACTCCTCTCACAACGGCCCCCCCTTCTCCTTCACCATCGAGAGCGGAAACGACGAGGGCGCGTTCGAGGTGACCCAGCAGGGCGTCCTCCTGACCGCCGGCGCCATCGAGAGGAAGGTGAAGGACCGCTACTCCCTGCGCGTGAAGGTACGGACGCCTTCCTTCGGGATGCTCTTGTGGGCGCCTGGAGAAGAGCTGCTTCGGGGCTTCTCTCCTGTGTGTGAACAGCTCACGGGCCATGAGCAAACACCAACATGTGTAGAGTTGTGTTCTGCCCTGCCTCCATTTTCATTCTTCCATGCATTTCCGGGGCCCATTGACTCATTTGGTTACTCTGTCATAGACGCTGATATGCTTCTAATGTAAGGTGACCAGACGTCTCACTTTTTAACAGTCCCACTTTTTAACAGTTTGTCCCATGGCTTTTTAAAATAAATTGTTAAAAAGCAGGACTGTCCTGCCAAAAGCGGGATGTCTGGTTACTTTATTCTAAGGGGGGGGGGGGGGGGATACCCAAGAGTTGCTCATTTTTAAGAACTTAAACAATGTAAATAAATTTAAAATATTTTTTTTAATATATTGACTTTTTTTTATAGAGAGGAAGGGAGAGGGATAGAGAGTTAGAAACATGGATGAGAGAGAATCATCATCGATCAGCTGCCTCTTGCACACCCCCTACCGGGGATATGCCCGCAACCAGGGTACGTGCCCTTGACCGGAATCGAACCTGGGACCCTTGAATCCACAGGCCAACCCTCTATCCACTGAGCCAAACCGGTCAGGGCGATGTAAATACACTTTTGCTAGGAAGTTGTGAACAGTGATCTAGACCATGGTGATTTCTTTTCTCTTTTTTTAATATATTTTATTGATTTTTTTTTTTTACCGAGAGGAAGGGGGAAGGGATAGAGAGTTAGAAACATCGATGAGAGAGAAACATCGATCAGCTGCCTCCTGCACACCCCCTACTGGGGATGTGCCCGCAACCAAGGTACATGCCCTTGACTGGAATCGAACCTGGGACCTTTCAGTCCGCAGGCTGACGCTCTGCCCACCGAGCCAAACTGGCCAGGGCGATGTGTAAATACACTTTTGCTGGGAAGTTGTGAACAGTGATCTGGACCTCGGCGGTCTCTCCTTCCCTCCGCTCCCAGGTGGCCGACAACGGGAAGCCCCCGCTGTCGTCCCTGACCTACGTGGACATCGCGGTCATCGAGGAGAGCGTCTACCCGCCGGCGATCCTGCCCCTGGAGATTTTCATCACCGCCGTGGGCGAGGAGTACGCGGGCGGCGTCATCGGGAAGATCCACGCCACGGACCAGGACGTATACGACACCCTCACCTACAGCCTGGACCCCCGGGCGGACGGCCTCTTCTCCGTCTCTGGCGCGGGGGGCAAGCTGATCGCGCACAAGAGGCTGGACCCGGGGCAGTACCTGCTCAACGTCAGCGTGACGGACGGGCGGTTCACCACGGCGGCCGACGTCCCGGTGCACGTGCGCCCCGTCACGCCGGAGATGCTGAACCACACCATCGCCATCCGCTTCGCCAACCTCACGCCCGAGGAGTTCGTGGGCGACTACTGGCGCAACGTGCAGCGGGCGCTGCGGAACGTGCTGGGTGTGCGGAGGGGCGGCCTGCAGGTGGTCAGCCTGCAGCCCGCCGAGCCCCAGCCCCACCTGGACGTCCTGCTGTTCATAGAGAGGCCCGGCGGTGCCCCCCCAGCCTCCACCGGGCAGCTCCTGCACAGGATCAACGCTTCCGTGGCTGACATCGAGGACCTGGTGGGCGTCCGGATCCTCGACGTGTTCCAGAGGCTGTGCGCCGGCCTGGACTGCCCCCGGAGGTTCTGCGACGAGAAGGTGTCCGTGGACGGCAGCGCGATGTCCACGCACAGCACGGCCAGGCTGAGCTTCGTGACGCCCCGCCACCGCAGGACGGCCGTGTGTCTCTGCAAAGGTAACGCCCCTGCGTGTGTGCATGTGTGTGTGTGTGTGTGTGTGTGTGCAGACAGGGGCTACGTGCTCTGGCCCAGCTGTCGGCAAACTGCAGCTCTCCAGCCACATGAGGCTCTTTGGACTTTTGAGGTTTAGCGAAGGCCAGCTTAGGAGTGCCCTAATTAAGTTAATAACAATGCGCCTACCTCTATAGTTTAAGTTTCAAAACGTTGGCTCTCCAAAGAAATGTCAATTGTCGTACCGTTAACATTTGGCTCTGTTGGCTAATGAGTTTGCCGACCACTGCTCTGGCCAACGTGGCTTGGTAGTTAGAGCGTCAGACCATGCACCGAAGGGTCTCGGATTCATTTCCTGGGCAAGGACATGTACCTGGGTTAGGGTTCAATCCTAGTCCCATTCAGGGTGCATGTAAGAGGCAAGCAGTTGATGTGTCTCCCTCACATCAGTGTTTCTCTTTCCACTCTCTCTTTCCTTCCCCCTCCCCCATGCTTCCTTCCCTCCCTTCCACTCTAAAAATCAATGGAAAAAATGTCCTTGGGTGAGATTAACAAAAAAAACAAAAAGAGCCGAAACCGGTTTGGCTCAGTGGATAGAGCGTCGGCCTGTGGACTGAAAGGTCCCAGGTTCGATTACAGTCAAGGGCATGTACCTTGGTTGCGGGCACATCCCCAGTAGGGGGTGTGCAAGAGGCAGCTGAGAGATGATTGTCTCTCATCGATGTTTCTAACTCTCTATCCCTCTCTCTTTCTCTCTGTAAAATATCAATAAAATATATTTAAAAACAAACAAACAAAAAAAACCAAAAAGAAGAAACCAGGGGTTACGCATGATCTCACATACACTCTTTGAAGGCTGCACGTTAAAGATCATTTTCTTGAAATTCCTATTAATGAGCTCTCCCTCCTCCCCTCTTTTTTTTTTTTTTAAAGAGGGAAGATGCCCGCTCATCCATCATGGGTGTGAAGACAGCCCGTGCCCCGAGGGATCGGAGTGTGTCGCTGACCCCAGGGAGGAGACGTACACCTGTGTCTGTCCAGGTGGCAAGTTTGGGCAGTGCCCAGGTGAGAACCCAGGTACTAGGTATGCTTTTATCTTAAAAAGGCACTTCCCGTGTTTCTAATCATTTTCTTCTTTAATGGGGTGAGAAGTTTTGTAAGTTATGTTTATTATAACGTGTCAGACGGAGATGCTACCTTCTTGTTGCATGGCAACTCACCTGAGTTAATAGTGGGACGTGTTTCCTTTATCATCAGTGCTCGTGTGACCATATAGTCCCATGTGGACAGACTCACTGTCCTTTCTCTTTTCTCACATCCTCTCTTTTAAAAAAGAAATTAAAAAGTATCTTACATAGTCCTGTACTGCTTGGTTTTTCCTGCTTAACCGTAAGTCATGGGCATCTTTGCAAGTTGCTGTGTGTAAACCTGATGAATACAGTGTGTCCTATCGTTCGTTCAACAGAGATTTAGGTTGTCAAAATGTTTTCTTCTGCTAAAAAAAGGAATCCTTAGTTTGCATCCTTACATATTGGTGCTTTCGTTACTAAAACTAGGACTATGTCAAAGACTAATAACTACACTTAACATTTTTAAATGTGCCATTATGTTTGTTTCTCAGAAAGTTATACCACTTTCTAGGTCTTCCAGTCCTGTGTGAAGGTCCCATTCCCCCTTCTCTTGCCAATATTAAAGCTTTTCAATTGAAAAATAAATACCCCCTTCCGATGGGCAGGAGGTGATGACCTAGTTATTGTACTTTGCATTTCCCTGGCCACTTGGGAAAGTTGTCTTTTTATTTGTTGGTTACATGTGAGCATTTTTCCTCCTGTGACTGGCCTGTTCGCACTCTGTCTGGTTGTCTGGGTTATTTTGTCTGGCTCTTGTATGGAGCTGTGTGTGTTGCAGTGTTAACATTATCTGCTCTCTGTGTAATATTGACCTTTTTATTTGCTTACCAGTATTTTTTTTACTCTGAAATTTAATTTCTGTTTTGTCAGTTGTACATCATTTTACATAACGATTTCCATCTCTGGCCATGAGTAGTATTTTCATCATTTTGGAGAATCAGGATTATTTTAGATCTTCTTTCAGAAGGCTTCCCAAACCACCTGGAGGATATGTAAATATTTTTCCAATGTACCTTGTAGTAATTTTACGTAGAATATTTTTATAGTTACTTTTTTTGAGTATTTCAGGATTCATTTCTTTCTGACACCGTAGTCTCATCTCTTCCAGAAGAAGACCCAGTTACGCTAAGCCGTTTATTAAGCAGCTAGACATTTCCCATTGAATTCAGCTTGATAGTGTTCTAATCTTAAATGAAAAATCGGGTCAGTGTCTGGGCGGAAGAAATCACACGTTTAAAATGCGCTTCAGCGCCGCTCTGATGCATTGTGTCCGCTGCGATCCGCAGGCAGCTCCTCTGTGACGTTCACCGGCAGCAGCTTTGTAAAGTACCGGCTGAAGGAGACCGAGAGCAAGCTGGAGATGAAGCTGACCATGCTGCTCCGGACCTTCTCTTCCCACGCCGTCGTGATGTATGCCCGAGGCACGGACTACAGCATCCTGGAGGTTCGTGTCTGTACCTCAGGCTAGGGAAGGCTTTGAAAATATGTTACACTTTATGTTCAGATTGTCCATTTAAAAAAAAAAAAAGAAGTGAAATGATTGAATTCCTCCTACAACTAGTTCATTGATACCTCATAGGCTTTCGACGGTGGGGCCGAAAAGCTCTTTTTGCTGTGCAGTTGCTTAGAGACTTACCTCTGTGGCTCGCACACATTTTTAGGTACATGTGACTGTGAGCATTTCAACTCTAAGTGCTGTTGCATCTTATTGTGAAGAGGGGGCCTGCATAAGCCTGAAGCGATCATTATCTTGCCCACCCTTACTCTTTCCTGAAGTGTGATTAGCCTTTGACTTTTGCTGCAGTGCAGTGCTATTTTGGGCTGTTGTTCAGTTGCTAGTTCATTATGAGTCCCTTCCCTGATGCTTTTTGGGTGTGCAGTTCACAATTGAACGCTGTATCCCCAGAGGTCTGCTGTGATGTGTACAAGGAACACAGGAGCGTGGGGTCTGTAATACTTAAACCCCAGGCCTTCCTAATACTTAGATCCAAACATCTGGAATATGGGGTCTGTAATACTTAATCCAAACATCTGGAATATGGGGTCTGTAATACTTAAACCCAAACATCTGGAGTATGGGGTCTGTAATACTTAGACACAAACATCTGGAGTATGGGGTCTGTAATACTTAGACACAAACATCTGGAGTATGGGGTCTGTAATACT
The DNA here is from genome assembly GCF_964339955.1 of Pipistrellus hanaki. NCBI lineage: Eukaryota > Metazoa > Chordata > Mammalia > Chiroptera > Vespertilionidae > Pipistrellus > Pipistrellus hanaki. The sequence continues at coordinate 7,872,473 of NC_140505.1, read as the reverse complement.
TAAACCCAAACATCTGGAGTACGGGGTCTGTAATGCTTAGTTAGACCCAGACATCTGGAGTATGGGGTCTGTAATGCTTAAACCCAAAGCCTCTGGAATACTTAAGCCCAAGCATCTGGAGGAGGGGTATGTGGGCAAACAGAAGTTTCTGCCTTCAGTTGCCCACACACCCCTCCTCCAGATGTTTGATCGGAGGCTGTCCTCGGGGATTCTGGGAGAGTAACTCGAGCGGTCCCCGTTCCCGCCGCAGATTCACAGCGGAAGGCTGCAGTACAAGTTTGACTGCGGGAGCGGCCCCGGCATCGTGTCCGTGCAGAGCATCCAGGTCAACGACGGGCTGTGGCACGCGGTGTCCCTGGAGGTGAACGGCAACTACGCCCGGCTGGTGCTGGACCAGGTCCACACCGCGGCCGGCACGGCCCCGGGGACGCTGAAGACCCTGAACCTGGACAACCACGTGTTCTTCGGCGGCCACGTCCGGCAGCAGGGCCCGGGGCCCGGGCGCAGCCCCCAGGTCGGGAACGGCTTCCGGGGCTGCATGGACTCCATCTACTTGAATGGGCAGGAGCTCCCGCTAAATCACAAGCCCAGAAGCTACGCCCACATCGAGGACTGGGTGGACGTGTCTCCGGGGTGCGTGCTGACCGCCACGGAAGATTGTTCCAGCAACCCCTGCCAGAACGGAGGCGTTTGCAGCCCCTCACCTGCGGGAGGTAGGCTTCGCGATGCCGTCAGCTTTTAAATGTTCCATGTGGTTTCGTTTTTCCTCGATTTATTTTTAAAACATTTATTTCAGAGAGGAAAGGAGAGGTAGAGAGAGAGAAACTTCAGCAATGAGAGAGTCAGTGATTGGCTGCCTCCAGCATGCCCCCTACTGGGAATTGAGCCTGCAACGTGGGCATGTGACTTGACCAGAATCGAACCTGGGACCCTTACCAGCTGAGCCAAACCAGCTAGGGCTGTGTTTCCTCTTTATTCCAGTCCTATGGTCAGGTCCTGCATCAGGGTAGGAATTGAGGCCTATGTGCTATAAACAGGAGAGCAGAGCAGCCAGGCTGACAGGAGCGGTGTCTGCCGGCTGGGCTCCTGCAGTCACGTCTCATCCCGCACCCGGGACCACAGCTAATTCGGAACTCTCTTCCAAACCCAGACATTGACCCGGCGGCATTTAGAAGGGGTACCACTTAGTTCGCCTTGTGTGCCCCCTTCACTCGATGGCCCAGCTCAGGGGCTGCGGTCCTGCCAGCTGTGAGTGGGAGAGCTGCTTTCCCAGAGGCCTTAGTGTGCCATCCCTGTCCTGAAGCCCTGGCCCAGTGGAGGCCAGCTTCTGCATCCTAGACCCATTTGCCCGCTTACCAGTAATAGCGCGTTTATGAAAATGACAGTCCCTGTGCTCAATGCACAGAGCTTTGTGTAAGGGATGGAGCAGAAATCAGAATAGCCCTGTCATCGAGTGGTTTTCTGCTGTTTTCTTTGGAATGGGTCTGTGGTCTGGACGCGAAGAGCAGGCCAGGTTATCCCCACAGCAACACGTGGAACAGAGTGCCCGCGGCTCCCGTCACGTGTCCGAGGAGGCTGAACCACTGTCCTCGGGGGCGGGGCAGAGAGAGGCATTTTCTTGAAATCACCGCAGCAGCAGGAGGAAGGGAGCTGGGAGACCGCACAGTGGCTCTCCAGCTCCGAGCCCGAATGGCATGTTTCTGCGGCCAAAGAGAGTCCCACGGCTACGGCCAGCACCAGAGGTGCCCTGGGAAGTGCGGTCCTGTGTCTTCTCCAAAGACCAGGGCTGGAAGCGGCCTCCGCAGTTCCCACCGCCGCAGTCTTCACAGATGAGTCTGCCGTTCATCTCTCTCCTTTATACAAATGCGAAACCTGCCTTTCTGAAAGGGGTAGTTTATAGTTTTCAGAGTACTTTTTTTCACTTATTGCTATCTCATTTAATCCATACACGCGAATGAGTGCAAATAAATTGCAGTGTTAAGTACTAAGTGTTGTCCACCCAATGGCCACTCAGATACAGGATTACCTTTTTCCCGTCCTGTGTGCTCGGCCCAGTCCTACCTTACATCTGGATGAGCTAAAGCTAATGACGAGTTCTCGCCTTCGTTCTTTGTGTTTTGGTTTTACCGAAACAAGCAGTGGCTTGTGGATCTGCACAGGGTTTACCTAGAGGGAATGGGGATGGTCCCAGCTTTTACAGGTCTTAGAGAACAAGCCTTCACCTAAACATAAAAGTAAAAAAACAACAGCAATGCCCTCAGACGTGTAGGTTGAATTTCTGAGTGACAGGACGTTTTTGTCCCCTCATGCTGATGTAGGTTATTACTGCAAATGCAACGCCTTGTACATCGGGACCCATTGTGAGGTGAGCGTCAATCCCTGCGCCTCCAACCCCTGCCTGTACGGCGGTACCTGCCTGGTGGACAATGGAGACTTCGTCTGCCAGTGTAGAGGGTTATACACTGGACAGAGGTATGTGCATTCTTCTTTCTTAGCTTTCATAATTAACCTGTTAACAGAGCGGGACCTATAAATACGTCAAACGTAAACAATATCGGGAACGGGTAGGACGTATGAATACATTCTTGAAATATATGTTGCGCCCTGAGAGGGACGGTATATATTTTTTGTAATCTTTATAATTGTTTGTAAAATTTATAATTTTTTAATTCGATGTTTCCATTTTTTTGTTGGTATTCTTTTCTATTTGTTTGTAATTTTGTATTTTCCTTTGTGCTTTATATTTAAATAAATGAAAAATATATATTTCATTTACTTTAATTAAGTATAAATAAAAAAATAATAATATGAAATTATGTCCTCCGGGCGTGACATACTGACACGTCCTAGAGAAAGAGTATGCGCCCGTTACAGATTGCATAATTAAAAAGGGAACTCCCCAGTTAACAGGTTAACTAGAGGCCTGGTGCACGAAATTCATGCACAGGGCATTGGAGGGAAGGGTGGTGTCCTTCAGGTCCAGCCTGCACTCTCTCACATTCTGGGACTCTAAACCGTCAGTCAGACATCCCTCTTGCAATCTTGGACCGCTTGCTCCCTCTCCTAACCGCTCACCTACCTGCTTGCCTGCTTGATTGTTTGCCCCTAACCGCTTGCCTGCCTGCTCAGTACAGATCACAGTGACCAATAATTCTGGTCTTCCTGTTTGTTCTGTCATAACAGTCACTTAGGCTTTTATATATATAGACTTTATATATCTAAAGACGTTTGAAAGGTGATCGAGTAAGTAACACATCTGCATTCCTTTGTCCATGCGTTCTGCCTCGCGGTACTCATTGGTGGTAGTAGGAGGCTTCGGTTCACGCCTCTCCTTGTTCCTCAGGTGCCAGCTCAGTCCATACTGCAAGGATGAGCCCTGCAAAAACGGTGGGACCTGCTTCGACAGCTTGGACGGCGCCGTCTGTCAGTGCGACTCTGGCTTCAGGGGAGAAAGGTAACGGCCCTCGTTCATGACTTCATTTCCAGCTCTCTGTGATGGCACGTGGGTTAGCAGGTGCCAGCAGACCCTAGTAATTTGGACACTGCTGCTTCCGCATGATCGTTCTCATATTAGCTCCTGATGTAAATCATCGTGTTGCTCTTAATTAAAAAACACCAAAAAAAAACATGAGCAAATGAATATAATATTATAATTCTTGGGAAAAACCTACTTCTATACTTTCAAGATATGTATAAACAAATTTTGTGTGTGTTTTTTGCTGGAAGTAAATGTGGAATGAGTGAGATTATTATGGTTTTTAAGCCGACACGTGTGGTCTGCTGTCTTTGAGGATGGCGATAATGCTATTTTTTTTTTTTATAATATGCTATAACTGACACTTGTATGGCATCTGGAAACCTTTTCCAGCTCTCATTATCTTTCGTAACCCTTACCATAATCCTGAGAGGTGATACTGTTTTCCAGGGAAGAGAAACGAGGCACTGAGGTGCCTGTCGTAGACCTGGAAGGAGGTAGATTTTGTTCCAGATGCCATTTCACCTTAGACTTTTTATCATCAGTTCAGTTTTTTAAAAAAATGACTCAGTGGATGGTCTTCGTAAGTGCCCGTTCAGATGAGCCCTGACCATCAGGCCTTCAGTGTGACCTGCGTCTAGGTATTCCCACGTGGGTTTGGTCTAGCCGAGGTTGTAATCTTGAATGTTGCCGCCGGTCATGTCCTCTTAGTTCATAGGATAACTTCCCTAATGCAGACCCATCAATACTTAATATCCTTAATATCTGCTTATACGTCTCAGTAGTCAAAACTCTATGCCAGGTCAGGATGGGAGTAGGCAGCAGAAGATTTTACTAGCGGAGGAAGGGTTTGCGGAGCATCAGGGCAATCTGCGCAGGTGCAAACGTGAACCGTGCTGTAAGTGGGAGGAGCTGTTGGGCGTTCAACAGGGAGAAACACTTAAAGTGGAAACCCGAGTTTTCTAGCTTTTCCCGTGTTTTATGGAACTCTCAGAGTCCCCTCTGGGAGGATTTTTCTTAGACATTTAATCTAAGCCTGTTAGAACGGCTTACAGCTCCCCATCTATCAGAATGCACATTATAAATGTCTGGATCGGAACAGAAACAACCAGCCGATGCGTTGGATTCAGTCACCTGTGGAATCCTCGCAGCATGGCCGCTCAATGTGGGCTTGACCTCGTGGTTCTCCCCCAGATGCACCACGTCTGACACAAATGGCTCATTACTCCCCGGAAGGTTTCTGGTGGGAGTTATCCTTGCGGGGTAGTGTGTTTTGGGTTGTGACCTGTTTGATTTTACTTATGTTCCTAAGAAGGGGTCAGATTCGTCCTTGGTCTCTAAGTGCGCGGGGCTGTTTCTCTGTGTTCCGTGTCCATCACGGAAAACGACAGGCTCCTGAGTGGAGGAGCTGGGGATTAAGAACGAAAGAGACCAGGAGGCAGAAACAGATTCATCAAGCTGGGCGCTAGGTGGGCGCCATCTCTCTGATGGAGAGGCAGCAAGCGACACCCGCCCCCTCCCCCCCAGCCACGCAGCAGGTTTATTAAAGGGTCAAAGGAGCTTATTTGCATTCTTAACTAGGCCCTAGCATTACTGGATTTACATATCTAGACCCGCCCCTGCCGACACCTGGACAAAGTTAAGTCAGAAACTGAATACACCCTCAGCCCTCGGTCTCAGCTGACAATTTAAAAGATGTATAATTCTGATTTCTCATTTTGTTGTTTTTGCATCGGCATTGTTGTTATTATTTAATAGCCAGAGTTTTGCTCTTGACATTCAAGTTTTGAAAATAACATGTATGTCATTTAGTTTTTGCAAAAAAAAAAGTTAAAAGATGTCCATGTGCCTTCTCAGGCGGCCATCTACATCTAAGAGCTCTAGGCCTGCCCACCTCGAAGGCCTCTCCTCACCCTCGGCTCTCTCTCTCGGCAGGTGTCAGAGCGACGTCGACGAGTGTGCGGGGAGCCCGTGCCGGAACGGGGCGCTCTGCGAGAACACGCACGGCTCCTACCGCTGCAACTGCAGCCGCGCGTTCCGCGGGCGGCACTGCGAGGACGCGGCCCCCAACCTGTACGTGTCCACGCCCTGGAACATCGGGCTGGCCGAGGGCATCGGCATCCTCGCCTTCGTCGTCGGCATCTTCCTCCTGGTGCTGGTGTTCGTGCTCTGCCGCAAGGCGGTCCGGCGCCGGCGGAGGAAGAAGAAGCACCCGCCGCAGCCCGAGGACAAGCACCTGGGCCCGGCCGCGGCCTTCATGCCCCGGCCCTACTTCGATTCGAAACTCAATAAGAACATCTACTCGGACACCCCGCCCCAGGTGCCCGTCCGCCCCATCTCCTACACGCCCAGCATCCCCAGCGACTCCAGGAACAACCTGGACCGCAACTCCTTCGAAGGCTCCGCCATCCCGGAGCACCCCGAGTTCAGCACCTTCAACCCCGAGGCGGTGCACGGGCACCGGAAAGCGGTGGCCGTCTGCAGCGTCGCCCCGAACCTGCCGCCCCCGCCCCCGTCCAACTCCCCCTCCGACAGCGACTCCATCCAGAAGCCCAGCTGGGACTTCGACTATGACGGTAGGAACCGGGTCCCCCTCGCCGGGTGTCGCTGAGATGAACAGTGAGATGGCAAGTCTGCCCCCATCCCTCGAGCCACGGGGCTTCGAGCCCAGGTGTGGAGTCCTTGGCAGTGCAGACAGGCTCCGTAGACCCTGGAAAGATTTGAAAATCCTTTCCGGGTGCCCTGGGCCCTGGCCGAGCATTGTGGCTGTGATCGTATTTTAATTCAGGAATGGAATCGGGTCATGTTCCAGTGAGCCTGGGAAGATCACTTCATTTCTATAATTGATAAGGGTCCTCAGCTATAATTTTTTTGGGGGGGAGAGGTTTATATGATTAAAAAATTGGGAGGGCATTTGTATGGTAAAGTTTTTTTAAACAGGATCAGAAAAAGTGACAATACGGGGTGGGCTAAAGTAGGGATACAACTTGCAGATTATGATTATTACATTAGCTTTATTAACTCAAAGGAAGGTCATTCACACGTGTAAACCTGCTTTTGCTCATCCTTGTATTTAAATTCATGGCCTGACATGTAATTGATGCTTTCATCATAGCTCCATGGCCCTGGCCCGTGTGGCTCGGTTGGTTGGCGTGTCATCCTGTGCACCAAGCATGTCAAACTCAAAGGCTAACCCGCGCCAAATACACAAGCTTTGAGTTTTATGTAGGCCATTAAAAAAAAAAAAAAAGCTTCCATTTTCATAGAAATGTAGGTTTATTTCAATAGAAATATGCTGAATATAGAAGGCGGAAATAAAGGAGCCATTGTTAATATAAAAATAATAGAACATTTTAATAACAATTAATATTTTTCTTGAACATTAACTTGCCAGACACTGAATAACTGCACAAATTAATAAGCATAACACAGATGAACTTATTTTTCTTGTTCTCCGAAAGCCAACTATTTCCTGTTGCGCACACCAAACAAGTCAGTCCAAGACTAATGCCCTGGCCATCGGCTGCTAAAATATTCACTGATGGTATTAGTGGAGAGAAATGGTGTAATTGCGTGTTGTAAGGTGCGAAAGGGAAATGAATGCAACACGGATATAGTGTAATCAGTCATTCATGAAGGTTATAGTTTGTTATTAATAATTATATATAACAGGATATTATAAAAATTAAGTTATGAAATTTTTATCAAAATGTTTCTTCCAAGCCGTTATATTGGCTGGGCCGCAGAAATACTCGTTGTGGGTTGGGAGTTTGACATGCTTGCTGTACCCCAAGATTCCCAGCCAGGATGCTTCCCCAAATTGTGGGTTCAGTCCCTGGTCATGTTTCTCTCTCTCTCTCTCTATCTCTCTCTCTCTCTCTCTCAAATCAATAAAAACGTATTTCCAGGTGAGGATTTAAAATATGTAAAAAGTTCTAGGAACCATTGTAAAACAAAGTTTTAGTTCCCCTGTTGTCTAATGATACCCATGGGCAGGTTCATTTCTATTCTGTGCATCTGCAGGAAGTGCTATAGGTTTCTTGTGGGGTTTTTTGTTTGTTTGTTTGTTTTTCAAATGTTTCTTTCCGGTGTTCTTTGACTGACTATGCATCAGGCGGTCTTGGCCACACTTGCTCTGTGTCAGGCTACAGCCGAGACCAAAACACAGGCCAGGCCCTCACGGAGCTTCCTGTCTGTCGTTCCTTCCCTTCAGCTAAAGTGGTGGACCTGGACCCCTGCCTGTCCAAGCAGCCCCTGGAGGAGAAGCCGTCCCTCCCGTACAGCGCCCGGGAGAGCCTGTCCGAAGTGCAGTCCCTCAGCTCCTTCCAGTCCGAGTCCTGTGATGACAACGGTGAGTCAGCGGGGCTGGGAGCGCCGGGCTCCTGGCTCATTCCTGGCGCTGATCACGGGGTGCCATGTCTGTCCTGGGTGCACCCAGGACCTAACAACAGGGTGTGTCCGCGTTTCACTCGGGGCCACTGTTCACGCCCAGTACATACTTGCATGAGCATCTGCTTGGGGAGACATTTAAAAAGTGTGTAGCGGGTTGGCATTTGAACTTTTGTGGCCACTTTTCCAGGAATAGGGCAGAAAGTAGAATTAATTGAAAGGTAATGTTTACCTTGGTGGCCATCCTTGTATTGACTTTTCCCCACAACAGAAAGTGTTCAATGCCCCGTGGGCTTTTTCCAAACCCTAAGGGCAGCCTTCTGGGGCATGTCTCCCTCCCTCCTCCACCCCTCCCCTCTCACACGCCCCTCGGAGGAGGCTGGGCGGTCTGCAGCGTGACCTTCGGTGTTACAAGGTTTTATCTGTTTCTTCCTCACCCCTGCGGCCCAGCTCCCCTGTGGATCGGAGCGTACTGACTGGGCACGGTTTAAGAGATTGCTAGTAAGTTTGCTTACCTTCCTAACGAAGACAGTTTGACAGCTGGTTCTGGGATGCCAGTCCGTAGGGTAAATTGCATGGGTAACTGGCTTCGCCGTAATAACACACATACCAGCGGAGAAAATTGTCAGGTTCCACTAAACACAATAAAGTGAGTTTTTAGTGGAAACTTTCAAATCCCAGAATGAGTAAAGTTTACTGTAGGTTTTTTTTTTTGGCACAAAAATGCCATGTGTTTAAACATTTCAAGTATTTTATTGGTGGAAAGAAGTAAGCCGCTAATAATTATTTGTTTCTAAATCTGGGGTATTAGATTATTGCAAACTAAACTTTTCCAAACTAAAGATGACCTTAATTTTATGTTCTATTCTTTTCTGACTTCAAGTATTCTATATATGATATCAAAGTGTACCTGTGTTTATTATTGTGATGCAGCATATGAGCATACTTTGCTGAGTAAGCCAACCACAACAAATTAGAAGTATTTTTTCATTGCACTTAATTCTAAAATATTACAGTTGTCAGTGTATGTAACAATTTACATTTTGAACCCTAAGTGCTTCCTATAAATACATTTCAGAATTTTCTTTATTTTCTAATTATTTTCCTTAAGACATTCTTTAAAAAAAAAAAAAACAACTCTTAAATACTTTAAATAAATTATGGTCCAGTTAGTTATAAAAATTAATTGCCAGATAATGCAATGTGAGGGAGAAAAAAAGAAGTATGTCCAGGAGTTTATATTTTAATTTTCATCATCATTTATATCATTATCAATTGTACATGTAAGTCTGAATTAAGAGTCTGTGCTTAAACTATAGCTTCAGTTTTCTAGGCTATTGTAACAGATTGCCATAATCATAGTGACTGAAAACAAGATAAACGTATCTTACAGTTCTGAGGTTTGGAAGTCTAACATTAGTCTCCGTAAGCTAAACCAGCAGTCATCAGCCAGTGATCTGTGAGGTCCGAAAGGTTGGCGACCACTGGGCTCAACGGTGTCAGCAGGGCTATTTTCTTCTTTCTTTCTTTTTTTAAAAAAAATATGTTTTATTGATTTTTCACAGAGAAGAAGGGAGAGGGATAGAGAGTCGGAACCATCGATGATGGAGAGACATCGATCAGCTGCCTCCTGCACACCCCCTACTGGGGATGTGCCTGTAATCAAGGGACATGCCCTTGATAGGAATCGAACCTGGGACCTTTCAGTCTATAGGCTGATGCTCTATCCACTGAGCCACACCAGTTTCGGCATCAAATTGCCTGCCTGGCTTTCTCCCTTCATCTTTCATCGCGATGGCCATTCTTCTGTAGTCACTGCCCCCTCCAAGCACAGCTGGGAAAGGCTCTCTCCCCATGGAAGGGCCCTTGTGGTTACGCTGGCTCACACAGATAACTCAGGAAAAGCTCCCCACCTCAAGCTCTTGACCATCATCGAACCAGCAAAGTCTCTCTAGATGGGAGTGGGAACAGTTATGGTTCCCAGGGTCAGGATGTGGACGTCTCTGAGAGCATCCTTCTCCCCATGCGTGCTCACTCCCTTATCTTGGCACAAACCCTCTCAAACAATCGGGTACACAGATGGCAAGGAATTTACACAGGAAACTGCCAGACAGGCCGCCTGCATTTTTCTGCTGGGAGTACTCGGAGCAGAGACAAGCCACCCCCTCCCCTTTGGGGTATTTTTAGTGCATATTTTACCTTATTAGGGAGCTCTTTAAACTTCTTTTTCCTGGAACACTGTGTGAGTTCATTCAGTGGACTCAGAAAATTGTCTTAGCAAGTATTTTACTCTTTGAATGTGAAGTCTTTTGCCCATGAGATGTTAAAATAAGGACTGTTTCATCATGATTAGATCCATAATTGTAATTGTGGGGGGGGGGAGGGAAATGACAGCTAATTTTTCCCCCCAAATTACAGTATGTCGTGGTTATTACTCTATTTCTATGATTAAAAACAAATACACAGCTTGATTAGAAAAATCTCTGAGATGTAGCACTAACAGGAGGAGTGCAGGAGTCATGCTTAATTACATTGTCTTAGAGTGTTCGCTTCGCATTTTCAAATTACAAGGTAGGAACTTGGTAAAGAAATCCTGTCTCATGCGCTATGTTCTGACGAGCCGAAGATTTTCCTAACTTCCGCCCTCTGTCCCTTTTTACAAGCTTCCATGGTGACTGTCATACACCTTGTCAGCTCCGCGGCTGGCACGGTGACGACCGAAGGTACAGTCGTCCTGCCTGTGCTTGTGTTTGTGTTACAGCGACTGTCGCCAGGGCCGTGTGCCTGGGCCTCTCCCTGGGTTAGAAACAGCCGCCGGTGGTTCTGAGGGGGCTGAGGACTTTCATTGAGAGCGGGTGTACATATTCACCATCCAGGCCCGTGGCAGAAACATGTGTATGTCGTGTGTTTCCATTTCCTTTTGTCATTCATAGTGAGTTTCCACAGCATCAGAAGTCACTCAGGGGATCCTGCCAGCGTTGCCTTTATGTGGCAAGAAGTTTAGAAGTAGTTCTATCAAAATAGCTTTTTAATATAAAAATTTACATTCCTATGAATAGGAATAATTATTGAGTGCCTATTTATTAACAAAGGTTGTCAGTCTCCTTTTTAAAAAGCAATTATTGCATTTTTACTGGAGTTGTAAAAACATTCTATAGATGCCTGTTAACTAAATAGTGGCTTATTCATGTTTTAGAGCCACCAGTTTTCTTCTGTTCTTGATTTAAATTCCTAGAAGAGAACCATCAATCAAACCTTATTTGTTCCAATTACTTTATTATATGGGTTTTAAGAACATTGTGGAAGGCATAGAAAGCATCTAGAAACTCACTAAGGTAACCATACTTCTCCCGTGACTACAACTTTCGTAATAGCAAGAATCAAGATGATAGCTGCCAATTAGCGCTTGACCTGCCTCATCTTCCTTAATCCTCGTCATAACACTGAGGGATTTCCACCCTCGTCTCAAAGATGAGAGCCTGAGGCTTGGCCGGGACAGCACCTGCCCTGAGTCTGGGATTTACTGTCTCTCACTCCTGCTGGGTTCGGTGTATAAAATGAGTGTGCTAAGAGTGAGCGTCATCACAATTTGGGTGGCATGAGCAGGAAGTGTAGCTAATGGTCCTTCCAGGGAAGGTGAGCAATGTAAATATCAAATCATAACTCAAAGGGGAGGTGGGTTGGAAAGATTTACTTTCAGTTACTTATAAGTATCTAAGTTCCTTCTTGAATACCTCTGACTTTCGTATACATTTGAAGACTGTTCTGTATTTATTAAGTACGTATTATGTAGCTTCAGGTGTATTTGGGTTTCACCTAAGTAACCTGAGGCTACCTGGTATCAGACAAAGCGATTTCATAATGTTTCTGAGCAGCGTGAAGCTGTCATTTAACAAAATCCCGTGCTTTCAGGTTTAGATTGCCGAAACAAGGAAGAGAAAGGAAAATAGTGTTTGAGCTTTCTGGCAAAGTCGCTAGGTCACCATCGATCATCTTTCTGGCTCCATCCTCATGTCCCTTTGTATTTGTGCTCCATCCGTGTCTCAGCCGTTTGGAGTTTGGGTAGCGGACGGCTCACAGGCATGGTACATGGCTGACGGGCCATTACGAACAGTTTGCCTTGTATTATGTACTTGTCTTGATTGCCTTTCCAGCCGTCTTTCTGTTTTAATTATGAATGTTTTCTTTTCTCTCTGCTCTGCCACCAAAAGAGTCTTTGGCTGCTCCTGACCTCGGCAAGTCAAGAGGTGACTTCTGCATGCCGGTTGTCGGTTGATATGCACTAACCATTGGCAGAGACCGGCCCCAGGGCTGGCAGCTTCTTCCCTTGTTCGCTTGGTGGATGCGCAGTAACCACGTCCCTGCGTGTTTGCGCCCTGCATTCCAAACGCCATCCGCTCGCCTGGCCCTCTCTGCCATGGGATTCCACAATCCTAAGGGAGGGAAAAAAAAATAATAATTATCTGCACATTGGGAGGGCTTTCTAAAAAAATTATTATACTCTGATAGTCTCTAAAATGATCAGGAGACTTTCAAAACATAACCAATGGATGTGGTCTGTCGAAAATGTGTTACGTTTTTAGCGTATGCATTTTGCTTGGTTTGGAAGCATGCTTTGACACACGCCTGCATTCACAGACTTCCCTTGTGGTTTTTAGGGCTAATGAAAAATAGTATCACTTTCTATATTAAACTTGTTACATTATCATTATTATTATATAGGCAATTTATTTTTAACGTTTTAGCATGTCAAAGATTGCTTTTACGATTTTAAAGAGTTGCATTAAAGAGTGTTTTTTTTAAATGACAAGTGATTAGTGCAGATCACGTGACATTTGATAGCTTGGCGTGGAGACCTCTTTGGAAGGACCAAGCGTCTTCCATGTGTCCTGCGCTGGGCCTACCCCTCCTCTTCACAGAGAGCCGAGGGTTCGCATGGGCGGCCGTCGGCTGAAGGACGGGGGATCTTGGGGAGCAGGTGCATGTCTTAGATGCCAGCTAGCGCACGGCTTCTGTTCAAACCGTGCCCTTGAATGGTAGGCACTTGCCTAAAATGAAGTCCATCCCCATTTTAGGAAGTGAGCCTGGTTCTGAGCGGGTCTCAGAACTGGGCTGGGGTTGGGGGTGTCTTCGGAGCGAAGGGGGGGAGCGGAGGGGGGTTCCGGATGATGCTCCTGCACGTGTGTGAGGCTGGCCCCTCTGCTGTCGGATGCCCCGAGCGCTCTCTCCGCGGCCCGGCCTCGGGAGGACACACACCCGCTGACCTCTGCCGCTCTGCCCTCTCCCCAGGCTACCACTGGGACACCTCGGACTGGATGCCCACCGTGCCGCTGCCGGACATCCAGGAGTTCCCCAACTACGAGGTGATCGACGAGCAGACGCCGCTGTACTCGGCCGACCCGGGCTCCCTGGACACGGACTACTACCCCGGCGGCTACGACATCGAGAGCGACTTCCCGCCGCCGCCGCCCGAGGACTTCCCGGCGCCCGACGAGGACCTGCTGCCGCCGCTGCCGCCCGACTTCAGTGACCAGTTCGAGTCCCTGCACCCGCCCAGGGACGCGGCGCCCGTCGCCGCCGCGGGCAGCGGGGGCTCCTCCTCCTCCCGGGGCCGGCGCCCGCGGTTCCCCTTGGACCGGTACCTGCCCAGCTTCTACCCCGCGGCCGCCGACGACCTGTCGGAACCTCGGAAAGCGGGCCCCGGAGAGGGCCTCCCGTGCCGAGGGGAGCCCTGCGCCCCGTACCCGCCCGGGGGGTACCCCAGGACCTGCGGGGACCCCCCCGCCGCCGAGCACCTGCCGCTGTCGGTGTACGCCTGCACGGCCTCCTGCTCCGACGTGTCGGCCAGCTGCGAGGCCGAGTCCGAGGTCATGATGAGCGACTACGAGAGCGGGGACGACAGCGGCCCCTTCCGGGAGGCGACCGTGACCCTGACCGGCCCGCCGCTGGAGGCCCTGCCGCTGCAGCAGCAGCAGCAGCACACGCAGGTCTGACGCCCACCTCCCCCCGAAGTGCCTGGACTTTCGCGAACCTCGAGGTGACACGAACGGTCCCCGGTGTTCTCTGCAGCCGCGGGGAGCTGCGGCGGGCCGTGGGGTACCCCTGCCTGCCCTGCACCCCCAAACGCTAGCCATTTCCAGTGTCTCCTCACCTCCTGTCACCGGAGCCGGGGTGTCGGCTGTGCCACACGTCCCAGCGCTCGGTTGGTGTCCGCATCTTGTCCGTGTTGCAAGGGATGCGGCGGGAAAATCGGTCCCGCCGTCATCCTGACCGCATGGTTCATGTATTTATATAGATCTGGTTATTTTAAATGTCCTGTCTTCTCCCCATTCCTTCCCTCCCCCCTCCCTTTTTTTTTATTTTTTTTATTTTGTAAATGTTATGTACAGATTTAATTTTTCATAGGTTTAACTCAATTTTTTTTTTTTTTTCTCCCCAAGACACTTGGCGGGGTTTGTTTATGTTTTTTTTTTTTTTTTTTTTTTTTACCGGATTTGGGTGGTGGTAGTGTCATGGCCTAGCACCCTGATCGATCGTGTTGACTATAACCAGGGTTTCGCTCGATGTTCTTTTTTTCCCCCATGGAAGTTTTCGACATTTCATTTCATACATTTCAAGTGTAGTCGTGCATTTCTCGGTGTACACGGGGTGAGGAGAAAGGTTGGGTCCACGCCATGTCTTACATGGGTTGCTGTATTTTAGGATCGTCAGCATTTTTCATTCTTGGAAAGTGTGTAAGGGGACCTTCTGCATACCTGTTTAGAACCAAAACCATCCATGACACGGTTTTTATAGTGTCTGTTATATTTGTGATGCAACGGTCTTGTAAAGGTTTTTACTGAAAACGACCATTAGCCAGTCTTTCTTACTGACAATAAATTATTAATAAAATATTTTAGCTTTACCGCCTGTTTTTCTTTCCTATTTATACTCCTGGCCAGGATTTAGTTAATGCGTTGAGAAGGATGGATGGACGGGTGGATGGATGGAAGAATGGATGTAGAAATAGCTTTGTGTTGCCAAATCCAGGCGATATTTACAGATGTCACCACTAGGTGGCAGTATATGGCTACGTGATAACTGCTCAGAATTCTAGGTCTAAAGGTAAACGGCACTCATTTTCTAACTAAAACTTCAAGAAAGTTTTTCTTTACATATTTTTATCTTATTACTATTTATCGACCATAATTCAAATGCTTTTATGGTTTTCACCTGTGAGTTATATAAAAAGCCAAGTCTTTATGAAGCATTTGATCTTTCTGTGGTCAAAGAACTTATTCTACTTTTCTGTGAATTAATGTGAAATCCAGAAGCTATTTTTCATGAGTGCTTATACAGACAGATCCATCCATCCATCTGGCAAAAATTTTTTTTCAGTGTCTGTTATGTGCCAACCACTGTGACATGAATTACAAAGAATCAAGTACTCTGAGAACTTTGGAAAGATATTTTTCCCGTTTTGTAAATGCTTGCTTTATTTTATCAAATTACATATATTTATATAATTGTATAGTTTAAACATCAAAGAGAGATAGATATGTCTAACAAAAAAACCCAGCAAATATATGCACTCCAATCACAGCTCTTTTAAGCTGTTTTCTCATTTTTCTTTTCACATGTTTAAGTGTATATATTGTTTATTTCTTGAGTCACTAATTTTAGGAATTGTCTATTGACTTAGCATGATGTTAGGAAAACCTACATTACTTTTGTTATCCTCCTCTCAGTTTAGCATAACTTTTGGTTGCATTCTTATATCGTGTTTTCAATGTTTTGATGATGTGAATATTCCTGCTGAGCTAAGTGGTATATGATGTTTATTTCCATTTTCTTAGCAATTTTTTCTTGAACAGTTGCCTTAATCTTCCTCCTACTTATGTTGTAAAAAATGTGTGGCCATTTCATTAATTTATCCAAGTAATATTTTTGGGTCACCTCCCGTGTACTATTTACATAAGCAGACAGACGTTCCCTACCTTGGATTTTGCATGGCTGGGGTGGTAGCAGAAGGAGATGGCCTATAAATAAAATCTGTAGCAGTGTACGGAGTGATGACTACTAAAGAGAAAACTTGGTACTTGGGAAGGGATGTGTGTGATGGGCGTGGGGGCGGGAGTAGGAGATTAAATAAAATTTTGAGGAGGCAGAACGTCTCGATGGCAAGCTGGCCTCTGGATAAAATCCTGCCAGAATCGGTTTGGCTCAGTGGATAGAGCGTCAGCCTGGGGACTGAAAGGTCCCAGGTTCCATTCTGGTCAAGGGCATGTGCCTTGGTTGCGGGCACATCCCCAGTAGGGGTTGTGCAGAAGGCAGCTGATCGATGATTCTCTCTCATCGATGTTTCTAACTCTCTATCCCTCTTTGTTCCTCTCTGTAAAAAATCAATAAAAAAATAAAAATAAAAATCCGTAGGTTGATCATGGAGAACGCCATGTGACTACCTGGGGAATGAGCATCCCCAGCAGAGAAGTAGCTTAAAGGCCCCGAGGTTGGGAAGTGGGAGAAAAGGGGGGAGATAAGGGTGGCCACTCTGTTTTGTAAAAATGCCTCTGCATACCTGGCTAAGCGACTGGGAACTCTGCTGACATCTACAGATCTCTGTGAAGGGACTCCGTATCTCCAGGAGAGGGACCTTCCTCTTCTGGTTTGGGAAATGCTGCCTGACTTTCAAGTTGGACAGGTCAGAACACGTAGTCCTCCAGCTCCCAGTCCCATGACTTGTGCTCCCTCCTCTCTCCCTAGCCCAGTGGTTCTCGACCTTCCTAATGCAGTGGCCCTTTAATACAATTCCTCATGTGGTGGTGACCCACAACCATAAATTTATTTTCATTCCTACTTCATAACTGTCATTTTAATACCGTTGATGAATCGTAATGTCCATATCTGTGTTTTCCGATGGTCTTAGGCTCTAGAGCACATGTGTCAAACACAAGGCCCGCGAGCCAAATCCAGCCCGCCAGGCCTTGCAATGTGGCCCGCACCGCGCTGTCATCACTGCACTCCGCTGTCAGTTTATGATATTGTCAGTTTATGACTGTTCAGTAAACCATTCGGCCCGCGATTTAGGCTGGATTTTAGATTTTGGCCCCTTCTCTGATTGAGTTCGACACCCCTAGAGCCTTGAGAACCGCTAGCAGGGTCGCCTGAGACCATCAGAAAGCACAGGTATTGACATTACGATGCATCAACGGTAGCAAAACGACAGTTACGAAGTAGCAATGAAAATAACTATGGTTGGGCATCACCGCAACGTGAGGAACTGTATTAAAGGGCGGCGACATTAGGAAGGTTGAGAACCACTGCTCTAGCCCCTAGGTCTGCTCAGGACGGAGCTGAGAACCTGGGGTCGAACTTGTGCCCTGCAGCAGGCAGATGCCTGACGCTCCCCCCGATGGTCCCCCGTTCCAGGCCCCCCCGCAGGCTCCCAGGCCTGCCTCCTCCTCCGCGATGCTGTGGTGTGGAGCCCGGGGCGATCTGCTGTCAGAGTGGACAGCGTCTCCTCCCTGCTTTGAAAACGAGGCTGTGGAACCTTTCCCCCCATTTCCCTGTTCTGGATTTTCAGGACAAGAAATTGGGCGGAAATACAATGCCCCTTTTCATGCAAGTACTAGAGGAAGCTGGAGGAAATGGGTGCTTTGGGTGGCCAAAACGACCTGCCATGCAGGTGTTGCCTGTGGTTACTTACTGGCCATTGAAACAGGTCAGCGGCCAGGCGACCAGCAGGGGTGAGGAGAGGCCTGCATGGGTGAGCTCTTTTCCTTGTGACGTCAGAGGGTGTGGGGACCGTGGTCCCTGCGGGAGGGCGGTGGGCCTGAACATGCACCAGGCCCCGGCACCAGAACCTCCTGTTTCAGCAGCGCTCCCAAGGCCTGGCGCTGAGGGACTTGGAGACGGTGACAACATGATCCAGAGACTGCAGAGCCGCTTACGAAACTCAGTGGTGAATTATGAACATACTGACCGCACCTACCCTGTTTCCCCGAAAATAAAACAGTGTCTTATATCAATTTTTTTCTCCCAAAGTTGCGCTAGATCTTATTTTCAGGGGATGTCTTATCTTTCCATGCGCTAGGTCTTATTTTCGGAGGATGTCTTATTGGGGAAACAGTATTTCATGCATGAAACAAGGGGCTCCGGCTGTACTCATTCCTCTAACATCCATCGTCGAACTTTTACTATGTGCCGGGCAAGGCCACTGCAGATTCTCCCCGACCCCTCTCCCGGCTTCCTCTTAAGAATCCTGGTCCCTTCTCTCCTTAAGCAGAATCGTTCACACACTTTTCCTTAATGGTTTAAAACAGAGGTCGGCAAACTCATCAGTCAACAGAGCCAAATATCAACAGTACAACGATTGACATTTCTTTGGAGAGCCCAATTTTTTAAACGTAAACTTCTTTTAATGCCGCATCTTCAAAATAGACTTGCCTAGGCCGTGGTGTTTTGTGGAAGAGCCACACTCAAGGGGCCAAAGAGCCCACCTGTGGCTCGCGAGCCGCAGTTTGCCGACCACGGGTTTAAAACATCTAGACGTAAGCATTATAAGAGATTTGAAAGGTGCTTGTTGAACTTAATGATTAATAAACTCCAGGAGGAGAAAATGACCAGCTTCCGTCCACACTGCCTGCTGGCATCTCTGCCTCTGGGGGTGACGCAGAAGCACATAGCGGGCCACCCCCACCAGCACATATTCCCAGACGGTCCCTTTCTGAGCCTTCGTGATGCACCCTGGTCACGTGCAATTCACTTCTGCTCACATCTCAGACCACATGGGAGGCATTTGGTCATTTACCTGCATGAGAAGAAAGTCACTTGACATGTTTATATATTTTAATTTTTAAGAATCATAAAAGACATCTGTACTATTCCCGAACATGTAATTTACAGGCATATCGAGTCGAAACTAACTGATCACTTCAGCACATGTTCTTAAGATTTCTGGAATATAATCAAGATGTTTAAACATTGCCACTTGATGAATCCCATGCTTTTTGGTTCAATAATGTTTTTGGAAAAGTACAGGAGCATAAGCCTCTCACCCAAAAACAAAAATTGCGTTGTCTTTCTGTGTGTACGATTGGATTTTTGTTTGTGAGGGAACTACCTAACCTGGGTTTACAAACTTGGTGTCCTGCACCCAACTTTGTACCTTGCTTTCCCCCACTCCACGGTATCAGCGACCCATCTTAGGATCAGACAGAAAATGCCTTTTTTTTAAAGATATATTTTATTGACTTTTTTACAGAGAGGAAGAGAGAGGGGTAAAGAGTTAGAAACATCAATGGGATGTGCCCGCAACCAAGGTACGTGCCCTTGACCGGAATCGAACCAGGGACCCTTCAGTCCCCAAGCCGACGCTCTATCCACTGAGCCAAACCAGTTTCGGCCGCAATATGGATTTATAACTTACTTATGTTGCTACCTTTAAGATGATTTCAATTCTTCTCAGCAACCCCAACATGAACACCTTCATCTATTCACTTTTGGTCCTCTTTAGGACAATTCCTAGATGCCTGGCTTACTGGTGTTCAAGTATTGCATATGATCAACCAAACACTGGAACCAGGACATTATCAAAGGCGGAACCTTGGTGTGCTCACCGGTCCTTAACACTGGGTGGCGTAGTGCTGCGCTGTGATGGTCCTTTGACCACGTCTCCCCTGCCTTTCCCACGTCACGGCATGTGTAGTAGGTGCTCACGTTCTCCTGGCACCTGCTCTAACCCAGAGGTTCCAGCTGTGCCTTGTGGGGCCCCGGCTCCTCCCAGCTGCTCAGAGGATTGGGGGAAGGAGGGTGTCAGCACGTCTGTCCGTCCATAGGGGTGTCGAACTCAATCAGAGAAGGGGCCAAAATCTAAAATCCAGCCTAAATCGCGGGCCGAATGGTTTACTGAACAGTCATAAACTGACAATGTCATAAACTGACAGCGGAGTGCAGTGATGACAGCGCGGTGCGGGCCACATTGCAAGGCCTGGCGGGCTGGATTTGGCCCGCGGGCCTTGTGTTTGACACATGTGGTCCATACCATCAGCTCTGGTAGAGAGACCTCTGAGCATCCTGCTGCCTTTCCCTTCCTGTGAAATGTATCCTTTGAAAAATAAAGTCTAGACAGACAGGAATCGTCGTTGTTAAATTACCTTCCGTTTCCGTCTTCAGTGACTTCATAAACATGCATCACTGCGGTATGCATCTCTCAGACCTGGGACAGGACCCCGCCCCGGGTCCCAGGGTCTCCCCAGCTCCCCACCGGCGGAATCTGGTCAGTAACTCTGCGAAGGTAGGTCCAGTGGGCTGCTCTCTCTCTCTTTTGCAGACCGGCCTGCCGTGTGGCTCCTGATTGCGCTTCATCAAAGGCATGAGGCTCCGTTTCCATTAGTGCAGCCGCTGGGCGAGAGGGCCGCTCGTCAGAATTTAATTTCCTCGCCGGCCGTGTATGCCTCTCCTGCCAACAGAATGAGCCACTTGGAGAGAATGATGAGTATTTTCCCTCCCAAGAAACCCTCTGCTGGGTGGGCACTTAGGCGACGAAGGCACTTGTCACCGTGCTGTTAGAGAGCGCGGCCGCCGAGGAGGCTACCCTGTCCCATTAGGCTCCGCGTGGAGGAGGGAGGAGGTGGGTTACACGTTCGAGTGACCATGTCGTTGGACCCGCTATGTCTTGCAGAGAGCTCACCGGGCGGGTCCTCAGGGAGGCGCTGATGGTTATGAGTGCAGTGATTGTAGATCTGAGCCATTACCCAGTCACCTCAAGGCGTCAACTGACACTCTCAAGATGTCCGATGAGTGCTGCTTCCGTTCACTCTCATGGTTATGGTTACCACCCAATGGTTTCAGGAGAAAGGGAAGATTCAGGAAAAGGGACCATCTATCCAGAGGGCCTGCCCACCCCCTCACGCCGGTCCCAAAGGCCTGGAGGCCCAGTTCCAGCTCCTTTTGCCAAATTTGCAAAGTTCGCCTTCAGACATCATGGCTGGCAGAGGCTGCGCGCAGCTTGTGAGTCGCAGGCCTGGGTTCAAAATTGTGCCCTGCCCCTCTTCAGCTCTGGGATGTGTCACCACTTAGCTTCTCCTGCTTACCTGAGTTCCCTCAGCTGGAAAGCCAGAGGACCAGAGCCCCAAGGAAGTCGTGTGGAATCAATACTGACAACCTGAGTGAGAGTGGTTCGTACTGAGAGCGCATTATACTCTTGGCATCCGTCCAGCCACCCTGGTGATTGTCCCCATTTTCCAGATCAGGAAACTGAGGCTCAGAGAGGATAACTTTCTGAAGGTCATACCACCGGTCCGTGTTGCCACTGAAACTCAAAGTCCTGGCTCTGGCCTCCGAGCTCCTTCCCCCAAAACAAAAACACGCAGTTTGGGCACGAAGTAGATGTTCAATAAATGCTTTGCTGTGGTGACTGTTTTCTTCCAACCCATCCCCATCTTCAAGTGCAAAGTTTAATGGACTTTTTATTTTATTTTATTTTATTTAAGAAAACGTATCCAAAGAAAGTTTAGCCCCTGCAAAACATGCTACAATTCACAGGCGTCTGATAAACTACTGATCTAGGTCATTGAACAAACTGGCTCTGATCCAGAAGACTTCGGGCCATTGGAATTCTTGTCTTGTACCAATTCAGTGCATGCAACACAGGAGGCTTTATGTGAGGCGGGCGCAGTGAAGTCTGGAGGTGGTGCGTTGCTGTTCATGTACCCAAACATGATTTCTGAGTGTCTGCTATTGCCCGTGAACGCCGGAAGCACCGCGTTTGCCACCCGGTGAAGGGTGAGCAAGACAAAGTCTTTGCCAGTTAGGAGGAATGAGAGTGGCCAGGGTCAAGTTCACAGCTCATGCCCTCTCATCCTCACACTCTCACCCACCCCTTCATTTAACAGAATGGAAATAGCTCTCCATGCCATCTTAGCCATGCACGTACTGGTGCTCCTGGGGCCCGGGTGCCCCTCCTATCATTCATTCACTCATTCATTCATTCCCCCCATTTCACTTCTTTTGCAGGCTGCATTAACACACACTTGTTTAGTCTTGACCCTCTGCTACACCTTGTACACATAAAAGTGAATGAAACCTGGCCCTTGAGGCAAACGTGTGTCCCTGTGGTCCAAGGTCTGTGCGTATGAAGCAACACATTTAATAAAAACAGGACTGTGGTGTTCAGTGTGTTTTTTCTCCCAGCCCCTAACATGCTCTAGTGTATGTTCCTGCCGAAATAACAGTTAGGGGATCAGAGTCACAGAGTAAAGCAAAACGGGAGACTTTCCCTACTTACCAGTTTTCTACCTGAACGCAAAACCAAAGCAGCAAGGCTGTGAGCCTGCCCTGTGTGAGGGCAGCACTCGGGAGGGAGAGTCGCCGGGGGCAAGGGGATTGTTTGCTAGGGATCTGCAACAAACAAACTTCCCCGTCCCGGTTGCTGATGCTCTCATTGCTGCGCCAAGGAACTAGGAACGGAGGGTGAGATCTCTCATCCTTCAGGCAACATGTGTGATGGGACTCCACATTCCCAGGCTGCCTGCCCGCTGTGAAAGCATGTGTAACCCTGTACATGCATTTGCATGTGCTGAGCTCCATATGACTGGTGTCCTTCCCGACACACACACACACACACACACACACACTGCCATTTCAGATGCTGAGTGCGTGCACAGGCACAGTCCCCGTGCTGTTCCCACTGGAATTCCTCAGGAGTGCTCAGCAAGTCCAGTTATCCGTGGAAGACACAAGCTGGCCCAGCCCCAGGAGAACGCCGGCTCCTGCCCAGACCCAGTCCACCGAGGTCCCTCCCTGGAGGTTTTAGATGGGGTTCCAGCTCTGCCAGAGAGGAACTCCTGGCCCAGCCTCACGGTCACCCTGAGGAGGGCCCGGGGCGGAGGCCCTGGCGTGGCTCTGTTGCCTTGGGCAGGAGGAAAATTCTAACAGCTGTGGGGCTGTTTGCTTGTATGTTTGTTCGCATGCCACTTGATCATCATTTTATGGGAGTATCACAGGCAATATTCAAGTTTATTTCTTTGATTGTAGCTTTTTCTCTCTAGATGACAGCAAAGAGGTGTTTTTTAAAAATATATATTATTGATTTTTTTTTTTTTTTTTTTTTTTTTTTTACAGAGAGGAAGGGAGAGGGATAGAGAGAAATACCGATGAGAGAGAAACATCCATCAGCTGCCTCTTGCACACCTCCTAATGGATACATGCCCTTGACCGGAATCGGACCTGGGACCTTTCAGTCCGCAGGCCAACGCTCTATCCACTGAGCCAAACCCGTTAGGGCAAGAAGAGGTGTTTGAATGTGTTTAGCTTTTGTGTCCTGCAGTGCATGGAGCTGGACGCCAGTGGCTTGAACACGCGTGGAGGCAGTTTCATCCCTCGAAGCTCTAGGAAGGATCGCAGCCTCCCCGACCTCTGATTGTGTCCTTGCTAGGCCCTGGGAGGGCCAGCGGAGCCACTCCCTGCCGGACTTCTGGACTAACTGGCTGTGTGCTGATAAATGAGTGCTGTTAAGCCTCTGAATTAATTTAATCGAGGTCATTTGTTAGGACAGCAGTAGGATGCTAACGTGGTTTCTGGTGAGAAATCAGCTGTTAGGTGGATTAATTGTTCCCCAAAATGTAGAATACACCTCGTGTTTCGTATTTATCCTTGGCTTTCGGCTGCGGAGGAAGTGGGGCAACGGGAACTTTCAGTCGCTGCCAGCTGGCGGGAGTGCAAAGCGGTGCGGCTGGTTTAGGAGACGTGTTGGCGATTTCTTACCCAACTACTAAGCAAAGGTACAGGTGCTCCGGCCATCGTCCTTCTTGCTATTTACGCAAAGGAGTTGAAAACTCATGTGCACCCAAAAACTGCGCGTGGATGTTTGTAGAAGCTTTATTCAGAGTTGTCCTTCAGTAAGGGAATGGAAAAACCGTGGTACATCCGGACAATGGAATATTTATTCAATGAGAGAGAGAGAAAGAGAGAGGGGGGGGGGGCAGGCATTGAGGAACCTTAAATCCATGCCAGGAAGTGAAAGCAGCCAATCTGAGGAGGCTCCATCCTGTAGGATTCTAACTACAGACACTCTGGAAAAGGCCCAACTAAGGAGACAGTAAAAAGACCAGCCATTGCGAGAAATCGAGGGGAGGGGGGATAAGTCGGCAGAGCACAGAGGATTTTTAGGGCAGCGGAAATGCTCATAATGATGGACACACAACTGTCCAAACCCAGAGAATGCTCAATATCAGGGATGAGCACTAAGACTTCGGATGTAGTGCTGTGTCGGTGTTGGCTAATGGATTCTAAGAAAGGTGCCCTTCTGGGGTGGAATGCAGACAGTGGGGGCAGGGGCCTGGGCATGTGGGTGGACAGGGGGCACATGGGAAATCTCCATACTTTTCTGCCATTCGGCTGTGAACTTAAAATGGCCCCCAAATAAAATGTACTCATTAAAAACCCTATTATTTAATTCAGTTAGTGCAGCCACGAATTCCTTCCTCGGTGCTCTCATTCTTGCAGACACTCCATGTCACTCTGCATTTCACCTGCGTATTCACAGCACACACTGCCCCCTGCGTGCTGAAGACCATGTCCTGTGCCAAGCGTGTGAACTGTTTCCCCAACAAGTACATTCATGAGGGAAAGGCCATTGGGAACCTAGGACTTGGATCTAGAAAAATGTGAGAGGGGACGGACGCCCTAGCACAGTGGTCGGCAAACTCATTAGTCCACAGAGCCAAACATCAACAGTACAGTGATTGGTATTTCTTTTGAGAGCCCAGTTTTTAAACTTAAACTTCTTCTAACGCCACTTCTTCAAAACAGACTGGCCCAGGCCGTGGTGTTTTGTGGAAGAGCCACACTCAAGGGGCCAAAGAGCGGCCTGTGGCTCGCGAGCCGCAGTTTGCCGACCACAGCCCTAGTCATCCGGGAGATTCAGGTGGATTTATTTAATTCCTTGGTAAGTCCCCGTCTGGCGGCTTTCCTGGAAAGTTGCAGGCTTGTCTTGTCCCATCGCAGACGCTTCTGGAATGACTCCAAAGGCCTGGGGGCCGTCAGTGATTGCTGAGGTTGTCGATTTTATGGCCAAGATCAAGTGCGTTATTTTTCAGAGCTACCTACCGGGTGAATATGGGTCAAACAGGGGGGTGCCTGCAGGGAGAGCTGGGCAGGTGGGGAGGCTACAGGTGTTCCGGATCGGCTCCTGCGCTGAAGAAATCCAGGAGACCTGCCTCGTGCGGCTGCGGAAGCAAGGTCGTGGCCACCTTGAAACGCCTCAGCCCGTGGCATTGGAAAGCGACATGCAACGTGCACTGTGCTCGGAGTCAGGGTGCCCGCTGTCATTTCCAGCGGCAGATCCTCCGCTCCTGCTCCGAAGCCCCGGGAAGCCGGCGGAGGCTGCGCCCACGCTGGGGACAAGCACCTGGGACTGAAGGGCAGCGTTCAAAACATCTCAAACTGAAGCAGCTGTTGGGGAAAATGATGGATGGCAAAATAAAATGAAATAAAAAATAAATTAAATTAATAAAATAAAATAAAGTAAAAATAAAATAAAATAATATAATAAAAAATAAAATAAGATAAAAAATAATAAAATAAAATAATAAAATATAAAATAAGATAAGATAAAAAATAATAAAATAAAATAAATAATATAAAATAAAATAAGATAAAAAATAAAATAAAATAATAAAATAAAACTACTAAAATTTTTATATCCAGCATAAAAAATGATGGATGGCCCCTTTCAGTGTGTGGGTGGAAGTGCGGAGCGCCGGGAGCGGTTTGTGATGGACGCAGTGAGGGCCATACCTGCCCCAGGACGGGCCTCGCTGTCTGCACCCCCTGTTGCCCGCGGGCGGATGAGCCGGGCCCTCCCTGACGCCCAGGTTACGGGTGGGGACGCTGGGCCGCGGTGGCCCCAGTGCTCCTCTGTCCCAGGGAGGCTTCGCGCCCTCCGGCTGGTGAAACGTCCAGGGGAAACTCCAGGACCCGGGACCCCAGTCTCCCCGGCCGAGGCGCAGGGGCCGGGCCGCCGCACGGGGCGCTGTGGGCGCGGGCGGGCTCGCCGGGCGCCCGGTGCGGAGCGGAGCGGAGCGCACGCCGGTCCCGGGCCGCGGCTGCAGGTGCGGAGGCGGCCGCCGGGAGGCGCGGGCGGGCGGCGGCGGGGAGGGGCCGGGCCGGGGCCGGGATGGGGAGCGGGTGCGGGAGGCCGGGGAGGAGCCTCCCGGGCGGGGTGTGCGCGCCGGGGCTGCGGGCGGGGGGCGCGGGGCGGGGGGCGCGGGGCGGGCGCCGCGATGGCCGGGCGGCCCGGCGGCCCCGGCGGCCCCGGCGGCATGAGGGGCAACGGCAGCGGCGCGCTGCTCAACGCCTCCCAGCCGGCGCCCGGCGGCGGCCCGGGCCCGCGCCCCTCCTGGCTGGCCTCCACGCTGGCCTGCATCCTCATCTTCACCATCGTGGTGGACATCCTGGGCAACCTCCTGGTCATCCTGTCCGTGTACCGCAACAAGAAGCTCAGGAACGCAGGTAGGCGCCCGCTTCCTCCCCGACGGCAGCCTCAGCTCTCCCGCCACCTGTCTGTCCAGCACGCCGCGCCCTCAGCTGTCCGCTGGCTTTTCCTAAGGAGAGTAAATTCTCTTTTCTTAAAGTCTGGGGACGCCGAGTCTTTTTTTTTTTTTTCTTTTTTTTTTCTATTAGAGACTGAAGCCCGTTAGTTTACTTGCCCTGAACCTTCCTGTCAAATATGTTGTGGGGGGTTTTATTCTTGTTTTTTATTTTTTCTTCTTTCCTTTCCTTTCCTTTCCTTTCCTTTCCTTTCCTTTCCTTTCCTTTCCTTTCCTTTCCTTTCCTTTCCTTTCCTTTCCTTTCCTTTCCTTTCCTTTCCTTTCCTTTTCTTTCTCCCATAAAACAGTAAGAAGTCTTCAGGCCTCGTGGGGTAGCAATCCTGGGCAGGGTCAGGTTCTCTTTGTTTTAGAGAAAAACCCCACTGTGTAGTTTCCAATTTCTGAGGTTTATGAAATCGAGAGGCACTCGATAAAGATGGCAGGAAGTTCCCCAAAAAGCCCTTTCAACTGCCATCAACAAGCTACCTCCCGATTGCTTGGTTTTTCATAGACTTTAATGTTCCCAACTTTGTTAAAATAGGAGAGAGATACGTTGGCAAAATGATAGTGCAATTATGCTAGTTTTGTCGTCAGGAGTAGTTTTCAGTTTTCAGCATGCAATTGCAAACACACACACACACACACACACACACACACACACACACCATAGGCTCCTAACCATGCTTGGAGTGCTTCCTCCAAGTTTCATACTTTCACGCTTTAAAAACAGGAATGGTTGTGATAAACCGCGTGTTTGCCTGTAATATACTACTAAGGCTGCTTCTGTGTTTGAGTTCCGCCTGCTTTCCCCTCCGGGCAGTGGATGGAGATTGGCTCCTGCGGGGCGGACACGGGGTGGCCAGACGCCCTGGCTGATGGGATGCACACTTTGTGGGGGGTAGATGGGGAGGAAGGACCCTGCACTTCCATGTTTGTCAGAAAGGAATGTGTTTGTTCTAACGGGTAGCTGATCAATGCTGTACATTTGTTTAGCTCCTTTCTAGGAGGGACCCCTCCCCATTTTTCTTACGTTGCTTGAGACAGTACATGATGTAAGAATGAGTTAATAAGCACATGGATAGCATGCAGTTAGTTAGCCCATGGAATAACCTCTCTTCCTAGCGGACTGGCTTAAACCAGAGGCGTTCTCCTTCCCGAGGAGGCCCCCAGAAGAAACGGGGTAAGCTCCTTGACTGAGGTCTTGGTGATGTTTTGTTTGTTTGTTTTTATCTGACACCAAAAGCAAAAGTAACACAAGCAGACATAAACAAGTAGGACGGCATCAAACCAGAAAGCTTGTGCACACCAAAGGTAACCAGCAAGTTGAAAAGGCAATTTACTGAATGGGAGAACCTATTTGCAAATCTTGTATCTGATAAGGGGCTAATATCCAAAATATATAAAGAACTCATACCACTCAATAGCAAAAAACAAACAAACAAAACAAAAAACACCAAACTCACAATCTAATTTAAAAGTGGGCAGAAGGTCTGAATAGACATTTTCCCAAATAATTCCCAGAGATGGCCAACAAGTGCATGAAAAAATCTTCAACATCCTTAACCATCAGGGAGATTCAAGTCAAAGCCACAATGAAATAAGCCCTCACGCCTGCGAGGAATGGCGATTATCAAAAAGACACAGAATGACAAGTGTCGGGGAGGATGTGGGGTAGAGGGTACGCTCTGCCCTGTTGGTGGAGATATAGACTGGTTTAGCTCAGATGGAAAACAGTGTGGCGGTTCCTTTGGAAACTAAAAATAGAACTACCCTACCACTCAGCAATTCCACTTCTGGATATTTACCTGAAGAAAATGAGAACACTAACTTGAAAAGATAGATATACCCCCGTGTTTATTACATTATTTACAATAGCCGAGACACAAAAACAAACTAAGTATTCATTGATGGGGGACCAGGTAAAGAAATTGTGGGATACACATGTTGGAATGTTACTCAGCCAGTAAGAAGGATGAAATCTTGTCATGTAGGGCGACACGGACGGATCTCGAGGGCACTATGGTAAGAGAGAGGCGATCTCTATTATCACCATATATGATCTCTATTAGATGTGGAATCTATAAATAAACAGATCCAAGCTCACGGATACAGAGAATAGATTCATGGTTTCCAGAGGTGGGGGTGGGGTGGGGAGGTTGGGGGATGGGTGAGTTAGCTTCATGTTTGTTTGTTTGTTTTAGTTTAAATCAATTGGTTTAAAATAGAAGGATGAAGGATCTGAGAACACCAGAGCTGTGAGAGTGGTGTGAGAATTCTCTCACCCAGGAGCAGAGCTGTGGGAGAGCCTGCTTGCTCACCATGGCGAGGTCGGGCCAGTCTTCTCTCCCCTGGCGCTCTGGGTCGGGGAGAGCTCCCCTGATTATACAGTAATCTGCCTGTCACTCCCCTCCGGGCTCTATCGATTGTTTGATTCCTTGGATTGGGGTTCAATAAGAGGACTTTGGCTTTGATCTGCTCAGTGCATTCTTCTGTTCCCTAAAAGAAAGGGAGGGAGGAAAGAGAGAGGGGGAGAGAGAGAGAGAAGGAAGGGGGGAAGGGAGGGAGGAAGGAAGGGAGGAAGAAAAGAAAGGAGAGAGAGAGAGAGAGAGAGAGAGAGAGAGAGAGAGAGAGAGAGAGAGAGAGAGAGAGAGGAGGGAGGGAAGGAAGGAAGGAAGGAAGGAAGGAAGGAAGGAAGGAAGGAAGGAAGGAAGGAAGGAAGGAAGGAAGGAATCTATGCTAACTGTATCCTCAGGGCAGCCCTGTGGTGGGTGCCACTCTCACCTTCTTTAAGAGAATGAGGAACAGGGACACAGGATTTGATTCAGAGAATGTGGCCCCCAAGCTCACTCTGTTTTGTTGTGTCAACAATTGCAGCATTTGGGGAGTTTGCATCCTATAGTTCCTTTCATTAAAAAATAAATACATAAAATAATTCACGTGCCTGGAACAATTCTCCTTCTGGTTTATGGAAAAGAACTTATAAAAAGTGCTGCTTCCCCACTGCTTTGTATTTAATTTGAGGAACAGCCTTTATTTTAACCCTCATTCAAGGACATGCTTATTGATTTTAGAGAGAAAGGAAGGAAGAAAGAGAGGGACAGAGAAACACTGACCAGTCGCCTCCCATACACTCCCTGGCTGGGGATTGAACTCAAAGCCCAGGTGTGTGCCCCAACAAGGAACTGAACCCACAGCCTTGTGGTGTACAGCATGGGGTTCCAACCAGCTGAGCACCCAACCAGGGCTGCGAAGCAATTATTTTTATCCTCACCCTAGGACATGTATATTGATTTGAGAGAGAGAGAGAGAGAGAGAGAGAGAGTCATCAGTGTGAGAGAAAAACATTAGTTGGTGGCCTCCTATACATGCTCTGACTGAGGATTGAACCCACAACCTAGGTGTGTGTCCTGACCTGAAATAGAACCCGAAACCTTTTTTATTTATTTTTTTTATCTTATTTCTTTCATTACTTTTTAAAAAATATATTTTATTGGTTTTCCACAGAGAGGAAGGGAAAGGGATAGAGAGCTAGAAACGTCGATGAGAGAGAAACATCGACCAGCTGCCTCCTGCACACGCCCCACCAGGGATGTGCCCGCAGCCAAGGTACATGTCCTTGACTGGAATTGAACCCGGGACCTTTCAGTCTGCAGGCCAATGCTCTATCCACTGAGCCAAACCGGTTTCAGCGAACCCAAAACCTTTGGTGTAGGAGCCGATGAATGCCCCAACTGAGCCCGGCCAGGGCTGCTGCACTTTTTTGCCAGGGCGTTTATAGACAGTACAGCCCTGTAGCTAGGGAGAGCCCCAGAGAGCCTCACCCCGGGAAGCTGTGGAGCTTCGCTACTTTCACAATCGGCTTTTGTATTCAGATGCCCATTGTTGCGATTCAAAGCACTGGAGGCTTGGCTGGACGGTAATTTCAAACAGTGACAGAGACAGTGTATTCAATACTATTGTTCCGTCCCTCCATTTATGTTAAATTTATCTTATTAAGGATGAAAAGATGGAAAAGAGAATGGAAGAAATGAGGTAAGAATATAAGAAAGTGGCCCTAGCCGGTTTGGCTCAGTGGATAGAGTGACGGCCAGTGGGCTGAAGGGTCCCAGGTTAGATTCAGGTCAAGGGCACATGCCTGGGTTGTGGCTGGATCCCAAGCAGGAGGGCATGCCAGAGGCAGCTGATCAATGATTCTCTTTCATCATTGATATTTCTATCTCCTTCTCTCTCCTCCTCCCTTCCTGTCTGAAATCAATAAAAATATGTTTAAAAAAAAGAAAAGAATGCAAAAGCATCTTAAACTTGGAACTAGGACTTCCTTTCGGGAATCTGGTATAATTGCTGATTACTTATGCCCTTGTCCTTCCGTTAAAGGAGCCCATTGACATCTGATTTTCCAGGGAAGAAATTTAAAATATTAAACAGGTGAATGTATGTCAGTGATGCTGGTTAGAACAGATACAGGCTCCACCAGAGCCTTAGGTACTGGCAGAAGGCTGCTCTGCTCCTGTCCAAAATTTGATCCTCGAATGGATACTAGCATATTTGTAATTTCTGAGTAAATTTTGTAGTACTGTTATGCCCAGATTTCAAGATCCCCAAAGAACACCAGGGAGCCGAGTCCGATGCAAAAGCAAAGAGCCTCTATTCAAGCCCGAGCTCGGTCTCTCTGATCTACTGACACAGCGGCAGGATGCAAAGAGCTCTGAGTAACAAGAGTACAGCTTCTTTATAGGGCTTAGGGCTGGGTGAGGGGGCTCGGGCCAGGGTCCAGTTACACAGGTGGCTGGATGCTGTTCGCTTATTTGGCCTTCTGCATTCCTAAGGGTGGGTTAGGCAACTGGAACTATTTTGTAAAAAACAAAAAAAAACTGCTGTTTAAAAAATGTTTGCTTTCTAGTCTGCTTTAGCCTGTCTGAAGATAAACTCAGCTATATGACCTTGTAGGCCAGAGACAAGATATGCCCATAATCTCAATGCCATGCCAGGTGCATTTTTCCAATTGAATAGAACTGTGTTGTTTTCAAGTCCAGCATCGAGATAAGCACTAAGTGCACCTAGGGCTGGCTCTTCAACAAAAAGGGAACTTCTGCTTATAGCCTTGCTCTGTCCTTTCAGTATAACGGAAGGATTCCTGCACTGAACACTGGGAGTAATTTGCTTGCGATCCACCTTGGGACCTGAGAAAGGCTCACTTTCTACCTCTGTCAGGTACAGAAGGTAGCTAACGAGTCTTTTCGCCTCCCACGGTTGCTGCAGTGACGCAGGGGTACAGGGAGAAAGGACACTTCGATGTAGGCATGTGGAAATGGATGCTTGGAGATGGATACTTGGACAGGATAAAGCAGGGACATCTAACAAGGGTGACTTCCACTGTCTAAAGTAATCGAACTGCAGACATGACTTGCGTACTTTTCTATATTACATCACACTTTAAAACTTTTACAAAAAATAAAGCAGGAGTGCGATAATAACGTGCCTATTTAGAATTCAATTACCTGGCAATCACACTTATCTAGAATATGGCCAATAAATGGAAATAAGCAGAAAATAGCAGGCTTTCTTCCACAGTTGATTTGTTCTGCCTTGGAGTTCCATGAAACAGTGCGGCTAGTCCCCCATAGATTGTAGTCAATTAGGGGAAGATTGGTGCATTTAAAGAAACAGCTCATGTGCCAACAGCATAGACTGAAATAGACTCATTAGCACAGGTCTGGAAAACCGAACAAGCACAACCTTTAGTGGGCACACCACGAAGAAGCAAAAAGAAACCCATCAAAAACAAAAACAAAAACCCCTGCTCAGCATTAACTGACAAAGACACAGGAGTGCAATAACGTGTTCATTACATATGACCGTCAGCCATCAGGAATGGGCCAGCCACGGACAGTGTGTTCTGCCTAATCATTTCTAAAATAATCAGACTATCTCGCCTGCAATATCAACTGGGGAAGTCTCTATCAAAGTCATCAATGTGGTTGGTCACATGGTATCCTGGCGATTTGAAAACCAGTGCTCTGTGGGACCATTGTAGACAAAAGTATGTGAACCAATTGCCCAAGTCCCAAAAGAGAAATAAAGACAATGCATTTCGATAATAATTTTGAGTCATTTTATCCTTTCAGGAATTTTCTCTTTTTGTAAAGATTCATTTTGCATTTTATATCCTCTTTTCTTTGTAAATGATGTTTTTCTGTAATGTATTTTATATCCATGGATATCAAATATAAGATAAGTGGAATTGTAACAGAGGACTAACATCTGGGATATAGACAATTGGAACTAATATACAGTATTCCTTAACAATCTGTTATGGTGTCTTAATTATAATTTGAGACCATTTGTGATAAAACTTAAGCCCCCTTTATTGTTCTAGTGCATAATTGATTTTGCAAAAATTGCTGGCCATCTTTTAATGAACATTTCCATTATAATATGAATATATTACAGGATTCACATCAAAGCAATGCCAATTATTAAAGGAATTCAGTTTTTTAATCTCACAATTTTATTTGGTAAATTTATTCACTAATTTGTGTTTGAAACATTTTTCAAACTTGAGAAATTAAAGCAGGAGACTGGTAAATTTCACTTTGTCTCACACTATCGCAGACAGCTGATTATTATTTCTGTGGGTAAAGTAGAAAAATAACTTTTTTTTAAGTTTTAGAATGTCTAGTGCTTTTCCACACAAAGCAATTTACAGCTTTTAAAGCACTTTCCCACATTCTGTTTCAGTTGTCCTTATAACATCCTTCTTGGGCAGATAAAACTGAAACCCAAAATTCACAGATAAGTGATCGGTATTTCTTATCTCTGAACACAACCCAGAGGAGAACAGTGGAAGGAGCAGGAAAATTGAAATGAGAAGATCCAAGCTGAGTCTTATATATGCAGCACCTTAATTTGGAATATGCTTAGGGTCCAGTTACTCCATCTCTCTGAGCCTCAGTTTCCCTATCTGTCCAATGGATGTACTTATCTCACACGGATGCTAGGAAGATAAACTTAGATTCTGCCCATCCATCTATCCATGCATCCATCTATCTGCCTATCACTTTGAAGTTATTAAATATTATGCAAATAATGGTATTATGAACTTATTATTAATAGGCATCTATGATTAATCCTTATTAGGTTGTTTTTATTTTCTAAATGCTCATTTCTTTTTGCAAGTACTTTTTAAAAATAAGTGGGGGCAATATGAATGCTAAGAAGTAAGTAAAGTCAGTCAAAAAATTAAGATTTAGGATCTAACTCTCTTCTGTGACATTTTGAAAATTCTCTGATGTCTCTGTTTTTCCTTTTGTAATAAACATGATTTCCCCACAGCAAGTAGGGCTGCAATTCTAATTATCAAATTCTGAGACTGATTATTTCAATATCCAAGCTGTTCTCTAATTTAATAAAAATCAGTTCTGGTTGATCCTCCTGATAATTCTAGAACCCACCTGGCACCATAGTTATTGCAATACTGTTTACTACGTTCCCTATGCTGTATTTTACATTCTGTGACTGTTTTGTAACTACCAATTTGTACTTCTTAATCCCTTCTCCTCTCTCACCCAGCACCCCCCCCCCCAAAAAAAAAAAACAAAAAAAAAAACCTGCTCCTATCTGGTAACCCTCAGCTTGTTCTCTGTATCAGTGAATCTGTTTCTGTTTTGTTTGTTCATTCACTTTGTTCTTTAGATTTCATAGAAGTCATATGGTATCTGTCTTTCTCTGCCTGACTAATTTCACTTAGCATAATACCCTCTAGGTCCATCCACATTGTCACAAAGAGCAAGGATGCATTTTTTTGTGTGGCCAAGTAATATTCCATTCAAAAAGTTATCACCAAACTCTCCACCCCTCTCCCTTCCTCTCAGTAAAAAATCAATAAAATATATTTTAAAAAAACCCAAAAAACTCTGGTCAAATTTTATGAGATGTTTGGCAAGTGATCATCCTTATCTGTTCCACGCAGGGCAAATCTCTGGGCAAGGGTGCAGCTCAGCCAAATGCAAGCGCCGAACACTCATCCAAATTCCAGAGATAAATGCACTGTGCTGACAAAGGCCACCTGGGAAGGGAATTAGCAGCAGCTACTATAGGTTTATAAAACAGAGAATGTACAGAGGCAGACTAGAGGCCAAGCTTATTGTAGTAAAGGGGTCCCATTGCCAGCGTTTTGAGGATAGTATTTGACCCTTTATCCTATCTAATAGAGGGAATGTGCAAATTGACCATCACACCATCACAAAGATGGTGGTGCCCATAGCCACAGATGGTAGCACCCAGTCCTCTTAGCCCCACGGGAGTCCCCCAATCCTTTTAGCCCTGCTTGGGGGATGGGTGGTGGCAGGCACGCTATGCAACCCGACCCACCCACAGGCCCCAGTCACCCAGGGCCAGCCTAAGGTGCAGGCAAGCCACAGATGGCGGCTTCCCAGCTGCCCAGGGCTGTTCCAGTTTAGCTAAATTGAAACAATACAAACAGAGAAGAAAATGAGTATTCTTGGGTTAAATCATTGCAGTTTTTATTATTACCTAATTAAAAACAAGGCAGCCGAAACCGGTTTGGCTCAGTGGATAGAGCGTCGGCCTGTGGACTGAAGGGTCCCGGGTCCGATTCTGGTCAAGGGCATGTACCTTGGTTGCAGGCACATCCCCAGTAGGGGGCATTCAAGAGGCAGCTGATGGATGATTCTCATCAATGTTTCTAAGTCTCTATCCCTCTCTCTTCCTCTCTGTAAAAAATCAATAAAATATATTTAAAAAAAAAAAACCCACAAAAAACAAGGCAAACATTGTTGATGAAAACCTTAAAGGCCCAAACTTGGCACAATATTATTGTATATGGGGAGATAAATTTCTCTGTAATTCACATAGCAGCAAAATGATGCATAAGTAATTATCCAAATGCAAGTCAGCATGAGACCCACAAAGTGTGGGGTTCTTATTTAAAGCAATAAAATAACTGATAAAAGATGAGCATCTGACCAAGGGTAGGAAATTCTTGCACTCGCACCAAGCAAAGATGTCACTAGTTAATGTGCCTAGTTCCTGATTGAGCCGTCTGAGCATTAAGAAGAAAATGTGACTTCTGCTTCACTTCCACCTTCCAAATCCTATACAGCATTCCTTTGAGGACCACGCTCACACACCAGGAAGGGAACTCTGGGAAGGGTAGTTCCAGCTTAGCTAAACTGAAACAATACAAACCCACCACAGTCCACCCCTTGGCAACTTGTTATTCATATATCTATCTCCGTTAGCTAAACTCAGCTTTTAGATAAAGGAAACAGCATAACCATGCTTCTCCCCAACATAATGCAACTAACCTTGAAAACTAAAAACCATGCTAACCCTCTCCCCAAGAGACAACCCTGTCTCTTTATTCATCTTTGCATGATTTTCATTATTCTTCTAGTTGAATCCCTGGCCCCATTAGATATCCTGTAATGCAAATACTGAGAGGTGAGGTGAACTGCTAGTACATAGTAGATGACACGGGGGAGAGAAGAGGGAAAAAGACAAACAAAATAACCCCCCCAAACACACACAACACGCACCCACACACTCCACACATACGTAGCAAATATGATAAAGCTTCTACCCGAGCTACCTGCTAGTCGCATCTGCATGGAGTCTATGGTTTAATTCTTTTCTCCCAACACTTGTAAATGAGATTAGTTCAAAGAAAATTAAACTAATGATTTAATTAATATAATTACTTGAAGAGAAAAGAAGCATAATTACTACAAAGTAAATGGGACAGAGAATAAAAGCCATGGAAGCAATCTATGGCATCATTTGTGATTTGATGCATAAGCCCTTTCAAAAATAAATCTGTTTTGGGCCAGTTTGTCATCATGACAATCTGGGGAGGGGGGGGGGGGGATGTACTATTTTGATGATTATTTGTTGCATAACTGAATTTCATATATTATATATTTATTAAATTGAACGTATTGGGGGTATGTTGATGAATAAAATTAAATAGGTTTCAGGTGTACAATTCTACAATGCATCATCTGTATGTTGTATTGTATGTTCACTATCCCAATCCAAGTCTCCTTCCATCACCATTTTCCCCATACCCTCTTCTACCTCCCCACACTCTCTTTTATTATATTTATTTTAAAACTATTAAGTATGTTGGGTTAAACATTTATTAAAATAATGTTTAACTTAACATTATTAAAATAAATGCCCACTTTGTAATTTAAATATTTCATTGGAATTGATCTGTAGAAAAAAACAAAAATATATTTTATTACTTTAATTTGGCCTAGTATAACCATTTTTAAAAGAAGTTATTTTTATGAAAATTTATCCAAAATTCCTAATTAATTTGCAAAATCTTACTTTTTTTTTTTTTTAATCATGACTGCTATTTTACTTCAGTTATTTGAAATATTTTTTTGGGGGAAATCAAGATAATATAGGAACTTTAAGTACAAAGGCTATTTCATTTCAGATGGGAGATGACAATTTAATTTACTTCATCAAGAATTTGAGCAAAAGTCTTATTTGAGCACTATGCAGGATACAAATATGAGGAAGACAGTCTCAGGGGACTACACTATAGAAACACAAGAAAGCCACGTCTCCAAATGAATACAATAAAAGGCAAAACATGCGGTCCCTCTCCTGGCATGTTTCTCCCCACTGTCTAGCTCACTTTCTTCCTGAAGCCTCTTCTCTCTCTCTCCATGTACTCATGTACTTCTTTCTTTCCACTTTAATTTTGTTCATTTTTTTAAGATCAAAACCATAGGATCCCTGTCTATTCATTCCTGTTTCCCCATTACCTGTCATAGGCACTTAATATGTTTCTATTGAGTGGAATTTATTATAATTGAATCTGAATTAAAATGACATACAGCAAATAAAGTGATCCAGGAACCTTCAAAAGAGGAAGTGCTTCCATGTGGTTGGGCAAATAAATAAAATCTGGGGTAACTTTTATTATTTAAGGTGGATTTGAGGAAATGGGGAGCATTTTAAAAGTGAAGGAAAGGCCTTTCAAAGCACAAAGAATAGTGACAAATGCCAATGAGCCATAAACTAAAGAATCTACTTGCCAAACATCTCATAAAATTTGACCAGAGGTTTTTGTGGTTTAATATATTTTATTGATTTTTTACAGAGAGGAAGGGAGAGGGATAGAGAGTTAGAAACATTGATGAGAGAGAAACATTGATCAGCTGCCTCCTGCACACCCCGCACTGGGAATGTGCCTGCAACTAAGATAGATGCCCTTGACCGGAATTGAACCTGGGACCCTTCAGTCTGCAGGCCGACGCTCTATCCACTCAGCCAAACCGGTTATGGCCAGAGTTATTTTTTAAAGTTTAAAATGTGTTGCATTATTATATTCATAAAGAAATTGACCACTTAACCTAAATATTGAGGGTTAATTTTTGTACCTTACGTTCTTTATACACCTAACCTTTTCCCATGGAGTAGAATCCCAGCATCACACACTGAGCACGTAGCATGTGACAGGCACTGCTCAGCACTGGCCATCGATGGCCTCATCCAGTCCTCATCGCCCCCCCTCTGAGGGAGATGCTATCATTATTCCCATCTCAGAGACGAGGACTCTGAATTTGGTGGGACAATGTCCCTGGCCCCAATTAGTTAGCTGGTAAGGGTTGAAGCCCATATTCTCACCCAGACAGCTGAGGACAGAGTCCTCTTTTCTCTTAAATATTACGTGTTGGACACGAATCCGTTGCTCTCCCGGAAGGGGAATTAGAGGCCCATTGGAGAGGGGCAGGCATGGGACCGAAGGGAGCCTTGGCTAGCTGGGGAAATAACACCGCGTGAAGCTTCTTGGGGAATGTGGACGGTTCCAGACTGAGAGATGTGACAGGAGTACACTGAACTCAGGACTGCAAAGCATTTGAGAAAGCAAACACTTTGAAAGAACAGTTTTTGAAGATGGGCCATGCCTTGCTCTGGGGCTGTGGGAAATTGTGAACCATGGAACTAACCTGACAGAGGCAGCAAATGGGCTCACTTCCTGGTGAAAATAGCCTCCATCATCCTTAAACCATAGGGGCCAGATGTCAAGTCATCCAAATTGCGGAAACATCTCAGTTTTCATTATATTATATATGAAAAAAACTTTAATTTTAATTCTATTCTAAGCATAAAATGCATTTATATATCACGGTTAAATTTAGTACAAACTATAAAAATAAATGTTGACACTGATGTTTCAACAGAAATCTATTAAGATCCTTTAGAAAAAACTAAAGAAGTCATTTACTGCTGTGAGGTTAATATTTTTAATGATGTCAGAGAGAGAGAGAGAGAGAGAGAGAGAGAGAGAGAGAGAGAGAGAGAGAGAGAGAGGGAGAGAGGGAGGAACATCAATGGTGAGAGAGAATCATCCATCGCCTGCCTCCTCATCCACTGGGGATGGAGCCCACAACCCTTGCATGTGCCCTGACCTGGGATGAAACCTGGCCTCCTGGTTCCTACGCCTCTGCTCGATCCCTGAGCCACGAGGGCTGGGCACAGCTCAGTGTTTCCAACCAATGCGACCCGTGCACTATTTATTGGGTGTTCAGCTGTGTCTTCCAAACCCTTCTCCCCCGCAGGGAACATCTTCGTGGTGAGCCTGGCGGTGGCCGACCTGGTGGTGGCCGTGTACCCGTACCCGCTGGTGCTGACGTCCATCCTGAACGACGGCTGGAGCCTGGGCGCGCTGCACTGCCAGGTCAGCGGCTTCCTCATGGGCCTGAGCGTCATCGGCTCCATCTTCAACATCACGGGCATCGCCATCAACCGCTACTGCTACATCTGCCACAGCCTGCGCTACGACCGGCTGTGCAGCAGCCGCAACTCGCTGGGCTGCGTGCTGCTCATCTGGGCGCTGACGCTCGCGGCCATCGCGCCCAACCTGCGCGCCGGCACCCTGCGCTACGACCCGCGCGTGTACTCCTGCACCTTCGCGCAGTCCGTCAGCTCGGCCTACACCATCGCCGTGGTGGTCTTCCACTTCCTCGTGCCCATGGCGGTGGTCCTCTTCTGCTACCTGCGCATCTGGGTCCTGGTGCTGCGGGTGCGGCGCCGGGTGAAGCCCGACCCCAAGCCCAGGCTGAAGCCGCAGGACTTCAGGAACTTCCTCACCATGTTCGTGGTGTTCGTGCTGTTCGCCATCTGCTGGGCCCCGCTGAACCTCATCGGCCTGGCCGTGGCCTCCGACCCCGCCGGCATGGTGACCCGCATCCCCGAGGGGCTGTTCGTGGCCAGCTACTACATGGCCTACTTCAACAGCTGCCTCAACGCCATCATCTACGGGCTGCTGAACCAGAACTTCCGCAAGGAGTACCGCAGGATCCTCGCGTCCCTGTGCACCGCCAGGCTGTTCTTCGTGGAGAGCACCAACGACGACAGGGCGGGCAGGGCCAAGGGCAAGCCCTCTCCCCTGAGGACCCACCACAACCTCATCAAGGTGGACTCCGTGTGAGAAACAAGGCTCTCCTGGCAAGACGTGCATCCTGCTCAAGGTCTCACTCAATTGCGTGTTTGCTCCCCTCTTGACAGATGTCTAAGAAAACTGTGGTTGGAAAAAAACAACAAAAAACCCCGTGCTCTTTTTAAAAATATATATTTTATTGATTTTTTTACAGAGAGGAAGGGAGATGGGGATAGAGAGCTAGAAACATTGATGAGAGAGAAACACCAACCAGCTGCCTCCTGCACACCCCCCACTGGGGATGTGCCCGCAACCAATGTACACACATGCCCTTGACCGGAATCGAACCTGGGACCTTTCAGTTTGCAGAACCACGCTCTATCCACTGAGCCAAACTGGTTTCGGCAAACCCCATGCTCTTAAGAGGTTGTCTCTATACTTCCTGAGCAGAGGTGTCAACAGCCTTCTGAACAAGTCTCCAATTCTTATCAATCGAAACACAGAGCCATATGTTCATTGAAGACAATGGTTCCAGGACAGAAGGGGGTACTTTGAAATAAAGATGCTGATTGTATTCAAATGGAAAAAAAAGTGTGAAAACTTTTTGAAACTGCAAATGCATGCCATCAATGTCGTCACTGCTTTTCCCCCTCCACGTTTTAAAAACTTTCAGTAGGAAAACAAGTGGCATGTTTTATTTATAAGAGTTGATGGAACAAAATGGGGTAAGGTAGAATGAGTGACTCTTCACACCATGAGAGGCTGAAAATAAATCAGCAATGAACTCAACAACAGCAAGCACTGCAAAATTTTCTGCTGGCAGGGTTAGCAATGGGTAGCCAGAGTCATCATCATAAATGTTTGCCGCTCTCTATTAAAAGTTGCACATTGAACTAGATAAATGACAGAGCCCTTTGTCAGTCCATAAAACCATAATGTTTTAAAGCCATAGCTACAAATAAAACTCTATGTGACCTTATTAGACATTTGGTTTATTTGTCATTGAATGTCATTATTAATCATGCCACTAACTAGCTGTTCTGAATTGATTTCTGTTAAGTAATTGGCATCTTAGTTCATTAAAAAGAAAAATGACAAAGAATCAAAGAGCTGTAGATTCTTGGATATGGTGCTGAATGTGTCTCATACGGACAGTCCATTGGGGCCAGTAAATATCTAAGTTAGAAAGTTTTTCTTTTATCCCTATCTCAAAACAATATTCTTCAATAATTCATTTAGTATTTGATTGCCCTATTAAAACTGAAAGCCTAGAAGAAGAAGAAAAAAAAAAGTGAGTGACTGTTTTTCATAAAGAGTGACTCTAGTTTGCCCCAAGTAGCTATTTGGGACTATTAGAGGTTTATTACATAGAGTGCTTTGCAGGAAATTAGGGCAACGTGTTCTTGTATTTTAAAGTTCTTCAACCAAACTATCTCATCCTAGAATGAGTTGGTGATTTGCAGCTCTACGCATAAAAAAACAAAACAGTGATCTAAATACATTTCCTAATATCTCTATATCTAGATAATCAGAATCTCCTTGGAAAGTTCTAAATCCATTATTTGGAAACATTCCTCTGATAATTCTTTTCATCAACCATATTTGGGGACACTAAATTATGGTTTGTGGGGTGATAGTGGTGGTATGTGTGTGCTATTTCTCAAACTTTACCTATCAAGTAATTTACCTGTAAAAATGCTAGCCAGAACCAAATTAAAGAGTAGCAATCAGTTCTTTTATTGTTAAGGTTTCATATTATTTTATTTTATTTTTTCCATCACCATTTTCCCCCTCTATACCCTCTTTTACCTCTACCTATGCCCCTCCACCCGTGAAATCATCACACTGTTGTCCATGTCCATGAATTTTCTCTCTTTTTATTTATTTTTTGCTCAATCCCTCTATCCCCACACTCTCATTCCCTAGTTGTCTGCCTGCTCTCTATCTATGAGCTTGGTAGTTCAGTTTGCTCCTTAAATTCCACATATGAGTGAAATCATATGGTACTTGTCTTTCTCTGACTGCCTTATTTCACTTAGCACAATGTTCTCCAGGTCCATCCATACTGTTGCAAAAGATAAATTTTTTTTTCTTTTTATGACAGAGTAGTATTCCATTGTGTAAAATGTACCATGGTTGTTGTTTTTTTTTTTAAATCCAAGAGTAGAGATCATTTTTAAGCTAACATTCCAAATTTTAGAAAACTGAACCTTAAAAAAAAAAAAAATCAACCTTGTTAACTGAACTCTTTTTGAAATGCATTGCAGTTTTTTCTTGATGCTGAGGATCAATTACTATGTTGGGAACTCTAGAGCATAGTTGCTCTTTATAGAATTTTATGTATTAATTTATATAATAACAAAAATACGAAATAGAAACTATGCCCTTTACAAATTGTTCTACCAAGTTGAGTATCTCACCTGAAAATCAGTTATGTAACATTAAAATATCGGACTGTTTTCTTCACTACCATCAGAAAATGAGTTAGTTAAAATGTTGACTAAGAAAAAGCAACTGATAAAGATCAAAGTCAAAGACCCAGATTTTCTCTAATGAAATCTCACTGTAGGTGATTGGTAAGCAAGCGTTCCAGATATTGTCAAGGGTTTTTTTTTTGTTTTTTTTTCACTGTAGTATTAACAAGGAGCAAGTCTTTAGCTAATTATGTTTTGTTTTTTTTCTGCCCCGCAAAACTTAATTAGTTGCGCCTGATTTTTCAGGGTACAAATTACTTTGATGACTGTTTGGAAGATTTAAGTATGTCAAGACTACTAGATTACTATTATCAAATGACTATTGCTAGTACAAGTTGGTACCTAAAACTAATATTCACTTGGAGTAGATAGAGAAGAATTTGACCCTCCTAATTTACATAAGTCATTTGAATATTGTCATTGGAGGGTTAGTCTTAATTGTATCCTCTTATGGAATATTGAAATCATGTAGGATTCTTTTTTTTGCCTTCGGTGAATGTCACTTTTATATATACATTATTGTATTTCTTATACCTGTTGCAATAGATTACTTTGGACATAATACCTATACTTCATTATGTAAGCTTCAAAATCACACAAAATATGACTATTTTTTAAAAGTGAAGAATTAATAGATACTATAGATTGGGGAGGCAGAAGGAATAATTTCAGTTTCTCTACTCCACTGCATGTTTTATTACCAAATATTTATATATAACTCATTCACATGCATAAACATGATGCTTTTTCTGACAACGCAGCAGAACTACTTGGTTTTGAATATTCTGGAAAGAAATAGAAAGAATAACAAATCTTGGATATTAAATCTATGATTGCTCATTGAGTAAACACGTTCAACCTGAGTAATAACTTTGACCACTTTTTGGACTGCCTCTGATGCATCATCAAATATTTCACTGTGAATAAGCAAACACATTTGGAAAATAAGGCATTCATTTCAAGTCAGTTTAAATTACTAAATGATTATATCTGAGAATTACCTGAGCATAAACTTCTTTAAGCAGGCTTTTCCTTTTAATAAATAATTTTTACAGTTTTTTATGAACCTTTCCTTTTACTTTTCTGTACTTTTATGCTCAAAAATAAAGAATCTCCATTTAAAAAATACTGTAGGTACCTACAATGCACCAATAGCAAACAGGGTAAATATTCAGGAACAAATGGGCACCAGCAGGTTGTCTGGTAATTGTAGTTGTGATGTAAGCAGTTGTGCCAGGTTCCTGAAATGTTGGGACATATGCTAATTGGGTGCAGCTCATGCCTGTATACTGCCAGAGGACACCGGGGTCAAGTGCATGTACAGTCACCTTGTTTCAAAGCGGCATTGGGAAATGTAAATTCAACCGTGGGGCATCCATCATAAAGGGACACATAATGATGTTAGAGTCATAAGCCTTAATCATATTATGCAATATTTAATACCTCTAGAAAGGAAACATTTTAAATTAATGAATTTTAAATTATTTACAAACGTTTCTTACTGTTCAAGAGTTTAGTGAAGAGAGAAAGAGTTGGAGAGAAAGAGTTGCTTATGGGTGTTTGAGCCAGCTGGCTGCTTTTTGTTTCATCTTTAATGTTGATGATCTTTTAAAGATGAAACTCCACCATTTTGAAGAGATAGAAGATTACTTAGAGGTTGTGCTATGTTGTCAGGAATAAGGAAATGATACCATTTTCCTAGGAAACAGCACCTTTACTATGATGCCACCTCCCTGTGTTCTGATTACAGAAGGTCTATGGTTAACATGCCCGTTTCCAAACCATGTGGTTATCATTGCTTTTAGACATAGATACAGATCCTGTCTTTCCTTCCTGGACCTGGTGCTCTGATTTCTGATAGAACTGCTACTTTGTGGTGAGCGAGGCAA
Source organism: Pipistrellus hanaki (assembly GCF_964339955.1). NCBI lineage: Eukaryota > Metazoa > Chordata > Mammalia > Chiroptera > Vespertilionidae > Pipistrellus > Pipistrellus hanaki. The sequence goes on along the minus strand of NC_140505.1, from coordinate 7,828,257 downwards.
ACAAACCCGGTTTATTAACCAAGTGGGGAAAATAATTTTGTTTGGAATTAAAAAGAAATTGTACCGTCTGTTTCCATGATGTGTTCAACAAATCTCTAAGGACTCCTGAGTGTTGGTGCCTAGAAAGTTCGAATAACTTCATGGACTCTGTGACCATTGAGCTAGAGAATAAACAAACATTTGTTTAGACAATTCAAAACCATTAAATATAAGATAACCTGGATTCAGACATTGTTTTATATGTATACCCGTTTTCTTCATTTTGGCTATAAATTTAAATAAAAACCTAAGAAGACATTTTTCAAAAGGCAATTTTTATATTTTTGAAAATACAGCCCATGATGTCATATACTTGCATGTTTCCTGCTTTTGTTTATTAATCTCTGTACTTTGTTCCTGCCAAGGATCAGCTTCAATGGAACCTTGATTGTATATTTTTATTCTAATAAATGATATGCTATATGTGAAGGTATGTACCTATCTGTAAAAATGAATATGATTTCTTGTAACTATTTTGAAGGTAGTCAGTTTGTTTTTCCTGTTATTGGTTGGGAACTAAATAAAATAGACATTGTTTAAGTATGGAGAGTAGTTTGAAAATTACTTAAGATATGTGTCTGATAATGGACAAAAAACTCATCTTTCTTTTTTTGGCATTTTTCTTAACAGAATCTAAACTACCTAGTTACTCATGCATTTATATCTCACATGTTTATATATTCTTACCCAACATGGAAGGGAGCTGAATTTAACTGAACATTATTTTCTCCAGCTTCATAAGGTCAACAAACTGAATTCTATTCCAAATACAAATTTGTTGCACTATTTAACAAACTGATTTCTGTAAAAAGAAAAGAAAACAGCAAAACACATTTCTTAGTCAATATGAATGTATGGGATCAATTCTTTTATTTCTTCTTGGAACCTCTTGGGGTGGTGGGGGGTGGGGGTGGGGGAAGACAGCTTATATTCTTGGCCTCTGCATGTTCATTTCATAGAATCATTGAAGGGACCTTAGAGGTCATGTTAAGTCAAACTCCTTGTTGTACAGATGATGAAACTGTAATTCATTAAAAATTGCATCTCACCAATAATCTACAAAGATCATTAGTGATAGAGAGCTGAGACTGAATTCACTAAACATTTAGGAAATATTGGGCACCTGTTATTTTCCAGAAATTGTGCCAGGTAGTAGGGATAAAGTGAAGAATACAATGTTCACTCTCCAAAGGACATGCTAACACATAATTAAAACGCAATGTGGGTGCTAACATTACATAGAGAGCTATGTAGATGAAAGTATACAACACATCTGTGAAGTAGACTGTCTTTCCAAAAACTCAAATCTGATTTCACTAGACATAACCATGAAATACAGGGAGCAGGTGCACATAATAACATCACAGAAGGCAGTCAGCAAAATCCCAACTAGACACAAATCTACAGAACAACAAAAGGCTTTCTCTAACAAATATTTAAAAAGAAAGAAAATGTCAGGAGAGCCTAAAGATTCAAAAAGACTTAAGAGATATATCAACCATTTGTAATCAATGGATTTATTTGAGGCAAACTTACTTTTAAAATTATATAATACAAAGTTAAAATGTAAACACTACTAAACATCGAAGATAGTGAGGCATTATTATCTCTTATGGGTGTGATAATTATATTTTGATCATGTTAAAACAGAAAGGACTGTCTTTTATTGATACATGATGAATAATTTACACAAAAAATAAGGTGATGTCTGGGCTTGCCTTAGAATAATTAGAGTGGAAAGGTGAGGCTTACTGAGAAAACAATATTTACCTTGAATTATTCCTTTTGTAATGGGATAAATGAGTAATGGGGTAAATGAGTACATGGAAGTCTATTACACCTCTTCCTCCCTTAATGACTTGTTAATTGTTAATTGTGTCTGGAAACCCTGCTGTTACCTGAGAAGTAATTAAATGAAGAAAAATTGTCCAGTAGTTTTAGTGGGAAAATTAATGTATTCCACCGAACCCAAGGTGACAAGATTTTTCAAGGAATCATATTAATTAAGACTAGTAAGTGAATCTTGATCCAAATATAATTATCCATTTATTTAACAATCTTGGACATGTTTCAGATTTATTAGTGTACTATTTATTACTGTAATTTTGTGACTAATAGCTGCATTTTTTTGCTTCTCATCTTAGTGTTAAAATTATTACAAAATCTCTTGCTTTAGTAGTTTTATTTTGGCATTACAACTTTGAAATGAGGCTTCTTTTGTAAACTAGGCCAGATCTAAGCCCGCTGGCCCATTTCTTATAAAATTGTTTAAAGTTTGTACTGATTTCTAAGAACTTATGAAGTGTGGAATAACTCCAATAAAACAACAACAATAAAAATGCTCTGTGAAACGGAACCATGTCAGTACTTAAAAAGAATCAATATTTCTAAGTTTAAACCAGGTTAAGTGTATGATCTAAAGGAGGTAAAAATGCTTGATTCTTAACCCTAATTTTATAGAATTCCATTGTCTTCATGTCATTTCCAAGCTGAGCTCTCTACCCACAGTGCTTTTTCCAATTTATGTTGCAACCAAAAGAAAATAAAGAATTATAATACTAGAGGCTCAGTGCATGAATTCGTTACTGTCACTGGTTTTTTATATATACAGATTATGCTAAAGTCATCATTCCCCAAAAGGTCATCAAATCATTCAGGCTTAGGGTCTCAGTTTAGATGTTACTCCTGCTGAAATCTTTCTTTCTTGCTTTTTTTTTAAAAATATGTTTTTATTGTTTTCAGAGAGAGGAATGAAGAGGGGTCGGGAGAGATAGAAACATCAATGTGTTGCCTTATGCATAACCCTTACTGGGAATGGAGTCCCAAATCCGAGTATCTGACCTACTGGTACAAGGGACAATATTCAACCACTGAGCCACACCAGCTGGGCCTGAAGTCTTTCCTGATTTCCATAGTAGCCTGCATACTTCATATTGCTAATAAAATTGCAATTATAATAACAATTTCTTCTTCTATTTCTGAACTCTTTCTAAACACCTGTGAATTCCAGGAAGGGGAAGGGGATGTCTTATTTGCTTCTATAGATGTAGAAGCATCTAGCTCAGATTTGTTAGAAATAATTCAGATGTCTTAAGATTTTACTAAATTTGTGATTTTAAACTCCATAGAATTATTATGTTTATTTTTAAAAGTCAGCTTAAAAACATTAAATGATATAAAAGGTCCAAGTATAATAATTCTCTGAAAATATTCAGAAAGCCTTCATTAATTGCAAAAACGAGTTTTCAAAACATCGCATTAAATTTTATTTTTCTAAACCAGATACACTATTTTTTTTTCCACTTCCTAACTTGTTTTTATCCCATAAGATGAGCACACATGATTCCTAAATTCCATCAAGAGTCTTATAGAAAAGAGTTCTGCTGAAGTACAGACAGCTGTTTAGGGTTTTTTTATTTATAGTGTTAGTAACCAGGGATAATGCAATATTCCTAAGAACCTTCTAATTTCCAAGGACAATTCTGGAGTAGAGTGGATGCTTCTGATGATCGGGTTATCACAAAAAAAGCCTGAGTGTGCTCAAGATGCTGCGAGGAAAATGTCTAATAGAGTAATTTCTTTCAAGAGCTTCCAAAGAACTCCATTTGGGGAACTTATATTAGTAGATTGGATTCTTAGATTCTCACCTTTGAAGTGACTAATGCGTTTATTGAGGTTTTTTACTCCACTTTTCCCTCTCACTTGCAGTAAGGTTTGTTGAGAAAGGCACTGGATCAGGCATCAGAGGACCTGAGATACGATTCCATGTGAACTTAAACTTGAGTTGTCTCATCTGCCAATTTTCAAAAATGTCTTCCTTAACTATATGAGGGGTTGTTTAGTGTTAATTCACATAATGTACGGAAAAGCATTTTGAAACTATAAAGGGTTAAAATGTAAAGGAGCATTATTATTGTTTTTAAATTTTAAACCATATTTTTTTTCTGTTGGACTAAAAATGTTTCAATATTCTTTTCTGCTAAGAAATTTTTAGAGAAAATAGTTCTTCAAGAGATTTTAAAATTTAAGTGAACTTGTATGATACTTCGTTCCTAAAATAAATAGGCCATTATTTTAATTATACAGGCCATTATTTACTTAGTCATCGCTGTTTAGTCCTTCCAAAATTCCAGTCTGAAGCTCCTTTTTTTTTTTTTTTTAGAGGATAAATAGCTTTAAAGATAGGTCATAAAATGGTGATTGTTCCACTTACAGCCATCCAGAGAGGAGCCTCTTTATAGCATGTGTAAAAGTGTCATGAAATACATAGAAGACCCCAAGCCAGAGCATAGGCCTGAGACTCCAAACCAAGTGCAATGCCTTATAAAGATGCTAGCCATCCCTGGGCACCCAGGCAATCTTCCCCACTGCTGTGCCTGTGTCCCATCCCTCATCTCTCCTCGATGTCCCAGCAGGTTCCCAGGCTTCATAAAGAGATGACTATGGAAACAAGAAGGAACTGGAGAGGGACTGGAAACCAACATGGTGAATCAGGAGATAAGAACCTGTAGAGTGTGGGTCCGACCTCATTCATGGTCTCAGGGGCTGATCCTGGGGAAGACAGTGGGAGGGCTTCCTTTGGGGATGGATTAAAGAGCAACTGATGCTGAAGCCCCAGGTTTTAGGGTGGCTCATGGATTAATGTCCACAGGGGAAGGTCAGTGACAAAATAGGCCCTCAATGAATCAAAACAGGTCCGACTTGCTGAGTGGCAAGCATTTTTAGAAATAGAGTGGTGACTCTTATGTATCTAGAGTTCATTAGTTCTCACAATAACCCTATGAGGTAGGTACTATTTTTATTCTCACATGAGGATAAAAATAGTACCTACCTCATAGGGTTACTTATTTGTTTGTTTATTTTTATTTTTTGGAACATGAGAGTATAAAATAAATACAGAAGTAATTACTGGTGAGTCTTAGTTCACTGCCAAGTATCACTACCCATTGTTTATGTGCACATCATAACTGTATGAGCAAGTCCTCCTTCTTAATTCCTGTTTCCTCCAGATGAGATCCAGAAAGTTTAAGTAACTTGCTCAGGGTCACACAGCGAGTAAGTGATGGAGCAGGGTTGGAAATCAAGCAGTTAGACTCCTGAGTCCCTGCCTTAGTCAACTGTTCTGCAGAGAAATCAGAGCCTAGAACTCTTCCTGAAATCCAAAGGATACTTAGGAAGGCATCATTTGATGCCGGATGAATGACCCCTAGTAGCAATGTGGCTTCTAAGGGCACTGAGCTCTTTTGGACAATTAATCAACTACTTAGTAGCATAAGAAGTAAATACAATATGAAGTCAAATGAAGGATGCATTATTGAATAAAGCAGGGCTTCAGTCTGAGTATTATAATTTTATAAATACTGTGTCCAAGTAAAGGAAAGGGTTTTAAATTTAAAATGTTAATTAAGTAACTGCTTAAATAAATTATGTAGAGCTACTATGGTATAGTAAGTTCAATTATCATGTTACTGATCCATTGAGCTCTTTCAATGTCTCATCACTCCACCTTGTTCATTTGACCATGAATAAGAACTGTCCTTACCCTCATAATCTCATAATCTACTCAGGATGGTAAAATTTTAAATAAGTTACAACTCATAGAGATTTTAAATAAAGGTTGTGAAATACTGAAGAATGAATAGGAATTTGCCAGGTGGAAAAATGGGGTCCAAGTGCAGTGGGAAAAAAATCTACTATCAAAATTATCTTATCCCCTCAGCTAGCTAAGTGGCCTTCCCACTACCCACACCCTACAATGTAAATAATGACATTAAGGTTTTGCCCAAAGCATCCTTGGCCTCAGTTTCCAACAACTAATACAACAACATTGAAGCTTTACTTTAAGAAATACTTCCTCTATCTAGATCTTGGAATCCCATTTTAAGAGATCAATATGACTGTCTCTTTTTGTTTGTTTGTTTATTTGTTTGTTGGAACATGATAGTATAAAATAAATCCAGAAGTAATTCCTGGCGAGTCTTAGTTCACTGCCAAATGTCACTACCCATTGTGTACGTGCACATCATAACTGTATGAGCAAGTCCTCCTCCTGTTTCCTCCAGATGAAGGAAATTCCTGTTTCCTCCAGATGAAGCCCCTGCAGCTGGCTGCTCACCGTTCTGTGATTTCTAACCTACAGAGTGAGTCATGCTCTCGAGGGGGCCACATTTATAAAGAAGAAGAGGCTATTACCAGAGGTGACAATGGTTTAAAGAAGTAATTTGGAGACAGACTCCAACCATTCCTTCGAAAAGCAGTGATGCCATTTCTTACTGCTATGTGCTGTCAAGAAAGAAGCATAACGTTTGATCCAGAACATTAAAGCTTTTCATCTTTTTAAGGCTCGTACAGATAATCAACAGTGAGGAACCATAGCAAATAGCAAGGTGAAATGCCAAAGTGTAAAGCTATGAATGGGAGCTGTTAGGGGCTAAACTGGGTCCCCTGCCCAGTTCCCAGTCCCTCAGCATGTGACCGTGTTTGGAGGTAAAGGGTTTAAAGAAGTAACTAAGTTAAAAGGAGGTCATGCGGAAGGATATCTAATCCAATATGATTGGTGTCCTGAAGAAGAGAGGAAAACACAGGCACACAGGAAAGGCCACGTGACCACACTCAGGGAAGGTGGCCAGCCATCTGCAAGCCACCCATAGAGTCCTCGGAATAAAATCAACCCTGCCGACACGTTTACCTTGACCTTGCAGCCTCCAGTGGTGTGAGAAAATGAATTTCTGCTGTTTAAGCCACCCAGTCTATGTGGCAATCCCAGCCCTAGGGAAATAACCTAAGAACCAAATGAGTGCTCTGCTCAAGAAGTGCTTTTTATGTTAGAAAAGAGACCACTGTGAGGCTGAGAGGTCAGCGAAAGCTCGTACAGGAGGAAGGCCTTGAACTAGTCCTTGAAGAATGAGCTGGAGCCGAAACCGGTGTTGCTCAGTGGATAGAGCGTCGGCCTGCGGACTGAAGGGTCCCAGGTTCGATTCCGGTCAGGGGCATGTACCTTGGTTGCGGGCACATCCCCAGTGGGGGGAATGCAAGAGGCAGCTGATCGATGATTCTCTCTCATCGATGTTTCTAACTCTCTATCCCTCTCTCTTCCTCTCTGTAAAAAATCAATAAAATATATATTAAAAAAAAAAAGAAGAAGAAGAAGAACAAGAATGAGCTGGAGTGGGACAGAGTTCAGAAGGGAAAGGCAGTCTAAGAAGACCCAGTTTTATGTTGCTGGGTGAGCGGTGAGTAGCTCACACAGGAGGGTTGGAAGAAAAGACCAGGTGGATGAATTGAAGGTTAATTGAGGCCTGCACATATTCCTCAAAAGGAAACATTACAAGTATGTTGATGCATAGCCAAATATTCCTCTTTCTTTTGAACATTTCTCACTCTCTAGAACCCAGCACAGCAATGCCAGCCTGGCTGTCTCTGGGAAACATATCACACAGGACATTTTCTCACAAATAACCGACATGGTTTACTTCCCAGATGCTCTCAACGTAAACCATTTGTCATACTACCCTGCTAGTTATTTCTGGAGCTAAAATGTCAAGAGGCGGTCCTCTGAGCCCTTTAAGAACGAAGGTAAATTGATCGTAAATAATCTAACTTAAAAAAAAAAAAAAGACAGCTTTAAAAAAAGAAATGTTCTAAAATGTTGTGTGTTTTTTCTTGTTAAACACGAAGCCTAAGAGACAGGTAAGGCATTTCTGGTTAACAGTGTTCAAAGTACTAGCGCTCCCGTATCTGAGCTGGTGTCTTCATGCCTTTTACCCGTTTCTTTCCTCCCTACTGTTCATGCATTATCAGAGTGTTTGTTCCTTCTCTAACTTGTTCCTTTCCTGAATTAGAGAGTAGGCAACAAGAAAAACTTCCGTAATCTGATCACTCAAATATGGTCAGGATGGCTACTAAAATGATGAAGACTACACTTCTAATCATTTTCCTTCCTTACACGTGCCAAGTCTTTTACAAATATTATTTTTTAAAATATATATATATTATTGATTTTGTACAGAGAGGAAGGGAGAGAGATAGAGAGTTAGAAACATCGATGAGAGAGAGTCATCGCTCAGCTGCCTCTTGCACACCTCCTACCGGGAATATGCCCGCAACCAAGGTACATGCCCTTGACCAGAATCAAACCCGGGTCCCTTCAGTCCCCAAGCCGACGCTCTATCCATTGAGCCAAACCAGTTTCGGCACAAATATTATTTGAATTAACTCTTATTATGATCTTTGGAGACTGGTATCCCTTTCCTGTGCATGTTATCCGGTTTTCAGGAAGGGCCTTTCTCCTTAAAATCCAAACACCAATAAACAAAATGCCAGTTTTGTAGGCAGCAGGCAGGTCATTTCACTGCCAGGGAGGGCACCTTCCCAACGTAACTCCATAGAGTTTGAAGGCTGTTTATGTGGAGCAGAGCCTCACCCTCCTGACCCTCCCGTCAGCACCACCGCTTCTCAACATTAGTTCCGGAGCTCCTTCAGTCTCCTCAGGTCATATTTGTCATCTTTGTAAAAAATCAATAAAATTATATTTTTAAAAAAGATGTAGTTAGTAAGTTTATAAAGTAGGGCTAATTAAATAAAACCATGGGGCCAGAAATAAGGTATGCTCTCTTTGTCTTTCAATATTTAAGGACATTGGGCATGTTGGCTTCAATTCTGACTGCACCATTAACTGTACTCACTTCATTCGCAGTTTACAGACCATCTGACATGTGCCAGGCACTGGGATTCCAGCAGAGAACAATGCACACTTTTGTCTTCACAGAGCTTAAATGTGTATTTCTGCTGTGGTTGTACATCTTGAAACAGGTGTTTGTTTGTTTTTCTCTCAAATGTGGTATGAATTAGAATTGTAGTCCAACCTCTTTGGGGGGGGGGGGAAAAAGAATTTCTTCAGCCTCTTAGAAAAAAAATTCATTTTCAGTATAGGAAAATTAAAAACTGTTGGTTGACTAGCTGACTGTGTATCATAATGAATTGCTGTATTGATTGGGTAATCTGTAGGTGGTGAGCAGGAGATCAAATAGTCCTACTTCCTAAGGGCTGGAAAGGTTTCTCAATATTTACTTTGAATATGTTATATTATTTATCTGAGCATAGTTCAATGATATGCCCTTCCTGCAAAATGTTGGAGACCTGGGGAGAGAGACTACTCATGGAAACCAAGATGTGCCCAAGAGGTATCCATACTCTCTGTACTTAGGAGCCTAAGAATACATTTTCTCTATTAAATGAGAACTCTTCCTGTCCTTGTTTGATGTTCCTTGTTCTTTATTTTATCTCCTCTGGAAAAAAAAAAAAAGCTATATGTAAAAGGAATAAATAGGTGATTGGAGTTAGAGATGAAAGTTATTTTTAGGCTTGTAACTGCACTATTAATTAATTGCTATACAACTCTTTTTTAAATATATATTTTATCGATTTTTTACAGAGAGGAAGGGAGAGAGATAAAGAGTTAGAAACATGGACGAGAGAGAAACATCCATCAGCTGCCTCCTGTATACCCTCCACTAGTGATGTGCCTGCAACCAAGGTACATGCCCTTGACCAGAATCGAGCCTGGGACTCGAGTCTGCAGGCCAACGCTCTATCCATTGAGCCAAACTGGATAACATAACTCTATCCCTAGATTTAGTGACTCAGAACAGCCAACTTTGGTTAATGGCGTTCCTATGGGTCAGAAATCTGGGAGTGGTTTAGCAGCATCCTGGGGTCCTGCATCTCTCTTGAGGCTGCCATTGAGATGCAGGCCAGTCCTGCAGTCACCTCAAGGCCAGCCTGGGGGTGGGGCGGGTAGCTTCTGACCTCACTCATGCAACTGCCCACGGGCCTCAGGTCCTCGCTGGCTGGTCTCCAAGGACATCCTTTCCTCACCATGTGGGTCTCTCCTCAGAGCTGCCCACAGCATGCCAGTTGGCTTGTCCCAGAACCAGGGCTCTAAGGGTGTGTGTGAGAGAGAATGCCCAAGACAGAAACCACAGATTTTTGTAATCTCATCTCCAAGGTGACATGCCATTGCTTTTGCCACCCTCTTTTCCCTGGAAATGGATGGCGGGGTCTAGTCTATACTGTGGGAGAGAAGACCACATGTGTGTGTCTACATGTGTGTGTCTGCCAGGAGAAGGGGATCATTGAGAGCCCTCTTAGGAACTGCCTACCGTTTAAAAAAATTATTTTCATGTCTAATAGGCTATTGATTCCTGCAGGTGCTCCATTTGAAATCTCTTCCTTAGTCATCCTTCCCTTCCCATTTCACAACCAATAATATCTTTGTGTCTGTCTTCATTACCACGTAAACAGATTATTTAACAGCTCTCTTCACCCTACTTGAACTCCCTCGGATCCCTCATTCATCTCTGCTCATTAATATTCTTGAAACACCGCATTCCTTCACTTTCTTGTTCAAAACCTTCAAGGGCTCAGCGTCTCCTTCTGATTGTGTTCCTTCTTCCTTCCAATGTGTAGCCCCCGTTCTAGGAGGACCAGGGATTTTCAGTATGTTATGTACATAACATGCTTCTGGGGTGTCTGTCTTTACTTTGACCTTCCTCTCCAAACTGTACCCACTGCCTGTCCATAAAGCCTGCCCTCACTGACCCTCTTGTTCTCAGGTCCTCAAGCACAAGTGGTCTGTGCAGCGTAATTGAGAGTGCACACGTGTCAGATGGCTGTGAGAATTCTGATTTCTCTGTTTCTCCTTTTCTTCAACCAGCTGGAACCTGTGTTACTTGTTACATTACTGTGACCCTTGCATCTAACAAGGTTGTGTACAACATAAATTCTCAGATGCTCGTGGCTTAAGGTGAAAAGGAGAGAGCTCCTTAAGCCAACAAAGAGTTCAGAAAAAAGCTAAGAATGGGAGACCAAGCAAAGGAATATATTGAGACACTTCCTATCAATAGTAAGTCTATTTGGGAAGGTAAGGAGACATAGCAGGATTATCTTTAGTAAGCTCATATTTTTTAAATTATCATTTCTCCTTTTCAGTTACTTTGTTTCAATGACAGAAATGTGTGTGTGTTTATGTGTGTGTGTGTGTGTGTGTGTGTGTGTGTGTGTGTGTAGGGGGTGTTCAGTCTGAAGACATTTTTGGTTTTCACAACTGGGGGTGGGGGGGGTTGCCTAGGAGACAGCTAGAGATCAGGGACACTAGAAGGCACAGGACAGTCCACTGCAACAGAGAATGATCCCATCCAAAATGTCAACAGTGGTGAGGTTGAGAAACCAAAGTCATTCAGGACCTGGATTCTCAGTGCCCAAGTTCAAATCCCAACCAGCCATTGACCAACGGTGTGATGTCAGGTATATCTAACCATGTAGGCTCCTTCATGTTTAAGTGAGCAGAACAAGAGAACTCATCAGTGAGTTTATTGGACGGGTCAGGTGGGTTAATACTCACAGAGTACTTAACACAGTGCCGTGAACACAATGTGACCTGCCATAAGTGTTTGTTAAGTAAAACAGTCTTTGCAGGAGTTCCTATCACTTACATTGGACATTCCATCCTGATGGTGTTCACTAGTCTCACGGGTAGACAGAAATCTGAGGGAGGGTTTTCGAGCAGAGTTGAGCCTTACTTGGCTACAACAATCCCAGTGGATAAATGACAGATCATTGCTTCTACGTTTAGTACCTGCGATGATCTGAAAGTTAAAAATCATGGCTAGTTTAATTCAGCTTTAACATGTCACTGCACAGCCCTCGCCAGTTTGGCTCAGTGAATAGAGAGAGCTTCAGCCTGCGACTGAAGGGTCCTGAGTTCAATTCTGGTCAAGAGTACCATAATCGGTTGCAGGCTCCTCCCTCACTGAGGCCCTGGTCAGGGCGTGTGCAGTAAGCATCCAATCAATGTGCTGTTTCTCTCTGTCTTTCCCTCTCTCTCCTACTTTCTCTAAAAATCAATGGGAAAATGTCCTCAAGTGAGAATTAAATAATAATAATAATAATAATAATAATAATAATAAAAAATAATGTATCACTAAACATTTCAGTGTTTCTCAGAATCTAATTTTACTAAGTAAAGCAGGCAATAACCAGCTCTTTCAAATAAGAGCTGATGTGCTGGTGACTTGAAAGCCCCCATTAGATCCACCCAGGGGGAGCCACTCACCCTCAGACTGGCAGGTGGTGAGGCCCAGCACAATGGAGAGGACCCGGGGTGCCAGATCCATTAGGGTGATTAGCAGGAACCATGCAGAACAAACACACTCCTTGCTGGAAGGGTCCATGCTCTGTGGATCTTTCCAGATTTTCAATTTACAAAGTAAACTGTAACGTGTGTATGTTTAAATTATTCATCCTGTGAATCTGACATCCGAATTGCAAAAAACAAAGCTGTTATCTGCAAGGAGGTGAATTTGCCCTGCACACAACAGAAGTTTCTTGACACCGGCTTTGCATTCTGAATCTGGGGGAGGGTTGGAATTATAGGAAAGTCAGGAAGATGGGATTTGAAAAGCACGGTTGACAATTTTAATTACCCTGCGATACAGACATCCGGGGACAGGCTGGTTACTCCTTCACTATCACACTTCTTAAAGCAACTGGCAGCTGGTTCCATTTGCTTTGCATACTGAGAGGATAGATAAATTTCAAATAATTAACTCGGTCATCGATATCAGTTTCTCAATGTTCTGTATTAAATATTCAAAAACGCTGGGAGCAGCTGAAATCTTTATGGTTTCATGATTATGTTAATAGGAGTCAGACTGTGCTAAGAATAATCAACAATTAGGCTCTCCTATAACAAAACACATGATAAGCACAAACAACAGTTCTTTACTGAAAGACTGTGATATGCACTATTCTTAAGTGGCATTGATTGATTATGAAAGTTCAGGTTTGAGACTTCTCAGTTCATAGTATTAATTAAAAATCCCAGGTCCCCTTTATGCCTCTTCGAGAGAAAAAGGCTTCTTTTGTAGGCCGGGATTGCAGATTCTAAGAGAAGAAAACATTCTGTTTGCAGCAGTGGAGCAAAAGAAATGCTAGGCATGTTTTTCAGAATACTTGCTTCAGATTTAAATGATAGTTAGTATATATCTTATTCGTGCTTTTCATGTAGACAAAATAAAATTAACCCACCCTAGTTCCAATGTAATTGTATAATTTCTTAGTTGCAGTGAAAGTAATGGCCCATGTTTGAGAATGAACTCTTAGCGATATTAAACCATAGGGAGTCTCTCTGGATAGTCTATTTTTCTAGTTAATGATTTTTCTCCATTAAAAAAAACAACCCTAAAACTGAAAACATAATTCAATTCTTTGTAATGGAAAATTCCTAAATTCTTATCTAATTAAAAAGATAAAAGAAGAAATACAGGCATGTGTTTAAAATTTCAAAAGGAATAGAAGGGTATAACAAACCTCTTTTACTCCCAAATGCTCAGTCCCATGCAACTGTGTTAACTATGGACACTTTATTATGGGTTTTAATACATTTTTATCTGAATATAAGCCCTGTTCTTTTTAAACCATATTAATTAATACTATGAATACTGTTAAATACCTTACTTGTCTCTTGATCCATCTTATAGACCTTTCCTTGTCAACATATATAGAACAACCATATTTCTTAATGAGTAACTACCTTTTCTTCTATATAATTTTTCCATCATTTTAACAAACAAACAAAAATTTAGATATTTTTTTCTGATTTTTACATTTTTTTTATGCCTTTTCCTTTTCTAGTGAGATTTGCTTCCTTTTGATCTGTAGGAGTCCTTAGTACTTCCCCAACATTATTCTGTCGTGTGTTTAGAACTCGAGAAAGGGACTGTGTTTTAATTTAGTTATAGGAGCTGGTGTCACAGCTGTGGCCTGTACCTTTGGCCATCATTTGCCTCCATTTTCGTCTTTTTCCTCTGTGTCAGCATCTACGGCCTTCCTCACTGCCACCAATTTGCTTGGCAGCTATGAGAATCCCAGTGTTTGCTATTTCTAATTTATTAGCTTTCTGATGACAGTTTGTCCTTCATTTGTTTTCCTCGCTCTCCAATCTCCCTTTTGAGCTAGTTTATCTTTGAATGTTGTTTGTTTGCTTCCGTGTTGCTTGATTTCTAGAGTGCAAAACGTGTGTTAAATATTTAATCCTCTGCTCCCTGTGTGCTTCCTCTGGAGTGTGTTTCTAAACTGTCCTTCCTACACGATATTCCTTCCCACTGTGGTTTTGCGTTTTTACTGCAGACAATGAAAGCCTGGCCCTGTGAGTGCTTTAACCAGCCACACAGCAGGCTCTCCCGGGAGAGTTTTGAAAATCCCAGTGGCAGGGACCTTTCTGGGCCTCATTCCCGGGCCTGGTCAGCTGCGGGGCCTCGGGCTCGCCAGCTCTGAGCCGCCACAACCATGTATGAAGCCTGTTTCATTCACTGGCCATGGCCCAGCTTTCTTCTTGTTTTCTTTGTGGGAGCGATGCTTTTCCAAGTTCTCCTCATTGATAAGCTGGAACAAGATTTTATGATTTTGGCAATCTGGTTTTAAATGTTACGTTCTCAGGTCTCTGATGGATACTTGTTCTCAAGTGTACGTCTATTTGTTCTGTTACCTTTGTGTCTAGAGTTAGCCCTTTGGTTTTTGTTTGTTTGTTTGTTTTAAATATATTTTATTGATTTTTTACAGAGAGGAAGGAGGAGGGATAGAGAGCTAGAGACATCTATGAGAGAGAAACATCCACCAGCTGCCTCTTGCACACACCCCCACTGGGGATGTGCCCGCAGCCAAGGTACATGCCCCTTGACCGGAATCGAACCCAGGACCCTTCAGTGCGCAGGCCAACGCTCTATCCACTGAGCTAAAACAGTCTTGGCAGCCCTTTGGTTTTGTGTCTCTTGTTCGTGGTGGTGGCGTCCCTGGGTTTGGGTGATTGCTCATAACCTGGGAGTCAGTTTATGTGAGAATCTCTGCTCCCCTTTGCTGTGTACAGGAGCCTCCTCCTGCAGCTGCGCGGAGGTTCAGATGGGCTTCTGGGTTTGGTCTCCTTCTTTCAAATACATGTACCGTATTAAAAATCACATTATTATATCGGCTACAACACAGAATAATACCTAACGAGCGCAAGTTCTCATATAAAACAACTAGAGGCAACAGAATTCGTGCAAGAGGAGGCCTTCCTTCCCCTGGCTGCTGGCACCGCTTCCCTCTGGCACCCGGACCCGGGCTTCCCTTGCAGCCCTGGCTTCATCCAGAAGGTCATCCGGAAGGACATCCAGTCTCAGGAGCATGTTACGCTTTTACTGTTAAAGGTTCAACGGGACTCCCAGCCTGCTTCCTCTGGGCCCCCAGCACCAACCCGGCACCGTTTCTGAGGGGAGCTCATGCCAGCCCGAGGAGCAGTCCTGCTCCCTTTCCCCCAAGTTCACTTCCTTTTGGCGGCGGTGAGGCTGGCTCATCAGCACGTGTGGGGGCAGCCCCATGGAGGGGACCCCCAAACCCCAGGGACACGTCCTGCCCTCCTTCCACAGCTCTTGGCAGTGAGAGCTGTTCCTGCTTTCCTCCTCACCCTGCGTGGCATTCGGAGCAGCGCTGTGCCTTTCAAACGAAGATTTTCCTCTTTAAATCTTGTTTGAGCTGAAAATAAAAATCGACTTCTGAGAGGGAGCTGCCCTCCCGCCCCCGCCGGGAGCCCTCGCTCCTCAGGGACGCTGTGCACACGCTGCCCGCGGCCGAGGAGTTCTTTGTTCTGGACGCCCTGCTCCTGTTCAATCAATGCCGCCCCGCTCCCTCCTCAGCCCAGCCAGACACCTGCTCCTGCAGGCAGGCAGTGGGAAACAGCCGCTCTTCGTCTGCGGTGAGGGAAGTCTGTTTACGCTTTTTAGCAACAAACAAACAAACAAACAAACAAAACCAACACACACACACACACACACGCACAGTGGCTTATTTGCTTCTTTTATCTCAGACATCCAGCTCCCAGTTGCTAAATGTCTTGTGCAGTTTACTGGTTTTCCTTATATACCTATACCTATACCTATTCCTATACCTATGCCTATTCCTATACCTATACACTATACCTATACCTATGCCTATGCCTATACCTACATCTACATCTATACCTACACCTACACCTATACCAATACTTATACCTATATTACACCTATACCTATACCGATACCTATACCTCCACCTATACCTACACCTACACATACATCTATACCTACAACTACAGCTACACATACACATACATATTGATTTTCAAACCATTTTATTTTATTTTTATTATTTAAAAATATATTTTCATTAATTTCAGAGAGGAAGAGAAAGGGAGAGAGAGAGAAAAAAAAAAAAAAACACAACACACACACACATCAATGATGAGAGAGAATCATTAATCGGCTGTCTCCTGTACACCCACTACTGGGGATGCAGCCTGAAACCCAAACATGTGGTCACGATTCGATCTAGGAATCTAACCGTGACCAACTGGTTCGTAGGTTGATGCTCAATCACTGAGCCATGCCAGCTGGGCTACTTGTTTATTTTTAATCAAATGTATCGGGGTGACATTGGTTAATAAAATTATATAGGTTTGATGTACGCAATTCTACAATACTTATTTGAAACCGGGGAGGGTGTGGAAAGAGTGCATTTCAGAACTCTGTTCTCCTGTGTTACAGTTGAGCATTGGGCAAACATCAAAGGACCCCCGACTTCAGCTTTTTCCTAAAGTGTGTGGGAGCCTCTGCTTCCCTCCCCCCCTCCCCCCACATTGCAGTGGGGGACCAGGGCTCCTGGCCATGCCCACGTGGCATTTGGGTCCCAGCTACCTCAGTGCTTGCTACGGCCTTAGCAGGTTGCTGGAAAGCCCCGTCCCAGGGCAGGGACCAGAGTTCTGTTCCCACCTTGGTGTGCAGTGGACAGAAGGGCCTCCGTGATGGGCCTCCTGCTGGTCACGCTGCTCACCCACCTGTGAAGGGGCCGTGACTCTTCAAGGCTGGGCGTTTCGAAATGGGACTGTTAGTGCCCGGGGAAAGCTGGCTTCCTGGTGACTTGTGTCTAGATGGCATTGCAGGCAAAGCAGCAGCGGTGTGACCCAGGGGCCGTGAGGGAAATGTCGATCCACAGGGAGCAGCCTGCGGTTCTCCCCAGCAACACAGAGCGCCTTCCTAGGAGCCCCCATAGGCAAAGAGCGAGATGCTCTTCTCCATATACGTGGCCTCATGCCACCACTCTCTTTCCGTGGCCTCCTCCCCAACAGGCTGAGTCTTCACACTGTAGGTACAGGTGTAGGTATAGGTATGGGTATGGGTATGGATATGGGTATGGGTATAGATATAGGTATGGGTATGGGTATAGGTATAGGTATAGTATAGGTATAAGTATTAGTATAGGTGTAGGTGTAGGTATAGGTGTAGGTATAGGAACAGATATGGGTATAGGTGTAGGTATAGGTATGGGTATGGGTATGGGTATGGATATGGGTATGGGTATGGCTGTGTGTATGGGTATAGATATAGATATGGGTACAGGTATAGGTATAGGTATAGGTATAGTCTAGTATAGGTATAGGTATAGGTATAGGAATAGGTATAGGTAACCAGTAACACTGATATTTTAACTCCAAATGCAAGTTGCCTCCTTCTATGCTTTCTGGGTGTGCAGAGAGCCTGCGAGCTGGTAGGGAAGCCATGGGAACCACGAGACGACAATGTAGGTGTGGCTCAGCCTCCAGTCACTGGGAGAGAGAATTCTGCAGGGAGGGCAAGGTTCTGAGAAAATCCACTGCCTCCCAAGTCTCTCTCCTGTTGTCTCATCTCTCTCTTCCCTGCTCCTCACACTGTCACTCCCTCCTGGCCCTGCCCACTGAGTCTTTCTGGAAATGGCCTTGCTGGCTCCATGCTTTTGTCAGTCAGCTGGGAAGATTGGTTTTTGAATCCCTGCTGTTAGTGAGGGCACTGTGGGGAGATGGAAGAGTGATAATAGGAATCTTTACAATAGCTCATGGCGGAGGGTGCTGCTTTGGCTTCTACAAAACGCAGCTGAAATGTGTACAGGAGCATATTCCTCTGTGGACCTCAGAGCTTTCCTGGGACCTCAGAGCCTTCTGGGTCACCTTCAGCTGGGCAGGAAGGGGTGCTTACAGGGTCTCTGCTGTTCTCCCTGTCTGCACCCAAAGCCCCCGCCTTCCTTTGCCAATCCCAAGGGGGTGCTAATAGAGGGGAGACTCCCTCATTCCCCCTGGTTGCTAGTGGGGGGTGGATTTCTTGTAATATCCTGAGAAAAAGGATTTTCTGTGACTCGCATATTGCAGATATGCAGTATTGTAGAAAGCTTTATTTCTGTCGAATTGCATCCCTGAGTTTCCAAATTTCCATTTTCTTTTGGATGATCATAGAAGAAGTGTAGCTGGGGCTTTAGCAGAGCTAAAACCAGAGTTTGTGTCCAGAATTTCCTTTCCATGTCTGCACAGTCCAACAGGGCATCAGGCTAGTTTCGCCTGTGTTTCCCCGCTGCAGTCCACCAGTCCACTGCATGTGGGATCAGCAGGTCCACGTGGCTCTGGTGGAAACATGGACGAATGCAAGGAAGCCAAGAGCACAAGAGCCACAAAAACAATGAGAGAGAAAACTCCTTTGTTTAGGAGATTGTGTATTCTCACATTTTCATGGGCTTGCAGCAGCCATGCCCATTCGGGCCATTGATCTTTGTTCCCAGGTGTGACTGACAGACAAGTACCTTCCCTGTGTCACCCCAACTTCACTGGGTGCGTGTCTATCCTCCCTTTGTCGTATCTCTTTCCTCAGTGGTTTGCAGGGAATAGGCAGGCGGTTCCCTGGGAAGCACAAAGTTGCAGCTTCCTGGTGAAGCTGCCCAAACAACATGCATGCTATGTCTGGCTTCCCCCTTTGCTCCTTTCCGATTATTAGTACCGTAACTAGGGACTCGGTGCACGAAATTCATGCACCCTCAGCCCAACCTGTGTCATCCTCTCGCAGACTGGGAGCCTCGGGGGATGTCCTCGGGGGATGTCCTGTGAAAGCAGAAAAGGGCTTCTGACTGAGCAGCACTCCCCCTGTGAGAGCGCACTGACCACTAGGGGGCAGCTCCTGCATTGAGCATTTGCCCCCTGGTGGCCAGTGTGCATCATAGCGACCGGTCATTTTGCTGTTTGCTCTGTTTGCATATTAGCCTTTTATCATATGAAGGAGCAGTGTGTCATGGACTGGGGGCCCCACAGGACACAGCAGCTGTTCAGCGCCTTCCCCTAATCACAAGGGTGACTGCTACACCTGCCCCCTTTTCTGCTCTCCTAACATTCTTGGTTTTGTTTTCAGAATCTTTTTACCCCTTGCGGAAAAGAAATTTCTAGGCCTGAGATGTAGCCCAGGATACTATGTCAGCAAACAGAACTTCCAGGTTTCTATAAATGTTCTGCTGGACAGTAGATCCAACCAGCCAACCCCCAAAGGCTAAGCCAACGCTGGATTCTATACTCACTTCCTTGAACTTTCTAAATAAGGTCAGATATGCAGCCTTAGTCAATCATTCTCTGTTTCCAACTTGCTGCTTCTGACACTGTAAAATCATCTTTTCCCCAGATTCCTGGGGAACTGTGCTCCATCCACTGCTTGTGAGGCTCTCTGTTCCTTTGACCTATTGGTTGATTTGCCTTGAATAAAAGGCATCAAACTCCTTACTGAATTAGTTTTGTCCTTTGAGACCCTAAAACTAACAATTTGCTTGGGTGGTGCTTCCCAAATAAATTGTGATTATAAAACAATAATAATCACACTTGGTAAGCACCAAGTACTTGGTAAGACTCCAGCCTGCATCCCAGACCTCCTGAGTAGGAGTCTAGAGTAGAGATTTAGGGGAAGGGAAGCTGAGAAAACCTGGCTTGGAGAATTGTCAGGCAGCTGCATGTTTAATTGGTACTCTTATAGGCTCTCATAAAAAGAAAAATCTTAATTTGCATAACTATTGTGATAAAACCCAGATGATGGCTGAATATGAAAATGTGGCCTATTCCATTAAAATTCGAATGGGCAAAGAAAGTGCTAGCAGACATATACATAGAAAAGGTTTCCTACCAATCATTAGCTTTACTTTTGTGGACTCAATTTCACAAAAAGGAAAACAACATTTTTCCCCCCTGATATAACACCTATAATCCTGCAAGGAAGCAGCAAAATAGGTTATTGGTAACTTACATCTCCAGCTCCGTAACTGACAGTCCACTTTCAAAACAGCATTCAACTAAAAGAAAAAGCAATCGGAAAAGCTGGTCTGGATGGGACTTTTCCAAGGTTTAAATTAAAGCTTGGCAAATAAAAGTAATTCAATATGACTAAGTGTTCAGCAATTGATATTTTTGCCTTCTTAAACAAGTTATAAAATGCTTGTTCAATTTTGTTTTTATAGTCTCAGGAAAAATTTATGTTGAACCTTATGACTCTTTTGTTGTTGTTGTTGTTGTTTTTAAAATATATGTAGATCTAGTTGAGTCTTGAGCCCAGAATTATCTGGTGTGAAAAGGAACTATTTGTGCATAGGATTTTGTCTACTTGGAATTATAGCTGTATTGTTTTAGAGTTATTTATAGTTTCTTAGCTAGTGAGGAATGTATACTCTCAACTCAAAGTATAGAGGGCTTGCCAAAGACCTTCTCCAGATCAAACTTTATTTAGGCTCCTCTGAGCCCTCCCTCAACTAGATCTTGACCTTGAGCTTGGAAGCCTTGTCCACTCTGTGGAGACAAGTTTAATAGGAATCCTGTTAAGTCAGTTTAGAGAGAATCCCCAACCCTTGACATTTGATCAAATTCCTCATCCCTGACTCTTAATATCTGATGATCTGGTCACCATGGCCTGCTAACAGATCCTATTATTCCCCCTATTATTGATGTCTACTCTTAGTAATTTTCCACCCACTGGCATGCTCACTCTGCTCTTTGATTATGAATTTCCACTTGTATTCAGAATTGAGCTCAGTTAGTTTTTTTTAAAATAAAATTTGTATTGATTTCATCACAGAAAAAGGGAGAGAGAGAGAGGTAGAAACATCAATGATGAGAATCATTGATCAGCTGCCTCCTGCATGCCCCCATTAGGGACCAAGCCCAAAATCTGGGCATGTGCCCTGACCAGGAATCAAAAGATGACCTCCTGGTTTATAGCTCAGTGTTAAACCACTGAGCCACACTGGCTGGGCTGAGCTAAGTTCTTTATATCAAGATCTCTTTTCCTATTGCAATAAATGAATTCTAAATAAAGTCTGTCTTTATTGCTTTAACTAGTATCCAGATCCTGTTCTCTTTGACAGACACGAATAGTAAATGGGTTTCATCTCGAGTGTCAAGTCTCACTTGGTGGTGGTGGCTGCCTGGAGTTCTATGTTGAGAAAGATCCTGAGACTATATCCAAACTCAGCAGGAAAGAGAGCTGTTATCTACTAGTGATGTCTGCCAGGATACAGGTAGCATCTTCTCTGAAAACAGTGCAGAGTTTGACTCACCCCAGTGCCATTCTTAAGAAAATAACTAAAGATCAAGAGACCTGAGGATGGAGGTGTTAGTTGTAAATAAATTATAGAATTGGCCTAAGTACATGTTTTTCTTTTCTTTTCACATCACTAAAAGGTAAGTGTCTTTGGCCTTGAAAGACAAAAGGAGACCAGGCTAGTACCCTGAATCAGGTGGGCCTAGCTTAGGCCTCAAGCTAAAGGGCAAAGATAACCTTGAAGATTCCCAACTTGGTCCAACTCTACTCACTCTTAGAATTAGGTGTGGTTATTATGTAGCTATTATTACCATTGGCAGTGGGTGTATTTCAGGAACTCAGAAGTACTACAGGCTTTTTTGCCAAAACCGGTTTGTCTCAATGGATAGAGCATTGGCCTGCGGACTGAAGGGCCCCGGGTTCGATTCCGGTCAAGGGCATGTACCTTGGTTGCGGGCACATCCCCAGTGGGGGGTGTGCAGGAGGCAGCTGATCGATGTTTCTCTCTCATGGATGTTTCTAACTCTCTATCCCTCTCCCTTCCTCTCTGTAAAAAAACAATAAAATATATTTTAAAAAAAAGAAGAAGAAGAAGAAGAAGAAGAAGAAGAAGTACTACAGGCTTTTAGTTCAATGCCACCTTTCTTTCCCTAGGTTTTTCTGACCAAGAAATTATGTCTATAGAAAATTTAATAGGATGAGAATTTAAGTATAATTCACTTATATTTGAGCCAATGCCTAATAATTGTCAAACCTCTCTAATAAAAGCCTGGAGTATAAGCCCAGCATGAAGCTCAAGCAATCTTAAGAAAGAAGAACAAAGTTGGAGACATCATGCTCAAAATATCTTATGAAGCTAATGAGGTGAGTTGGAGCTATTTAATATTTAACATGCTTTATGGAAAAACATTTTCAAATTGTTTTATATGGTTAAGTTTAAAAAGTCTAAATGTAAAATAAAGTGCACAATTGAAATAAATGTATTTCTACCGATCTTACCATTAAACATTATCTGGGTGATCTGAAATAGCTTTGCAATTATTTTCCTTCACTTTGCACATTTAAGCAAAAATGCAAATACTGTTCTAAGAGCATTTTGCAAATGTAGAAAAGGTATAGCACATATTAGTAGGTAAAGAGCAACATCTACTCCTAACAGATTTCCTAGCACTGTCTCACTGACCACATATGTGTAGAATAAATCCACTCACCTCTGCAATCTCAGATTCTTAATTTATAAAATTACAGGGTTTAAAGTCCTGTTTAATTCTATCATTCAATGAGTATATTTGGGATTTGGACTTAGTTGGAGGTGAGGAGTTGCACTCCCTCTGCTGGTGGATGAGAGTAAAATAGTAATAGAAAGCATACCAACACACACATACACAGATACAAGCAAAAAAAAAAAAAAAAAAGAAAGAAACTAAACCACCGACTTACACCATACACAAGAATAAACTAAAAATGGATAAAAAAAAAAAACTTAAATGTAAGTCACAAAACTGGATAAAAGACTTAAATGTAAGTCTCCATAAAAATTTTAGGAGAAACCACAGGCAGCAAAATCTCTCATAGCAATATGTTTACAGATACATCTCCTCAGGCAAAGGAAACTGGGAAGAAAATAAACAAAAGGGACGAAATCAAAATAAAAAACTTCTGCAGAGCAAAAGAAACCATCAACAAAACAGAAAATGAGCCCATTGAATGAGAGAACATATTTGGCAAAGATACATCTGATAAGGGGTTGATATCCAAAATATATAAGGAACTCATACAACTTAACAAGAGGAAGACAAACAATACAATAAAAAATGGGCAAAGGGCCTAAATAGACACTTCTCCAAAGTGGACACACACATGGCCAAGAGACATATGAAAAAAAAAAATGCTCAGTCACTGATCATCAGAGAGATGCAAATCAACATGACAATGAGGTACCATCTCACACCTGTCAGAATGGCTACCATCAACAAATCAACAAATGACAAGTGCTGGCGGAACCCTAGTACACTGCTGGTGGGAATACAAATACTGCAGCCACTGTGGAAGACAGTATGGAGTTTCCTCAAAAAACTAAAAATGGAACTGCCATTTGACCCAGTGATCTCACTTTTTAGGAATATATCCTAAGAAACCTGAAACACCAATCATGAAGAAAGTGTACACCCCTATGTTCATAGCGGCACAGTTTACAATAGCTAAGATCTGGAAACAGCCCAAGTGCCCAAAAAAGCTGTGGTAGATTTATGCTGTGGAATACTGGAGCAGTAAAAAAGAAGGATCTCTTACCCTTTGAGGCAGCATGGAGAGACCTAGAGAGTATTGTGATGAATGAAGGGATCTAGAGACATGGAAGCATGGAAGAGACTGAGGAATCTAAGAGGGAAGGTGTGGGAGGGTGGATGGGTGGAATGAGATCAACCAAAGAACTTGTATGCATATACTAGCATGTATAACCCATGGACACAGACAATAGTGTGATAAAGGCCTGGGGTGAGGGGTGGGGTCAGGGGCAGGCTGGAGGGAGTCAATAGGGGGAAAGAAGGGGACATATGTAATACTTTTAACAATAAAGATTTTTAAAAATGAATGGAAAGTAGCTTTGTTAAATTCAATGTTATAATTTTCTGCCAAAAAAAGAAAGAAAAAGAAAAAGAAAAGAAAGAACCTCTTAAAAAGGCGTAGTGGAATAAGAAAAAAAAATTAAAAACATTGATACGTAATTGATAATACATGAAATTTAATGTGATGTCAGAAATATTAGCATGTTTAATTAAAAGTAATATTGAATTATTGAGTTGGCATTCTTTGGAATCTGTACTTTAGTCTGAGTTCTCCTGATAGCTAGCTAGCTATGTGACCTCAGACAATGAAACTTGATCCAGCTTCGGTTTCATTGTTGCTTGGTTTTGGTTAGAATGGGAACAGGTTGGACCTAGTTCTTAAATTCCCCCAAATCTTCTCATCACCTAGGTCTCTCTGATCTGGCTCTTTAGCTTAGTTAGTATTCAAGAAGCTGCAACTCATTTATTCTTAAGACCTAATCAGAGAGGCCAAGTTCTAAAGTCAATGAGTTATGTATTATTCTTTGATTTAGTGACTATGGCCCGGTGCATGAAATTCATGCACATTAAAATGGAATTGATTAGAGAAAATATTTTAATATTTCTATTTGCCCTTTCTCTATAATAGAACTGTTAGAGATGAAAGAAAATTAGTAAAATGTATATGAAAGTATCCCTCCTGTCAGAGTCTGGGGTGTGCTGTGGGACTCAGAGTCAAGTCCCTGCTCACCTGCATGTGCCTCGAAATCACGCAAGACCAGACCCAGCCAGCCCCACCCCTATTGATCTAGATCCAGACCCGGCTGGCCCCACCCCGTTAAGCCCTGCCAGGTGGGTGGCATGGCCTCAGATCACCTGGCCTGGTGTTAGGGCGGGGGATGCCGCCTGAGGACCCCGGGTCTGGGCTGGGGTGCTCCTTGAGATCCCTGGCTAGGGCCAGGGGGCGTGGCCTAAGGATCCCTGTCAAGCACCGCCAGAAAGGGAGGTGCAGCCTCAGGTCACCTGGCCTGGCATAGGGCAGGAGTCATGGTCTGTGGTCTCCTGTCAAGCCCTTCTGGGCGTGGGGTGCGATTTCAGGTCCCCTTGCCTGGTGCCAGGGTGTGGGGCATGGTCTCAGGTCCCCTGTCAAGCCTTGCCTGGTGGGGGCATGGTCTGAGGTCCCCCAGCCTGGTGCTAGGACAGGGAGTGCAGGTTGAGGTCCCCTGTCAAGCTCCACCAGGTCAGGGGCACAGCCTCAGGTCCCTGCTGATTGCTCGTTAAGGCTCGTTATGGGAATTCGACCTTGGCTGTGGGTGCAGCCATCTTGTGTAACAGGATCACCACCTCTGCTGTGGGTGCAGCCATTTTTGTTGTGGCGTGATGGTTAATTTGCTTATTCCCTCTTTATTAGATAGGATACAGAGCTGGGTTCACATTGGAAATTTAAATAATTGTTTCTGGCAGGTTACACTAAGCAGCTTGCCCAGTGGTATCTCTGTTTTATAAGATGGGGAGGCAAAGCTGAAGATCTGATGCAAACAGTATGAGGTTGGCTCAGATTTAGTGCTCAAGAAAGCACCAAATCTGATTTTTTAAATTTACAATTCTTGAGAAAGGTAAACATCTTTTATTTACACAGATTTATTCTGAGGGGGGAAGATCATGTCAGTTTTGTTTAGAAATGTTCCCATGCATTCTCTTGAGCAGATTATAACATGACATTTCCCCTGGGAAATGTGGAGACCCATTGCTGTCTCAGCCCCATTTTCTCCTAGAGTCTCTGTTCTGAGTCTGTCTCTTGGTGAAGTTCGTTGGGTGTCTGACCTCTTTCCCTCAGTCTCTCCAGTTGTCCGTAGAGAAAGGCTTTCAGGACATTCTTTTCTGTCTATTCAAGCAGTGCCATTTCCGCCTTTTAAGAATGTGTCAGTGCCTGTTCCATTGAAAGGGGGAGTGAAGTGCACAGGAGAGAAGGAAGGAAAATGAATGGCCTGCTAGCACCCACTTTTATGCCTGCGTCTGCGAAGCCCAGGCTTCTGAAAAGAGAGGTGTCCTTCTAGGACTGCAGCCAATTCTAGCCTAGCGCCCAATTGTGTCAAACAAAGAAGCTTCTCAGACACTCAGACGGCAGGTGCTTCAGAAGCTGAGAGGTCCCAGTCCAGTGCCCTTGACCTTTATCAGACCCTGGCAAGCATGAAAGCCTCATTCTAGTTCTGCAAAATGCATCAATCCATCGAGACCTATTTGCAGAACTTCATGTTAGTTTAATCAAAAGGCAGGATGCTACCTCAAAAGCAAAGGCCCACAAATAAAACCACATATAAATAAGAAACATTTTTAAATAAGTTGATTAATGTAAATGTGTTTACTATAACTTTATCTAACATGTGCTTTGTTTAAATGTGAAAGATTATTACTATCCAAACACCCTGCTATTATAAAAATATTTCAAGGGGGGGGGGGAAATGGGAGATATCTGTAATACTATCAACAATAAAGAGTATATTTAAAAATAAAGAAGTAAAATATAAATACAACTTAAAAATATTTCATGTCAGAAAAAAATAATTTTCGGAAATTCCTATATTAAAATGATTAGTAACTATTTGAAAAGGTTATCTCCTATAAACTTCTATGCCTACACTTTTATAATGTCAATTTTATTTAATGTTTCTAGTGTTCAGCTAATTTTAGGGCTTTTCTCTGTTTGCCTAAGCTGCAATGTTTATGATGTCTAGGAGATAGAATGGAAGAAATATTGGAAGAAAGCTAGATTGTACCAATTTTTCTGTTGGGTCCTTTTGTGGTCTGTCTATTGGCTCCTTTTTCTTTTCATTTTCATTCAGGCTTTTGTTTACATGTGAGCATTTGATTAAGGAAATATCTAGATAATTCAATCTCCTCAAGCCAAAACCAGAATAAAACAAAAACTTTTAAATTTAGGCCATTGTAGAAACTCTGGATTTCTATATAAATATATAAATATAGCTATAGTTCAGGAGAAAATTAAATTGGTTTTCCAGGATATTAAACTACAAAAACATGAGTAAGTAGATTTTTAAAGAAATCCCCATTGACATTCCATAATGAGTTTAAGAAGTGTTGGATAATTCTGGAAAATAATCTGAACTTTTACTCAAGCAGTGATTTAGCAGAGTACAAGCAATTTATCAAGATACCCAATCACGAGTTCAGAAGTCCTATCTTAAGTAAAGAAGAATAAATTCCATCATCAATGAACTACTAAAAACCCCCAAGTTCTTACAGAACACACAAAATGAGAGGGATTTACATTTTAAAACATGAATCATTTTTGTAGCATAAAGAATAAAATATCTTGGAAAGAAGTGAGTGGAACTAAGATTGAGGCATCTTTAAGAATCAAGTTCTCACCTGATCCCTCTATCTCATTCCCAGTCCATTCATTAAAGACCCTCCAGTCAAAGTTAACTTATCTCTTTATCCATCCATCCATCCATCCATCCATCCATCCATCCATCCATCCATCCATCCAAAGCCCCCTCTGAATCTTTTCCATCTCAAATGCTCTCTCCACCCAACTCAAAGTATCATCTGTTTTATAAAACTCTCGATTACCTATTTAGAGTTAATTATTCCCTTCTTTGGCTTCCAAGTATAGTATTGCTTTTCATATTTATATAGAGATAGGTAATACTGTATTGCCCCCTTCTACATATAGGTCTTCCCAACACACTATGACCTACTCAGGACTATAGTCCATCTTTGTAACCTAAGAAATTAGCACATTTTCTGGACTAGAACAATATCTAAATGTATATTAAATGAAGAGGTACATGGTTTTGCAACTGGAATACTGAGAATGCATGAATTGTATGTAATCAAAATTCAACTTTATTGTTATTTCTTTATTTTTCTCTTCTGTTAAGCTTTATCCACAATGAGATACAATTCCTCTGCCATTAGACGAAAACTCATGGCAGACCTTCTGACTTCTGTGTTCTAATCTAAAGCAATACACAGTCTCAGGTTAGTAATTCACAGTTCCAAGGATTCTAGCTCTTTTATCTGGAGCCAAGGGCAGATAAAAGAAAACTTTACTATTTGAAGAAAATGACAAAGTATCCTTTTGTGTGTGTGTGTGTGTGTGTGTGTGTGTGTTTTAGATCATAATACAATGAAATTTTTCCACAAAACCATTTGGGAGCAAATTGCAGATTTAATGCACCATCTCCCTGATATTTCAGTCCATCTTTCCTACTAAAACAATATTCTCCTGTGAATAATCCTTTATCAATTTTGCCTTCACCTGCTTGTGCTTGTCAGACACACACACACACACACACACACACACACACACACACACTTGTGTAGTATATAAATATATACATACTAGAGGCCCGATGCATAAAAATTTGTGCAAGAATAGGCCTTCCTTCCCCCAGCTGCTGGCACTGGCTTCCCTCCCAGAGGGAGGCCCCGCCCACTGGCTAAGCCCGCCAGGTCAGTGACCTGGGCCTCCCTCTACAGGAAGATCACAGGGTGAGGGCCTGGCCCCTGACCAATAGCATTGCACCTGCCTTGGCTGGCCTGGCACCAGTGGGTGTCATAGCGTGGTCCCAGATGGTCATTCCACTGTTCTGCCATTTGATCAATTTGCATATTATGCTTTTATTACATAGGATATGTATATTATCCAGGGGTCCTCAAACTTTTTAAAGTGGGGGCCAGATCACGGTCCCTCAGAGAGCTGGAGGGCCGGACTATATGAACTACTAATTCCTACTGTAACACCTCGGCTGTGCTCACTGCCCAAAAACCCTGGCGGGCCGGATCAGACTCCTCTGCGGGCCGCATGTGGCCCGCGGGCCGTAGTTTGAAGACCCCTGTTATATACTCTTTTCTATACGTATTTATAAATACACACACATGCACATATATACTTCTCATTTTCATGTGTTTAGGACTTCATTTCACATTTGGTCATAAGTGCTTCAGAGAAGCAATTCTGTCTGTTCAGAGAGGATTAGGAAGAAACAACCAATCTGCCAGTGAAAGCAACACCATTTTTTATTTCTTCACGTTAGAAAAATGATCCAAGGCCGGTTTGACCTGGGATCTATAGACAGTGAACTTAAAGTTCTAACAGAATGAAGAGAACAGTAGAGCTTATAGGGTTCTGATGAGTATAGGCTTTGTGTATAGACAAGGAAAATCATTCAAATCAGTTTGTTTCTAAACCCATGTATCCAATTGCTGGCTTATCTAAGAGATAGTCTAACCCATTTCAGTAGTTGTCCTGGTATACCTTTTTCTAAGTTACACTGACAATGTAAAAAAGTCAAGGCTTTTAAAAAGAGGTTATCATTAGGGTGATTTTAGAAGAATCATTAGGCTCTAAATTGGGACAGGAGTAGTAGGGTGGAGGGCAGGGTGTCTGTATCACACACCAGAAAGAGGAAATAACGACACGCACAGATAGGAGAGGCATGAACACCATGCTGGAAGTGTAAGTTGGTAGGAGTGTTCATGCCTATGGCCCGGGTCAGAAGACTAAGAGCATCGAAGTAGATCAAGGCCTGGCTGAGAAGATGTAGAGCGAGGTTTTGCTAAGGAGTTTGGATGCCATTCTGAAGACAATCCAGGAAGAATTTAAGCAGGGGAATTGAGTTTGAAAAACCTAATCTTATAGCATGTAAATCAAAAAGGAAGTGAAAAGAGCTTATTCAATTGGCAATTCCTAAGTAAATGTTCTAAAGCTATGCCTCCAATAACTAGCACAAAGTCAAAATGGAAATCATGCAATGTTTTCCTCCTTCCCTTAACTCTCTGGGGCACATGAAATAAAATACTTGAACCATTATTTTCCACTAGCGTTAGGAGAAATAGGCAATCAAAAGACACAAAAGAAAATGCAATAAAAGAGCAAAAGTTGTCTTGGCGATTAGGTTTTGTTTATAATAACTCGGTTCCTGTTATTGGGTGGGCCCATCTGGTGGGGATTACCACTCAGTTTAAGTGAGAGCAGAGTCTTGGGAGAGATCAAATCAGCTCCAGAGAACAGCTCTTTAGGAAATTGTATTTTTTCACCATGTAGGATGTTTGGACATGTGCAATGTTAAATCGTTATGTAATTGTCAGAAGGAGAGACTTATTTTTAATAGATTATATCTCAGTAGAGTTGTGAGAAGTTGGACTCCGGAAAGTAAAAATTGCAAAAAAAAAAAAAACCAACAACACCACAAATCTAGAATAAAGGGAAAGATACAAAACACCTGCATGAGGAATGGATACATGAAAGACCTGAATGTCACTCATTCAAATGTATATCGATCATCCAACATAGGCACATATTGGCTTTGCTTCTCTGGAGATTCCTGACTGATAATTGGCTCAGAGGCAAGAACACGTTTGGAAACCACAGAGGGCCAAGGGTCAGAGCAGTGGCCAGTGTTTCAAGAGCAGCAAAATAGGAGTTTAACCACCACTTGTCACCATCTGTTTCTTTTCTCCAGTGAAGTCTTTTCTTATCTATCTTGTTTCCTAATGTTTTATTTAACTCAGACAAGAATGTTTATCTTATTTTAACAGCAGTTTTTTAAAAAAGCAACCCTGAATTTTTCCTGTGATGGCCAGTTTGTCAACACCAGTGTCCAAAGCATTGTTAACATTTTAAAATACTTTTTATTGGGTCCCTAGTGTTGTAAGAAATATGGCTACAACATTGTTTGTTTTCACAACTATTTCTGATACAGAGTAATGCTATTTTGTAAAATTCTCAAGCACAAGATAGGATATTGTTTTCTCTCCACTTTTTAAAATTAAATTTACTGGACCAACATTGGTTAATAAAATTGTCTAGGTTTTAAGTGTATAATTCTACAATACATCATCTGTATATTAGGAAGCTTTTTGTGCATTTCAATCAGTAAGAATATTTGAGCCTGTACTTTTGATGTATTCATATTTATTTACTTGTAAATTTTTACAGTATTACTCTACTAATGCACTATTCATTATATAAAACCTGCAAAAATAAATACTTTAAAAGTGTGAGATGAAGGTGAAATTGTATTTAAAATATTGGAGCTATTAAATGATAGCTAACACTTTCTACTTTCACAAAAATATTATTAATAATTTAGAGAGGCACAATATGGTAGAAAATGCCTCATGTTTTTTTTAAAATATTGCCTTAATAGTCTGTGCACAGCAATTTGAATAATTGGACCTAAGTTCAGTTTATTTGCTGGAATCATTACTCGGCTTTCAGAGCGGAGAGGGGTGTTTTATAAAGAGCTCTAACAGGAAGCAATCAAACTTGGCCCCTTTACGGAATCCTGACATTCATTTTTTTAATTTCATCCAGTAATTGGAAAATGATTTTTGTTGAACGACTTCTAGAGACTTTCCCCGAAGTTTATCGGTTGTCCTTGAAGACTATTAAGGAGGTGGTGCATTTTTGCATTTCTGAAAATCCACTTCAGGTTTTTACTTGAAAACTTTTAAAACAAACTTATAACTAATGATTTTGACTTTTTAGACAACAGATATAAGAGTTATGATGGGTAACATACATTGTTGTCAACGTTCAAATTACACATCACAATAACACAAAAATCCACTTTCAAAATATTCTCTATGTAGCACATGCTTTCAGGAAAGAATGAAATATTACCTACTGGAATGAAATTCTGATACTTCCTACACGAGCAAGGATGAACCATGAAAATATTATGCTCAGCGAAATAAGCCAGACACAAAAGAACATATACTGGATGACTCCACTTAGGTGAGATGTCTGGAGTAGTTACAGTCATGAAGACAGAAAGGCGGATAGGGGGGTCCAGGGGCTGGGGGGAGGAGAGATTAGAGAGTTATTACTATTGTATAATTAATATATACACTGAGTGGCCAGATTATTATGATCTCTGAATGCATAATCATCTGGCCACTTGGTATATATCCTATATAATGCAAATTGTCCCCTAGACCAGGAGTTCAACCAGCAAGCAGGCTGGCCAACCGCCCATGTCCCCTCCCCCCTGGCCAGGCTGGCTGGACCCCACCCATGCACGAATTCACGCACTGGGCCTCTAATACACACACAGACACACACACACACACACACACACACACACACACACACACACACACACTGAGTGGCCAGATTATTATGCATTCAGAGATCATAATAATCTGGCCACTCAGTGTATGTACTCCCCTATATGCATGCTGTAATATAATTTAAAAATGAAACTGCCTGAGTTCATTCTATTTTCTTCTTCATAGGATATCGTACATATCATTTAAATCATATCATGCCAAAGTAAGTTGTGATTCTCAATTTTTAAAAATTTTATCAGCAGTTTCTCTTACAGTCACATTAGTAATATTCACTGGTTTAAAACCATCCAGCTCTTGAATCTTGTAACTGCAACATATTGCTCCTAGTTGTCTTTTAAAACAGAAATAAGTAGGAAAGCTCGTTGTGGGCAATGGAGGAGCTGAAAGCACAGTTGAGAAAGCTGGAGAGGTGACCCGGAGGAAGAGGTGGATGTAAGCAGTGAGAGCAGTGCTCCGGGAACAGTGCTCATCACACTCACTCCTCCCTGTGCGAGGCAGACAGGGCACCTTAGCAATCGCAGCATTTAGGAAGTCAAGGTCTGACACAGATTGATTCTTTTTCTAACTAAAAGCTTGCTTCCAGGAGCACAATACGCCAACAAGAATTAGATATTTTGAAAATTCAGTGTCTCACCATTGGCTTTCCTTCTGAGTCTTATCTGACTGGCAATACAATAGTGTGGAGCTCCTGGCCAATTTATTTGGTGTTTAAAGGAACTGATTGTATCCTTGGGGTTACCAATTCACTAATTAGCATGATTAGATTTTGTTTTCCACGTACACAAAGGAAACATGGCCTTAAATGGAAATAAATACAATAAGTACAAATGAGATGGGACTTTTATGGAAATTAACATGATCACAATGGTATACCTTAAGTAACAGGTGACATTCTTCTACTTAGATTTTAAAACACACACACACACACACACACACATACACACACACACACACACACACACACTCCACTTTTCCAAAACAGTGAACTGGTGGCAATAATTTTGATGCTTTTAATTTGCAGCTAGTATGACAGCTGGGACAGGGGAAGCTTCTGAAGCCGCCTCTGGACACGGCCCAGGTGGCTACGGCAGGTGCCGTGGGTCACGTTTGTGCTGTGGCTGCTGCTGCCGCTGATTTTGCTCGTGAGGATGCTGAGGCTCCCCTTCCTTCTGCAGCATCTCTTCTGAGCGAGGGCCTTGCACCCCGTGCTTTGATCCACTCCCAAGGCCACGGTTCTACCAGGTTTACTTCCAAGGTGTGCACATACTGCTGGCACGGTGGATGGGGAGGGTTCTACAACAGCCATGACCATGGCCGTCCCTCCTGAAGCCTGGGGACCCCACCAGGTTCTTCCACTGGGGGTAGAGGCTCTGTCTTCCTAAGAATTTACTTTTTGTGGCTCCACTCCCAGCCCTTTTTTTAGAAGACTTGCCTGAATATCAGAACCCCAACCTTGCACCTAGCATGAAAATTTTTTTAATGTATTTCATTGATTTTTGACAGAGAGGAAGTGAGAGGGATAGAGAGTTAGAAACATCAATGAGAGAGAAACATACATCCATCAGCTGCCTCCTGCACCCCCCACCCCCAATGGGAATGTGCCCACAACCAAGGTACATGCCCTTGACCGGAATCAAACCTGGGACCCTTCAGTCCACAGGCTGACGCTCTATTCACTGAGCCAAACCGGTTTCGGCCCTACCATGAAATTTACCCCAAAAGCTTTCGAGCCCATCATTAGGGCAAACACCAGGACAGGAGCAGTCAGACAATTCTAGTAAGATGTATCTGAACACCAGCTTCTGCCAAGAAAGAATTCCTGCTGCCCCAGTTGTTTTTGTACTTTTAAATTAGAATAGCCAACCATCTAATTTGGGGTAATGAGAGAAAGTTTACAGACTGCAGTATTCTAAAAGCAATCAAGAGTCACATGCCATAAAAATTCTAATCCATGTCTAATGCACAACCAGGAGTGCATTAGACATGTATCTTCTGTAGAC
This sequence comes from Pipistrellus hanaki, assembly GCF_964339955.1. Taxonomy (NCBI): domain Eukaryota; kingdom Metazoa; phylum Chordata; class Mammalia; order Chiroptera; family Vespertilionidae; genus Pipistrellus; species Pipistrellus hanaki. The sequence continues at coordinate 7,794,135 of NC_140505.1, read as the reverse complement.
CGAAGAAGTATTTTAATGGAACCGTTATTTTTATAGAGATGAAGTGAAACTTCGTTGATTAGTCTCATCAACTCCTCTGTTACAAATAATGAGGACAATGGCAGGTGAGTTCACTAAACTCATTCCTTCTCTATTAAGCTACATTCTTGCGCTCTCTGACATAATAAAAATAATAGAATGAATTCATATATGTGCTTCTTACTGCCCTTAAGATAATTTTTAAAAATTCTTATTCTAGTTTATAAGAATCTGGTCCAGCTTATCTATCTGGCTTGATTCTTTTCCTCTTGCTATGAGTAGTAAGCCACACAGACTTCTCTCAGCATCCTAAGCAGTCCATGATTTTGCTCAGTTCTCAGCCTTTGCCCAGAATGTTCTTATCCACCACCATCTTCACCTGGCAAAGCCTTGTCTCTTCTTAAAGACTTAGGTTAGATGTCACATCAGTCAAAGGCCTCCCATCCACCCCCACCCAGCCACTGCAACCAGATTAAGTGCCCCTTTACAAACCTCTCAGATCGCAGGTAACTGGACCACTGCCATTGCCCAGCACTTAACACAGTCTTTGGCACATGGTGAGTGCTCAATTAATAATGATTGAGCTGCAATAAACATTTCTGTAGCATAATGTCAACGTGGTTCCCTAAGCTAAGAATGAAAAACATATTTATTACCCAATTCAGTTATACAACACAAATAATCTTGGATTCCAATGTTTCCTTCCATCAAAAAGTCTGATAGTTGGCTGAAACCGGTTTGGCTCAGCGGTAGAGCATCGGTCTGCAGACTGAAAGGTCCCAGGTTCAATTCCAGTCAAGGGCATGTACGTTGGTTGTGGGCACATCCGCGTTAGGGGGGTGTGCAAGAGGCAGCTGATCGATGTTTCTCTCTCATCGACGTTTCTAGCTCTCTATCTCTCTCCCTTCCTCTCTGTAAAAAATCAATAAAAATACATTTTTTTAAAAAGTCTGATAGTTGAAAAAAATATACCTGTGTCAATGGTAGTGCCCAATTATTTGGTCAAATGCTAGTCTAGATGTTGCCATACAGGTATTTTGTAAATGCGATGAACTTTTAGTCAGTGGACTTTAAGTAAAAGGGATTCTCCTCACTATTGTAGGTGAGCCTCTTACAATCCGTTGATAAGCTAGACTTCTTTAAAAAAAAAAAAAAAAAAAAAAAAGTTCTGCTCTATGAAAGACACCATCAGAGAATTAGAAGACAAGCCACAGAGTAGGAGAAAATATTTGCAAAAGACACATCCAAAATATACACAGAAACTCTTAAAACTCAATAAGAAAACAAACACCTTGGTTAAAAAAAATGACACAAAGACTCTCACAGACATCTCACAAACAGACAAAAATACAGAGGGCAAATAAGTATCTGAAAAGATGTTCCACATTTCTGTCACCAGAGAAACACATATTAGCTGAATGCTCCTGAGCTGGTTCTCTAATTATCCCATGCTTCAGTCTCCCATCTGTAAAATGGGCAGGATTAGAGTACTTGCCTCGGGGAGTGGTTTATAGTGAAAGACGTTCATACCTGGGAAGCTTTTCTACACACTGCTTGGCTCATAGTAAGTTCTCAAATCATATCCTCTCTCTGGCCTTATCCATTACCATGCTTAGCTTCAGCTCTTCCAGTCTAGCAATTCAGTGTTCTTTGAAGTGTCCAACTTTCCTTGCTCACATCAAAGCTATTTCTTGGGCAGGGGATACTTTGAATCTCCAGCACCTAACCCCATGTTGGATGTTGAAAAATTAAACCCATTTATTAAAATACTCATGAATATAAAAACAAACGACTGATGAGTCAGTCATGGTTCAACCAGAGAAGCAGGACCAGGAGAAGACATATACTAAGAGTTTTATTACAAGGAACTGGTTTCAGTGGTTGTAGAGCACGCTAGGTGGGACGTCACAAGGCATGCGGGAACGCTCAGGCATGGACCAGAGCTGCTGTACACAGGAACAATTTCTTCTTAAGAGAAAGCTCAACAGTCTTTAAGGCCCTTCCACTGATTAAACCAGGCCCACCCAATTATCTACAATTATCTCCTTCACTTAATGTCAATGGGTTACACATGGCAATCATATCTGCAAAACACCTTCACAGCCATACCTAGTCTGCTGATTGAATAACTGGGGACTGGCCATCCCAAAATGGTATGTAAATTCTGCTTATGTGAGGCACCCACCAATGAGATGTCACTCGACAGAGTAAAGAAGGGCTTACTGAGGGCTAAGATTTCCACAGAATGTAGCCCTGTCTCTAAGAAATCTCAGTTTGTTGGTGGCTGTGTAGACCTCATGCAGCTGAATTGTAAGTCCTTAAGGGTAGGGTCTCTAATCCTTATTTCATATTTTTTAAAATTCTTTTTTTTTTGAGTTTGTGTGTGTTCTTTTAAACAATATCTCTCTTTATAAAAGGTAGCTAATGAAATTGCATGGAAAATTGAAAAACCGAATGGGGATTTATTTATTTGCCATGTCTAATGTGATTCATCACTCCATGTCTGCATAAAATTTAAACATTGGATGAATCTTTGTGGGATTAAATCCTACTGAGAAAATGAGGCGATGTAGGGAATGTGTGAACATAATGAAAATTTCAAGCACAAGATTAACATATTTATTTCACTTGGAAGAGGCAATATTCTATTTTCCAGCACAAATGATTATCAGTAAATGGAAGCATTTTGCTTCTTCTTGCTGCCTTTGATTGAAGTGTAATTCACACCATACAGTCACCAGATAGAGCTTTAGTCTCATAAAAGTGGAATAATTCAGAATAAACTATTGTCAAAAGATGGTAAATAGATGGCAGGCCTTTTCGCCAGCTGGGTGCAAACGAAATCTTCAAATGAACAGGACATGCTCACTTCCTGTGAGATACATTGTATTTTTTGCCTATTCCTTAATTATCTTTTTTTTAAAAAAAATATGTTTTTATTGATTTCAGAGAGGCATGGAGAGACAGAAACATCAAAGGTGAGAGAGAATCATGGATCGGCTGCCTCCTCCATGCCCCCTACCAGGCAACCATCTGAGCACGTGACCTGACCAGGAATCAAACCAGGACCTCCTGGTTCATAGGTGGATGCTCAGCCACTGAGCAACACCAGCCAGGCAATGCCTTAATTATCTTAATGCAAGCAGTGGGGAGAGGACAGGTGCTCTTCCTTCATCGTTTAAGGCAATCAGGGCCCACTGCTTGCTGGTGGAACCTGCAGTCTGAGAACCCCTGGTGCAGACATGCCTCTGACCAGAGGTCTACGGAGCAGGGGGTCTCAACCTGGAGCGTGTGGTGAAAACCAGCTGGGAGCACTCGAACCTTTTTGCCGGGCCCACCAGTGCTCGGGGTCCCACAGGCATGGAAAGGGAGCCAGGTCATTTTGAGATGCTGAGTTGAGGCTACAGAGAAGAGCTCCCTCCCTTGTCAGTGATGTCCCTTACACCAGTGATCTGGACCTGCCCGACTCTCCACCAACATATTCTCAGCAGCTGGGTCTCCAGTCCTTGGGGCCAACCTGGGCTTTTCCCCTTGCGTGAAAGTTATTTTGACCCTAAACAGAGCATTTAATTTCAGGCTGATCTCAGGAAGAAGGGCTAATGGGCTAAAAAATGTCATAAAGCATAGAAGAATGGGAAAACCAGAATCTACTTGCTTTCCCCCAGGAACTACCCATAAATGGTTCAGAAGACTTCTTTTTGTTTGGACCTGAACATTTTGATCTCAAGCTCTATCAAATCTAACCAAATGCACTCTCCTAATGGAATGGCCTGATCCAAGAAACAGTACCTGATGAAAAGCTGCTTTAATCCATGGGCTTTTTATGATGATGCTGAGGAGGATTCAGGATTTGCTGAGGAGAGAACCTTTGCGTTTCATGAGGCTGTTCGAGGATGGAGCTGGGAGACCGGGGGATGGCTGAGCCTGGGCCAGGACTGATAGTCCCTTCACAAAGCAGGTGGTGGTTATTGGTGCTGGCTGCCTGCATCAACCCCAGGATCCTACCAGCGCTCCCCTGCAGGCCGGGGGATGCTGGAGAGATGCTCTCTCCAGCGCCATGGAATGTCATTGCTCCAGTCCATATCATTCACTCACTATCATCACCAGTTCAATTTTATGCTTCTATCAAGAAGTAACAAAAAGTAACAAAAATGCATAAGATAAGTAATGCGATCTCTTTCTTTGCACCATATATTGGTTTTATTTTTTAATTGTTATAAAAAAAAAACTATGAAAAGTGAAAAAAATTAAGTGCTCGATTAATAATACAGAAGCTAGTAGGTGATAAAAACGATTTTAAAGTAACTTGGCTCCCTTAGAAATACTTGAGTATTAAATAATTAATAATGAATAAAATATCTTTTATAAGGCCTTAGTTTCAAATTAAACAGATATATATAATTCAGAGAAACTCATGATGATCTTTAATTAAAACATGGCTAATTAAAATATAAATGTACTTTGAGATTTTTAGCTTTCTCATGTTCTACAGTTATATATTTGCAAAATAGATACCTAGACATTTGTTACCTAAAACAGAGGTCTATTTTATCAGACTTCTGGCCAGAAAGCTTTTTTTTTCTTTTTCCATTTTCTGCTTTTATTTTTTAAAATAAATCTTTATTATTCAGATTATTAGATGTTCCTCTTCCCCCAGCTATAGCTCCCCTCCACTCAGTTCCCACCCTACCCCATGCCCTTACCCCCGTCACTGTCCTCGTCCATAGGTGTAAGATTTTTGAGGGCCTCAGGGAATTACCAGGGTAGAGCAAACAGCAATGGCTACCAGTCAACATTACACTGGGGAGGTGCCCACATTGCTGTGCCTCTGGGTCCCATGCCCCCACACAGGAACAATGATCGCTGCAAGCACCTCTGAGAGAAAGCCGCTCTCGCATTCTGCCCGATGCCAGACAGTCCAGTTTCTCCCCATATGAGTCTAGATCCCCAGAGTCTCATCAGGAACTGGAGTTCAGAGCAGTCGGGAGCTTGTATCTCCCTCCTGATTGAAAAAACAACAATAGTGCACCCAGTTGCCAGCCTGTATCATGCAAGCCTCTGTACTTCCACACTTTTGCACCTCTTACCAGACTCAAAGAACTTTTTTCTCTCCTTCTATTTGTAGAACTTCCATTCAGCCAGCTTTCCTGTGGGCTTGGATGATATTTGTTTTGTCTTTTAGCTGTGAGAGGCAGCAAGTACAGGTGTTTACCTATGCCTCCATTTTGGTTCTCCAAGTGATGCAATCTTACCACTTTTTAGAAAAATACCCACTTGGTCCTGGCCTTACTATAAGAATTCAGGCCCTAATTGGTTTGGCTCATTGGATAGAGCGTTGTCCTGTGGACTGAAGGGTCCCGGGTTCAATTCTGGTCTAGGTCACATGCTCAGGTTGAGGGCTTGATCCCCAGTGAGGGGCATGCAGGAGGCAGCCAATCAACAATTCTCTCTCATTATTGATGTTTCTCTCTCTCTCCTTTGCTCTCTGAAGGCAATAGTAATAATAAATGGTTAGCATTTCCTAGGAATCCCCAGTTTTTAAAAATTGGAGTTGAAAAGGCTTACAACATCTTCCTATTTCGATATCACTACCCATCCTCCTGCAATTACAAAAGAAAGAACACAGAGACAAGAGCCTTGGGCAATTGGTGAGCCCAAAGTACCACCCCAGGACAGCACAAACATTTCTCTCCTGGGCTCTCAGCATGCCAGCTGCCCCAGCAGACATTTCTAAAGAAATTCTGCACCATGTAGGTTCACACAAATGCATCTTTTGGCACGCCAGGCTATGGGGTGTGTGTGATTAAGAATATTTTGAAAGGAAAGACTCAAATCAGAGACCAATCAGAGACAAACCAACTGAAGAAGCCCATAGGGTGCAGGTCTTCTTCAGAATGAATCCGAAGAACAGGGAGCCCTTCTCCTGCTTCCTTCTGATGGAGTCTGCAGCGAGGGCAAAACACCCATCAGCACATCCACTAACACCTGAGTGACAGGTGTGCCCACTCTCCTCACTCCCAAAGGCCGTGAAACTCATGGTGCAGAATTAATTTAGAATTTAGGTCAAGTTCGGACTGTATTGGAGTGGTACTTCAAAATAAACCAAGACCACACCTGCTGATCCATTTCTGTAAATAGATACCGTGGGGGCACCCTCCAGTACCCACAGGAGTCAAAGAGGCAGGTAATATCCTGGAACATACGGGTTAAAATAGTACCTTCTTCACCTTAGCAAGGAATCTGTCTATATGTAAATGTTTGAAGAAGCAGTTTAAATCTCTGGGCAATTCAAATCCCTCTGACGTTAAGGGCACACATAAGTCCGTTTATTTTATGTTTTAATTAATGCGGCCACACAAGGACACAGCGGCAGAGCAGTGGATTCATCTCGGCTGTGCCCTGGGAGAGATGAATCCCTGTCTGAGGCGAAAGCCTGAAGGCTTACAGCCCCCCACAGGGAGGACAACCCAGCTGTGGGAAGTGTTTCTGGGACGATCGATGCGTTTTCTCCGCCGTCACCTGGGTTTATGAATGGCTTCATCAGCGCTCCCTGGTAACTGTATTAAATATGTTGTGTCGGGCTCGGCCCTCACAGAGGCGGCCTGGAGCAGAGCCAGGCCCCCGGCTGAGCCTGTGATGAGCCTCCAGGAGCTGGTTGAATAGGGATCAATGACTTGCAGGTTACCAGGTACAATAAGGACTAGCTGTGGGACCACTGTGTACAGAAACTGGAGCAAGAAAGGAGGACCCAGGGCGCGCAGCCCACAGAGGGCAGCTGCGGGAGCTGCAGAGCTGGGCGCCAGGCCCGCCCTGCCAGGCACTGCCCAGACAAGGCCAGACCATCATAGGTGCCGGCTGCCTAAGGCCGGGCTCTGGGACATGACCCACATTCTAATCAATTCAAGCAGGTCCATGTAACCTAGAGTGACTTTTCAACATCACATTTAGGGGGTGGGGAATTCCAGGTTTTTAGAAAACGTTCTCCTTTTACTTAAAGTAGATGAATTCATATTGAATAAAACCCACAAAAAACAGTTGATAGAACAGGGACCCCCCCCCCACACACACACACACACACTCCCCCACATACACACAAATCCAGATAGGAAGCCAGGGTTATTCACAACGAAGGAATGCGTCTGAACTCAGGTCCTTTGTAGTTTTCACATAAAAATATAAAATTAGCCCTAACCAGTTTGGCTCAGTGGATAGAGCGTCGGCCTGCGGACTGAAGGGTCCCAGGTTCGATTCTAGTCAAGGGCATGTACCTTGATTGCGAGCACATCCCCAGTAGGAGGTGTGCAGGAGGCAGCTGATCAATAATTCTCTCTCATCGACATTTCTAATTCTCTATCTCTCTCCCTTCCTCTTTATAAAAAAAAAAAAATCAATTGATTTTTTTTTTCTGTTCACAGCACTATTGAAGAGGAGAAAATACCACTTATTTAGGGGCGGATACACCACAAGATTGAGCATCAGTGAATGAAATGTACTAAACCAGTGGGCGGCAAACTCATTAGTCCACAGAGCCAAATATCAACAGGACAACAATTGAAATTTCTTTTGAGAGCCCAATTTTTTAAAATTAAACTTCTTCTAATGCCACTTCTTCAAAATAGAATTGCCCAGGCCATGGTATTTTGTGGAAGAGCCGCACTCAAGGAGCTAAAAAGTTGCATGTGGCAGTTTGACTTTTCATACGACCGTACTAGACTGTATTTCAGCCAATGACTGGAGCTGAGGAATTACTAGTATTTCTGAGTAGGTCAACCCTCAGGGCTGCACGTCTGCTCTCACCAGCAGCCTAGAAAACAATCCAGATGCTGGTGTCCTCTCCACCGCCTATGCCAAGCACATGTGTGTGTTGCATGTAACATGTATGCAGATGAAATGTGAAGCTGCAAAGTGGTGCAGGGCAGTGTCCCTGCCACAGGAAAGCATAACAGGGCTCTGCAGGTGGGGGCCTGGGAGCGAGGGAACCCGGAGCGCAGAGAGGAGGCGAGGATGCTGGAGAGGAAGGGGAGGCGCCTGGGCCCTGGCAGAGAGGCCAGAACCCACCAGGCTCCAAGGGCCTGGATTTGAATCATTATCTTGAAAGCACTGAGGAGCCTTTAAAGGACTTCAAGCAAGGAGATTCCATATTCAGGTTTTCTTCATGAAAAGACCATGGGGGTGCGTAAAGCCATTTATCAGATAAAAGGCTTTCCCGCCTATAAATGCAGCCTAGAGAACGGGTCGCCCTGAGGGGCCGGCGCCCCCTAGCGCCCAGCTTGAGGAGCTGCACACAGTGCAGTAAACACCTGGGACCCCTGAAGGCCAGAACAAGACTTTTCATACCGGTTTGTTTTCATCCTTCCAATAGCCATAGCTGCTCCCTCCCTGGATCTGTTTCCTGAGACAGAAGCTGAGCCGACCTCCCGGCGGAGGAGCGGGCTCATTACCCCAGATTATGTAAAGGAGCTCTTCCTTACAAAAGGCAAAGCATGCCATTCCTTGAGGGAGACGGTGCTCCGAGCGCCTGCACCTGGGCAGCCACCGTGTCCCTCCGTGAAGTTGTTCGGGTTTTGCTTGTTGGTTACTGAAGCACAAAGCCCTTTTGTTTACGTTCATGTCAACAATTGCTTGGAAGGTTTCTCATCTGGCAGCAGCCAGCCTCACGCCTGCCCGGCTGGGGGAAATCCCATTCTTCACGCAGCCCTTTCACAGGTATTCATGGCTGCGTGCAGAGCACTTGGGAATCAGACGGAGCCAGACAGCACTCTGGTGGAATTTAGGCAGCAAAGCACCGCCTAATTCACTCCTGGGCGGGTCTCCAAGTCCTGATTAAGAACGGCTGTGACATTTGGACCGGTTTGCTCTGTCTTTCCTTCCCGCCACAATCACCTGTATTCATCAAACATGCTGTCCACCTAAATCTGTTTACTATTTTCATTCTAAATACCAATGTGAAGGGTATCCAACTTCTTCCCCTGTTTAGGTAGTAGGCACAGGACACTGAGGATCAATCACACAGGCCCTTTGTAATAAAAACCCTTTGTTCTACCCTTTGTAATAAAAACAAAAAACAAAAACAGTTAAAGGCATTGAATATGGATACAAAAAACAAAGTGGATATACTTTGTTTACATTATAGATATAATTTAATTTTAACAGTTAAGAGTATGGCAAGAACAATGCTGTGTTGATAAACCCATTGACCTTCCCTCTTAGGAACCCTGAAGATTAGATTTCTTTGCAGGTATGTGGGAGCCATATACCTAGTGTCCAGTCAATGGGATGAGGACAGAAATAATCTATAATAATAAAAGCGTAATATGCTAATTAGACTGGATGTCCTTCTGGACGCCCTTCTGGATGAAGCCGGGGCTGCAGCCATGGGATCCAGGAAGCTGCTGTGGCTGCGAGGGTTCCAGGCAGCCACCGTGACTGCAAAGGCCTACTCTTGCACGAATTTCGTGCATTTGGGCCTCCAGTGTATTATAATTCAAAACTTGGACATGAACACCCCTGTGGAAGGTTTCCTGCTCCCCCTTTCTCTTCACACAGCAAATATGGAGGTGATGTAGAAAGAGTCGTGCAAAATGGAGAAGGCTGGATTCTGAGTCAATGCATGGTGCAGGAGGGCTGCTGTCCAGGGCTGGCCGCATGGCACTTTGTGTGTGTGAGAGATGAAGCTCTGTTGTGCTGAGATTTCAGAGGTGCCACAGAGGATAGCCTGCACCTGGCCAACAGGGGAGGGCAACTGGGAAGGACCAGGCCTAGTACAAAAGACTGACATTCTTAGATCAAATCTAAACTTCATGAAAAGGAAAAAATATGTTACAGTCTATGGCTGTGTGGGGGTACTGCTTTGATTATGATTTACAAATACTCAGGATAAAAGGCTCTTCTACAACCAAGATGTCCTTCTGGGGTACATCCAAACAGTGGAATAGTATACAGCACTGAAAAACAAATGAGCTATGAAGCCATGAAAAGACATGGAAGAAACTTAAAGGCATATTACTGAGAGACAGAAGCTAACCTAAAAGGCTACTTACTATATTTTTTCAACTGTATGACATTCTGGAAAAAAGCAAAACTATGGAAACAGTAAAAATATCAGTGGTTGCCAGGGGTTAGGGGGAAAGTAGGGAGGAGGGAAAAGTGGAGAGAGCACAGAGGATTTTTAGGGCAAGGAAACTATTCTGCATGATACTATAATGATGAATGCATGTGATCTTACATTTGTCCAAATCCATAAAATGTACAGCAACAAGAGTGAACCCTAATGTAAACCATGGACTTTGGAAGATAATGAAGTGCCAATTTAGGCTCTTTGGCCCCTTGTGTGTGGCTCTTCTACAAAATACCACAGCCTGGGCTAGTCTATTTTGAAGAAGCGCCGTTAGAAGAAGTTTAAATTTAAAAAATTTGGCTCTCAAAAGAAATTTTACTCATTGTAACAAAGGTACCACTCTGGTGGGAGATGTTGCAAATGGGATGGGGCTATTATGTGTGGGGCAGAGAGTATAGGAGAAATCTCTGTACCTTCCTCTCATTTTTTCTGTGAGCCTAAAATTATTCTAAAAGTAAGGTGTTAAGTTAAAAAAATGTTTTTGCAGAAAATAACTCACTAAGAATGTGTTTAAATGGGCAATCATGTTTAGCTGGTTTCAATACAAGACTATCTAAAAGATACTGCCAATTATGTATTTGTAACTCCTGCTAAAATGCTATTTCATTGACTTCAAGGCCATAAGCTTACATGACTAGGATCAAAACAGAGCCTACTGAGGAGCATGAAGAATCTGGAGGGTAAGTTAGTTATTGCAGAAAGGTTATTTTTTCTGCTTAAAAGCACTTTTTTTTTTAATCTTAGTTAAATATCTAGAGCTCATTTAACTAAAATAATGGTAAATGTTATTTATTAATGACATTTAATGTCATAGTAATACTAAAACACAGTTGCTGTATTTTTTGAACAAACTGACAAAAATGGATAAGGATATTGAGACACATTTCTGCTTCCCATTTAGTTGCACTCCTGTACTCACACCAAATGCCAAATATAAGGTAAGGTTAAGCACAGCTATGTATTACTGAGTTGGGTGCCATACTGGTATTTATTAATCAAGTTTTACTCATACAGAAATAGGTAATAAAATGATAATGTTTTATGCCATTTGTCCAGATCCATGGTCGGCAAACTGCGGCTCACAAGCCACATGCAGCTCTTTGGCCCCTTGAGCGTGCCTCTTCCACAAAATACCACAGCCTGGGCAAGTCTATTTTGAAGAAGCGCCATTAGAAGAAGTTTAAGTCTAAAAAAATTGGCTCTCAAAAGAAATTTCAATTGTGTACTGTTGATATTTGGCTCTGTTGACTAATGAATTTGCTGACCACTGGTCCAGATAACTTGGGAGTAGAAGATAAGATTATGTTGAAAAGTAAGTTGTAAGCTTCTTTACTGACATTGCTGTTTATATTTCTTTGCATGTTATAAAATTCATGTAAGGCAGGCCAAGAGGAGACAGGGAGGAGACAGAAGCAAAGGAAGGAGCCTGGGAAACACAGCCTAATACAATGCCTGCCCCCAACTATAGCATCCCAGAGACACATTGTACAAAAGGCAAGCCTTGCCCTGGAGAAGCTATTTTTGAATTTAAAGGTGTCCAGCTGTTAAGTAGGGCAGGGATTCAAAAGAAAGGCATTGTGTCAGCTCAGACCCAAAAACAAGTGGGCATCAGGCATCATTTTGACTATTTAATTTAGCAAAAACTGGGGGGTTGGGGAAGAGGGAGGAGGTAATGTATGGGTGGGAAGGGTAGGAAAGAAGCAGGGTCTGGCCTCTGAGAGAGAAGCTTCAGGAAGATAACCAGAGATTTGGGGCAAGGTTCAAGTTAAGGTTGGCAGGAGAGGTCTGGAAATCTTAGGCAGCGGGAACTGAAGCATAATATCACTGAGATGACCTGGCCTAAGTGAACTTCCATTATCCTATCTAATAAAAGAGTAATATACAGATTGACCATCACTCCAACACACAAGGTGGCTACCCCCATGTGGTCAAAGATGGCTGCCCCCATGTGGACACAAGATGGCCACCGCAAAATGGCCAACAGGGAAGGGCAATTGGGAAGGACCAGGCCTGCAAGGGAGGGCAGTTGGGGGTGATCAAGCCTGCAGAGGAGGGCAGTTAGGGGTGACCAAGCCAGCAGAGGAGGGAAGTTAGGGGCGACTGAGCCTGGAGGGAAGGGCAGTTGGGGGGGGACCCAGGCCTACAGGGGAGAGCAGTTAGAGGCAATTGGGCTGGCAGGGGAGCAGTTAGGCATCAATCAGGCTGGCAGGGGAGTGGTTAGGGGGTGATCAGGCTGGCAGGCAGAAGTGGTTAGGGGCAATCAGGAAGGCAGATAGGCGAGCAGTTGGGAGCCAGCAGTCCTGGATTGTGAGAGGGATGTCTGACTGCCCATTTAGGCCCGATCCAACTGTGATCGGACCTAAATGGGCAGTCAGACATCCCTCAAGGGGTCCCAGATTAGAGAGAGTGCAGGCTGGGCTGAGGGACTTACCCCCCTGTGCACCAGGCCTCTAGTTATCAATAGACATAAAGGAATAACAGCTGCCATCTATTGGATACTTCGTGGGTGCTGGTACATTATATGTCACCTCATTTGAAGTAATGCTTACAGGAGCCCAATGATATTGTCACCACTGTCTCCATTTTTAGAGACGAGGAAAGTGAAATATGGAAAGACTTATCAACAGGGCAAAACCATATAGTTAGTAACAAGCAGAGGTGGAAATAGAGTGCAGGCTTTCTAACTCCCCACACCAAAGAGCTTGGCTGCTACCAGGCACCATAGGGGTCAAGGTCTCAGACAAACTGTCCTACGTTGAATCCGATGAGGAACTATTGGGTCGGCAACTAAGTAATTGCGGGTTTCACACATATATGGCTTCAGTTGAATTTTTAGGTTTGCAGACGTAGTACAAATGTAAAACACATTTTGTATTTGATAGTTGGCTATTCAGCTGTTAATCAGTAAAAAAAGTTTTTTGATCTGTTTTGTAGTTTTTGTTTGGCGTTCGTTGAAAAATGGAAAATCAAAAGGAACATTTTCGTCATATTTTGCTTTTTTATTTCCGCAAGGGAAAAATGCATCACAAGCTCATAAAAAATTATGTGCTGTTTATGGTGACGAAGCCTTAAAAGAACGGCAGTGTCAAAATTGGTTTGCCAAATTTCGTTCTGGTGATTTTTCACTCAAAGATGAAAGACGCTCTGGTCGTCCAGTTGAAGTTGATGACGCTCTAATCAAAGCAATAATCAATTCGGACTGTCACAGTACAACACGTGAGATTGCAGAGAAGCTTCATGTATCACATACATGCATTGAAAATCACTTAAAACAACTTGGCTATGTTCAAAAACTCGATACATGGGTTCCTCACGAACTGAAAGAATCACAGTTAACGCAACGCATTAGCAGCTGCGATTTGCTAAAGAAACGTAATGAAAATGATCCATTTTTAAAACGACTGATAACTGGCGATGAAAAATGGGTTGTTTACAACAATATCAAGCGGAAAAGATCGTGGAGCAGGCCAGGTGAACCAACTCAAACAACATCAAAAGGTGATATTCATCAAAAGAAGGTTTTGTTATCAGTTTGGTGGGATTACAAAGGAATTGTCTACTTTGAACTCTTACCACCCAACCGAACGATCAATTCTGATGTCTACATTGAACAACTAATGAAATTAAACAATGCAGTTGAAGAAAAGCGGCCCGAATTGACAAATCGAAAAGGTGTTGTATTCCATCATGACAATGCAAGGCCACACACATCTTTGGTCACTCGGCAAAAATTAATGGAGCTTGGTTGGGATGTTTTGCCACATCCACCATATAGTCCTGACCTTGCACCATCTGATTACTTTTTGTTTCGATCTTTACAAAACTCCTTGAATGGTAAAAATTTCAATAATGATGATGATGTCAAATCGTACCTGATTCAGTTTTTTGCTAATAAAAAACAGAAGTTTTTTGAACGTGGGATTATGATGCTGCCTGAAAGATGGCAAAAGGTCATTGATCAAAATGGGCAATACATTAAAGAATAAAGTTATTTAGTTCCATGAAAAAATTGTCTTTGATTTTCTTTACAAAATCCGCAATTACTTAGCTGCCGACCCAATAGATTGTGTGAATCAACTGCTGAAGGAGTAGGAGACTTTACGGGACATTCTTTCACCTACCCACCTAACTACAGGGACCTCCATCCAGTTGGTGAATGGCCATTGTTTACTTGTGGGTTGCTTTTACATCCAAGTTAGAGAGACTTGGGATAGAACAGCAACAACAGAACCTTCTCCTCTGCTAACCCAGGACGGAGGTCTAGCTTCTTGGGAGAAAAAAAGATGCCACATGTATCTTCTCATAAATCATGAACCTTCGAGATCTGACTGTCTGGCCATCTGTACAATTTTGAACAGTTGGCTCATTATGTCAATTGACCCAATTTAATAAATGTATGTATAACTTGAATTAGACACTCAGTGACTACCCAAATGAATTAAGTGTGTCTTTTTAGTGTTCTCTCTTCCCATGTATGCCTGGCATGTAGTAAATGCTCAGTAAAAGTTGACTGCCCTTATGTGTGTTACTATAATGTGTAAAAATAATTGATGTTACAGCTACAAAGGTCTTAGATTGAGAACCCTCGGCTGAAATACTTCTGTATTTCTAATGGCCATTAACCAGAACATCATTAGAGATTTTGAGAAAGATTAGCTAATGAGCTAATCATTAATTCATTAACGTGCTTTCTCTTCCCTTAATGGCAGATCTTCCTACTCTCCAAGGCACTTTTAAACTATTAAAATAATGAATGAGATCGTTACTGTTGTCAGAAAAGTCCATGTCTGAGCAGATATCTTTACCAGTAAATGTAAAGTATTTTTCCAGGAGAAAGCAGGGTCTGGCCTCTGGGAGGGAAGCTTCAGACAGATAACCAGAGATTTGGGGCATGTTTGACATGCTTAGAAACATTAAACAGAAGGGACACAGACAACAGTGCAGTGGAGGCCTGCAATGGGACAAAAGCTGGGGGAGGGGGGGAGAGAAGGGAGGAAAAGGGAGGAAGGGAATGTGGGACATCTGTAATATCTAAAACAATAGAAAGAAATTTGAGAGAGAGAGAGAGAGAGAGAGAGAGAGAGAGAGAGAGAGAGAGAGCGTGCAGAGGACTTCTGAGTCCAAACAATAGTAATAATATACTAGCCTTATGCAGTGGTTGGCAAACCGCAGGCTCACAAGCCACATGTGGCTCTTTGGCCCCTTGAGTGTGGCTCTTCCACAAAATACCGGCCTGGGAGAGTCTATGTTGAAGAAGTGGTGTTAGAAGACATTTAAGTTTAAAATATTTGGCTCTCTAAAGAAATTTCAATCATTGTACTGTTGATATTTGGCTCTGTTGACTAATGACTTTGCCAACCACTGGCCTAATGTTACACTTTTTCAGTCAAACACATAATTGCTTTGTACGAAGACAACTTAAGGTTGAATTTCTGTTTGATTTTTAACTCAAAATGAACACAAAGTCTAATTGTCAATCAGACTCACAGGAAGCACATGTCCTAGCTAGCACAGACCGTCACTGATGGTTAGGAAAAGCGTGCATGATAAAGGTCAAAGCATGCACACACTGGTCTCTAGGAGGTGTGGACCCCTGAGATCCAGCTTCCTGTGTCCCCTCTCCGCCAGGATGTTGGTTTCTGAGAGAGGGCTGTGTGGGGCCCGGTTAGCACACAGCTACCCCTGAGTTCAGGTCTCTCAGCTTGTTTACCTTCCATATCCTGTAGTTCTTCCTGGCTCCCAACATTCATTCTTCAACGCCGCTGCTGCCCACGAGCGGCAGGCTTATTGACAGCCAGCGATCTATTCTAGGCAGACCAGGAATGTCTCGCTAAAAGCATTTCTGGGTGAGTCATCGCTACATGGCAACTCCTGAGTGACCTTGATGTCACAGTTCACGTTTGCTAGGAGTTCTGCTCAGCGCCAAGGTAGCTTTTGGTGTGCACAGGAGGGAGAAATAGTTTGCACACCTGTGCCAACCTTTTCCTTGCTAAGAACAAAGGGAAGTCAGACAGTGTAAATGGAAGCCAACTGTTATCAGAGCATCAAGGGCTCTCAAGGGTCAGCCGCTCCAGCTCCTGCCGTCTTAACCTGAACACAGCAGAGTATTAACATCACCATTGCTTGATCTCACAATGAATCAAAGACAAGGTGAAATTTTTGAAAAGTCTTCGTGATAGTTTTTTAAGAGAAAAGGTTACATTTTCCAGTGTAATTATCTTTTAACTCAACTCTATTCCTTCAGAGAAAAACAATTTCTATAAAATACAGCCGGCTGTGAATATTTGTCATATTGGAATATTTACCTACAGAGAGCATGCATTAGATGTGAGGAGCAGAAAGGACAGCTGATTAACCACAGTTCTTGTATAATGTGCTCATTTTATAGTAATTTTCTGTTATTTTACTGGTTCATTGGGTAAAATGTAATGCTATTATTAAATACTGCTGTGAACTTAAAAATGACATATACACGCCTGGGCTGGTTTGGCTCAGTGGATAGAGTGTCGGCCTGCGGACTGAAAGGTCCCAGGTTCGATTGCAGTCAAGGGCATATACCTTGGTTGCGGGCACATCCCCAGTAGGGAGTGCGCAGGAGGCAGCTGATCGATGATTCTCTCTCATCGATGTTTCTAGCTCTCTATCCCTCTCTCTTCCTCTCTGTAAAAAATCAATAAAAAATATTTTTTTTAAATGACATATACTTACAAATATTGGTTATGATATATAAAAATCTCATAACTAAAACAGTGTTCCCATTATATAGCCATAAAAACACATATTTGGAGTAAGAAAAGGGGGTATGGCTTTCTATATTTGTAATTTGCTTATTTTTACTGTGCTTTGGCCCAAGTTGTCTATGCATCAGACAGGATGAACATGGACCTTTTGACTTCTCCAGTTTTCTCTCCTGGAAGAGGGGAAAAACTGACAGCCAAGCCAGTGCACTGGAGGGGGCAGTGGAGGAGGGGCGATAATGAGTATTGCAAATTCTCAGCCACATCCTTGCAGTGGACACATTGCTAAATTTACTCTACCCTGTTCGTACATTCTATTAGAAAATCAGGGGAATATGTGAGTGCTTTTGAATCTGTTTTTGGATGGGATGCTGGGGGAAAACAAAGAAAGAACTACATGTCCTATGTTTATTCTTTCAATATTTTAAAAGACTTTTGATGTGTTTGTTACTGGGCATAACAAAAATGATCATCAAAGTCCCTTCTACATGCCACCCATGTCTTCTGGGGAGTTGGGTATCTAAGAAGGTAAGCAGCATAAGCCATGCAATCAGTCCTACACTATATGATGTGTAAATGTAGAAGACAGAGAAGCAGATTTCTTCTTGTGCCCCAAAGAAATTTTAATGGAAGTGGTAAGATTTGTGCTGGGTTGAGAATGATGATTAGCAGTTTCCCAAGCATAAAGGGAAGGGTAGGGAATAGCATTATATGTAGAAGAAAGAGCAAGAGCAATGGCATGTGTTTCTGAAGCGCCAGGTAGCCTCCCTCCCCTGCAAAGAGAAAGTATGAAAAAGAAAAGTCTGGAAAGGGTTTCAGGAATTTCCAATCTGGGTGCCCTGCTAGCTCACTTGTTTAAATCTTTCTCACTGTTCGGGAGCATATGCTGGGAAGACAGTGAAGTTTTCATAAGGTGATGGGCTGCTAGAAGATGCACACACATATTTCTTAAAGTTTGGGGTTATCGCAACCAAGGGGGTATAATGAAATGCTAACTAGAAATATCTGAAGATTAATTTTTAAGAAGAAACTAATTTGAATGGCTAAATACCTACATAGATGAGTCATACAATGATGGCTTGCATGTGTATGACTTCAACTTTTTAGAAAATACTTATGAGAGTTATTAGTAGCAAGAATTAAAAGTAGTGGCTATAATGAACTGAAAGTGGGAAGATCCCTCCTGCTATAATGACCCTTCAGATTGAGTGAGACCCATCTGTTAACCCAGCTGCTGATACTGGGAGCCCAGATGCCCTTCTGAGTAGGGTCTACTAGTAGAACCCTGAGAATTTTCTGCCTATAGTGCTCTTTAAAAAATTATATATATTGATTTCAGAGAGGAAAGGAGAGGGAGATAAAAACATCAATGATGAGCCAAACTTGTTTGGCTTAGTGGATAGAGCGTCGGCCTGGGGACTGAAAGGTCCCAGGTTTGATTCCAGTCAAGGACATGTACCTCGGTTGCGGGCACATCCCCAGTAGGGTGTGTGCAAGAGGCAGCTGATTGATGATTCTCTCTCATTGATGTTTCTAACTATCCCTCTCTCTTCCTCCCTGTAAAAAAATCAATAAAATATTTTTTAAAAAAAACAACCAGTAATGATGAGAAGGAATAATCGACAGACTACCTCCAGCATGTACCTCCAGCATGTCCTACACTGGGCTTACACCCTGACTGGGAATTAAGCCGTGACCTCCTTGTTCATAGGTCAATGCTCAACCACGGAGCCACGCCAGCGTGGGCTGCCTACACCACTCTTGGCAGATGTATATGCCATGATTAATATCTATGCATTTGATTGCAATAAATGTGAGCTTTTGGCAAGCTTTGTGACCTCTGTGTTTTTGAGACCACTAAACTAACCTACAATAGAGCTAAGAGTTTAGGTAGAAGCTGAGGTTAGTGAGCTCACTGTGTTTACATGCATCTCCAAAACTGGCGGGCATTGAGAGCCCAGGAATAAAAGGCCGGAGGCACAAAGCTCCCAGGAACCCACGGGAGACAGCCTGGTGAGCTGCCACTGTGGCTCTCAAAGGCTTTCAGGCTCTCTGCTCAGAAAGGCTGCCTTCATTTAAAGACTCAGTGACAGAATGGACACTATTTATTTAGCTAGTTAATTTATTCTCACCTGAGGCTATTTTCCCCCATTGTTTTTTAGAGAGAGTAGAAGGGAGAGAGGGAGAGAAAGACACCAGTGTGAGAGAGACACATCAATTGGTGCCTACCACATGCACTGAGACCAGGGCCAGGGATCAAAACTGCAACCTAGGTATGTGCCCTTGACTGGGAATCAAACCCGAGACCCTTCAGTGCCTGGCCTAATGTTCTAACCACTGAGAAACACAGGCCAGGACTGGTCTGAATCTTAACTGTATCATTATTGATATCCTGGTTGTAATATTGTATTATAGTTTTGAAAGATATTACCATTGAAAGAAACTGGTAAAGAGTATACATAGGATCTCTGGATTATTTCTTAAAACTGCATGTTTAGCCTGGCCGGTATGGCTCGGTGGTTGAACATCAACGTATGAATCAGGAGGTCCTTGTTCAATTTCCAGTCAGGGTACATGCCCGGGTTGTGGGCTCCATCCCCAGCGTGGGGCATGCAGGAGGCAGCCTATCAATGAATCTCTCTCATCATTGATGTTTCTATCTCTCTCTCCCTCTCCCTTCCTCTCTGAAGTCAATAAAAATGTATTTTTACAAACAAACAAACAAAAACCCCTGCATGTTAATCTACCATTATGCCAAAATAAAAAGGTTGATTAAAAGAAACAAACAAACAAAAAGTAAAGTTGGGCTGAACATTTTTTCTTTCTCTTTTTACCATCTTCAAACTCTTGTATTCACTTAAAGATCTTCCAGAATCAGACTGAGTGGTGATGGGAAGTAAACAATGAGAGAGAGGTCCCTTTGGACTTCATTGGGAAATATTAAAAACAATTATTGACCTACTCTTCATTGCTTGATCATGATTTATCATGACTTATTTGCCTCTGCAAGTTAAAGATGCTTCTTTCTGACTAGTTTTTATGAGCCAATTTGCAATGATGAGTACTTTTTAATTGATCTCAAGGAAACCTACAATAGCCTTGTGAGAGTAGCTAACTAACTATGCTCAGTTTGCTCAGAGTAAACGGATTGTCAACTAAAAGCCAAGAAATCATGGGTCAGATGGGAACCCTTGCTTCTCTCACTGCGATTCCTGTCCTCAGGGAGGCACATCACGGCGTACCCTCTGCCTGACCTCTTCCTGTTGTGTTCCTCCTGGAAAACTCTGCGCATTCATTTGCCACCTGACTCAATCTTCTCCCATCTGTTGAGTCTTTCTCGACTGTCAGGCAGAACTGATGACTTACAGTTATTTTCCTAGATATTTTGTATCTCCCTCTTTCAGCATACTTTTCACACACCTGCAACTGCCTCTGAGTCTCTCCCCAGAGGCTGAGATCCTATGGTCTCTTCCCTTTTGTTGTGTTCCCAATATCCAGCCTCATGTTCCCTTAGTAAAATCACAATAAGTGCTTGTTACTTGAAAGAATAAATGGTGAAAATTCTCACAGTTAGACAGGGTAGAATCCAGACGGTAGGGGCATGAAGTATAAAATCAGGGAGAACGTGAGCTTGAGTGCTAATTAAGGTGCATTGTCCAGTGGAGCTCATTCTTGAGCAAGGCTGGTGAATAATATTCAGCCATGCTTCTGGCAGTTAGAATGAGATGCAATCAAACATCTGCTTGTGAAGTCCATGTATTCCTTTGGGTGATGCTCTTAAAAATATTCATTGGATGCTTCAATTTATTTGTATTCAATGTAAAGTTTTATAAACATAAACCAAGCTACAAATGAGCAGATCGGATCATGTTATATCTACATTATGTCTCAATGAAACATACAACAGCCTTGTGATAATATTGGTTAATATAGGTATTAACCAAAATTATGCATAAAGGGGAAAGGTTGTACTCTTTATTCCCACCCCCTTTGATGAATTCAGGACCCCAAACCGTTGCCAGCCTAGGTGATTGGCATAGTGATGGAGAAGGCACAGTTCTTAATTTCAGGGGTGGTGGGTGATGGGTACTCTTAGAAATAAAGTTGGAGAGCCATGTCAAGGGTTCAGGTCCACATTTGCAGAGGAGAGCAGGTGACTTGGGAAGTTGGAGCATGATCACAAATGATAACATTGCTGATCGTTCCAGGGTCATGCCTGTCACATGCAGACACCACTAGAACTCAATAACCAGTTACAAAATTATTCTTTCAGCCACAGTGAATAAATAAACATTAGGGATTACATGACTTTGCATGGTGCCTACATGTGGAACGTCTTCCCAAAGGTGTTGTTGTTGGGTTGCAATATTCTTGTTGCACCACCCTCTGATGGTAGGTGTGTGGAAAACCAGAGACGGTGGTCATGGTATCTATTAATCACTGCCTACCTCACCTAAGCACACTCTCTAAGCAAGAAGAACGCTGAGAAGCCACCTTCCATCGAGCTCAGCACCCCTAAACTATTTTTTTGTAGAAACTTGAGGTTATTAATGATGCTAAGTGACTTGCCTAAAAGTCAACCTTGAGACATTAATTTTTGGCAGAATGTAGACTAGCTATTGTAAAAGCTTTCCATGGAAAATGCCTACATCTTGCATAAAACATCTTTCAGAGCCATTCGTACTAAGTATTGATTATATAAAAGCCAAGTTTCTCTGCCCTTCTGGAGCCAGTACAACAATCCAGAGCCCCAGAACCTTTGGAAAGGTGAGTGGGACCCCAGGACCACACTCCCTCCAGAAGGAGCACACTGTTTCCAGGTTAGAGTGCTCCCTGGCTCCCAGCAGAAGAAAGATGCATTTCCTCTCTAAACAAAAACATTTTAACCCCTCAGGCTCTTCACACATTAAATGAAAGCAGTATTTTTATTTTGCCATTCAATTTATCATCATAATTCTTTGCACAGAGAAATCAGTGGGCTCAGATGGTTTTACAAGTAAAATGTTGTGCAAAAGCCAAAAGCTCAGAAATGTGAGCATTTGTTTAAAAATAGTGTGGAGATACACTTTTAAATAATAGTGTGGAGAAAACAAATAAACAGAAAAACCATATTGAAAGACAATAATAAGAAAAAAAAGAAATAAAGAGAGTCTGTGTTCACGGATAGAAAAACTCAGTATCACGAAGCTCCAAGCAGTATACTCAACAGTGTTCACTCTCCAAGTTAATCTAGATTTTATCCAAATTCCAGTCAAAATCATACAGGTTCAACTTAACAACAAATAAATAAAAATGAGAAGAAGTAATATGACAGTGATTGGAAATTGCTTAGTGTGTAGGTGCTATTATGATGTTGGTAAGTGAACAGCATTGCCCTGTGTTAGGGACACATTTGGGATTGCAGGATTGTATTCATAGAAGGAACAGCACACGGAGTGACTTCTGCACAGCATGGCCGCTGCAAATGCTCTCCCATGGACAGTGAAGATTATGGAGCTTCAAGAAGACACTTCGAAAGAAAAGAACAAAGGTACCTTTGTCTAATATAACTGTGGAGTCTTTAGGGTTCCTAAAATGTCACCACAATTGGAAATAAAGATGGCAGTGTGTATAGTAAACACCCTGAACTACATTTTAGATCCATAGTTTAAACTCAGCTCTATCACTAATTAGCTTTGTGGTCATGGGGAAATCCCTCAATCTCTTGAGCCTCTTAGCTGGCATCTATAAAATGTAGTTGAATTTATGAGCACTGAATTTTCTCCAACTCTGACACTGCACAGTCCCAAGGCTATGGAGGAATTTTGTTGACAATGGGCTTAACTATGCAGTAAAAACTGAAGATATTGCCAGCAATGTCTTTTATGTTTGGCTCTCGCAGTTTCCTATGTGGTTTTACATGCATCATCCCCTTTCATAAGTTCTTAAAATTTCACGCTTTATAGGGATACTAGCCAGCATGCTATCTGGCCAACCTCTTAAAGATGTATTGTTGTTGTTTTCAAAATCAGTACTAATGGCACAGTCTATACTTGAATATCCAAATGACCTGAAACTATTGTACAAGGGAACCCAATTCCATCTTGAGAGTTTCTGATTAGTAGAAATTTCCTCAGAAGAATTATGTCTAATAAGGATGTGAACAACCAGCCAGAGGCACTCCGCTGAATGCTTCCTGCAAATGATTTCATTGGATCCTCAAACCGGCCTAACACTTAGGCAGCCTCACTGCCAGCGTTCACATGTCACCTGCTCCAGGTCCCTCTGGCGTCTGGATCCAGAGCTCAGCTTTACACTAAACAAGCTCTACCTGGTAGGACTTATTTCCAAGCCGGTGTACACTTACTCATGCCCTTTGGCCATCATCTCCCCATTTTTCCCCCTCTCCCCCCCCATCCCCTGGCAACCACCACACACTCCATTTCTACCAGTTTGGCCTTTTCAGACTTGACATACAAGTGAGACCATTCAGTAATTGTCTTTCCTTCTGATTCATTTCATGGATGTTTTCAGATCTCATACATGGTGTCAAAATTATAGGACTTCCTGCTTGTATGGCTACATAATATTTGTAAATAAACTAGAGGCCCGGTGCACGAAAATCATACACTGGTGGGAGGGAGTCCCTCAGCCCAGCCTGCACCCTCTCGCAGTCCAGGAGCCCTCAGGGGATGTCCAATGGCCACCACTGCTGCTGATGTTTCTGGCTGAGTGGTGCTCCCCCTGTGGGAGCGCACTGACCACCAGGGGGCAGCTCCTGCCTTGAGTGTCTGACCCCTGGTAGTGTGCATCATAGTGACCAGTCATTCTGCTGTTCAGTCGATTTGTATTATAGAGGATATTACATTTCCTTTATCTATTCATCCATTGTTGGTTTCCATGTTTTTTTTTAAATATATTTTATTGATTTTTCACAGAGGAAGGAAGGGGGATAGAGAGCTAGAAATGTCAATGAGAGAGAAACATCGACCAGCTGCCTCCTGCACACCCCTCACTGGGGATGTGCCCGCAACCAACGTACATGCCCCTGACTGGAATCGAACCCGGGACCCTTCAGTCCGCAGACCGACGCTCTACCACTGAGCCAAACCGGCTTCGGCGATTTCCATGTCTTGACTATTGTAAATAATGCTGCAATGAACATGGATGTGAAGATATATCTTTAAGATAGTATCTATACCAAATTACATTCCCACAGTGCACAAGGGTTCCCTTTTTCCACATTCTCACCAATAATTAATAACTGATCTTTTAGATAAAAGCCATTAGAAAAAGTGTGAGGTGATATCTCATTGTGATTTCGATTTGCATTTCCCTGCTGATGAGAGATGTTGAGAACCTTTTCTTGTACCTGATGGCCATCTGCATTTCTTCTTTGGAAAAATTTATATGTTCAGGTTTCTTGCCCATTTTTAAATAAAATTATTTGGCTTTTTTGCTATCAAGCTGTGTGGTTTCCTTGTATATTTTCAATACTAACCTATTATCAGATCTGTTTTCTCCCATTCCATATGTTGCCTTTTCATTTGTTGATCATTTCATTTTCTCTACAGAAGCTTTTAAATTTGATGTTGTCTCACTTGTTTATTTTTGCATTTGTTGTTTATGCTGCAGTTTCATATCTAAAAAAATCATTGCCAAGACCAATATCAAAGAGCATTTTCCCTGTTTTCTTCTAGGAGTTCAACAGTTTAAAAAGTCTGACATTTAAGCCTTTAATCCATTTCAAGTTAACTTTTACAAGTGGTATAAGATAAAGGTCAAATTTCATTTTCTTGCATGTGAATGTCCCAACACTTCAAGCTCCTTACACAATGGATTGAAAACTAAAAGTCCATTATACAGTTCCTAAAATAAAAATAGTTTCTCAACAAAACAATCAGGCATCTCTTTAAAAGAAACAGGTTTTCTTCAGAGTATGATTAGGCAAACTTTATACCTTATATACATATTACATCTTTTAATTTGCAATCTGTTGTTTAAGCCACCCAGTCTAAAGTATTTAGTTATAGTAATCTGAGCTAATCTATACTAATATTAGAGGAATATGCAAATTGTCCAGGATGCCATCACAGTAACAATAACGACCAAACAGCAAGCTGCTTGGAGTGACAAGGCCAGCAGGGGGGTTAGTGAGGGACAATCAAACAACTGAACAGCAGGCTGTGTGGAGCAACCAGGCTGGCAGGGGTTTAGTGAAGGACGACCAAATGACTGAACAGCAGGCTGCATGTGGGGAGGTTGGGAGTGACCAGGCCAATGTGGGGGAAGGAGGGTGAGACCAGTTGGGGAGGGCAGTTGGGGCGGATCAGGCCAGCAGGAGAGCAGTTAGGTGTTAATCAGGCCAGCAGGGAAGCAGTTAGTGTGCGATCAGGTTGGCAGGCAAATGCAGTTAGGGGCCATCAGGCAGGCAGATGAGTGGTTAGGAGCCAGCAGTCCTAGATTGTGAGAGGGATGTTTGACTATCGGTTTCGGCCTGGGATCGGGCTAACACCAGCAGTTGGACATCCCTCAAGGGGTCCCAGATTGGAGAGGGTGCAGGCCAGACTGAGGGACACCCCTCCTGTGCATGAATTTTGTGCTCTGGGCCTCTTATATAATATATACAATAAGGTACATATTATAGATGTGGCTATAATAAATGCACTTAATCACATGCGACTTCCTGGTCAAAAATAGTTTCAATTTGCAGAACCTAGTTGATTACATTGCAAATACCTTCAATCAACAAAATCTAGTGCGCATAGATAGCACATAGATAAGATGGCATAATGTTCATAAGCCTCTAGGGCCATGCTGTTCAATATGGCAGCTCCATCACACCTGGGGCTTCTTCAAATTGAAGTTCAAGTTCACATAATTAAAACTCAGCTCCCAAGGTGCATCAGTCACATTTCAAGTGCTCAGGAGCCACACGAGGCCGATGGCTACTCCACCGGACATTTCAACCTCACACCGAGCAAGTTATTTCCATCACTGCCATTTCCATCACTGCCGAGAGTTCTACCGGACATTCTCGCCCCACAGGGAATAAAACAGTATTGTCCGAGACTCTATAAAGGGCCTACAGCAGGTGCCGATGACTGGTTTATGGAGTGCCAAATATATTGCTAGGAGCCATGAAATCAAAGGCCATCTCAATGTACCACAAAGGCAATTTCATCTTACAAGGCTGCTGTCCTGCTATTTAGCTTCCTGGGGGCTGCCTAAGGGAACTTCTGATCGTAAACAGCCATTATTCCTTGGGATATGTACATACCTGCCTCAAAATAGAACACAAGTGGATTCAAGAAATGTTATTTCCCCCTGGCTCTCAGAACTGTGGGACACAGAAGCTAAAATAAGGCTAACTGAAAATATTTATGTTATTACAAACTGATCACGAGACTCTGCAAAACAGTCGAGCGCTCACTGTTCTGGTTTGATTGCACTGATACCTGAGGCTGCAGATTTTTGTATGCATGTTTGTATGTGATACTCAGCAACCCTACGGGGAGCCAAAACTGTGGAAGTGGGACTATAGCGGGGTGCAATCCCTGCCCGCAAGGAGCTCTGAAGTAAAGAGTGGCACACAGGTACCAGGTAGATGAGGTGGTGAGCATTTTAGAGTTAGAAGTCTGATTTTCAATAAAAATCATAGACTTAGAAGGATTGAATCTAGAAGTCCCTCATCTACTTTCTATATTAAAAACTGTTATTATTTGAAAGGAATTGAAACAAAGCAAAAATGAGAAGGCAAAGAGGCCTGTGAGGAGACCGACTGAGTGCCGGTTGGCAGTGATGGCTGCAGAGAAGATGGGTGGACAGATGGAGGGTGGTTGAAGGTGGAAGCAAGGCCGTTCTGGGCGTGAGAAGTGTAAATTTTGTCTTGTTGAGATAAGGTCAAGGTGTTGTTGGAACTGTGATCCTTCTGGAGGCTCCAAGGGGAAACCCAGTTCCTTGTCTGGTAGGGCTTCCAGAGGCCACAGGCATTCCTTGGCTGGTGGCCCCCTCCCTGCGTCACACCAACCTCTTGCATCTGTGGTCACATCTATTGCCCACTCTGACCTTCCTGGCTCTCTTCTAATGGCCCTAGAGATAACATGGGGCCCATTGGGACCATGCAGTGTAGTCTCCCCATCACAGAATGCTTAATTTCATCGCTCGCACAGTCCCTTTGCTACGTAGGGTCACCTCGTCACAGGTTCTGAGGAGGTGGACAGGGACGTCTTTGGGGTGGCACGGATCAGCCTACCACACCCATTTCACATCCTGGTGTCTGCAAGATGCGGAACTCCCCGAGGGCAGCAGACTACCCCTGCAAGCTGCAGCTTTAAAAAATAACTTATAGGAGCAGTTAAAATGAATACATAAGAAAATTTAAAAGATGCGATCAATTCGTGCCATCTCATTTCTCTCACCAATGTAATTGTGGCAGCCTTGGGTACTGTACGTTTTAGTGTGGTCTTCTTACC
Organism: Pipistrellus hanaki; assembly: GCF_964339955.1. Taxonomy (NCBI): domain Eukaryota; kingdom Metazoa; phylum Chordata; class Mammalia; order Chiroptera; family Vespertilionidae; genus Pipistrellus; species Pipistrellus hanaki. The sequence continues at coordinate 7,766,809 of NC_140505.1, read as the reverse complement.
TCTTAAAAATGTCCATGGGGGCAATATTTCTTAGAAATGAGAAAAGAAAAGAAATGATTGAGAAGGTAGCAGTAATGATTATCTGTGATGCCCTCATACATAGAGTATCAGATGAGAATATTAATGAAAATAGACATAGAGTTGACAGCCTGGGGCTTTGACATGTTGTTGTGGAATATGTTGGTGCTAAAAATAAAATTCCCAATAAACAAACATTTCTTCTGGTATTTAAGTGATCTTTCGATTAATTCGGGAGCTCCTCCAGGCAGGAGAGCACCTTTTCATTCTGGGAGAGTATAATAGCCGCAGAAGTAAGAATATTAAAGTGAGGGTGTTTAAAAACCTCCTTAGAAATACAACACACCACTTATTATGGTGCCCATATGACAATTTAATTTTAAAGCATTTTTGTATTCCTTGGCTCTTTTATTCAGTTATTCATGCAAAAATATGTGTGGAGTCTCTTCTCTAGGTCTGCCCAGCACATATGGTGCCTGATGGGCCATTGTGTGAATGTTGTCCATTGCTCTGAGTGTGACATCGAGCCCCTGAAACAAAAGAGCGATATAATTAGACTTATATTTCAGCAGCATCACTTGGACTCCCGGGTTGACACTAGATGAAGGGAGGGAAGGGTGTAAGCCGGGCCCTAGTATACACAATGTCCTGCATATGTGCCAGGCTGCCCTGAACGGTGACGGAAGAGTGTCTGGTTGGCATTCGATGTGCCCTATTCCAGAATCAGCGATCCTAACGTGGCTGCTCAGTATTTCAGTATTTCACAGCAGTCTAAACCTACAGTGATGCCGAAACCGGTTTGGCTCAGTGGATAGAGTGTTGGCATGTTGACTGAAGGGTCCCAGGTTTGATTCCAGTCAAGCACATGTACCTTGGTTGTGGGCACATCCCAGTAGGGGGTGTGCAAGAGGCAGCTGATGGATGTTTCTCTCTCATGATGTTTCTAACTCTCTATTCCTCTCTGTAAAAAAAAAAATCAAGCCAGGATGGATGGAAACATTTGCACAGGTCTCACCATCTGTGCGGGAATATAGTATGAACCATCTGTAAGTCTCACCCTTGGGTCTGCTGTGTTGAGTTTAAGATCTAGAGTTCAAGCCCCACTGATCCTGAATTTTTCTTCTTTTAATCCACACTTGAGGATATTATTCCATTGGTTTTTAGGGAGAGTGAAAGACAAAGAGAAACATGGATGTGACAGAACACATCGATGGGTTGCCTCCTGCATGTGCCCCTACAGGTCCCGAGCCTAGGAGGGGCCTGCAACCGAGGTACAAGCCCTTGACCAGAATCAAATCCAGGACCCTTCTGTCTGCAGACCGATGCTCTATCCACTGAGCCAAATGGGCTAGGGCTGATCCTGGCTTTTTGTACCAAACACCACCCCAGCGCTGACTAGTCCTCCCATCAGAATTTTGTGTCATTCAGTAAACCTTTCATGCCGTATGTAAGGCGGGATGCCTGAGGGCCGAGGGCAGGGCATCCGGGAGCTATGAGAATAGCTTGTATGACTGTTCTGACATGCTTGCTAATCAGTATTGGCGTGCTGGGCAGAACTGTGTCTAAGACTTGCTTTCTCTGTCACTGCCATCTTACAGGTAGTTAATGGGGACAGGGGATGTACAGTGGCCAACCTTCCTCTCTCCATGGAAGACTATTTGCCAAAATAACCTGACCTTTACTGAGAAGTCAAATCGACTCACATTTATTAATATGTTTTAGCTCATTTTAAGTCAAATGTGGATTCTTTGCTCTTGTGTCCCATGTTATAATATTCCTGCCTATATTTAAATATGACATTACTCTGAAGTTTCCAATTTAACTGTTTTAGGTCCTAGGAATATAAAAGTGACTGGAAAAAATCGAATCAGGGTATGAGCAGTGCATTGGGATCATGGGTAGTTTTTATTCTAATCTCTGTATTTTGATGTATTTTTTTCAAGATATTTGTCATATTTATGTTCATAAGATGCCATTAAACATTCTTAAATATTTAAAAGACTTAACTAGTGCCATTTGGTCATTTGAACATGAACAAAGTGAAAAAATTCCATCAGTTAAAAAGAGAAAGCTTTTCAGCATCTAAGCACATAATAAAACATTTAACAGAAATTTTTATGGCTTGATTCATTGAAAGAAATATAACTGCTTTTATAGACCTACAACATCAACTAAGAAATCTTTTTGAAAATTGACATTTATTTTAAAATTTATGAATCAGGTATATTAAATTAACCCTTCTCCCCCCTCTTTTGGGGGATGAAACTAGTTCTTTTTGTCTTTCTTTTTTTTAAAGTTAAAGTTGACCTAAGGCAGTTTTAGATTGTTCAGCCTTCAAATTTTATTCATGGGATATTTTTAGAGACATTCCGTGGCTTGTTTACTCCAGGTAATTCCGGGTAGTCCTTGTGCATTTTTTTAAAATTTCTTTATTGATTAAGGTATCACATACTTGTCCTCATCCCCCCCTTCCCACTCCTGCCCCCATCCCTCTGTTGTCCTTGACCACTGGTTAGGCTCATATGTGTGCACACAAGCCCTTTGTTTGATCTCTCCCTTTTGTCCTCACCCTCCCTCTGAGGTCCAACAGTCTGACCCATGCCTCCTTGTCTCCGGATCTGTTCTTGTTCATCAGTCTATGGTGTTCACTATTTTCCCTAGATGAGTGAGATCATGTCCTACTGGAAATACACTTATAAGAACCAAAAATGAGACAAGCAATAATGGTTATGCTGAAAGGCAACTGAATCAGTCTGTGGTGAGTTTCTTTCTGGGCCACCAGTTCTTTTGGAAACTAGTTCTTTATTTCACAAAAGCAATGCTAGTGTTTGAAAGGGATATGACTGAATCACCCATTGTTTTGTAAAGAAATATCTGAAACATTTTCAATAAGTTCTCCTCCACTTAACAATTCTCATTTATGTAATTACCTATTATATTTTAAGTTTTTTTCCTATCTTATACACAAATAAAACGCAGTAGTTATAAGCCTCAGAATCAATTGTAGTACTTATTCTTGGATGAGCTGGATAACGGTTAATACAGTTAATTTTATAAGTTTGTCTCAGGGAGTTTTGAATATTTTTGATAATTTGCATCTCTAGTCCTCTGCAGTCTTGATTTGGGGTAAGTTTAAAAGAAACTCCTAAACTGAAATTCATACCCACAAAATATTTGTGTGTGCAAGTTTGCTCTGGATTCTAAAAGAGACCGTGCTGTCTTCTTAGGTAAACAGCTCAATGGCTTCATGTGAATAAAATATGACTTCCTAAGGCTTCACTCCCCACCCTCCCACCTCTCATCCCTCCACCCCAGAAAAATATGTGGCACTCAAAAAAAAAAAAAAATGCCCATCAGACATGGCTGCCAGTCATCTTCCAACCTCACTTTCTGAGGGTTTTGTTTGCTTGTTGTTGTTCTTCCTTGGTTTTTAATTTTATTCCATAGAAGGTGGTTTTAGCTTCTTGGTATAGGGTAGAACTGGGGAGACAATGCTGGTCCGTCCTTGCAATGTCCAGGCAGGCGGGGCTGAGTCTCTAAGTGAGCTTCCTGGGGGCAGGTGAGGATGCAGGGCCTCTGCTCCTTTCAGATAGCCCAAGGTACCTAAGTAGGCCTGCTTAGCAGGGTTGAATCACAACTTGGTTGTAGGGTGCTCAAGCTGAGACTGGGCTCCAGTAAATTGTGACAACATGAGGGCTAAAAATGGAAGAAAGCATAAAGATTTTTTTTTTTTTTGGCGGGGGGGGGGGGAAGAGAATGGGGTGACATATGAAGACTTCAAGTAATTTCTCTAAACTCTGGAGTTGATATTCAATTCACAGCACAGCTGCGCCCTCCTGTGGCCATCCCTGGAAGCTATGACCATTGTGCATCGTCCTTCCATGTCCTGCACCTACATCCCTCTTCCCCAGACTTGTCTTCCACCAATTTTATTTCATTTCTCCCCCATGTCCCTAACCCACTGGCCAACTTACTAGACGCTGTCCACGTCAGGGCAAATTCGTATTTTGGGCCTTTTCTCTGTCCATGTGAAGGGACAAACCGAAGTTTTACTTCTAAAAGGCCTTCTATGCCATAGTCACAAAATAGTACAAATTTGGGCCCCACTGAGTCTGGTGCTGCTCCTGTAGATCTGTGGCTGGAGAGCGCTGAAGCTGTCCCTGCAAGCGAGGGCCACGGGGTCACAGCTCCTAGGGAAACCTGCGAAGGCACCTGCCCTGGTGACCTGGACTGATGTGGCCCTATCTGCAAGCATGTGTGTGTGTGTGCGCACGTGTGTGTGTGTGTGTGTGTGTGTGTGTAGAGTGGGAGTGTGTTTTCCTTTTTTTCTTTTCTTTTCTTTTGTTATCACCAAGCCTTCCATAGTCAAAGGCATTTGCTTACTGGTTTGTTTTAAATACTGCAAAGTGATCTTAGCAATATTCTGAGTAATCAGGAGAGAAGGTTCAGGTCACACATCCAGCGGGGCTGGTGTGGGGGTGTGGAGTGACCGGAAGGCTGGGGGTTGGGGTGGCGAAAAGTGGGGAGGGCTGCAACACGTAGAGGGAACCACAGAAACATGGCACGCAGGAGTCCTGAGCCACGTGACTCAGCAAGATGGCAAGTGACAACAAGAATGGGTTAGAGGCATGCAGTTAAGCAGTCCTCCGAAACCCTCCAGGTGTCTGGGGCGATCACCTGGGTACACCCCTCACCCCACTTCACACCCACTGTTGGGTGCTCTCAATAGCTGGTCACTACAGGGAAGTGACAGCCCAAATCTGGGCTTCTAGAGAGATCTTTACAAACATCCTATTTGAAAAGTCAAGCAAAATCAAGTTGAAGCAGTCGAGTGGATTTCATATTTCCAGATATTACCTGCTCTTGGATTGTGCTTAAGCATGTGCATGCTGTCCAGATGTTGTGGTTTGAAATGTAGCAAAAAGAGGTTAAAAGTGCCATCTAGTGGGAAGGTGGAGAATGGAGTTGAAAATGTCGACAAGCTGATTTTTCTTTCTTCCTCCTGTGACAACAATGCCATTGTGTTACATTGTGAGGGGAGTAATCATACCTTGTCTTGCACGGTGTGACAAGGGGTGTGCGGTGTAACAAGGAGCAAAGCACACGGCACCGTGAGCAGCACACAGCAGACATGCCATTGGAGCTAGACATGGTCACACTCTCACTTGTATTCCTTGTCTTATTCCATGTTGTTGTTTTCTTTTCTCATTGCACATCCCTCCTTTGTGATAATGATCTGAAGAAGATTTAGTAGTTATGCTCAAAAGGCTTACTGGGCCCAAGTAACAGGGCCAAGCCACAGAAACAGGATTCAGAACTCATGCGCACTGAGAGACACCCCAGCATGTGATCAAGAGGCCTTGCACTGCCCATGAGACAAGATGGCTGGGGAGGAATTCAAACACAGTCTAGGAGCTCATCCCACCTTAGTGTGAGGAAGGGCCTCTTTTATGATGTCCACATGTGGGAATAGTTCAACTGCCACAAAAAACTCCAGAAGGGTTTTTGTTTTGTATTATCCTATCTAATAAATAGTAATATGCAAATTGACCATACCTCCACTATACCCACAAACCACGTCCACCAGCCAATCAGGAGCAAGTATGCAAATTAACCCAACCAAGATGGCTGAAGCCATGGAGAGAACAAGAGGCTTGGGTTTCCCCAGAAATGGAGGATGCCAAACTTTCCTCCTGCCCTGGCCTGCCTTGGCCTCCGCTTAAGGCTACAAAGTTTCAATTATAGAAGATAAATAAATCCCAGACACCAGAACCTCCGCATGGGGCACCAGGGGAGTGACCAGCCTGAAAACCACCATAGGCCCCTCGCCCAGGCTACCCCACACCCCAAGGAAACCCGCACCCTGATCCAGGACACCCTTCAGGGCAAACCAGCTGGCCTCCACCCATGCACCAGGCCTCTAACCTACCTAATAAAAGAGTAATATGCAGATTGATCACTCCAACACACAATATAGCTGCCCCCATGTGGTCAAAGATCCTGCTCCTACATGGACACAAGATGGCCACCACAAAATGGCCAGCAGGGGCAGGCAGTTTGGAGGGACCAGGTCTACAAGGGGGGAGAGGTTGTGGGAAATCAGGCCAATAGGGGAGGGCAGTTGGGAGGGACCAGGCCTCCAGGGGAGGGCAATTAGGGGTGACCAGGCTAGCAGAAGAGGGAAGTTGGGGGCGACCAGACCTGCAGGGAATGGGGGGGGGGGGGGAGACCCAGGCCTGCAGGGGAGAAGATGAAAGATGATCCACGATTAGAACTACAGATGGCTCTTTCAGAACACTTACACAAAGAGAAACATTGGGGGATGGGGGAGCTGGTAAGAGAGAACTCACTGAAGGTGACAGTGAGAGAACAGTTGATAAAGGTAAATTTGAAGCTTAGCCCCATATAAACTCATCTGAGACTTTTGGAGAAGAAAGAAGCCAACACTTTTTGTTGTTGTTATTCTATAGAACAGAAAGTTAAGGGGCAGTTGGACTTGGAAGAGGTTGTTATATAAAATGCTAAGGAGCTATTGTGACATTCTATCTGGCAGGCAGTTATTCAGATATTTTTATTTGCTCTCTTGCTAAGGTTTTACAGCCTATCTGGGTATAAAGAGTCCTTAGTTGCTTTCTTGAGTTTCCAATTTAAAATTAAGTACATTCCAGCTACACAAAAAGCACATTTTTAAGTATGTGCTCTGATTTTTGTGAAGCTCGACTTGGAATGGCAAAGTTATGTCAAGATAGGTTTTCATGGAAAACTGATATGTGAAATTATGTAAGTTCTTTATATTCTGGTATTATTTAACCATGAAACCCCATCTCTATCTTAAAGCCCCAATAAAAAGGCCATAATGATAACTCTCCAACCCTAATGAGAGAAGCAGAAAGACTGGAATGAGAGAAATACTTTCTTGGGAAACTGAGTAACATTTTCCTAAATTTGGATTTGCTAGTTGGTGAAATCTCTAAACCAAATGAAATAATATAAAGATTCTAAAATTATTTTTCTCTTTTCACATAATAGTGCATAAGAGTCTTAATTGCATAGAGATTCTCTGAGATTAAATAGACCTTCCTTTCACTAATTAATTAATAATTAGTTTATTAATAAGTAATTAGTCTAAAAACTTTTTTCAAGGAATACCATTGCAGTCTAGAATCCTCATGATGATTACTGTTACATAAAGACTAGGGGCCCAGTGCACGAATTCACTCACCTTGTGTGAAGCGAGGCTATAGTGGGCACCCAACTGGTCTTCACCCAACCTCCACAGCTCCCCCCCCCCCCGGCCCCACCCATCACAACCCCCAGTCCCCTGTCTGCAGGCAGCCCCGTTCCTGCTGTTTCCCAGGTGCTGAAGGGTTGGGGTCAGCACCAGCAGTGGGTGTGAGTGGGGCCGTTGCCAGCAGCAAATGCTAGTACTGGACAGGATTGCAGTGTTTGCAGGAGCAATGAATTTTCAGCAACCAACAGAGGCTCACTCCACTGACGGCTACCGGAGCCTCGCCTTGGTCTGGTGCCCCCACTCACCTGCTCCACCATCCCACTATGGCCAACGCCAGCCATGTTCTATTGCTCTGCCACCTGCTGCCGACATCCACCATGTTCCACATGCGCCCCTTGGTGTCAGCGCACATCATAGCGACCGAGGGTTCGGGGGTTCTGGGGTTTACCGTTCAGTATATTATCCTCTTATTATATAGAATGAAGTTTCCACCCCAACCCTCACAGGTGAAATAAAATGTTGAAGCCCAATAAAAATGGCAAATTGCTAGACAAAATCTCAGGAAGAATCCAGAATTTAGCCTACAGGGACCCAGGGGCAAGTCACAAGTTAGGGTCATTGGTGACCCAAATTCCTCTGTCTGGGACAGGGGACACCACACAGGGATTCTGCTGCCAGAGACCCCTCTCTGTCCCAGCACTGAGAGCTCCTTCTCTCTCATCAAGTCTCACTGTGAACAAGGGCACAGCCTCCCATGTTCTACACCCCCTTTCTTGATATCCCTGAACTACCCCCTTTTCCTTATAAGGTTTTAATACTGACCTTGGAACAGGGTTTCTCAACCATGGCATTGCTGGTATTGGGGCCAGATAGTTCACTGTGAGGCCCTATTTGTGCCTGCTGGGATGCTTAGCAACCACAGGCCTTTGCCCACTAGATGCTGGTAGTGCCCCCTCACCCAGGTGAGCCAACCAAAAATGCTGCTAGTCATTGTCAAATGTCGCCTGGGTGGGGCTCGGGGACAACACTGGCCCTGGTTGACAATCACTGCCTTAGATGATAAGGAAAAAGACTAATGGTGGTGACAAATGCCCCTGCCATCTTTTGTCCTTCTCACAGTCTAAGGATACATGGCATGGGCCATCGTCTTGGATACGAATGCCAACCTTGGTCCGGGTTCTGGACTTGCCATGCCCTCGAGCTAATACTTGTATTTCTTTGAGCCTCCATTTTAGAGTAGAGATGTATTCATTCATTAGACGTGTACTCAATGCCCATGGACATGCAATATGAAAGGGGCCTCCTTCAAAGTTGTTCACAGTTTAATGAGGAGCTAGAGATCAACAATAATTCAAGTAGGAGCTTTAAGTTCCAACTCAAGGCTTCCCACACCTTGTCCCAAAAGGAGACAGACACCGATTCCTTGGCTGTCCTATCAGGTGTGTACCTGGGAAGCCCATCGCCCAAGTCCATGCTCTGTTGTCACCTCGCTACTGGTGGCACTGCCCAAGGCCTATTCCTTCTCCGTACTCGCATCTCCCATGAGAGTTCAAGCCATGGCAGTCTCTCGCCTTCTTAGCCTCTTACCCACTTCTCAGTCCCAAAGGCTCTGGAACGGCTCCTCTGTTCACCCCTGTACAGGAATATGTTGTGAGTAATAAAGAGATCGGTCCAGTAGCCCTGGTTTCCACTGGCAATTTTAATCCCATCCTTCATACCCCAGGGGAGTTCATATTTTAAACCTCTCCTCCCAATGCCACCCAAACAAGGCTCTGACCTACAAAAGCCCAGCGGTTACCCTGCCACACAGTTCAAAAGCCCTATAGGGTTATCAATACCAAAGGGCCACAAATAAGGCTTTTATTACCAAGCATTTTTTCTGTTTCAACATCAAATAGTATCCACACAGAACAAAGAGCAATACCTTTTTACATGCCCAAGTAAAAGATGAGGTTGTGTTTATTTGTACTCGTTTCCTGGAACCCAGCCAGGTTTTATTAAATCTGGAGATTTTTCCCTCTGGAGGAAGTTTAACTCTTCAGTGTCCTGTTGTGTGGTTTGTGAAGAACCCAGACCTCCTGGTTGTTTTTCAGCCCCTCCATCTTTAGCCCTTCCTATCACTGAGAGTCTGAGTGTCAAAGGAAAAACTCCATCTCTCTTAGCAACTTTTCTATTTGTCTACTTAACCTACACAGTTATAAATGGTCATTTCTGTGTGAAGGTACATCAGTGTAATGTAGCACACCTGCTATCAGTATGGTTATCACAAGCAACTTGGAAATTTGTGTTACATAGAATATATATATATATATATATATATATATATATATATATATATAATCAGAGAGAAAGAGAGAGAGGGAGAGAGAGAGAGAGAGATAGAAACTTCAATAATAAGAGAGAATGATTGATCGGCTGCCTCTTGCATGCCCCCATACTGGGGATTGATTTTCCAACCCATGCATGGGCCCTGACCAGGAATCAAACTATGACCCTCCTGGTTTATAGGTGGCTGGGCACATTACATAAATTTGCATAATTCAATCCAGGGCTACTTGCTATCACCATGAGCTCTATGAGAGTTTTTATACTTAACTAGAGGACCAGTGCACAAAATTTGTGCACTGGGGGGAGGGTGGTTATTAGCCCAGCATGGCCCCTCTCACACACTGGGAGCCCTCTGGGGATGTCCTACTTACAGCTTAGGTCCACTGCCCCTGTTGCCTCCCTCCCCAGATTGGCCATGGTGGCTTGGAACATGCCACTGAGGGCCTGCTCCCAGCTGCGCCATGGAGGCTTGGGGGAGGCACCCTTGTGTATTGTTCTCTCAGGCTCAGGGCCATGCCCGGCCCCTCCTCCTAAGCTGGTCCTGACTGTTATTGGTGTCCCGACCTAATTTGCATATTACTTCTTTATATGTATAGATGATACTTCCAAATTGCTATCATGGATTCCGATGTCCACTGAACTTGCAGCCAAGCAGATTCCTTACCCTCCACAAACGCTGGGCGATGAGCCCAGGATAGGAGCTGCAGCCAGATACCTGTAGCCTCAAAAGTTGCCTGGGTACAGTCAGCCTGGCACCTGTGGCCACTCCAAGGTCATCAAAGTAAGATACCAAAATGAAATGCATCGCCATTCTCTCAAGTTCAAATATCTCACCTCTTTCTTAGAAAAATGGATGTTACACAGGTTTCTTTATTTGCATTTGTCCCAGAAACCCCAAGCTTACTGGCTCTTCACCCCCAGTAAGGCAGGCAGTGGTAGGGTTAATGACCATGTGGGTGATACACAGAGGGCTGTTATCTCTGAGATACACTGAGTTCCACAGATGAAGGGAGATTAGAATGGCACCAGGCACTGTGCTAGAGTCTGAACTGTTTTCTTTGGTTCTGTTTCACATCTGGGGAAAAAACACTCTTTAATCACACTCTTTAATCATTTTATTTCACACCAAACAATTGTGGAGACATTCAGGGTTATGTCCATTACTAGTTTAATTAGCAAATACTGGAAGCATGCCTCTGTGAGACATCACCCTTAGCGCCATTGTATGCTGTGTCTCTTTTTATCCCCATGGCAGGGATGTGAGGTAGATACCACTCTCACGGTTCTGCATTTCAGAGCCCCAAGGATCAGTGTTTGAATGAAACCCACATTGCAAAGCTTATACTTCAGAATGGCCTCCTCCCCACCTCTGAAGAGCTTCCTCATGCCGATGACTTCATCAGAGACTGTCCATCACGTTTCTGTGTTTTTTCCAAAATCCAGTCCAGGTACTCAGCAACTTTGGTGTAGACACCTGGTTGGTCCCTGCGGCCACAGCCATCACCCCAACTGGTGATGCCCACCAAATGCCAAATTCCGTTGTGTTTGCAAACTAAAGGACCACCTGAATCTCCCTGTATCACATGGACAGAAAAAGAAAGCAAGAGAAGGTTATGACAGATGTGCCTTTAACATTCTGTACTCACACCACACCCACCACACACATCCAATTTCTTAGAGATCTTCAGGCATCTCATAGGGCTCATTAGCTATTGAATGTGCTAAAAAATTATGTAATTCAATAATGTATTATCCAACGAAGAAGTGTTGATATCTTCATTCCACTGTCAAGTAAATCTAATATTCAGCCAGTCAATGATTATCCTTCATCATTGATGTTTCTATCCCTCTCTCCCTCTCCCTCCCTCTTTCTGAAAGCAATAAAAACATTTTTTAAAATGAGCTTAATATTCTTACATTTTAGTACAATTATTGTACTTACAATTGTCCTTCTTTAAACATAGCATTTCCCCGCACAGATTGTGACATATGTTATATAAATTATATATATTGAATATATATACATATATTCAATTTTAAAGGTTATGTATGAAATTATAAGATCATTTAACTCTAATTTTAAAAACTATAATGAAATATTCTATTAGAAAACATATTTTGAAGTGGATTTGCTCAAGTTTGCTGATTATTATAACTGAAGGCATTACCTTACAAGCATCTTTTCCCCCTTCTTTATAGCCAGCACAGATCATCTGTTTGGTTATTTTGTACTCTCTATATCTTTTCTGGCATTCTTCATTTGGTACCAAAGGAATATTTGTTTTTTTAAGGATATTTTGGATCTCACCTATGAAGTAACCAATATATAACTTCAGAAGGAAGAAATACAATAAATGTGAAAATAAGACTGAAGTCTTAACGCAAATCAATCAGAATGATGAACTTTGCATTAAGGCCATTCCTTTAGATATACATGCTAAACATGAGAAGGGAGAGTTACACATCACACACACACACACACACACACACACACACAGAAACTCACACAGAAAGAGAAGGGGAACTGTACCTTTTATTGGTCTCTGATGCTGTGTTAGAACAACCCCAGACCCCAAACTGATCAGAAACTTTGCTTCTATATTCTCTGCCATTCTTTCATCTCAATAGAAGATTCTCAGAAATTCCCTCCTCTTGCCTACAATTCAAAAGACTAAAGCTCTTACCTTATTTTTGATTTATATATTAAAAATTCTAATTTTAAAATATATGACTAAAATTATAAACCAAATTTCTGCAATAGAGAAGCATTTTGCTCTTCAAGTAAAAGCAAGTCAGCATTTTCCATGAAGAACAATTTATTTACAAATAATTTCTAGATAAAGTTACTTTTAAATCTTCCTATCTGGAGTAGTCAAAAATTTGAAAAATTTGAATTAGTTGGATAAAGAACTGAATCAGGAATGTCATTTTGGAAGGTTTCCTGAAATTTTCAAGGGCAATTGAAATGCCCCTGATATTCATAAGCAGGTGTTCTTAACCTAAGGTCCATAGAAAGAATTCACACTGTCCATAAACTTGGATAGAGGAAAAATGCATCCTTTTTTCATCAACCTTCAACTGAAATCTAACAATCCCTTCAATTATGAGAGTAGGCAGCAATCTCAGGAGTGTTAGTTGTACCTATGACTTTCCCATAACTCCAAATTGCAAGTATGTTCCTATTGATTTGCACTTGCGACAGATAACTGAAATGATCATGTGTTCTCATCACAATTTCAAATTGTGGTAGTTATTACAACAATTTGCTATTTAATCTATTCTAATAAAAGGGTAATATGCTAATTAGACTGGACGTCCCTCCAGACAAAGCCACCGTGGCAAGGCTGAGGAATACGTGGTTAGGTGTGTCCAGGCCAGCAGGGGAGAACAGTTAGGGGCAACCAGCCAGGCAGGCAGGTGAGTGGTTAGGAGTCAGTGGTCCCAGATTGTGAGAAGGATGTCCTATTTCCAGTTTAGGCCCAATCCCACTGGCATCCCCTGAGGGGTCCCATATTGGAGAGGGTGCAGACTGTACTGAGGGACCTCTCCACCCCTCGCCCCCTGTGCATGAATTTGGTGCACCAGGCCTCTAGTATATTAATAAAGAAACACATGTATGACTATGTTATATCTTTTATAAAGTATTTTTGAGAACTGTCTTGCAATTTCATTGGTTGTTTTTTTAGTCCCATGTTTTTATTTAAGCATTTAAAAACATCATTCTGGAAGTGGTCCATAGGCTTTATCAAGATTGCAGGAAAGATGCATTAAAAAATAGATTAAAATCCTGCCATTCAGAGAGATGGTGTGCCTGTCTATATTCCTGGTCATGAATATCAAGGGGAAACGGTGTCACTGGAAAATAGGAACGTTATTAACACTACTAACAGAATGGGCCTCCATGGAATTGTTAGCCCTTTGGGGGACCGATCCTTTATTTGAAGTCAAATGATCTCCATTATAGAGTAAGGTGCTCAAAAGTGTATCTTATTAATTCTTCTAGGTCCAGGCAAAAACCCATCTTCTCGAGAGCCACTAAACCGATACTTGAGAATCAACAGATTGGAAAGACCATGAGAATGGATATAATTTTAGAGGCCGATTGAACTGATCCATGCCATGTGCTTTAACATAGGAGACTTGCTTTAGGAACAACATTTAAAATGTCACACTGTACCTCTTTCCTTTGTGTACCCCCATCCCGTTATCCAACAGTTGGTATAAATGGTATTTGTATCATCTTCAGAAGGGATGCATATTGGCTTTTGGAATTCTGAAAAGTAATTTTTAAATTAGAGTTAACGTTATAGATACTTTAAAAGTACACTCTTTCCCCCATATTCTCTTACTGTGGAGTAGCACTAACAAGAATAATGCTTTTTCCTCTTGCTCATTTTCTAAGGCCAATGATTCAAGAAAATATCTCACCATCAGAGCAATTTTCACATGACATTTTCCTTATTAAATTTTCTGTTTTAAAGCAAGAACCTCAGAACCCAAATGTACAGTCAAAAGTATTTATAAGTTCTGTCTCTTATTCTGTAGATGATATTTTTAATGGTCATGGAGTGTCTAACACTGTTTGAGGCACCAAGTTAAGTGGCTTAACTTATGAACTGACTTAAATATTCCAACAACACCATGGGGGTAATCATGCCCATTTCATAATTGAGAAAATCTGAGGTGTTAAGACGTAAAAGCAACGTGCCCAAGGTCACAGAATTGTTCCTGGACACAGTGCACCTTCAGCAACTGGGGGGTATTATTCCACCTGAAAGGAAGCACTTCTCACCACCGTGCACTGTCTTCCCAGTGCTGCCTCCTCCATCAGTATCTCCTCTGCTCAAATGACTCCTGGAGATTTATTCATTCCCCACTTGCCCCCACAGCCTCAATATGCCTCAGCCCCAGCAATGCTAATTCTTCTCCCCTCGTCAAAGGAAGCCACAGGCAGACACTTCAATGTCCATTACTTCGATAATGTCTGAGCAGTGGCACCCCTACCTGTGGGAACTAATAAACGTGTCTTGCTCCTACCTAGAGGAGACTTGGATGTCAGGCCACTGGTCTTATCTGCCCTGGCAAGCTTCACCTCCTCCCCAACCCCACCAACCAGAAAATAAAGACAGTCTCTGCAGATCCCACTCTGTCACTCAAATCGGTGTGAAAGCGTGACCCAGTGCCATTCAGCTGAACAACTTCTCCTTGAGCGTGCTACGTACCAGTATAATTCAAAGGAACCTCGAGCTTGATCAAGGCAATGTCATTAGTATTTTCTGTGGTGCTATAATTTTGGTGAATGATAATCTCTTCTATCCGTGAGAACGGTGTTTCCATTGTAATCTCTGACAAATCTAAAATGCCTGCATAAATGCGCCAAATATCCAAAAAGTTGAGCCTAGGGGAGAAAAATAAACACCTATTTGAAACTAGAACGGCTGGTATTGGACATTGGCCTTTTTTTTCTTCCCTTTACCTTTAATAAAAACAAAACAAACAAAACAAAACACTCAGAAGAGAATGCTATGTGTGATGTGTTTTACTTACCCAATCTCTCCTCCTGGCGATTTATCATCGCCCACGCAGCAGTCCTGAATCTCTGAAGATTTAGTTAACAACACTGAAAACACACATTTATGTAACGATTTCATGTTGGCGTAAGTGCAAGTACAAGTGTTGCTGTCTCATTCTGGGAGGCGCTGGTCGGGAGACACACCAGGAGTTTATCATGGAAAGTCCTGCTCAGCTCCTGGTCCTGAAGGCAACTGCTTGGCGACACTCAGAGCTGCGGGCAGTCAGGCTGAGTTTCACAAGCCCCTCTAAGAGGACAAATGAGGCGGGACTTCAGAGCCACTCAAAATCTATCTCTTATTTTGGGAAGTATGAACATTTAAATCAACTCTTTAAATCTGAACATAAACAAAGTAAACCTAAAATTATTATTTAATTTTGTGTAAAGGAAAGAAAGATTGGCTACCTCCAGCATGCCCCCTACTGCGGGTTGAACCCACATGTGCCCTGACCAGGAATCATTCAGTGATGGATTGGTGCATGGGACAACGCTCAGCCAACTGAGCACCAGTGGGGCTAACAGTAATTTTTAGATGGGGAAGGAAGGTGGGGTGTGGAATTCTATGGAAATAATACTTTTTGAAAAATATCAAGAACCTTTTATTTTAGGGCTATTGGCATCTCTTTTTTTTAAATTTCTTTATTGATTAATGTATTACATATGTATCCTTATCTCCCCATTGCCCCTCCCTGCACACTCATGCCCTCACCCCCCTGGTGTCTGTGTCCATTGGTTAGGCAGCCATTGGCTTACCAAAGCACCCAGATTTGGTTCTGATTGGTCAGTTTCTATGCCAGTCAGCGTCAAAAGCTCTGCCTCTTAGGCAGCCATTGGTTCTTCACAGAACCTTCATTTGGTTCTGATTGGTCAATTCCTATGCCCATCAGGGTCTCTGGGCCTATCAATGGGGCCTGATCAGAGAGGTGGGGCTGATCAGCATCCGCGGTGGAGGCCTGGAGAGAAATGGAGGCATGGCTGCTGACCAGACTGGGAGAGAAAGAGAGAGGCAAGTGCGTATCAAAAGCTGCCACAGAGGCAACAGATCAGTGCACGCTTCTCTCATCAGGCCTCTCTCTGGCTCTGGTTTGCAGCCCCCTCAGTAGTCAGTGCTGGAGTGACTGCAGGAATGACTTCCAGTTTGTTGTTAGGACCCAGGGCTTTTATATATTAGGATTATATTTCTTAAAATAGGGTAACAAACTATTTCATTTTTGTTTTTCTACTTACTATTAATATTATTTATTATATCTGTGAACCCATGGGCCTGAAAAAACTGTCTTTGAAAAAGACTTCAAACACCTGACTGGTCAGTGCTCAGATCCTACTAGCTGTTCAACATTTCTAATATCTTCTGCTTTAAAATATTTTTATTAAATAATAATAATCTTTCATTCTGAAACTGACATGATGATTGAGAAATCAATTATAGACTGTTTAAAAAAAAAAGCAAGATTGGGCCATGGATAACAAGAAGCCAAAACTTACCCATCAAAGCAATGGGCAGCAGTGAGGACCCACCGGCCTCCAATGATGGACCCTCCACACACGTGGCTCTGGGCTGGCAACTTCACGTGCAGGCTGACCTGCCAGGGCCACTCTCCCCAAGAGGAATTGGTTCCTCCTATGATACGTACATTGGATTTTGTCGTGCAAGCTGGAAAGAGAGTGTTGAAGTTAATGGCTGGAATCAGAGGTGAGTGGGAGTCCTCCTCAGCCAAGAGAGAAAGATACAGAATTCCATCCCATTAGGACTCTGCAAGCTATTAAGACAATGCAGAAGCCCTTCACAGCTCTATGGGAAAATGGGGTGCACTCACCGGAGCTGTCCCCACTTCGACACAACCTCAAAGAATAGCCAGATCTTGCTTGCATCCCATATGTGATTCTAGTCGGAGAGCCATCCAAAGATAATCGCAAGGAACACTTACACCTACATGACATGATCAGAACAAAAGGTAAACTCTCAAAGGTGGGTACATTTCATGGAATTGTCTTGCTGATGATCTTGGAAAAATAAACTCTCACTAACTTGTCTCCTTGACAGTCTTCTGGGAGTAAAGAGTATGTGAAAAACTGACAGCGCACCATCTTCGTGCAGGTCTCCTGGCAACCACTCGCTCCTTTAACGAGGGACACGCTCAGTTCTTCCCCTCCAAAATCAACTCCTGCGTAAACTTTTGAATGGCAGGGCTCTGTGGTGATTATAAACATAAGAAGATATAAAATGCAAAAAGCAATAAGCCATATTTACACAAGTTTCTAGTACACCAACGATTGTTTCATCACTGTTACTTGAATAATAAAATTGGTCACATTATCTGAAAGATGATGGAAACATTACCAGGCAAAGTTCGTTTGCAGGTCAGAAGGCTATATCCAGACACGGTGTTTTCCTGAGGAGTGGGGGAACTTGGTGTCCCACTTTTGGAAGTCTTAAGTAAACACACATTTCTATTAAAAAATAAAAATAAAAATAAAAAAAGCAAGGGAAAGAAAGAAATAGTGTTAAAGACAAATAAATCTAAACCAATTAAAAACAAAACAAAACAAAACAAAAAAACAGCACCCTGTCTATTTTATTCTTCTGAGTCTCTTCAAACTAATACAGACTGCAGGACTGGTTGAAAAAAAAGACAGAACAAAGAACACATTCTGGGGATTTATGCTGCTGACACTATTATATAACTGGATACTTTTTTTATTTTTTTTAAAAGAGAAACATTGATGTAAGAGCAGAACATTGATTAACTGCCTCTCACATGCCCCTAACTGGGGATTAAGCCCACAACTCGGACTGGGAATTGAATCTATAATCATTCAGTGCCCTGGACAATGCCCAATCAAGTGAGTCACACCGGCCAGGCCTAGATACTCTTCTCTTAGCTACCTATCTATATATATAAAAGCCTAAGAGACCATCCCAACCGAAAGGACAACCAAACAGGCTGCATGGGATGACTAGGCCAGAAGAGGGGGCAGTTAGGGGTGATCAGGCAGGCAGGCAGAAGAGCAGTTAGGAGCCAGTGGTCCTGGAATGTGAGAGGAATGTACAACTGTCAGTTTAGCATTGGGCCTATTGGGATCCCCTGAGGGGTCCCAGATTGGAGAGGGTGCAGGCTTGGCTGAGACGACCCACCACCCATGCATGAATTTCACGCACTGGGCCTCTAGTTGTATATAAAGAAAATAGTTGGTTGTCTGAGGGCAAAAAGGTCAAACCAGAACCTTAGCCAGGAGAAGCAGGGCTCTGATTTCTGAAACAAAGGAGTTAGAAGGAGATGCTTAAAGAATATGCTTCTGGTGAGTGATACAAAACATTAAGCTAATACAAAACATTAAGATCAGCAGTAAAGAGATCAGATCCTTCTTTTTCCGTGGCTGGTCCCTGGACTCTGTGGTATGCTGAGGAAGAGGAGGAGGGTACAGAAGTCTGCTAATCTCCTAACTAATTTGCACCTGGCAGAAAAGTACCTGCTTCACTGGTGGGGGTACAGCATTCTGAGTGAAATGAACCAAACTTTTAAAAGACTCAACGCATAAAATAAAAGTGATGATGGGACAGCAGCAAATGCTACACATTCCAACTCACCTCTCTGATTCTATATTCCAGTCGTTGGTATAGAAAGTAAAGAAGAGGCAGTTGGGGTGATAGGTGCAAATGGTTCGACAGACAAAAGCATCTGGAGTGATAACTCTGGCAACGTCCACATCCGAAAATGCCGTATGTTGGAACATGTTCATGTGGCAGCCTGTGAACTCACAGAGGGAAGGTGCTACTCAGGAAATGGCGGAGCACTAAATGTACACGTACTTGGTCATCACAACTAAGGAAATTATGGCGATTCACAGCACTAAACATCTTAAGTAAAAAAATGTCAACATATCCCAAACCTTGTTTACCATTTGGAAGAAGGAAAAATTGGTCTAACTCTCATACAAGACATATTCCTATGTCAGAGAAATAAAACAGCTCAACCTATGCTCCTAGCTCTATTCTAACCAATGCAAAAGATATGGCAATAGGTTACTCAGCATTGGTTCATACTTTCTTTATATTACCTTGACTCTAAATTCCAGGCCTTAGGAACATGAGGTTTTGTGTTATATTTTCTTGAGTATTGTGCAAAAGATTTTAATAAAAACAGATTAAGAAAAGCATCAGCCCCGGCCAGTGTGGCCTAGTGATTGAGTGTCAACTCATGAACTAGGTGATCAAGGTTCAATTCTCAATGAGGGAACATGCCCAGGTTATGGGTTCAATCCCTAGTAGGCAGCATGCAGGAGGCAGCCGGTCAATGTTTGTCTCTCATCATTAATGTTTCTATCTCTCTCTCAGTCTTCTTTCTTCTCTGAAATCAAGAAAAACACATTTTTAAAAAGAAAGAAAAATATCAGTTAGCTAACAAAAATGTCATGTGCCCAATGAAATTAGAACAGAAGAAAATCCACTTTCATTATTCTTATTTAATCTTATTCTGAATTACATTTTGTGTTTACGTTACTGTGTAGAGGGACCCCTGAGAAGGCACATGGACATTTCTTTAATTATTGTCAGCTGAACTCAGGGCGATAGGCAGAGCCATACCCTGGAACATACTTCTCCAAAAAGGCTGGACATGTTACCAGTACTGACATTTAACCTTGCCCAGGTGTCAAAGGTAGCAGGCTTAGATATGTATATCTAGTCAAGCACCAGGAATGCTTGGGCCTATTCAAGAATGCAAATAAGCTCCTTTGATCCTAAGTTTTGGTGGTATTTGGGGTATATAATAAAAACTTTCTGTTATTTGGAGGTATATAATAAACACTAAACACACTGTATGGGCTCGAGGTCCTTGCCCCTCCATCAGAGGAGGCAGTGTTTCACCCAGCTCCCAGCTTTAAAAATCTATCTCTGCATCTTCTGCCTTTCTTTCTATCTTTCTATCTTTCTTTCTTTCTTTCTTTCTTTCTTTCTTTCTTTCTTTCTTTCTTTCTTTCCTTCCTTCCTTCCTTCCTTCCTTCCTTCCTTCCTTCCTTCCTTCCTTCCTTCCTTCTTTCTTTCTTTCTTTCTTTCTTTCTTTCTTTCTTTCTTTCTTTCTTTCTTTCTTTCTTTCTTTCTTTCTTTCTTTCTATTATTTTTCAATCCCTGGTTGCCTCCACTTAGAACCAGTTTATTCATCTCTCTTT
Organism: Pipistrellus hanaki; assembly: GCF_964339955.1. NCBI lineage: Eukaryota > Metazoa > Chordata > Mammalia > Chiroptera > Vespertilionidae > Pipistrellus > Pipistrellus hanaki. The sequence goes on along the minus strand of NC_140505.1, from coordinate 7,746,491 downwards.
CCATGATGGACATGGAAAAGGGAGATCCCCGCCACATCTGGCCCCCGCATTACTGTACTCATTTGATAGCACATAAATTATTCTAAAATTATAAAATTTAAATAACAATTATAGCAATTATGAAAAGATAAAAAATTTAATTTAATGCACTAAGTTAGATGAGGAGAGAGCACCCTCTATAACATAATCATCTTCAAAGGGGCAGGCTAGGAATTTAGACCTCAACTATTGAAATCTTTAATAGACTCTTGAAGCTGGGAGAGAACTTATGGGTCATCCATGTCAACCTATAACTACATTCTTTCAAAGATATCCCCAGCAAGTTGTCCAAGTGTTACTTAGACATTTACATTGATAAGGAGCTCACTACCTAATGACAAAGGCCAATTTCTTTCTGAACAACTCTTAGTATTAGAAACTTTTCTTATTTTCTTCATGATAATATTTACCTAGCTCTCTTATGCAACCACACAAATTAAACTAAACCCTTTCCCAATGGCAGATCTTCAAAACACACAAAAAATTAAGACAGTCATCCTGGCCCTTTTTCAGGTGAAATATCTTTAGCTTACTACTTTAACCATTTTTAAAATTTCCCATCACTTCCAGATGTCTTACCCTCCTGGTTATCCTCTTTTGAAGAGGGAATACAATTTTCCAGTCACACCCTGAATGGAGAATGAATGCTATTGAATTCAGTGTTTTTTGGGGGATGATGAAAATATTCTGGGACTGCATAGTGGTGACCGTCAAACAATTTTGTGAATACAGTGAAAATCACTGAATCGTAGATCTTAACACGTTTAATTATATAACAAATAATTATAAATTATATAACAAATGTAAATTATATAGTAAATTCTAAAAACTATGAAAATATATACTATATTAAAATATCACACAAGAAACATAAAAGATTTGCCTATTAAAAATTAAAAATCAGCTGAGACGGGTTTATCTCAGTGGATAGTGTGGGCCTGTGGACTGAAAGGTCCCGGGTTTGATTCCAGTCAAGGGCATGTACTTGGTTGCAGGCACATCCCCAGTGGGGGGTGTGCAGAAGGCAGCTAATCGATGTCTCTCTCTCATTGATGTTTCTAGCTCTCTATTCCTCTCCTCCTCTCTGTAAGAAATCAATAAAATATATTTTTTTAAAAATTAAAAATCAGTACCATTTGAACCAATAAATCTGGTTCCCATTGGGGGAGGAGAAAAGGGTGGTTCTGTAGAAGAGAAGGAACAGATAAGAAAAGAGATGCATTGTTGCTGACTTCCCAATCTTCCATGGAGGGGTCCAGGCCAGCACCCACTATAGGGCTTGGCACAGAGTTGTCGCTTGATACTTTGTAGAATTGGCTATCATTGATCTGATTTCAATAACAATTTATCTTTCCTGCCCTGATCAGCTATTTTCTTGATAATTCAAACTGAAATCACTTGTTTGTCTGACTCTACAGGGTTTCAGGGATTCCTTATGCCAGAGTCACTAACTAGACATGGACACCACCAAGAAATGACCCTCTAGCTTTCTTTGCCATATCACTGCACTAGCCTCCCATCGCTCCTGTAACAAATGACCATCAGTTTAGTGGTTTAGAGCAACACATCTATTTTCTCACAGTTCTGGAGAGGAGAAGTCTGAAATGGGTCTTACTGACCTACAATCTGGAGGGCTTGTTGTCAGGGCTTCCCTAGCCTTTTCCTACTAGGGGCCACCTGCATTCTTTGGCTCATGGACCTTTCCTCCATTTTCAAATCTCTCTCTCTCTCTCTCTCTCTCTCTCTCTCTCTGATGGTTCTGTCTCCCTCTTTTATAAGGGACCTTGTCACTTCATTGGGCCCATCCACATAATTCAGAATCATCTCCACTGTCAAAGTTCTGACCTTAGTCACACCGACAAAGCCCCTTTTGCCCTTTCAGGTCACATAATCAGAGGTTGTGAACTCATTAGGAGAGCTCTTTTTCTGCCTACTACAATTACATAGTGAAAGAGTAGCCATCGGATTACCAATTTCTGAGATTGCACAGGACTTCAGGGAGAATCCAGAGGCCACGTTTTCTATCACTTTTATACTGGTTGGTGTTCCAGTTGGACTGTGTTTTAATAGGCAGTTGTTCCTGTAGGTGAAGAAAGGAGGTTACTTTGCTTCCTACACTGCAAGCTCCACACAGCCAGCCATTTCACGTTGAAATGATCCATGGTTCAGGAAAAATAAACAAAACAATCTAAACAATGACTGATAATAAAATAAACATCCTCCTCCTCTGCAGAGGAAGTTAAGGAGAGAATGGTGAGGGAGACCTTACTCTGTAAGATTTTTTCTACTGAACCTTTATTCCACAAGCACAGCTATCTGAACCAAATGAAAATTACTCTCTTCAGGGAAAATGACACCAAAGTAAGTTTATAAGGAGAGTGCTTAGGTCTAAAAGCCCTGTTTAGTTTTCAGGTGAAAAATAAAAAAGATTAAGAAAAATGCAATCCTATATAATAAAAGGCTAATGTACAAATCGACTGAACGGTGGAACGACCAGACACTATGACACACACTGACCAGGAGGGGGCAGAAAACTCTATGCAGGAGCTGCCCCATGGTGGTCAATGTGCTCCCACAGGGGAGCACCACTCAGCTAGAAGCCGGGCTCAAGGCTGGCAAGAAGCAGTCCTAAGCCGTCAGCTGGGCATCCCCATGGGCTCTCAGACTACAACAGGGCGCAGGCTGGACTGAGGGACATCCCCCCCCCCCAGGTGCATGAATTTCATACACTGGGCCTCTAGTTCAATCATAAAATCACTCTGGTAAAGAACAAACACTGTGAATTTTGCTCACCGGTACTCCGCATCATGAAATGTTTGCCTGGCATAGGTGAAAAATTTGCAGTGAATGCTATTGGTGCACCTTTTTTGGCATTCTTCAACACTTTCAACCTTAGATACATTGAAGTTGACTCCTCTCATATCAATTCCTTCATAAATGTCTCTGTGGCAAGCTGTACAAATAAGATGCATAGGGCAAATTCAGATTCCCTTCTAGAAGGTGACCATCTCTTTGAGATGTGTAGTTTTGAAGGGTGATATTCTGGTTTTGGCTACTGCCTAAATCATTAGGGGATTTCGGCTTTTTATTACATCATTAAGTGATCAAACTGCTTGGAATAAACACATTCCAATATGTGTTAGAGAACTGTCATGGAAAGGGGTTACTTTGCTTCTAAAACAGCAAGGTATGTGCAGCAATACTTTGTGTGCAGGTAATACTTTGCTGAAATGGTCAATGAGCAGTAGAAGATGAGGCAGTAGCAGTGAGGCCCTGCTACTGTGTGCTAGGCAGTTGCCTCAGTAAAGCCTTGACCTTTTGCATTGAGTGAAGAAACTTCTTATCTCTTTGCCTATTCCTCGGTTTTCAACTACTCCTGTCTGGCTGCAAATTGCATCTGTAAGCCCAGTGACTGACATCTCTATGTCACATCATTGACATACAATGTGAAGAGTTCTTTGTATGCATAGTGAAACCATTTCCCTTCTTCCTTTTAAGTTTTCTTAAATTCCACTTACCCATCCTTCCAGTTAAAATGTATCTTATATTAAAAAAAAAATAGATAATTCTTTTCACAGAGAAGCAAATTTATGAGTTAGGTTCTGTTTTTCCTTAAAGAAAAATAATCTATTGTATGCATTGTTCCACTCCTAAGAGTTAAGGTTGAAAAGGTCCTAAAACTAGACTTAATGGTGGGAATGACAGAAAACACACAAAGGATTAGAAAAACAATACATTGAGGTAGGCATGACATTGGACTATTCATGGTGCTTCACGCACACAGGAGTTTGCAGATTGCAGAAATGGAGTATCTTCCCAGTTCTGCTGCATATGAAAAAAGAAACAGTCTAAGAGGTGGGATGAGATACTTACAAACCAACACTTTTCTTTATGGATAGTTTAAAGCTACAAACCTACTTCTAAATTTTTGAAACTAAAATTGGTCCTGAGTTTAGAAACTTTATTTGCCTGGAAATTTTTCACTTTAATTTTTTTAAGTTATTTTGGGAGAGTTAGAAGGCAACATTAAATCAAGCTATATGAGTAGACTAATGGGGAGGGAGCAATAAAGAGAATTGGAAAGGCACAATGTTATTTTTCTTTAAATTTCATTATGATATTATAATTAAAAATAATGCTTTCTTGGATAATTTACACTAAATTATTTTAAGATATAAATGTGGTCTTATAAATTAGAAAATGTACTTCTTCTATTGGGTGAGGCACAAAATGTTATGTGCTGAGGGAGTGGTGTTAATGGGAGAGGAAAGGACAGAAAGTTTGTAAACATCTGAAATTTTGAACTATAAGGTCCACTGTAGAAAGGAAATATAGAATAGCAAAGGTGAAGAGTCACAATATGATTATTTTTAGTTTCTGCCAACCTATCAGTTAAGAGAATCTTTTGAGTATTTTTTTGTTTTCTGATCAGTCATGTGAGAATTACAGGTCATTTGCCTTAAATTTATGAGGATAGGGTTGGGAATTATTTACCAACACATTAGTAGCAATAAACATCAGAATTAAAGTTCCCTGGCCTTCTAGTCCTCACGTTGCTTCTAAGCAGTGTTGTTTTTAGCAAGAATTACAGAACCCAGCCCTTAGGATGGGGGTTAGCAGGCTTTCTTAACCTTAGCACTGCTGATATTTGAGGAAGAGTATCTTTGCTGGAGGTCTTCCTTGTGTCCTGTGGAATGTTTAGCAGTATCTCTGATATCTACTCACTGGGTGCTAATAGCATCATTCCCCAAGTTGTAACAACTGAAAAAAGTCTCCAAACATTGTCAAATGCCCCCTGGAGAAATGACAAAATTGCTCTGGGTGAGAATCAGGAGGAACCACTGAGATGGCCCCCTCTGGGTTCTCTTTAAGATTCTTCTCCGGAATCAAGGAAAGATCACTGTCTGGATGTGCATTTCCTTTCTGCAACTCTTACCCTGTAATGCTAAGGTCATCCTAATATATAAAAATTCTGGGTCATAAGGACCAATAATGACCAACTAGAGGCTGACCAAAAGGAATCAGTGCTGGCCCTGCCCCCATGCAAGCAGTTAGGAATAATCAGGCAGAGGAGTTAGGGGTGATCAGGTAGGCAGGCGAGTGGTTAGGGGAGATCAGGCAGGCAGACAGTCCTTCACCGGGCTGGCCCTACCCCCAAGCAAGTGGTTAGGGGCAATCAGGCAGGCAGGCAGGGAGGCAGAATTGTAAGGGGTGATCAGACCAGTGATTAGAGGCAATCAGATAGGCAGGCAAGCAGTTAGGGAAGATCAGGTAAACAGGCCAGTGCTTTGGAGTGATCAGGTAGGCAGATGGCCCCTTGCAGGGCTGGCCCTGTCCCCCAGCAAAGAAAGAGGGAGGCCCAGGCCAGCCATACCATTGCATCCTAGCCTGTGGCCTGCAGAGGGAGGCCACCGATGGCAGAGGAGTGGGAGCAGTGCTACAAGATGGCAAGCAGTGGCAGTGGCGGGGGTCAGGCCAGCTGCCTGCAGCCTGGGAAAGGAAAGCCCCGATAGGCCCTGATCTCAGGCCAGACCTAGGGGCCCTACCCGAGGGGTCCCAGATTGTGAGAGGGTGCAGGCAGGACTAAAGGACCTCCCTAATGCACAAATTTTCATGCACCAGGCCTCTAGTAAATAATAAGGGCTCACTAAGCATGTGTGGACTAAAGACAAAAAGATACATCCAGAGCACTAGCCCTCTGTCATCTTTCTCAGAGCTCCCTTCCAAATATCTGCAGGAATACGGACTTGGAGCAGAAGCTACTCTTAGGGGAGACTCATTATTCATTGAAATTGAGCTGAGCAATCTGCCCCTTACCACTTATCCGATGACCACATTGCTTTAAGGAGTGTCCAGAAATGGCACCTGTCCGTGGCACTCTCGGCAGAGCTCCTGTAACACTGTCTTTCAAGAAGCAACCAAACCTGTTTTGAAAAACAGCGTCACTTAGGAAGTAGAGGAGTAAATGCACATTGAGGAAATGTCTAGCATTTTTGCACACTAATAAATAGAGCCAGCAATAAGAAAAACAGGGAAGCTTCTCTGACTCTTGCTGAAAAGAACATTGTTAGAGACAATACAACAATATTTAATGGTATTTGTAACACCTAACTTTTGCCTTGTTTTCCTTTCCATTCACAGTTTTAAGTAAAGAAAGTCAGTCATATCAAAGAGTTAATGACGTTTCCTGAGGTCCTAGACTTTGGAGGAATTATGTTCCTCTCTAGTGATTATTTTTATATATGCTTTCATTTACTTAAGAAATTATTTCCTCCTCGCCTGTATGGCTCAGGAGGTTCACAGTTGGATTTAAGGTCAGGACACATAACCCAGTTACAGGTTCGAACCCCAGTAGGGGGCATGCAGGAGGCAGCTGATCAATGATTCTCATCATTAATGTTTCTATCATTCCCTCCCTCTCCCTTGCTCTCTCTGTAATCAAGTAAACAAAAAAAGAAAGTATTTCCCTAGCCAGTGTGGTTCAGTGGATAGAATGTTGGCCTGTGGACCAAAGGGTCCTGTGTTTGATTCCAGTCAAGGGCACATACCTTGGTTGCAGGCCTGGGCCCTGGTCAGACATGTACAGGAGGCAACTGATCGATGTGTTTCTCTCACATCGATGTTTCTCTCTGTCTTTCTCTATCTCTTTCAGTCTCTCTAAAAAAATCAAAAGAAAAATATCCTTGGGTGAGAATTAACAACAACAAAAATAAATTATGTCAGTTATGAGAGTTGAATCTACATATGGTGTTTATCTTGCTTATTACCTCCTTCTAGTCCACACCTGATGAAAGACTTTTTTCCATCTTTAATGTCAATCTTAATGGTAATTTCATTATTCTACAACCTAACTCAACTTTTTATTTAAGTTATAGCCTCTCACATCCAATTCTGGGTTTTCTGTACAAGTTTAACTTGTAGAATCAAAGGCTGGTTGTCTAATTAGTATTTTTTAAAATTCAAATAGAGTGAAGATTAAAAAAGAATTATAAATGTGGAAATGGGAATGATGAAGAAACATTCATTCTGGACATTGATCAAAATTAAAGAAAAGTACAATCAAACTATGGCTGTATTTAGGCAAATTTATGACCTAGTAACATTTTTTATTAAAACTATTTTTCAGTGCTCTTACTTTTCCAAATTACCAGTTAAAAATATATATTCAATCCCCATAAGTACCCTAGATGACCCAACTGTCTTACTATAAGCACCATTCAGACTTGGCCCCTCCTAAGGTCACAAGTTCTGGGTCTTATTCAATTATAGTCTCATCAAAATGCTTTCTTTCCATTCTATTTTCTTAAGAAGGTGCTATCAATAGTTGTGACCGTGAGTCCTTGAGCTGGTGAAATATACACCTGTTATTAGGTCCCTTCTTGAAACAATGGCTTCACCCTGCGATTCACAAGCATTCTCCTTGTAAACCTTTGATAGAAAATGACTAGCTTCTACTACTGTAAGTGAATGCAGCACTTGATAAAAATGCAGATTTCCAGGCCAAAGCACCTTAGATTCAGTAGGTCTGGATTTCAGCCTAAGAAATTACATATGGAAGATTCACTCTAGGTGATTTCTTGAACCCCATTTAAGAAACATTCCCCTGTGAGATGCTGCACCCCTGTGCACACACCTGCTTCCATTTTGAAAAACGACTGGCTTCCCCAATCAGGAAACACCACCTTTTACCTTTTGTCGGTGCCTTTAGGTGAGCTTGCATGGAGGAAGCTGAACAGCAGGCACCTGGGATGGAAGGTGCACATCACCTGGCAGTGACGGGCGCTCGGGGTGTACATGGCGGTCACATCCCCGCCTCTGAAGAAGACATTCGGGTATAGTTGAGTCCGGCATCCTGTGATATTATCATTGAAAACACACACGTCAATTTGGAAGAAATGCAAATAATGCTTTTACTGTAACTGTATCTGTGTTCTGATCCCTCTTAATTCCTCCATGGAATACCCAAAGATCTGTGCGACACAACTTTAAGTAGAGAGGCAGAATATAACATATTTGAATGGTATGATGCAAAGGCATTTTATGGGTACTTCTATATGAAAAAGCACTGGGGTGGATTTTTGTTAAATCTAATAATAAATTGCACATAGAATATTGCCAAGAAAACTCAATCCTAGCTTGGCCTCTCCCTGTTGCCTGACATGCTATGAAAATATCATGTCTTAAAAATAATGAAGTATGGTCTCTTTTCAAAACACTTTCTTAACAAACATACCCCTGGTTTCTCACAATAGTTCTGTAAGGGAAGCTAGAGACAGGCTTGACAAGCTGCATCTGAATTTTCTTTTTTTAAGAAAGCAGTTAAGTAACCTGGGTTCCAGAGCAGAACCGACTTATGCATGACCCACAGGGCTAATGAGTGTCCCGGGACATAAACCCGGCCCCTCCGACTTCCCATCTTGTTCCCTCCATTTTTTTTTTTTTTTTATATTTTTTTTTTTTTTTTTTTTTTTTACAGAGAGGAAGAGAGTGGGATAGAGAATTAGAAATATTGATGAGAGAGAATCATCGATCAGCTGCCTCTTGTAAACCTCTTACTGGGGATGTGCCCGCAACCAAGGTGTTCATGCCCTTGACCGGAATCGAACCTGGGACCTTTCAGTCCACAGGCTGACGCTCTATCCACTGAGCCAAACCGGTTTTGGCCCATTTGTTCCCTTTTATTGTCCAATAGTAAATGTTTTTCCTTATCTCAGTTTAATCTAGCAAATTATCCGTTATTGGGCATTTATTAGGAATGAGTGCAAGGCAGTGCTGGCTCAGTCTCTACAAGCTCTGTTTTTAGATCATTTAAGCAAATGCATGTATATGCCAAACTGAAAATATATTTGGAAGTATTTGATTTTTGGAATTGTTCCTAGTTCTAAAGAAGCCTGCATCCCACTTATTATTATTGTTATCTTTACTCTCATGCTCTTGGGTTTACCTTGAAAAACCCACTTCAATAATAAGCTTTATCAACTCCAGTAGTACATTCCCTCTGGCTGGTCAACTGTCCGTTAACCACAGGATCTTCCCAAACAACCTTGTCCATGGCTTAGGGCAGCAGTCACGCTTCAATGTTAATCATGTCTATGCTTGTATTGCCTTTCAGCTTAGACACATGTATTGCATTAACACTCAGGCTTAAATTTCCTCTGCACTGTCCAACCCCTCTGAGGGTTCTAGCCCTGGGCTCTATTCTGATAACCCAGCCTAAGAAAATTGCTTCTCTCCCTCTCAGAGGTGTGGCTAAGAGCACTTGCCTTTGGGTAAGGTTTATATTTAGGAAGAACAGAGATCTCTTTAGTTGGGAGCTTCTGGGAATACAAGTGCCAAGAATGCAAAAGTGGCCTGCTTCTGAGGTGACTGATGTTTTGGGCTGATTCATAATTACTAAGCTGCCACCTTCCCCATCTCAATGCTCAGGAAGGGTCAAACAATGAGTAGTTAGCCTGAGAGCCCCCATTCTGAGCCTGAGCCTTTGTCAACTGCCAGGTGCCTGGGCCAAGGGTAAGGCAGCTAGCAATACACTAACTTGGGAGAGAACCAGAAAGTTCTAGCGAGTGTTCTTGTTTATCCTCATAAGCTGGTGATGATGATGATGACAACTTGATGAGAGGCTTTCTGTGTTGTATGTAGAGTGTATGTAAAACAATGTGACACAGGTCATCTCATAACATAAAGTTATGTTTCATCACCCTGGGCTCTGTGACCATAGACTTTGGGATATTTGGTTTTATTTTTATTTAATTACATAATCAATAAGTAGATTACAAAATCAAAGCATTCAGGTTTTTAAAAATTGGGTGAAGAATATGAAAAGGTAATTTGCAAAAGTAAAACAAGTGACTAAGTATATGAAAAATTGTTAAGAATCGTAACTACAGGCAAGTTAAACCAACTAGATGCCATTTTACTCACCAGAGTAGCCAACATTTTAAATTATCTACATTCCCTGTGTTGAGGTGCTGACTTTAGTTGCAAATGACAAAAAAGCAAACAAACAGAAAGCCTAGTTCAAAGTTCAAAGTAACCGAGTACAAATGAAATGTACCAGCTCAGACCCCAGCGTCCACGGTGAATCTGGATTCAGGCAGACCTGGGTGAGGGGCTCAGCTGACCCTATCATGACCCCATTTGTCTGCAGACCATTTCTCTGTTTCGGTGTCGCCTTTGCTCCACATAATGGCAAGACCGTGTCAGAGCCCAGGCCTCTGTGTGCTCCCATGGCTCACGTCCAGTTTGAAGGGAAAAAATCAGCGTTCTCTCTGGCAGTGCAAACAGCAGTGCTGTTGCCAGGCAGTGGCTCTGAGCAGGTCACCTCGGGCAGCAGGCTGTGTGTACTCACTGGTCAGCCTGCCTGGGTCACAGCCACCAGCGCATGGGCTCACACTGGGAGGCAGCAGTTTCCCAGAGATGAGTGAGGCCACTGCTCCAGAGAGGTGCAGAGGTGCCGGGACAGGAACAGCTGAGGAACATCCCAGGCAGCCTACGTGGGGAAATGATCCCTCCCATGGAGAGAAAGCCAGTTGTAGGAACAGCCTTTCTGGAAGTCACTTTCACAATGGAGTGCATGAAACCTTCCAAATCCTGACTTATTGTGGCCTGGCTCCCCCGCCCCCTCCCCTCCCAAAGCTCTATGTTCAGTAGCTTTTTCCAGTGGTGCCCAGCCCTTCCTAACTTCCCTCCCACACCCTTAACTGGAGGTCTTGTAGGCAATCCACTCACCACAAGAGACTGTAGCAAACAGGCAAATGAAATAAGCTGCTTGGCTGAAGGGAATCATCCTAAAAGAGAAAAGGACACATCTATGACTCTGCTGGGTGAGGTCTACTTAACATGAGCCTTAATCTAAGGTGACTTAGAGTTTCTTGTCAACGTGTGGTGGGTGAATGGAAGCACACAATTACCAACACAGAGAACACGGGTTTTCTACACATTCTGTGCCGTGGGACTCGACACAAGATGCAAAGTGAGACATGCAGAGGAATAATCGTGTTCACTGCTCATTGGTCACCTGTGTTGTTCGTCGTTATGGAAAGGGAATTGGTAGAAGGGAACTAAACAGTTGTGAATCCTCTGGATTTGAGCAGAAGGAAAATTTTTGTAAATAATGGCTATAGTATCATTCCAGATTCCCCAAGGAAAGCTCTCAAAATATTCAAGCACATTTATTAATTTCTAAATCAATGTTCTTTTGAGTTTAAAATAGCTAACACTTAAATATTTCCACATATAAGAGCACCACTTTCTCCAACACCTCCTAACTAGGCAGGCAATTAAAACAAACTAGTGGCTTCTTCATAACGTAAAAACTAGACTTAATTTTTTTTAAAAAAAAACCTGCTTTTATTTGGAAGCAATGGGAGTAATATAAATTCTCTACCTGAAGGCACAGCTGCTTCCGAGCTCCTGGGCTGAGGGTCTCCCGCTGAGGACAAAGGGCCACCCGTCTGCAGCCTCCCTGGGGCTTGCCTTTGCTATTGATTTTAGCTTTCTGCCAACAGTTTCAGCATTTTGTCCTGTCAACATGGTCCATGCCATTCGTGTGTCCAGCTATTGAATATATTAACTGTTTGTTGGGGGCATACAATTCGTACCCAGGTTTCCTTTTTGAAAAATGTTCATTACATTCCCCATTCTTTGGGGTCAAAATGAAGCTTAAACATCATCTAATAGGACTTTCCCCATTATAATTGCCTAGCTGCACAACTGAATGTCAGGTGGGTGAGGATAGCTGAACCTGAAAGGATCTTCTGGCAAAGGATACCTATCCCATGAGCCAAGAATCTACTAACACTGAAATTTAAGTACTGAAGGGAGTTAGCTGATGTCTAGGTCCTGCTCAAATCTAATTCAGAAAATAAGTTGTAACACGGTTGACAAGATATAATTCCCAGACCAAATCTGTCCCAGTGCTTCTTTTTGCAAATAAAGTCTTATTGGCACAAAGCCATGCCCATTCAGTCATAGATTATGGAGGCTTGCTTTCACCTAACAACTACAGTGAAGCAGTTGTAACAGAGACAGTAAGGCTCACAAAGCTGAAAAGATTTGTGGTCTGGCCCTCCTTAGGTGGCTCAATTGGCTGGAACATCCTCCTGTACACCAAAAGGTTGCGGGTTCAAATCCCACTCAGGAGCATACTGGGGTTGTGATTTTGATCTCTGGTCAGGGTACATACAGGTGGCAAATGATCTATGTTTCTCTCTTACTTCTATGTTTCTCTTTCTTTTTCCCCCTCCCTCATAATAAATATCATTGGATGAGAATTATTTTTTAAAAAGTAGGTTGGAAACCCAGTTTAGCACTCGCGGCATAGAGTTTGGACTTCTCTGTCAGGATACCTTGAGTGCAAAAAACATACCGGTTTCTGAGGAGCCCATTTCTATCTTATTTTAATTTTTAAGAAAAAGTCTCCATATACACTGAAATACACCTCCTTGCAACTTCTATCCTTCCATCCTACATTTATCTATTCCATCCACACAAAATAATTTATTCTCCTTTTTGTATTTTTTAAAATATTTAAAGGCATATCCACTTTTCCACTAAATTTCCTTTGTTCTCTAACTATTCTTCAAAATTGCATTACATCAGTTTGGTTAGAAAATTAGATTTTCAGGAAGTTGATGCTTAAGTAAATATTTAATGCATATTGCTGCACTGCAGAACTCTGTTTATTAAAAATGGAGTTTAGCAAGTCCAATAAAATAATTTCTGGTTGTAATGCAATAGCATATTTCAAATATGCAACCTGTTGATGCCTTTTAGATTGAGGGTATCAATCAAGGCAGGAGCAATTTTTTTTATTTCTTTTTATTTATTCTACATTTACTGAGTCCTATTTTTCCTGATCTTAATTGACTTATACTTCATGAGAATAAAGGCTGTGCTAAAAATCACATTTCTGTATAGAAATCTGATGTTAATACTTTCTTTTCTTCAAAAGAAAAATTGCCATAGGGTTTAGACGTGATTGTCCTCTTTGAAGTTTGGGATTGGAGAAAGGCTCTACAGATACCCTGGACCACCAGCGAGACAAGCAAGTGGATCCAGGAGCAAGTTAAGCCTGAAACATCTCTAGAGGTAAAAAAAAAAAAAAAAAAAAAAAAGACAAAAACGAAGCTGTCTTACTTCAGGCACATCATGAGCAGGCAGTTATTTTGAAGTGATAATAATGCTGGGGAAAGTGGAAGGCAGCAGGAAAGAGGAAGATCAAATATGAGATGGATTGAGTCCATAAAAGAAGCCATGGGTAGGACTCTACAGGGCTGAGCAGGGCAGTTGAGAACATGATATTGTGAACATCACTCATTTATGGGGTTGCTAATGGCTTGCAACACACACACACACACACACACACACACACACACACACACACATCATGAGATATACGTTTTGATTTTCTAGATATAGTCCAAGAATCTTTTTATTTGTGAGACAGGTCAGTAGTTGGTCCAGGAACTAATGTTCCACAGCTGTCTGTGACAATGAACAGACCATCAATTCAGTAGTCCCTCACCTGGAGAGATTTCTAGATGATAAATCCCTGGGTACCAGGTGGATGCTTGGGGGTTTTGCTGATTCCCAGGTAGTCCCAAGAGATTTCATTTTCTCCGTTCTATTAAGCAAAACATGTTGGTCTTTCCACTTATTTTTCAGAGTAAGGGAATGCTGCAACCTTTGTGGAGGGGTTCAGGATCTGAAGGAAAGACCGAAGCACAAATGAAAATACTAGACAAGAAATAAAAATTTAGAAGGCATAAGGGGCCAGGTGGAAACCTCTCTCTTGGAGAGGCACACTAACTTCTGGCTGGTCTGTTTTTTTTTTTTTTTGCGTTTTTTTTTATTTGAATACACATTTGCCTGTTAGCAATTCATACAGGCATTTCAAATGTAATTGGTGAGTAGTAAAAGGATTATTAGGTTAGGGAATTGCCTTGAGCCATTGAGCCAGCAGGGCAATATCATGCTGATTTTCAGCCCGGCTGAATATTCAAGTCCATTGGCCTTCCACTGGGTCTTTTTGCATTCACATGCTACCTACTGTTGGTTTTAGCCTCTGGCAAGGGAAACTCGAGATCAGTCTATGATAACTGCACAGGGATTATTTTGTTAGGGAGTCTGAGAACATTAACTCAAAGGTGCATTTCTTTTATTACTTACTAGAGGTCCTGTGCACAAAATCCATGCCCTGGGGGGGTGGAGAGGTGGAGGGGTGTCCCTCAGCCCAGCCTGCACCCTCTCCAATCTGTGCCCCCTTAGGGGATGACTGGCTGCCAGTTTAGGCCCAATCCCAACACGCAGTCAGAGATACCTCTCAAAATCTGGGACTGCTGGCTCCCAACTGCTCACCAGCCTGCTAGCCTGATTGCCCCTAACTGATTCTGCTAGCCAGCCTGATCACCCCAGACCCATTCCCCTGCCAGCCCAACTGCCCTCAACTGCCTTCTTTTGCCAGCCAATCGTCCCCAACTGCCCTCCCCTGCAGGCCTGGTCCCCTCCCCCACCCCAACTGTTCTCCCCTGCAGGCCTGGAGCCTCCAACTGCCCTCCCCTGCAGGCCTGGAGCCTCCAACTGCCCTCCCCTGCAGGGCTGGTCACCCCCAACTGCCTTCCCCTGCAGACCTGGTCCCTCCAATTGCCCTCCCCTGCAGCCTGGTCACCCCTAACTGCCCTCCCCTGCAGGCCTGATCACCCACAATAGCCCTCCCCCTGTTGGCCATCTTGTGGAGGCCACCTTGTAACCACATGGGGGTGGCCATTTTGTGACCACATGGGGGTAGATACCTTGTACAAGGGTGTGATGGTCAATTTATTATATAAGATTATAAAGCAGTCACCCACTAATTTATCTTCTAAGGTTATCTATATTTCAAACTGACATCAATTCTTAGAATAAAATATAGCACCCATGTCTAAAATGTAGTTGATTATTCTTAAGATATCTCATTTAAGCAGGAGCATGATAGGTATCAGAGACACAAACAAATATTTGATCATCTTATTTTAAAAAAACTCATCATCTTCATGTAGATAATGCAGACTATGACATACTTTCTCCACTCCAAATCAGTTTAACTAACACTCACAGTTTAAGTGAGTTTCCAATTAAAATATGAATAATAAATTATTCTGGGGCCAAATGAAGATTTTTAAGCCAAAGGGTAATACAGAGAAATACTTTGCTTTAAATTTAATTTCATGTCTAGGTAGGGTCACTACATTTTTTTAAAGGCAAAGTTTAAATGTAAGTGCATAAAATTGAGAAATAATGCAAATTTTCAAGAATAAAACTTCAATTATCCAAAATCATCTGGGGATGAATTTTCTACATGTATCTATTTTCTAGATAACAAAGTTTACCATATCTTGGAAATCATTTTCAGCTGCATCATATACTTCCTTGACTTTTTCCCAGCAACTGACTTATCTACACTGAGGGTCTTTGGGATGGTATAAAGTACGTAGAGCTGTTGACTCTGCCCTGAAAACCTGAGCCCATAATACTTGCCCAAAGACTTTGGTTGGGTCACCTCTTTCTTTGATATCCATTAAAGAATATATATTTCATTCTCTTAGTTTGTTGCTTTTACCTACTATTCCCTTGAGAAAACTAAAGAAACAATCTCTGTCCATGCACCAGAAGGTCCAAAGTTCGATGGACCAGTCAGGGCACGTACCTAAGAGTGAGTTTGATCCCCAGTCAGGACATGAACAAGTAGCAATGGATCAAGGTACATCTTTCACATCACTTTGATGTTTCTCTCTCTCTCCAGATTCCTCCCACTCTAAAATCAATTTGGAAACAGAAACAATTTCATTAGAATTATTTATTAAAAGTTTTTTTAAAGTCACTGGGTGAGGGAGTAGAGATAATGTCAATGGAAATAAAATTCAGGGAATTCGTGTCAGTTACCATCTTGACATGTTTGTTCTGAAGGATCGAATTTCCCAGAAGTTTAACCCTAAACTAAATGCTAGATTACTATACAAGTGTGACTTCTCTTCTCCATACGGAGATGGGAGAATTCTAGAAGATCTGTGTTCTAGTGATACACAAAGTTATAGACTCAAGTTTCATAAAGCAATAGCATATTGTAGTAGAGATTTAGAGTTTAGACCTCTATCTATTTCCAGCTCTGTCACCCACTGGTGGTATGACTTTGGAGAGAAACTTTCCCTGATTGATCATATCACCTTCAAATGAAAAGGAATATAATCTGATAAGGTCTAAGGTGGCTCCGAAAGCCATTATGAGGGACTGGAGATCACCAAGAGGAATCTCTCCTGGTAATACATGATGTGAAAAGGTAATTGTGAGGTTATGTAGGATGAAATGAAATGAAGTCCATATGTACATGATTAAAAGGAAAATAGGAATAGAACCTATGAGTCAACTTATAAATGATCTGCTCTTCTTGATAAAATCTCTCTTTTTTAATATATTTTATTGATTTTTTTACAGAGAGGAAGGGAGAGAGATAGAGAGCTAGAAATGTCGATGAGAGAGAAACATCGACCGGCTGCCTCTTGCACACCCCCTACCGGGGATGTGCTCTCAACCAATGTACATGCCCTTGATCAGAATAGAACCTGGGACCCTTCAGTCCACAGACCAACACTCTACCACTGAGCCAAACCAGTTTCGGCTCTCCTTGATAAAATCTAAAAAGGTTCATCATCATAATTATTATCCTAACTGATACCACTGATATAATTATTAAGACCTAAGCTCAAGCCTGAGTATTTAATTACCCCTTCAAATTAAATGTATATGTATACATATATATTTGTGTTCAAAAAGAATACCTTAAAATATTCTGGAACTTCAATTAACTTATATCCTTTGGGTCTGTCGATTGAAATTGAATTGGCCTATGGGTCCCTCTGTTGGGAAATGTATGTTTATTTGGGTATGGACATCAGTAAACTTGCCTTTTGTGATCAAGACACTCCCACTCTAAAATCAATTTAGAAACAGAAACAATCTCATTAAAATTATTTATTAAAAGTTTTTTAAAGTCACTGGGTGAGGGAGTAGAGATAATGTCAATGGAATTAAAATTCAGGGAATTTGTGTCAGTTATCAGCTTGACATGTCTGTTCTGAAGGTGGTGATGAAAATATAAAAACTCTCTCTTTGGTAGACTTGACCCAAGGAAAGGGGGGATAAGTAGAAATTGGGTGTAGGGATTCAGACTATTAAATTTCTGATCTGCATATTGTAAATGCAAAGTTTCTCTTAAAGAAAGACCTCATTCGGACTAAGGCACAACCCAGTAATACAGTTAGGATGCATCTGCATTTCTCCTCTTCAACTTGATCCAGATGCCATTAGAAGGACGAAGAATCAGATCTCCTGTCAGACCAAGTTCTTCTCTTTCCTGGGTTGATTCAACCCAAAAATGCCTCAGGATGCATGAAAGAATGACCTTTTCTTCCATCATGGCAAACCTTTGACCTTCAAATCAATGTAAATAACATGAATTTATTACAGATCTATCACAAAGGGAGAAAGAACAGTTTCTATCAGAGGAAACAAGTGATGCTAGATTTTCACAGTAGGCCCAGGGAGAATGAATATCATTCAGGATGCTTTCTAATAATAAAGATTCTTGAGTGCCCTTCCCTGCTCCCACCCAGGGCATGTGAACAGCTCTGGGGACAAGGGATCTAGCCCACGCAGCACCCAGATGAATCCTGGCTCACTGAAGCATGAGAACCACTGCTCTAGAATGCTCTCCTCCTGGACCTTTCATGTAGTTTACTATACAGTTACCAGGCCTCATTGTACCAATGCCTGCATTTACATAAACAATAAAACGCCAGAGATGTTAAAACCAAAAGTGTTTCTAATGCATGGCGATGTGCCTTCTTTTTGTTTAAGTACTTCTGCTGGTTTTATGTTGAGCATTTTCTGTTTTGGCTTTGAAAAAAGCAATTCTTAAAAGCAATAAAAACAGGTTAAATAAACTAATTGTTATAAATATGCTTTCTACCATATAGATTATATTCTGCTTTAATCCAAAAATCTACATTTTAAAACTCTACCATGAAGCTGGTTATGCTTTATGTTATAGGCTGAATGGTATTCTCCCAAATTCATCTGCTGAATTCTTAACCCTCAGTACCTCAGAATGTGACTGCTTTTGGGGATAGGGTCCTTAAAGAGGTGAGTAAAATAAAGTGAGGTCCTGTGGATGGGTCCTAATCCAACCTGACTGGTGTCTTTATAAAAAGAAGAGATCAAGCCCTGGCTGGGTGGCTCATTTGGTTGATATATCATCACATTCTCCATAAGGTTGTGAGTTCAATTCCATCAGGCATACACCTAGGTTGTGGGTTAGATTCCTGGTTGGGGCATGTATGGGAGGCAACAAATCAATGTTTCTCTCACATCAATGTTTCCCACTCTCACTAAAAATCAATAAAAAACATATTCTTGAGTAGGGTTAATTAGAAACACACACACACATACACACACACACACACACACACACGAATAAACTATGTAGAATAGACACAGGGAGAAGACATCTATTTATAATGAGGAGAGAGACCTCAGAAGAAACCAGCCCTGGAGACACCTTGATGTTGGACTTCTGGCCTCCAGAATTGTGAGAAAATGAAATGCTGTCATTTAAGCCACCCAGGCTGTGGTGCTTTGTTACAGCAGCCCTAGAAAACTTATATACTTTATGACAGTCATAGTAAACTGGAGAAAAAAAATAAAACAACCAGTGTTTTAACAGACTTGGATCTGAGACACTACATCTCAAAGACACTATTGTGAGAAACGCCCTGCCATGTGCACCCGAAAGATCAAACCAATCTGATGGATACAAACCTATACAGTTTCTGGGTCCAGCAGAGAAGGGCACATAGGCGTATGGATGGCGTCCCGTCGAATTCTCGGGAAAGAACCGCTCTGGCTTGAACGCCTCAGGGTTTGGGAAGTATCTTGGGTCTCTATGCAGTGAGTAGAGAACGATGACTATTTGAGAGCCTTTCACAAGTTTGTACCCTCCTGTCATGAGGCAGTTGATGTGTCATGAGAACAGAGATAGACACAAAGAGAAAAGTCCACCTTCCCCACTACTTTCATGAATGAATTCTCACCAACATCACAATCTTCATCAAGTTCACGGGCTATGAAAGGTACAGAAGGAAAAATACGAAGGGTCTCCTTAATAACACACTCCAGATATTTAAGTTTCTTCATGTCTTCTAAAGTAACAGAGCGATCAGAATTCCCTGATCAAAGGAAATACATGAAATAAAATAAATGAAAGAACTATTTCAGCTTGGCAAATAAGACATCAAAAAGGAATATATATATATATATATATATATATATATATATATATATATATATAGTGTCCATGCCAAATGACCGGTCATCACGAGGTGACATTAACTACCTTTTGGCCCTCCCCATTTCCAGTCCATGAGCAATGGTGGGGCGCGACTGGGGACTGACAAGGAGGCTGAATGGCTGACTTCTAGGTCCCTGCCCTTGGCCTGCATGTTCTAATGGATCAGTGATGGTGAATGGGGGAATCGGAGTGGGTGGTGGGAGGACCGGGCTGGCTGTCAGGCTGTTGGGATCACAAGCTCATTCCTGGTTGCTCGGGGGCTCAGGCCTGTAGGAAAGCAGGTGCTGGTTACTTCACCTTCTGGGCCAGTTGCTGATGGAACATGCTGCCCATTTAGGGCCACTCACGCTGGAGCAGGTAGGACGTGGGCATACCCTGAAGCTTCCGTCAGCGCCTCAAGCCCCAGAAAAAGTGCCAGCTGCGGCAGCAGTGATCCCAAAGGCCTGAGAGATCAGTGGCAGAGGCGGTGTTCAGCCTGGGGACTGGTGAATGGACAGAAGATGGTCTTGATCACAGGAGACTAGGCCTAGGAACCCTACCCAAACAATTCCATGCACTGGACCTCTAGTATATTATAACATCAGTACACTGAATGTTAAATACCAACAGCTAAAGTAAAATTCTTAATAGTATAGATAATCAAAATAGAGACAATAATGCTAAATAAATAAAATTTTAAAAAGATACAAAAGGTCACATGCTGTATCATTAAATTTGGAGAAAGTACTCAGAGTAGACAAATCCATAGAGACAGAGTGTAAATAGGTGTTGCAGGGGATGGAGGAAGAGAACATGGGGAGTGGCTGATTAATGATGCAGGGTATCTTATTGGCTGTTGAAGAGGGTTAGTATTAGATAGAGGTGACAGGTGCATAACATTGTGAATGCATTAAACTGTAAGTTCAAAACATTTAATTATGAATTCTCAGAGTAGTGTATCTTCTCCTGGGTCAGATTCTTGGACTCTCCCCATAGCCTGGCCCCCAAATGTTCCCCATTCCCACCTCAAGAAGAAAGAAATCCAAATGGCTTCTTGGACCTGCCAACAGGAAAAAACAAACAAACAAAAAAACAGCAGGAAGCAACCAAACATATTGAGAAAGCAAAAAAATGAGACAGACCAACTCAATGAACAAGCCAATCAGAAGATTCTGAAAGTCAACATATAATCAATTCTACCAACCATTGTTTTTCAGAAGAGGTAGGACTTGATGGCCCAAATCCCAAATTTCTAAGGAACAACACTTGCAACCATTCCTATGCCTGTACTGCTTGGGGAGACGGATGGAAAAGCACTGCGTTATTTAACTAGAGTTGTAGTGATAGAATTGAAAAGTAATAAATCAGGTCACAGAACAGCTTTTCATTTCAATGAAAACCCTTCCCTAGAAAATAAGTACACCCAAAGAATTTCATCTGAGTGGAAGCCGTGATGCATTTTCAAAGTCCACTGAAATATCTGGAAAGGATTTGATGAAATGTTCAAACCCACGCAGGATAAAGCCAGCAGGAAGAGGCTGAGAACCAAAAATGTGGTTTATGGCCATTCTGATGCAGGTGCAGATAAGGTGGAGAGATCTTCCAAGGTGGTGTTTGCCAAAATCCAATTCATTACTACTTGCTTCCTGATATGGAAGATGAAGAAGGGGAAGGAGAAGAGAAGAAGATGATGATGGAGGGGGAGAGGGAGAGGATTGAAAGCTACCAATGAAGAAGTTGGTAAGGATGAAGGAGAAGATGACTAAGGAACACTGATGGACTCCAACCTTCTTTTTAAAAGTTTCCTCCAGTCACTGGGAGCAAGTTACAACCTGGTTTTCTTGTTTTGTTTTGTTTTACTCATAGGCTCAGTCATTGTGCTCTTGAAGTCTTTTCTCTCGCTTACATCCTGGTTCTCAACTTACTTGGGGGAAATACCTTGAGCTGAATACAGTGGGAAAAGAATTTCTAACACTTTCTGTTCCAAATTCACCTTTTTTTATTTTAAAGGTATTTTTATTTTTTCCATTGATTATTATTTAGTTTTCTTTATTGATTAAGGTATTACATATGTGTCCTTATCCCCCCATTGCACCCATATGGCTCCACTCATCCCCTCACCTTCCTGATGTCTATGTCCATTAGTTAGGTATATATATAATATATGCATGCATACAAATCCAAATTCACTTTTATCCCTTCTGACTCAAAAACACTATATGGAATCAATGCCCCTGTGCTCCATGGGAAAGAAAAACCTTCTGCTTACATTGCTCCACTGGAGGCTGGAGGTTCATCCCCTGCATCAGTGCACAGAATTCTAGCTTTTTCCCTCCTTTCCCTGTACATTGAGCACACAGATTACACTGTGTCTCTGTGAAGGGGGACAGTTAGCATTTATCAACATACACCTGTCTACTTCCTCTTGTATGGAACATTTTTTAAATAACAACAACAAAAGGGTTTATAGGGGGTCAAAGAGTAGATATGAGATGTTTGGATTAGTTAAGTGGGTATTTTGACAGCAAGGCTTGCCCTTTGGTATGTTTAATTGTGATGTTTAATGGACTTCAGTTCAAGATGATACTTTTAAAATAAAATTCTCTCCTAATAATGGCCTGGGCCCTGCCACTCAATGGGAGAAGAGCAGACCTGCAAAATTTTGTTTGTAACCATCATTCTTTATTGTAATATTGTTCCTGTTAATTTAAATGTTTTTGTTTGTTTCACTGGAAAGAAAAGGTAATGCTCAATTATAAACAATAAAATTGTACCAGTTGCTTTGTTATAATGAAACTAAATGTGAACTTTACCCAAATAAAAAAGAAAAGAAAAAAAAAGATGAATGAATACTTACATCTCTATATCTAAAGATCAGTTGATCAAAACAAAAATTTTAGAACTAATACTGGGGAGAGAAGAGAAGTGAGGCACAATTAGCAAAAAGCATGAGAAGCAGCAGAATAAAAATTCTAGTAAAAATGGTGTCACTATGTGAAATCCCAAAGCACTTGTGACACCAGCATGGGGCTAGAAATTGTAAAAAACACAAACATGGGGACACTTTCCCAAAGAACCCGGGTCTCTAGAATACCCAGTTGATCCGCCAGAGACAATATGAGAGAAATTCAACTTGAAACAGGAAAAATGAAATGACTGAAACAGAGCCCAGGAGTTTAGATCGTCTCCATTCTACAAAACACAGTCTTCCCTCTGGATATGAAAATCCAGTCCTCACACCATCTGGACATGAAATTACTTTTCCAACTTCACCTCTCAGTGGTTCTAACAAATGTTCTGATCTCCACCTGTCCTTTAGTGCGTACTATTATCTGCCAACTTTTCCACCCTGCCATTGTGCACCAGAAGCCTCTCTTCCCAGAATGCCTTCCACCTCCTCCTCTTCTCCTTTATTATTCCTCCCCACTTTGCACTAGGAAAACCCATCAGATACCACTGTGTTGGTGGCCAACCAACCTTTACCTTTCTTTTCCCAGCTGTGGGAAGCCATATGACATCTGATTAAACAAATAATTAAGTTGATGGCACAATGCACAGTTCCTTTGTGGTAGGCTGATTGTGACCCACAAATATATCAGGTCCTAATCCCTAGAACCTTTAATTATTACTGCTTTGGGGAAAAGGTGCTTTTGAACATTTTATGAAGGATCTTAAAATGGAAAGATGATCTTGGATTACCTAGGTGGGCCATGAATGCCATCACAACTGTCATGATAAGAGAGAGAAGAGGGAGATTTGACACAGACCCACAGTAGAGAAGGTCATGTGAAGATGGAGACAGAGATTTGAATGATGTGGCCATAAGCCAAGGTATGTTGGCAGTCACCAAAAGGAATGCATTCTCCCCTCAGGCTTCCAAAAAGTGCAGCCCTGCCAACACATTGGTTTAACTCAGAGGTACTGATCTGGGCCTTCTGGTGTCCAGAACCGTAAGACAATAAACTTCTATTGTGTTAAGCCACCCAGTTTGCAGTATCTGTGGCCACAGGCAAAGGAAACTAATATTATCCTTCATCCCCTCCTCCCCTGTCTTCTTGCCTCAAAGATAAGCGTAAGCCCAGAACAACGATCAAGAAAACAAAATCCATGATGATGAAAACGGCAGAGAGAGAAAAGAGCAAGCCCAGGATTCTCCCAACATCCCTATTGGCATCAGCCTAGGACTCCTTACCTACAGGTTACTGGTTGTGCAAATGAATTAATGTCCCATCAGCTTAACCCACAGCAATCCTATATGGAACAGCTCTCCTGGACCGCGCTAACCAGCTTCACTTCTACTCTAAGCTCTCCTCTAGGCCCTTCCTTCCTCATATCGCCCAAGCACACAACCATGAGTTGATACTTTATACACATGACTGCTTTACCTATGGAGCAAAGAGGTCCTGGGACAGGGACATATATCTGTGTAGACTCAGCATCTAGCCCAGTGCAGTCACACGCCAAGCAATCAGCAAGCGCCCGTAAACAAATGGGTGAGGTTTGGAAAGGACATCAGGCCTGGAAGGGGTTCCATATGGCAGCCTTCCTGCTTATTACAGTGTCTTTAGATCAGGCCCGATGCACTTTCTTAGTGAGCAAGAATGCCATTTGCTTCAGTGACTTGGGACCTTCCATGTAAGTAGTGAGGGGGCCATACATACCAAACACTTCATCCAGTTCATTGTCCACTTTTTTCTGGACTTCTGGATAGCAACCCAATAGGTACAAGGCCCAGTTTATTCCAGCTGCAGTTGTGTCATGGCCCTATAATGTAAGAAAAAAAAAGAAAGAAAGGAAAAAAAAAAAAAAACAGCTTAGAAAGCAGAGTTCTATTGAGAAGGTTAGGGATGCTAGCTCTATTTTGAATTGTCTCTGGATTTGACACCTGTGGCATGACTCCAGTCAGAAAAAGTTAATTTCATACAGTATTTTACCTCGGTGGGGAACAAACCAATGAAACAATTCCTTCAAAGGGGACGCCTCTGGTACAGAGACATTTCAATAGGACAGAGTCACACACTTGGTGAGAGTATGGGCTGGGCTGGGCTATCAGGAGGCATTCCAAGGGAACTCTGTGCCCTGGACTGTTTTTGAGGAAATAAAAGTGTGACTTTCCTGAGCCAAGTGGCCAGATCTGCACTTCTCCTCTGTCCCCAATTTGTATGGTCGGCTTTACCCAGACACCAGGGAGCACATGGGTGGTTCTGAGTAGCAGTCTTCACATCAAGAAGTTGGTGAATAGCCCCAATAGACCTTGCTGAGTTTGAGGCGAAATATCCAACATTTTGCAGAAATGAACTCAATTATTCTTCACAAGAAAACCCAAGGGAGCCCGGCTGACGTGGATCAGTGCTTGAGCTTCGACCTATGAACCAAGAGGTCATGGTTCCATTCCTGGTCACAATGCATGCTCGGGTTGTGGGCTCGAACCCCAGTAGGGGCATGCAGGAGACAGCCAATCATTAATTCTCTCTCATCATTGATGATTCTGTCTCTCCCTCTCCCTTCAATAAAAATATATTTCTCTGAAATCAATAAAAATATCTGTATTTTAAAACACTCCATGGGATGCTTGATTCATATTTTAGAGATGACAAGCTGAGCCCCAAAAGATGCTAAATGACTTTCCCAGGCCCAACAGCTTCATGGGAGGTGGAGGCAAGAATAGGGCTTGGAGTTTCTGATGACAAAGTAGAATCCACACGCTTCACCTCTGGGAGTGTGGAGGATTCGGGGTGAGGAGACTCCAGCTCCAATGCTGAGGGTGACACCTGGACGACCTTATTCTCTGTTCGTTCAGTGTCTTTAGGCATCGGCCCCTCATTTCCTGTCCTCACCTCACCAGGACACTCCACATGCAAAATGGTAAGTTCTTCAGAGAAAACAAACAAACATGTATTTGAAAAATAAAAATACTATTATAACTCTTACTGGTCCATTTACCCTAATCAACACAAGTGACGGTTGTAATATGTCATCTCCTGGGCAGAAGTCTCTGAAGCACTTGTTTTAGGTCCTCACTTGAATTCTTGAGGAATTTTCTGAAATTTTAAAAAATATCTTTAGAAGTCTCTGATGTTGGTATGATTGTTATTTTCACACACTTGCAATTTCTTTACAGAAATGACTTTGAATTCCAGGCAAAAGCTGGCCTATGTTACTCAGTTGTTTAG
Organism: Pipistrellus hanaki; assembly: GCF_964339955.1. Lineage (NCBI taxonomy): Eukaryota > Metazoa > Chordata > Mammalia > Chiroptera > Vespertilionidae > Pipistrellus > Pipistrellus hanaki. The sequence goes on along the minus strand of NC_140505.1, from coordinate 7,720,919 downwards.
CAAAGTCATAGAGGAAGTGCTCTTGCTAAACAATTTTAAGAGTTTCTTCTGAATTTGAAAATGAACACAAAGCACAGAGCCAAATGCATTGGCGGAACTGTGCAGGGCAAGAATCTGCCAGACCAGGAGCAGAAACGGCCTGGCATAGACATTGCAGCAAGGAGCAGATTGTTCCATCTCAGAGGGAAGGAGGGGGTGAATGTGTGAGTGGGTGATAAGAGATCAACCAAAGAACTTGTATGCATATGTGCATAACCCTTGGACACAGACAATAGGGTGGTGAAGGCTGGGGTGGGGGGCAGGAGCAGGCTTTGATATCATTGGAGGAAAGTGGGGGACATGTGTAATACTTTGAACAATAAAGATTTTAAAAATAAGTAAAACGAAATATAAAAGTAAAAAAATAAAATAAAAGGCCTGGCAGCAACAGCCTGCATCCTCTTTGGAGGAGGTCACAATACTATAGTTGTACATGCTATGCCCACTGTTTCATGGGAAGAAGAGAAAAATGAGAATTCAAAGAATGTTAGAGCAGTAAGAAAGATTGTTAGTCTGGTTGTTCTTATGGAAGTGAGAGGTTACAATTTATCTCTCAGTTTGTTTATATGGTGTATTATATTTATTGATTTGTGAATATTGTACCATCAACTTACACCATACACAAAAATAAACTCAAAATGGATAAAGGATTTAAACATAAAATGAGAAACCATCAAAATCTTAGAAGAAGTCATAGGCAGCAAAATAGAAGACATTAGTTGTAGCAATATATTTAACAATACAGCTCGTAGGGTAATGAAAACTAAGGAGAAATAAAATGAGACTACAACAAATTAAAAAGCTTCTGCACAGCAAAAGAAACTATCAACAGAACAATAAGAAAGCCCACTGCATGGGAGAACACAATTGCCAGTGTTATCTCTGATAAGGTTTTAATCTCCAACATTTACAGGGAACTCATACAACTTAACAAAAGGAAGATAAACAACCCAATCAAAAAAAAAAAAAAAAAAAAAAAAAAAAAAAAAAAAAAAAAGGGCAAATGACCTAAATAGAAACTTTTCAAAAGAGAACATTCAGAAAACCAAGAGACATATGAAAACATGCTCAAAGTCACTAATCATCTGAGTGATTCAAATCAAAACAACAATGAATTACCATCTCACACCTGTCAGAATGACTATCATCAACAAATCAATAAACAACAAGTGTTGGAGAGGATATGAAGAAAAAGGAACCCTCCTTCACTGCTGGTGGGAATTCAGACTGGTGCAGCCTCTGTGGAAGACAGTATGGCATTTCCTCAAAATATTAAAAATGGAACTGCCACTTGACTCAGTAATCCCATTTCTAGGAATATATCTCAAGAAACTAGGAATACCAATAATAAAGGATATATGCACCCCTATGTTCAAAGCAGCACAATTCACCATAGCTAAGATTTGGAAACAGTCTAAATGCCCATCAGCAGATGAGTGGACTAGAAAACTATGGTACATCTACACAATGGAATACTACACTGCTGTAAAAAAGAAGGAATTCTTACCATTTGCAACAGCATGGTTGGAACTGGAGAGCATTATGCTAAGTGAAATAAGTCAGTCAGTGAAAGAAAAATACCACAAGAACTCACTCATTTATGGATAATAAAGAACATTATAAACTGATGAACAAAAATAGAGAAGCATCAAACAGACTGTCAAACAATAGTGGAAAAGCTAGAGAGAGTTAAAGAAGGTAAGAGATCAACCGATGGACTTGTATGAATACATATAAGCATAGCCAATGGATGCAAGACACTGGGAGGGGGGTGAGGACATGTGCCGGTGGGGAGGGGAGGCTGGGAAGGTCAATGGGGAATAAAAAAGGAGACACATGTACTACTATTTGTAATACTTTAAACAATAAAAAAATCCCTATAAATTGATTATTTCTTTAAGTTAAAAATAAATTGAGAACAGATCATCTCTTGTACCAAGGATCCCAACCTATTTTAAAAGTTGGCTACAAATAATACTTGCTATTTCATGTTATTTCTAATTCTACTATTAAATGCTTACACATGCCTAAGTATTAGTACAAGCTCTTTTTTTATCCTTAGCATGTTTAACTCTCAATATTAAAACAGAAACCTTATCTTGTTATGTAACAGGAACTGTAATTCGTTTAATGAGGATACCTGAGACAAACATGACAACGCAAAATACCTCAAACATGAAGGTGTCCACTTCTTCTCGAACGGCCTCATGGCTTAGCTTGTTCCCTTCATCATCCACCACATTTAAGAGCAGGTCGAGAAAAGCCTTGCGTTTTCTCTTGGAGGGGGTCTTGCCCTTGTCATCATTTGTACGTTCTTCTTCTCTCTTTATTTCATTGGCCCGTTCATGGATGACCTGTATGATTTAAATGACCACATGCTTTTGTGTGGAATTTGATGTGGCCTAATGGTCCATTTTCCTGTGAAAACATACCAGCTTCTTTAACTGATTTTTTGCTAACCCTTTCCAGTTCTGTCTCACTCAACAGGAACTTAGGTTTTTGTGAACATACAGTAAAGCTTTCTGTGAGTTTTTTTGGCCATAATACATAATTTCCAAGGACTATTCTGCAGCCTTTCCAACATGGGAATAGAGTAGTAGTCTCCTGAATAGGGCCCCAGCGAGTTGAAAGAGCCCATGAGAAAAAGCTGGGTGGTGGAGAGAACACAATCATTATATGATAGACTAATTATAGATCACTCTACTTACGTGTTGTATTGGAGAAAATAATTATCCTGTATGCTTTCTGCTCTTTTGCCTGGAATGCTTTCCACTCCTTCTCTTGCCTCAGAGCCAGCATGACTAGCTTCCTCTTTAGTTTGAGATTTCCACTGCCCATAGTCACACTGTCAGGGTCACTGCTACCCGAGTCCATAGCACTCACTCACTTCCTAAGCCTGCTTTACCTTTTTTTTTGCATGTCACTTACTACCTGGCATTGTATTTGTTATTTAGTGACTTTATCCTCCAATTGCAATGTAGCAGCAAATTTGTCTTTATTCATTTATTTATTTCCAACCTTTAGAGCACTGCTTGGCATTTTAGAAATGTCCATCAGGTATGTGTTGAGTAAGTAAAAGAATGGAAGCCCCTGAGCTTAATTTGGTTACACATTTCAACTTTCTCCTTTCAGGCAATCATCCAAACCTGCTTCTGCTTTGAATGACCAGATCCCAAGTTCATAGAGCAAGCACCATGACCTCTCTTTGAATTTTGGTGGAACCACTGGTGCCTGGCACTCAGATTGGATATTATCCATCCAATCTGGAATTCATTCATTATTGATACTGATATTAATGCATGAAAATTGAAGACAAGTGTAATTATACCTATAAAATACAAACTGTTCATCTTTCACTTCCTGACAGGCAATTATGCTATACTCCACTGAGGGCAGCTCATTCCAACATCTCATTCATCAAACATCTAGGGACTCTACCACTTGATCTGTTGGTAGAGGCAGAACCTCATTGTCAGGAAGCAATGCCATCATGTTTAAAACTGAAGTTTACAGCAAAGGGTAAATATAATTACTTTGGCACTTTTATTTGTACATATAACTTGTAACGCATGTTTTCAATCAAAGTTTGTGTTTTCATAAGCATATGTATAACACAAAGACAGACTATATCCAGAACATTACTATTTTTTTTTAATATATTTTATTGATTTTACACAGAGAGGAATTGAGAGGGACAGAGAGTTAGAAACGTCGATGAGAGAGAAACATCGACCAGCTGCCTCTTGCACACTCCCAGTGGGGATGTGCCCGCAACCAGGGTACATGCCCTTGACCGGAATCGAACCCGGGACCTTTCAGTCCGCAAGCCGACGCTCTATCCACTGAGCCAAACCGGTCCCGGCAACATTACTATTTTTTTATCATTAAAATTAGATAGTAATATCTAGTTAATTTTTATCTTTTCCGGTTTAAGATACTGCCATAAATGCCTTTTGTCTTTGAAAAAAATTGCTTAACCCAAACACTTTCCCGAAGATTCTTATACCACAGATCCCTGTGTCTTTATTCTTTTAGCATAGCAGCCAGTTAATAAACTACCATAGCTCATATCACATTTTGTAATTATTTGTTTATAGACAACCTCCCCAGTAGACTAACCTCCCCCATGAGGGAACATTAATGACTGGGTGTGTTAAGAAACATAGCAGTCATGCACTTATAAAATTTCTAGAAAGTGATAGTGGGAGGGGTTGCACAACATTGTTAATGCTCCCAATGCCACTGACTGGTACACTTAAAATGGCTAGTATAATAAATTTTACATTATATATGTTTGTTCACAATAAAAAAAAATGAGGACTTACATTGTTGGTAAAATTATGTAAGATCTTTAGGTTCCTTTTGTGGTCCCATGCTTCTTTAAACAAAAGGTACAAAACGTCATGCCAGAGCCAAAAGGTCCTAATTCTTCGATTTATCAAATCACTCATCCTATAAACAGGATGCAAATGTATTAGCTGATATATCAAAATGTGCATTGCTTGAGTACCTATTTGGTGCCTGGTCTCAATGAGGCTAACATGTGGCACCCATGATAATTCCTCTTAGCAGCTTCTAAGAGCTCCATGCTTTATGCTCAACAATGAAGGCATGGGTTATTACACATCCAAGGAAGCTTAAGAATTAAATGGGTCCTTTAGAGGAAGGAAGAAGCCATTACAAAACATCCTCACTAGATGGCCATCTGGTCTCTCCTTCTATTTCTCCAGAGGAGTTCTGGACCTCCCCGAGCTGCCTGTAGCTCTTATGCCACAGGGTGGGATGAGATCTGCCTGTTTAATGTCCACACATTTGCTTGATCACTCCTCTGGCTGTCCTCTTCTCCAGGAAAGTGTCCCTCTGTCACATCCCTGTCCTGAGTCCCTCCCTCAACATTCCCTGTGATGGAGCAGGAAGACCTAGACATGATCTCCTCCTTTGAGAGCAGCTTCCAGGCCAAATCTGCAGAGTGGCCTTTCCTGGTCACTCAATCTGTGGGTCCTATTGCTGTTTTCTTTTTGAATATCAACTTTAATTTTTCTTTTTAAGCAATTATTATAGTTTATAAGTTCATACTTATTTGTTTTGAAGCTTGTCTCCCTGTTATTCTGTTCTGTGGACCACTATAAAACCAGTCAGTATCTTGTGTAATGAATGGCAGGTTATATATGCTAAAATGTGATAAAATGAAATGGGCAGTGGACTTAAAGACAGAATTTCTCAAATCAAACCCTGGCCCTGAATTTTAATAGTAGAATAATATCAGCAATTTTTCAAAGCAAATATGACTATTTCAATTAAAAAATAATACACATTCAGTGCAGAAAATATGAGAAGAGAGAATAACAACTCAAAAAACAAGAGAGAGGAGCACATAACACAAAACAATAATCATAGCTAACATTCTGGAATAATCTTTGTAAGTATTTTTAATGAATAATTTTTTACACCTAGTGATTATGATGCTAAAAATATTGTTTTTATCTTCATTTTATCACTAATTTCTCAATATATCATAATGTAATTTCTCAATATATCATAATGTAATTTCTCAATATATCATTAAAAAATCATGTAATTTCTCAATATATTATTAAAAATATTATGTAAAATTATACCATAGCCTGAGTGTGCCATAATTTATACAACAAATCACCTACTGTTAAAATACATGCTTCAATGATTAGGTTGATTTTTACTGCAATATTTCATTGTGAAACAATGAAAAAGATACAACATAGATGAAAAATTATTAGCAATATTTTTAAAACTTTGAATCAATAACCATTTAAAAAATAATTAGAAGGGCTCCGTTTACCTATAAACTGCATGGACATACTCAGAATCAGCATTATTCTGAGCATCAATATTCTTGCCCATAGCTGTTTCTGCAAAATATGGGTGAGAAGCAATCATTCAATTCATGCACATGCCTTGTATTTAATTTCCAGTGGCAAACACTTAGAAAATAAGATAAATTCTTCCAGGTTTTAGAATTGTTCCTTTCCCTTTCACTATTGCACATTTTTTTCTCCTACTTCTATTCCTATTCCTTCTTCCTTCTGACCTTCCTGGCAGGTTGGCTCTGCTCAAAGCCCTAGCAGTGGGCACTGCTTCTCAGGAGCCCAGTTTAGCGGAAGGACCACCCCAAAGAAGCCAATATACTGTTTAACCCCTCATTTGCCTTCCCAGTAAAGTGTTATTTTCTATTTGGGCCATTTTCTGCTTACACTGTAGCTCTAGAAACAAATCAATGAGACTTACCACAGATGATATCTAAGGCACAAAGAGTGATGTAAAAAAAGCAGTTAAATTTTTCTCCATCAACATGTTTTTCAAGCTTTTTAACCAATATGTTGGCTTGTTCATTCATGACATCTAAGAACTCTTCCAGAATGGTAAAATGGAAAGTGGGTGTTAACATTTTTCTCCTGGAGCGCCATTTGTTTCCAGTACTAGAAATGCAAGACATGGTTACAAAGAAGAGAAAAGCAACATCCAAAACAAATAAAGCATAATCAAGACAACAAATTCTCCTTAATCCACAGATTCCCAAATGTTTTGGTCAAAATGTTAAGGGGAGATTCATATACAGTTACAGAATGGGCACATTTTAGATGTCCTTTTATATTACTAATATTTAAAAGAGCACTCATCAAAACTGAAAACTTTAAGAAGTTTTCTAGATTTCTAAGTCCTGAGTTTCCAAAACTTAGGAATTTCCCCCCTTTTTCCAACCTCAGCCTCTGAAGATCAAGGAGCTCCCTGAGTCTACTTTGATCCTAACATCTTCAAAGTCTCCAAAGTCCCCATGGAAGTCCTGCTTTCTCCTTCTCAGTTCATGGGGTCCTGTTCCTGGATGGCAGCACAAGGACTGAGGTTACTGTGCTCCCCTTACTTCTCTGAGGATGACTGCCTTTTTCATTGAATTTTCAAGATTTCCCTGCTCAAAACTTCTCTGTGCTGCACTCCCTTTATACTTTGGAAATTTCTAACTCTCCTTGGAACAATGCTGGTCATTATTATTGAATGCCATGGCTAGAGATTACTCTACAGCCTGGGTTTCTGTCTCTCAAAGGCCCATTATCACCAGACCTTTTCAGCTTCTCCCTACTACCTGATGGCACATTCTTGCTATAGGAAAACCATCTCCTGTCAATGCCTGGCATAAGTTACACACAAGATAGCTTTACCAATTTATACTGACTTACCTTGTAAGAAGTCCTAGGCCAAGCCATGGTTGTAGAAAGGTGTACAGAAGAGACTTGTCAATTTGCTTTGAGCTAGTTAAAATTACCTTAAAAGAGAGAAAAGAAAAATGAGAGACAGAGATATGAAAGCCGCCTTAATTGTAAGAATACTGGGCTAGAATACAACTACTTTCTAAAGTAACATTTCATAACAATTACTTTGTTGTGGTCCGTTTTCATTATGATGACTCAAAGAAATTCAATTAGAGTTTGGAGCATACGACTGTCACTCACTCTTGGAGACTAGCTGGAGTTGCCTGAATGGAAAATGTCCAAGAGAATTCCCTGACTCCTGCCATGAATTAGGAGCCACGTGTAGTTGTTTATTGAGGGTAGGAGTGAGGGAAGAGAAGGTGGGTGAATCAAAGGATGACCACATTTAGGGAGATGAAAATCACAAGATCATGATCAGGCATGTTGATTTGGAGGCATTCAAGTTGCCATAGTCTGAAAGCAGGTATGCAGCTCAGGATTAAGGCTTATACTGGGTACACATTTAAGTGTCTCCAGGGCATAGGTGGCACTGGGGACCATGGGTATAGTTAGGTTGCCTGGAGCCAAAGTAAAGCAGAAGGGAAGAGCATATGCACAAAATGTTTCTCAGGCTTCTTGCTGCAGTTCCCTGCTTTGGACAGATCCCTATCCATATATACTAAGCCCACTCATATTGGGCCAGCAATGGCTGAATCCCCATGTGCCCCTCTCGCTGTCTCCTCTGGGCCAGTAGATTCTGCAGTGTGGTACCAGAGACACTAAGAGTTTTACCACAATGAATAAGAAAGATGTATCCAAGTCCAAAAATCCTAGGAAATTCTGCTGTTAATTTTTAAGGTCTATTTATCCTATTTTTATTTCCTGACCCAAATCCTTTGTTATCAAACAATCAGATAATACCCCTAATGTCATGATAATAAAGAAAAAATGGTCAGCAATTTTTTAGGAGCTAGTTAAAATTACCTTAAAAGAGAGAAAAGGAAAATGAGAGACAAAGATATGAAAGCCACAACTCTACACCATTCAACAGCATGAATTAACAACATCTTCCCAATCAATATTAGATTAGTGTACTCGTTTTAAAAATTAATTAGAAATAATAAAAATATAATGGATACTCTGAGTACTGTAAGGGAAACACATATATTTTATTAGTTTCATATTATTTTAATCTTAAACAGTGCCTGGCAGATGATATGAGCTCAATTTATAGAATAATCTATTTATGGTTCTGTTCAACTGAAGACTTCCCAAAAAAGGAGGACAAATATATTATTTGATAACAAATGTGTATAGACATGAAGAAGCTGCTACTCTTCCCAGAACTCAGACTCTATCTGGAAAGGATTAAATGGCACCTTCACAGACTTAGATATGTAATATAATCCTCATTGCATTGAATTCCATTAAATATAAGGACATATATTTGCTGTGTATTCTGATGAGATTATCACACTATCAAATATACAGTAAAACATTGATCATAGTCACCATCGACTCACCTCTATAGTTTCGGCCTTATACATGGCTATTCCTGGTCTTGGGCCAATCCAGATTTTGAGGAATGGCACATCTCTGTTTTCTTCAGTGTAATGAATCAGCTGCTGAAAAAACTCTAGGAGAAAATATTTAATTTTAAATAAGTTCCTTACTGTGTCTTTTTTTGTTTTTTTTACTCTTTTTACCTTGGGCATCTCACTCAATATCTCCCAGATCTTTCACATCTTGAGGCTAAACCACATAGGTGTCCTTAATAATTATTAATGCATGAGTTGTGAGGCTAATTTAATTATGAGTGATATATGTGCAACAACCGGTTAACTGAGAAATGCCAAGCACTGTGGGTGTTTGTGGTGACCTTATTACATTCCTCCCAAGAGCATTGAGGGTGTTCAGTTTCTCCTGACTTGCTTCAGGTTCCGCTTCTATCGAAAGGGAAACCTGTCCCAACTCTCCAGCCCTGGCAGATAGATGCTTCCCTTTCACCCCCTCTAAAACAGTGTGGAAGCTCCTCAACTAGTTGAGATAAGAGCTACTATATGATCCAGCAATTCCTCTTCTGGGTATTTATCTGAAGAACATGGAAACACTAATTCAAAAAGATATATACACTGCAATGTTAATTGCAACATTACTTACAATAGCCAGCATATGGACGCAACCTTTGGTGTCCATCAATAGATGAGTGGATAAAGAAGATGTGATAATAATGGCCCAGCTGGAATTGCTCGGTGATTGAGCATTGACCCAGTCAAGTCATATGCCACAGAGAAGCATGCAGAAGGCAACCAATTGATAACTCTCTCTTATCAACAATGTTTCTCTCTCTCTCCCCCTCTCTTCCACTCTGAAATCAATAAAGAATATATATAAAGATAAAATATAAGTATATATATAATATATATATAAAGATAAAGTATTGTCATTTGTGATAACATAAATGGATCTTAAGGGTATTATGCTAAGTGAAATAAGTAACAAACAAGGACAAAAACAGTCTGATTTAACTCATATGTAAAATATAAAACAAAAAAGTAACAAATGAACAAATATAACAAAATAAAAACAAATTCAAGGATACAGACAATAGAATAGTGGTTACAGAGGAGGAGAGTGGAAAGAGGGCAAAGTAGGTAAGTGGGTTAAACAAATGGTAATAGATGGAAACTGGACTTTTGGTTGTGAGCTCCCAGAAGAATATACAGATATTAAATTACACTATTGCACACCTGAAATTTAGATAATGTTATTAACCAATGTTGTTATTAACCAATGTTACCTCAAGAAAAAAATAATTTTAAAAAATTCTTCCGTTTTATTAATCCTTCAACTTCAAAAATGTCTCAGGGACTTTACAGAACCTCTTCCCTTTGTAAGAAACTCTTATTCTTACCGCTTTTTTTTTTTGGTCTGAAAACACTTACTTATTCTTCAAGTGTCATTTTAAATGTGATTTTGCTGTGAAGTCTTCTCTGATATTTTAAATAAGATTTTTTTTATATAACTTCCCACATTGGTTCCCATTTTTAGCACAGGCACCAGATCTCAATATTTCTAAATACTGTCCTACAATTAAAAAAAGACAACAACAAACAATTCTCCTTGGAGAAGTCACTGATTTTAGGGCTGAGGCAGAGAAAAATATAAGAACAGTGGAATATATCCTGGTGCCAGAAAATAAGGAAGTGCTCAGAAAATGATGGGGCCATGTTGAAACATCAAGCAGCCAACCTGAAAAGTTCCTAATACTCCAAACCGGAACAATTTGTTCAACAGAATAAGTAATGACAGAAGTAGTCCGTATCACTTCTCTAGTCAATATCTTATAGTTGTCAGTGTACAGAACTTTCACCTCCTTTGTTAATTTTTTTTATTTAATAAATCTTTTTTTTCTTTTTTTAAACAATATATTTTATTGATTTTTTTTTTTTTTTTTTTTTTTTTTTTTTTTTTTTTTTTTTTTTTTTTTTTTACAGAGAGGAAGGGAGAGAGATAGAGAGTTAGAAACATTGATGAGAGAGAGTCATTCATCAGCTGCCTCTTGCATGCCCCTTACTGGTTGCCCACAACCAAGGTACATGCCCTTGACCGGAATCGAACCCGGGACCCTTGAGTCTGCAGGCCGACGCTCTATCCACTGAGCCAAATCTTTATTGTCCAGATTATTATAATTGTTTCTCATTTTATCTCCCCATTTTATCGCCCCTCCACCTGGTTCCCACTCCACCCTCTGCCCTTACTTCCCCCCCTCTCCACTGTCCTCATCCATGGGTGTATGATTTTTGTCCAGTCTCTTCCTGTACCATCTACACCCATTTCCCCCTGAGAATTATCAATTCACTCCCATTCTATGCCCCTGATTCTATTATATTCACCAGTTTATTCTGTTCCTCAGAATTCTAATTCACTTGATTCTTAGATTCACTTGTTAATAGATATGTATTTGTTGTTCATAATTTTTATCTTTACTTTTTTCTTCTTCTTCCTCTTAAAGAATACCTTTCAACATTTTATATAATACTGGTTTTGTCGTGATGAACTCCTTTAGCTTTTTCTTATCTATGAAGCTCTTTATCTGCCCTTCAATTCTGAATAATAACTTTGTTGGATACAGTAATCTTGGTTGTAGGTTCTTGCTATTCATCACTTTGAATATTTCTTGCCACTCCCATCTGGTCTGCATAGTTTCTGTTGAGAAGTCAGCTGATGATTGTGTATAGGTGTTCCCTTGTAGATAATTAACTGTTTTTCTCTTGCTGCTTTTAATATTCTTTCTCTTTTTCCCTTGGCATTTTAATTATGATGTGTCTTGGTGTGGTCCTCTTTGGATTCCTTTTGTTTGGGGTTCTGTGCACTTCCTGTACTTGTAAGTCTATTTCTTTTACCAGGTCGAGGGAGTTTTCAGTCATTATTTCTTCAAATAGGTTTTCAGTATCTTGCTCTCTCTCTTCTTTTGGTACCCCCATAATTCTGATGTTGGTATGCTTGAAGTTGTCCTAGAGGCTTCTTATACTATCTTCAACTTTTTGGATTCTTTTTTCTTTTTGCTTTTCCAGTTAATTGTTCTTTGCTTCTTTGTATTTCAAATCTTTGACTTGATTCTTGCATTCCTCTAATCTACTGTTGAGTCTCTGTATAATATTTTTTATTTCAGTCAGTGTATGTTTAATTTCTAGTTGGTCCTTTTTCATATCCTTGAGGGTCTCCTTAAATTTGTCAGTCTTTTCTAGGAGATTCTCAGAAATCTTATAACCATGGTTTTGAATTCTATATCCAGTTGTATGTTCTCCTCCATTTCTTTCATTTTTTGATCTGTTTCTTTGTCTCCACATTTTGGCTGCCTCCCTGTGTTGGTAGGGTGGCTTTGTGTGCTAGGTGTCCTATATGGTTCAATGGGTCAGCCTCCCAGTTACCTGAGGTGGACACTTCTCATGCACCCCTTTGTGTACTGTGTATACAGACTTGTTGTAGTTAAGTCTTAATTGTTGTTGGTGTCACTGGGAGGAATTGACCTCCAGGCCAGTTGGCTGTGAGGACACGCTGTGTCTATAATGGATGAATTGCTGTGCTGGAGAAATGCTTATAAGGCAGGACTTATTCCAGTGGGGCTTTGCTGCTCACTGAGTCTCCCTCTTGAATGTGTCCTTTATGAGAGTAGTTGAAATCTGGTGTCATCTCACACAGACCACTAGATAACACTAGCTTCTGGATCTCCGATGGGGTGCAGGTCAGCTACTGTCTGAGGCCACCCAGCAGGAGCTACAGCAAGAACTACAGTTTTCCTCTTTGCTTGGGGTTTGGAGGTTTTGGAGCTGACTTGAGCTGCAGTTTATTTAGTTAAGCTGCAACAGCGAGGGCCATTTATATGCAAAAGCCACTGCATGTGGGTGGGTTTGTAGATTGTGCAGGGCACGGTCTCAGGGAGTCACTAGGTTATGGCATGGCAAACAGCAATGGCTGCCAGTGAGCCTTCTCTGCCTTCCTGTGTTTCCAAGTCCCTGCATCCTGTGCTCCAGCGCAGTAAACAATGATTGCTTGGCACACCTCTGCAAGAAAGTCACCCTCACTTTCCGACCCGATGGCCAACAGTCCAGCTTCTCCCCATAGGAGTTTGGGTCCCCCGAGTCTCCCCAGAAACTGGATTTCAGAGTAATTGGGAGCTTGTCTCCCTTCAGGTTGAAAAAAAGCAGTGCCTCCAATCACCGGCCACCAGCCCAATTTGCCTGCCTCCGTACCTCAGCTTTTGAATGCTTGTGCATGTCTCATTGCTCTTTCCTCTTTCCTTCTAGTTGTACAATTTTCAGTCATCCAGCTTTCCCATGTCTCTGGGTAATAGAGATTTTGTCTTTTAGTTGGAGTTTTGAAATTGTTGTGTGAGTCAGCAGTTTGGTGGTTACCTATGCCACCATCTTGGTTTCTCCTCCTTGGTTAAATTTATTCATAGGTGTTTTATTCCTTTTGATGCAATTGTAAATTGGACTGTTTCCTTAATTTCTCTTCCTGATAGTCCATTGTTAGCATAAAGAAATCCAAGTGATTTTTGTATATTGATCCTATATCCTGCAACTTTACTAAATTTAGTTATTAATTCTAACTTTTGGGGGTAGGGTGGAGTATCTAGGGTTTCCTATATGAACAATCCTGTCATCTGCATTCTTTTTCTTGCCTAAATGTTCTGACTGGGACCTATAATATTATGTTGAATAAAATGGTGAGAGTGAACATCCTTGTCATCCTGATCTTAGAGGAAAAGCTTTCCACATGACATATGGTGTTCTAGCCAAGAAATGCATAACCTCAATGAAACTCTGAAAAAAACAAGAGACAAACCCAAACTGAGAGTGATTCTACACAATATCTGTCTCAGAAAATGTGTCAAGGTCTTGATGTGTATGGAAATACTGATAAATGATCACAGATTAGAAATGATTAATACTGAAGAGCATAACACAAGGAAGCACAACTACTATATGCCTGGTGAGAATTTGAATTGAGTCATGGAACAGAAAAAGAACACAAAAAACATTGTAAAATTCAAGAAAGGGCTGTAGTATTACTAAGTACATTGGACAAATAATAATTTTCTAGTTTTGATAATGATACTAATTGCGTAAAATAACACATCAGAGGAGGCTTGCTAAGTATATGACATATGCAAACCCGATATTATTTTTATAACTTTCCTTTAGTTATAATATTATTTGAATAAATACAAGTTTATAATGAAGGGGAGTTTTATTATTATGAAGCTGAATAATAAAAAGTAAGCTGGAGGAAGATTAAAAAATATTTTCTTAGTAGAAGAGAAACACATACACACAATGCAAAGTGTCCCCATGGAGTTCAACCAAGAGGAGTCCCATTGCTTGCTATGACATGTACTGACCACTAGGGGACGGTGAAGAACAAAAGAAAGCCCTGGCTGGCAGTTGGCAGACACTAGAGACTCTACCCATGCAGGATGTTGTACACTGGGCATCTAGTATATAAATAATAGGTTATGTCTACATTTCCTTGGATATAGGAAAAAATTTGGTTTGAGAATGTGACAAAATGTGAAAGAGATGTCATAGTGAACATAAAAAACAATCATTAAAATAAAAAGAATTACTGACAAGCACTGAGGAAAATGTAGAAATTAGACAGGGAAGTTGGTAATCAATCAAAAACAGTTTCCTATGACATGTCTAGATGTAAGAATGAATATGACACAAGTACGGTACCTTCTTCTTTTAAACACAACATGCTCATGCATGCATTCCACAGGCAAGGAACATGTACCACCAAAGGACAAGATCCCTACTCTCAGGGAATTTATTATCATAGGAGATGGTCACTGTGGTACTAATCACAGTATCAGGTAAAATATAATGGGTGCTAAATTACAAGGTTAAGTCTGAGGAGTTATCTATTTGCATTGAAAGGACTAGAGAAATTCCAAGAAAGAGATGGCATTTGAGCACAAAGGAATGAGTTGGCTTTTCATAGGAAGAAAAAGGCAGTGAGGGTAAACCAAGCAGCAAAAATAGCAGAGCAGAGTCAGGGAGGTCTGAGAATTGCCTATAGGCTTAGCCAGAGCACAGGATGGGGATGATAACATTGATAGATGAGCCTGGAGTGTTGCAAGGCTAAAGAAGTTGGATTTTCCTTTATACTCTCTAGGCAATATCTGACAGTTCCTGAGGAGTACTAGAACCACAGAGCTATATTTTAGGACGATAACACTGAGGTGTGTGGGATCTGTTGATAACTTGGGATTCTACTCCAAAGATGCAGGAAGCTTCTGGGGTGGAATTCCATGCAGCCAGTGTTAGGGGCCCTGGTCCTGGTTTATGGCTGGTCCTTGTATCGGGTGGGGGCAAATGGTGACCAGTAATCCCAACCACACTGAAGTAGTGAGAAAGTTTGTATTGAAATCCCTGAGTCCCCATCTGGGGAATGCAGCCCGACATTCAGAAAGCTCAAACAATGACAAAACTCTGGGTCAGCTCAGGAAACACTGAATTGGTGAGTGCTACCTGAGAGTGGGGGTTGGGTGGGGTGGGGTGGGGGAACACAAGTGTAAAAGGATTGAGGTACAGGGTCCAGCCCTCAGAGAAAAGACCTGGCAAAGGTTAGACAGAGCCCAAGTCAATCAACTGAGTTCACCAGAGGAAGGTTGGAAAATGAGGCACTGTCCTGAGATTGCTGGCAAAATCCAGGGAGGGAGGGATAAGGACAGCACACTGGCTGGGAGGCATGTGGTACCCAGGCTTTCTTAGGCAAAGGGAATGCCCCATGACAGCAACAGGACTAATGCCCACAGCACTGTGAGGCTACTAATACAGATGGCACCTGAGGTTGTTTTAAATGGGAATTTGGGCCCCACAGACAGATTGACATGGAATAAAAAAACAACTATTAAACTTTCCAGCTCTTTTTTGTGCCAATATTTGTTCACATACTCATCTACCCCTGCTCCTTCTCCCATCCCTCAGCTCCTCCACCCCTGGGCTTCAGGGCAAGCTGCTCAAAGTGCAGCGGGAGAGAGGCTAAAGCACAGGGATGTGCATTGCACGTGACACTGAAGAAACAGTAATACCGTAGTTGTGTTTGCACATGTGGGACCCTCAAAACCCAATAATGAATCTTCTAAGCTAGCTAACATTCATTTTGTCATATATATTTGCCGATCAGAACAGAGCTAAGGGTTTCCGATGCCTATGTCTTTATGCCTCACCACAGTCAGATGAGAAACACTATTATAGAAGTCAGTGAACAGCTGAGGAAGTTGTGCTCAGCTGAGTCGTTGCACAATAGCACAGCGCTGGTAAATACAGGCCTGGCTGTGTACCCCAGGCACCCAGATACACTCTGTGCCATCTTCCCCATTACATCACACCGATTCCAGGCAAACCATTGGCTAAACTGCAGTGAAAGGAGCTAGGTTCCATCAACAGTGTCAAAATGTATGTAGCATACATGGCCATAACCACTGCCTTGGTCTGGTCTGGCAGAGGAGACAGGGAAATCGACACCCGTGGTTGGAAGGCCTCAGGTGGGTCCCATGGCAGGGAGCATCTGGGGAAGGCAGGTGCTGACAAAAGGACTGGAGAAGCAAAAGATGGAGTTCAGCAGTCTAGTTGGGAGTCAGTTGCAATTCTCCAGGTGAGTCTTCCTAGGCCAGAATGCGGAGGGTAGCCACACAGTGAAAAGCACAGCCTCTTGTATAAGATACAAGGGTACTGAGGTTGGGGAATACACCTTTAAATGCTGTGCTTTTTCCAAATTTTGCTGAGCTCAATGCTGGGCACAAAGGAGGGCCTCAAATAGGTGCATGATTGACAATGAAAAAATGGACTCAAACCAGGTTCCGGACAATGGTCTAGAAAATGCACGCATGAACTTAAATCCTCCAAGTGACTGCACTACAGTGACTTTTACAAGTAAAGGGTAACACACTCTAACTTAAAGAGTTTTAAACAACTTGAAAAGTCAACCAATTAGAAAGGAACCAAAGGTTGGTCATCTGTCCAGATCCTGTAGTTTTTGATCCATTAAAAGGACCCTTGAGAAGGATACTGTGTTATCATTCTCTTCTCTCCAGAAGTAACTACAAGGAGAATTACTTTAAATAACCCAATAACTCACAGTTTGTTTTGAAATGGATCTTATTCAACAGAGATTTCAATTCTTAGAAAAATTCCCCAAAAGACTATGATGAGATTTCTTAAGTATATTGTTTCCTGTTGGGGAGGAGGGGTCTATATTTCTACACCGTTGTTTTTTAATATTATAAAGCCTTTGGGTAGGAGGGAAGATTAGCTCTGCCTTTAGCATTCACCATGATGATTTTACAAATGCTGTTTTCATATATTAAAATTTGCTTCATCAGTTGCAACATTAGTCGCATTAATGTTTGGTTGGTTAAAGGTTTACTTGGATTTCTTCGGCCAGAAACATTTTCTATATTTTGGCAACTCTCTCTCATGAGGCCTCATGTATTCCCTGTGAAGTTGAAATGACAACATTATTTTTATTTGGAGGAAGGAAAATGGAAAAGAAATAATCCTTTAAGCTTTGAAATTGATGTTCAGTCCATAAAACTTGTTCAGTTAAGCTAAGGGCTGATTGGATTCTAGTTCTGTGTTCACTCAAAAATATGTCATTTGGGTCAAAACCGGTTTTGCTCAGTGGATAGAGCGTCAGCCTGTGGACTGAAGGGTCCCAGGTTCGATTCCGGTCAAAGGCATGTACCTTGGTTGCGGGCATATCCCCAGTGGGGGGTGTGCAAGAGGCAGCTGATCGATGTTTCTAACTCTCTCTTCCTCTCTGTAAAAAATCAATAAAATATTTTTTTTTAAATATGTCATTTGGGGCAAATCTTTTCAGTTCTGGGTATCTCAACTTCTACAGCCACGAAGATGAAGTGCTAAGATCTAACTCACCCTCCCTCGTGGGGGATGCAAACATCAGGGACTTTTTAAGAGCTTTCTAACTTAAAGTGATCCCTCTACCCCTATCATAACATAAGGTAAAGCTATCTCTTCAAAAGATGATTTCAATAAAAAAAAGGACTCACTCTTTAACAAATAAGATTTATGAAACTTGCTGTGTGACTTTGAGGGCAGGCCTTGAAGAATAACATCATAACTCATTGTAGTTATGTATCCTCCACAGAAGGGCCAAGGAGGAAGGCAAGCTGTGGTCAAGTCTTGTGATTTTTGGAGGGAGAGGCTCTGTTCTCAAGTGCATTTCTCATACATTATTTTGGAAACAGAGAAATAGAGATAGACATAGAGATGGCGATATAAATAGAGATAGAGAGAGGAGGAGAGGAGAGAGAGAGAGAGAGAGAGAGAGAGAGAGAGAGAGAGAGAGAGAGAGAGAGACTAAGTTATAATTTGTGTCTGCTTTTAGGACTTTAACAGAAGAAAAACAGGTGCTTTTATTGTTGTTCTTCTTATTAAATATATTTTTATTGATTTCAGAGAGGCAGGGAGAGGGTTAGAAACATCAATAATGAGAGAGAATCATTGATCAGCTGCCTCCTGCATGTCAGCCCCTCACTGGGGATGGAGCCTGCAACCCAGGCATATGTCCTTGACCAGAATCAAACCCAGTGTCTGCAGGCCAAAGCTCTATCCACTGAGTCAAGCCTGCTAGGGCTACAGGCGGTGGTTTAAGACAGCAGCAGCCAGGAGTTGGGAAAAGGAGAAGAGAAGGCAGAAGGACAGGCGTTTAGAAACACTGCACTTATATGTAATGAAAACTGGAGAGAACTGGGAACCCATTATCCAGGGGGTGATAGAGGTGCCCCTCACCCAGCAGCCTGAGTCTCCAGTCAGGGTGCTCCAGGTGGGGGAGCAGGGGGTGCTCCTGTGTCATCCCTGCAAGCCCCTTACCTTTCCCTCCTCTCTTCCAGAGCAGCGCGTGTCCCAAAATGGGGTAGGAGCGCGAAATGCTGCGGATGGGCCTCATTTGCAGCCAGTTACGCGCATAGCTCGCCATCATCTGCAGGAAGCTCAGGATGAGGGTGGCGCCCGCCAGGGTGAGGGCGCTGAGCGCGCCCCAAGCCAGCAGCTTCTGCCCGACGGGCACCAGCCAGACGGTCGTCATCGCGCCAGCGGTGGGCTCCGCGCGGGGACTGAGACCCAGAACCTTGGGGCCGGGAGCTTCGGGCCAGGGGGTTGTCCAGCCCCTGAAGTTCAAGTGCGGGGCCCTGGGAGGAGTCCCGCAATTCCCCGGGGCGGGCGTAGCGGGCTGGGATGGGGAGGTAGGGGGTGGCGCCAAGCCGAATGGCCTCTCCCTCCTCCTGCAGCCACCAGCCCAGGCGCCCGGCAGCCGGACTTCCCGCGCAGGGCCCGCCCTGCCCGCTGGGGACCGGGTTGGGCCTCTGAGGCTGGGAGGAAGGCGCCCCTGCTGTCGTTGTGCAGACAGACGCCCCCAGAGCGCGCGGGGAAGACCCTGCTGCGGGCAGAGGGCGCTGCGAAGAAAGGAAGGCACTTGGGTGGCGTGGGGAGGAGAACGGGGTGCCATTTAGGGCAACTTCAGGAGGGAGAGGCGCCTGGGGCCGGGGTGGGTGATCTCCGTTGAGCAGTGAGCGGGCTGTGTTAGAATGGAAGGAAGAACCGGGTTTGCAGCTCGGTTTGGGGGTTAGTTTTTCCCTGGCCGGGCGCCCAGCCTCCTGATGCTTCCTTGCGCAACCAGGAGTGTCTTCTGCTCTCCAGGGACTGGCTGCACACAGGAGGTGGTTGCACCCTGGCTGAGCTTCAGAGTCACCCAGGACAACATCCTACTTTGACCTGGGACTCCAACCTGAGGGGGTAGGTGAAATTCGTCATCAGGT
Organism: Pipistrellus hanaki; assembly: GCF_964339955.1. Taxonomy (NCBI): domain Eukaryota; kingdom Metazoa; phylum Chordata; class Mammalia; order Chiroptera; family Vespertilionidae; genus Pipistrellus; species Pipistrellus hanaki. The sequence continues at coordinate 7,701,308 of NC_140505.1, read as the reverse complement.
CACGGGAGAGCTGGATAATGTTCTTGTGATCCCAATGGTGTCCAAATTATCATCAGGACCAAGAGTCATGGGGTAGAGAGGACAAAGAGCAAGGTCTCTGGAGGAGGCAGAGATCAGAGATGCTGGCAGAGCGCGGGTTGGATAGAGGAACAATCATGATGAGGTAACTCTCAAACACTGGACTAATGTCTGGGAGGAAAAACACTGGTCAACCTTATGGGATGTCCACGGGGAAAAACTTGTATCCTTCATGTTATTCGCTTTGATATTATTTCATCTGTTTACGACAGCCTGAAGGGACCTTGACTCCCAGGCTGAGAAATTGTATCTTTATTTTGAAGGCAATTTGTGAGTGAGACAGAGAGCACCCAGGATGTTATGAGTCAGGTTAATGGGACTCCCCACTGAGAGGCTGGTCAGCTGTAAGAGCTCAGAACCCATCAGGTCATCAGCAGTTTAAACACTGAGAGCGCATATTGTAGAAATGATTCTACTTGCATTGAGAGCAACCTAATGTATTGAGGATTTAATTACTCTGCAAATTAAAAGCAAGATCCTTATGAAAGAAACAAACCATCTTGAGGACATGGCTTTGCAATCCTGAATGGGCGCTCTATGAAAACAGTCCATGTTCTGACCTCACACCCCTCTACGGCTACCTGGCTAGTTGCTGCAGAAGGGAGACAATGGACATATGAGAAACATGGATGTTCTGGCGTCCTTGCGTCCTGACAAAGTTAGCCTGGCTTCCCTGCTCTGACCCTGAGACTTCTGCCTCCATTTTCCCAGGCTGCTCTCAGATGTTTCCTCCGTTCTGACTCTTCGCTGTGTGCTGGTGTGCTGCACACTGACATCTGTGTGCTCTTCTCCCTCCCAACATCCAAGGTCCTGATAGCCTGCTCAACCTGGCCTCTCACCTCTCTTAAGTACATTCTGCTCTTTCCCCTGGTTAGAGCTGACTGGGTGGCCGCTCTCTGCTGTGCTTTTGTCCTGGGGCCCTCACCGGACACCTAGTGTGCCAGGAAGCTGTTATTCCTCCAGGAGGAAGAGGGCATCCCTTCTCTTACATCTCAGTGCTGAGCGCACCCTGGAAGGAGAACAGTGCCCAGGGCATGCTTGTTTGTGGGGTTGGGTTCAGAAAGGGGATCCTGACAGCATGGAGATATCCCAGGGAGGAGATAGGTTCGGTCTCTACAAGGAAATACAAAAGGTGACATTACCAATGGAAATTAACTATGGCTCCGAATCCTGTTTGGTAACTAGCCACAAGACTAAAGTATATACTCACGAATGTCAGTGACTGTATTCATTTCCTTTCCCTGTCCCGAATCAGAAAATACATCTCCTGAACATTAATGGATAAACCCTGTTCAGTATCTTATTTTGTAATCTTGCTCAGAACGGACCCCACGCTTCTGTGGATCATCACACTCATACACTCTATCTTTCACATAGAATTCCTCAGATTTAGCAAAAAGGAAATGTATTCCCCTAAATAAGAAACTCTTACCTCTCATATCTGCCTTGGAGTTTGTATTGATTGATCTGATTATCATTCGAGTTCTTTTTAAATACATATATATTTTATTGATTTATTACAGAGAGGAAGCGAGAGGGGTAGAGAGTTAGAAACATCAACGAGAATCATCGATCATCTGCCTCCTGCACACTCCCCACTGGGGATGAGCCTGCAACCAAGGTACATGCCCTTGACTGGAATAGGACCTGGGACCCTTGAGTCCACAGGCCAATGCTCTATCCACTGAGCCAAACCGGTTTCGGCATCATTCAAGTTCTGAAACATTTGAGTTGTTAAAATCTCTTGGTCCGATCAGATGGGTGTTAACCACATACCCTGTATGTGGATGTTACTAGTTCAGCTGTCAGGGCCCCATCTTATTTCCAAGTTCTTGGGGGGGCACCCGCGGTGTCATTTTTAGTGGCACACTTTGAACCTGGCCCCTAAGGGGGAGGAGTGGGCACTGCTCACTCAAGTCCCCTCACCTGAGAACAGGTGTGGGGTTTGTTTGTTTGTTTGTTTGTTTACCAGCCTCCCCTGCTGCCAGAGAGCTGGCCGCCCCTGCCCTGGCCCAGCCGGTCTTGTCAGACTAGAGAGGCCCCAGCTCCTTTGGAAGCAGGGCTATCTGCCTCTGTCCCAGCTCCTCGCCCTCAGCCCAGAGCCCAAAGGGCGATGGGGAGATGGGACGGTGCTCCTTTAAGGCAGGTCTCCAGGAGGGAGCCTGGGTGCCTGTTGTGGACACAGCCCTGAGCTGCAGGAGCTGCAGTCCAGGCGCAGTGAGCGGGGAGAGGGCAGGGCTGTTTAGCTTAGCAACCGCCTGCGCGTCCTGCAGGCCCAGGGGCCCCACCCGCACCCTCAGCCCGCGGGGCGCTGGGGCTCAGGGACCGGGACAGAGAGGGGCAGGGGGGCCGCCGCCCCGCAGCCTCAGCCCCGCGAGCATCTGGGCGTCGGAAAGGGGGTCCCAGGGCTTCCGGGCTGAGCGCCCAGAGACGCTCCTCTGCGTAGGGAGCGCACCAGCGGCCCCGGGGGGACCCCGGCAAACGGAACCCCGGATCCCCGCCCGCCCGGGCCGCCTCCTCCGGACCCTCCCGAGCCGGGGCGGCTGGAGCCCCGCAGCCCGGCTCCCCGGGGTCCTGAGGCTCCGGCTGCAGCGCGGGCGGCGTTTCCACGTCTGCGCCATGAAGGGCGCCGTGGGGGACCTGGGCTCTCTCTTCTCCAGAATCTTCAAGGCCCCGACGGCGGCCCGCTCCCCGGGCGGGAGCTCCAGCGGATCGGGAGGCGCCGCGGGCGCGGGGCCGGCGGGCTCAGCGCTGAGGGTGTCTCCCTCCCCGCCCCTGCCCCCCGCCCGGGCCCCCTCCCCGCCCCTGCCCCCCGCCCGGGCCCCCTCCCCGCCCCTGCCCCCCGCCTGGGCCCCCTCCCTGCCCTTGCCCCCCGCCTGGGCGCCCGCCGCGCTCCGGCCGCAGCTCCCCGCCTCCTGCCCCGGGGTCTCCCTGCCCAGTAGCTCCAGAGCGAGCCCAGTCCCATCCCCGCGCCAGGACCTGCCCCCGGATCTGCCCCTGGATCTGCCCCAGGACCTGCCCCCGGACCGGCCCCCGGCCCCATGGAGCGGGGGCTGCAGAGCGCAGAGCTCCCCGGAGCCCCTGGGGGCGGGGGAGCCCCTGGGGGCGGGAGCGCTGTTGACCCCGGTCCCAGGCGGGGTCTGGGCGGCGCTGCCCTCCATCCGGGGCGCAGCGGGCAGCAGCCGCTCAGCCTGGAGCCCAGGGAACCCCCGCCAGCTTGGCCCCGGAGGCCGAGAACCCGGCGCTCGGATGCCCCCCCGGACCGGGCCCCCGGACCCTCCTCTTCACGCTGCCGGGCATCGGCGAGGAGGGGGCCTCGGACAGCGACTCGGAGGAGGCCGGACACGCGTGAGTGGCAGCCCGGTCCGGGCCGTGTCTCCCTGGGACCCTCCCCTCTTCTGCAGCAGCCACCCTGCTGGGCGAGCTCAGCACACCGAGCTGTTTGCAGGGACTTCCACCAGCTCCCCGGGCAGCCTCCGTGCCCATTTCCCGGGTCCTCCTTTGTGCCTTTCCGTTCTTTCTAAACCGCTAGTCAGGCTCCCGCTCAGCTCTCTCCGGACAGCCCTCCGCTGTCCGCCAGAGGGCGGAGTGGAGGGAAGGGGCTTGGAGGGGAAGGGGCGGAGCTGGTGTCACTGACTCCGCCTTGGGGGCTGGCTGACAGCCTGGTTGTCTCCAGAACTCTGAGGGGAGCCCAGGTCCCTCCTCTAGTGCAGAGCCTGGCAGGCGTGCGGGCAGCTACCATGCGAAGAAATGATGCCCCCCCACTTTCCAAAGACCAGCCCCAGTTCTTATCCCAGTGGGATGGGTTTTCTCCAAGCAACATGCCGTTAATGTACATATGTATGACGTCATCTGACACCGGGGCTCTTGCAATGCCCAGGACACTGTGATGTCTACCTTAGAGCTCTGGGGCTTTGCAAAGTGCCCTCAGGTTCCCAGAAACGCTGACAACCAATTAGCTGGGAACTGGAGGACATTTCACACACACACACACACACACACACACACACTCACAGGCACACTCATTCTTTCATCACCATGAGCAGGAATAAAAACACTCTTCTTATAATGTGTGCATTTTAGAACTCAGGTGATTTTTTTTTTTTAACGAGCAGTTAAGTGGGTGCAAATGTATTCAGCTCTCTGAATCCTGCAAGTGAATAGTGAAATGGTTAAAGGCAGACCACTGGGGGCCCATTCCTGAATGGAGATTTCTGCCTTATGATCTGGTGAAGAAGAGTCAGGCCTGCCAGCAAAGAACGCCCGCCCCCCCCCCCACACACACACACACACACCCCAACCCCCACCATCCCTGACTCCTCCCACACACATCCACCCCACCTCCACCAAAAATAAATTACCCGGAGAACTTTTGCATTAAGACTGATTCTAACCCATTCACAATTTAAATAATTACATTTTTACGAAAATGCATGACTTTCACCTCAGTTCTAAAATAAGCAGTTAAATAAGTTTTTTTTTCTTTTTATTTAAAATATCGCAGTATGAAATGCATGAATCGACTGATTTTTTTTTTTTCTTAAGGATAATCAATTGTGTTGGGATAAGTGGCTAGGATACTTACTGGTGAGGAATTAACCTTTTGTTATTGTCTACTGGTCCCTAACATTTATGCGATTAAAGTTTTATGGACAAACAGATCTTATGCCAGAGGCTAAGACCAACAAGTAGTTAAGTTAGCATATTACAGCACCATTCAGCAGGGCTGAAAATCAGCATAATACCCCTGCTGGTGGCCAAATAGCTGAAGGCAATTTCCTAACCTGATAATCCTTTTACTGTTTACCAAACTTTACTTTTGATGTGGCTGTTTGCAATCCTAAAGGGAAAGTGTGTATTCGAGTGAATAAAAGCAAAGAGGACCTTGTAGTCAGAGCCTCTCCACTAGTAAAAGGTTTCTGCCTGCCCCCTGCCTCATGCCTTCTAAATTCCTATTTCTTGTCTCGTGAATTCATTTGTGCGTGGCTCTTTATTCAGATCCTGAACTCTCGCTGCAAATGGATGGGGCATTCACACCTGGTGCCCATATAGATATCTGTAGAAGATTTGCCTGAGAGAAAAACAAAGAAAAAAGGAAATTCACTGAAAAGGTGGGAAAATTCACTACACTCAAAGACTATGCCAGCTTAGGAGTCTTGAACGGTAAGTGGATGAGGAATGTCTTTTATTTTAGCCAGGCTATCATGGGGAAGAATTTTGAGTAAAAGGCAAAAACATCATTGTAAATTTCTAGCTTGTATGCTCAAGGATAAAGGAATTATAATATCAAAAGATACTCTCTTAAATCAGGCTCAAGGAAAATGAGTGCCCATGTCATCTGTAACTAGGCGGGCTCTTGGTTTGAACTGCATTGTGCCCAATTTGTATTAGCACACATACTCGTGCTGTGTAGGTATTTGTTTCACTTAATAGCCAAATCTCTCTGGATATTAATTTTTATTGGATGAGGGTGATTTGGATGCCTAGAGTTCCAAGCCCAGGCTGCTATAGAGCAAATTTAATCTCCCCTGAATGTAAGCAGTAAGCAACAACTTTATATTGGTTGTCAATGATACAATTAAAACGTAAGAATACAGAAAGGTTGAATATAAATGTATGTTTGAAGTGAGAATTCTACTGTGAAAGGAAGCTAGTGTAGCTTTTATTATATCAGACCTAGCAGACTTTAACCCATAGAATGAAAATGACACATTATACTGATCAAGCAGTATAATGATCAGTACAATGTGTCATTTGTTTTCTGCTCTACTAATTAAAAGAATAAATGAAATATTAAAAAAACATGTTTTGGGAAAAAATTGACTATTTTTTATTTAATTACTGGATGCCTGATGTACAAATCCATGCACCAGCAGGATCCCTTGGCCTGGCCTGCAGGATCGGGCCAAAACTGGCTCTCCACCGTCTCCCTAAGGGTCCCGGATTGCTAGAGGGCACAGGCCAGGCCAAGGGAGCCCACTGGTGCATGATCAAGGCTGGGGAGGGACACAGGAGGTTGGCCAGCTGGGGAGGGACCACAGGAGGGCTCCAGGGTGTCTCTAGCCCATCTTGCTCAATTCCAATCTGCCAGACCCCAGCAACAAGCTAACTTACCAGAGCATCTGCCCCCTGGTGGTCACTGCACATGATAGCAACTGGTAATAGATTCTCTGCCCCCTGGTTGTCAGCGCATGTCGTAGCAAGCAGTTGAGCAGCCTTAGCATATCATTTGCATACTATGCTTTGATTGGTTAAATGGATGACCGACTCGACACTTAGCATATTAGGCTTTTATTATATGGGACTAGAGGCCTGGTGCACAAAATTCATACGGGGGTGGGGGTGTTCTTCAGGCTGGCCTGCACCCTCTCGCAATCCAGGACCTCTTGGGGGATGTCCCTGAAAGATCGGGCCTAAACTGGCAGTCAGACATCCCTCTTGCAATCTGAGACTGCTGGCTCCTAACAGCCGCCTGCCTACTTGCCTGATTGTCCCTAACCACTCTGCCTGACTGCCTGATTGCCCTTAACCACTCACCTGCTTGCCTAATCACCCCTAACCACCTCTGTGTTGGCCCCTGCCGCTGCGGCTTCATCTGGAATGATTTCCCAAAGGTAGTTCAGCTGTCTGGTTTAATTAGCATGTTATGCTTTTATTAATATAGATATATATTCTTCCTTTCACTTTCTACAGATAAATGTATCATAAAGTAGATGCTTAAAGGTAAGAAAATGTGGAAAGCCATGGCCAGCAGGAAGAGCTGAGGCGCAAATTGACACACAGCACAAATATTAATTTTGAAATTATAGGGGGAAGCCAGGGAAAAGCTTAACTGTAGTAGTTAAGTTCCACTGAGTCTGTTCCCAGCTGCTTTTATTTACTAGAATAAACAATTGCCTTTTTGGAACTGAAACCCACATATCAATGGTAACATTTAGTAAACAGTAAGATTATCAGGTTGGGGGCAGTTTGCTTTAGGCCACTGAGTCAGCAGTAGGTAATAAAATACAAATTCACTCTGTGAATATCAAAGGAGTCCAAACTGTTGGTGGACTTCTCACATTTATATTAATTACTGTTGATCTTGGTTTCCAGCAAGAAAAAATATTGGCCGAAACCGCTTTGGCTCAATGGATAGAGCGTCGGCTTGGGGACTGAAGGGTCCCGGGTTCGATTCCGGTCAAGGGCATGTACCTTGGTTGCGGGCATATCCCCAGTAGAGGGTGTGCAAGAGGCAGCTGATCGATGACTCTCTCTCATCGATGTTTCTAACTCTCTATCTCTCTTCCTTCCTCTCTGTACAAAATCAATAATATATATATATATATATATATATATATATATATATATATATATATATATATATAAAAGAAAAAATATTGGATGTTAACGAATGTTATTGAACCCATTTATCCCAGATATAAGATTGTAGCATAAAGTTTCTGTTTTCTGTTTCAAAACAGTATACTACTGGCAACTTCCTATGATCTCACCTAATAATTATTGTCCTGGATATTTTTCAGCACTCATTTTGAAGTATTCATAATCCATATAGGTGTTTTGTTCTTAATAATATACTAATTCTTTATCCTACTACAATTTTACATAAGCTGTAGACCTCATAGATTAGTTAGGACTCTAAGTATTTACTCTTTATATTAAAAATCTAATAATTTTTCCTTCTGCTATCTCTTTTTAGATACAGAATTCCTCTAAAGTTTAAAACTATTTTTTTATTCTTTGCTAAATATAGTGAGCTTTAGCTTCTCAGTGTTTTTGGCAGGGGCTTTGCAGGAATTGCCTTACATAGAAGTATGGTGTAAGGCACATGTGTCAAACACAAGGCCCGCGGGCCAAATCCAGCCCGCCAGACCTTGCAATGTGGCCCGCACTGCGCTGTCATCACTGCACTCCGCTGTCAGTTTATGACATTGTCAGTTTATGACTGTTCAGTAAACCATTCGGCCTGCGATTTAGGCTGGATTTTAGATTTTGGCCCCTTCTCTGATTGAGTTCGACACCCCTAGTGTAAGGTCTGTCACCAACGGCCTAAGCTAGACTGTAGCTCTGTCAAACCATCAATTCTCTGTGCCTCAGTTTACAAATCTGCAGAATGGTACTAACAGTCTCTCCCCCTTCAAAGATCTGAGATGAATCTTAAAAAGGGCAAGCTTTTGAAGTCAGACTGGACAGATCTATATGAGTGTTTGCCCTTGGTAACTTAATATTGCTTTCCTGTACAAAAAAGTAGCCACCGTTCAGGCGGTGGTGAGTTGAGAAGTGAGGTGTGTAGTTCCGGGACCCTATATGCCCGCAGGACTGAGAGCATTCATCCGCGGTGCGTGTCAGCATCTGGACGCTTTCTGCTGGCCGTGCACACTAGCTACTGCTCGCTGCAAAAGTGATTTCCTATCTAAACAGGATTCTACATCTGCACTGAAATGAATTTCGCTACATCCTACATTTTGCAAATAGCAACAAAAACACATTAAAATCCATCTGGCATGGCTTTCAGTGACAAAAGATGGGATGGGAAAGACGGACATCTAGTGGCGATCTGGCAGTATCGCAGAAAATGTTAATCCAGTCCAATACAAGATGTCCCCAAAAATGTACACACACTTCAGCAGCTGGTTCTATTACATTTTGAAAATGAAATGTATTTTAACAAACATTGCTTTTATAATTATTCAAAGTGTGTGTGTACATTTTTGGGAATATCTTGTAGTTGTATGTTGCTTTACATAGGCTGTCCTAAAAAATTCATATAAAGCAATTTTATGTTATTATTTTAAGATATAACTATTGACATTTCTTGTAATCATTTAAAATAATTTCCTTATAAATTATGCCACCTAGGTAATATTTTTAAATTACATATTAATTCTATATTTCTCTATAATATCACATAAGCTGTGAACTTCATAGCTTACTAGCACTTTCTAAGATTACTATATTATTCACATTAAAATGAATAAACACAACATTGTTTTATTGATCTTTTTGTAAAGTAGTTACCCCTAAAATACACTTAAAGAAGAGTTCAATGCATTTTAAAATATAAGTTTTTAATTTTAGAACAGTTTTAAATGTACAGAGCAGTTGCTTCCTATTATCAACATTTCTTATTATGGTACACTTGTCACAATTAATGAATCAAAAAGATGCATTATTATTAACTGAACTCTACATTGCATCCCAGTGTCACCAGCGTACTAGTCAGGGTTCTGCAAAGAACGGGAATCAGTAAGCCGCCTCTGTCCCCAGGCCTGTAGCCCATCTCCATCCTCACTCACAGATGTGCAGAGAGAAAGAGAGAGAGAGAGGGAGGGAGGGAGGGAGAGAGAGAGAGAGAGAGAGAGAGAGAGAGAGAGAGAGAGACCGACCAAGGGGAGACGGCACCCCTGTCTGCACAGACCTTCCCGCAGACAGATGAGAGAGAGAGAGAGAGAGAGAGAGAGAGAGAGAGAGAGAGAGAGAGAGAGAGAAAGACCAAGACCATGTGGAGACAGCACCCCTGTCCGCACAGATCTCCCCGCAGACAGTGGGGCAGAGGCGGCCCGGCTCCCCGGAGGTGGAACGGCCAGAGCTGCTGCCCCGAAGCCCAGAGCCCGGGACTGAGATCTGCCCTGGGCGGGAGGGACCGCGTGCTCCTGGAGGTCCGGGTCCGGGAAGGTGTGTTGGGGGGGGGGGGGGGGGGGGGAGGGACCCGGGGGCCGAGAGCACAGGCCCGGGGCAGCCAGTGATCGGGTAAGTGCCCGGCCGGGGGAAGGGGGCTCTGCCTGGCCCTGTCTGTGCCCTGTGCGCGGTCTGTGCCCTGTGCGCGGTGTTCCCTGCAAAGCTGGCCCCTCTCCTCTGCCCCCTGCCCCCGCTCATGGGGTTCTCGTGCTGGTGAAGGGCTCACTGGCTCTGAGACGCCTCCATGGCTCCTGATGTGACGTCTGCAGCCCCAGCCCAGGTCCCTTCAGCAGGTTCCTGGGTGAAGGCAGGACAGCTGAGTGTCTTACAGGGAGGGGCAGGCTCGCCAAGGCCAGTTCTTTCCAGAGAACCACCTGCATTGCAGCCCGTGCAGAACACAGGGCCCATGTCAGGCAGCCCTTTAGACAGGAACACAGCTGGAAGCTGCGATGGCTGTTGAATCCTTGAATCTCTACAGGCCCTGGTGTGTGGGCTCAGGAGGCAGCTTTCTCAAAGTGAAGGCAGAGGCTCCGGCCATTTCCTGGACAACTGGAATGGAGTGGCTCATGGAGACTGGGACTCAGCCTTCACTCTGATACATCAGCTAATTAATACACTGCGGTTCTGTTGTTGCCCTTCCGTTCACACCCCAAAGTAGGTCTTGTCTGCCAACGAGCAGCCCTGAACGTGCCCACGGAGCTGAAGTTTTCATCTCTGAAATAGAAGGAACCAGGCTAGAACGGTTACATGTCTGCGTGATATGCAATAAAAGCTTGAATGTCCCACCACGTTCAGTGTGAAGGCATTTGTGGGACGCACCCTGTGAGCTGTGCACCTTTTCCTAGACTGTAGGGCTGAGGTAGGAGTTGATAGTTTACAGGGAATTAAAGATGTGCGGTCTATTGCATGAAATAACAGTACAGAGAAACCAGGGACACAAAACAAGACATAGAAAAGAAAAACAAAAGGTACATGTTGGCAGATTCTGTGCTTAGTTTACAATGTCAGTAACCCATGGTTCCTGGAGAGACCAGCTCCACCCCTGTCGTCCTTGTGAGCTTGGCCAGTCAGTGAGGGATGGGCTCAAGTTCCTCTTCAGAATTCTCCTGAATTCTGTGGTCAAATGGAGGAGCCATTACACTGACCTTGGAAGTTCAAGAAGTCCAGAGACTTTGAAGATGCTGGGAAGAGCAGAGGAGGAGAAGTTGGAGAAATGGTCTGAAAGCCCTGTCAAAGCGTCCATTTTCTAGTAATCCCCACCCCCACCCCCACCGCCATTCCTGGCCAGCACCCCTGTCCTGGAGACTGCGTGGTGTCACTGCACTTTGAAGTGAGCAGGAGTGAGCCTCTGGGCAAGGACAAGGTGTAATGTGAGGAGAGAAACTGGTTCTCCCAGTTTGTAAATTATTTTCTTGGTTTGAACATCCTCCTTCCCATTCCTCCCACCCCACCCCATGACCTCAGGAAAAGGGAAGATATTCTGGAAGAAGAAATTATTTAGTTGGAAACAAAAAAAGATGGGTATGCGTTTTCAAGATGCACAAAAGTAGAGGAGATGCTAAGTAGAAGCAAGAGAAGCTAAATGCGTGCAGGAGGGACTCTGTTCTGTTGGAATCTCCACTTTTTGGAGATATCAGCTGCTGTGAATGTTCTTTCTTTATAAAGGTTAAAATAGTTCCAGAAGTGTGTTTAATTTAGAGAATATTTTTGAGTCTGGTTACAGTGTAATCTTTTGATTTAAGCATGACCATTCAGAGTAATCCGAGAGCAAAAACATATTCTTTAGAGACACTGATTGAATCTCTGCCCTGTTTCTTTAAAAGTGTGTTTTTTAAAGAAACAGGGCATCGTTTCCTGACAGGCATTGCTTTAGGTGCTACAGGTAAAGAAAGCTAATAAAGTGTCATAATAATAAAAAGCCAAATATTGAAAGAGAACTTAAGCAAAATAAGTGCCCACCCATAGAGAAGTGGATAAAGATGGTGTGGAATATACACTGAGTGGCCAGATTATTATGCTCTCTGAACGCATAACAATATGGCGACTCAGTGTCTATCCTATATAATAAAAGGCCAATATGCAAATTGTCCCCTCAACCAGGAGTTCGACCAGCAGGCGGGCCTGCCAACCACCCATCCCCTACTTCTGGCCAGGCTGGCCGGACCTCCTCCGTGCACAAATGCATGCACCGGGCCTCAAATATTATATGGCCCAGTGCATGAATTCTGATGGCCAGATTACTATGTTTTCAGAGATCATAATAATCTGGTCACTCAGAGTGTGTGTGTGTGTGTGTGTATGTGGTGGGGGGGTCCGTCCAGCCTTCCCCAATGGAGACCCATTGGGCTGGCAATGAGGAGGGGCCATGGATGGTTGGCCGGCGGGTCCTATCCCAATTGGGTTGCTTTATGCTGATTGGGGGCCAGGCCAGTGGGGGGGGGGGGGGGGGCAGGTGTCAATTGGGGCCCAGATCAGGCTGGTTGGATGCTGCAGTGAGTGTCATAACCACCATTTGTTCCTGTCATTCTGCCATTCTGGTCACTGGGTATATATATATATAGATTACTTGGCTGTAAAAAAGAGAAATCTTATCATTTACAAAAACATGGATGGCCCTAGAGGGTATTATGCTAAGTGAAACAAGTCAGAGAGAAAAAGACAAATACCATATGATTTCACTTATATGTTTAATCTAAAGAGTAAAGTAAACAAATAAAAGAGAAACAAATTCACAGAGGCAGGGAACAAGGTGATGGTTGCCAGATGGGAGGTGGTTTGGAGGGGTGGGTGAGGAAGGTGAAGGGATTAAGAAGTAATTCATGGATGTTAGGTACAAATTCATGAGTATTAGGTACAGCACAGGGAGTATAGTCAATCATCCTATCTAAAAAAGAGTAATATTCAAATTGACCATACCTCTACTACACCCAGGAGCCAATCAGGAGCAAGTATGCAAATTAACCCAATCAAGATGGCTGTGGCTTCAGATAGAGCAAGAGGCTTGGGTTTCCCCAGCAATGGAGGAAGCCAAGCTTTCTGCTTGCCCTGGCCAGCCCAGGCCTTCGCTCATGGCTACAAAGTTTCAATTATAAGAAGATAAATAAATCCCAACAGAAATGGCTGCAGCCACAGAGTGAGCAGGAGGCTTGGCTCCATTTAAGGCTACAAAGATAAATATATCTCAAATACCAGGGCCTCCATTTGTTTCACTGGGGGGCGTGGCCGGCCTGCTAACCACCATAGGCCCCTTACCCAAGCTGCTCCCAGCCCCCACCCATGCACCAGGCCTCTATCCTATCTAATAAAAGAATAATATGCAAATTGACCATCACTCCGACACACAAGATAACTGCCCCTCATGTGGACACAAGATGGCCAGCAGGGGAGGGCAATTGGGAGGGACCAAGTCTGCAAGGGAGGGCAGTGGTGGGCGATCAGGCCAGCAGGGGAAGGCATTTAGGGGTGAACAGGCCAGCAGAGGAAGGAAGTTAGGGGCAACTGAGCCGCCAGGGAAGGGCAGTTGGGTGGGACCCTGGCCTGCAGGGGAGAGCAGTTAGGGGGGACCAGGCCTGCAGGGGAGGGCAGTTAGGGGCAAATGAGCTGGCAAGGAAGCAGTTAGGCATGAATCAGGCTGGCAGGATAATGGTTGGGGGTGATCAGGCTGGCAGGCAGAAGCGGTTAGGGGCAATGAGGAAGGCAGGGAAGAGAGCAGGCAGATATAATACTGGAACTAAACCCTTTGGTTAGAAAAATAATAATATTTAAATTATGATTATTACTCTATTGTACAAATTGATCACATAACACTGTCCACCACTAACATTTCTCTGGCTAGAGGCCTAGTGCATGAAATTCTTGCACAGGGTTGGCGGCGGGAGTGGGGGCAGTCTTTCAGCCTGGCCTGCATGCAGTCTCTCCCAATCTAGGATGCTCTGTACCTGTCCTTCAGTGAAATCTAAACTAGCTATGTGGTGGAGTTGAGGCTCAAAGCTTAGAAAGACATGAAAAAGTATAACTAAAATGCCATTGAAACTACCTTTTGGATCCTAACCAGATTGGCTCAGTGAATAGAGCGTCGGCCTGTAGACTCAAGTGACGTTAAATACCCTTTTTCTTTTTTTAAAATACCATCTGCGTGGACTGTACAAAACAACGCTTTTGAGTGCTGGAGTTCTTAACGTGTTAATGAGAATTACTTTTGGTTGGTGTTTTAGGTTCGCAGTATCCACCCAAGTCTTTTCAGAGGACAGCTCTGACTCTAAGAAAGAGATTCCAAGTGGCATCTTGATGTTGCTGCCCCAGAATTGCAGCCTTTCCTGGGCCACCCAGAGCCTCTGCGACCACTTGTCACTTGAAAAACAGAAGAATAGCCCTAACTGGTTTGGCTCAGTGGATAGAGCATTGGCTTGCAGACTGAAGGGTCCCAGGTTCGATTCCAGTCAAGGGCATGTACCTTGGTTGCTGGCACATCCCCAGTAGGGGGTGTGCAGGAGGCAGCTGATCGATGTTTCTCATCCATGTTTCTAACTCTCTATCCTTCTCCCTTCTCTCTAAAAAAAAATCAATAAATTATATATTTTTTTTTAAAAGAAAAGAAAAACAGAAGAACAAATATTATATTATGTGTCTGTTGTCCAGGCAGTCTGCGATATTGGACTGTCAGAGAGAAATGTGGACAGATAAACAACTTAATTGTGGGCAATTGCCTTGTAAACACAATACAAGTCAAGCTCACCAATATGGATCCTTTAGGCTTTGCTCAGAGGAACCTCTGTTTATAATCCTTCCTTTTATCAACTATAAACACACACAAAATTAGTATACGAACTCATATTCTACTTAATATACACAGTAATATGCCATTTTGTAACTTTGTGTCTTGACATGTTTTTTGTGTCTCATTCCATGATTAATTCCATCCAAATCCTAATCACAAACAGATTTTATTTCCTTCTTGAGAAAATAGCAAAGGCATCGTGGGTCCCATGAGCCAGTGTGAGACAGGGCTGTGCTGGTCAGTGTGCTGACTTCCTCAGACCCTGTGAAAAGGCAGCTTAGTCATGAGCTTCCTTGAGAAATGTCAGTAGTGACACCTTCCAAGCCCATTTTGCTTTACTAGTTTTCATGTTCAAGTTCAGGTAATCTTTTCAGAAGTATCCCCAGTTTATTGATTTTTAAAATCAGGTGATTGATTTTACTTATGAATATAAACACAATTAAAATACATTGCGTATGGTGTCATCGTTATTGCTCACAGCTGAAGTGTTCCTCCATTGGGCAGAAGGCATCGCAGCAGCATCTTCCTCTTCACATCACCACCTGAGCTTCCTCAGGTGTCACCTCAGGGCGTGGAGCCTTCCCGATCCCTCTGTCTAAAGCAGCAGCTCCCTCTGCTCTCTGGCTCTGCTTTATTTTCTTCTGAGCGGATCCCTATCTGACTTTGGTGTGGAAAGGTGGAATAGAGAAAGTAAAGGAGGCTTAATCAGTTGGAGGCAAGGCTCTGAGGTCATTTCTCTTTTCCTCTCTGCCCCGTTGTTTTCCTTTATCATGATTTAAATTTTTCAGACTCGTTTTGATCTCAGCTTGTGTAATTCTTCTTTTCTATCAGAATCATATTTTAATGATTTAATTTTTATTAATCCAAAATGAAGCTTCTATCTATCTATCTATCTATCTATCTATAGCTGTAAATGTATAATGGGTTATTTTCAGACATATTTTTGGCTCTAAGAAGAGAGAGGATCGTTGCCCACTTATAAACGTCTGGAAAGTAAGAAGAGTGTTGGCACTTGAATTAGTGTTATCCAGAGCCTTGCCTCCAATGTAAACATTCTCCTTTACATTCTCTACTTCAATTTCTATAGTCATGGAACATGTTATGGAGTCGACATGAGAATGATCGCTGTGTCTATGGCTCTTCTGATTGGCCACAGCTCCATAATTCTAGGCCAGGGGTCCTCAAACTTTTTAAAGTGGGGGCCAGATCACGGTCCCTCAGAGAGCTGTAGGGCCGGACTATATGAACTACTAATTCCTACTGTAACACCTTGGCTGCGCTCACTGCCCAAAAAACCTGGTGGGCAGGATCAGACTCCCCTGGAGGCTGCATGTGGCCCGCGGGCCGTAGTTTGAAGACCCCTGTTCTAGGCAATTGGCCACAGCTCCATAATTCTCAAGGCTCAGTAACTTACAGGAAGAATTTTCTATCTATCCCTAAATATTAGCTATAAAAAGTTTCAAGATAGAGTATCAGTCCTAATTCTGCACTTATCAGACGTGAGGAATTTCTAGACGTGTAAGCGGTCTGGAGTTAGGTGCTTTCTGGTCTGTAATTACTGCTAACTGGGCCATTTCTACCTAGCTGGGCCATGCAGGCTATTTTATATTGGTTTCCAAGAACCATCCAAGTCCTTCCCTAATCAGCCCAGACTTCTCAAAAGGATTGATTGCATCCTACACTAATATTAGAGTATACAAAAGGAATTATTTTTTCATAGAGAACCACTGAAAAGATTTAATGGTAGCATTATTTTATTTGGCTTTGAAGCTGTGCAACATTTAAAAAATTCTATTACTTACATACATTGATAAAAGTACTTTAAAATATGGAGCCAAGTACAATGATCTTGATCCATATCTTCTAAATATTTTTAATTGGAAGATAAAGTACCATTTTAGACATAACAAGAAGACTTGGCTCTTGACTTTAAAATACCTGCTCTCTGCACATGTTTTCATATCTGTATATATGTATTAAAGATAATGTTCTACTTACAGGTTAATTGAGATTTAGAAGCTAGTAAGTAATTCTTATACCAAGGAAGGTGCTTGAACTGGTTAGATAAAAGATAGAACAGTGTTCTCATAATAATCATTGATAAATGAATCATCTTAAATTTTTTGTTAAATATTGAAAAAAGCAAACTGAATTACTCCTTAGGTCAATCTGTATGTATATATATAAAAGCCCAGCAAAGGAATAGTGGAATGACTGGAATGACTAGTTGCAATGATGTGTACTGTGGTGGCCAACAGGCCTGATCTGGGCCCTGAACCACTCCCCTCAATCTCCTGTGGCCCCTCCTCTCTGCCAGTTCTGCCCTTGATTGGTGTCCTTCACCTTAATCAGGGGTGGGGCCAGCTGCCATCGATCTGGTGGCTGGCCAGCCTACCTCTCTGTCCTCCCCTTTACTGGCCCTCCCATAGGCCTAGACCTTGGGTGAGGGACCTCACCCATGCACATTTTTGTTCACCAGGCCTCTAATTTTTAAATAAAGCTTAGAGACTACATAATAAAATGTCTGTTAATGTACCCAAAACCAAAGAAGGAATGAAGGAATTGAAAAATAATATAAAAACATGTAAAATACCATAAAAACCTGCTCAATTTTTTAAATATAACTTAAGAGGAAATATCCATATTGTTATTCTGAACTAGAATGTAATTGCTATTCCAATCAAGAGTACATTTTTATAGTATCGTAAATCATTTGGATACGATATTTTTATTGTCATTGTTTTCTTATGACCATAGATCATTGTCTAGGATTTTTAATTCTTTAATTTTTAATAAAATATAAAGTGTTGAAAGAGTTTTCAGAAATTTATTGCATTTATAAAAGCTTGTTAGGTTCCCAATTTTTATATAATTTGTGTGAAGACCTCTTTACTCTGCATATGCACAGGTTATTCACTAATTTATATGTCTAACCAGATAGCAAACATTCTTTTGTGAATTCAAAATATATATCCATCTATGTTTTTCAGGGTTTTACCTCTTTGATAAAAAGTCCAATTTAAAATTTGTTTAAGAAGTTAACATTTCTGTGTGGTCATCATCATGGATTTATTATTTCATCAAATGTTTATCAAGCACCTTCTTTTTATTAAGATTTTGTTCTAAGCATTGGACTGAACAAGATCAAGTCTTTGCCCTAACAGAACTTCGAGTCTAGTGGAGAAGGCAACCAGTTTTTTAATATCATAAATCATTTGGATACTATGTTTTTGTTGTAATTGTTTTCAATAACCAAAGCAACAAAAATATAATATAAGGTCAGATAGCAATACATGCTATGAAGCAACCTAAAATAGGGCTTCAACTTTGGAAAGGAAAGGCTTTATTGTAGAGGTAATATTTGAGCAAAGAGGCAAAGAAGATGAGATAAGAAGCCATGTAGCTATGAAAAAGAGAATACCAGACATAGGAAAAAACACACACGGGCCTAAAATAGGAGCATACCCAGGGGTTTGAAGAACAGCAAAAAGGCCTTTGGGGCATAGAATGAAATAAGCCAGCGGGTGAAAACAGATGATGGGAGTGGAGTGATTAAGATCCTTTTTGGCCTGGGAAAGGGAAGGTTATTTGACATAGGAAGCAACTGGACAGTTTTTAGGACAGAGTAATGCAATATGACCCGAGATGATGTGTCAGTCATATGACAATGATGTAGCTCAAAGTCAGAGGACTTTGGATGTGTTTTGAAAGTTAAGTCAGTGGGATTTGCTGTGGAATTTGATGTGAAATGTGACTAAAGAATCAATATTGACTTCAAGTCTTTGGCTCGGACATGTTATGTTTGAGATGCCTATTGGATGCCCAAGTGGAGATGTTGAGGTATTTGGGTATCTACACCTGGGGTTTAGAGAAAAGGTATAGACTGGAAGTATAATTCAGCAGAGAGATGGTATTTTGGTACTAAAATGGATGAGATAACCTAGAGAGTGAGTACAAAGATGCGAGGAAAGAGTTCTGGCCCTCTTTAACAGCTGGAGGTACAGGGTGTGAAATTAAAGCAGTGAATCAGACAATAAAAATGACTGGTGAGGGAGAATAAAAATCAAGAGAATGTAGAATCCTTGAAGTCAAATGGAGGGAAAAGTTTTTCAAAGAATAAAAATGGGCATATCACTACCGATCTTACAGATGTTAGAATTTAACCAGTATACTATGACAAATTTGGTATGATAATTTAGATGAAATGTTCAAACTCCTTGAAGAATATTAGTTATCACCAGACAAAGAAGAAATAGTAAACATGGAAAGGTTTATATCCATTATAGACTTAAATCTATAATCAAAATCCTTCTCTCAAAGAGAATTCTAAGTCCTGATGACTTCCAGGGTTAATTCTTACAAATATTTAAGGAAAAAATAGCGTCAATACCTCTCATATAAATTTTTTTTCAAGATAATAGGAAGTTATTTTATAAGGTTAGCATAACCTTTATACAAAACTGAAAGGATATTATTTAAAAAAAAAAAAAAAGGCCAATCTCATCTCTGAACACAGATGATATGAAATGGGTAATAAATGCCATACAAATTAGATCTATGTAAGACATTCAATTTTGGTCTACCATGTGGTAAACAATCAATGAACAAATGATTTCAAAGAAAACAAATATATGATATTCTCAATAAACAGAGACAAAGTCTTTGAAAAAAATCAAAATAAAATTTTCTAGTAATCTAGGAAGAGAAGGGAATGAGTATCATTTGCTTATGGGTATTTAGTGAGATCAAAACAAAACAAAACAAAAACAAACAAACAAACAAACAAACAAACAAAAAAACCCTACAGCAAACTTCATACTTCAAGGTAAAATATTCAAATATTACCCACTGAGACCAGAAGCAATGTAAAAAGTTTCTGTTTTCCACCAAAGTTATTCATCACTATACAGGATGTCCTAGCCAGCTTGATAGGGCCAAATTAAAATATAGAGGGTCTTATAAATTGGGGGAAAAGAAAAAAATCATTCTTCACAAAAACCATCTTTGTGTAGGTAGAAAATCCAAAATAATCTACAAATAGACTTAAAAATAAGTATATGATTTTAGCAAACTCATTGAATATAAGGTCAACATAAAATGCATTTGCATTTCTACATACTAACAATATTTAAATAATAAAGGGTAAAAGTTACTACTTTTGTAGCCTCAGAAACATCAAATAATAAAATCCATTTAATAAGATGATTATAGTAGTCAGGAATCTCCATAGAAACAGAATTAACTTATCTAATAAAAGAGTAATATATAAATTGACAATCATTCCAACACACAAGATGGCTACCCCCATGTGGTCAAAGTTCCTGCCCCCATGTGGACACAAGATAGCCACCACAAAATAGCCAGCAGAGGAGGGCAGTTGGAAGGGACCAGGCCTGCAGGGGAGGGCAGTTGAAGGCAATCAGTCAAGCCTTCAGAGGAGGGCAGTTAGGGGTGACCAGGCAGGCAGAGGAGGGAAGTTGGGGGCAAACAGGCTAGTAGGGGAGCAGTTAGACATCAATCAGGCTGGCATGGGAGTGGTTAGGGGGTGCTCAGGAAGGCAGGCAGGTGAGCAGTTAGGGGCAAGCATTCCTGGATTGTGAGAGGCATGTCTGACTGCCCATTTAGGCCAGATCTGGAATTGAGTCTAAATGGGAAGTCAGACATTCCTTGAGAGGACCCAGATTGGAGAGGGTGTAGGCTGGGCTGAGGGACACCCACTCCTGTGCACGAATTTCATTCACTGGGCCTCTAGTAAGATATATATGTATATGTATGAATATATAGGGTGTCCCAAGAAATGTATACACACACTTTTAATAATTGTAAAGGTAGAGTTAATTAAAATACATTTCATTTTCAAAATTGAGCTATCAGTTGTTAAAAATGTATATACATTATTTTGAAATTCCCTGTATATATGACATCTGAAACAACCATTGGTCACAAAATGGCTAATAAGTTGTAGAATAGTCAAACAATGGAATACTAGACAATTATGAAAAATACTACACACCACAATATAGAGTCACCTCACAGAAATAATGTTGAGTTTAAGAAGACAAATGCAGCCGAAACCAGTTTGGCTCAGTGGGTAGAGTGGCAGTCTGCAGACTGAAAGGTCCCAGGTTCGATTCCAGTCAAGGGCATGTGCCTTGGTTGCAGGCACATCCCCAGTAGGCAGCTGCTCGATGTTTCTAACTATCCCTCTCTCTTCCTCTCTGTAAAAAATCAATAAAATATATTTTTTTTTTAAAAAGAAGAAGACAGATGCACAAGAGTACATACAATATGATTTCATGTTCTATTGTATGACATGGGGGGTAGTCACATAGAACTGATTATACTTGTCCATAAAACTATACTTTTTAAGTAAAGTGCACTTAATCTGGTCTTAGTGATTCAACAATTCATGACAGTGTCCTGTTATCCTGATAACTTGCTATGTATAAGCATGTGAATAATATAGTTTTATATTTAGCCAGCATTTATTTTTTTTAATCTAAATTAAACATATTTTCCATATCAGGAATCATTCCAAGTGACAGAAATTTTAAGGAAATCAAAGTGTTAACAGTTACAAAGCTTTGCTTTGGCTTATAACTTATTCTGGCCCATGACTTTAACTTTCAAAGGCATGTATTTCAAGCAGGGGAGAGTAGCAAAGATCTTCCAAGTGGAAAGAAAGTTGTCCTTTAATATAGAAAGAAACTTCAAGAGAATAAGTTAGGAGTCAACTTCCTATTCAGCCGGATGAGTGCCATGAAGCTGACGTAGCAGTGATAAATGTAGGTAGATGGCCTTCACCTTGGCAATGCCATGCTCCCTACACACAGATTCATTCCGTTTCAGGGTGAACATCCGAAGACGCAACACTGTGAACTTGGTTGCCAGGAGGAAGGGTGTCGCCTTGGGTTTCTCTCATGCCTGGCCATCTGACCAGTCTAGTCTGGAATTGTGGGCAGTGGCTCCGCTCTGGTAACAAATAAGATGAGAATGATGACTCAGGGAACAAAGAGATAAGGCTTCTGTTTATTGTCCCTTTTCAAAAAATCCTCGGTGCTCTCTGTCTCAGCCACAAATTGCCTTCAAAATAAAGATACAATTTCTCAGCCTGGGAGTCAAGGTCCATTCAAGTTGGCTCCGTGCTACTTGGGAACATGGTCTTGTCCTGGTCACCCTGAGCCACCTGTGCTCCAATCAGGGTCCCTGCACACTTGCTTGAACCCATCAGGCCCTTCTCTGCTTTGGAGCACTTGCTGCTCCTGTTGGCTGCTGCCTGAGCACTCCTCCCTCCCCCTTCTCCACTTCTTGAGGGGAGAGGTTACATATTCCTTGTTTAGTCCACAGAGATGAGCAGAGAGTCAGGTACAGACAAACCCCATAGTTTCATAGCTGTGGTAGACTTTTAGAGAGATGAGATCTACTTAAAGATATTAAAGAAAATATGTTGTAAAGTCTTAAACAGATGAAATAATACCAAAGTGAATAACATAAAGAATGTAAGTTCTTCTCCGCGGACATCCCGTAAGGCTGACCAGTGTTTTTCCTCCCAGACATTAGTCTGGCTGCAGAGAACTAAACTTTTTTCTCCCCAAAGATGGCATTACATTATGTACTCTGTTCTGCAGCTTTAAGGTTTGTTTTTCATTTACTATTTCCTGAACCTTTTCCCATGTCAGTGCAGAGAGATGACTTAAAACAAAATCAGTTGGAGGAAAGCCTTCAGCATGCTTTTCTCTGCCCGAAGAGGCCCTGCCACCTGCCCAGGCGCTGCAAGTACCGCGGAGGGGACTGAGCAAAGTGGGTCCAGGGCGTTTCTCAGCTTCTGTCCTCTCCCTGGGCGCCCCCTGTCACTGGGGACATGCTCCTAGGAGAGGGCACGCCCAGCCCAGCGCCTTTGGATGAGGGACAGCCTGCAGGGAAGAGAGGCAATCAGGAGTGGGGCCCGCTACCTGCAGGAGGAAAATTCCTAGTCAGTGCACACAGCACCGGGCAGAATTGGGGCACCCTGCTCACCATCCCTTCCCCTTCCTTCCTTCCTTCCTTCCTTCCTTCCTTCCTTCCTTCCTTCCTTCCTTCCTTCCTTCCTTCTTCTTTCCTTCCACAGTTCAGTGGTTTGTCTTAGAGAGTTACTTCATCATGATTGTTCCTCTATCCAACCCCCACTCTGATAGCATCTCTGATCTCTACCTCCTCCAGAGACCTTGCCCTTCGTCCTCTCCTACCCGCCCCATGTTCTCTTGGATCCGAGGACAATTTGGACACCATTGGGATCACAAGAACATTATCCAGCTCTCCCGTGACCTGATGACGAATTCACCTCCCCCCTCAGGTTGGATCCCAGATCTGAACCACCTGGACACGCAGTCACGATGCAACCGCCTCCCGCGCGCAGCCAGGCCCAGGACACTCCTGGTTGCGCAAGGAAGCATCAGGAGGCTGGGCGCCCAGCCAAGGAAAAACTAACCCCCAAACCGAGCTGCAAACCCGGTTCTTCCTTCCATTCTAACACAGCCCGCTCACTGCTCAACGGAGATCACCCACCCCGGCCCCAGGCGCCTCTCCCTCCTGAAGTTGCCCTAAATGGCACCCCGTTCTCCTCCCCACGCCACCCAAGTGCCTTCCTTTCTTCTCAGCGCCCTCTGCCTGCAGCATGGGTCTTCCGGGCTTTCCTTTCTGCCTGAACCAAACACAGAGGCCCCAGCGCGTTACGTAGGCCTCCGTCTGCAGGACAACCAGCCGGCGGGGCTTTCCTCCAGCCGGGCGGCCGCACCCAGTCCCCACGCCCCCGGGCAGGGCGGTCCCCGAGCGGGAAGTCCCGCTGCTGGGCGCCTGGGCTTGTGGCTGCAGGAGGAGGGAGAGGCCATTGGGCCTGGCGCTGCTCCCTCCCTCCCCCGCCCTCCGGCCCGCCAAGCCCGCCCCCGGGAATTGCGGGGCTCCGCCCAGGGCTGCCGGGGCTGGATCAGGTCCCGGCCCCAAGGTTCTGGGTCTCAGTCCCCGCGCGGAGCCCACCGCTGGCGCGATGATGACCGTCTGGCTGGTGTACCTCGGGCAGAAGCTGCTGCTCTGGGGCGCGCTCAGCGCCTTCTCCCTGGCGGGCGCCACCCTCATCCTGAGCTTCCTGCAGATGGTGATGAGATATGCGCATAACTGGCTGGAAATGAGGCCCCTCCCCACCATTGCGGGCTCCTACCCGTTTGTGGGACACGCGCTGATGCTGGAGCGAAGAGGGAAAGGTAAGGGGCTGCGCACCCCATCCCTGCCGCAGGGGTTGCTGGGCCCTTTGCAGGGAACCGAGGCGCGGGAGCACCTCCTGTGCAGCACCCGCACCCCCGCCTGGAGCCCCGGACTGGAGATGCAGGTTCCTGGGTGAGGGCCGCCTCTATCACCCCCTGGATAATGGGTCCCCAGTTCTCTCCAGTTTCCATTACATATAAGTGCAGTGTTTCTAAATGCCTGTCCCTCTGCCTTTTCTCTTCTCCTTTTCCCAAGTCCTGGCTGCTGCTATTGTAGCCCTAGCAGGCTTGGCTCAGTGGATAGAGTTTTGGCCTGCAGACTGAAGGGTCTTGGATTTGATTCTGGTCAAGGGCATATAATTGAGTTGCAGGCTCCATCCTCAGTGAGGGACATCCAGGATGCAGCTATTGGTGTTTCTGTCTCTCTCTCTCTCTCTCTCTCTCCCTCTCCCTGCCTCTCTGAAATCAATACAAATATATTTAGTAAGAAAAACAAAAATAGCAACAAAAAACACCGCCTGTCCTAAAGGCAGACACAACTTATAACTTAGTCTTCCTCCCTCTCTCTCTCTCTCTCTCTCTCTCTCTCTCTGCAAATAAGGAACAAGAAATGCACTTGAGAACAGAGCCTATGACTTCAGAAATCACAAGACTTCACCACAACTTTCATTCCTCCTTGGCCCTTCTGTGGAGGTTACATAACAACAATGAGTTATGATGCTTTTCATCAAGGCCTGCCCCAAAAGGCACATAGCAAGTTTAATGCTGTCATTTCAACTTCACAAGAATACTGAGGCCTCATGGGAGAGTGTTACCAAAATATAGAAAATGTTTCTGGCCGAAGACATCCAAGTAAATCTTTAACCAACCAAACAGCAATGCGACTAATGTTGCAAGTGATGCAGCACATTTTGATATATGGAAACCACATGTGTAAAATCATCACAGCGAACACTAAAGGCAGAGCTAATCTTCCCTCCTACCCAAAGGCTATAATATGAAAAAATAATGGTTTAGAAATCTAGGCCCCTCCTGTGTGTGTGTGTGTATATATATATCAACAATATACTTAAGAAATCTCATCATAGTCTTTTGGGGAATTTTTCTAAGAATTGAAATCTCTGGTGAATACGATCCATTTCAAAATAAACGGTGAGTTACTGGATTATTTAAAGTAATTCTCCTTATAGTTACTTCCGGAGAGAAGAGAATGATAACACAGTATCCTTCTCAAGGTGTCTTTTTAATGGATCAACAACTACAGGATCTGGACATATGACCAACCTTTGGTACCTTTCTGCTTGTAACCAAGTTGCTTGACTTTAGCAAGTTCCTTAAAACTCTTTTAAGTTAGAGTGTGTTACCCTTTACTTGTAAAAGTCACTGTAGTGCAGTCACTTGGAGGATTTAAGTTCATGCGTGCATTTTCTAGACCATTGTCCGGAACCTGGTTTGAGTCCATTTTTTCATTGTCAATTATGCCCTTATTTGAGGCCCTCCTTTGTGCCCAGCATTGAGCTCAGCAAAATTGGGCAGAGCACAGCATTTAAAGGTGTACTCCCCACCCTCAGTACCCTTGTGTCTTATACAGAGGCTGTGCCTTTCATTCTGGCCTAGGAAGTCTCACCTGGAGAATTGCAACTGACTCCCAACTAGGCTGCTGAACTCCATCTTTTGCTTCTCCAGTCCTTTTGTCAGCACCTGTCTTCCCCAGATGCTCCCTGCCATGGGGCCCACCTGAGGCCTTCCAACCATGGGTGTCGATTTCCCTGTCTCCTCTGCCAGACCAGACCAAGGCAGTGGTTATGGCCATGCATGCTACATACATTTTGACACTGTTGATGGGATCTAGCTCCTTTCACAGCAGTTTAGCCAATGGTTTGCCTGGAATCGGCGTGATGTAATGGGGAAGATGGCACAGAGTGTATCTGGGTGCCTGGGGTACACAGCCAGGCCTGTATTTACCAGCGCTGTGCTATTGTGCAACGACTCAGCTGAGCACAACTTCCTCAGCTGTTCACTGACTTCTGTAATAGTGTTTCTCATCTGACTGTGGTGAGGCATAAAGACATAGGCATCGGCCAAAACCGGTTTGGCTCAATGGATAGAGCTTCGGCTTGGGGACTGAAGGGTCCCGGGTTCGATTCCGGTCAAGGGCATGTACCTTGGTTGCGGGCATATCCCCAGTGGGGGGTGTGCAAGAGGCAGCTGATCGATGACTCTCTCTCATCGATGTTTCTAACTCTCTATCTCTCTCCCTTCCTCTCTGTACAAAATCAATAAAATATATTTAAAAAAAAAAAAAAGATATAGGCATCGGAAACCCTTAGCTCTGCTCTGATCAGCAAATAAATATGACAGAATCAATGTTAGCTAGCTTAGAAGATTCATTATTGGGTTTTGAGGGTCCCACATGTGCAAACACTATAAACAATTATTCCTGTTTCTTCAGTGTCACGTGCAATGCACATCCCTGTGCTTTAGCCTCTCTCCTGCTGCACTTTGAGCAGCTTGCCCTGAAGCCCAGGGGTGGGGGAGCTGAGGGATGGGAGAAGGAGCAGGGGTAGATGAGTATGTGAACAAATATTGGCACAAAAAAGAACTGGAAAGTTTAATAGTTGTTTTTTTATTCCATGTCAATCTGTCTGTGGGGCCCAAATTCCCATTTAAAACAACCTCAGGTGCCATCTGTATTAGTAGCCTCACAGTGCTGTGGGCATTAGTCCTGTTGCTGTCATGGGGCATTCCCTTTGCCGAGAAAAGCCTGGGTACCACATGCCTCCCAGCCAGTGTGCTCTCCTTATCTCTCCCTCCCTGGATTTTGCCAGCAATCTCAGGACAGTACCTCATTTCCCAACCTAATTAGAAAGCTAGTCCTCTGGTGAACTCAGTTGATTGACTTGGGCTCTGTCTAACCTTTGCAGGTCTTTTCTCTGAGGGCTGGACCCTGTACCCCAATCCTTTTGCACTGTGTTCCCCCACCCCACCCCACCCACCCCCACTCCCAGGTAGCACTAACCAATTCAGTGTTTCCTGAGCTGATCCAGAGTTTTGTCATTGTTTGAGCTTTCTGAATGTCAGGCTGCATTCCCCAGATGGGGCCTCAGGGATTTCAATACAAAATTTCCCACTACTTCAGTGTTGTTGGGATTACTGGTCACCATTTTCCCCCACCCGATACAAAGACCAGCCATAAACCAGGACCCGAGCCCCTAACACTGGCTGCATGGAATTCCACCCCAGAAGCTTCCTGCATCCTTTGACTAGGAATCCCAAGTTATCAACAGATCCCACACACCTCAGTGTTATCATCCTAAAATATAGCTCTGTGGTTCTAGTACTCCTCAGGAACTGTCAGATATTGCCTAGAGACCATAAAGGAAAATCCAACTTCTTTAGCCTTGCAACACTCCAGGCTCATCTATCAATGTTATCATCCCCATCCTGTGCTCTGGCTAAGCCTATAGGCAATTCTCATACCTCCCTGACTCTGCTCTGCTATTTCTGCTGCTTGGTTTACCCTCACTGCCTTTTTCTTCCTATGAAAAGCCAACTCATTTATTTGTGCTCAAAAGCCATCTCTTTCTTGGAATTTCTCTGGTCCTTTCAATGCAAATCGATAACTCCTCAGACTTAACCTTCTAATTTAGCCCCATTTTATTTGACCTGATACTGTGATTAGTACCACAGTGACCATCTCCTATGATTCTAAATTTCTTGAGAGTAGGGATGTGGTCCTTTGGTGGTACATGTTCCTTGCCTATGGAATGAATGTGTGAGTATGAAGTGTTTTCTAGAAAAAGTAAGATACTTCTGTCATATTCATTCTTACATCTAGACATGTCATAGGAAACTGATTTGATTGATTACCAACTTTCCCTATCTAATCCCTACACTTTTCTCAGTGCTTCTCAGTAATTATTTTTAGCTTAAGGATTCTTTCTTCTATTCACTACTAGAGGCCCAGTGGATGAAATTCTTGCATGGAGGTGCGGGGGAGTAGTGAATCCTTGAATTTGTTTTTATTTGATTATATTTGTTATTTGTTATTTTTTGTTTTATATTTTACATATGAGTTAAATCAGACTGTTTTTGTCCTTGTCTATCTGACATATTTCACTTAGCATAATACCCTTAAGGTTCATTCATCTTATCACAAATGACAATATTTTATCTTTAAAAAATATTGATTTTGGAGTGGAAAGGAGGGAGAGAGAAACATTAGTGATGAGAGAGAATCATTGATTGGCTGCCTTCTGCATGCCCCACACTGGGGCTCAAGCCTGCAACTCGGGCATATGTCCTGACTGGGTCAATGCTCAACCACTGAGCCATGCCAGCTGGGCCATTATTATCGCATCTTCTTTATCCATGCATCCACTGATGGACACCAAAGGTTGCTTCCATATCCTGCTTATTGTAAATAAAGCTGCAGTTAACATTGCTGTGCATATATTTTTTGAATTAGGGTTTTCATGTTCTTCAGATAAATACCCAGGAGAGGAAATGCTGGATCATATAGTAGCTCTAATCTCAACTAGATGAGGAGCTTCCATACTGTTTTAGAGGGGGTGAAAAGGAAGCATCTATCTGCCAGGGCTGGAGAGCTGGGACAGGTTTCCCTTCCAATAGAAGCAGAGCCTGAAGCAGGTCAGGAGAAACTGAACACCCTCAGTGCTCTTGGGAGGCATGTCATAAGGTCACCACAAACACCCACAGTGCTTGGCACTTCTCAGTTAACCAGATTGTTGCACATATATCACTCATAATTAAATTAGCCTCATAATTCTGCATTAATAATTTAGTAAGGACACCTGTGTGGTTATATCAAATGAGTTGACCAAAATGAAAAGAGTAAAAAAACCAAAAAGACACATTAAGGAACTTACTTAAAATTAAATATTTTCTCCTAGAGTTTTTCCAGCAGCTGATCCGTTACACTGAAGAAAACAGAGATGTGCCACTGCTAAAACTCTGGCTTGGCACAGTACCAGTAATAGCCATGTATAAGGCCGAAACTCTAGAGGTGAGTTTATGATAACTGTGATCAATGTTCCACTGTATATTTGATGGTGTGAGAATCTCATCAGAATAAACAGCGAATATATGTCCTTATATTTAATGGAATTCAAATCAATGAAGATTCCATTAAATATCTAAAGCTGTGAAGATGCCATTTAATGCTTTCCAGATACAGTCTGAGTTCTGGGAAGAGTAGCAGCTTCTACATGTCTATACACATTTGGTATCAAATAATATATTTGTCCTTCTTTTTTGGGAAGTCTTCAGTTGAACAGAACCATAAATAGATTATTCTATAAATTGAGCTCAAATCATCTGCCAGGCACTGTTTTAAGATTACAAAAATATAAGACTAATAAAATATAAGTGTTTCCCTTACAATGCTCAGAGTATCCTTTATACTTTTATTATTTCAAGTTAATTTTTAAAAAGAGAACACTAATCTGATATTGATGGGGAAGATGTTGTTAATTCACATTATTGAAATTATTCCTAAAACATGTTTACCTTTCTTTTACTTATCATGATATTTGGGGGTATTATCTGAAAGTTTGATGACAAATGATTTTGTACAGGAAGTAAAAATGGGATAAACAGACCACTCTTCTTTGGAGCAAAATTAACAGCAGAATTTCCTATGCTTGTTGGGCTTGGATACATCTTTCTTACTCATTGTGTAAAACTCTTAGTGTCTCTGGTACCACACTGCAGAATCTACTGGCCCAGAGGAGACAGCGAGAGGGCCACATCTGGGGTTTCAGCCATTGCTGGCCTACTGTGAGTGGGCTTAGTATATGTGGATAGAGATCTGTCCAAAGCAGGGAACTGCAGCAAGAAGCCTGAGAAACATTTTGTGCATATGCTCTTCCCTTCTGCTTTATTTTGGCTCCAGACAACCTAATTATACCCAGGTTTCTCAATGCTACTTATACCCTGGAGACAATCAAATTTGCACCTAGTATAAGCCTTAATCCTGAGCTGCATACCTGCTTTCAGACTATGGTAACTTGAATGCCTCCAAATCAACATACCTGACCATGAACTTGTGATTGCCATCTCCCTAAATGTGGTCATTCTTTGATTCACCCACCTTCTCTTCCCTCACTCCTACCCTCACTAAACAACTCTACGTGGCTCCTAATTCATGGCAGGGAATTCTCTTGGACATTTTCCTTTTAGAAAACTCCACCTAGTCTTCAAGAGCCAGTGACAGTTGTATGCTCCAAACTAATTGGATTTGAGTCATAGTAATGAATATGAACCACAACTAAGTAATTGTTATGAAATGCTAATTTAGAAAGTTATTTTGTTCTAGCCCAGTATTCTTATAATTAAGGTGGCTTTCATATCTCTGTCTTTCATTTTCCTTTTCTCTCTAAGGTAATTTTAACTAGCTCAAAGCAAATTGACAAGTCTTATCTGTACACCTTCCTACGACCATGGCTTGGCCTAGGACTTCTTACGAGGTAAGTCAGTGTAAATCAGTAAAGCTGTCTTGTTCGTAACTTATGTCAGGCACTGACAGGAGGTGGTTTTCAAGAATGTGCCATCAGGTAGTAACAAGAAGCTGAAAAGGTTGTGTAATTATGGGCCTCTGAGAGACAGGAACCCAGGATGTAGAGTAATCTCCAGCCATGGCATTCAATAATGATGGTCACCTGTGTTCGAAGGAGGGTAAGAAAATGCCAATGTATAAAAGGAGTGCGGCACCTGGGAGTTTTGAGCAGGGAAATCTTGAAAATTCAATGAAAAAGGCAGTCATCCTCAGAGAAGTAAGGGGAGCACAGTAACCTCAGTCCTTGCACTGCCATCCAGGAACAGAACCCCATGAACTGAGAAGGAGAAAGCAGGACTTCCACGGGGACTTTGGAGACTTTGAAGATGTTAGGATCAAAGTAGACTCAGGGAGCTCCTTGATCTTCAGAGGCTGAGGTTGGAAAAGCGGGGACATTTCTAATTTTTGGAAACTCAGAACTTAGAAATTTAGAAAACTTCTTAAAATTTTCAATTTTGATGAGTGTTCTTTTAAATATTAGTAATATAGACAATATCTAAAATATACCCATTCTGTAACTATATATCAATCTCTCCTTGTCATTCTGACCTAAACATTTGGGAATCTGTGGATTAAGGAGAATTCATTGTCTTGACTTTATTTGTTTTGGACGTTACTTTTCTCTTCTTTGTAATCATGTCTTGCATTTCTAGTACTGGAAACAAATGGCGCTCCAGGAGAAAAATGTTAACACCATCTTTCCATTTTACCATTCTGGAAGAGTTCTTAGATGTCATGAATGAGCAAGCCAACATATTGGTTAAAAAGCTTGAAAAACATGTTGATGGAGAAAAATTTAACTGCTTTTTTTACATCACTCTTTGTGCCTTAGATATCATCTGTGGTAAGTCTCATTGATTTGTTTCTAGAGCTATGATGTAAGCAGAAAATGGCCCAAATAGAAAATAACACTTCACTGGGAAGGTAAATGTGGGGTTAGACAGGATATTGTCTTCTTTGGGATGGTCCTTCCGCTAAACTGGGCTCCTGAGAAGCAGTGCCCACTGCTAGGGCCAACCTGCCAGGAAGGTCAGAGGGAAGAAGGAACATGAATAGAAGTAGAAGAAAAAAGGGTGCAATAGTGAAAGGGGAAAGGAACAATTCTAAAACCTATAAGAATTTATCTTATTTTCCAAGTGTTTGCCACTGGAAAATAAACACAAGGCATGTGCATGAATTGAACGGTTGCTTCTCACCCATATTTTGCAGAAACAGCTATGGGCAAGAATATTGATGCTCAGACTAATGATGATTCTGAGTATGTCCGTGCAGTTTATAGGTAAACGGAGCCCTTCTAATTATTTTTATAATTGTTATTAATTCAAGTTTTATAAAATATCACTAATAATTTTTCATCTGTGTTGTATCTTTTTATTGTTTCACAATGAAATATTGCATTAAAAATCAGCCTAATCATTAAAGCATGTATTTTAACAGTAGAGGATTTATTGTATAAACTAAACCCATGGTGCATGAAATTCATGCACAGGAGGGGGGTCCATTAGCCCAACCTGCATTTTTCTAAACTTAGATCCCTTGGAGGATATCTAACTGCTGGTTTAGGCTCAATCTTACAGGAACCCCTGGCTCCAAACTGCTCACCTGCCTGCCTGCCTTATTTTCCCTAACCACACTAGGTGGCTGCCTTATATCCCCTAGCAGCCTGCCTACATGCCTGATCACCCTAACCACCTCTGCCTGGCTGTCTCATGCCCCTAACTGCTCCCCTGCCAACCCAATCGCTCCTAACCCCTCTGCAGATTTGGCCTGGAAGCTGCTCTCAAAGGAGGGGGTCATGTCTAGGTCTTCCTGCTCCATCACAGGGAATGTTGAAGGAGGGACTCAGGACAGGGATGTGACAGAGGGACACTTTCCTGGAGAAGAGGACATCCAGAGGAGTGATCAAGCAAATGTGTGGACATCAAACAGGCAGATCTCATCCCACCCTGTGGTATAAGAGCTACAGGAAGCTTGGGGAGGTCCAGAACTCCTCTGGAGAAACAGAAGGGGAGATCAGATGGCCATCTAGTGAGAATGTTTTGTAATGGCTTCTTCATTCCTCTAAAGCAGTGTTTCCCAATCTTTTGACATATGTGTATCCCTTCTATAATTTTTGTAACACTGAGCACCCCTCGTACTCATGAGAAGGTAGAATTAGGCGCAGCTAAGCACGGAGCAGTGCATATCCCCACCAAACTCCGGTGCAACTCGTACCCCCCACCAAACTCTTCCCGTACCCCTGGGGGTACGCGTACCACACTTTGGGAAACACTGCTCTAAAAGATTTAATTCTTAAGCTTCCTTGGATGTGTAATAACCCATGCCTTCATTGTTGAGCTCTTAGAATTGCTAAGAGGAATAATCATGGTTGCCACATATTCCCTCATTGAGACCAGGCACCAAATAGGTACTCAAGCAATGCACATTTTTTATATATCAGCTGATACATTTGCACTCTGTTTATAGGATGAGTGATTTGACACATCAAAGAATGAAGACGATTTGGTTCTGGCATGACATTTTATACCTTTTGTTTAAAGAAGGAAGGGACCATAAAAGGAACCTAAAGATTGTACATAATTTTACCACCAATGTAAGTCCTCATTTTTGTTGTTGTTGTGGTCATACATAACATAAAATCCTAATATATAAAAACCCTAGGTTGTAACAACCAGTAATGGGAGGCTGACCAACCAGAAGTCAGTGCTGGCACTCCCCTCAAGCAAGCAGTAGGGGTGATCAGGTAGGCAGCCCAGCAGTTAGGGGTGATCAGGTAGGCACACGGCCCTTCGCCAGGCTGGCCCTGCCCCCAAGCAAGTGTTAGGGGCAATCAAGCAGGCTGGCAGAGTGTTTAAGAGTGATCAGGTAGGCAGACCAGTGGTTAGGGGTGATCAGGTAGGCAGATGGCCCCTTGTAGGGCTGGCCCCGCCCCCCAGCAGAGAAAGAGAGAGGTCCAGGCCAGCCAAGCCATTAAACCCTGCCTAGACTGTCACCTGCAGAGGGAGCCCACCGGTGGCAGGGGAGACAGGACAACACTGTATAGATGGCTAGCAGTGGTAGTGGCAAGGGTAGGGCCAGCTGCCTGCAGCTGGGGAAAGGAAAGCCCTGATAAGCCCTGATCTCAGGCCAGGCCTAGTGACCCTACCCAAGGGGTCCTGGATTGTGAGAGGGTGCAGGCCAAGCTGAGGGACCCCCGAGTGCATGAATTTTCATGCACCAAGCTTCTAGTTTATCATAATAGCCATTTTAAGTGTACCAGTCAGTGGCATTAGGGGCATTCACAATGTTGTGCAACACCTCCCACTATCACTTTCTAGAAGTGATCATTCCTATGTTTGTTAACACAGCCAGTTATTAATGCTCCCTCATGGGGGAGGTTAGTCTACTGGGGAGGTGGTCTATAAATAAATAGTTACAAAATGTAATTCAGCTATGATAGTTTATTAAGAAACTGGGAGCTATGCTAAGAGAATAAAAGACACTGGAATCTGTGTTATAAGAATCTTCTGGAAAATGTTTGGATTAAGCAATGGTTTTCAAAGACAAAGGACATTTATGGCAGTGTCTTGAACTGGAAAAGATAAAAATTAATTAGATATTACTATTTAATTTTTAATGACAAGGAAATAGTAATGTTCTGGAGATAGTCTGTCTTTGTGTTAAAAGAATGTTTATGGAAAGGCAAACTAATTGAAAGCATGAATTATAAGTTAAATGTCCTGATAAAAGTGCCAATGTAATTATATTTACCCTTTGCTATAAATTTTAGTTTTCAATATGATGGCATTGCTTCCTGACAATGAGGTTCTGTCCCCACCAACAGATCAAGTGGTAGAGTCCCTAGATGTTTGATGAATGAGATGTTGGAATGAGTTGCCCTCAGTGGAGTATAGCATAATTAATTACCTGGCAGGAGGTGAAAGGTGAACAGTTTGTATTTTATAGGTATAATTACACTTGTCTTCATATTTCATGCATTGATATCAGTATCAATGATGAATGAATTCCAGATTGGATGGATAATATTAAAAGTTGCATACTGAGTGCCAGGCACTAGGGGTTCCACTAAGAAGCAAAGAGAGGTCATGGTGCTTGCCCTACAGAACTTGTGATCTGTTCATTCAAAACAGAAGCAAGTTTGGACAATTGCATGAAAGGAGGAGAGAGTTGAAATGTGTAACCAAATTAAGCTCAGGGGCTTTCAACTTTTACTCATTCATCACATACCTGATGGACATTTCTAAAATGCCAAGCAGTGCTCTAAAGGTTGGAAATAAATAAATGAATAAAGACAAATTTGCTGCTACACTGCAGTTGGAGGAGAAAGTCACTAAATAACAAATACAATGCCAGGTGGTAAGTGAAATGGAAAAAAGGTAAAGCAGGCATAGGAAGAGAGTGAATGCCAGGGATTAGGGTACAGTGACCCTGATAGTGTGACAATGGGCAAGGGAAATCTCAAACTAAAGAGGAAGCTAGCCATGCTGGCTTCTGAGGCAAGAGTATTCCAGGCAGAAGGAGTGGAAAATAGACAGGGTGATGCTTTTCTCCAATACAGCACGTAACTAGAGTGATCTATACTTAGTCTGTTCTATAATGATTGTGTTTACTCCACCACCCAGCTTTTTCTCATGGGCTCTTTCAACTCGCTGGGGTCCTATTCAGGAGACTACTTCTCTATTCCCATGTTGGAAAGGCTACAAAATAGTCCTTGGAAATTATGTGTTTGCCTGACATTAAATTTGTTTTTAAAAATCTTATCAAAGAATGCCGTAAAAATGTTCACAGAGAGTTGTACTATATTTTCACAAAAACCTAAGTTTCTGTTGACTGAGACAGAACAGCAAAGGCTTAGAAAAAAATCAGTTAAAGAAGTTGGTATGTTTTCACAGGAAAATGGACTCTTAGGCCATATCAAATTCCAGACAAAAGCATGTGATCATTTAAATCAAACAGGTCATCCATGAACGGGCCAATGAACTAAAGAGAGAAGAAGAACATACAAGTGATGACAAGGGCAAGACCCCCTCCAAGAGAAAACGCAAGGCTTTTCTCGACCTGCTCTTAAATGTGGTGGATGATGAAGGGAACAAGCTAAGCCATGAGGCCGTTCGAGAAGAAGTGGACACCTTCATGTTTGAGGTATTTTGTGTTGTCATGTTTGTCTCAGGTATCCTCATTAAACGAATTACAGTTTCTATTACATAATAAGAAAATGGTTTGTTTTTTTAATCTTGGGAATTGCAAATGCTAAGGATGAAGAAATAGCCAGCACTAATACTTAGAGTTGTGTAAGTAATAGTAAAAATAGAAATAGCAAGATATTTATAGCCACCTTTTAAAATAAGTTGGGATCCTTGGTATAAGGGATGATCTGTTCTCAGCTTACTAATATTTTTAACTTAAAAAATAATCAATTTATAGGAATTCTTTAAAGAATCTTTAGTATTTTTTAAAGGTCTGATCACATTTTGAAGTAGCTTGTTATAAAGGATAAAGAGTCATGATATTATAGTTATCAGATCACCTTTCTTCTTCAGAAAGAGTGGTAGCCTTGTGTGGCTTTTTCTTCCCCACATTAGGAAAGTTTTCTGTCATTATTTCTTCAGACAGGTTTTCTATTCCTTGCTTCGCTTCCTCTCCTTTTGGAACCCCTATTATGAGGATGTTATGTTTTGTTTTTGTTTTTAAATATATTTTATTGATTTTTTTACAGAGAGGAAGAGAGAGGGACAGAGAGTTACAAACATCGATGAGAGAGAATCATCGATCAGCTGCTGTAGGACTCTTTCACAGCCCGTGTGAAAAGAGTTCCAATTCAGGGTTCAGGTTCTGGAGAAGGGCCGCACACAAATGAAGAGACTTGTGACTTGAAAAAATTCAACTTGGCGATATGGGGGGCCAGGCGGTAGTCCAACTCTAGTGGGAGAACTACTCCTGCTCTGGCCCTGCCATCCCCTTTTATTAAGGCTTTGGGGAAAACATCTTAGGTGACATAAACAGAAATTTACATGTAGCCCTTAGGCAGGAAATAACAGAAACTTACACGGGACAAACAAGGTGGAGACTGCTTCAGCTAACAATGTCTCAACTAAAGGGTGAGTGGTTAGAACAATTAAGTTGTTGACCAGCCTTCCTGGCTTCCTGTCAACATCTCTCTTTTAGTGAAACTGATTGGTTTCCAGCAAGCTGCCTCTTGCACACCCCCTACTGGGGATGTGCCCACAACCAAGGTACATGCACTTGACTGGAATCGAACCTGGGACCTTTCAGTCCGCAGGCTGACACTCTATCCACTGAGCCAAAAAACAGGTTTCGGCGAGGATGTTGTTTTTTTCTTGATCTCCTAAAGCTCCCTTAGGCTCTCCTCCTGCTTTTTAAGTTTTCTTTCCAGTTGCTACTGCATGTGTGTGTTTTTTCCTAGCTTGTCTTCTAATTGACTGATGTGGTCCTCAGTTTCTTCTAGCCTGCTGTTGAAGCCTTCCATTATGTTCTATATTGCAGCTAGGTCATTTTTCATTTCCTCTTGATTCCTTTTCATGTTGGTGACTTCTTATTCAACTTCTGATAATTCCATTGAGTTGTGTGTATTTGTCATCCAAATGTTTTAACATCCTTATAACCATTACTCTGAATTTTTCCTCTGACAAGTTATTTGCCTCCATCTCATTTAATTCCCTTTCTGGTGATTCCTTTTTTCCTCTTCTGTGGTGATTGCTTTTATGTCTCCCCATTTTTTTGCTGTAATGTTATAATTGTTTCTATTTCTTAGATCCAACTGGTTTGCTACCTACTTAGGTTTTTTGGGAGGAGTGGTGCTATATAGTTGGTAATTTTTGGGATCCAGAGGTGCAGTCTCTCAGATTTTCTGGGCCTGGTGATCTAGTGGAGCGTCCTACTTGAGCTATTTGTGTTCTCTTGATGTAGTTGGGTCTTGAAAGTTAGTTTCTTATTCGTGGATGAAATCTTGTCACAGATTGGCAATGTGACTTGCTCCAAGCTTAATTGTGCAAGCTGTTATGGTTGTAATCCTTGTTCCAGCTCTTGTGGAAAAGGTTGCCTGATGTTTCACTGATATGTGCTCACTGTGAGTTCCCAGACTTCATGGACTTGGCAGAAAAGGATCTTAGGGCCTGAGGCTCAGGTACTATGACTTTGGCTGGTGTTGTGTGACTCTTGCTCGGGTAGTGTCACTCTTAAACTCATATGAGGGTCCCAGAACCCGTGTGGGGGGCGGGAGGAGGAGTAGCTGTCCCATAGTCTGCCTTTGAGGCAGTGGGACTCTGGCCAAGGTGATTTTCCTCTCTGAATCACAAGGAAGTTTCAGGAAACAGCAGCTAGGGTTGTGGGAATCTCGGAGTCTGTGGCTGAAACAATGTGACCTTGTCTGGGGAGGCAGGTCCTCCATAACTCACCAAGGTATCCAGAGGTAGGCAGCTGTGAGAGGGATGTCATGGATCCTGTTAACGGAGCCGTGCCCCATGGAGCTCACAGAAGGGCCCAGGAGCTATCTGCTAGGGCTGTGTGCTCATGGTGCCCACAAGCTGGAGCTGCACGAACGTGGTCTGCCACCCACCAGGGGAGGGAGAAGTCCCAATTTCTGCTTCGGAAGCTGTGTGCCCTTGGTTGGATACACACACCCAGAGGTGGATTACAGAGGCACCCAGGAACTGTCTGCTCGGATGGTGTGCTCAGGGGGGCCATATGCTGGAGCATCGCTACCATGTCTTGCTGTGGCTCAGAAAGGAACCCAGGAGCTGCCTGTTGGGGCAACGGCTCAAAGGGCCTGTGCACTGGATCCATGCCACTGAGGGTACCTGAGGTCGGCAGTCAAAGTGGGGGAAGTCTGAGTTTCTGCAGCCGGGGTCTTCTGCCATTGGTTGGATGCAAGTGTGCCCAGCGGCTGCTCACAGAGACACCTGGGAGACACCGGCTTGGGGGGTGGACTCAGGACCTGTGTGCTGAAACCACGTGACCTCGGTGTCTATGGGCAGGCAGCTGGGAATGGGGAAGTCTGAGGTTCTACTGCGGGGCTGTGCGCCCTTGTTTGGATACCTGTGCACCCAGCAGAGACTCAGAGGCACCAGAGAGCCCTCTGCCAGGGCTGTGGACTCAAGGAGTCTGTGCACTGGATCAGTGTGACTGTGGTGTCCAGAGGTCCACAGCCAGGGAGGGGCAAGTCCACTTACTGCTGCGGGAGCCGTGCTTCCTTGGAGGCAGATGTCCTAGGGTCTGCAGGTCTGCGGGTGAGGCAGCAGACCTTTGGCTGGTGTGGCTGCAGGGTCACAGACAGTGTCCAAGGCCAGTCTGGGTGGTGCTGAGTTCCTAGGGGAGTCTGCTCTCTCCCTCAAGAAGTTGAGGACTCCCTGCTCCATCCCCACAACCCGGGGAGTGCCCACAGCAATGGTAGGGGCTCCCTGTCCAGGAGAGCCTGGACTGCCAGCCTCTGGTTCTCCTGCCGGATTTGACTATTCCTCACTCATTCACACACACACTACCCACGTCCACACACTCCCCTGTCACTTACTTACTCACTCACACCCTCTCCCACACCTCTTTCCTGCTAGCCATCATCATCCCAGCTCCTTGTAGTAGAGAAATTAACCAGTTTGTGATTCTAAAGAGATTTCTGGTTTTGATATTTAAAAAAAGACACATTTTAAAAATATATAGTTGTTTTTTTTTGGTTTTTTGTTTTTTTGTTTTTTTGTTGTTTTTTTTTTAATGGAGAGAAAGGGATAGGGAGAGATAGAACATCAATGATCGGAGAGAATCATTGATTGGCTCCCTTCTGCATGTGCCCTGACCAGGAATTGAACCATAACCTTCCGATTCATAGATCAACACTCAACCACTGAGCCACAACTGCTGGGCAAAAAGGCAATTTTTTGGCAAAGAAAATTTTAACTACATTAAATATTATAAAGAGAAAACCTCTTAACATGCGGCATACAAAATAAAGATTAAGAAAAGGTGTTAAAAGGCAGCATGTGGAATATCCTGGAAATGGAGGAAAGGGAAAGCCTTCAGTTTTCGATGGCGGACTGCACGCACTGTACTTGCTCTGCCTGCAGCCGCCTGGGTGTGTGACTCCCCAAGAGGAAGGCTCTGCGGAGGAAGAAAGCGCTGTGAAAGGTCCACAGATCTGACTGCTCCCAGGTCTGTGCTGACCGGCCATAGAGGCAGGCCCAGTCATTGCAGATCTCTGTCTCAGTCCCCCGTGTGGAAAGTGAAAAAATGGGTGGTTTCAAACTTCTAATTTAAGCAGATAACTTTATTGAGAAGGAACAGTATGCAGAAAATGGACATGTAATTCATTGAAAAGTGGGCTGTGAGGCCAAATCCCAGCTCTGACCTATACTAGAAGTGTGACCTCAGCACCTCCTCTCCCTTTCGGGGCCTCTGTGTCCTCGTTGTTATAGCATGGGCCACACAGAACAGCCCTGAGGACTAGGGGAATCCTTTCACATTCTTGTGTAACAGATATTGGCTGGTATCTGATGCTGAAGAGTCCCCTGCCCCAATACATGCATCCACACACTCACAGCTGCACTCACACCTGCACATCCACACACACTCACACCTGCACATGCACATCATCTCCCCCCAGTAACCTCTCACTTCCACAAGAACAACCAGACTAACAATCTCTTTCTTACAGCTCTAACATTCTTTGAATTCTCATTTTTTCCTTATTCCCACGAAATAGTGGGCATGGCATGTACAACTACAGTATTGTGACCTGCTCCAAAGATAACGCAGGCTGTTGCCGCCAGGTCTTTCATTTTTTTAAATCTTTTTTTACTTTTAAATTTTATTTTTAAAATCTTTATTGTTCAAAGTATTATATTTGTCCCCGTTTCCCCCACTGACCCCTGATAGCCTGCTCCTTCCCCTCACTCCAGCCTTCACCCTCCTATTGTCTGTGTCCATGGGTTATGCATATATACATACAAGTTCTTTGGTTGATCTCTTCCCACCCACTCACACATCCAACCCCTCCTTCCCTCTGAGATGGATGTCTATGCCAGGCCCTTTATGCTCCTGGTCTGGTGGATTCTTGCCCTGCGCAGTTTCGCCAATGCACTTGTTGGTTCTGTGCTTTGTGTTTGCTGCCTTTGGGTCACAGACAAAAATAAAACAGGAAGCTCATTTTCAAATTCAGGAGAAGTTATTAAAATTGTTTAGCAAGAGCACTTCCTCTATGATTTGTTAAGCAACTGAATGACATGGGCCAGCTTTTGTCTGGAGTGCAGAGTCATTTCTGTAAAGAAATTGCAAGTGTGAGAAAATAACAATCATATCAACATCAGAGATTTCTAAACATATTTTTTAAAATTTCAGAAAAGTCGTTAACAAATCAACTGAGGACCTGAACCAAGTGCTTCAGAAACTTCTGCCCAGGAAATGAAATATTACAATAATCACTTGTGTTGCATAGGGTAAATGGACCAGTAAGAGTTATAATATTATTTTTTTTATTTTTCAAATACATTTTTTTTTCCCTCTGAAGAACTTACCATTTTGCATGTGGAGTGTCCTGGTGAAATGAGGACAGGAAATGAGGGGCTGATGCCTAAAGACATTTAAGGGACAGAGAGTAAGGTCATCCAGTGTTGGTGTTGCGAGGGTTCGGGAAGCCCTAATTCAGGTGGCCACCAATGCCGGGGTTCTTGTCCCAGCATTACGAAGAGTTCAACAATCTGGAGAAAGGCTATGCATAGATCAAGCAGGAGTCCAAAGACGAAAGATAGTTTTGAAAGGCATTAGGGGTCAGAGGAGCTTCAGCTAAAGGAACTAAAGACTCCCCTTGACTCAGGACTCATGCTTTTTTATTAACACAATTTGTCCTAAGGCAAGGTGGAGATAATACACTTCAAAGGGTAGGGTACAAAAGCATTGTCAGATTGGGGAATAGCCTATAGCTGTTCAGGTCTTTGCCAAACAGGAGGCAATAGCATGTAGATTAAGATGCCCCGAGCTGTCTGGCAGCAAATGATGATCTTATGCAGGTTTTGGGAGATGCTTTTTAGCTGTTCCAACATACGTGATTACATGTGACTCAGCCCTTGTTGAGCCCCCAAGCTCATCAACCTTTTGATGAAACTCTCGTAATTATGACAGGCTGCAATTGGCTCCTGGCAGTCAAGGTGTCACCATCAGTATTGGAGCTGGAGTCTCCTCACCCCACATCCTTCACACTTCTCGAGGTGAAGAGTGTGGAGAGGGTCCTATTTTTGCCTCCACCTCCTAAGAAGCAGTCAGGCCAGGGAAAGCCATGTAGCATTTT
Organism: Pipistrellus hanaki; assembly: GCF_964339955.1. Classification (NCBI taxonomy): domain Eukaryota; kingdom Metazoa; phylum Chordata; class Mammalia; order Chiroptera; family Vespertilionidae; genus Pipistrellus; species Pipistrellus hanaki. Next base: position 7,659,672 of record NC_140505.1, on the reverse strand, counting down.
TTCTGAGGGGTCTCAGTTTGTGATCTCTAAAATGGGAATAGCAGTATCATGTATCCCATCGAAATTTTTTTTTTTTTAAAAGGTATTTTTTTATTGATTTCAGGGAAATATACTTTTATTGAAGGGAGAAAGAGAGAAAGAATCATCAATGATGAGATATAATCATTAATTGGCTGCCTCCTGCATGCCCCCTACTGATCTTTAAGCCCACAACCCAAGCATGTGTCCTGACCAGGAATCGAACCATGACCTCTTGGTTCATTGGTGGATGCTCAAGCACTGAGCCCCATCAGATGGGCTCCCATAGGATTTTTTTGTGAAGAATAATAATTTGTTTCTGCAAAATGTTTGGTATTTTGCCTCAAACTCAGCAAGGTTTAAATGGGGCTACTTATCAACTTCTTGATGAGGAGACCAACTCAGAACCACCCATGTGTTCCCTGATAAAGCCGATTGTAAAAATGGGGGGAAGTGCAGAAATACAGATCTGGCCACTTGACTCAGGAAAGTCACACTTTTATTTCCTCAAAAACAGTCCAGCACACAGAGTTCCCTTGGAATGCCTTCTGTTAGCCCAGCCCATACTCTCACCAAGCATGTGACTCTGTCCTATTGAAATGTCCCTGTACCAGAGGCGTCCCCTTTGAAGGGATTGTTTCATTGGTTTGTTTCCTACAGAGGTAAAATACTGTGTGAAATTATCTTGTTCTGTCTGAGGTCATGTCACAGCTGTCAAATCCAGAGACAATTCAAAATAGAGTTAGCATCCCTAACCTTCCCAATAGAACTCTGCTTTCTAAGCTGTTTTTTTTTTTTTTTTTTTTTTCCCACCTCTTACATTGTAGGGCCATGACACAACTGCAGCTGGAATAAACTGGGCCTTGTACCTATTGGGTTGCTATCCAGAAGTCCAGAAAAAGGTGGACAATGAACTGGACGAAGTGTTTGGTACGTATGGCCCCTTCACTACTTACACAGAAGGTCCCAAGTCACTGAAGCAAATGGCATTCTTGCTCACTAAGAAAGTGCAGTCGGGCCTGATCTAAAGACACTGTAATAAGCAGGAAGGCTGCCATATGGAACCCCTTCCAGGCCTGATGTCCTTTCCAAACCTCACCCATTTGTTTACGGGTGCTTGCTGATTGCTTGGCGTGTGACTGCACCGGGCTAGATGCTGGGGCTACATAGACAAATGTCACTATTCTCAAGGACCTTGCTGCTTCATGGGAGAAACAGTCACTGTGTATAAAGTATCAAGTCATGGCTGTGTGCTTGGGCGATATGAGGAAGGGGCTAGTGGAGAGCAGAGAGGAGAGGTGAAGCTGATTAGTGGGGTCCAGGAGAGCTATTCCGTATAGGAATGCTGTGGGTTAAGCTGATGGGACATTAATTCTTTTGCACAACCAGTAACCTGTAGGTAAGGAGTCCTAGGCTGATGCCAATAGGGATGTTGTGAGAATCCCGGGCTTGCTCTTTTCTCTGTGTCATTTTCATCATCATGGATTTTGTTTTCTTGATCATTGTTCTGGATCTCATGTTTATCTTTAAGGCATGAAGACAGGGGAAGAGGGGATGAAGGATAATATTAGTCTCCTTTGACTGCTGTCACAGATACTGCAAACGGGGTGGCTTAACACAACAGAAGTTTATTTTCCTACAGTTCTGGACACCAGAAGGCCCAGATCAGTACCTCTGAGTTAAATCAATGTGTTGGCAGGGCTGCACTTTTTGGAAGCCTGAGGGGAGAATGCATCTCTTCTGGTGACTGCCAACGTACCTTGGCTTATGGCCACATCATTCAAATCTCTGTCTCCATCTTCACATGACCTTCTCTTCTGTGGGTGTGTGTCAAATCTCCCTCTGCTCTCTCTTATCATGACATTTGTGGTGGCATTTATAGCCTACCTTCGTAAAATGTTCCAAAGCATCTTTTTCCCAAAAAAAAAGGTAATATTTAAAGGCTTTAGGAATTAGGATGTGATATATTTGTGGGTCAAGATCAGCCTACCACAAAGGAACTGTGCATTGTGCCATCAACTTAATTATTTGTTTAATCAGATGTCATATGGCTTCCCATGGCTGGGAAAAGAAAGATAAAGGATGGTTGGCCAACCAACACAGTGGTATCTCATGGGTTTTCCTAGTGCAAAATGGGGAGGAATAATAAAGGAGAAGAGGAGGAGGTGGAAGGCATTCTGGGAAGAGAGGCTCCTGGTGCACAATGGCAGAGTGGAAAAGTTGGCAGATAATATTAAGCATTAAAGGACAGGTGGAATTCAGAACATTTGTTAGAACCACTGAGAGGTGAAGTTGGAAAAGTAATTTCATGTCCAGATGGTGTGAGGACTGGATTTTCATATCAAGAGGGAAGACTGTGTTTTGGAGAATGGAGACGATCTAAACTCCTGGGCTCTGATTCTGTCACTTCATTTTTCCCGTTTCAAGTTGAATTTCTCTCAGATTGCCTTTGGTGGGTAAACTGGGTATTCTAGAGACCAGGATTCTTTTGTAATGTGTTTCCACGTTTGTGATTTTTACAATTTCTAGCCCAATTCTGGTGTCACAAATGGTTTTGGATCTCACAAAATTGACACCATTTTTTACTGGGATTTTTATTCTGCTGGTTCTCAATCTTTCTGCTAATTGTGCCTCACTTCTCTTCTATCCCCAGTATTAGTTCTAATGCTGTCAAAATTTCTTTGAGCAACTGATCTTTGGATATTGAGATGTAAGTATTCATTCCTCTTTTTCTTTTTTTCACTGAGGTACACTTCACATTTAGTTTCATTATAATAAAGCAACTGGTACACTTTTAGTGTTTAATTGATCATTATCTTTTCTTTCCAGTAAAACAAACAAGATATTTTAAATAAACGGGAACAAGATTACAATAGTGAATGACGGTTCCCAATAAGATTCTGCAGGTCCGCTCTTCTCCCATTGAGTGGCAGGGCCCAGGCCATCATTAGGAGATTATTTTATTTTAAAAGTATCATCTTAAACTGCATGGAAGTCCAGTAAGATCACAACTAAACATACCAAAGGGGAAGTCTTGCTATCAAAATACCCACTTAACTACCCCAAACATCTCATAGCTACCCTTTGACCTTCTTTAAACCCAAATTTATTTTTTAGTTTCAAAAAATGTTCCATACAAGAGGATGTAGACAGGTGTATGTTGGTAAATGCTAATTGTCCCCCTTCACAGAGACACAGTGTAATCTGTGTGCTCAATGTACAGGGAAAGGAGGGAAAAATCTAGAATTCTGTGCACTGCTGCGGGGGGCTGAGCCTCCAGCCTCCAGAGGAGCAATGTAAGCAGAAGGTTTTTCTTTCCCATGGAGCACAGGAGCATTGATTCCATAAAGTGTTTGTTGAGTCAGGAAGGGATAAAAGTGAATTTGGACTTCTACGCACGCATATACGCCTAATCAATGGAAATGGACACCAGGTGGGTGAGGGCGTGAAAGAAGGGATATGAATGCAATGGGGGAATAAGGACACATATGTAATACCTTAATCAATAAAGAAAAATAAATAAATAAAAGTCAATGGAAAAAAATACTTTAAAAAGTTAAAAAAAAAAAAAGTAAATTTGGAACAGATAGCGTTAGAGATTCTTTTCCCACTGTATTCAGCTCAAGGTATTTCCCCAAATAAGTTGAGAACCTGGATGTAAGGGAGAGAAAAGACTTCAAGAGCACAATGACTGAGCCTATGAGTAAAACAAAACAAAACAAGAAAACCAGGTTGTAACTTGCTCCCCATGACTGGAGGAAACTTTTAAAAAGAAGGTTGGAGTCAATCAGTGTTCCTTAGTCATCTTCTCCTTCATCCTTATCAACTTCTTCACTGGTAGCTTTCAGTCCTCTCCCTCTCCCCCTCCATCATCATCTTCTTCTCTTCTCCTTCCCCTTCTTCATCTTCCATATCAGGAAGCAAGTAGTAATGAATTGGATTTTACAAACACCACCTTGGAAGATCTCTCCACCTTATCTGCACCTGCATCAGAATGGCCATAAACCACATTTTTGGTTCTCAGCCTCTTCCTGCTGGCTTTATCCTGCCATGGGTTTGAATATTTCATCAAATCCTTTCCAGATATTTCAGTGGACTTTGAAAATGCATCACGGCTTGCACTCAGATGAAATTCTTTGGGTGCACTTATTTTCTAGGGAAGGGTTTTCATTGAAATGAAAAGCTGTTCTGTGACCTGATTTATTACGTTTCAATTTTATCACTTCAACTATGGTTAAATAACGCAGTGCCTTTTCATCCATCTCCCCAAACAATGCAGGCATAGAGATGGTTGCAAATGTTGTTACTCAAAAAATTGGGATTTGGACCATCAATTCCTACCTCTTCTAACAAACAATGGTTGGCAGAATTTGTTATATGTTGCTCTTCAGAATTTTCTCACTGGCTTTTTCACTGAGTTAGTCAATCTCATTTTTGTCTTTCTCAATATGTTCAGTTGCTTCCTGCTGTGTTTTTTCTCCCATTGGCAAGAGCAAGAAGCCATTTGGATTTCTTCTTGAGGTGGAAATGGGGGGTCCAGGCTTTGGGGAGAGCCCAAGAATCTGACCCAGGAGAAGATACACTTCTGGAGGAGGCTCTGAGAATTCAAAATTAAATGTTTTAAAGTTATAGTTTCATGCATTCACAATGTTATGCATCTGTCACCTCTATCTAATACTAACCCATTTCAGCAGCCAAAAGGAAACCTGCATCATTAATCAGCCACTCCCCATGTTCTCTTCCTCCAGGCCCTGCAACACCTATTTATACTCTGTCTCTATGGATTTGTCTACTCTGAGTACTTCCTCCATATTTAATGATACAACATGTGACCTTTTGTATCTTTTTAAAAAATTTATTTAGCATTTTTCTCTCATTTTATTTTGATTATACTAGTAAGAATTTTACTTTAACTGTTGGTATTTAGCATTCAGTGTATTAATGTTATAATATATTCTTTTTTGATATCTTATTTGCCAAGCTGAAATAGTTCTTTCACTTATTTTATTTCATGTATTTACTTTGATCAGGGAATTCTGATCGCCCTGTTACCTTAGAAGACCTGAAGAAACTTAAATATCTGGAGTGTGTTATTAAGGAGACCCTTCGTGTTTTTCCTTCTGTGCCTATAATTGCCCGTGAACTTAATGAAGATTGTGATGTTGGTGAGAATTCTTTCATGAAAGTAGTGGGGAGGGTGGACTTTTCTGTGTGTGTGTGTCTCTGTTCTCATGACACATCAACTGCCTCATGACAGGGGGGTACATCCTCACGAAAGGCTCTCAACTACTCATCATTCCCTACGCACTGCATAGAGACCCAAGATACTTCCCAGACCCTGAGGAGTTCAAGCCAGAGCGGTTCTATCCCGAGAATTCGACGGGACGCCATCCATACGCCTATGTGCCCTTCTCTGCTGGACCCAGAAACTGTATAGGTTTGTATCCATCAGAATCGTTTGACCTTTTGGGTGCACATGGAAAGGGGTTTCTCACAATAATGTCTTTGAGATGTAGTGTCTCAAATACAAGTCTGTTAAAAAACAAGTTGTTCTATTTTTTTCCACTTTACTATGACTGTTGTAAAGTATATCAGTTTTCTAGGGCTGCTGTAACAACAGCAGACTGGGTGGCTTAAATGAGAGCATTTCATTTTCTCACAGTTCTGGAGGCCAGAAGTCCAAGATCAAGGTGTCTGCAGGGCTGGTTTCTTCTAAGGCCTCTCTTCTTGGCTTATAAATAGATGTCTTTTCCTTGTGTCTTCACATAGTTCATTCCTCTCTGTGTATGGGGGTGTGGAGTGTTTCCTGTTAATCCCACTCAAGGATATGTTTTTATTGATTTTTAGAGAGAGAAGGAAACATTGATGTGAGAGAAATATTGATTGGTTGCCTCCCGTACATGCCCCAACCAGGAATCTAACCCACAACCTAGGTGTATGCCTGATGGAATTGAACTCACAACCTTATGGAGAATGCGATGACTTATCCACCAACTGAGCCACCCTGCCAGGGCGTGATCTCTTCTTTTTATAAAAACACCAGTCAGGTTGGATTAGGACCCATCCACAGGACCTCACTTTATTTTACTCACCTCTTTAAGGGCCCTATCCCCAAATGCAGTCACATTCTGAGGTACTGAGGGTTATGAATTCATCCTATGAATTTTAGGGGAATACCATTCAACCCATAACATAAAGCATAACCAGTTTCATGGTAGAGTTTTAAAATGTAGATCTTTGGATTGAAGTGGAATTTACATTATATTATAGAAAGCGTATTTATAACAATTAGTTTGTTTAACCTGCTTTTATTGCTTTTAAGAATTGCTTTTTTCAAAACCAAAAAAGAGAATGCTCACCATACGACCAGCGGAAGTATGTAAACAAAATGATTGCACGCCGCCATATATTAGAAACACTTTTATATCTCTGGCATTTTATTGTTTATGTAAATGCAGGCATTGATACAATGAGGCCTGGTAACTGTATAGTAAACTACATGAAGGTCCAGGAGGAGAGCATTCTAGAGCAGTGGCTCTCATGCTTCAACAAGCCCAGGATTCAGCTGGGTGCTGCGTGGGCTAGATCCCTTGTCCCCAGAGCTATTCAGATGCCCTGGTGGGAGCAGGGAAGGGCACTCAAGAATCTTTATTATTAGGAAGCATCCTGAGTGGTACTGGTTCGCCCAGGGCCTACTGTGAAAATCTAGCATCACTTGCTTCCTCTGATAGAAACTGTTCTTTCTCCCTTTGTGATAGATCTGTAATAAATTAATGTTATTTACATTGATTTGAAGGTCAAAGGTTTGCCATGATGGAAGAAAAGGTCATTCTTTCATGCATCCTGAGGCATTTTTGGGTCGAATCCACCCAGAAAAGAGAAGAACTTGGTCTGGCAGGAGAGCTGATTCTTCGTCCTACTACTGGCATCTGGATCAAGTTGAAGAGGAGAAATGCAGTAGCATCCTAACTGTACTATTGGGCTGTGTCTTAGTCAGAATAAGGTCTTTCTTTAAGAGAAACTTTGCATTTACAATGTGTAGATTATGATTTTAATAATCTGAATCCCTACACCTATTTTTTTTCTTATCCCCCCTTACTTTGGGGTCAAGTCTACCAAAGAGAGAGTTTTTATATTTTCATCACCACCATTTTCTTACCCTTGGTCTTGATCCAAAAAGGTGAGTTAACTGATGTCCATACCCAAATAAACATATACATTTCCCAACAGAGGGACCCATAGGCCAAGTCAATTTTAATCGACAGACCCAAAGGATATAAGTTAGTTGAGATTCTATAACTTTTTAAGTTATTCTTGTTGAACTCAAATATACTTATGTATATATACATTTTATTTGAAAAAGTAATTAAATACTCAGGCTTGAGTTTAGTAGGTTTTAAAAATTATATTAGGTTTTAATATTTATGATGATGATACTTTTCAGATTTTATCAAGGAGAGCGGATCATTTATAAGTTAACTCTTAGTTTCTGTTCCTATTTCCCTTTTAACCGTATTCTTATGGCCTTCATTTCATTTCATTCTACATAACCTCACAATTACCTTTTCACATCATATATTATCAGGTAAGATTCCTCTTGGTGATCCCCAGTTCCTCATAATGGCTTTTGGAATTGGCAGCACCTTAGCCTTTATCAGTTTATTCTACTTTTCATTCCAAGGGAATAAGTAAGTTTCTATCCAAAGTCATAACACTAGTGTGTGACAGGGCTGGGAATTGATAGAGGTCTAAACTCTCAATCTCTACTACAATATTCTATTGCTTTATGAAACTCAAGTCTATAATTGTATGTATCATTAGAACACAGAACTTCTAGAATTCTCCTATCATTAAGGAGAAGAGAAGTCACACATGTATAGTAAGCCAGCACATAGTTTAGGGTTAAACTTCCGGGAAATTCAATCCTCCCGAACATACCTGTCAAGCTGATAATTGACAGAAATTCCTTGAATTTTAATTCCATTGACAATATCTCTAGTCCCTCACTCAGTGACTTAAAAAAGTTATTTTAATAAATAATTTTAATGAGATGTTTCTGTTTCTAAATTGATTTTTGAGTAGGAGGAATGGGGAGAGAGAGAAACACATTGATATTGTGAGAGAGATACCTTGATCCATTGCTTCCCATTCACCTCCTGACTAGGGATTGAACTCACACCTAGGTATGTGCCCTGAATGGGAGTCAAACTTGTTATCTTCTAGTGCATGGGACAGAGATTATTTCTTCAGTTTTCTCAAGGCAATAGCAGATAGAAACTACAAACTAAGAGAATGGAATATATATTCTTTAATGGTTATCAAAGGAAGAGGTGACCCAACCAAAGCCTTCAGGCAAACATTATGGGCTCTGTCATTTAGGGCAGGGTCAACAGCTCTATGCACTTTACCATCCCAAAGACCCTCAGTGCAGACAAGTCGGTCCATATGTTGCTGGGGAAAAGTCAAGGAAGTAAATGATGCATTTGAAAATGATTTCCAAGATATTGCAAACTTTGTTATGTAGAAAGTAGAGATATGTAGAAAATTTGTTTCCAGGTGATTTTGGATTATTGAAGTTTTATTCTTGGAAATTGGTATTATTTCTCAATTTCATGCACTTACATTTTAAACCTTGCCTGAGCAAGTATGTCATGGTCTGCAGTATCAACATGAAGATGCTGACTTTTTTCTTTTTTTTTTTAATAAGATGATCAAATATCTGTTTGTGTCCTTATTACCTATCATGCTGTGCTTGAATGAGGTATCTTAAGAGTAATAAACTACATTTTAGACATGGGTGCTACATTTTATTCTATGATGTGATGTTAGTTTGAAATGTAGATAACTTTATGAAATAAATTAGTGGGTGACTGCTTTATTATCATCATAATAAAGAGCTAATATGCTAGTGGTCGGGAGGCAGAACACGTAATGACTGTGTAATGATGGAGGCTGCCTGCATGTGCTTGGCGGGGTGTTGCTCCAGAGTCAGGGCGGAAGTGGGGTGGCACCCATAAGAGGCGGGACCATCTGTGCCAGGGAGGGTGAGGTGAGAGCCCATAGCGCCCCTCTCACCAGTCCTTCGCCACCCACCGCTGGCACTTGGAGTGCCCGGCTGCCCACCTGCCAGGGGAAGGAGCACAGCCCAGGCATTGTTCCGGAGATAGGGCGGAGGCCGGGAGGGGCCCAGAAAAGGTGGGACCAGCCCAAGGCGACTCAAGGGACTAAGGGCGGGGCTTGAAGCGGCCAGAGAAGGCCAGATTGGACCAAGTGCACTGGAGCTCTGCGTGAAAAGGTTCAGGTGTCAAGGCAGGGCAGCCGGTGACTGGGCGGGGCCATGCAATTTCACATGCTGGGCTCCTAGTCAGTAAGAAAAGAAATGGCACCTTTGAGGTAATGTCCTCAGTGTCATTCAGACTCCCTTACAAAATTATTCCTGTGCAATTATCATAGACTGACCTTGAGTTTCCCTGACTCTGAAAAATAAGTGGAAAGAACAACATTTGTTTAACAGAAAGGAGAAATGGAAATATCTTACGATTATCTTGGAATCAGCAAAACCCCCAACCATCCACCTGGTACCCAGGGATTTATCATCTAGAAATCTCTCCAGGTGATGCACTGTTGGATTGATGGTCTGTTCATTGTCACAGACAGCTGTGGAACATCAGTTTCTGGACCAACTACTGACCTGTCTCACAAATGAAGAGATTCTTGGACTATATCTAGAAGATAAAAATGTATTTCTAGCCCCTCATTATGTGTGTGTGTGTGTGTGTGTGTTATAAGTTGTTAACAACCCCATGAATGAGTGATGTTCACAATATCATGTTTTCAAGTGCCCTGCTCAGCCCTGTAGACTCCTACCTACAGCTTCTTTTATGGACTCAATTCATCTCATATTTGATCTTCCCCTTTCCTGCTGCCTTCGATTTTCCCCAGCATTATTATCTCTTCAAAGTAAATGCCTGCTCATGATGTGCCTGAAGTAAGACAGCTTCAGTTTTGCCTTTTTTTTTTTTTTTCTTTTACCTCCAGTGATGTTTCAGGCTTAACGTGCTCTTGGATCTACTTGTTCATCTTTCGGGCAGTCCAGGGTATCTACCAAACTTCAAATAAGACAATCATATCTAAACACTATGACAATTTTTCTTTTGAAGGAAAGAAAGCATTAGCATCAGGTTTCTATACAGAAATGTGATTTTTAGCACAGTCTTTATTCTGATGAAATATAAGTTGACTAAGATCAGGAAAGATAGGACTCAGTAAATGTAAAGTACAATAAAAAGAAATTGCTGGTATCTTGATTGATACCCTCAATCTAAAAGGCATCACAGCTTGCATATTGGAAATACGCTACTTCATTATAACTAGAAATTATTTTATTGGCCTTGTTATCCTCCATTTTTAATAAACAGAGTTCTGCAGTGCAGCAATATGCATTAAATATTTACTTAAAGCATCAACTCCCTGAAAATCTAATTTTCTAACCAAACTGATGTAATGCAATTTTGAAGAATAGAAAACAAAGGAGATTTTAGTTTGAAATTGGATATGTCTTTAAAAGTACAAAAAGGAGAATAAATTATTTTGTGTGGATGGAGTAGATAAATCTAAGATGGAAGGATAGAAGTTGCAAGGAGGTGTATTTCAGTGTATATGGAGACTTTTTCTTAAAAATTAAAATAAGATAGAAATGGGCTCCTCAGAAACTGGTGTGTTTTTTTGCACTCAAGATATCCTGACAGAGAAGTGCAAACTCTATGCCACAAGTGCTAAACTGGGTTTCCAACCTACTTTTTAAAAATAATTCTCACCCAAAGATATTTATTGATTTTAGAGATCAATAAAGGGAAAGGAAAGAGGGAAAAAGAAAGAGAAACATTAATCACTTGCCACCTGAATGTGCGCTGACCAGAGATCGAAACCACAACCCAAGTATGCTCCTGAGTGGGATCTGAACCCACAACCTTTTGGTGTACAGGAGGATGCTCCAACCAACTAAGCAATGTAGGCAGGGTCAGATCACAGCTTTGTGGGCCTTACTGTCTCTGTTACAACTGCTTCACTGTAGTTGTAGGGTGAAAGCAAGCCTCCATAATCTATGACTGAATGGGCATGGCTTTGTGCCAATAAGACTTTATTCGCAAAAAGAAGCACCGGGACAGATTTGGTCTGGGAATTATAGCTTGTCAGCCATGTTACGTCTTATTTTCTGAATTAGATTTGAGCAGGACCTAGACATCAGCCAACTCCCTTCTGCACTTAAATTTCAGTGTTAGTAGATTCTTTGCTCATGGGATAGGTACCATTTGCCTGAAGATCCTTTCAGGTTTAGCTATCCATACCCCTGTCATTCAGTTGTGTAGCTAGGCAATTACAATGGAAAAAGACTCCTTAGATGAGATTTAAGTTTCATTTGACCCCAAAGAATGGAGGATGTGACAAACATTTTTCAAAAAGGAAACCTGGGTACGAGCTGTATGACCCCAACGTGAAACAGTTAATATATTCAATACTTGGTGTTGATGACTCTTGTTCAGGCCACCATAATGCGAGCGTTCTTTTACCAGCCTTACAAAGGGTTCAGCATTCTGGAGAAAGGGGCTGTGCATAGATGATTATAGAGTCCGGAGAGAAAAGATAATTTTGAAATGCATTGGGGTCAGAGGAGCTGCAGCCAAAGGGAACTAAAGACTCTATCTTGACCAAGGACCCGTGCTTTTATTCAACACAATTTATCCTAAGGCAAGGTGGAAATATATACTTCAAAGGGTAAAGTATCAAAGGGTAGAGTACAGAAGCATCCTCAGTTTGGGGAATTGCCTACAGCTGTTCAGGTGTTTGGCCAACAAGAGGCAATAAAATGCCCTGAGCTTTCTGGCAGCTAACAATTCTATTCAGGTTTGGAGGAAGTGCCACTAGCCTTTTCCAACAGGTAAACTATATATGTGGCTCACCCTTGTTGAGCCCCCCAAGCTTCACCAACCTTTTGGTAAAACTCTTGTAATTATTACATGCTGGAGTTGGTTCTAGGCAAGCTGTACACAGGAATGGCATGTTTATGGATCATGTTGACAGGACAAAATGCTGGAACTGTTGGCAGAAAGCTAAAGTCAATAGCAAAGGCAAGTGAACACGGCTTGCAGAGCCCAGCAGGAAGGCTGCAGACGGGTGGCACGTTGTCACAGGCAGGAGACCCTCAGCCCAGAAGCTCAGAAGCAGCTGTGCCTTCAGGTAGAGAATTTCTATTATTCCCATTGCTTCCAAATAAAACATGTTTTAAAAAATTAAATCTGCTTTTTATTTTATGAAGAAGCCACTAGTTTTTTTTTGTTTTGTTTTGTTTTGTTTTTATTGCCCCTCTATTGAGAAGGTGTTGGAGAAAGTGGTGTTCTTATATGTGGAAATATTTAAGTGTTAGCTATTTTAAACTAAAAAGAATATTGGCTGACTTAAAAATTAATAAATGTGCTTGAATATTTTTTAGAGCTTTTCTTAGGGGATATTATTGCCATTCTTTACAATAATTTTCCTTCTACTCAAATCCAGAGGATTCACAACTGTTTAGTTCCCTTCTACCAATTCCCTTTCCATAATGACAAACAACACAGGTGACCAATGAGCAGTGAACACGATTATTCCTCTGCATGTCTCACTTTGCATCTTGTGTCAAGTCTGGGGCACAGAATGTGTAGAAAACCCGTGTTCTCTGTGCTGGTAATTGTGTGAATTCCATTCACGGTCCACACGTTGACAAGAAACTCTAAGTCACCTTAGATTAAGGCTCCTGTTAAACAGACCTCACCCAGCAAAGTCACAGATGTGTCCCTTTCTCTTTTAGGAAGATTCCTTTCAAGCAAGCAGCTTATTTCATTTGCTTGTTTGCTACAGTTTCCTGCGGTGAGTGGATTGCCTACAAGACTTCCAGTTAAGGGTGTGGGAGGGAACTTAGGAAGGATCAGGCACCACTGGAAAAAGTTACTGACATAGAGCTTTGGGGGAGGAGCATTTCCCAGGCACCTCAGGGCGAGGAGCCCAGGAGTGAGAGTGCCTCTGGGTATGAGTTGGCAGAAATTTCTGTTTGGACAGGACTCTCTGCAAAGCAGCTCTAAAATAATCAGCCATCTACCAACATTAGTTAAAAATCAACTCTGCCTGAATATTCAAGAGCGCCAGGCATTTTAAATCACCTGCTTCCAATCTGACTATCCTACCAGGTTCACAGTACATACTTTCATTCTTTTAGGCAACCTGGGAACCATTTCCAAATTGAAAGTTTCTGGTTTCACTCCAATTCAGTAAGCCAACCATTTGATTAGCTCTGGTTTCAACAAACCAGTGATTTTGACCTTATTTCTCTCTCTGTCTCCATTCCATGAAATTTTCAGGGAATTAGGATGATTCTGTTTCCCATGAATCCTGGTAGAGCTAGGATGATGGCACCCCGGTGCTATTTTCTTATTTCTCAGATGTATGGCTATGGCTAAGATAAACACCTCTTGGGTAAAGGTTGTGTCTGTAAGAGAGATAATTTTTCAGGAAGAAGCTTTTATTTTCTAAACCACAACAACTCTCCATCTGTCCCCTCACTCTTCATTGTTCTTCAGAGCCATAATCAGCACCACAAACAAATCCACTGGATGCTGAGGATTAGAAGCCAGAGATGCTCTGGACCATGGCCACCACCATTTTCTCTTTTTGGAAAAAAAATTGTATATATTCATGCTAGGAAAATTGGAGTTGCAAGTAAGCAGAAAATGAGAAACTACATGTTGTCTATATCTCATCATTCAGAAATGGCTATTTTTAAAGTTCTTTTGTTTAATCTTTCATTTATTTTCTATACGTGTCTACTTACACATTAAACACAGATGTTATCAATATAGATATTTTTATTACTCACATTTCCTACTTGTAGCTATCTTTTTGTGTGAATTTGTATGTCATACTATTTGAAGCTTAGTATTCCCTCATTCAAGTTATTTTTGTATGCTGATTTCTGCACTCATATTTAATTATTTGGATAGAATAACCTTTTAGAAATAAAATACAAGGTAGAAAGGTGGGGGGACTTGGAAGATTTCATGCTCTCCATTGTGAAATTGACTTCCAGAAAGGCTGTTCCTACAACTGGCTTTCTCCCCAGCCCCTGGGAGGGATCATTTCCCACGTAGGCTGACTGGGATGTTCCTCAGCTGTTCCTGTCCCGGCACCTCTGCACCTCTCTGGAGCAGTGGCCTCACTCATCTCTGGGAAACTGCTGCCTCTCAGTGTGAGCCCATGCGCTGGTGGCTGTGACCCAGGCAGGCTGACCAGGAAATGCACACAGCCTGCTGCCCGAGGTGACCTCTCAGAGCCACTGCCTGGCAACAGCACTGCTGTTTGCACTGCCAGAGAGAACGCTGATTTTTTTCCTTCAAACTGGACGTGGGCCATGGGAGCACACAGAGGCTTGGGCCCTGACACAGTTTTGCCATTATGTGGAGCAAAGGTGACACCGAAACAGAGGAATGGTCTGCAGACAAATGGGGTCATGATAGGGTCAGCTGAGCCCCTCACCCAGGTCTGCCTGAATTCAGATTCACCGTGGACGCTGGGGTCTGAGCTGGTACATTTCATTTGTACTCGGTTACTTTGAACTTTGAACTAGGCTTTTTGTTTGTTTGCTTTTTTATCATTTGCAACTAAAGTCACAGGGAACTTAGATAATTTAAAATGTTTGCTACTCTGGTGAGTAAAATGGCACCTAGTTGGTTTAATTTCCCTGTAGTTATGATTCTTAACAATTTTTCATATACTTAATCAGTCACTTGTTTTACTTTTGCAAATTATCTTTTCATATTCTTCACCCAACTTTTAAAAATCAGAGTGCTTTGATTTCCTAATCTACTTATAATTTAAATTTTTTAAAAGCAAAACCAAATAGCCCAAAGTCTACAGACACAGAGCTCAGGGTGATGATACATAACTTTATGTTATGAGGTAACCTGGGTCACATTGTTTTACATACACTCTACATGCAATACAGAAAGCTTCTCATCAAGTTATCATCATCATCATCACCAGCTGATGAGGATAAACAAGAACCTCGCTAGAACTTTCTTTCTGGTTCTTTCCAAAGTTAGTGTATTGCTAGCTGCCTTACCCTCGGCCCAGGCACCTGGCAGTTGACAAAGGCTCAGGCACAGAATGCGGGCTCTCGGGCTAACTACACATTGTTTGACTTTTTCTGAGCATTGAGATGGGGAAGATGGCAGCTTAGTAATTATGAATCAGCCCAAAACATCAGTCACCTCAGAAGCAGGCCACTCCTGCATTCTTGGCACTTGTATTCCCAGAAGCTCTCACCTAATGAGATCTCTGTTCTTCCTAAATATAAACCTTATCCAAAGGCAAGTCCTTTTAGCCACACCTCTGAGAGGGAGAGAAGCAATTTTCTTAGGCTGGGTTGTCAGAATACAGCCCAGGGCTAGAATCCTCAGAGGGGTTGGACAGTGCAGAGGAAATTTAAGCCTGAGTGTGAATGCAATACATCTGTCTAAGCTGAAAGGCAATACAAGCATAGACATGATTAACATTGAAGCATGACTGCTGCCCTAAGCCATGGACAAGGTTGTTCGGGAAGATCCTGTGGTTAACGGACAGTTGACCAGCCAGAGGGAATGCACTACTGGAGTTGATAAAGCTTATTATTGAAGTGGGTCTTTCAAGGTAAAACCAAGAGTATGAGAGTAAAGATAACAATAATAATAAGTGGGATGCAGGCATCTTTGGAACTAGGAACAATTCCAAACAGCAAAATATCTCCAAATATATTTTCAGTTTGGCATATACATTCATTTGCTTAAATGATCTAAAAACAGAGCTTGTAGAGACTGAGCCAACACTGCCTTGCACTCATTCCTAAAGTAATAAGTGCCCAATAACGGATAATTTGCTTGATTAAACTGAGACGAGGAAGAACATTTAATATTGGACAATAAAGGGAACAAGATGGGAGGTCAGAAGGGCTGGATTTATGTCCCTGGACACTCATTAGCCCTGTGGGTCATGGATAAGTTGGTACTGCCCTGGAACCCAGGTACTTAACTGCTTTAAAAAAAAATAAAAGTAAAAAGTCACATGCAACTGATCAAGCCTGTCTCTAGCTTCCCTTACAGGACTATTGTGAGAATCTAGGGGGATATTTGTTAAGAAAGTGTTTTGAAAAGAGACCATACATCATTATTTTTAAGACAGGATATTTTCATAGCATGTCAAGCAACAGGGAGAGGCCAAGCTAGGATTGAGTTTTCTTGGCAATATTCTATGTGCAATTTATTATTAGATTTAACAAAAATCCACCCCAGTGCTTTTTTCATATAGAAGTGCCCATAAAATGCCTTTGCATCATACCTTGTTCAAATAGAGGCCTTCATATGTTATATTCTGCCTCTCTACTTAAAGTCATGTCGTACAGATCTTTGGGTATTCCATGGAGGAATTAAGAAGGATCAGAACACAGATACAGTTACAGTAAAAGCATTATTTGCATTTCTTCCAAATTGACGTTTGTGTTTTCAATGATAATATCACAGGATGCCGGACTCAACTCTATGCCATGTCTTCTTCAGAGGAGGGAAGGGACCGCCATGTACACCCCGAGCGCCCCTCACTGCCAGGTGATGTGCACCTTCCACTCCAGGTGCCTGCTGTTCAGCTTTCTCCCTGCAAGCTCACCTAATGGCACCGTCAAAAGGTAAAAGGTGGTGTTTCCTGATTGGAGAAGCCAGTCAGTTTTCAAAATGGAAGCAGATGTGTGCACAGTGGTGCAGCATCTCACAGGGGAATGCTTCTCAAATGGGGTTCAATGAATCACCTAGAGTGGATCTTCCATAAGTAATTTCTTAGGCTGATGCCCAGACCTACTGAACCAAAGGGTTGGAAATCTGCATTTTAATCAAGTGCTGCATTCACTTGCAGTAGTAGAAGCTAGTCATTTTCTATCAAAGGTTTACAAGGAAAATGCTTGTGGATTGTCAGGTGAAGCGATTGTTTCACTAAGGGATTTAATAACAGGTGTGTATTTCACCAGCACAAGGACTCATGGTCACAACTGTCGATAGCATCTTCTTAAGAAAATAGAATGGAAAGCAAGATTTTGTTGAGACTATAATTGAATAAGACCCAGAACTTGTGATCCTGGGAGGGGCCAAGTCTAAATGGTACTTATAGTAAGACAGTTGGGTCATCTAGGGTACATATGGGGAGTGAGTTTATATTTATAACAGGTAATTTGGAAAACTAAGAGCACTGAAAAAATAGTTGGTAATTAAAAATGTTATTAGGTCATAAAGTTGCCTAAAAACAGCCATAGTTTGATTGTACTTTTCTTTAATTTTGATCAATGTCCAGAATGAATGTTTCTTCATCATTCCCATTTCCACATTTATAATTCTTTTTTAATCTTCACTCTATTTAAATAAAAAAATAGTACTTAGACAATCATCTGATTCTGCATATTAAACCTGTGCAGAAAACCAGATTTGATGTGAGAGTTATTAGGTTTTTAAATACAGTTGAGCTAGGTTCGATAATCTTTCTTAATAATGAAATTACTATTAAGATTGACATTAAAGATGGAAAAAAATATAAGTACAACCAATGGACACAAAACTCTGGGGAGGGAGGGTATGTATGGGGGGGGCAATGTTAAATATGTACACAGATAATAATTTAATAAAAAAAATATTTTTTAAAAAAAGATGGAAAAAAGCCTTTCATCAGGTGTGGACTAGAAGGAGGTAATAAGCAAGATAAACACCATATGTAGATTCAACTCTCATGACTGACATAATTTCTTTTGTGTTGTTAATTCTCACCCAAGGATATTTTTCCTTTGATTTTTTCAGAGAGACTGGAAGAGATAGAGAAAGACACAGAGAAACATCGATATGAGAGAAACCCATGGATTGGTTCCCTCCTGTTGGTGCCCCAATCATGGCCCAGGTTGGGGAGTAGCCTGTAACCAAAGTACGTGTCCTTGACTGGAATCAAACACAGGATCCTTTGGTCCATAGGCCGACACTCTATCCACTGAGCCAAACTGGCCAGGGCTATAATTTCTTTTTTGTTTATTTGATTACAGAGAGAGTAAGGGAGAGGGAGAGAAGGATAGAAACATTAATGATGAGAATCAATGATCAGCTGCCTCCTGCATGCCTTTTACTGGGGGTCAAGACTGTAACTGGGTTATGTGTCCTGACCTGAAATCCAACTGTGACCTCCTAAAGAGGTCATAATTTCATAAGTAAATGAAAGCATATATAAAAATAATCATTGGAGAGGAACATAATGCCCCCAAAGTTTAGGACCTCAGGAAACATCATTAACTCTTTGATATGACTGACTTTCTTTACTTAAAAATGTGAGTGGAAAGGAAAACAAGACTGAAGTTTGGCATTACAAATACCATTAAATATTAGTGTATTGCCTCTAAGAATGTTCTTTCCAGCAAGAGTCAGAGAAGCTGCCCTGTTTGTCTTATTGCTGGCTCTGTTTTTTAGTGTGCAAAAATGCTAGACATTTCCTCAATGTGCATTTATTCCTCTACTTCCTAAGTGACTCTGCTTTTCAAAACAGTTTTGGTTGCTTCTTGAAAGACAGTGTTACAGGAGCTCTGCCGAGAGTGCCACAGACAAGGACCATTTCTGGACACTCCTTAAAGCAATGTGGTCATGTAATAAGTGGTAAGGTGTGCATTTCTCAGCTCAGTGTGAATGAATAAAGAGTCTCCCTAAGAGTAGCTTCTGCTCCAAGTCCATATTCCCACAGATATTTGGAAGGGAGTGTTGAGAAAGATGACAGAGGGGTAGTGCTCTGGGCAAATCTTCTTGTCTTTAGTCCACACATGCTTAGTGAGTCTCTATTATTTATGACCTTAGCACTACAGGGTATGAGTTGCAGAAAGGAAAAGCACATTCAGACAGTGATCTTCCCTTGACTCCAGAGAAGAATCTTACAGAGAACCCAGAGGGGGTGATCCCAGTGGTTCCTCCTGATTCTCACCCAGGGCAATTTTGTCATTTCTCCAGGGGGCATTTGACAATGTCTGGAGACTTTTTTTTTCAGTTGTTACAACTTGGGGAATGATGCTATTAGTATCCAGTGTGTAGATATCAGAGACACTGCTAAACATTCCAGGGTACAAGGAAGGCCTCCAGCAAAGATACTCTACCCCAAATATCAACCTGTATAACATCCGTTTTTCTAAGAAAGCGGTCATATATTTGAACTTGAGAGAATGGCAATGCATCTTTTCATTTTTTCTCTTGCTTTGGTAACCCTGGAATGGCCACAGGTTTCAGGCTGGCTGTGCCTGGGCGACCTGTGGGGTCGCAGGTGTCTGGAGTCCTGCCCTAGGCTCATCGCACAGTTTTGGTGCAGGGCAAGGAATCTGCTTGGCTGCAGGTTCAGTGGACATCAGGACCCATGATAGTAATTCAGAAGTTTTATATATATATACATATACATATACATACACACACACACACACACACACACACACACACACACACACACACACATATATATATATATATATATATATATGCCTAAATGACCATCACATCCGAAAGGATGACCAAACAGACTGTGTGGGGCAATCAGGCCAGCAGGGGTTTTAGTGAGGGACAACCAATAGACCGAGCAGCAGGCTGTGTGGGCATCCAGGCCAGTAGGGGGAGCAGTTGGGGACTACCAGGCCAGCAGAGGGGGCAATAAAGGGTGACCAGGCTGGCGGGGGAAGGGGGTGTGGGGGGGTGGGGGGGCAGTAAGGATTGACCAGGCCAGCTGTGTAGGGGGCAGTTAGGAGCAACCAGGCAGGCAGGGAGGTGAGCAATTAGAAGCCAATGGTCCAGAATTGTGAGAGGGATGTCCAACTGCAGGTTTAGGCCTAAAGGTGCAGTTGGACATCCCTGGAGGGGACCTGGATTGGAGAGGGTGCAGGCTGGGCTGAAGGGAACCCCCCCTCCCGTGCACGAATTTTGTGTTCCGGGCCTCTAGTCTTTACGTAACAGTAGCTAACATGAGGATTCTAAACTGCAATGGTATTCACTGAAAAAGGTTTTTTAGAATACTTACTGTCAGTTTGGAAGGAAGCTGTATTTAATCTCAGAGGATTTGTATGCAATTAAGACTTTTATCCACTTTCATTTAAACAGAGGAAAATAATATTAGAATCTTTAATTTATTTCATTGGGTTTAGAGATTTCTCTAACTAGCTAAACCAAATTTAGGAAAATGTTATTCAGTTTCCCAAGAAAGTATTTCTCTCATTCCAGTCTTTCTGCTTCTCTCAATAGGGTTGGAGAGTTATCATTATAGCCTTTTTATTGGGGCTTTAAAATAGAGATGGGGTTTCATGGTTAAATAATAGAAGAATATAAGGTACTTACATAATTTCACATATCAGTTTTCCATGAAAAACAGTCTTGGCATAAATTTGCCATTTTACATTGAGCTTCATAAAAAGCAGAACATCATAAATATGTGCTTTTTGTGTAGCTGGGATGTACTTAATTTTAAATTGGAAACTCAAGAAAGCAACTAAGAACTCTTTATTCCCAGATGGAACATAAAACCTTAGCAACAGAGCAAATAAAAATATCTGAATAACTGCCTGCCAGATAGAATGTCACAATAGCTCCTTAGCATTTTATATAACAACCCCTTCCAAGTCCAACTGCCCCTTATCTTTCTGTTCTATAGAATATCAACACAGAAAGTGCTGGCTTCTTTCTTCTCCAAAAGTCTCAGATGAGTTTCTATGGGGCTAAGCTTCAAATTTACCTTTACCAACTGTTCTCTCACTGTCACCTTCAGTGAGTTCCGCTCGCCCCCTCCGCCCCCCATGTTTCTCTTTGTGTAAGAGTTCTGAAACAGCCATCTGTAGTTCTAATCTTGGGTCATCTTTCATTCTTTTTTCCCCTCATGAAACTTTGTTTCAAATGGGTCTCAAAATTCTGTGACAGATTTTGGTCAAATTGTTACCATGAAAAAGTACTTATTTAAAAAACTAATAACTTAAAAACTGACATACACAAACCACCACCACCACCACCACCACCAAATGGTCCACAAAACATTCTCCTTTCCTCCTGAAGGTTAAACCTAAATGGCCAATAGATAAAAACAGTTCTGAGCCCGTTCTCCCACCCCTGAATAAGACCGGGTGGCAGTTATTGGGGATAATATTCATTTGACCTTCTGGGCTTTCTGAGTAGATGTGGTGACTGACAGCACCAGCTGCCTTCTTGTCCACCATTTGATGACACCCACAATAACTGTCTGTCTTATGTCACAAACAGCAAAATGGCCCAGAGGATAATCAGAGAAATTGAACACACAGGGGCTTTCCAGGAATTATATTGACGGGGGCAGCATCACCAGATTTCTATAACTTTGGGCCATTTTCCAGCTTTTTCCAAGAATTTTGATCCAGCTTCTCCTTCAGCTCAGCAGATTTGCAAGCAACGGGAGCTGGGTGGCAATCCAGCACAGGTGAAGAGCCAGCACTGATTTGGCCTCGGTGGGTCAGGATAATCACCTGAGCTGTGAAGCCAGCTGCTTCCTCTGGTGGGTCATTTTTGCTGTCACCAGCCCCATAGCCACAGCCAACCTCTTTGACAGACACATTCTTCACATTGAAGCCTACCTTGTCCCCAGGAGTAGCTTCACTCAAAGCTTCATGGTGCATTTCAACAGACTTTACTTCGGTTGTAACACTGACTGGAGCAAAGGTGACCACTATGTGGGCTTTCAGAACACCGGTCTCCATTCAGCGCACAGGGACAGCACTATTTGGTACATGTCCTGGAGGGACAGACACAGGGGCTTGTCAGTTGGACCAGTTGGTGGCAGGATTCAATCCAGAGCTTCAAGCATGTTGAACTTGAAAAGTTTGTTGTTGTTAATACCCACATTGAGGATATTTTTTCCATTGATTTTTAGAGAGAGTGGAAGGGAGGGGAAGAGACACAGAGAGAGAAACATCAATATGAGAGAGACACATGGACAGGTTGCCTCCCAATGCACCCCACCCAGGCTGGGGATTGAGCCTGTAACGGAGGTACATACCCTGGATGGGAATCAGGCCTGAAACCCTTCATTCTGCAAGCCAACTCTCTGTCCAAACAGGCAAGGGGGAATTTGGAAACTTAATAATAAAGCTTTCCTGCCAAATTAAGTGATCGGCATTTTCGTGTGTTATTGCTGCATTCCCAGATAATTCCATAGCGCCCTGAAGACACAAAATTCACTCTTCTGGATTCTGCGACAAGAGTGGGCAATCTTTTTCTTGACAAGGCAGAGAATAAATATTTTAGGCTTTATAGGTCTGGAGACAAAGTCATGGATATTCCATAAGTATGTATATATAACTGTTTAAAATGTAGCCATTAAAATATGGAAACCATTCTTAGCTCGGAGCTATACAAAGACAGACAGTAGGCTGCATTAACCTGCAGGTTATAGGCTGCCCACACCCATTTCCTGTCAGGAAGCAGGATTATTACATGTGATCTTTTAAATGTGGGGATGTTGGGCTGAAAACAACCACACTCACAGTCGTGCTAAGAAAGTATTTCTTTTGGCAGGAGACACAATAGTTTACTTCCTTCTCTTTGCTTTCCGTATGCTGACATTACAGTGTGGTGATCATGGGGTGTAGGGGGATGGAAGGGGAAGAGGGTGTAGGGGGGAATAAATGGTGATGGAAAACAAAAAAAGAAAAACCCCCGAGATGCATTATTTTAAAATATAAATATCCACCCAGTAATGTTGTTATTAAAAACACACACAAAAAACAAAACAAAACAGGTTTACTTGCATCCTGAAAGACAGCTTTAGAGAAACGCTGCTGAGGGTAGACATGACAGGAGCCATTTCTGGACATTTTTTCAATCAATGCCTACACCACGTAAGTGGTAAAAACCCTTACTAGAATGAGTAAATACTAGCTATTGCCCTGGCCTCTGGCTCAGTTGGTTGTAGTGTTGTCCCTACACCAAAAGGTTGTGGGTTCGATTCCTGATCAGGGCAGATATAGGCGGCAACCAATCAATGTGTCTCTTTTCACATAGACGTCTTTCTCTTTTCCTTCCATCCCCTTCCCCTCTAAAGAAAAAAAAAAAAAAAAAGACACAAAACATGAAGATTTCTAAACACACACACACACACACACACACACACACACACACACACATATATTTGTATATACATATTGACCATACATATATTGTGATATATATGTACGGTCACATGACATTATGGCTATAAAAGAAAACCCTGACATATGGAAATAAAGTCTCCTAATGAAGTTCTTTCTCTGTGGAGTCAAAGTTAGCATGCAGGTGTGTATGCCTCTTAGCCCCACCATAGTTTACCCAAATGTATCTTACAGGCCCTATCTTATTACATCAGTATTCAGCATTCATTTTTCCCTCCTTCACAGCTGAAATTTTTAGAGGAAAGTTTTTATTAAACCTATTAATTCAAACCAAAGGCAGCAACTGTTGAGATGTCACTTGTCTTAGTTGGTTAGTCAATCAGCCAGTCACTGATGTTAAGGAGACAAGCGAGGTTGGATCAGCAAATCGCAGAAAGAATTTCCAGTCTAATATTGTGTCCCTGTAAGAAGGACATGGGCATTCCTTTTCTGTTTCCATGCGAGAGTAGGAATGAAGGAGATTAAAATAAAAACAACATCTGAGGAAAGTGGGTGAAGGAGTTGAGAAGGTAAGCCAGGAGGGACAGTGGCTACAGGAAAAAGTCTCCATGTGGCCCCAGAGTCTGAAAGATAGCATCTTTTCTGCTTTTTTTCCAGTCTGTGACACAGAAGTTTATGAGGGCCTGGACAAGGAGATAGCACTGTCACCAAGAATGCGGAGGAATGCCAGGGCAGATGCACAGATGACATCTGCTGTCACTTTGTCTTCTGGGCAATGGGGCAGTTTCCAAACCCAGAGCACAGGCGATTGAGCCCATGGACATGACATTATCTGGCGGAGGGCAAAATGGGGATTCCTGAAAATTAGTTTCATCAACTTGATACCAACATTTCCTTTTAACCCATGAAACATTTCTATAATAAATATTTATAGTTTTCTTCATGAAAAGTTCTACCTTTTAAAATTGGTAATTTTGAAACAATTAAAATTGGCCTGATTATTCCATTCCCAGCCTAAAGGATGCTCTAATCTGACCCCATATTCAAAACAAAAACAAAACAAAACTACTTGTACTTCGCTGAAACCGGTTTGGTTCAGTGGATAGAGCATCTGCCTTCGGACTGAAAGATCCCAGGTTTGATTATGGTCAAGGCATGTATTTTGGTTGCGGGCACATCCCCAGTAGGGGGTATGCAAGAGGCAGCTGATCGATTTTCTCTCATCGATGTTTCTAACTCTCTATTCCTCTCTCTTCTTCTCTGTAAAAAAACAATAAAGTATATATTTTTAAAAATGAAATAGTTCAGGGATAAATCTATTATATAAGAATGTAGAATGATTTGTTCTCTAATGATTAATCTGTGTTCGCTTTTTTAAAAAAATGGTAGGAAAAAATTCTAACTTTTATATTTAGAAATATGTTCAGATGTTCTAGATTTGTATAGTAAACTATAGCTACATGAAATCCAATGGGAATGGGGAAATAAGTTCAAATGACTAGCCTTTGAATTTTAACTCTCTGCCCTCTTCATTCACAAAAAAAAAGCAAACAAAATATCAAAGATTTATTTCAAAAACAATGATAAAACAAAACAACCCCATCCAAATGAATCATTAAGTTTTTGTGTTTAATATTTAAGCATTTTTCTCTTTAGCTTACCTCAAAATACACCGTCTTACATATATTACATCCAAGATATAACAGTGTGAATAAACCAGGAAATTGGGAGTTGCTAGGCATTACAAAAGAGAGAAGTCATTAATTCCTACACCCCTATTGTCCTCTCACCCCTCTCTCACGCTGTCATTTTACTGATGAAAAATCGAGTTGGCAAAATTCACAGAACCACCAGGCCTTGGCAAAGTGGGGACTCCATCCAGCTCTAAGGTGAGTTAACTGATGTCCTTAGCTGAATGCCTCAGGCAGTCTCCAAGTGGGGATGTCTTATCATCTTGCATTTGGAAGAATAAAATATTTTTCCATTTTTGTTTTATTTTCAGTAACATTAGTCTTTTGAAGAATACCCAAACTGAGACACCCACCAGAATAATGAAGCTCAATGAAGTGGTGTCTGGATTTTCACTGAAATCTTGTGCACTTTCTCACCTGGGTGAACGATGATTTCCTTAATGAGGTGACTGAACCATTCAATAACAGTTGTAATGGTAGGTCTGACTTAGGGCCCTCATTTTATGTTCACCGATGACATGGACCCATGACACAGTGTCTTCTTCATGTGAGAAATTTTATTATGTCCTATATACTTAGTGTTTATATTTGAATTTAAGCTTAAAATAATCACTTCGATGTTCCTAATATAAAATTTTTTGAAAGATTTTGAGATAAATGAACTTTAAAAAATTATTATTAAGATGTCATTTCTTTAGAGTGATTTTAGGTTCACAGAAGAATGGAGGGTGTCTCAGTTTGAAAGGGGAAGGTGTAGAGATTTCCCTTACACTCTCTACCCCCACATACCCACAGACCCCCCCATTATCAACATCTCCCACCAGAGCAGTGCATTTGTTCCAATTGATAACCTACATTGACACATTATAATAGCACCAAGACCATAATTTACATTATAATTCATTTTTGGTATTTTCTGGAGGATTGAAATTAACAGTAGTTTCACCCTAAACTAAGTGCTGGATTACTATATGTGTGCGACTTCTCTTCTCCTTAATGATAGGAGAATTCTGGAAGATCTGTGTTCTAACGATACACACAGTTACAGACCCGAGTTTCATAAAGCATTAGCTTATTGTAGTAAAGATTTAGACCTCTATCTATTTCCAGCCCTTTCACCCACTGATGGTATGATTTTGGATAGAAACTTAACCCTGATTGATCTTATCACGTTCAAATGAAAGAGTATAACCTGATAAGGACTAAGGTGCTTCCAGCTCCAAAAGCCATTATGAAGGACTGGAGATCATCAAGAGGATTCTCTCCTGATAATACATGATGTGTAAAAGTAATTGTGAGGTTATGTAGGATGAAATGAAATGAAGGCCATAAGTACACGGTTAAAAGGGAAATAGGCACAGAAACTATGAGTCAACTAATAAATGATCTCTCCTTGATAAAATCTAAAAAGTATCATCATAAATATTAAAACCTAATATAATTTTTAAAACCTAAACTCAAGCCTGAGTACTAAATTACTTTTTCAAATGAAATGTATATGTACATAAGTATATTTGTGTTCAACAAGAATAACTTAAAAAGTTCTAGAATCTCAACTAACTTATATCCTTTGGGTTTGTCAATTGAACTTGAATTGGCCTATGGGTCCCTCTGTTGAGAAATGTATATGTTTATTTGAGTATGGACATCAGTTAACTCACCTTTTGGGATCAAGACCAAGGGTAAGGAAATGGTGGTGATGAAAATATAAAAACTCTCTCTTTGGAAGACTTGACACCAAGGTAAGTGTGGATAAGAAAAAATTAGGTGTAGGGATTCAGACTATTAAATTTATGGTCTACACATTGTAAATACAAAGTTTCTCTTAAAAAAAGACCTTATTCTGACGAGGGCACAGCCCAATAATACAGTTAGGATGCATCTGTGTTTCTCCTCTTCAACTTGATCCAGATGCCATTAGAAGGACGAAGAATCAGCTCTCCTGCCAGACCAAGTTCTTCTCTTTTCTGGGTGGATTTGACCCAAAAATGCCTCAGGATGCATGAAAGAATGACCTTTTCTTCCATCATGGCAAACCTTTGACCTTCAAATCAATGAAAATAACATGAATTTATTACAGATCTATCCCAAATGGGAGAAAGAACAGTTTCTATCAGAGGAAGCAAGTGATGCTAGATTTTCACAGTAGGCCCTGGGCGAACCAGTGCCACTCAGGATGCTTCCTAATAATAAAGATTCTTGAGTGCCCTTCCCTGCTCCCACAAGAGCATCTGAATAGCTCTGGGGACAAGGAATCTAGCCCCCGCAGCACCCAGATGAATCCTGGCTCACTGAAGCATGAGAACCACTGCTCTAGAATGCTCTCCTCCTGGACCTTTCATGTAGTTTACTATATAGTTACCAGGCCTCATTGCACCAATGCCTGCATTTACATAAACAATAAAATGTCAGAGATACTAAAGCCAAAAGTGCTTCTAATGCATGGTGGTGTGCTTTCATTTTGTGTATGTACTTCTGCTGGTCATATGGTGGGCATTTTCTATTTGGTTTTGAAAAAAGCAATTCTTAAAAGCAATAAAAACAGGTTAAATAAATTCATTGTTATAAATATGCTTTCTACCATATAGATTATATTCTTCTTCAATCCAAAAATCTACTTTTTAAAACTCTACCATGAAACTGGTTATGCTTTATAATATATTATGGGCTGAATGGTATTCTCCCAATTTCACCTAAGTAATTCTTAACCCTCGGTACTTCAGAATGTGACTGCATTTGGGGATAGGGGCCTTAAAGAGGTGAGTCAAATAAAGTGAGGTTCTATGGAAGGGCTCTAATCCAACCTGACTGGTGTCTATATAAAAAGAAGAGATCAAGCCCTGGCTGGGTGGCTCATTTGGTTGATATATCATCACATTCTCCATAAGGTTGTGCGTTCAATTCCATCAGGACACACACCTAGGTTGTGGGATAGATTGCTGGTTGGGGCATATATGGGAGGCAGCCAATCAATATTTCTCTCATGTGAATGGTTCCCCCTCTCTCTAAAAATCAATAAAAACATATCCTTGAGTGGGATTAACTAGAAACACATACACACACACAGAGGAATAAACTATGTGAAGACACAAGAAGAAGACATCCATCTATAAGCCAAGGAGAGAGGCTTCAGAAGAAACCAGCCCTGAAGACACCTTGATCTTGGACTTCTGGCCTCCAGAATTGTGAGAAAATGAAATACTGTCATTTAAGCCACCAAGTCTGTGGTGCTTTGTTACAGCAGCCCTAAAAAACTGATATACTTTACAACAGTCATAGTAAAGTGGAGGAAAAAAAATAAAACAACTTGGTTTTTTAACAGATTTGTACCTGAGACACTACATCTCAGACATTATTGTGAGAAACCCCTTTCCATGTGCACCCAAAAGGTCAAACGATTCTGATGGATACAAACCTATACAGTTTCTGGGTCCAGCAGAGAAGGGCACATAGGCATATGGATGGCGTCCCGTCGAATTCTCGGGAAAGAACCGCTCTGGCTTGAACTCCTCAGGGTCTGGGAAGTATCTTGGGTCTCTATGCAGTGCGTAGGGAACGATGAGTAGTTGAGAGCCTTTCGTGACGATGTACCCCTCTGTCATGAGGCAGTTGATGTGTCATGAGAACAGAGACACACACACAGAAAAGTCCACCCTTCCCACTACTTTTATGAAAGAATTCTCACCAACATCAAAATCTTCATTAAGTTCACGGGCAATTATAGGCACAGAAGGAAAAATACGAAGGGTCTCCTTAATAACGCACTCCAGATATTTAAGTTTCTTCAGGTCTTCTAAGGTAACAGGGCGATCAGAATTCCCTGGTCAAAGTAAATACATGAATTAAAATAAGTGAAAGAACTATTTCAGCTTGGCAAATAAGATATCAAAAAAGAATATATTATAACATTAATACACTGAATGCTAAATACCAACAGTTAAAGTAAAATTCTTACTAGTATAATCAAAATAAAATGAGAGAATAATGCTAAATAAATTTTTTTAAAAAGATACAAAAGGTCACATGTTGTATCATTAAATTTGGAGGAAGTACTCAGAGTAGACAAATCCATAGAGACAGAGAGTAAATAGGTGTTGCAGGGCCTGGAGGAAGAGAACATGGGGAGTGGCTGATTAATGATGCAGGATTTCCTTTTGGCTGCTGAAATGGGTTAGTATTATATAGAGGTGACAGATGCATAACATTGTGAATGCATGAAACTATAACTTTAAAACATTTAATTTTAAATTCTCAGAGCCTCTTCCAGAAGTGTATCTTCTCCTGGGTCAGATTCTTGGGCTCTCCCCGTAGCCTGGCCCCCCCATTTCCACCTCAAGAAGAAATCCAAATGGCTTCTGGGTCTTGCCAATGGGAGAAAAAACACAGCAGGAAGCAACTGAACATATTGAGAAAGACAAAAATGAGATTGACTAACTCAGTGAAAAAGCCAGTGAGAAAATTCTGAAGAGCAACATATAACAAATTCTGCCAACCATTGTTTGTTATAAGAGGTAGGAATTGATGGTCCAAATCCCAATTTTTTGAGTAACAACATTTGCAACCATCTCTATGCCTGCATTGTTTGGGGAGATGGATGAAAAGGCACTGCGTTATTTAACCATAGTTGAAGTGATAAAATTGAAACGTAATAAATCAGGTCACAGAACAGCTTTTCATTTCAATGAAAACCCTTCCCTAGAAAATAAGTGCACCCAAAGAATTTCATCTGAGTGCAAGCCGTGATGCATTTTCAAAGTCCACTGAAATATCTGGAAAGGATTTGATGAAATATTCAAACCCATGGCAGGATAAAGCCAGCAGGAAGAGGCTGAGAACCAAAAATGTGGTTTATGGCCACTCTGATGCAGGTGCAGATAAGGTGGAGAGATCTTCCAAGGTGGTGTTTGTAAAATCCAATTCATTACTACTTGCTTCCTGATATGGAAGATGAAGAAGGGGAAGGAGAAGAGAAGGTGAAGATGATGGAGGGGGAGAGGGAGAGGATTGAAAGCTACCAATGAAGAAGTTGGTAAGGCTGAAGGAGAAGGAACTAAGGAACACTGATGGACTCCAAACTTCTTTTTAAAGTTTCCTCCAGTCACGGGGAGCAAGTTACAACCTGGTTTTCTTGTTTTTTTTTGTTTTACTCATAGGCTCAGTCATTGTGCTCTTGAAGTCTTTTCTCTCCCTTACATCCTGGTTCTCAACTTATTTGGGGGAAATACCTTGAGCTGAATACAGTGGGAAAAGAATCTCTAACGCTGTGTGTTCCAAATTTACTTTTTTTTTTTTTAACTTTTAAAAGTATTTTTTTCCATTGACTTTTGTTTATTTATTTTTCTTTATTGATTAAGGTATTACATATGTGTCCTTATTCCCCCATTGCATTCATATCCCTTCTATTACACCCTCACCCACCTGGTGTCTGTTTCCATTGATTAGGCATATATGCGTGCATACAAGTCCAAATTCACTTTTATCCCTTCCTGACTCAACAAACACTTTATGGAATCAATGCCCCTGTGCTCCATGGGAAAGAAAAACCTTCTGCTTACATTGCTCCGCTGGAGGCTGGAGGCTCAGCCCCTGAAGCAGTGCACAGAATTCTAGCTTTTTCCCTCCTTTCCCTGTACATTGAGCACACAGATTACACTGTGTCTCTGTGAAGGGGGACAGTTAGCATTTACCAACATACACCTGTCTACTTCCTCTTGTATGGAACATTTTTTGAAACTAAAACATAAATTTGGGTTTAAAGAAGGTCAAAGTGTGGATATGAGATGTTTGGGGTAGTGAAGTGGGTATTTTGATAGCAAGGCTTCCCCTTTGGTATGTTTAGTTGTGATGTTACTGGGCTTCCATGCAGTTTAAGATGATACTTTTAAAATAAAATAATCTCCTAATGATGGCCTGGGCCCTGCCACTCAATGGGAGAAGAGCGGACCTGCAGAATCTTATTGGGAACATTCATTCACTATTGTAATCTTGTTCCCGTTTATTTAAAATATTTTGTTTGTTTTACTGGAAAGAAAAGATAATGATCAATTAAACATTAAAAGTGTACCAGTTGCTTTACTATAATGAAACTAAATGTGAAGTGTACCTCAGTGAAAAAAAGAAAAAGAGGAATGAATACTTACTTCTCAATATCCAAAGATCAGTTGCTCAAAGAAATTTTAGAACTAATACTGGGGATAGAAGAGAAGTGAGGCACAATTAGCAAAAAGCTTGAGAACTAGCAGGATAAAAATCCTAGTAAAAAATGGTGTCAATTTCGTGAGATCCAAAACCATCTGTGACACCAGAATTGGGCTAGAAATTGTAAAAATCACAAACGTGGGAACACATTACAAAAGAATCCGGGTCTCCAGAATACCCAATTTACCACCAGAGGCAATCTGAGAGAAATTTAACTTGAAACGGGAAAAATGAAATGACAGAAACAGAGCCCAGGAGTTTAGATCGTCTCCATTCTACAAAACACAGTCTTCCCTCTGGATTTGAAAATCCAGTCCTCACACCATCTGGACATGAAATTACTTTTCCAACTTCACCTCTCAGTGGTTCTAACAAATGTTCTGAATTCCACCTGTCCTTTAATGCTTAATATTATCTGCCAACTTTTCCACTCTGCCATTGTGCACCAGGAGCCTCTCTTCCCAGAATGTCTTCCACCTCCTCCTCTTCTCCTTTATTATTCCTTCCCACTTTGCACTAGGAAAACCCATCAGATACCACTGTGTTGGTTGGCCAACCATCCTTTATCTTTCTTTTCCGAGCCTTGGGAAGCCATATGACATCTGATTAAACAAATAATTAAGTTGATGGCACAATGCACAGTTCCTTTGTGGTAGGCTGATCGTGACCCACAAATATATCAGATCCTAATTCCTAAAGCCTTTAAATATTACCTTTTTTTTGGGGGGGGGGGGGGAAAGGTGCTTTGGAACATTTTACGAAGGTAGGCTATAAATGCCACCACAAATGTCATGATAAGAGAGAGCAGAGGGAGATTTGACACACACCCACAGAAGAGAAGGTCATGTGAAGATGGAGACAGAGATTTGAATGATGTGGCCATAAGCCAAGGTACGTTGGCAGTCACCAGAAGAGATGCATTCTCCCCTCAGGCTTCCAAAAAGTGCAGCCCTGCCAACACATTGATTTAACTCAGAGGTACTGATCTGGGCCTTCTGGTGTCCAGAACTGTAAGAAAATAAACTTCTGTTGTATTAAGCCACTCAGTTTGCAGTATCTGTGACAGCAGTCAAAGGAGACTAATATTATCCTTCATCCCCTCTTCCCCTGTCTTCATGCCTTAAAGATAAACATGAGATCCAGAACAATGATCAAGAAAACAAAATCCATGATGATGAAAATGACACAGAGAGAAAAGAGCAAGCCCGGGATTCTCACAACATCCCTATTGGCATCAGCCTAGGACTCCTTACCTACTGGTTGTGCAAAAGAATTAATGTCCCATCAGCTTAACCCACAGCAATCCTATACGGAACAGCTCTCCTGGACTCCACTAACCAGCTTCACCTCTCCTCTCTGCTCTCCACTAGCCCCTTCCTCATATCACCCAAGCACACAGCCATGACTTGATACTTTATACACAGTGACTGTTTCTCCGATGAAGCAGCAAGGTCCTTGAGAATAGTGACATTTGTCTGTGTAGCCATAGCATCTAGCCTGGTGCAGTCACACGCCAAGCAATCAGCAAGCGCCCGTAAACAAATGGGTGAGGTTTGGAAAGGACATCAGGCCTGGAAGGGGTTCCATATGGCAGCCTTCCTGCTTATTACAGTGTCTTTAGATCAGGCCCAACTGCACTTTCTTAGTGAGCAAGAATGCCATTTGCTTCAGTGACTTGGGACCTTCCTTGTAAGTAGTGAAGGGGCCATACGTACCAAACACTTCGTCCAGTTCATTGTCCACTTTTTTCTGGACTTCTGGATAGCAACCCAATAGGTACAAGGCCCAGTTCATTCCAGCTGCAGTTGTGTCATGGCCCTACAATGTAAGAGGTGGGGAAAAAAAAAAAAAAACAGCTTAGAAAGCAGAGTTCTATTGGGAAGGTTAGGGATGCTAGCTCTATTTTGAATTATCTCTGGATTTGACAGCTGTGACATGACCTCAGACAGAACAAGTTAATTTCACACAGTATTTTACCTCTGTAGGAAACAAACCAATGAAACAATCCCTTCAAAGGGGACGCCTCTGGTACAGGGACATTTCAATAGGACAGAGTCACATACTTGGTGAGAGTATGGGCTGGGCTAACAGAAGGCATTCCAAGGGAACTCCGTGTGCTGGACTGTTTTTGAGGAAATAAAAGTGTGACTTTCCTGAGCCAAGTGGCCAGATCTGTATTTCTGCACTTCCCCCCATTTTTACAATCGGCTTTATCAGGGAACACATGAGTGGTTCTGAGTTGGTCTCCTCATCAAGAAGTTGATAAGTAGCCCCATTTAAACCTTGCTGAGTTTGAGGCAAAATACCAAACATTTTGCAGAAACAAATTATTATTCTTCACAAAAAAATCCTATGGGAGCCCATCTGATGTGGCTCAGTGCTTGAGCATCCACCAATGAACCAAGAGGTCATGGTTCGATTCCTGGTCAGGACACATGCTTGGGTTGTGGGCTTAAAGACCAGTAGGGGGCATGCAGGAGGCAGCCAATTAATGATTATATCTCATCATTGATGATTCTTTCTCTCTTTCTCCCTTCAATAAAAGTATATTTCCCTAAAATCAATAAAAATATACCTTTTTAAAAAAAAAATTTCGATGGGATACATGATACTGCTATTCCCATTTTAGAGATCACAAACTGAGACCCCTCAAAAAAAATGCTACATGGCTTTCCCTGGCCTAACTGCTTCTTAGGAGGTGGAGGCAAAAATAGGACCCTCTCCACACTCTTCACCTCGAGAAGTGTGAAGGATGTGGGGTGAGGAGACTCCAGCTCCAATACTGATGGTGACACCTTGACTGCCAGGAGCCAATTCCAGCCTGTCATAATTACGAGAGTTTCATCAAAAGGTTGATGAGCTTGGGGGCTCAACAAGGGCTGAGTCACATGTAATCACGTATGTTGGAACAGCTAAAAAGCATCTCCCAAATCCTGCATAAGATCATCGTTTGCTGCCAGACAGCTCGGGGCATCTTAATCTACATGCTATTGCCTCCTGTTTGGCAAAGACCTGAACAGCTATAGGCTATTCCCCAATCTGACAATGCTTTTGTACCCTACCCTTTGAAGTGTATTATCTCCACCTTGCCTTAGGACAAATTGTGTTAATAAAAAAGCATGAGTCCTGAGTCAAGGGGAGTCTTTAGTTCCTTTAGCTGAAGCTCCTCTGACCCCTAATGCCTTTCAAAACTATCTTTCGTCTTTGGACTCCTGCTTGATCTATGCATAGCCTTTCTCCAGATTGCTGAACTCTTCGTAATGCTGGGACAAGAACCCCGGCATCGGTGGCCACCTGAATTAGGGCTTCCCGAACCCTCGCAACACCAACACTGGATGACCTTACTCTCTGTCCCTTAAATGTCTTTAGGCATCAGCCCCTCATTTTCCTGTCCTCATTTCACCAGGACACTCCACATGCAAAATGGTAAGTTCTTCAGAGGGAAAAAAATGTATTTGAAAAATAAAAAAAATAATATTATAACTCTTACTGGTCCATTTACCCTATGCAACACAAGTGATTATTGTAATATTTCATTTCCTGGGCAGAAGTTTCTGAAGCACTTGGTTCAGGTCCTCAGTTGATTTGTTAACGACTTTTCTGAAATTTTAAAAAATATGCTTAGAAGTCTCTGATGTTGATATGATTGTTATTTTCTCACACTTGCAATTTCTTTACAGAAATGACTCTGAACTCCAGACAAAAGCTGGCCCATGTCATTCAGTTGCTTAACAAATCATAGAGGAAGTGCTCTTGCTAAACAATTTTAATAACTTCTCCTGAATTTGAAAATGAGCTTCCTGTTTTATTTTTGTCTGTGACCCAAAGGCAGCAAACACAAAGCACAGAACCAACAAGTGCATTGGCGAAACTGCGCAGGGCAAGAATCCGCCAGACCAGGAGCATAAAGGGCCTGGCATAGACATCCATCTCAGAGGGAAGGAGGGGTTGGATGTGTGAATGGGTGGGAAGAGATCAACCAAAGAACTTGTATGTATATATGCATAACCCATGGACACAGACAATAGGAGGGTGAAGGCTGGAGTGAGGGGAAGGAGCAGGCTATAAGGGGTCAGTGGGGGAAACGGGGACAAATATAATACTTTGAACAATAAAGATTTTAAAAATAAAATTTAAAAGTAAAAAAATATTTAAAAAAATGAAAGACCTGGCAGCAACAGCCTGCGTTATCTTTGGAGCAGGTCACAATACTGTAGTTGTACATGCCATGCCCACTATTTCGTGGGAATAAGGAAAAAATTAGAATTCAAAGAATGTTAGAGCTGTAAGAAAGAGATTGTTAGTCTGGTTGTTCTTGTGGAAGTGAGAGGTTACTGGGGGGAGATGCTGTGTATGTGCAGGTATGAGTGTGTGTGGATGTGCAGGTATGAGTGTGTGGATGCATGTATTGGGGCAGGGGACTCTTCAGCATCAGATACCAGCCAATATCTGTTACACAAGAATGTGAAAGGATTCCCCTAGTCCTCAGGGCTGTTCTGTGTGGCCCATGCTATAACAACGAGGACACAGAGGCCCCGAAAGGGAGAGGAGGTGCTGAG
The DNA here is from genome assembly GCF_964339955.1 of Pipistrellus hanaki. Lineage (NCBI taxonomy): Eukaryota > Metazoa > Chordata > Mammalia > Chiroptera > Vespertilionidae > Pipistrellus > Pipistrellus hanaki. The sequence goes on along the minus strand of NC_140505.1, from coordinate 7,623,997 downwards.
GTCACACTTCTAGTATAGGTCAGAGCTGGGATTTGCCCTCACAGCCCACTTTTCAATGAATTACATGTCCATTTTCTGCATACTGTTCCTTCTCAATAAAGTTATCTGCTTAAAATAGAAGTTTGAAACCACCCATTTTTCCACTTTCCACACGGGGGACTGAGACAGAGATCTGCAATGACTGGGCCTGCCTCTATGGCCGGTCAGCACAGACCTGGGAGCAGTCAGATCTGTGGACCTTTCACAGCGCTTTCTTCCTCCGCAGAGCCTTCCTCTTGGGGAGTCACACACCCAGGCGGCTGCAGGCAGAGCAAGTACAGTGCGTGCAGTCCGCCATCGAAAACTGAAGGCTTTCCCTTTCCTCCATTTCCAGGATATTCCACATGCTGCCTTTTAACACCTTTTCTTAATCTTTATTTTGTATGCTCAGTGGTTGAGTGTTGATCTATGAATCGGAAGGTTATGGTTCAATTCCTGGTCAGGGCACATGCAGAAGGGAGCCAATCAATGATTCTCTCCGATCATTGATGTTCTATCTCTCCCTATCCCTTTCTCTCCATTAAAAGAAAACAAACAAACAAAAAAAAACCAACTATATATTTTTAAAATGTGTCTTTTTTTAAATATCAAAAGCAGAAATCTCTTTAGAATCACAAACTGGTTAATTTCTCTACTACAAGGAGCTGGGATGATGGTGGCTAGCAGGAAAGAGGTGTGGGAGAGGGTGTGAGTGAGTAAGTAAGTGACAGGGGAGTGTGTGGACGTGGGTAGTGTGTGTGTGAATGAGTGAGGAATAGTCAAATCCGGCAGAAGAACCAGAGGCTGGCAGTCCAGGCTCTCCTGGACAGGGAGCCCCTACCATTGCTGTGGGCACTCCCCGGGTTGTGGGGATGGAGCAGGGACCCTCGCCTTCTTGAGGGAGAGAGCAGACTCCCCTAGGAACTCAGCACCATCACCCAGACTGGCCTTGGACACTGTCTGTGACCCTGCAGCCACACCAGCCAAAGGTCTGCTGCCTCACCCACAGACCTGCAGACCCTAGGACATCTGCCTCCAAGGAAGCACGGCTTCCGCAGCAGTAAGTGGACTTGCCCCTCCCTGGCTGTGGACCTCTGGACACCACAGTCACACTGATCCAGTGCACAGACTCCTTGAGTCCACAGCCCTGGCAGAGGGCTCTCTGGTGCCTCTGAGTCTCTGCTGGGTGCACAGGTATCCAAACAAGGGCGCACAGCCCCGCAGTAGAACCTCAGACTTCCCCATTCCCAGCTGCCTGCCCACAGACACCGAGGTCACGTGGTTTCAGCACACAGATCCTGAGTCCACCCCCAAGCAGGTGTCTCCCAGGTGTCTCTGTGAGCAGCCGCTGGGCACACTTGCATCCAACCAATGGCAGAAGACCCCGGCTGCAGAAACTCAGACTTCCCCCTCTTTGACTGCTGACCTCAGGTCACCTCAGTGGCATGGATCCAGTGCACAGGCCCTTTGAGCCGTTGCCCCAACAGGCAGCTCCTGGGTTCCTTTCTGAGCCACAGCAAGACATGGTAGCGATGCTCCAGCATATGGCCCCCCTGAGCCCACCACCCGAGCAGATAGCTCCTGGGTACCTCTGTAATCCACCTCTGGGTGTGTGTATCCAACCAAGGGCACACAGCTTCCGAAGCAGAAACTGGGACTTCTCCCTCCCCTGGTGGGTGGCAGACCACGTTCGTGCAGCTCCAGCTTGTGGGCACCATGAGCACACAGCCCTAGCAGATAGCTCCTGGGCCCTTCTGTGAGCTCCATGGGGCACGGCTCCGTTAACAGGATCCATGACATCCCTCTCACAGCTGCCTACCTCTGGATACCTTGGTGAGTTATGGAGGACCTGCCTCCCCAGACAAGGTCACATTGTTTCAGCCACAGACTCCGAGATTCCCACAACCCTAGCTGCTGTTTCCTGAAATTTCCTTGTGATTCAGAGAGGAAAATCACCTTGGCCAGAGTCCCACTGCCTCAAAGGCAGACTATGGGACAGCTACTCCTCCTCCCGCCCCCCACACGGGTTCTGGGACCCTCATATGAGTTTAAGAGTGACACTACCCAAGCAAGAGTCACACAACACCAGCCAAAGTCATAGTACCTGAGCCTCAGGCCCTAAGATCCTTTTCTGCCAAGTCCATGAAGTCTGGGAACTCACAGTGAGCACATATCAGTGAAACATCAGGGAACCTTTTCCACAAGAGCTAGAACAAGGATTACAACCATAGGATTACAACAAGGATTACAACAGCTTGCACAATTAAGCTTGGAGCAAGTCACATTGCCAATCTGTGACAAGATTTCATCCACAAATAAGAAACTAACTTTCAAGACCCAACTACATCAAGAGAACACAAATAGCTCAAGTAGGAGGCTCCACTAGATCACCAGGCCCAGAAAATCTGAGAGACTGCACCTCTGGATCCCAAAAATTACCAACTATATAGCACCACTCCCCCCAAAAAACCTAAGTAGGTAGCAAACCAGTTGGATGTAAGAAATAGAAACAATTATAACATTACAGCAAAAAAATGGGGAGACATAAAAGCAATCACCACAGAAGAGGAAAAAAGGAATCATCAGAAAGGGAATTAAATGAGATGGAGGCAAGTAACTTGTCAGAGGAAAAATTCAGAGTAATGGTTATAAGGATGTTAAAACATTTGGATGACAAATACACACAACTCAATGGAATTATCAGAAGTTGAATAAGAAGTCACCAACATGAAAAGGAATCAAGAGGAAATGAAAAATGACCTAGCTGCAATATAGAACATAATGGAAGGCTTCAACAGCAGGCTAGAAGAAACTGAGGACCACATCAGTCAATTAGAAGACAAGCTAGGAAAAAACACACACATGCAGTAGCAACTGGAAAGAAAACTTAAAAAGCAGGAGGAGAGCCTAAGGGAGCTTTAGGAGATCAAGAAAAAAACAACATCCTCGCCGAAACCTGTTTTTTGGCTCAGTGGATAGAGTGTCAGCCTGCGGACTGAAAGGTCCCAGGTTCGATTCCAGTCAAGTGCATGTACCTTGGTTGTGGGCACATCCCCAGTAGGGGGTGTGCAAGAGGCAGCTTGCTGGAAACCAATCAGTTTCACTAAAAGAGAGATGTTGACAGGAAGCCAGGAAGGCTGGTCAACAACTTAATTGTTCTAACCACTCACCCTTTAGTTGAGACATTGTTAGCTGAAGCAGTCTCCACCTTGTTTGTCCCGTGTAAGTTTCTGTTATTTCCTGCCTAAAGGCTACATGTAAATTTCTGTTTATGTCACCTAAGATGTTTTCCCCAAAGCCTTAATAAAAGGGGATGGCAGGGCCAGAGCAGGAGTAGTTCTTCCACTAGAGTTGGACTACCGCCTGGCCCCCCATATCGCCAAGTTGAATTTCTTCAAGTCACAAGTCTCTTCATTTGTGTGCGGCCCTTCTCCAGAACCTGAACCCTGAATTGGAACTCTTTTCACGCGGGCTGTGAAAGAGTCCTACAGCAGCTGATCGATGATTCTCTCTCATCGATGTTTGTAACTCTCTGTCCCTCTCTCTTCCTCTCTGTAAAAAAATCAATAAAATATATTTAAAAACAAAAACAAAACATAACATCCTCATAATAGGGGTTCCAAAAGGAGAGGAAGCGAAGCAAGGAATAGAAAACCTGTCTGAAGAAATAATGACAGAAAACTTTCCTAATGTGGGGAAGAAAAAGCCACACAAGGCTACCGCTCTTTCTGAAGAAGAAAGGTGATCTGATAACTATAATATCATGACTCTTTATTCTTTATAACAAGCTACTTCAAAATGTGATCAGACCTTTAAAAAATACTAAAGATTCTTTAAAGAATTCCTATAAATTGATTATTTTTTAAGTTAAAAATTAATAGTAAACTGAGAACAGATCATCCCTTATCCACATGTGTCAAACACAAGGCCCGCAGGCCAAATCCAGCCCGCCAGGCCTTGCAATGTGGCCCGCACCACGCTGTCATCACTGCACTCCGCTGTCAGTTTATGACATTGTCAGTTTATGACTGTTCAGTAAACCATTCGGCCCGCGATTTAGGCTGGATTTTAGATTTTGGCCCCTTCTCTGATTGAGTTCGACACCCCTACCTTATACCAAGGATCCCAACTTATTTTAAAAGGTGGCTATAAATATCTTGCTATTTCTATTTTTACTATTAAATACTTACACAACTCTAAGTATTAGTGCTAGCTACTTCTTCATCCTTAGCATTTGCAATTCCCAAGATTAAAAAAACAAACCATTTTCTTATTATGTAATAGAAACTGTAATTTGTTTAATGAGGATACCTGAGACAAACATGACAACACAAAATACCTCAAACATGAAGGTGTCCACTTCTTCTCGAACGGCCTCATGGCTTAGCTTGTTCCCTTCATCATCCACCACATTTAAGAGCAGGTCGAGAAAAGCCTTGCGTTTTCTCTTGGAGGGGGTCTTGCCCTTGTCATCACTTGTACGTTCTTCTTCTCTCTTTATTTCATTGGCCCGTTCATGGATGACCTGTTTGATTTAAATGATCACATGCTTTTGTGTGGAATTTGATATGGCCTAAGAGTCCATTTTTCTGTGAAAACATACCAACTTCTTTAACTGATTTTTTTCTAAGCCTTTGCTGTTCTGTCTCAGTCAACAGAAACTTAGGTTTTTGTGAAAATATAGTACAGCTCTCTGTGAACATTTTTAGGGCATTCTTTGATAAGATTTTTAAAAACAAATTTAATGTCAGGCAAACACATAATTTCCAAGGACTATTTTGTAGCCTTTCCAACATGGGAATAGAGAAGTAGTCTCCTGAATAGGACCCCAGCGAGTTGAAAGAGCCGATGAGAAAAAGCTGGGTGGTGGAGTAAACACAATCATTATATAACAGACTAAGTATAGTTCACTCTAAGTATGTGCTGTATTGGAGAATAGCATCACCCTGTATGTTTTCCACTCCTTCTCCCTGGAATGCTCTTGCCTCAGAAGCCAGCATGGCTAGCTTCCTCTTTAGTTTGAGATTTCCGTTGCCCATTGTCACACTGTCAGGGTCACTGTACCCTAATCCCTGGCACTCACTCTCTTCCTATGCCTGCTTTACCTTTTTTCCATTTCACTTACCACCTGGCATTGTATTTGTTATTTAGTGACTTTCTCCTCCAACTGCAGTGCAGCAGCAAATTTGTCTTTATTCATTTATTTATTTCCAACCTTTAGAGCACTGCTTGGCATTTTAGAAATGTCCATCAGGTATGTGATGAACGAGTAAAAGTTGAAAGCCCCTGAGCTTAATTTGGTTACACATTTCAACTTTCTCCTCCTTTCATGCAATTGTCCAAACTTGCTTCTGTTTTGAATGAACAGATCACAAGTTCTGTAGGGCAAGCACCATGACCTCTCTTTGCTTCTTAGTGGAACCCCTAGTGCCTGGCACTCAGTATGCAACTTTTAATATTATCCATCCAATCTGGAATTCATTCATCATTGATACTGATATGAATGCATGAAATATGAAGACAAGTGTAATTATACCTATAAAATACAAACTGTTCACCTTTCACCTCTTGCCAGGTAATTAATTATGCTATACTCCACTGAGGGCAGCTCATTCCAACATCTCATTCATCAAACATCTAGGGACTCTACCACTTGATCTGTTGGTGGGGACAGAACCTCATTGTCAGGAAGCAATGCCATCATATTGAAAACTAAAATTTATAGCAAAGGGTAAATATAATTACATTGGCACTTTTATCAGGACATTTAACTTATAATTCATGTTTTCCATTAGTTTCCCTTTCCATAAACATTCTTTTAACACAAAGACAGACTATCTCCAGAACAATACTATTTCCTTGTCATTAAAAATTAAATAGTAATATCTAATTAATTTTTATCTTTTCCAGTTCAAGATACTGCCATAAATGTCCTTTGTCTTTGAAAACCATTGCTTAATCCAAACATTTTCCAGAAGATTCTTATAACACAGATTCCCGTGTCTTTTAGTCTCTTAGCATAGCTCCCAGTTTCTTAATAAACTATCATAGCTGAATTACATTTTGTAACTATTTATTTATAGACAACCTCCCCAGTAGACTAACCTCCCCCATGAGGGAGCATTAATAACTGGCTGTGTTAACAAACATAGGAATCATCACTTATAGAAGTTCTAGAAAGTGATAGTGGGAGGTGTTGCACAACATTGTGAATGCCCCTAATGCCACTGACTGGTACACTCAAAATGGCTATTATGATAAACTAGAAGCTTGGTGCATGAAAATTCATGCACTCGGGGGTCCCTCAGCTTGGCCTGCACCCTCTCACAATCCAGGACCCCTTGGGTAGGGTCACTAGGCCTGGCCTGAGATCAGGGCTTATCAGGGCTTTCCTTCCCCCAGCTGCAGGCAGCTGGCCCTACCCTTGCCACTACCACTGCTTGCCATCTATACAGTGTTGTCCTGTCTCCCCTGCCACCGGTGGGCTCCCTCTGCAGGTGACAGTCTAGGCAGGGTTTAATGGCTTGGCTGGCCTGGACCTCTCTCTTTCTCTGCTGAGGGGCGGGGCCAGCCCTACAAGGGGCCATCTGCCTACCTGATCACCCCTAACCACTGGTCTGCCTACCTGATCACTCCTAACCACTCTGCCAGCCTGCCTGATTGCCCCTAACACTTGCTTGGGGGCAGGGCCAGCCTGGCGAAGGGCCGTGTGCCTACCTGATCTCCCCTAACTGCTGGGCTGCCTACCTGATCACCCCTACTGCTTGCTTGAGGGGAGTGCCAGCACTGACTTCTGGTTGGTCAGCCTCCCGTTACTGGTTGTTACAACCTAGGGTTTTTATATATTAGGATTTTATGTTATGTATGACCACAACAACAACAAAAATGAGGACTTACATTGGTGGTAAAATTATGTACAATCTTTAGGTTCCTTTTATGGTCCCTTCCTTCTTTAAACAAAAGGTATAAAATGTCATGCCAGAACCAAATCGTCTTCATTCTTTGATGTGTCAAATCACTCATCCTATAAACAGAGTGCAAATGTATCAGCTGATATATAAAAAATGTGCATTGCTTGAGTACCTATTTGGTGCCTGGTCTCAATGAGGGAATATGTGGCAACCATGATTATTCCTCTTAGCAATTCTAAGAGCTAAACAATGAAGGCATGGGTCATTACACATCCAAGGAAGCTTAAGAATTAAATCTTTTAGAGCAGTGTTTCCCAAAGTGTGGTACGCGTACCCCCAGGGGTACGGGAAGAGTTTGGTGGGGAGTACGAGTTGCACCGGAGTTTGGTGGGGATATGCACTGCACCGTGCTTAGCTGAGCCTAATTCTACCTTCTCATGAGTACGAGGGGTACTCAGTGTTACAAAAATTATAGAAGGGATACACATATGTCAAAAGATTGGGAAACACTGCTTTAGAGGAATGAAGAAGCCATTACAAAACATTCTCACTAGATGGCCATCTGATCTCCCCTTCTATTTCTCCAGAGGAGTTCTGGACCTCCCCAAGCTTCCTGTAGCTCTTATGCCACAGGGTGGGATGAGATCTGCCTGTTTGATGTCCACACATTTGCTTGATCACTCCTCTGGCTGTCCTCTTCTCCAGGAAAGTGCCCTCTGTCACATCCCTGTCCCGAGTCCCTCCTTCAACATTCCCTGTGATGGAACAGGAAGACCTAGACATGACCCCCTCCTTTGAGAGCAGCTTCCAGGCCAAATCTGCAGAGGGGTTAGGAGCGATTGAGTTGGCAGGGGAGCAGTTAGGGGCATGAGACAGCCAGGCAGAGGTGGTTACGGTGATCAGGCATGTAGGCAGGCTGCTAGGGGATATAAGGCAACCACCTAGAGTGGTTAGGGAAAATAAGGCAGGCAGGCAGGTGAGCAGTTTGGAGCCAGGGGTTCCTGTAAGATTGAGCCTAAACCGGCAGTTAGACATCCTCCAAGGGATCTAAGTTTAGAAAAATGCAGTTTGGGCTAATGGACCCCCCCTCCTGTGCATGAATTTCATGCACCATGGGTTTAGTTTATACAATAAATCCTCTACTGTTAAAATACATGCTTTAATGATTAGGCTGATTTTTAATGCAATATTTCATTGTGAAACAATAAAAAGATACAACACAGACAAAAAATTATTAGTGATATTTTATAAAACTTGAATTAATAACAATTATAAAAATAATTAGAAGGGCTCCGTTTACCTATAAACTGCACGGACATACTCAGAATCATCATTAGTCTGAGCATCAATATTCTTGCCCATAGCCGTTTCTGCAAAATATGGGTGAGAAGCAACCGTTCAATTCATGCACATGCCTTGTGTTTATTTTCCAGTGGCAAACACTTGGAAAATAAGATAAATTCTTATATGTTTTAGAATTGTTCCTTTCCCCTTTCACTATTGCACCCTTTTTTCTTCTACTTCTATTCCTGTTCCTTCTTCCCTCTGACCTTCCTGGCAGGTTGGCTCTGCTCAAAGCCCTAGCAGTGGGCACTGCTTCTCAGGAGCCCAGTTTAGCGGAAGGACCACCCCAAAGAAGCCAATATCCTGTCTAACCCCTCATTTACCTTCCCAGTGAAGTGTTATTTTCTACTTGGGCCATTTTCTGTTTACACCGTAGCTCTAGAAACAAATCAATGAGACTTACCACAGATGATATCTAAGGCACAAAGAGTGATGTAAAAAAAGCAGTTAAATTTTTCTCCATCAACATGTTTTTCAAGCTTTTTAACCAATATGTTGGCTTGTTCATTCATGACATCTAAGAACTCTTCCAGAATGGTAAAATGGAAAGAGGGTGTTAACATTTTTCTCCTGGAGCGCCATTTGTTTCCAGTACTAGAAATGCAAGACATGATTACAAAGAAGAGAAAAGTAACGTTCAAAACAAATAAAGTCAAGACAATGAATTCTCCTTAATCCACAGATTCCCAAATGTTTAGGTCAGAATGACAAGGAGAGATTGATATATAGTTACAGAATGGATATATTTTAGATATTGTCTATATTACTAATATTTAAAAGAACACTCATCAAAATTGAAAATTTTAAGAAGTTTTCTAAATTTCTAAGTTCTGAGTTTCCAAAAATTAGAAATGTCCCCGCTTTTCCAACCTCAGCCTCTGAAGATCAAGGAGCTCCCTGAGTCTACTTTGATCCTAACATCTTCAAAGTCTCCAAAGTCCCCATGGAAGTCCTGCTTTCTCCTTCTCAGTTCATGGGGTCCTGCTGCTGGATGGCAGCACAAGGACTGAGGTTACTGTGCTCCCCTTACTTCGCTGAGGATGATTGCCTTTTTCATTGAATTTTCAAGATTTCCCTGCTCAAAACTCCCAGGTGCCGCACTCCTTTTATACATTGGCATTTTCTTACCCTCCTTCGAACACAGGTGACCATCATTATTGAATGCCATGGCTGGAGATTACTCTACATCCTGGGTTCCTGGCTCTCAGAGGCCCATAATTACACAACTTTTTCAGCTTCTTGTTACTCCTGATGGCACATTCTTGAAAACCACCTCCTGTCAGTGCCTGACATAAGTTACGAACAAGACAGCTTTACTGATTTACACTGACTTACCTCGTAAGAAGTCCTAGGCCAAGCCATGGTCGTAGGAAGGTGTACAGATAAGACTTGTCAATTTGCTTTGAGCTAGTTAAAATTACCTTAGAGAGAAAAGGAAAATGAAAGACAGAGATATGAAAGCCACCTTAATTATAAGAATACTGGGCTAGAACAAAATAACTTTCTAAATTAGCATTTCATAACAATTACTTAGTTGTGGTTCATATTCATTACTATGACTCAAATCCAATTAGTTTGGAGCATACAACTGTCACTGGCTCTTGAAGACTAGCTGGAGTTTTCTGAAAGGAAAATGTCCAAGAGAATTCCCTGCCATGAATTAGGAGCCACGTAGAGTTGTTTAGTGAGGGTAGGAGTGAGGGAAGAGAAGGTGGGTGAATCAAAGAATGACCACATTTAGGGAGATGGCAATCACAAGTTCATGATCAGCTATGTGGAATTGGAGGCATTCAAGTTGCCATAGTCTGAAAGCAGGTATGCAGCTCAGGATTAAGGCTTATACTAGGTGCAAATTTGATTGTCTCCAGGGTATAAGTAGCATTGAGAAACCTGGGTATAATTAGGTTGTCTGGAGCCAAAGTAAAGCAGAAGGGAAGAGCATATGCACAAAATTCTTCTCAGGCTTCTTGCTGCAGTTCCCTGCTTTGGACAGATCTCTATCCACATATACTAAGCCCACTCACACTAGGCCAGCAATGGCTGAAACCCCAGATGTGGCCCTCTCGCTGTCTCCTCTGGGCCAGTAGATTCTGCAGTGTGGTACCAGAGACACTAAGAGTTTTACACAATGAGTAAGAAAGATGTATCCAAGCCCAACAAGCATAGGAAATTCTGCTGTTAATTTTGCTCCAAAGAAGAGTGGTCTGTTTATCCCATTTTTACTTCCTGTACAAAATCATTTGTCATCAAACTTTCAGATAATACCCCCAAATATCATGATAAGTAAAAGAAAGGTAAACATGTTTTAGGAATAATTTCAATAATGTGAATTAACAACATCTTCCCCATTAATATCAGATTAGTGTTCTCTTTTTAAAAATTAACTTGAAATAATAAAAGTATAAAGGATACTCTGAGCATTGTAAGGGAAACACTTATATTTTATTAGTCTTATATTTTTGTAATCTTAAAACAGTGCCTGGCAGATGATTTGAGCTCAATTTATAGAATAATCTATTTATGGTTCTGTTCAACTGAAGACTTCCCAAAAAAGAAGGACAAATATATTATTTGATACCAAATGTGTATATACATGTAGAAGCTGCTACTCTTCTCAGAACTCAGACTGTATCTGGAAAGCATTAAATGGCATCTTTGCAGCTTTAGATATTTAATGGAATCTTCATTGATTTGAATTACATTAAATATAAGGACATATATTTGCTGTTTATTCTGATGAGATTCTCACACCATCAAATATACAGTGGAACATTGATCACAGTCATCATAAACTCACCTCTAGAGTTTCGGCCTTATACATGGCTATTACTGGTACTGTGCCAAGCCAGAGTTTTATCAGTGGCACACCTCTGTTTTCTTCACTGTAACAGATCAGCTGCTGGAAAAACTCTAGGAGAAAATATTTAATTTTAAGTAAGTTCCTTACTGTGTCTTTTTGGGTTTTTTACTCTTTTTATTTTGGTCAACTCATTTGATATAACCACACAAGTGTCCTTACTAAATTATTAATGCAGAATTATGAGGCTAATTTAATTATGAGTGATATATGTACAACAACCTGGTTAACTTGAGAAGTGCCAAGCACTGTGGGTGTTTGTGGTGACCTTATGACATGCCTCCCAAGAGCACTGAGGGTGTTCAGTTTCTCCTGACCTGCTTCAGGCTCTGCTTCTATCGGAAAGGAAACCTGTCCCAGCTCTCCAGCCCTGGCAGATAGATGCTTCCCTTTCACCCCCTCTAAAACAGTATGGAAGCTCCTCATCTAGTTGAGATAAGAGCTACTATATGATCCAGCATTTCCTCTCCTGGGTATTTATCTGAAGAACATGAAAACCCTAATTCAAAAAATATATGCACAGCAATGTTAACTGCAGCTTTATTTACAATAAGCAGGATATGGAAGCAACCTTTGGTGTCCATCAGTGGATGCATGGATAAAGAAGATGCGATAATAATGGCCCAGCTGGCATGGCTCAGTGGTTGAGCATTGACCCAGTCAGGACATATGCCCGAGTTGCAGGCTTGAGCCCCAGTGTGGGGCATGCAGAAGGCAGCCAATCAATGATTCTCTCTCATCACTAATGTTTCTCTCTCCCTCCTTTCCACTCCAAAATCAATATTTTTTAAAGATAAAATATTGTCATTTGTGATAAGATGAATGAACCTTAAGGGTATTATGCTAAGTGAAATATGTCAGATAGACAAGGACAAAAACAGTCTGATTTAACTCATATGTAAAATATAAAACAAAAAATAACAAATAACAAATATAATCAAATAAAAACAAATTCAAGGTTTCACTACTCCCCCGCACCTCCATGCACGAATTTCATCCACTGGGCCTCTAGTAGTGAATAGAAGAAAGAATCCTTAAGCTAAAAATAATTACTGAGAAGCACTGAGAAAAGTGTAGGGATTAGATAGGGAAAGTTGGTAATAAATCAAATCAGTTTCCTATGACATGTCTAGATGTAAGAATGAATATGACAGAAGTACTTTACTTTTTCTAGAAAACACTTCATGCTCACACATTCATTCCATAGGCAAGGAACATGTACCACCAAAGGACCACATCCCTACTCTCAAGAAATTTAGAATCATAGGAGATGGTCACTGTGGTACTAATCACAGTATCAGGTCAAATAAAATGGGGCTAAATTAGAAGGTTAAGTCTGAGGAGTTATCGATTTGCATTGAAAGGACCAGAGAAATTCCAAGAAAGAGATGGCTTTTGAGCACAAATAAATGAGTTGGCTTTTCATAGGAAGAAAAAGGCAGTGAGGGTAAACCAAGCAGCAGAAATAGCAGAGCAGAGTCAGGGAGGTATGAGAATTGCCTATAGGCTTAGCCAGAGCACAGGATGGGGATGATAACATTGATAGATGAGCCTGGAGTGTTGCAAGGCTAAAGAAGTTGGATTTTCCTTTATGGTCTCTAGGCAATATCTGACAGTTCCTGAGGAGTACTAGAACCACAGAGCTATATTTTAGGATGATAACACTGAGGTGTGTGGGATCTGTTGATAACTTGGGATTCCTAGTCAAAGGATGCAGGAAGCTTCTGGGGTGGAATTCCATGCAGCCAGTGTTAGGGGCTCGGGTCCTGGTTTATGGCTGGTCTTTGTATCGAGTGGGGGAAAATGGTGACCAGTAATCCCAACAACACTGAAGTAGTGGGAAACTTTGTATTGAAATCCCTGAGGCCCCATCTGGGGAATGCAGCCTGACATTCAGAAAGCTCAAACAATGACAAAACTCTGGATCAGCTCAGGAAACACTGAATTGGTTAGTGCTACCTGGGAGTGGGGGTGGGTGGGGTGGGGTGGAGGAACACAGTGCAAAAGGATTGGGGTACAGGGTCCAGCCCTCAGAGAAAAGACCTGCAAAGGTTAGACAGAGCCCAAGTCAATCAACTGAGTTCACCAGAAGACTAGCTTTCTAATTAGGTTGGGAAATGAGGTACTGTCCTGAGATTGCTGGCAAAATCCAGGGAGGGAGAGATAAGGAGAACACACTGGCTGGGAGGCATGTGGTACCCAGGCTTTTCTCGGCAAAGGGAATGCCCCATGACAGCAACAGGACTAATGCCCACAGCACTGTGAGGCTACTAATACAGATGGCACCTGAGGTTGTTTTAAATGGGAATTTGGGCCCCACAGACAGATTACCATGGAATAAGAAAAACAGCTATTAAACTTTCCAGCTCTTTTTTGTGCCAATACTTGTTCACATACTCAACTACCCCTGCTCCTTCTCCCATCCCTCAGCTCCCCCACCCCTGGGCTTCAGGGCAAGCTGCTCAAAGTGCAGCAGGAGAGAGGCTAAAGCACAGGGATGTGCATTGCACGTGACACTGAAGAAACAGGAATAATTGTTTATAGTGTTTGCACATGTGGGACCCTCAAAACCCAATAATAAATCTTCTAAGCTAGCTAACATTGATTCTGTCATATTTATTTGCTGATCAGAGGAGAGCTAAGGGTTTCCGATGCCTATATCTTTTTTTTTTAATATATTTTATTGATTTTGTACAGAGAGGAAGGGAGAGAGATAGAGAGTTAGAAACATCGATGAGAGAGAGTCATCGATCAGCTGCCTCTTGCACACCCCCCACTGGGGATATGCCCGCAACCAAGGTACATGCCCTTGACCGGAATCGAACCCGGGACCCTTCAGTCCCCAAGCCGAAGCTCTATCCATTGAGCCAAACCGGTTTTGGCCGATGCCTATGTCTTTATGCCTCACCACAGTCAGATGAGAAACACTATTACAGAAGTCAGTGAACAGCTGAGGAAGTTGTGCTCAGCTGAGTCGTTGCACAATAGCACAGCGCTGGTAAATACAGGCCTGGCTGTGTACCCCAGGCACCCAGATACACTCTGTGCCATCTTCCCCATTACATCACACCGATTCCAGGCAAACCATTGGCTAAACTGCAGTGAAAGGAGCTAGATCCCATCAACAGTGTCAAAATGTATGTAGCATGCATGGCCATAACCACTGCCTTGGTCTGGTCTGGCAGAAGAGACAGGGAAATCGACACCCGTGGTTGGAAGGCCTCAGGTGGGCCCCATGGCAGGGAGCATCTGGGGAAGACAGGTGCTGACAAAAGGACTGGAGAAGCAAAAGATGGAGTTCAGCAGCCTAGTTGGGAGTCAGTTGCAATTCTCCAGGTGAGACTTCCTAGGCCAGAATGAAAGGCACAGCCTCTGCATAAGACACAAGGGTACTGAGGGTGGGGAATAGACCTTTAAATGCTGTGCTCTGCCCAATTTTGCTGAGCTCAATGCTGGGCACAAAGGAGGGCCTCAAATAGGTGCATGATTAACAATGAAAAAATGGACTCAAACCAGGTTCCGGACAATGGTCTAGAAAATGCACGCATGAACTTAAATCCTCCAAGTTACTGCACTACAGTGACTTTTACAAGTAAAGGGTAACACACTCTAACTTAAAAGAGTTTTAAGGAACTTGCTAAAGTCAAGCAACTTGGTTACAAGCAGAAAGGTACCAAAGGTTGGTCATATGTCCAGATCCTGTAGTTGTTGATCCATTAAAAAGACACCTTGAGAAGGATACTGTGTTATCATTCTCTTCTCTCCGGAAGTAACTATAAGAAGAATTACTTTAAATAATCCAGTAACTCACCGTGTATTTTGAAATGGATCGTATTCACCAGAGATTTCAATTCTTAGAAAAATTCCCCAAAAGACTATGATGAGATTTCTTAAGTATATTGTATATATATATATATATATACACACACACACACACAGGAGGGGCCTAGATTTCTAAACCATTATTTTTCATATTATAGCCTTTGGGTAGGAGGGAAGATTAGCTCTGCCTTTAGTGTTCGCTGTGATGATTTTACACATGTGGTTTCCATATATCAAAATGTGCTGCATCACTTGCAACATTAGTCGCATTGCTGTTTGGTTGGTTAAAGATTTACTTGGATGTCTTCGGCCAGAAACATTTTCTATATTTTGGTAACACTCTCCCATGAGGCCTCAGTATTCTTGTGAAGTTGAAATGACAGCATTAAACTTGCTATGTGCCTTTTGGGGCAGGCCTTGATGAAAAGCATCATAACTCATTGTTGTTATGTAACCTCTACAGAAGGGCCAAGGAGGAATAAAAGTTGTGGTCAAGTCTTGTGATTTCTGAAGTTAGAGGCTCTGTTCTCAAGTGCATTTCTTGTTCCTTATTTGCAGAGAGAGAGAGAGAGAGAGAGAGAGAGAGAGAGAGAGAGAGAGGAAGACTAAGTTATAAGTTGTGTCTGCCTTTAGGACAGGCGGTGCTTTTTGTTGCTATTTTTGTTTTTCTTACTAAATATATTTGTATTGATTTCAGAGAGGCAGGGAGAGGGAGAGAGAGAGAGAGACAGAAACACCAATAGCTGCATCCTGGATGTCCCTCACTGAGGATGGAGCCTGCAACTCAATTATATGCCCTTGACCAGAATCAAACCCGAGACCCTTCAGTCTGCAGGCCAAAACTCTATCCACTGAGCCAAGCCTGCTAGGGCTACAATAGCAGCAGCCAGGACTTGGGAAAGGGAGAAGAGAAAAGGCAGAGGGACAGGCATTTAGAAACACTGCACTTAGATGTAATGGAAACTGGAGAGAACTGGGGACCCATTATCCAGGGGGTGATAGAGGCGGCCCTCACCCAGCAACCTGCATCTCCAGTCCCATGCTCCAGGCGGGGGTGCGGATGCTGCACAGGAGGTGCTCCCGCGCCTCGGTTCCCTGCAAAGGGCCCAGCAACCCCTGAGGGAGGGATGGGGTGCGCAGTCCCTTACCTTTCCCTCCTCGCTCCAGCATCATCGCGTGTCCCACAAACGGGTAGGCGCCCGCAATGGTGGGGAGGGGCCTCATTTCCAGCCAGTTATGCGCATATCTCATCACCATCTGCAGGAAGCTCAGGATGAGGGTGGCGCCCGCCAGGGAGAAGGCGCTGAGCGAGCCCCAGAGCAGCAGCTTCTGCCCGAGGTACACCAGCCAGACGGTCATCATCGCGCCAGCGGTGGGCTCCGGGCGGGGACTGAGACCCAGAACCTTGGGGCCGGGACCTGATCCAGCCCCGGCAGCCCTGGGCGGAGCCCCGCAATTCCCGGGGGCGGGCTTGGCGGGCCGGAGGGCGGGGGAGGGAGGGAGCAGCGCCAGGCCCAATGGCCTCTCCCTCCTCCTGCAGCCACAAGCCCAGGCGCCCAGCAGCGGGACTTCCCGCTCGGGGACCGCCCTGCCCGGGGGCGTGGGGACTGGGTGCGGCCGCCCGGCTGGAGGAAAGCCCCGCCGGCTGGTTGTCCTGCAGACGGAGGCCTACGTAACGCGCTGGGGCCTCTGTGTTTGGTTCAGGCAGAAAGGAAAGCCCGGAAGACCCATGCTGCAGGCAGAGGGCGCTGAGAAGAAAGGAAGGCACTTGGGTGGCGTGGGGAGGAGAACGGGGTGCCATTTAGGGCAACTTCGGGAGGGAGAGGCGCCTGGGGCCGGGGTGGGTGATCTCCGTTGAGCAGTGAGCGGGCTGTGTTAGAATGGAAGGAAGAACCGGGTTTGCAGCTCGGTTTGGGGGTTAGTTTTTCCCTGGCCGGGCGCCCAGCCTCCTGATGCTTCCTTGCGCAACCAGGAGTGTCCTGGGCCTGGCTGCGCGCGGGAGGCGGTTGCATCCATTGAGAACAGCTCCCTACTTTGCCCTGGGATCCAACCTGAGGGGGGAGGTGAATTCGTCATCAGGTCACGGGAGAGCTGGATAATGTTCTTGTGATCCCAATGGTGTCCAAATTGTCCTCGGGACCAAGAGAACATGGGGCGGGTAGGAGAGGACAAAGGGCAAGGTCTCTGGAGGAGGTAGAGATCAGAGATGCTATCAGAGTGGGGGCTGGATAGATGAACAATCATGATGAAGTAACTCTCTAAGACAAACCACTGAACTGTGGAAGGAAAGAAGGAAGGAAGGAAGGAAGGGAGGGAGAGAGGGAGGGAGGGAGGGAGGGAGGGAGGGAGGGAGGGGAAAGGATGGTGAGCAGGGTGCCCCAATTCTGTGCTGTGTGCACTGAAGGAATTTTCCTCCTGCAGGTAGCGGGCCCCACTCCTGATTGCCTCTCTTCCCTGCAGGCGGTCCCTCCTCCAAAGGCTCTGGGCCAGGCGTGCCCTCTCCTAGGAGCAGGTCCCCAGTGACAGGGGGCGCCCAGGGAGAGGACAGAAGCTGAGAAACGCCCTGGACCCACTTTGCTCAGTCCCCTCCGTGGTACTTGCAGCTCCTGGGCAGGTGGCAGGGCCTCTTTGGGCAGAGAAAAGCATGCTGAAGGCTTTCCTCCAACTGATTTTGTTTTAAGTCATCTCTCTGCACTGACATGGGGAAAGGTTCAGGAAATAGTAAATGCAAAACAAACCTTAAAGCTGCAGAACAGAGTACATAATGTAATGCCATCTTTGGGGAGAAAAAGTTTAGTTCTCTGCAGCCAGACTAATGTCTGGGAGGACAAACACTGGTCAACCTTACGGGATGTCCGCGGAGAAGAACTTACATTCTTTATGTTATTCACTTTGGTATTATTTCATCTATTTAAGACTTTACAACATATTTTTTAATATCATTAAGTAGATCTCATCTCTCTAAAAGTCTACCACAGCTATGAAACTATGGGGTTTGTCTGTACCTGACTCTCTGCTCATCTCTGTGGACTAAACAAGGAATATGTAACCTCTCCCCTCAAGAAGTGGAGAAGGGGGAGGGAGGAGTGCTCAGGCAGCAGCCAACAGGAGCAGGAAGTGCTCCAAAGCAGAGAAGGGCGTGATGGGTTCAAGCAAGTGTGCACAGGGTGCATGGGTTCAAGCTTGGAGCACAGGGTGGCTCAGGGTGACCAGGACAAGACCATGTTCCCAAGTAGCATGGACCAGCTTGAACAGACCTTGACTCCCAGGCTGAGAAATTGTATCTTTATTTTGAAGGCAATTTGTGGGTGAGAAAGAGAGCACCGAGGATTTTTTGAAAAGGGATAATAAACAGAAGCCTTATCTCTTTGTTCCCTGAGTCATCATTCTCATCCTATTTGTTACCAGATAGGAGCCACTGCCCACAATTCCAGACTAGACTGGTCAGATGGCCAGGCATGAGAGAAACCCAAGGCGACACCCTTCTCTCCTGGCAACCAAGTTCACAGTGTTGCGTCTTCAGATGTTCACCCTGAAACGTAATGAATCTGTGTGTAGGGAGCATGGCATTGCCAAGGTGAAGGCCATCTACCTACATTTATCACCGCTACGTCAGCTTCATGGCACTCATCCGGCTGAATAGGAAGTTGACTCCTAACTTATTCTTTCTATATTCAAGGACAACTTTCTTTCCACTTGGAAGATCTTTGCTACTCTCCCCTGCTTGAAATACATGCCTTTGAAAGTTAAAGTCATGGGCCAGAATAAGTTATAAGCCAAAGCAAAGCTTTGTAACTGTTAACACTTTGATTTCCTTAAAATTTCTGTCACTTGGAATGATTCCTGATATGGAAAATATGTTTAATTTAGATTAAAAAAAATAAATGCTGGCTAAATATAAAACTATATTATTCACATGCTTATACATAGCAAGTTAACAGGATAACAGGATACTGTCATGAATTGTTGAATCACTAAGACCAGATTAAGTGCACTTTACTTAAAAAGTACAGTTTTATGGACAAGTATAATCAGTTCTATATGACTACCCCCCATGTCATACAATAGAATATGAAATCATATTGTATGTACTCTTGTGCATCTGTCTTCTTCTTCTTCTTCTTTTTTTAAATATATTTTATTGATTTTTTTACAGAGAGGAAGAGAGAGGGCTAGTTAGAAACATCGATCAGCTGCCTCCTGCACACCCCCTACTGGGGATGTGCCTGCAACCAAGGCACATGCCCTTGACCTTTCAGTCCGCAGACCGCCGTTCTACCCACTGAGCCAAACTGGTTTTGGCTGCATCTGTCTTCTTAAACTCAACATTATTTATGTGAGGTGACTCTATATTGTGGTGTGTAGTATTTTTCATAATTGTCTAGTATTCCATTGTTTGACTATTCTACAACTTATTAGCCATTTTGTGACCAATGGTTGTTTCAGATGTCATATATACAGAGAATTTCAAAATTATGTATATACATTTTTAACAACTGATAGCTCAATTTTGAAAATGAAATGTATTTTAATAAACTCTACCTTTACAATTATTAAAAGTGTGTGTATACATTTCTTGGGACACCCTATATATTCATACATATACATATATATCTTACTAGAATGAAATTCGTGCACGGGAGTGAGTGTCCCTCAGCCCAGCCTACACCCTCTCCAATCTGGGACCTCTCAAGGGATGTCTGCCCATTTAGACTCAATTCCAGATCTGGCCTAAATGGGCAGTCAGACATGCCTCTCACAATCCAGGACTGCTTGCCCCTAACTGCTCACCTGCCTGCCTTCCTGACCATCCCCTAACCACTCCCATGCCAGCCTGATTGATGTCTAACTGCTCCCCTACCAGCCTGTTTGCCCCCAACTTCCCTCCTCTGCCTGCCTGGTCACCCCTAACTACCCTCCTCTGAAGGCTTGACTGACTGCCTCCAACTGCCCTCCCTTGCAGGCCTGGTCCCTTCCAACTGCCCTCCCCTGCTGGCCATTTTGTGGTGGCTATCTTGTGTCCACATGGGGGCAGGAACTTTGACCACATGGGGGTAGCCATCTTGTGTGTTGGAATGATTGTCAATTTACATATTACTCTTTTATTAGATAGATTAATTCTGTTTCTATGGAGATTCCTAACTACTATAATCATCTTATTAAATGGATTTTATTATTTGATGTTTCTGAGGCTACAAAAGTAGTAACTTTTACCCTTTATTATTTAAATATTGTTAGTATGTAGAAATGCAAGTGCATTTTATGTTGACCTTATATTCAATGAGTTTGCTAAAATCACATACTTATTTTTAAGTCTATTTGTAGATTATTTTGGATTTTCTATCTACACAAAGATGTTTTTTGTGAAGAATAATTTTTTTCTTTTTCCCCAATTTATAAGACCCTCTATATTTTAATTTGGCCCTATCAAGCTGGCTAGGACATCCTGTATAGTGATGAATAACTTTGGAGGAAAACAGAAACTTTTTACATTGCTTCTGGTCTCAGTGGGTATATTTGAATATTTTACCTTGAAGTGTGAAGTTTGCTGTAGGGTTTTTTTGTTTGTTTGTTTTTGTTTTGTTTTGTTTTGATCTCACTAAATACCCATAAGCAAATGATACTCATTCCCTTCTCTTCCTAGATTACTAGGAAATTTTATTATGATTTTTTTCAAAGACTTTGTCTCTGTTTATTGAAAATATCATATATTTGTTTTCTTTGAAATCATTTGTTCATTGATTGTTTATCACATGGTAGACCAAAATTGAATGTCTTACATATATCTAATTTGTATGGCATTTATTACCCATTTCATACCTGCCTGATTTGATCTTGCTTAGAAGTGTATCATCTGTGTTCAAAGATGAGATTGGCCTTTTTCTTTTTTTTTTTTTCTTTTTTTTTTTTTTTTAAATAATATCCTTTCAGTTTTGTATAAAGGTTATGCTAGCCTTAAAATATTTGTAAGAATTAACCCTGGAAGTCATCAGGACTTAGAATTCTCTTTGAGAGAAGGATTTTGATTATAGATTTAAGTCTATAATGGATATAAACCTTTCCAGGTTTACTATTTCTTCTTTGTCTGGTGATAACTAATATTCGTCAAGGACTTTGAAAATTTCATCTAAATTATCATACCAAATTTGTCATAGTATACTGGTTAAATTCTAACATCTGTAAGATCTGTAGTGATATGCCCATTTTTATTCTTTGAAAAACTTTTCCCTCCATTTGACTTCAAGGATTCTACATTCTCTTGATTTTTATTCTCCCTCACCAGTCATTTTTATTGTTGGATTCGCTGCTTTAAGTTCACATTCTGTACTTCCAGATGTTAAAGAGGGCCAGAACTCTTTCCTCGCGTCTTTGTACTCACTCTCTAGGTTATCTCATCCATTTTAGTACCTAAATACCATCTCTCTGCTGAATTATACTTCCAGTCTATACCTTTTCTCTAAACCCCAGGTGTAGATACCCAAATACCTCAACATCTCCACTTGGGCATCCAATAGGCATCTCAAACATAACATGTCCGAGCCAAAGACTTGAAGTCAATATTGATTCTTTAGTCACATTTCACATCAAATTCCACAGAAAATCCCACTGACTTAACTTTCAAAACACATCCAAAGTCCTCTGACTTTGAGCTGCATCATTGTCATATGACTGACACATCATCTCGGGTCATATTGCATTACTCTGTCCTAAAAACTGTCCAGTTGCTTCCTATTTCAAATAACCTTCCCTTTCCCAGGCCAAAAAGGATCTTAATCACTCCACTCCCATCATCTGTTTTCACCCTCTGGCTTATTCCATTCTATGCCCCAAAGGCCATTTTGCTGTTCTTCAAACCCCTGGGTATGCTCCTATTTTAGGCCCGTGTGTGTTTTTTCCTATGTCTAGTATTCTCTTTTTCATAGCTACATGGCTTCTTATCTCATCTTCTTTGCATCTTTGTTCAAATATTACCTCTACAATAAAGCCTTTCCTTTCCAAAGTTGAAGCCCTATTTTAGGTTGCTTCATAGCATGTATTGCTATCTGACCTTATATTATATTTTTGGTGCTTTGGTTATTGAAAACAAGTACAACAAAAACAGTATCCAAGTGATTTATTGTATCAAAAAACTGATTGCCTCCTCCACTAGACTCGAAGTTATGTTAGAGCAAATACTTGATCTTGTTCAGTCCAATGCTTAGAACAAAATCTTAATAAAAAGAAGGTGCTTGATAAACATTTGATGAAATAATAAATCCATGGTGATGACCACACAGAAATGTTAACTTCTTAAACAAATTTTAAATTGGAGTTTTTATCAAAGAGGTAATGTGCCAGCAACCAAGGTACATGCCCTTGACTGGAATCGAACCTGGGACCCTTCAGTCTGCAGGCCAATGCTCTATCCACTGAGCCAAACCAGTTAATGCTATTCTTCTGTTTTCCAAGTGACAAGTGGTCGCGGAGGCTCTGGGTGGCCCAGGAAAGGCTACAATTCTGGGGCAGCAACATCAAGATGCCACTTGGAATCTCTTTCTTAGAGTCAGAGCTGTCCTCTGAAAAGACTTGGGTGGATACTGCGAACCTGAAACACCAACCAAAAATAATTCTCATTAACACGTTAAGAACTCCAGCACTCAAAAGCATTGTTTTGTACAGTCCACGCAGATGGTATTTTTCAAAAAGAAAAAAGGTATTTAACGTCACTTGAGTCTACAGGCCGACACTCTATCCACTGAGCCAATCTGTTTAGGATCCAAAAGATAGTTTCAATGGCATTTTAGTTATACTTTTTCATGTTTTTCTAAGCTGTGAGCCTCAACTCCACCACATAGCTAGTTTAGATTTCACTGAAGGACAGGTACAGAGCATCCTAGATTGTGAGAGACTGCATGCAGGCCAGGCTGAGAAAATAAAGCAGAGCCAGAGAGCAGAGAAAGTGAAATTCTTGCACTGGGCCTCTAGCCATAGAAATGTTAGTGGTGGACAGTGTTATGTGATCAATTTGTACAATAGAGTAATAATCATAATTTAAATATTATTATTTTTCTAACCAAAAGGTTTAGTTCCAGTATTATATCTGTTCTCTTCCCTGCCTTCCTCATTGTCCCTAACCGCTTCTGCCTGCCAGCCTGATCACCCCGAACCATTCCCCTGCCAGCCTGATTCATGCCTAACTGCTTCCTTGCCAGCTCATTTGCCCCTAACTGCCCTCCCCTGCAGGCCAGGGTCCCACCCAACTGCCCTTCCCTGGTGGCTCAGTTGCCCCTAACTTCCCTCCTCTGCTGGCCTGTTCACCCCTAAATGCCCTCCCCTGCTGGCCTGATCGCCCACCACTGCCCTCCCTTGCAGACTTGGTCCCTCCCAATTGCCCTCCCCTGCTGGCCATCTTGTGGTGGCCATCTTGTGTCCACATGAGGGGCAGTTATCTTGTGTGTCGGAGTGATGGTCAATTTGCATATTATTATTTTATTATACAGGATTAGATAGGATAGAAGCCTGGCGCATGGGTGGGAGCTGGGAGCAGCCTGGATAAGGAGTCTATGGTGGTTAGCAGCCGGCCATGCCCCCCAGTGACCCAAATGGAGGCCCTGGTATTTGGGATATATTTATCTTCTACAATTGAAACTTTGTACCCTTAAATGGAGCCAAGCCTCCTGCTCACTCTGTGGCTGCAGCCATTTCTTATTATTGAAACTTTGTAGCCATGAGCGGAGGCCTGGGCTGGCCAGGGCAAGCAGAAAGCTTGGCTTCCTCCATTGCTGGGGAAACCCAAGCCTCTTGCTCTATCTGAAGCTGCAGCCATCTTGGTTGGGTTAATTTGCATACTTGCTCCTGATTGGCTCCTGGGTGTAGTAGAGGTATGGTCAATTTGCATATTACTCTTTTATTAGATAGGATGATTGACTATACTCTCTGTGCTGTACCTAACACCCATGAATTTGTACCTAACACCCATGAATTACTCCTTAATCCCTTCACCTTCCTCACCCACCCCTCCAAACCACCTCCCATCTGGCAACCATCACCCTGTTCCCTGCCTCTGTGAATCTGTTTCTCTTTTATTTGTTTACTTTACTCTTTAGATTAAACATATATGTGAAATCATATGGTATTTGTCTTTTTCTCTCTGACTTATTTCACTTAGCATAATACCCTCTAGGGCCATCCATGTTTTTGTAAATGATAAGATTTCTCTTTTTTATGGCCAAATAATCTATATATATAAAAACCCAGTGACCAGAATGACAGAATGACCAGAATGACAGGAACAAATGGTGGTTATGACACTCACTACAGCATCGAACCAGCCTGATCTGGGCCCCAATTGACACCTGCCCCACCCCCTCCCACCAGCCTGGCCCCCAATCAGCATAAAACACCCCAATTGGGGATGGGGCCCGCCGACCAACCACCCATGGCCCCTCCTCATTGCCGACCCAATGGGTCTCCATTGGGGAAGGCTGGACGGACCCCCCACCACATATACACACACACATACACACACACATACACACACACACACACACACACACACACACACTCTCTGAGTGACCAGATTATTATGATCTCTGAAAACATAGTAATCTGGCCACTCAGAATTCATGCATTGGGCCATATAATATTTGAGGCCCGGTGCATGCATTCGTGCACGGAGGAGGTCCGGCCAGCCTGGCCAGAAGTAGGGGATGGGTGGTTGGCAGGCCCGCCTGCTGGTCGAACTCCTGGTTGAGGGGACAATTTGCATATTGGCCTTTTATTATATAGGATAGACACTGAGTCGCCATATTGTTATGCGTTCAGAGAGCATAATAATCTGGCCACTCAGTGTATATTCCACACCATCTTTATCCACTTCTCTATGGGTGGGCACTTATTTTGCTTAAGTTCTCTTCCAATATTTGGCTTTTTATTATTATGACACTTTATTAGCTTTCTTTACCTATAGCACCTAAAGAAATGCCTGTCAGGAAAAGATGCCCTGTTTCTTTAAAAAACACAACAAGGCAGAGATTCATTCAGTGTCTCTAAAGAATATATTTTTGCTCTCGGATTACTCTGAATGGTCATGCTTAAATCAAAAGATTACACTGTAACCAGACTCAAAAATATTCTCCAAATTAAACACATTTCTGGAACTATTTTAACCTTTATAAAGAAAGAACATTCACAGCAGCTGATATCTCCAAAAAGTGGAGATTCCAACAGAACAGAGTCCCTCCTGCACAAATCTAGCTTCTCTTGCTTCTCCTCTCCTTTTGTGCATCTTGAAAATGCATACCCATTTGTTTTTGTTTCCAACTAAATAATTTCTTCTTCCAGAATATCTTCCCTTTTCCTGAGGTCATGGGGTGGGGTGGGAGGAGTGGGAAGGAGGAAGTTCAGACCAAGAAAATAATTTCCAACTGGGAGAACCAGTTTCTCTCCTTACATTACACCTTGTCATTGCCCAGAGGCACACTCCTGCTCACTTCAAAATGCAGTGAGACCTAGGGGTCTCCAGGACAGGGGTGCTGGCCAGGAATGGGGTTAGGGGTGGGATTACTAGAAAATGGACGCCTTGAAACGGCTTTCAGACCATTTCTCCAACTTCTCCTCCTCTGCTCTTCCCAGCGTCTTCAAAGTCTCTGGACTTCCGTGGAACTTCTGGAACTTCCAAGTTCAGTGTAATGGCTCCTCCATTTGACCACAGAATTCAGGAGAATTCTGAAGAGGAACTTGAGCCCATCCCCTCACTGACTGCCCAAGCTCACAAGGACGACAGGGGTGGAGCCGGTCTCTCCAGGAACCACAGGTTACTGACATTGTAAACTAAGCACAGAATCTGCCAACATGTACCTTTTGTATTCCTTTTTTATGTCTTGTTTTGTGTCCCTGGTTTCTCTGTCTTCCAGTCATGCAGTATTATACTGTTATTTCATGCAGTAGACCGCACATCTTTAATTCCCTGTAAACTATCAACTCCTACCTCAGCCCTACAGTCTAGGAAAAGGTGCACAGCTCACAGGGTGCGTCCCACAAATGCCTTCACACTGAACGTGGCGGGACATTCAAGCTTTTATTGCATACCACGCAGACATGTAACCGTCCTACCCTGGTTCCTTCTATTTCAGAGATGAAAACTTCAGCTCCATGGGCACATTCAGGGCTGCTCATTTGCAGACAGGACCTACTTTGGGGTGTGAACGGAAGGGCAACAACGGACTGCAGTGTATTAATTAGCTGATGTATCAGAGTGAAGGCTGAGTCCCAGTCTCCATGAGCCACTCCATTCCAGTTGTCCAGGAAATGGCCGGAGCCTCTGCCTTCACTTTGAGAAAGCTGCCTCCTGAGCCCACACACCAGGGCCTGTAGAGATTCAAGGATTCAACAGCCATCGCAGCTTCCAGCTGTGTTCCTGTCTAAAGGGCTGTCTGACATGGGCCCTGTGTTCTGCACGGGCTGCAATGCAGGTGGTTCTCTGTAAAGAACTGGCCTTGGCGAGCCTGCCCCTCCCTGTATGACACTCAGCTGTCCTGCCTTCACCCAGGAACCTGCTGAAGGGACCTGGGCTGGGGCTGCAGACGTCACATCAGGAGCCATGGAGGCTTCTCAGAGCCAGTGAGCCCTTCACCAGCACGAGAACCCCATGAGCGGGTGCGGGGGGCAGAGGAGAGGGGCCAGCTTTGCAGGCAACACTGCGCACAGGGCACAGACCGCGCAGGCAGAGCCCCCTCCCTGGGCCCAGCACTTAGTACCCGATCACCAGCAGCCCCGGGCCTGGGCTCGCGGCTCCCGGTCCCGGCCCCACGCCTCCGGGATGCGGTCCCTCCCGCCCAGGGCAGATCTCAGTCCTGGGCCCTGGGCTTCGGGGCAGCGCTCAGCCCCGGGCACCAGCTCCGGCCGTTCCACCTCCAGGGAGCAGGGCCGCCTCCGCCCACTGTCTGCGGGGAGGTCTGTGCGGACAGGGGTGCCGTCTCCCCGTGACCTCTCTGTCTCTTCCTCTCTCTCTCTCTCTCTCTCTCTCTCTCTCTCTCTCTCTCTCTCTCTCTCTCTCTCTCTTTGCACATTTGTGAGTAAGGATGGAGATGGGCTGCAGGCCTGGGGACAGAGGCGGCTTACTGGTTCCAGCTCTCTGCAGAACCCTGACTAGTACGCTGGTGACATTGGGATGCAATGTAGAGTTCAGTTAATAATAATGCATCGTTGTGGGTTCATTGATTGAGACAAATGTATCATAATAATATGAAATGTTGATACTAGGAAGCAACTGTTCTGTACATTCAAAACTGTTCTAAAATTAAAAGCTTCTTTTTTAAAAAATGCTTTGAACTCCTCTATGCATTTAAGTGTATTTTACGAGTAACTACTTAACAAGAAGACCAATAAAACCATGTTGTGTTTACTCATTTTAATGTGAATGATATAATAATCTCAGAAAGTGCTAGTAAGCTATGAAGTTCACAGCTTATATGAAATTAGAGAGAAATATAGAATTAGTATATGATTTAAAATAAAAAAATTGAAAAAATATTACCTAGATGGCATAACTTATAAGGGTATTATTTTAAATGATTATAAGAAATTTCAATAGTTTTATCTTATAAATAATAACAAACTTGCTTTGTATGAATTTTTTTAGGGCAGCCTATATAAAGCAAAATACAACTACAAGGTTGTATACACACACTTTGAATAATTATGAAATCAGTGTTTGTTAAAATACATTTCATTTTCAAAATGTAATAGAACCAGCTGCTAAAGTGTGTGTACATTTTTGGGGACATCTTGTATTGGACTGGATTAACATTTTCTGCGATACTGCCAGATCGCCACTAGATGTCCGTCTTTCCCATCCCATCTTTTGTCACTGAAAGCCATGCCAGATGGATTTTAATGTGTTTTTGTTGCTATTTGCAAAATGTAGGATGTAGCGAAAATTCATTTCAGTGCAATGTAGAATCCTGTTTAGATAGAAAATCACTTTTGCAGCGAGCAGTATCTAGTGTGCACGGCCAGCAGAAAGCGTCCAGATGCTGACACGCACCGCGGATGAATGCTCTCAGTCCTGCAGGCATATAGGGTCCCGGAACTACACACCTCACTTCTCAACTCACCACCGCCTGAACGGTGGCTACTTTTTTGTACAGGAAAGCAATATTAAGTTACCAAGGGCAAACACTCATATAGATCTGTCCAGTCTGACTTCAAAAGCTTGCCCTTTTTAAGATTCATCTCAGATCTTATTTGCAGATTTCTGCTCTCAAGTTCCTTTTTCATAAAATGTTCTATGACCATCTATAGATGATTTATCAAATATGTTCTATAATAGTATTTGCTAACATTTCTTTAATACTTGCCACATCCCAGGCTGTTTTAAGCACTGACATATATGTTAGTGCATTTAAGCTTCACAGTTATATTATAATTTAAAATGTTTGCTACTCTGGTGAGTAAAATGGCACCTAGTTGGTTTAATTTGCCTGTAGTTATGATTCTTAACAATTTTTCATATACTTAATCAGTCACTTGTTTTACTTTTGCAAATTACCTTTTCATATTCTTCACCCAACTTTTAAAAATCACAGTGCTTTGATTTTGTAATCTACTTACTGATAATTTAAATTTTTTAAAAAGCAAAACCAAATATCCCAAAGTCTATGGTCACAGAGCCCAGGGTGATGAAACATAGCTTTATTTTATGAGGTAACCTGGGTCACATTGTTTTACATACACTCTACATACAACACAAAAAGCTTCTCATCAAGTTATCATCATCATCATCACCAGCTGATGAGGATAAACAAGAACCTCGCTAGAACTTTCTTTCTGGTTCTTTCCAAAGTTAGTGTATTGCTAGCTGCCTTACCCTCGGCCCAGGCACCTGGCAGTTGACAAAGGCTCAGGCCCAGAATGCTGGCTCTCGGGCTAACTACACATTGTTTGACTTTTTCTGAGCATTGAGATGGGGAAGATGGCAGCTTAGTAATTATGAATCAGCCCAAAACACCAGTCACCTCAGAAGCAGGCCACTTTTGCATTCTTGGCACTTGTATTCCCAGAAGCTCCACCTAAAGAGATCTCTGCTCTTCCTAAATATAAACCTTACCCAAAGGCAAGTCCTCTTAGCCACACCTCTGAGAGGGAGAGAAGCAATTTTCTTAGGCTGGGTTGTCAGAATACAGCCCAGGGCTAGAACCCTCAGAGGGGTTGGACAGTGAAGAGGAAATTTAAGCCTGAGTGTGAATGTAATACATGTGTCTAAGCTGAAAGGCAATACAAGCATAGACATGATTAACATTGAAGCATTTCTGCTGCCCAAAGCCATGGACAAGGTTGTTCGGGAAGATCCTGTGGTTAACAGACAGTTGACCAGCCAGAGGGAATGCACTACTGGAATTGATAAAACTTATTATTGAAGTGGGTCTTTAAAGGTAAACCCAAGAGCATGAGAGTAAAGATAACAATAATAATAAGTGGGATGCAGGCTTCTTTGGAACTAGAAACAATTCCAAACAGCAAAATATCTCCAAATATATTTTCAGTTTGGCATATACATGCATTTGCTTAGATGATCTATAATAAAAACAGAGCTTCCTCCAAATCATAAATTTGGAGGAAGTACTCAGAGTAGATAAATCCATAGAGACAGAGAGTAAATAGGTGTTGCAGGGGAGGAAGAGAACATGGGGAGTGGCTGATTAATGATGCAGGATTTCCTTTTGGCTGCTGAAATGGGTTAGTATTAGATAGAGGTGACAGATGCATAACATTGTGAATGCATGAAACTATAACTTTAAAACATTTAATTTTGAATTCTCAGAGCCTCCTCCAGAAGTGTATCTTCTCCTGGGTCAGATTCTTGGGCTCTCCCCGTAGCCTGGCCCCCCCATTTCCACCTCAAGAAGAAATCCAAATGGCTTCTGGGTCTTGCCAATGGGAGAAAAAACACAGCAGGAAGCAACATATTGAGAAAGACAAAATGAGATTGACTAACTCAGTGAAAAAGCCAGTGAGAAAATTCTGAAGATCAATATATGATAAATTCTGCCAACCATTGTTTTTCAGAAGAGGTAGGACTTGATGGCCCAAATCCCAAATTTCCAAGTATCAACATTTGCAACCATCTTTATGCCTGCACTGCTTGGGGAAATGGATGGGAAGGCACTGTGTTATTTAACCAGAGTTGAAGTGATAGAAATGAATAGTAATAAATCAGGTCACAGAACAGCTTTTCATTTCAATGAATACTCTTCCAAAGAATTTTGCTGAGTGCAAACAGTGATGCATTTTCAAAGTCCACTGAAATATCTGGAAAGGATTTGATGAAATATTCAAACCCACGGCAGGATAAAGCCAGCAGGAAGAGGCTGAGAACCAAAAATGTGGTTTATGGCCACTCTGATGCAGATGCAGATAAGGTGGAGAGATCTTCCAAGGTGGTGTTTGCCAAAATCCAATTCATTACTACTTGCTTCCTGATATGGAAGATGAAGAAGGGGAAGGAGAAGAGAAGAAAATGATGATGGAGAAAAAAAACACACATACAAACGTGGGAACACATTACAAAAAAAATCCAGGTCTCTAGAATACCCAGTTTACCCACCAAAGGCAATCTGAGAGAAATTCAATTTGATTCAGGAGAAATGAAGTGACAGAAACAGAGCCCAAGAGTTTAGATCGTCTCCATTCTACAAAACACAGTCTTCCCTCTGGATATGAAAATCCAGTCCTCACACCATCTGGACATGAAATTACTTTTCCAACTTTACTTCTCAATGGCTCTAACAAATGTTCTGATTTCCACCTGTCCTTTAGTGCTTACTATTATCTGCCAACTTTTCCACTCTGCCATTGTGCACCAGGAGCCTCTCTTCCCAGAATGCCTTCCGCCTCCTCCTCTTCTCCTTTATTATTCCTTCCCACTTTGCACTAGGAAAACCCATCAGATACCACTGTGTTGGTTGGCCAACCATCCTTTATCTTTCTTTTCCCAGTCATGGGAAGCCATATGACATCTGATTAAACAAATAATTAAGTTGATGGCACAATGCACAGTTCCTTTGTGGTAGGCTGATTGTGACCCACAAATATATCAGATCCTAATTCCTAAAGCCTTTAAATATTACCTTTTTTTTTGGAAAAAGGTGCTTTGGAACATTTTACGAAGGTAGGCTATAAATGCCACCACAAATGTCATGATAAGAGAGAGCACAGGGAGATTTGACACACAGCCACAGAAGAGAAGGTCATGTGAAGATGGAGACAGAGATTTGAATGATGTGGCCATAAGCCAAGGTATGTTGGCAGTCACCAGAAGGGATGCATTCTCCCCTCAGGCTTCCAAAAAGTGCAGCCCTGCCAACACATTGATTTAACTCAGAGATACTGATCTGGGCTTTCTGGTGTCCAGAACCGTAAGAAAATAAACTTCTGTTGTGTTAAGCCACCCAGTTTGCAGTATCTGTGACAGCAGTCAAAGGAGACTAATATTATCCTTCATCTCCTCTTCCCCTGTCTTCATGCCTTAAAGATAAACATGAGATCCAGAACAATGATCAAGAAAACAAAATCCATGATGATGAAAATGACACAGAGAGAAAAGAGCAAGCCCGGGATTCTCACAACATCCCTATTGGCATCAGCCTAGGACTCCTTACCTACTGGTTGTGCAAAAGAATTAATGTCCCATCAGCTTAACCCACAGCATTCCTATACGGAATAGCTCTCCTGGACCCCACTAACCAGCTTCACCTCTCCTCTCTGCTCTCCACTAGCCCTTTCCTCATATCGCCCAAGCACACAGCCATGACGTGATACTTTATACACAGTGACTGCTTCACCTATGAAGCAAAGAGGTCCTGAGGCAGTGACATTTGTCTGTGTAGCCATAGCATCTAGCCTGGTGCAGTCACACGCCAAGCAATCAGCAAGCACCCGTAAACAAATGGGTGAGGCTTGGAAAGGACATCAGGCCTGGAAGGGGTTCCATATGGCAGCCTTCCTGCTTATTACAGTGTCTTTAGATCAGGCCCAACTGCACTATCTTAGTGAGCAAGAATGCCATTTGCTTCAGTGACTTGGGACCTTCCTTGTAAGTAGTGAAGGGGCCATACATACCAAACACTTCATCCAGTTCATTGTCCACCTTTTTCTGGACTTCTGGATAGCAACCCAATAGGTACAAGGCCCAGTTTATTCCAGCTGCAGTTGTGTCATGGCCCTACCGTGTGTGTGTGTGTGTGTGTGTGTGTGTGTGTGTGTGTGTGTGAGAGAGAGAGAGAGAGAGAGAGAGAGAGAGAGAGAGAGAGAGAGAGAAAGAGAGAATAGATTAGAAAGCAGAGTTCGATTGAGATGGTTAGGGATGCTAGCTCTATTTTAAATTGTCTCTGGATTTGACACCTGTGATGTGACCCCAGACAGAACAAGTTAATTTCATACAGTATTTTACCTCAGTGGGGAACAAACCAATGGAACAATCTCTTCAATGGGGATGCCTCTAGTACAGGGACATTTCAATAGGACAGAGTCACATACTTGGTGAGAGTATGAGCTGGGCTGGGCTATCAAGAGGCCTTCCAAGGGAACTCCATTGGCTGGATTTTTTTTGAGGAAATATCGGGTCTAGTAATAATTAATGTCGTTTTAAACATTCGTTTAAAATCTTGCTTGGCGTTGACTTGTATTGACATAACCTTCAAACACGTGGTATCTACAGAACGTGTGAAGTGCAATTAACAAGTTTTGCTTGAAAAAGTTTGTGTTTGGTTTGGTTTTTGTTGCAAAACTAGGGCTAAGAAGATGGCAGATGAAGAGCATATTCGGCACTGCATGCTTTACGAGTTCCAATTAGGAAGAAAAGCAAGTGAGGCTGCAAAAAACATCTGTAGTGCTCTTGGTCAAGATGCAGTTAGCGCCAGAAAATGCCAGCGTTGGTTTGAGAAATTTCGCGAGGGAAATTTTTCGTTAGATGACAAGAGTGGTCGAGGCCGTGTGTCCAATTTTGATCAAGAGGCTCTTCAAGCTCTTTTGGTGCAAAATCCTCAAATTACCCAACAAGAGCTTGCGACAACTTTAAATTGTTCACAAAAAACAATTTCCAATCAATTGCGTGCACTTGGCAAAGTCCAAAAGTTTGGAAAATGGGTTCCTCATGAGTTGACCGACAACAACCGTAATCAAAGAGTCACAATTTGCAGTTCGCTCCTCTCTCGTCAAAACGGTTTGCCGTTTTTAGAGCAAATTGTTACCGGAGATGAAGAATGGGTACTGTATGTTAATTTGAAAAGGCGGCCTCAATGGTTGGACAAAAATGAGGCTCCCCAGCCCACGCCAAAACCTGACTTGCATGCAAAAAAAGTGATGTGTGTTTGGTGGAATTTTAAACGAATTCTTCATTATGAACTTTTCCCATCTAACCAAACCATTACAAGTGCAGTGTATAGTGCCCAATTGGAAAGGTTAGCCCAAGCTTTAAGAGAAAAAGAACCCGCGCTGATTAATCGGAAGGGCGTAATTCTTCACCACGATAACGCACGACCGCATACTGCAAGAATCACTGCTGAAAAACTGCGCCAGTTGGAATGGGAAGTTCTCCCTCAACCTGCATATTCTCCTGATATTGCCCCCTCCGATTACCATTTGTTTCATTCTTTGCAAAACTTTCTTCTTGGAAAAAAATTTAATAATGAAGAATGCCTCAAAAATGCATTGACCGAATTTTTTGCATCAAAATCATAAGAATTTTACAACAGAGGGATTAAAATGCTTCCTGAGCGTTGGGCACAAGTAGTAGAAAACAATGGCAACTATATTGTTCATTAAATTTTGTTGTATTGTTTAAATAAATTTGATTTAAAAAAGTATTAGAAAACGGCATTAATTATTACTAGACCTATTAAAAAACAGAGCTTGTAGAGACTGAGCCAACACTGCCTTGCACTCATTCCTAAAGTAATAAGTGCCCAATAACGGATAATTTGCTTGATTAAACTGAGACGAGGAAGAACATTTAATATTGGACAATAAAGGGAACAAGATGGGAGGTCGGAAGGGCCGGGTTTATGTCCCTGGACACTCATTAGCCCTGTGGGTCATGGATAAGTTGGTACTGCCCTGGAACCCAGGTACTTAACTGCTTTTTAAAAAAATAAAAATAAAAAGTCGCATGCAACTGATCAAGCCTGTCTCTAGCTTCCCTTACAGGACTATTGTGAGAATCTAGGGGGATATTTGTTAAGAAAGTGTTTTGAAAAGAGACCATACATCATTATTTTTAAGACAGGATATTTTCATAGCATGTCAAGCAACAGAGAGAGGCCAAGCTAGGATTGAGTTTTCTTGGCAATATTCTATGTGCAATTTATTATTAGATTTAACAAAAATCCACCCCAGTGCTTTTTTCATATAGAAGTACCCATAAAATGCCTTTGCATCATACCATTTAAATAGAGGCCTTAATATGTTATATTCTGCCTCTGTACTTAAAGTCATGTCGCACAGATCTTTGGGTATTCCATGGAGGAATTAAGAGGGATCAGAACACAGATACAGTTACAGTAAAAGCGTTATTTGCATTTCTTCCAAATTGATGTGTGTGTTTTCAATGATAGTATCACAGGATGCCGGACTCAACTATACCCGAATGTCTTCTTCAGAGGCCATGTGACCGTCATGTACACCCCGAGCGCCCCTCACTGCCAGGTGATGTGCACCTTCCACCCCAGGTGCCTGCTGTTCAGCTTCCTCCCTGCAAGCTCACCTAAAGGCACCAACAAAAGGTAAAAGGTGGTGTTTCCTGATTGGGGAAGCCAGTCATTTTTCAAAATGGAAGCAGGTGTGTGCACAGGGGTGCAGCATCTCACAGAACTATAATTCTGAAATGGGGTTCAACGAATCACCTAGAGTGAATCTTCCATAAGTAATTTCTTAGGCTGATGCCCAGACCTACTGAACCAAAGGGCTTTGGCTTGGAAATCTGCATTTTAATCAAGTGCTGCATTCACTTGCAGTAGTAGAAGCTAGTCATTTTCTATCAAAGGTTTACAAGGAAAATGCTTGTGAATTTCAGGTGAAGCCATTGTTTCACTAAGGGATTTAATAACAGGTGTCTATTTCACCAGCACAAGGACTCATGGTCACAACTGTCGATAGCACCTTCTTAAGAAAATAGAATGGAAAGCAAGATTTTGTTGAGACTATAATTGAATAAGACCCAGAACTTGTGATCCTGGGAGGGGCCAAGTCTGAATGGTGCTTATAGTAAGACAGTTGGGTCATCTAGGGTACATATGGGGAGTGAATTTATATTTTTAATAGGTAATTTGGAAAACTAAGAGCACTGAAAAAACAGTTGGTAATTAAAAATGTTATTAGGTAATAAAGTTGCCTAAATACAGCCATAGTTTGCTTATACTTTTCTTTAATTTTGATCAATGTCCAGAATGAATGTTTCTTCATCATTCCCATTTCCACATTTATAATTCTTTTTTAATCTTCACTCTATTTAAATAAAAAAATAGTACTTAGACAATCATCTGATTCTGCATATTAAACTTGTGCAGAAAACCAGATTTGATGTGAGAGGTATTAGCTTTTAAATACAGTTGAGCTAGGTTCGATAATCTTTCTTAATAATGAAATTACCATTAAGATTGACATTAAAGATGGAAAAAATATAAGTACAACCAATGGACACAAAACTCTGGGGAGGGAGGGTATGTATGGGGGGGGGCAATGTTAAAATATGTACACAAATAATAATTTAATAAAAAAATATTTTTAAAAAAGATGGAAAAAAGCCTTTCATTAGGTGTGGACTAGAGGGAGGTAATAAGCAAGATAAACACCATATGTAGATTCAACTCTCATGACTGACATAATTTCTTTTGTGTTGTTAATTCTCACCAAGGATATTTTTCCTTTGATTTTTTCAGAGACTGGAAGAGATAGAGAAAGACACAGAGAAACATCAATATGAGAGAAACACATGGATTGGTTCCCTCCTGTTGGTGCCCCGATCAGGGCCCAGGTTGGGGAGTAGCCTGTAACCAAAGTACGTGTCCTTGACTGGAATCAAACACAGGATCCTTTGGTCCATAGGCCGACACTCTATCCACTGAGCCAAACTGGCCAGGGCTATAATTTCTTTTTCGTTTATTTGATTACAGAGAGAGTAAGGGAGAGGGAGAGAAGGATAGAAACATTAATGATGAGAATCAATGATCAGCTGCCTCCTGCATGCCTTTTACTGGGGGTCAAGACTGTAACTGGGTTATGTGTCCTGACCTGAAATCCAACTGTGACCTCCTAAAGAGGTCATAATTTCTTAAGTAAATGAAAGCATATATAAAAATAATCATTGGAGAGGAACATAATGCCCCCAAAGTTTAGGACCTCAGGAAACATCATTAACTCTTTGATATGACTGACTTTCTTTACTTAAAAATGTGAGTGGAAAGGAAAACAAGACTGAAGTTTGGCATTACAAATACCATTAAATATTAGTGTATTGCCTCTAAGAATGTTCTTTCCAGCAAGAGTCAGAGAAGCTGCCCTGTTTGTCTTATTGCTGGCTCTGTTTTTTAGTGTGCAAAAATGCTAGACATTTCCTCAATGTGCATTTATTCCTCTACTTCCCAAGTGACGCTGCTTTTCAAAACAGTTTTGGTTGCTTCTTGAAAGACAGTGTTACAGGAGCTCTGCCGAGAGTGCCACAGACAAGGACCATTTCTGGACACTCCTTAAAGCAATGTGGTCATGTAATAAGTGGTAAGGTGTGCATTTCTCAGCTCAGTGTGAATGAATAAAGAATCTCCCTAAGAGTAGCTTCTGCTCCAAGTCCATATTCCCACAGATATTTGGAAGGGAGTGTTGAGAAAGATGACAGAGGGGTAGTGCTCTGGGCAAATCTTCTTGTCTTTAGTCCACACATGCTTAGTGAGTCTCTATTATTTATGACCTTAGCACTACAGGGTATGAGTTGCAGAAAGGAAAAGCACATTCAGACAGTGATCTTCCCTTGACTCCGGAGAAGAATCTTAAAGAGAACCCAGAGGGGGTGATCCCAGTGGTTCCTCCTGATTCTCACCCAGGGCAATTTTGTCATTTCTCCAGGGGGCATTTGACAATGTCTGGAGACTTTTTTTTCAGTTGTTCCAACTTGGGGAATGATGTTATTAGTATCCAGTGAGTAGATATCAGAGATACTGCTAAATAGTCCAGGGTACAAGGAAGGCCTCCAGCAAAGATACTCTACTCCATATATCAACCTGTATAACATCCGTTTTTCTAAGAAAGCGGTCATATATTTGAACTTGAGAGAATGGCAATGCATCTTTTCATTTTTTCTCTTGCTTTGGTAACCCTGGAATGGCCACAGGTTTCAGGCTGGCTGTGCCTGGGCGACCTGTGGGGTCCCAGGTGTCTGGTGTCCTGCCCTAGGCTCATCGCACAGTTTTGGTGCAGGGCAAGGAATCTGCTTGGCTGCGGGTTCAGTGGACATCAGGACCCATGATAGTAATTCAGAAGTTTTATATATATATATATATATATATATATATATATATATATATATATACATATACATACACACACACACACACACACACACGAACACACGCACATACACACACACACACACACACACACACATATATATATATATATATATATATATATATATATATATATATATATATATATGCCTAAATGACCAAACAGACTGTGTGGGGCAATCAGGCCAGCAGGGGTGTTAGTGAGGGACAACCAATAGACCGAGCAGCAGGCTGTGTGGGCATCCAGGCCAGTAGGGGGAGCAGTTGGGGACTACCAGGCCAGCAGAGGGGCCAATAAAGGGTGACCAGGACTGTGAGAGGGATGTCCAACTGCAGGTTTAGGCCTAAAAGTGCAGTTGGACATCCTGGAGGGGACCTGGATTGGAGAGGGTGCAGGTTGGGCTGAAGGGAACCCCCCCTCCCGTGCATGAATTTTGTGTTCCGGGCCTCTAGTCTTTACATAACAGTAGCTAACATGAGGATTCTAAACTGCAATGGTATTCATTGAAAAGGTTTTTAGAATATTTACTGTCAGTTTGGAAGGAAGCTGTATTTAATCTCAGAGGATTTATATGCAATTAAGACTTTTATCCACTTTTATTTAAACAGAGGAAAACATTATAATATTAGAATCTTTATATTATTTCATTGGGTTTAGAGATTTCTCTAACTAGCTAAACCAAATTTAGGAAAATGTTATTCAGTTTCCCTAGAAAGTATTTCTCTCATTCCAGTCTTTCTGCTTCTCTCAATAGGGTTGGAGAGTTATCATTATAGCCTTTTTATTGGGCTTTAGGATAGAGATAGGGTTTTATGGTTAAATAATAGAAGAATATAAGGTACTTACATAATTTCACATATCAGTTTTCCATGAAAACCTGTCTTGGCATAAATTAGCCATTTTACATTGAGCTTCATAAAAAGCAGAGCATCATGAATATGTGCTTTTTGTGTAGCTGGGATGTACTTAATTTTAAATTGGAAACTTAAGAAAGCAACTAAGAACTCTTTATTCCCAGATGGAACATAAAACCTTAGCAACAGAGCAAATAAAAATATCTGAATAACTGCCTGCCAGGTAGAATGTCACAATAGCTCCTTAGCATTTTATATAACAACCTCTTCCAAGTCCAACTGCCAGTTATCTTTCTGTTTTATAGAATAACAACACAGAAAGTGCTGGCTTCTTTCTTCTCCAAAAGTCTCAGATGAGTTTATATGGGGCTAAGCTTCAAATTTACCTTTACCAACTGTTCTCTCACTGTCACCTTCAGTGAGTTCTCTCCCTGCACCCCCCCCCCTCCATCCCCCATGTTTCTCTTTGTGTAAGAGTTCTGAAACAGCCATCTGTATTTCGAATCTTGGGTCAACTTTCATTCTTTTTTCCCCTCATTAAACTTTGTTTCAAATGGGTCTCAAAATTCTGTGACAGATTTTGGTCAAATTGTTACCATGAAAAAGTACTTATTTAAAAAACTAATAACTTAAAAACTGACATACACAGACCACCAACACCACCACCACCACCAAATGGTCCACAAAACATTCTCCTTTCCTCCTGAAGGTTAAACCTAAATGGCCAATAGATAAAAACAGTTCTGAGCCTGTTCTCCCACCCCTGAATAAGACCGGGTGGCAGGTATTGGGGATAATATTCATTTGACCTGGGCTTTCTGAGTAGATGTGGTGATTGACAGCGCCAGCTGCCTTCTTGTCCACCATTTGATGACACCCACAATAACTGTCTGTCTTATGTCACAAACAGCAAAATGGCCCAGAGGATAATCAGAGAAATTGAACACACAGGGGCTTTCCAGGAATTATATTGACGGGGGCAGCATCACCAGATTTCTATAACTTTGGGCCATTTTCCAGCTTTTTCCAAGAATTTTGATCAAGCTTCTCCTTCAGCTCAGCAGATTTGCAAGCAATGGGAGATGGGTGGCAATCCAGCACAGGTGAAGAGCCAGCACTGATTTGGCCTCGGTGGGTCAGGATAATCTCCTGAGCTGTGAAGCCAGCTGCTTCCTCTGGTGGGTCATTTTTGCTGTCACCAGCCCCATAGCCACAGCCAACCTCTTTGACAGACACATTCTTCACATTGAAGCCTACCTTGTCCCCAGGAATAGCTTCACTCAAAGCTTCATGGTGCATTTCAACAGACTTTACTTCAGTTGTAACACTGACTAGAGCAAAGGTGACCACTATGTGGGCTTTCAGAACACCGGTCTCCTCTCAGCACACAGGGACAGCACTATTTGGTACATGTCCTGGAGGGACAGACACAGGGGCTTGTCAGTTGGACCAGTTGGTGGCAGGATTCAATCCAGAGCTTCAAGCATGTTGAACTTGAAAAGTTTGTTGTTGCTAATACCCACATTGAGGAAATTTTTTCCATTGATTTTTAGAGAGAGTGGAAGGGAGGGGAAGAGACACAGAGAGAGAAACATCGATATGAGAGAGACACATGGACAGGTTGCCTCCCAATGCACCCCAACAGGGTGGGGATCGAGCCTGTAAGGGAGGTACATGCCTTGGACAGGAATCAGGCCTGAAACCCTTCATTCTGCAAGCCAACTCTCTGTCCAAACAGGCAAGGGGGAATTTGGAAACTTAATAATAAAGCTTTCCTGCCAAATTAAATAATTGGCATTTTCGTGTGTTATTGCTGCATTCCCAGATAATTCCATAGCGCCCTGAAGACACAAAATTCACTCTTCTGGATTCTGCGACAAGAGTGGGCAATCTTTTTCTTGACAAGGCAGAGAATAAATATTTTAGGCTTTATAGGTCTGGAGACAAAGTCATGGATATTCCATAAGTATGTATATATAACTGTTTAAAATGTAGCCATTAAAATATGGAAACCATTCTTAGCTCGGAGCTATACAAAGACAGGCAGTAAGCTGCATTAGCCTGCAGGCCATAGGCTGCCCACACCCATTTCCTGTCAGGAAGCAGGATTATTACATGTGATCTTTTAAATGTGGGGATGTTGGGCTGAAAACAACCACACTCACAGTCGTGCTAAGAAAGTAATTCTTTTGGCATGAGACACAATAGTTTACTTCCTTCTCTTTGCCTTTCCGTATGCTGACATTACAGTGTGGTGATCATGGGGTGTAGGGGGATGGAAGGGGAAGAGGGTGTAGGGGGGAATAAATGGTGATGGAAAACAAAAAAAGAAAAACCCCCGAGATGCATTATTTTAAAATATAAATATCCACCCAGTAATGTTGTTATTAAACACACACACACACACACACACACACACACACACACACACACACACAAAAACCAAACAGGTTTACTTGCGTCCTGAAAGACAGCTTTAGAGAAACGCTGCTGAGGGAAGACATGACAGGAGGCATTTCTGGACATTTTTTCAATCAATGCCTACACCACGTAAGTGGTAAAAACCCTTACTAGAATGAGTAAATACTAGCTATTGCCCTGGCCTCTGGCTCAGTTGGTTGTAGTGTTGTTCCTACACCAAAAGGTTGTGGATTCGATTCCTGATCAGGGCAGATATAGGCGGCAACCAATCAATGTGTCTCTTTTCACATAGACGTCTTTCTCTTTTCCTTCCCTCCCCTTCCCCTCTAAAGTAAAAAAAAAAAAAGACACAAAACATGAAGATTTCTAAACACACACACACACACACACACACACATATATTTGTATATACATATTGACCATACATATATTGTGATATATATGTATGGTCACATGACCTTATGGCTATAAAAGAAAACCCTGACATATGGAAATAAAGTCTCCTAATTAAGTTCTTTCTCTGTGGAGTCAAAGGTATCATGCAGGTGTGTATGCCTATTAGCCCCACCGTAGTTAACCCAAATGTATCTTACAGGCCCTATCTTATTACATCAGTATTCAGCATTCATTTTTCCCTCCTTCACAGCTGAAATTTTTAGAGGAAAGTTTTTATTAAACCTATTAATTCAAACCAAAGGCAGCAACTGTTGAGATGTCACTTGTCTTAGTTGGTTAGTCAATCAGCCAGTCACTGATGTTAAGGAGACAAGCGAGGTTGGGTCAGCAAATCGCAGAAAGAATTTCCAGTCTAATATTGTGTCCCTGTAAGAAGGACATGGGCATTCCTTTTCTGTTTCCATGCGAGAGTAGGAATGAAGGAGATTAAAATAAAAACAACATCTGAGGAAAGTGGGTGAAGGAGTTGAGAAGGTAAGCCAGGAGGAGGGACAGTGGCTACAGGAAAAACTCTCCACGTGGCCCCAGAGTCTGAAAGATAGCATCTTTTCTGCTTTTTTCCCAGCCTGTGACACAGAAGTTTATGAGGCCCTGGACAAGGAGATAGCACTGTCACCAAGAATGCGGAGGAATGCCAGGGCAGATGCACAGATGACATCTGCTGTCACTTTGTCTTCTGGGCAATGGGGCAGTTTCCAAACCCAGAGCACAGGCGATTGAGCCCATGGACATGACATTATCTGGCGGAGAGCAAAATGGGGATTCCTGAAAATTAGTTTCATCAACTTGATACCAACATTTCCTTTTAACCCATGAAACATTTCTATAATAAATATTTATAGTTTTCTTCATGAAAAGTTCTACCTTTTAAAATTGGTAATTTTGAAACAATTAAAATTGGCCTGATTATTCCATTCCCAGCCTAAAGGATGCTCTAATCTGACCCCATATTCAAAACAAAACAAACAAAACTACTTGTACTTCGCTGAAACCGGTTTGGTTCAGTGGATAGAGCATCTGCCTTCGGACTGAAAGATCCCAGGTTTGATTATGGTCAAGGCATGTATTTTGGTTGCGGGCACATCCCCAGTAGGGGGTATGCAAGAGGCAGCTGATCGATTTTCTCTCATCGATGTTTCTAACTCTCTATTCCTCTCTCTTCTTCTATGTAAAAAATCAATAAAGTATATATTTTTAAAAATGAAATAGTCCAGGGATAAATCTATTATATAAGAATGTAAAATGATTTGTTCTCTAATGATTAATCTGTGTTCTCTTTTTAAAAAATGGTAGGAAAAAATTCTAACTTTTATATTTAGAAATATGTTCAGATGTTCTAGATTTGTATAGTAAACTATAGCTACATGAAATCCAATGGGAATGGGGAAATAAGTTCAAATGACTAGCATTTGAATTTTAACTCTCTGCCCTCTTCATTCACAAAAAAAAAAAGCGAACAAAATATCAAAGATTTATTTCAAAAACAATGATAAAACAAAACAACCCCATCCAAATGAATCATTAAGTTTTTGTGTTTAATATTTAAGCATTTTCTCTTTAGCTTACCTCAAAATACACCATCTTACATATTTTACATCCAAGATATAACAGTGTGAATAAACCAGGAAATTGGGAGTTGCTAGGCATTACAAGAGAGAGAAGTCATTAATTCCTACACCCCTATTGTCCTCTCACCCCTCTCTCATGCTGTCATTTTACTGATGAAAAATCGAGTTGGCAAAATTCACAGAACCACCAGGTCTTGGCAAAGTGGGGACTCCATCCAGCTCTAAGGTGAGTTAACTGATGTCCTTTGCTGAATGCCTCAGGCAGTCTCCAAGTGGGGATGTCTTATCATCTGATAGTTTTTCTTACTTGCATTTGGAAGAATAAAATATTTTTCCATTTTTGTTTTATTTTCAGTAACATTAGTCCTTTGAAGAATACCCAAACTGAGATACCCACCAGAATAATGAAGCTCAATGAAGTGGTGTCTGGATTTTCACTGAAATCTTGTGCACTTTCTCACCTGGGTGAACTATGATTTCCTTAATGAGGTGACTGAACCATTCAATAACAGTTGTAATGGTAGGTCTGACTTAGGGCCCTCATTTTATGTTCACCGAGGACATGGACCCATGACACAGTGTCTTCTTCATGTGAAAAATTTTATTATGTCCTATATACTTAGTGTTTATATTTGAATTTAAGCTTAAAATAATCACTTTGATGTTCCTAATATAAATTTTTTTGAAAGATTTTGAGATAAATGAACTTTAAAAAATTATTATTAAGATGTCATTTCTTTAGAGTGATTTTAGGTTCACAGAAGAATGGAGGGTGTCTCAGTTTGGGAGGGGAAGGTGTAGAGATTTCCCTTACACTCTCTACCCCCACATACCCACAGACCTCCCCCCCCCCCCCATTATCAACATCTCCCACCAGAGCAGTGCATTTGTTCCAATTGATCAACCTACATTGACACATTATAATCGCACCAAGACCATAATTTACATTATAATTCATTTTTGGTATTTTCTGGAGGATTGAAATTCACAGTAGTTTCACCCTAAACTAAGTGCTGGATTACTATATGTGTGCGACTTCTCTTCTCCTTAATGATAGGAGAATTCTGGAAGATCTGTGTTCTAACGATATACACAGTTAGAGACCTGAGTTTCATAAAGCATTAGCTTATTGTAGTAAAGATTTAGACCTCTATCTATTTCCATCCCTTTCACCCACTGATGGTATGATTTTGGATAGAACTTAACCCTGATTGATCTTATCACGTTCAAATGAAAGAGTATAACCTGATAAGGACTAAGGTGCTTCCAGCTCCAAAAGCCATTATGAAGGACTGGAGATCACCAAGAGGATTCTCTCCTGATAATACATGATGTGTAAAGGTAATTGTGAGGTTATGTAGGATGAAATGAAATGAAGGCCATAAGTACATGGTTAAAAGGGAAATAGGCACAGAAACTATGAGTCAACTAATAAATGATCTCTCCTTGATAAAATCTAAAAAGTATCATCATAAATATTAAAACCTAATATAATTTTTAAAACCTAAACTCAAGCCTGAGTACTAAATTACTTTTTCAAATGAAATGTATATGTACATAAGTATATTTGTGTTCAACAAGAATAACTTAAAAAGTTCTAGAATCTCAACTAACTTATATCCTTTGGGTTTGTCAATTGAACTTGAATTGGCCTATGGGTCCCTCTGTTGAGAAATGTATATGTTTATTTGAGTATGGACAT
Source organism: Pipistrellus hanaki (assembly GCF_964339955.1). Lineage (NCBI taxonomy): Eukaryota > Metazoa > Chordata > Mammalia > Chiroptera > Vespertilionidae > Pipistrellus > Pipistrellus hanaki. The sequence continues at coordinate 7,579,508 of NC_140505.1, read as the reverse complement.
CAGTTAACTCACCTTTTGGGATCAAGACCAAGGGTAAGGAAATGGTGGTGATGAAAATATAAAAACTCTCTCTTTGGAAGACTTGACACCAAGGTAAGTGTGGATAAGAAAAAATTAGGTGTAGGGATTCAGACTATTAAATTTATGGTCTACACATTGTAAATACAAAGTTTCTCTTAAAAAAAGACCTTATTCTGACGAGGGCACAGCCCAATAATACAGTTAGGATGCATCTGTGTTTCTCCTCTTCAACTTGATCCAGATGCCATTAGAAGGACGAAGAATCAGCTCTCCTGCCAGACCAAGTTCTTCTCTTTTCTGGGTGGATTCGACCCAAAAATGCCTCAGGATGCATGAAAGAATGACCTTTTCTTCCATCATGGCAAACCTTTGACCTTCAAATCAATGAAAATAACATGAATTTATTACAGATCTATCCCAAATGGGAGAAAGAACAGGTTCTATCAGAGGAAGCAAGTGATGCTAGATTTTCACAGTAGGCCCTGGGGGAACCAGTGCCACTCAGGATGCTTCCTAATAATAAATATTCTTGAGTGCCCTTCCCTGCTCCCACCAGGGCATCTGAATAGCTCTGGGGACAAGGAATCTAGCCCCCGCAGCACCCAGATGAATCCTGGCTCACTGAAGCATGAGAACCACTGCTCTAGAATGCTCTCCTCCTGGACCTTTCATGTAGTTTACTATAGAGTTACCAGGCCTCATTGCACCAATGCCTGCATTTACATAAACAATAAAATGTCAGAGATACTAAAGCCAAAAGTGCTTCTAATGCATGGTGGTGTGCTTTCATTTTGTTTATGTACTTCTGCTGGTCATATGGTGGGCATTTTCTATTTGGTTTTGAAAAAAGCAATTCTTAAAAGCAATAAAAACAGGTTAAATAAATTCATTGTTATAAATATGCTTTCTACCATATAGATTATATTCTTCTTCAATCCAAAAATCTACTTTTTAAAACTCTACCATGAAACTGGTTATGCTTTATATTATGGGCTGAATGGTATTCTCTCAATTTCACCTAATTAATTCTTAACCCTCGGTACTTCAGAATGTGACTGCATTTGGGGATAGGGGCCTTAAAGAGGTGAGTCAAATAAAGTGAGGTTCTATGGAAGGGCTCTAATCTAACCTGACTGGTGTCTATATAAAAAGAAGAGATCAAGCCCTGGCTGGGTGGCTCATTTGGTTGATATATCATCACATTCTCCATAAGGTTGTGAGTTCAATTCCATCAGGACACACACCTAGGTTGTGGGATAGATTGCTGGTTGGGGCACATATGGGAGGCAGCCAATCAATATTTCTCTCATGTGAATGGTTCCCTCTCTTTCTAAAAATCAATAAAAACATATCCTTGAGTGGGATTAACTAGAAACACACACACACACACACACACACACACACACACACACAGGAATAAACTATGTGAAGACACAAGAAAACATCCATCTATAAGCCAAGGAGAGAGGCTTCAGAAGAAACCAGCCCTGCAGACACCTTGATCTTGGACTTCTGGCCTCCAGAATTGTGAGAAAATGAAATAATGTCATTTAAGCCACCAAGTCTGTGGTGCTTTGTTACAGCAGCCCTAAAAAACTGATATACTTTGCAACAGTCATAGTAAAGTGGAGGAAAAAAAATAAAACAACTTGTTTTTTTAACAGACTTATATCTGAGACACTACATCTCAAAGACATTATTGTGAGAAACCCCTTTCCATGTGCACCCAAAAGGTCAAACGATTCTGATGGATACAAACCTATACAGTTTCTGGGTCCAGCAGAGAAGGGCACATAGGCATATGGATGGCGTCCCGTCGAATTCTCGGGAAAGAACCGCTCTGGCTTAAACTCCTCAGGGTCTGGGAAGTATCTTGGGTCTCTATGCAGTGCGTAGGGAACGATGAGTAGTTGAGAGCCTTTTGTGAGGTTGTACCCTCCTGTCATGAGGCAGTTGATGTGTCATGAGAACAGAGCAAGACACACATACAGAAAAGTCCACTCTCCCCACTACTTTCATGGAAGAATTCTCACCAACATCACAATCTTCATTAAGTTCACGGGCAATTATAGGCACAGAAGGAAAAACACGAAGGGTCTCCTTAATAACACACTCCAGATATTTAAGTTTCTTCAGGTCCTCTAAGGTAACAGGGCGATCAGAATTCCCTGATCAAAGGAAATACATGAAATAAAATAAATGAAAGAATTATTTGGGCTTGGTGAATAAGATGTTAGAATAGAATACATTATAACACCAATACACTGTTAAATACCAACAGTTAAAGTAAAATTCTTAAAAGTATATATAATCAAAATAAAATGGGACAATAATGCTAAGTATAAAAAACAGACACAAAAGGTTGCATGTTGTATCATAAATTTGGAGGAAGTACTCAGAGTATACAAATCCATAGAGACAGAGAGTAAATAGGTGTTGCAGGGGAGGAAGAGAACATGGGGAGTGGCTGATTAATGATGCAGGTTTCCTTTTGGCTGCTGAAATGGGTTAGTATTAGATAGAGGTGACAGATGCATAACATTGTGAATGCATGAAACTATAACTTTAAAACATTTAATTTTGAATTCTCAGAGCCTCTTCCAGAAGTGTATCTTCTCGTGGGTCAGATTCTTGGACTCTCCCCATAGCCTGGCCCCCGCCCCCATTTCCACCTCAAGAAGAAATCCAAATGGCTTCTTGGTCTTGCCAATGGGAGAAAAAACACAGCAGGAAGCAACATATTGAGAAAGACAAAATGAGATTGACCAATGCAGTGGACAAGCCAGTGAGAAAATTCTGAAGATCAACATATAACCAATTCTGACAACCATTGTTTTTCAGAAGTAGAACTTGATGGCCCAAATCCCAAATTTCCAAGTATCAACATTTGCAACCATCTTTATGCCTGCACTGCTTGGGGAAATGGATGGGAAGGCACTGTGTTATTTAACCAGAGTTGAAGTGATAGAAATGAAAAGTAATAGATCAGGTCATAGAACAGCTTTCCCTTTCAATGAATACTCTTCCTTGGAAAATAAGTTCACCCAAAGAATTTCATCTAAGTGCAAGCCATGATGCATTTTCAAAGTCCACTGAAATATCTGGAAAGGATTTGATGAAATGTTCAAGCCAGCAGGAAGAGGCTGAGAACCAAAAATGTGGTTTATGGCCACTCTGATGCAGGTGCAGATAAGGTGGAGAGATATTCCAAGGTGGTGTTTGTAAAATCCAATTCATTACTACTTGCTTCCTTATATGGAAGATGAAGAAGGGGAAGGAGAAGAGAAGAAAATGATGATGGAGGAGGAGAGGGAGAGGATTGAAAGCTACCAACGAAGAAGCTGATGAGGATGAAGGAGAAGATGACTAAGGAACACTCATGGATTTGAACCTTCTTTTTGAAAGTTTCCTCCAGTCACGGGGAGCAAGTTGCAGTGTGGGATTTTTTATTTATTTATTTATTTTTGTTTTGTTTTACTCTTAGGCTCAGTCCTTCTGCTCTTAAAGTCTTTTCTGTCCCTTACATCCTGGTTCTCAACTTATTTGGGGGAAATACCAATACAGTGAGACAAGAATCTCTAACACTTTCTGTTCCAAATTCACTGTTCTTTTTTATTTTAAAAGGTATTTTTATTCTTTCCATTGATTATTATTTATTTATTTTTCTTTATTGATTAAGGTATTACATATATGTCCTATCCCCTCATTGCACCCATACATCCCCACTCATCCCCTCACCCACCTGGTGTCTGGTGTCTATGCTAAGGCATAGATGAACGCATACAAATCCAAATTCACTTTTATCCTTTCCTGACTCAACAAACACTATATGGAATCACTGCCCCTGTGCTCCATGGGAAAGAAAAACCTTCTGCTTACATTGCTCCGCTGGAGGCTGGAGGCTCAGCCCCTGAAGCAGTGCACAGAATTCTAGCTTTTTCCCTCCTTTCCCTGTACATTGAGCACACAGATTAGACTGTGTCTCTGTGAAGTAGAACAGTTAGCATTTACCAACATACACCTGTCTACTTCCTCTTGTATAGAACATTTTTTTTAACAACAACAACAAAAATGTTTATAGAAGGTCAAAGGGTAGATATGATATGTTTGGGGTAGTTAAGTAGCATTTTGACAACAAGTCTTCCCCTTTGGTATACTTAATTGTGATGTTTAATGGACTTCCTTGCAGTTTAAGATGATACAGTTTAAGATGATACTTTTAAAATAAAGTCTCTCCTAATAATGGCCTGGGCCCTGCCACTCAATGGGAGAATAGCAGACCTGCAGAATCTTATTTGGATTCCTCATTCTATATTGTATTTTGTTCCCATTTATTTAATATTTTGTTTGTTTGTTTCACTGGAAAGAAAAGGTAATGTTCAATTTTAAACATTAAAAGTGTACCAGTTGCTTTCTTATAATGAAAGTAAATGTGAAGTTTACTCCAGTAACAAACAAACAAAAAAAAACAAAAACAAGAGAGAGAGAGAGAGAGAGAGAGAGAGAGAGAGAGAGAGAGAGAGAGAGAGAGATAAATGAATACTTACATTCAATATCCAAAGATCAGTTTCGGCAAGTTTTTAGAACTTGCCGAAACCGGTTTGTTTCGGTGGATAGCGTGTCGGCCTGCGGACTGAAAGGTCACAGGTTCGATTCCAGTCAAAGGGCATGTACCGTGGTTGCGGGCACATTCCCAGTGGGGGGTGTGCAAGAGGCAGCTGATTGATGTTTCTCTCTCATCGATGTTTCTAACTCTCTATCTCTCTCTGTTCCTGTCTGTAAAAAATCAATAAAACATTTTTTTTTTAATTTAGAACTAATACTGGGTATAGAAAAGAAGTGAGGAACAATTAGCAAAAAGCATGAGAAGCAGCAGAATAAAAATCCTAGTAAAAATGGTGTCACTAATTATGTGAGATCCAAAACCATTTGTGACACCAGAATTGGGCTAGAAATTGTAAAAAACAAAACAAAACAAAACAAAAAACACACACAAACGTGGGAACACATTACAAAGAAAATCCGGGTCTCTAGAATACCCAGTTTACCCACCAAAGGCAATCTGAGAGAAATTCAACTTGAAACAGGAGAAATGAAATGACAGAAACAGAGCCCAGGAGTTTAGATCGTCTCCATTCTACAAAACACAGTCTTCCCTCTGGATATGAAAATCCAGTCCTCACACCATCTGGACATGAAATTACTTTTCCAACTTCACCTATCAGTGGTTCTAACAAATGTTCTGATTTCCACCTGTCCTTCAGTACTTACTACTATCTGCCAACTTTTCCACTCTGCCATTGTGCACCAGGAGCCTCTCTTCCCAGAATGCCTTCCACCTCCTCCTCTTCTCCTTTATTATTCCTTCCCACTTTGCACTGGGAAAACCCATCAGATACCACTGTGTTGGTGGCCAACCAACCTTTACCTTTCTTTTCCCAGCTGTGGGAAGCCATAGGACATCTGATTAAACAAATAATTAAGTTGATGGCACAATGCACAGTTCCTTTGTGGTAGGCTGATTGTGACCCACAAATATATCAGATCCTAATTCCTAAAGCCTTTAAATATTACTTTTTTGGGGAAAAGGTGCTTTTGAACATTTTATGAAGGTAGGCTATAAATGCCACCACAAATGTCATGATAAGAGAGAGCACAGGGAGATTTGACACACACCCACAGAAGAGAAGGTCATGTGAAGATGGAGACAGAGATTTGAATGATGTGGCCATAAGCCAAAGTACATTGGCAGTTACCAGAAGAGATACATTCTCCCCTTAGGCTTCTAAAAAGTGCACCCCTGCCAACACATTGATTTAACTCAGAGATATTGATCTGGGCCTTCTAGTGTCCAGAACCGTAAGAAAATAAACTTCTGTTGTGTTAAGCCACCCAGTTTGCAGTATCTGTGACAGCAGTCAAAGGAGACTAATATTATCCTTCATCCCCTCTTCCCCTGTCTTCATGCCTTAAAGATAAACATGAGATCCAGAACAACAATCAAGAAAACAAAATCCATGATGATGAAAATGACACAGAGAGAAAAGAGCAAGCCCGGGATTCTCACAACATCCCTATTGGCATCAGCCTAGGACTCCTTACCTACTGGTTGTGCAAAAGAATCAATGTCCCATCAGCTTAACCCACGGCAATCCTATACGGAACAGCTCTCCTGGACCCCACTAACCAGCTTCACCTCTCCTCTCTGCTCTCCACTAGCCCCTTCCTCATATCACCCAAGCACAGAGCCATGACTTGATACTTTATACACAGTGACTGCTTCACCTATGAAGCAAAGAGGTCCTGAGGCAGTGACATTTGTCTGTGTAGCCCCAGCATCTAGCCTGGTGCAGTCACACGCCAAGCAATCAGCAAGCGCCTGTAAACAAAAGGGTGAGGCTTGGAAAGGACATCAGGCCTGGAAGGGGCTCCACATGGCAGCCTTCCTGCTTATTACAGTGTCTTTAGATCAGGCCCAACTGCACTTTCTTAGTGAGCAAGAATGCCATTTGCTTCAGTGACTTGGGACCTTCTGTGTAAGTAGTGAAGGGGCCATACATACCAAACACTTCATCCAGTTCATTGTCCACCTTTTTCTGGACTTCTGGATAGCAACCCAATAGGTACAAGGCCCAGTTCATTCCAGCTGCAGTTGTGTCATGGCCCTACAATTTGAGAGAGAGAGAGAGAGAGAGAGAGAGAGAGAGAGAGAGAGAGAGAGAGAGAGAGAGAGAGAGAGAGAATAGATTAGAAAACAGAGTTCGATTGAGATGGTTAGGGATGCTAGCTCTATTTTGAATTGTCTCTGGATTTGACACCTGTGATGTGACCCCAGACAGAACAAGTTAATTTCATACAGTATTTTACCTCAGTGGGGAACAATCTCTTCAATGGGGATGCCTCTGGTACAGGGACATTTCAATAAGACAGAGTCACATACTTGGTGAGAGTATGGGCTGGGCTGGGCTATCAGGAGGCCTTCCAAGGGAACTCTGTGCGTTGGACTGTTTTTGAGGAAATAAAAGTGTGACTTTCCTGAGCCAAGTGGCCAGATCTGCACTTCTCCACTGTCTCCCACTTGTAAGGTCGGCTTTATCTGGACACCAGGGAGCACATGGGTGGTTCTGAGTTGGTCTCCACATCAAGAAGTTGATAAATAGCCCCACTTAAACCTTGCTGAGTTTGAGGCAAAATACCAAACATTTTGTCGAAATAAACTCAATTATTCTTCACAAAAAACCTGTGCGAGCCCAGCCAGCCTGGTTCAATGCTTGAACATTGACCTGTGAATAGGAGGTCATGGTTGGATTCCTGGTCACAATGCATGCTTGGGTTGTGGGATCAATCCCCAGTAGGGGGCATGCAGGAGCAGCTAATCACTGATTCTCTCTCATCATTGATGTTTCTGTCTCTCCCTCTCCCTTCCATAAAAATATATTTCTCTGAATCAATAAAACAATATATATATTTAAAATTTTCATGGCATGCTTGATACTGCATTTCACATTTTAGAGATGACAAACTGAGCCCCAAAAGATGCTAAGTGACTTTCCCAGGCCCAACAGCTTCATAGGAAGTGGAGGCAAGAATAGGGCCTTGGCATTTCTGATGACAAAGTAGAGTCCACACTCTTCACCTCAAAGAGCATGGAGGATGTGGGGTGAGGAGACTCCAGCTCCAATGCTGAGGGTGACACCTGGATGACCTTATTTTCTGTCCATTCAGTGTCTTTAGGCATTGGCCCCTCACCAGGACACTCCTCATGCAAAATGGTAAGTTCTTCAGGGGGAAAAAATGTATTTGAAAAATAAAAAATAATATTATATCTCTTATATCTCTTACCCTATGCAACACAAGTGACCATTGTAATATTTCATCTTCCGGACAGATGTCTCTGAAGCACTTGTTTTAGTTCCTAAGTGGAATTATTAAGGACTTTTCTGCAATTTCAAGATAATATGTTTATAAGTCTCTAATGTTGGCATGATTGTTATTTTCTCTCACTTGCAATTTCTTTACAGAAATGGGTCTGAACTCCAGACAAAAGCTGGCCCATGTCACCCAGTTGCTTAGCAAAGTCATAGAGGAAGTGGTCTTGCTAAACAATTTTAATAGATTCTCTTGAATTTGAAAATGAACTTCCTTTTTATTTTTGTCTGCAACCCAAAGGCAGCAAACACAAAGCACAGAGCCAACAAGTGCATTGGCGGAACTGCGCAGGGCAAGAATCTGCCAGACCAGGAGCATAAATGGCCTGACATAGACATAGAAGCAAGGAACAGATTGTTCCATCTCAGAGGGAAGGAAGGGGTGGATGTGTGAGTGGGTGATAAGAGATCAACCAAAGAATTTGTATGCATATATGCATAACCCATGGACAGAGATAATAGGGCGGTGAAGGCTGGGGTAGGGGGCAAAAGCAGTCTATAAGGGGCCAATGGGAGAAATGGGGGACCTTTTCTAATACCTTTAACAATAAAGATTTAAAAAATAAGTAAAATGAAATCTAAAAGTAAAAAAAATAAAATAAAAGGCCTGGCAGCAACAGCCTGCATCCTCTTATGGAGGAGGTCACAATACTGTCGTTGTACATGACATGCCCACTGTTTCATGGGAAGAAGGAAAAAATGAGAATTCAAAGAATGTTAGAGCTGTAAAAAAGATCGTTAGTCTTGTTGTTCTTGTGGAAGTGAGAGGTTACCAGTGGGAGATGATGGGTATGTGCAGGTGTGAATGTGTATGTGCAGGTGTGAGTGTGTATGTGCAGGTGTGAGTGTGTGGATGTGCAGGTGTGAGTGCGTGGATGTGCAGGTGTGAGTGCGTGGATGCATGTATGGGGGCAGGGGCCACTTCAGCATCAGATACCAGCCAATATCTGTTGCACAAGAATGTGCCAGCACTATGGCTGGTGCACATTAGAAAATGATTCCCCTAGTCCTCAGGGCTGTTCTGTGCGGCCCATGCTATGACTATGAGGACACAGAGGCCCCGAAAGGGAGAGGAGGTGCCCGAAGTCACACTTCTAATATAGGTCAGAGCTGGGATTTGGCCCCACAGCCCACTTTCAGTGAATCACATGTCCATTTTCTGCATAATGTTTCTTTTCAATAAAGTGATCTGCTTAAAATAGAAGTTTCAAACCACTGATATAGCCCATCTTTCCACTTTCCACACAGGGGACTGAGGCAGAGATCTGCAATGACTGGGCCTGTCTCCTATGGCCAGTCAGCACAGACCTGGGAGCAGTCAGATCTGTGGACCTTTCACACCGCTTTCTTCCTCCGCAGAGCCTTCCTCTTGGGGAGTCACACACCCAGGCGGCTGCAGGCAGAGCAAGTACAGTGCGTGCAGTCCGCCATCGAAAACTGAAGGCTTTCCCTTTTCTCCATTTCCAGGATATTCCACATGCTGCTTCTTAAAATCACTCCTTAATCTTTATTTGCTAAGCCACATATTAAGAGGTTTTCTCTTTATAATATTTAATGTAGTTACTTGTAAAGTTAGTTATCTTTGCAAAAAAAAAAATCATCGTTTTGCCCAGACATTGTAGCTCAGTGGTTGAGTATTGATCTATGAACCATGAGGTCATGGTTCAATTCCTGGTCAGGGCACATGCATGAGGCAACCAATCAATGATTTTCTCTCATCACTGATGTTTCTATCGCTTTCTCTCTATCCATTTCTCTCTCAAAAAAAAAAAATGGTGAGACAAACATGACAACGCAAAATACCTCAAACATGAAGGTGTCCACTTCTTCTCGAACGGCCTCATGGCTTAGCTTGTTCCCTTCATCATCCACCACATTTAAGAGCAGGTCGAGAAAAGCCTTGCGTTTTCTGTTGGAAGAGGTCTTGCCCTTCTCACAACTTGTACGTTCTTCTTCTCTCTTTATTTCATTGGCCCGTTCATGGATGACCTGTATTATTTAAATGACCACATGCTTTTGTGCAGAATTTGATATGGCCTAATAGTTCATTTTGCTGTGAAAATATACCAGCTTCTTTAACTGATTTTTTTTTTCTAAGCCTTTCCTGTTTTGTCTCACTCAATAGGAACTTAGGATTTTGTGAAAATATAGTAAAGCTTTCTGTGAACATTTTTAGGGCATTATTTTATAAGACTTTAATTTTTTAAATTTAATAAATCTTTATTGTTCAGATTATTACAATTGTTCATCTTTTCTTCCCCCTATAACACCCCTTCACCAGGTTCCTACCCCACCCTCTGCCCTTACCCATCTCCCCACTGCCACATCCATAGGTGTACACTTTTTGTTCAGTCTCTTCCCGCACCCCCAATTCCCCTTTTCCCCAAGAAATGTCAGTCCACTTCCTTTCTATGCCCCTGATTCTATTATATTCACCAGTTAATACTGTTAATCAGATTTTTTATTCTCTTGGTTTTTAGATTCACTTGTTGATAGATACATATTTATTGTTCATAATTTTTATCTTTTTCTTCTTCTTCCTCTTCTTAAAGAATACCTTTCAGCATTTCATATAATACTGGTTTGGTGGTGATGAATTCCTTTAGCATTTTTTTATCTATGAAGCTCTTTATCTGACCTTCAATTCTGAATGATAGCTTTGCTGGGTAGAGTAATCTTGGTTGTAGATTCTTGCTATTCATTATTTTGAATATTCCTTCCCACTCCCATCTGGCCTGCATAGTTTCTGTTGAGAAATCAGCTGACAATCATATGGGTGCTCCCTTGTAGGTAATTAACTGTTTTTCTCTGTAAGATTCTCTCTTTGTTTTTTGCTCTAGGCATTTAATTATGATATGTCTTGGTGTGGTCCTCTGTATTTCTTTTGTTTGTGGTTCTGTGTGCTTCCTGGACTTGTAAGTCTATTTCTTTTACCACGTGGGGGAAGTTTTCAGTCAAATAGGTTTTCAGTATCTTGCTCTCTCTCTTCTTCTGGCACTCCCATAATTCTGATGTTGGTATGCTTGAAGTTGTCCCAGAGGCTTCTTACACTATCTTCAACTTTTTGTGTTCTTTTTGCTTTTTGCTTTTCTGGAGGAGTGTTTTTTGCCAAATCTTTGACTTGATTCTTGCTATTCTGTGGTCTGCTTTTAGGTCTCTGTATAATATTTTTTATTAAAATCAGTGTATACTTAATTTCTATTTAATCCTTTTTCATATCCTGGAGGGTCTCATTAAATTTATCAGCCTTTCCTTGGAAATTCTTGAAAAATCTTACAACTGTGATTTTGAACTCTATATCCTGTCTTTTGCTTTCCTCCGTTTCCTTCATTTGTGACCTGCCTCTTTGTCTCTGCATTTTAGCTGCTTCCCTGAGTTGATAGAATGGCTTTGTGTGTTAGGTATCCTAGCAGGGCCCAGTGGCTCATCCTCCCCAGTTACCTGAGGTGGACATTATTGGTGCACCCCTTTGTGGGCTGTGTGTGCAGTCTTGTTGTAGTTAAGCCTTGATTGTTGTTGGTATCACTGGGGGAAATTGACCTCCAGGCCAATTGGCTGTGAGGATCAGCAGTGTCTCCACTGAGAGAGCTTCTGTGCTCAGCTTGGTTGGGGTGTAGTCTCAGGGTGAAGCAGATAGCCTTGGTTTCCCGTCAGTCCAACCCTAAGAGGCCCCAGTGTCTCACGGTCCCACGGCAATGGTGGCCCACACCTCTGAGATTCACTGCTCTCGAGTTTCGCCAGCTGCCGGACAGTCCAGTTTCTCCCCGAATGAGTCTGGTACCCAAAGTCTCAACTGGAGCTGGATTTCAGTGCAGTTGGGAGGTTTTGTCTCCCTCCCAAATGAGAAAGCTTGCCACACGCTTGCTGCCAGCCCTTTCAGTGCTCTGTGAGTAACCCAGCAGCTTATTCAGCTGCTCATCCTTTTCGTGTGCACAGGTCTCCACATCTCTGTCCTCCACAGCTCCTCTGAGTCTCAGTGTCTTTTCCTCTTTCCTTCTAGTTGTAGAATTTCCACTCAGTAAGCATTCCAATGGTTCTGGACGATGTCTGCTCTGTCTTCCAGTTGCAGTTTTAAATTGTGTGAAGCAGCATTATAGATGTTTATTCTGACACCTTGGTTTCTCCTTGATAAGATTTTTAAAACAAATTTAATGTCAGGCAAACAAATCATTTCCAAGGACTATTTTTGAAGCCTTTCCAACATAAGAATAAAGTAGTAGTCTCCTGAATAGGGCCTCAGCAAGTTGAAAGAAAAAGTTGGGTGGTGGAGAGAACACAATCTTTATATGATAGACTAATTATAGATCACTCTAGTTACGTGCTGTATTGGAGAAAAGATTTACCTTGTATGCTACCATTCCTTCTGCCTAGAATCCTCTTGCCTCAGAAGCCAGCATGACTAGCTTCCTCTTTAGTTTCAGATTTCTGCTGCCCATGGTCACACTGTCAGGGTCCCTGCTACCCTAGTCCCTGGCACTCACTTTCTTCCTAAGCCTGCTTTACCTTTTTTCCATTTCACTTACCACCTGGCATTGTATTTGTTATTTAGTGACTTTATCCTCCAACTGCAATGTAGCAGAAAATTTGTCTTTATTCATTCATATATTTCCAACCTTTAGAGCACTGCTTGGCATTTTAGAAATGTTCATCAGGTATGTGTTGAGTGAGTAAAAGAATGGAAGCCCTTGAGCTTAATTTGGTTACACATTTCAACTTTTTCCTCCTTTCAGGCAATCATCAAATCTGCTTCTGCTTTGATTGAACAGATCACAAGTTCCGTAGGACAAGCACCGTGTCCTCTCTTTGATTCTTTTTGGAACCTCTGGTGCCTGACACTCAGTATGCAATTTTTGATATTATCCATCCAATCTGGAATTCATTCATTATTGATACTGGTATTAATGCATGAAATTTGCAGACAAGTGTAATTATACCTATAAAATACAAACTGTTCATCTTTCACCTCCTGCCAGGCAATTATGCTATACTCCACTGAGGGCAGCTCACTCCAACATCTCATTCATCAAACATCTAGGGACTCTACCACTTGATCTGTTGGTGGGGACAGAACCTCATTGTCAGGAAGCAATGCCATCATATTGAAAACTAAAATTTACAGCAAAAGGTAAATATAATTACTTTGGCACTTTTATCAGGACATTTAAGTTATAATGCATGTTTTCAATTAAAGTTTACCTTTCCATAAACATTCTTTTAACACAAAGACAGACTATATCCAGAACATTACAATTTCCTTGTCATTAAAAATTAAATAGTAATATCTAAAGTTAATTTTTATCTTTTCCAGTTTAAGATACTGATATAAATGGTCTTTCTTTGTCTTTAAAAACCACTTCCTAATCCAAACATTTTTCAGAAGATTCTTATAACACAGTTTCTTGTGTTTATTCTCCTAGCATAGTGCCCAGTTTGTTAATAAACTGTCATAGCTGATATTACATTTTGTAACTATTTATTTATAGACAACCTCCCCAGAAGACTAACCTCCCCCATGAGGGAACATTAATGACTGGCTGTGTTAACAAACATAGGAATCATCACTTATAAAATTTCTAGAAAGTGATAGTGGGAGGGGTTGCACAACATTGTTAATGCCCCTAATGCCACTGACTGGTACACTTAAAATGGAGAGTGTGATAAATTTTATGTTATATATGTTTGTCCACAATAAAAAAAAAAATGAGGACTTACATTATTGGTAAAATTATGTAAGATCTTTAGGTTCCTTTTGTGCTCCCATCCTTGTTTAAACAAAAGGTACAAAACGTCATGCCAGAGCCAAAACGTCCTCATCCTTTCTTGTAGCAACTCACTCATCCTATAAACAGGATTCAAATGTATCAGCTGATATATCAAAATGTGCATTGCTTGAGTACCTATTTGGTGCCTGGTCTCCATGAGGGGAATATGTGACAACCATGATAATACTTCTTAGTGGTTACTAAGAACTCTATGCTTTATGCTCAACAATGAAGGCATGGGTTATTACACATCCAAGGAAGCTTAAGAATTAAATGGGTCCTTTAGAGGAAGGAAGAAGCCATTACAAAACATCCTCACTAGATGGCCATCTGATCTCCCCTTCTATTTCTCCAGAGGAGTTCTGGACCTCCCCGAGCTGCCTATAGCTCTTATGCCACAGGGTGGAGTGAGATCTGCCTGTTTAATGTCCACACATTTGCTTGATCACTCCTCTGGCTGTCCTCTTCTCCAGGAAAGTGCCCCTCTGTCACATCCCTGTCCCGAGTCCCTCCCTCAACATTCCCTGTGATGGAGCAGGAAGACCTAGACCTGGTCTCCTCCTTTGAGAGCTGCTTCCGGGCCAATTTTCTGCAGAGTGGCCTTTCCTGGTCACTCAATCTGTGGGCCTTATTGCTGTTTTCTTCTCAAATATCAATTTTATTTCTCTTTGTAGGCAATTATTATGGGTTATAAGTTTATACTAATTTGTTTCAATGTTTGTTTCCCTGTTATTCTGTTTTATAGATCACTATAAAACTAGTCAGTATCTTGTGTAATGAATGGCTGATTATAGGCTATATAATAAAAGCCTTTTATGTTGCCTGTCTGGTCTTCCAGATGGCCATTCAACCAATCAAAGTGTAATATGCTAAGGATATGCTGACTGCTCAACTGCTCCCTATGAAGTGCACTGACCACCAGGGGCAGACGCTCCATCCTGTATATTAGCTTACTGCTGTAGTCAGGCTGATCTGACTGAAGGAGATGGACTGGACATGCCCAGGGTACCTCTTGGCTGGCCAACCTCCCACATCCCTCCCTGGCTTGATAGTCCACTGATGGTGTCCCCAGGCCTGGCCTGCACGATCTTATAATCTGTGGAGGTAGGGGGAGAACCCCTGCCCCTAAGTGCAAGAATTTCATACACGTGGCCTCTCGTATGCTAATATATGTTAAAATGAAATGGGCAGTGGACTTAAAGAGATAATTATTTAAACCAAACCCTCACCTTGCCTTTTAATATTTGAATATTCTCAAGCAATTTTTCAAATAAATATGACTATTCCAACTAAAAAAAAATAATACACAGTGCAGAAAATATGGGAAGAGAGAATTAATAACAACACAAACAAGAAAGAGAAGCACACAACACAAAACAATAATCACAGCTAACATTCTGGAATAATATTTATAAGTTTTCTTTAATGAACAATTTTACACCTAGTGGTTATCATGCTAAAATACTGTTTTTATTTTTATTTTATCACTAAGCATCATAATGCAATTGCTCAAGATATCATAAAATAATCATTTAAAATTATACCATAGCCTGGGTGTTCCATAATTTATACAATAAATGCTCTACTATTAAAATACAAGCTTCAATGATTAGATTGATTTTTGTGCAATATTTCATTGTGAAACAATGAAAAAGATACAACACAGGCAAAAACCTATTAGCCATATTTCTTAAAGCTTGAATCAATAACCATTTAAAAAATAATTAGAAGGTCTGTTTACCTGTAAACTGCACGGACATACTCAGAATCATCATTAGTCTGAGCATCAATGTTTTTGCCCATAGCTGTTTCTGCAAAATATGGGTGAGAAGCAACCGTTCAATTCATGCACATGCCTTGTGTTTAATTTCCAGCGGCAAACACTTGGAAAATAAGATAAATTCTTATAGGTTTTAGAATTGTTCCTTTCCCCTTTCACTATTGCACCTTTTTTTCTCCTACTCCTATTCCTGTTCCTTCTTCCCTCTGACCTTCCTGGCAGGTTGGCTCTGCTCAAAGCCCTAGCAGTGGGCACTGCTTCTCAGGAGCCCAGTTTAGCGGAAGGACCACCCCAAAGAAGACAATATCCTGTCTAACCCCTCATTTGCCTTCCCAGTGAAGTGTTATTTTCTATTTGGGCCATTTTCTGCTTATACCGTAGCTCTAGAAACAAATCAATGAGACTTACCACAGATGATATCTAAGGCACAAAGTGTGATGTAAAAAAAGCAATTAAATTTTTCTCTGTCAACATGTTTTTCAAGCTTTTTAAACAATATGTTGGCTTGTTCATTCATGACCTCTAAGAACTCTTCCAGAATGGTAAAATGGAAAGATGGTGTTAACATTTTTCTTCTGGAGCGCCATTTGTTTCCAGTACTAGAAATACAAGACATGGTTACAAAGAAGAGAAAAGCAACATCCAAAACAAATAAAGCATAGTCAAGACAATGAATTCTCCTTAATCCACAGATTCCCAAATGCTTTGGTCAGAATGTTAAGGGGAGATTCATATACAGTTACAGAATGGGCACATTTTAGATATCCTTTTATATTACTAATATTTAAAAGAGCACTAATCAGAATTATACATTTTAAGAAGTTTTCTAAATTTCTAAGTTCTGAGTTTCCAATAATTAGGAATTTCCTCCCTTTTCCCAACCTCAAACTCTGAAGATCAAGGAGCTCCCTGAGTCTACTTTGATCCTAACATCTTCAAAGTCTCCAAAGTCCCTGCCAAAGTCCTGCTTTCACCTTCTCAGTTCATGGGGTCCTGTTCCTGGATGGCAGCACAAGGACTGAGGTTACTGTGCTCCCCTTACTTCTCTGAGGATGACTGCCTTTTTCATTAAATTTTCAAGATTTACTGCTCAAAACTCCCAGGTGCCACACTCCTTTTATACATTGGCACTTTCTTACCCTCTTTTGAACACAGGTGATCATCATTATTGAATGCCATGGCTGGAGATTACACCCAGGTTTCCTGTCTCTCAGAGGCCCATTATCTATCACCCAACCTTTCCAGCTTCTCCCTACTACCTAATGGCACATTCTTGCTATAGGAAAACCACCTCCTGTCAGTGCCTGACATAAGTTACGCACAAGACAGCTTTACCCACTTACACTGACTTACCTCGTAAGAAGTCCTAGGCCAAGCCATGGTCGTAGGAAAGTGTACAGATAAGACTTGTCAATTTGCTTTGAGCTAGTTAAAATTACCTTAGAAAGAGAGAAAAGAAAAATGAGAGACAGATAAATGAAAACCACCTTAGTTATAAGAATACTGGGCTAGAACACAACTTCTTTCTAAAGTAACATTTCATAACAATTACTTTGTTGTGGTCCGTTTACATTACAATGACTCAAAGAAATTCAATTAGAGTTTGGAGCATACGACTGTCACTCTTGGAGACTAGCTGGAGTTGCCTGAATGGAAAATGTCCAAGAGAATTCCCTGACTCCTGCCATGAATTAGGAGCCATGTGTAGTTGTTTATTGAGGGTAGGAGTGAGGGAAGAGAAGGTGGGTGAATCAGAGGATGACCACATTTAGGGAGATGGAAATCACAAGTTCATGGTCAGGTATGTTGATTTGGAGGCATTCAAGTTGCCATAGTCTGAAAGCAGGTATGCGGCTCAGGATTAAGGCTTATACTGGGTACACATTTGGGTGTCTCCAGGGCATAGGTGGCACTGGGGACCATGGATATAGTTAGGTTGCCTGGAGCCAAAGTAAAGCAGAAGGGAAGAGCATATGCACAAAATGTTTCTCAGGCTTCTTGCTGCAGTTCCCTGCTTTGGATAGATCCCTATCCACATATACTAAGCCCACTCATATTGGGCCAGCAATGGCTGAAACCCCATATGTGGCCCTCTCGCTGTCTCCTCTGGGCCAGTAGATTCTGCAGTGTGGTACCAGAGACACTAAGAGTTTTACCACAATGAATAAGAAAGATGTATCCAAGCCCAACAAGCATAGGAAATTCTGCTGTTAATTTTGCTCCAAAGAAAAGTGGTCTGTTTATCCCATTTTTACTTCCTGTACAGAATCATTTGTCATCAAACTATCAGATAATACCCCCAATGTCATGATAAGTAAAAGAAAGGTAAACATGTTTTAGGAGTAATTTCAATAGTGTGAATTAACAACATCTTCCCCATCAATATCAGATTAGTGTTCTCTTTTTAAAAATTAACTTGAAATAATAAAAGTATAAAGGATACTCTGAACATCGTAAGGGAAATACTTATATTTTATTTTTCTTATATTTTTGTAATCTTAAAACAGTGCCTGGCAGATATTATGAGCTCAATTTATAGAATAATCTACTTATGGTTCTGTTCAACTGAAGACTTCCCAAAAAAGGAGGACAAATATATTTGATACCAAATGTGTATAGACATGTAGAAGCTGCTACTCTTCCCAGAACTCAGACTGTATCTGGAAAGCATTAAATGGCACCTTCACAGCTTTAGATATTTAATGGAATCCTCATTGATTTGAATTCAATTAAATATAAGGACATATATTTGCTGTGTATTCTGATGAGATTCTCACACCACCAAATATACAGTGGAACATTGATCACAGTCGCCATAAACTCACCTCTATAGTTTCGGCCTTATACATGGCTATTACTGGTACTGTGCCAAGCCAGAGTTTTATCATTGGCACATGTCTGTTTTCTTCAATGCAATTAATCAGCTGATGGAAAAACTCTAGGAGAAAATATTTAATTTTAAATAAGTTTCTTACTGTGACATTTTTGGGCTTTTTACTCCTTTTACTTTGATCAACTCATTCCATATCTCCCAGCTCTTTCACCTCTTAAAGCTAAACCACACAGGTGTCCTTACTAAATTATTAATGCAGAATTATGAGGCTAATTTAATTATGAGTGATATATGTGCAACAACCTGGTTAACTGAGAAGTGCCAAGCACTGTGGGTGTTTGTGGTGACCTTATGACATGCCTCCCAAGAGCACTGAGGGTGTTCAGTTTCTCCTGACCTGCTTCAGGCTCTGCTTCTATCGGAAAGGAAACCTGTCCCAGCTCTCCAGCCCTGGCAGATAGATGCTTCCCTTTCACCCCCTCTAAAACAGTATGGAAGCTCCTCATCTAGTTGAGATTAGAGCTACTATATGATCCAGCAATTCCTCTCCTGGGTATTTATCTGAAGAACATGAAAACACTAATTCAAAAAATATATGCACAGTAATGTTAACTGCAGCTTTATTTACAATAAGCAGGATATGGAAGCAACCTTTGGTGTCCATCAGTGGATGCATGGATAAAGAAGATGCGATAATGGCCCAGCTGGCATGGCTCAGTGGTTGAGCATTGACCTGGTCAGGCCATATGCCCAGGTTGCAGGTTCGATTCCAAGTGTGGGGCATGCAGAAGACAGCCAATTGATTCTCTCTCATCACTGATATTTCTCTATCTCCCCCCACCATCCTTTCCACTGTGAAATTAATAGAAATTATTTTTTTTAATATTAAATATTGTCATTTGTGATAACTTGAATGGATCTTAAGGATATTATGCTAAATGAAATAAGTCAGACAAGGACAAAAACAGACTGATTTAACTCATATATAAAATATAAAACAAAAAGTTAATAAATGAACAGATATAACAAAACAAATTCAAGGATACAGACTACAGAGTAGTGGCTACAGAGGAGAAGGAGAGTGGAGAGAGGGCAAAGTAGGTAAATGGGTTTAAACAAGTAGTAATAGATGGAAATTAGATGTTTGCTTGTGAACAGCCAAAAGAGTATACAGACATCAAATTATAATATTGTACACCTGAAATCTAGATAATGTTATTAACCAATATTACCTCAAGAAAAAAAAAAATTTAAAAACTCTTCTGTTTTACTAATCTCAAATGTCTTAAGGCCTCTACAGAACCTCTTCCCCTTTTAGGAAACTCTTATTCTTAATGCTTTTTGTCTAATAACAGTTACTTATTCTTCAAGTGTCATCTTAAATGTGATTTTGCTGTGAAGTCTTCTCTGATATTCTAAACAAGATTTCTAGTATTGATAATATAACTTCCCACGTAGGCTCCCATTTTTTTAGTACAAGCACCAGGTCTCAGTTTTTCTAAACACTGTCTCACAATAAAATAAACCAATTTTCCATGGAGAAGTCATTGATTTTAGGGCCGAGGCAGAGAAAAATATAAGAACAGTGAAATATGCCAGAAAATAAGGAAGTGCTCAGAAAATGATGGGGCCATGTTAAAACACCAAGCAGCCAACCTGAAAAGCTTCTAACACTCCAAACTGGAACAATTAGTGAAACAAAATAAGTAATGACAAAAGTAGTCCGTATCACTTCTCTAGTCAATACCTTACAGTATTCAGTGTACAGCACTTACACCGCTTTGGTTAAATTTATTCCTACGTGTTTTATTTGCTTTGATTGAATTGTAAATGGGACTGTTTCCTTAATTTCTCTTCCTGATAGTCCACGGTTAGTATAAAGAAATGCAAATGATTTTTGTATATTGATTCTATATCCTGCAACTTTACTATATTTATTTATTAACTTAACATTTTGTCAAGTCAATATCTCATACCGTCTTTGAGAGAGAGAGAGAGAGAGAGAGAGAGAGAAAGAGAGAGAGAGAGAGAGAGAAAGGAGAGAGAGAGAGAGAGATATCAATGATGAGAGAGAAGCATTCATCATCTCCCTCCTGCATGCCCCCCACTGAAGATGGAGCCTGCAACCCAGGCATATGTCCTTGACCAGAATCAAACCCAGTGTCTGCAGGCAGAAGCTCTGTCCACTGAGCCAAGCCTGCTAGGGCTACAGGCGGTGGTTTAAGACAGCAGCAGCCAGGACTTGGGAAAAGGAGAAGAGAAAAGGCAGAGGGACAGGCGTTTAGAAACACTGCACTTATATGTAATGGAAACTGGAGAGAACTGGGGACCCATTATCCAGGGGGTGATAGAGGTGCCCCTCACCCAGCAGCCTGCGTCTCCAGTCCGGGGCTCCAGGCGGGGGTGCGGGTGCTGCTCGGGAGGTGCTCCCGCGCCTCGGTTCCCTGCAAAGGGCCCAGCAACCCTTGTGTGGATGCGGCCCGCCTGGGCCTGGGCCCTCAGCCCCTTACCTTTCCCTCCTCGCTTCTGGATCAGCGCGTGTCCCACAAAGGGGTAGGCGCCCGCAATGGTGGGGACGGGCCTCATTTGCAGCCAGATATGCGCATAGCTCATCACCATCTGCAGGAAGCTCAGGATGAGGGTGGCTCCCGCCAGGGTGAGGGCGCTGAGCGAGCCCCAGACCAGCAGCTTCTGCCCGACGGGCACCAGCCAGACGGTCGTCATTGCGCCAGCGGTGGGCTCCGCGCGGGGACTGAGACCCAGAACCTTGGTCTCAATTTAAGGCAACTTCAGGAGGGAGGGGCGCCCTGGGGCCGGGGTGGGTGATCTCCGTTGAGCAGTGAGCGGACTGTGTTAGAATGGAAGGAAGAACCGGGTTTGCAGCTCGGTTTGGGGGTTAGTTTTTCCCTGGCTGGGCGCCCAGCCTCCTGATGCTTCCTTGCGCAACCAGGAGTGTCTTCTGCTCTCCAGGGACTGGCTGCTGGCAGGAGGTGGTTGCACCCTGGCTGAGCTTCAGAGTCACCCAGGACAACATCCTAATTTGACCTGGGACTCCAACCTGAGGGGGTAGGTGAAATTCATCATCAGGTCATGGGAGAGCTGGATAATGTTCTTGTGATCCCAATGGTGTCCAAATTATCATCAGGACCAAGAGTCATGGGGTAGAGAGGACGAAGGGCAGGTCTCTGGAAGAGGTAGAGATCAGAGATGCTGGCAGAGCACGGGTTGGATAGAGGAACAATCATGATGAAGTAACTCTCTAAGACAAACCACTGAGCCTGTGGAAGAAGGAAGGAAGGAAGGAAGGAAGGAAGGAAGGAAGGAAGGAAGGAAGGAAGGAAGGAAGGAAGGAAGGAAGGAAGGAAGGAAGGAAGGAAGGGGAAAGGATGGTGAGCAGGGTGCCCCAATTCTGCCCGGTGCTGTGTGCACTGACGGAATTTTCCTCCTGCAGGTAGCGGGCCCCCACTCCTGACTGGCTCTCTTCCCTGCAGGTGGTCCCTCCTCCAAAGGCGCTGGGCCAGGCGTGCCCTCTCCTAGGAGCAGGTCCCCAGTGACAGGGGATGCCCAGGGAGAGGACAGAAGCTGAGAAACGCCCTGGATCCCATTTTGCTCAGTCCCCTCCGCTGTACTTGCAGCGCCTGGGCAGGTGGCAGGGCCTCTTTGGGCAGAGAAAAGCATGCTGAAGGCTTTCCTCCAACTGATTTTGTTTTAAGTCATCTCTCTGCACTGACATGGGGAAAGGTTCAGGAAATAGTAAATGAAAAACAAACCTTAAAGCTGCAGAACAGAGTACATAATGTAATGCCATCATTGGGGAGAAAAAAGTTTAGTTCTCTGCAGCTAGACTAATGTCTGGGAGGACAAACACTGGTCAACCTTACGGGATGTCCATGGAGAAGAACTTACATTCTTTATGTTATTCACTTTGGTATTATTTCATCTGTTTAAGACTTTACAACATATTTTTTAATATCTTTAAGTAGATCTCATGTCTCTAAAAGTCTACCACAGCTATGAAACTATGGGGTTTGTCTGTACCTGACTCTCTGCTCATCTCTGTGGACTAAACAAGGAATATGTAACCTCTCCCCTCAAGAAGTGGAGAAGGGGGAGGGAAGAGTGCTCAGGCAGCAGCCAACAGGAGCAGGAAGTGCTCCAAAGCAGAGAAGGGCCTGATGGGTTCAAGCAAGTGTGCGGGGACCCTGCTTGGAGCACAGATGGCTCAGGGTGACCAGGACAAGACCATGTACCCAAATAGAACGGAGCCAGCTTGAAGGCACCTTGACTCCCAGGCTGAGAAATTGTATCTTTATTTTGAAGGCAATTTGTGGGTGAGAAAGAGAGCACCGAGGATTTTTTGAAAAGGGACCATAAACAAAAGCCTTGTCTCTTTGTTCCTGAGTCATCATTCTCATCCTATTTGTTACCAGATAGGAGCCACTGCCCACAATTCCAGACTAGACTGGTCAGATGGCCAGGCATGAGAGAAACCCAAGGCAACACCCTTCTCTCCTGGCAACCAAGTTCACAGTGTTGTGTCTTCGGATGTTCACCCTGAAACGTAATGAATCTGTGTGTAGGGAGCATGGCATTGCCAAGGTGAAGGCCATCTACCTACATTTATCACCGCTACGTCAGCTTCATGGCACTCATCCGGCTGAATAGGAAGTTGACACCTAACTTATTCTTTCTATATTCAAGGACAACTTTCTTTCCACTTGGAAGAGCTTTGCTACTCTCCCCTGCTTGAAATACATGCCTTTGAAAGTTAAAGTCATGGGCCAGAATAAGTTATAAGCCAAAGCAAAGCTTTGTAACTGGTAACACTTTGATTTCCTTAAAATTTCTGTCACTTGGAATGATTCCTGATATGGAAAATTCCTAATTTAGATTTTTAAAAAAATGCTGGTTAAATATAAAACTATTAGAGGCCCTGTGCACAAAATTCATACATGGGAAATGTGTGTCCCTCAGCCCAGCCTGCACCGTATCCAATCTGGGATCCCCCTCACAATTCAGGATTGCTGACTCCCAACAGCTCACCTGCCTGCCTGATTGCTTCTAACTGCTTTTTCCTGCCAGCCTGATCACTCCCTAACCACTCCCCTGCCAGCCTGATCAATCCCTGCTTCCCTGCCAACCTGATTGTCTCTAACTGCCCTTACCTGCCAGCCTGGTCACCCTTAACTGCCCTCCAATGCAAGCCTGCTTGTTCCCAACTGCCCTCCCCTGCAGGCCTATCTCTCCCCCCCCCCCCCCCCCGCCCCCGCCCCCGCCTCCACTGCCTTCCTCTGCAAGCCTGTTTACCCCTAACTGCCCTCCCCTGCAGGCCTGGTCATCCTTAACTGTCCTCCCCTGTAGACCTGATCTCCCCCAAATGCCCTCCCTTGCAGGTCTGGTCCCTCCCAACTGCCCTCCCTTGCTGGCCTGGTTGTCCACAACTGCCCTCCCCTGCGGACCATCTTGTGTCAACATGGGGGTGGCCATCTTTGACCACATGGGGGCAGCCATCTTGTGTGTTGGAGTGATGGTCAATTTGCACATTACCTCTTTATTAGATAGGATATTATTCACATACTTATAAATAGCAAATTATTAGGATAACAGGACACTGTCATGAATTGTTGAATCGCTAAAATCAGATTAAGTGCACTTTTCTTAAAAAGTACAGTTTTATGGACAAGCATCATCAGTTCTATGTGACTACCCCCCCACCCCAGGTCATACAGTAGAACATGAAATCACATTGTATGTTCTCTTTTGCATCTGTCTTCTTTTTTTAAAAAAAATGTATTTATTGATTAAGGTATCACATATTTGTCCTCAACCCCCAATTCCAATCCCCCATCCCTCACTCATGTCCTCACACCCCTAGAATCTGTCTTCTTAAACTCAGCATTTCACAACTGTGTATTATTCCATTGTTTAACTATACTACAACTTATTAGCCATTTTGTGACCAATGGTTGTTTCAGATGTCATATATATGTATACACACAATTTCAATAATTGTGTGTATACATTTTTTTGGGATACTCTATAATACATACATATATATTTTATTAATTCTGTTTCTATAAAGAATCCTTACTAATATAATCATCTTATTAAATGGATTCCTATTATTTGATGTTTTTGAGGCTATTATAAATAGTATTTATATATTTTATTATCTAATTATTGTTAGTATTTAGAAATGCAGATGCACTTTATGTTGATCTTGTATTTAATGAGCTCGCTAAAATCACATACTGATTTTTAAGTATATTTGTAAATTATTTTGATGTTTTTTGTGAAGAATGAATTTTTTTCTTTTTTTCCCCAATTTTTAAGACCTTTTATATTTTAATCTGGCCCTATCAAATTGGCTAGGACATCCTGTATAGTGATGAATAACTTTGGTGGCTAGCAGAAATTTTTTACATTCCTCTGGTCTCAGAGGGTATAGTTGAATATTTTACAATTAAGTGTATAGTTTGCTTTAGGGTTTTTTTTTTCTTCTTATCTCACTAAATATCCATAAGCAAATTATATTTATTCCCTTCTCTCCCTAGATTACTAGGAAATTTTATTATGAATGACTTTTTTTCAAAGACTTTGTCTCTGTTTATTGCGAATATCAATGTTTGGTTTTTTTGACATAATTTGTTCATTGATTATTTTTCACATGGTAGACCAAACTTTAATGCCTTACATAGATCTAATTTGGATGGTATTTATTACCCATTTCATACCTGCCTGATTTGATTTGCCACTATCTTGCTTAGGAGTGTATCCTCTGTGTTCAGAGATGAGATTAGCCAATAACTTTCTGGGTGTTTTTTTTTTTTTTTTTTTTAATACCCTTATCAGTTTTTGTATAAAGGTTATGCTAGCCTTAGAAAATAACTTCCTATTACCTTGAGGAAATTTTATATGGGAGTTATCGATGGTATATTTTCCTTAAATATTTGGAAGAATTAACCCTGGAAGTCATCAGGACTTAGAAGTCTCTTTGAGAGAAGGATTTTGATTATAGATTTAAGTCTATAATGGATATAAACCTTTCCAGGTTTACTATTTCTTCTTTGTCTGGTGATAACTAATATTCTTCAAGAAGTTTGAACATTTCATCTAAATGATCAAACCAAATTAGTCATAATATACTGGTTAAATTCTAACATCTGTAAGATCGGTAGTGATATGCCCATTTTTATTCTTTGAAAAACTTTTCCTTCCATTTGACTTCAAGGATTCTACATTCTCTTGATTTTTATTCTCCCTCACCAGTCATTTTTATTGTCGGATTCTCTGCTTTATTTTCACACCCTGTACCTCCAGATGTTAAAGAGGGTCAGAACTCTTTCCTCGCGTCTTTGTACTCACTCTCTCGGTTACCTCATCCATTTTAGTACCTAAATACCATCTCTCTGCTGAATTATACTTCCAGTCTATACCTTTTCTCTAAACCCCAGGTGTAGATACCCAAATACCTCAACATCTCCACTTGGGCATCCAATAGGCATCTCAAACATAACATGTCCGAGCCAAAGACTTGAAGTCAATATTGATTCTTTAGTCACATTTCACATCAAATTCCACAGAAAATCCCACTGACTTAACTTTCAAAACACATCCAAAGTCCTCTGACTTTGAGCTACATCATTGTCATATGACTGACACATCATCTCGGGTCATATTGCATTACTCCGTCCTAAAAACTGTCCAGTTGCTTCCTATTTCAAATAACCTTCCCTTTCCCAGGTCAAAAAGGATCTTAATCACTCCACTCCCATCATCTGTTTTCACCCTCTGGCTTATTCCATTCTATGCCCCAAAGGCCTTTTTGCTGTTCTTCAAACCCCTGGGTATGCTCCTATTTTAGGCCTGTGTGTGTTTTCTCCTATGTCTAGTATCCTCTTTTTCATAGCTACATGGCTTTTCATCTGATCTTTGCATCTTTGCTCAAATATTACCTCTACAATAAAGCCTTTCCTTTCTAAAGTTGAAGCCCTATTTTATGTTGCTTCATAGCATGTATTGCTATCTGACCTTATATTATATTTTTGTTGCTTTGGTTATTGAAAACAATTACAACAAAAACATAGTATCCAAATGATTTATGATATTAAAAAACTGGTTGCCTTCTCCACTAGACTTGAAGTTCTGTTAGGGCAAAGACTTGATCTTGTTCAGTCCAATGCTTAGAACAGAATCTAAATGAAAAGAAGGTGTTTGATAAACATTTGATGAAATAATAAATCCATGATGATGACCATACAGAAATGTTATCTTCTGAAACAAATTTTAAAATGGAGTATTTATCAAAGAGGTAAAACCCTGAAAAGCATAGATATATATTTTGAATTCACAAAAGAATGTTTGCTATCTGGTTAGACATATAAATGAGTGAATAACCTATATATATGCGCAGAATATAGAGGTATTCACACAAATTATATAAAAATTGGGAACTTAAACAAGCTTTTATAAATGCAATAAATTTATGAAAACTCAACACTTTATAATTTATCAAAAATTAAAGAATGAAAAACCCTGGACAATTGATCTGTGATCATAAGAAAACAATGACAATAAAAATATCATACACAAATGATTTGTGATATTAAAAAAATGTTCCTCTTAATTGGTATAGCAATTATATTCTAGTTCAGAATAACAATATGTATATTTCCTCTTATATTTTAAAAATTGAGCAGTTTTTTTACACGTTTTTATATTATTTTTCAATTCCTTCATTCTTTCTTTGGTTTTGGATAAATTAACAGACATTTTATTAATGTACTCTCTAACTGTTATTTAAAAACTAGAGGCCCAGTGCACAAATTTGTGCACAATTGGGGTCCCTAGGCTTGGCTGGTAATCAAGGCCTATCAGAGAGCCTGCCAGGGGGAGGGGACCTGGGAGGTTCACTGGCTGGCCCCACCCCTGATTGGTAGGGGGCAATCTGGGGCAGAGCTGGCAGGTGGGAGGGGCCATGGGAGGTTGAGGGAAGCAGATCAGGGTTTAGATCAGGCTGGTTGGCTACCGCAGTGCATGTCATAGCAACTGGTCATTCCAGCCATTCTGCTGATCCTGTCGCTATGCTTTTATATAAAGAGATTAACCTCAGGAGTAATTCAGTTTGCCTTTTTCAATTTTTTAAAATATATTTTATTGATTTTTTTTACAGAGAGGAAGGGAGAGGGATAGAGAGATAGAAACATTGATGAGAGAGTAACATTGATCAGCTGCCTCCTACACAGCCTCTACTGGGGATGCGCCCTCAATCAAGGTACATGCCCTTGATTGGAATCGAACCTGGGACCCTTCAGTCTGCAGGCCAATGCTCTATCCACTGAGCCAAACCAGTTAGGGCTGTTCTTCTGTTTTTCAAGTGACAAGTGGTCGCAGAGGCTCTGGGTGGCCCAGGAAAGGCTGCAATTCTGGGGCAGCAACATCAAGATGCCACTTGGAATCTCTTTCTTAGAGTCAGAGCTGTCCTCTGAAAAGACTTGGGTGGATACTGTGTACCTGAAATGCCAACCAAAAGTAATTCTCATTAACATGTTAAAAATCCCAGCTCTCAAAAGCGTTGTTTTGTATAGTCCACGCACATGGTATTTTTCAAAAAGAAAAAAGGTATTTAACGTCACTTTTACACACCAGGAAACAGACACATGCAAAAACTGCCATCTGGGGTGGAGAAGGAGAGGAGCTCACCCCACCACGCCTTGTGCTGGCCATGTGCTCTTCCAGGCAGGTGGGTGCAGGGACCTTCTCCCCAGAGGTGGGTCCCAAGGCCCAGGCAGTTGAGTAGGGAGCTCTGTCAGCCCCACGGGGGTAAAAGCAAAGTCACCAGCCTTCCTGCTGGTGGGGACACCCCATCAGCTCTTCCTCTCTCTTTTTTCCAGCCACAAAAACAATATGTTGGTAAGTTAATAGCTCCAGCTACTTTTTGACTTGGAAGCAAAGGTAAGAAAGAGACCACATGCTTGCTTGTCAGAGGAAAAAAAAAAAAAAAAAGAAATCCTTAGAAATAGAGAAACAACTCTCTCGATGCACGCTCATTCCCTTCAACAGAAATGAAAAAGGGACTCGGATCGTCAGTAATAATTGTCACAAGTTTCTGAAAGGAGCTACACTGACTTAGACTTGGTGAACAATCAGGAGTGTGCAGTTAAAGCAAACTCAGAGCCCAGTTCCGTCTCCTAAGCTCACTCCTGTGTGCCCAACAAACTAGCTGACATCCCCACTTAGCATGCTGTAGTCAACGCTCCAAAACACTTCATCAAAAATCCTTTCTCCCACAGAATCATAAATATCAGCCTTCACTCCTTTCTCTCTCCCATACCACAGGCTGTTCCTCCCAATTGGGTGGCTCAGGCCTCCTTTCGGAAGGTTCTCTGCCGCTCTGCCCACCTGCATATCCAGCCCGGTGGCCCTGCTCGCCACTCCCACAGCCCTTTCCATCTCCCCACTAGCCTGAATGTTCCTTCAGGCGCAGAACCAAATGCCTTTGGTTTTTGAATCTCTGCCTTTAGCACCTATAAACGAGGAGATAATGGTTTGATTACTGATCAGGACATATTCCCAGGTTGTGGGCTCCATCCCCAGTGTGGGGCATGATCTATGACTCTCTCTCTCTCATCATTGATGTTTCTACCGTATCTCTATCCTTCTCCCTTACTCTCTGAAATCAATAAAGAGATTTCAAAGAAGAAAAATAAACCTTGATTCCAGGGTGGCACACCTCATGACAGTGCCCGGTGGCCTCCATGAATAAAAATGTTAGTCATACCTGAAGCATGTGTGTGACACAGGACAAGCTCTCCTTGGATCCCTTAGGAGCCAAGTGTCCACATACTTAGACCCTGGTATAGTTCTTTTCCAAATGTCATCTTGCCTATGGTGATTTGATCAGGTGTAGAGAGCCTTCTGGGAAGGCACATGGACATTCTTTTAATTCTTATCAGCTGAGCCCGAGGGCACTGGCAGAATCCTGTTATCAGTACTGATTTCTTATCTTTATCCAGGTGCTTGGAATGAGGAACAAATAGGACCTTGACTCACCCAGGTCTTGATATGCTAAATCTTGTACCAAAAAATAAGGAGCTTACCCAGATTTTGATGAATAGATCTGGGCACACCCGAAACTCCTTTTGACCTTATAATCCCTTTTGGAAACCAATAAATATGCTGTTGTCTGTGGTGAGTGTGACTGTCTCTCCATCAGAGAGATGGTGCCCTCCTAGCGCCCAGCTTTATGAATCTATTTCTGCCTCTTGTCTCTTTCTTTCTCTAATTTCTTCATCCCCAGATCCTCCACTCAGGAACCTGTCGCTTTTCCGTGCGGGACGTGGAAAACAGAGAAAATGCCCACCGCAATCAGGTGCTTTACTTTTCATTACCCTTGACTATGTTTGAGTGATTTCACAAATTCGATATTATCCTCACATACATATAAGCAGCAGCAATGGTGTGTTAGTGATCAGAGGCAGTTAAAGATGAGAAAGTATTTTGCAACAATAAAAGTTCATTTTGGTCAGTCTTTTGCATTTGAAAAAAAATGTTGGTCATAGTTTGAAAATAGAACATCATTGGCTTGAATTCAGATGAGAAACTTTATTCTTCGAAGAGCACACTTATCAGTAAAACTCTACATAAATAGACTGTACTGGTATGTATTAATTTTATTGAGCATTTTTATCATTAGATCTTCAGAGAGAATCTAAGATTAGGGTTTCATTCAGGAGAAAAGCATGAACCTCCACAGCTGAAGGAGACACTAATTTCCCATAGGACTCACAAGCCACCCTCCCCTCACCACCCCTTTTGTTTTGTTTTTTTGAGGGTGAGATCTTAAGTTGATTAAGAAGCATTTGGGCATTTTCCTCTGCAACGACAGGTTTTGCCTTTGCAGTTTTGCTCTTTATAGAGATTTCTAAGGTCTGGTTGTAGACTACAGACCTTGGTATTTCCTCTGACAGGGTCCACCACAGTCCTATCCAAATAGCAGTCTTCAACTTCTTTTTCAAAACGTACACTTTCACATATTACATCATTTTATTTATACATGGAGAGCACTGACCTGTCAGCAAACCTTGACCTGTCCAGGTGTGACCAGCAAACTCCATCAGAGTCAATGAACCTTTTCGAGGGGTTTCTGACTGTCAGGAGAAAAATAAAATGAGGAATGAGTTCTTTTGTTTCTGATACGTTTTTCCTTGTTGTACATTTAGTCAAAAGTATATATTTTTTACACTCAATATTATTTTGTATAGATTTCAGGTGTACAGCATAGTGGTTAGATAATTGTATACTTTACAAAGTATTTCCCTGATATTCCTAGAATCCACCTGGCACCATTAACAGATGTTACAATATTTATTGGCAATGTTCCCTATGCAGTACTTACAACCCCATGACTATTCTGTAATACCCATCTGTACTTCTCCATTCCCCCTCCACGCTAGCAACCATCAGTCTGTTCTCTGAACCTATGTGCCTGCTTCAATTTTTTTTATTTTGTTCTTTAGATTCCACATATAAGTGAAATGATATGGTACTTGTCTATCTCTGACTTATTTCCATGCTGTCACCAATGGTAAAATTTCATTCTTTTTTATGACTAATATTCCATTGAATATATGTATGTCTGTTTGGCACAAATTCTTTATCCACTTGTCTACTGATGGGCACTTGGGCTGGATAGTTTTTTTAAAATATGTTTTTATTGTTTTTAGAGGGACAGGAAGGGAGAGGGGGTGAAACCATTGATCAGCTGCCTCCTGCACACCCCTTACTGGGGGTTGAGCCCACGCATGTGCCCTGACCTGGAATTGAACCAGTGACCTTTTGATACATGAAATGTGACTCAATCAACTGGGTCACACCAGCCAGGCATGGGTTGGATATTTTTAAAAACCAAATTATAGTTAACACAATGCAGTATACAGGTCATGCATATGGAAATGTACACTCGAAACCTGTATGATCCTGTTAGCCAATGTCACCCAACACTTTAATTAAAGCAAAAATAAAAACGAAGTATAGTTAGCAGAGAACCTACCCGGAATGTATGGGTTGTGCTGGGCCTTGAAGACTGTTCCACAGTCAGAGATCTTTCTCGAAGAGGCGATCGTTCTACACTATTGGGGACTGCACTTAACACACGGCTTTGTGCGTGCCTGCCTCTGCACTAAATGAGAGATAATGTTATTGTTTAAATAAAATTCAAACCTTAAAAAAAATCTACATACGCTTCACTCCTTTAGTCATTCATTTGTTCACTTATTTAAAAATGTATTTATATGTTGTTAAACATGAGATCTACTAAGCATAAATAGAAAAATATTTTAATTATGGAATTGCGTTATTTAGCCTAATAAAATAATAGTGTCTTAATCGGTAAATGTGGGTAAAAAAAAACCTTCCTACATCAAATTCTTAGTATTAAACTATAATAAAAATGTAGTACTGCAGTTGGGAAGCATTGAATTTTTTTTAAAAGGTTATATTTGCCTTCTTTGGTGATTTCACGCTCAGCCTCAATATTCTAAGATTAAATACTGAAGTGTTGCCACTCTGCCCTCCTGGACATGGGCCCGTGGCAATGCTCAGGGAGGCACAGGGATGCAGGAGAAAACATGGCCGCGGCGTTGTTCTCTCTCTCAGCCTTATGTCGCCACAACCAGGGTGCTTCTGTGTTCTGTGAAATAGCACAAGCTGTCTGTAGCACAGCAAAGCATGGGTCATTGTGAACCATGGTTATGCCTATGACCGGCAGCATAGCTTCCCCAGACCTTTTCCAACTGCAGGGCTGAGTCAAGCTTGGCTGCAGAAGGGACTGCCTCCACATTGCAGTGAACAGGAGAGTTAGCGGGGGAAAAAGGAGAGCGGATAAGAATGGCAGCGGTATGTGACTAAGTTCCTCATTTATGCCAGTCATTATTTAACACCCTTACATTCATTGAATCCATGTAACCATATTTTGAGGTAGCAGTGATCATTGCCCTTTGATAGATGGCAAAATTGGGGCTCAGAGAGATTCATTTCTACCAAATCACGGAGACTGGGTGGCAGGATTCCGACACAGATCCGCCTGTCTCCTCACCTCACCTTCATGCTATTTTCTGCTCACCATCCTGACCATCTGGTATTTCCTGGACACCTAAGCTCCCTCATTTAGGGTAAGCCATGTTTTCATTTCACAAAATAGTGAATGAACCCTCCCAGCCCCTGGAAATTCTCACAAGCCACTAGCTTTCAGGGAGCAGATTATGGGGACATTTTATGTTAATGATTTCACTGCAAAATACCAAGATTATAAACTGTTGGTTTGTTTGTTAAATGGTGCACTTTAATATAATGGAATCTGTCTTACAGAGATAGGGCGAGATCCAGGAGCTGCCACCTTCTGCTCGGCGGGCTCGGGACCGATGGGAGGTAACCTCGGGACCTGTGTGGTGTGGATGGGTGGGGAGGACATGAGGTCCAGGCCAGTTTGCCTGTGAACACAACAACACGCAACTGAGCATCCGGGAGTCAAGACAGGGAGAGGACAGACCTTACACAGCTCCTGATGTGAGTTCTTCACCACAGTCTGCTTTCCAAGAGGAAAGAGCTGAGTTCAGGAAGACAGATGTGGAAGGAGCCTGGCACCAGCTAGCTCTGTCACCTTCTCCTTGCTCAGCTATCACCCTCAGCCTGTGTTGACCCAGTGACCAGCTATTCTAACAACAGGGCAGAGTAGAGAGGTAATGGAACATCTGTGTTGACCCAGTGACCAGCTATTCTAACAACAGGGCAGAGCAGAGAGGTAATGGAACATCTAGTTCTGACCCTATGAAATTTACAAGTTACTGAAAACACAGAAACAATTAGAGTACAATGCAATGCAATTTATATGACAACATGTTATGGCACGTGTTTCTGAATATAAGCACTGTAGAAATTTAGGAAATTGAGTGATCAATAAAATAACAAAATTAAGCCCAGCTGGCAGGACTCGGTAGTTGAGCGTCAACCTATGAACCAGGAGGTCACGGTTCTATTCCCATTCAGACCATATGCCCAGTTTGCAGGCAGGATCCTTGTTATAAGAATGTTATGGTCACCCTGACCGGTTTGGCTCAGTGGATAGAGCGTCGGCCTGCGAACTCAAGGGTCCCAGATTCGATTCCGGTCAAGGGCATGTACCTTGAATGTGGGCACATCCCCAGTAGGGGTTGTGCAGGAGGCAGCTGATTGATGTTTCTCTCTCATTATGTTTCTAACTCTCTCTCCCTCTCCCTTACTCTCTGTCAAAAAATCAATAAAATATATTTAAAAAAAATAATGTTATGGTCATAAGGAAACCCCTCTAATGTGTGAAATGATTATTGTATGAAATGTTTGCTGCGTGGAGACCCCAATATTCTAACTTCCAAATTGGTGAATGCCCCACTATCTTGATGTGAACGCCCTAAGTCCTTAAAGTGTTTTTTTCCTCAAAAAACTAAAAATGGAACTCCCATTAGACCCAGTGATCCAACTTCTAGGAATATATCCAAATAAACCAGAAACACCAATTAGAAAGGATATATGTACTCCTATGTTTATAGCAGCACAATTTACCAGGCTAAGATTTGGAAACAGCCTAAGTGCCCATCAGCAGATGAATGGATTAAAAAACTGTGGTACATCTACACAATAGAATCACAATAGAATACTATGCTGTGGTAAAAAAAAAAAAAAAAAAAAAAAAAAAGAGTTCTTACCATTTGCAATAGCATAGATGGTACTAGAAAGCATTATGCTAAGTGAAATAACCCAGTCAGAGAAAAATAAATATCACATGAGAATATAATGAACAACAGAAATTGATGAACAAAAATAGATCCAGAGACAGAGAAACATCAACCAGACCATCAAACCTCAGAGAGAAGGTAGGGGAGTGTGGGGGTAAGGGAGAGAGATCAACCAAAAGACTTGTATGCATGCTTATAAGCCTAACCAATGGACTCAGACAACAGGGGGGTGAGGGCATGAGTGGGGAGGATAGGGGGGATGGGGGATAAGGACACATATGTAACACCTTAATCAATAAAGAAATTTTTAAAAATGTTTTTGTTGATTTTTAGAGATAGAGGAAGGGAGAGAGAGAAATTGAAATATTGATGCATCAGCAATGATCTTCTGCCTCCTGCATGCCTCTCCACTGGAGATTAGCCTGAAATAAGAGCACGTGCCCTGACTGGGAATCAAACCTGTGACCTCTTGATATATGAGTCAATGCTCAACCACTGAGTCACACTGACCAAGGGCATGGGGACCTTCAATAACTCCCTCCCTTGCTGCAGTGGCATATGATCCAAGTAGTGTCCCCAGAGAGAGACAACACAATGGGGTGCCAATCTATACTAATAAAAGAGTAATATGCAAATTAGACTGGGTCAAGCGGCCATCTTTCAGATGTCCAACTTCCTTCCAGACAAAGCCATGGTGGTGGGGGCCGAGGCAGAGAGGGCAGTTGGGGGCCTGATCTTGCCAGCAGGGGAGGACAGTTAGGGTCAACCAGGCCGGCAGGGGAGGGCAGTAGGAGGAGATTAGGCAGGCAGAGGCAGTTAGGGGCGATCAGGCAGGCAGTCGGACATCCCCCAAGGGGTCCCCAATTGGAGAGGATGTAGGCTGGGATGAGGGAATCCCCCTCCCCCATGCATGAATTTTGTGCACTGGGCCACTAGTAAGTTATAAATATAGCTAAGAACTGCTGTAAATAAAGCTGCAACAAAATTCATGCCAAATACTCAAATGTTAAATATTCAATTCATGTCAATATTCAAATGCATAAACAACTTAGAAAAGTGTCTACATAAGTTTGATAGAGGATGCTTTCTCTAGAATAATCCATGAGCCCTAAGTGAAAAGAGCCTCTGTCCTCTGTGACTTTGGTTTACCCTGAGAGAAGCAGGACTTACAGTCTTGTTACCCTAAGCATCTCCTCACTGTCCACATTGGGGGTTTTCATTCTCTGCGAGTCCGAAGTGAGAGAAGGCAGTCTCCTGTGAACCGGTGTTTTCTTTGCAGGAGTCTGTAGTCGGCAGGAGTCTGAGATTCGTCCCAGACGGTGGCGGGTGGCAGAAAGGGTACTAGCCCCCACACTCAGTGATTTGTCCTCTTGTTCATTCCTGGGGAAGGGAAATCAGGTTAATTACTGGGATGCAAACTCTGTGAGAAGAGGGAACATTTGCCCATTACCAGACACCGTCGAGAACAGTGTCTGGCTCCTAGAAGATACTCCTATTTGTTGAAAGGATAAACAGATTATCATTTCCAATTCCGTTCCAATTCCAATGAAACATCATCAATAGAGAGAAAAGATCTAGGCTTCTTATTCTTTATAATCAAACACGATAGCCCATTAGATTGAATTCACTGCTGCATTCTCTCTTTCTTTTTCTTTTTTAAATATATTTTTATTGATTTTAGAGAGGAAAAGAGATGGAGAGAGAGAGAGAGAGAGAGAGAGAGAGAGAGAGAGAGAGAGAGAGAGAGAAACATCAATGATGAGAGAGAATCATTGATCAACTGCCTTATGCACATTCCCAACTGGGGATCTATCCCACAACCCGGGCATGTGTCCTGACTGGGAATCAAAATCTCACTTCTTGGATTGTAAGTCAATACTCAACCACTGAACCATGCTGTCTGGGTCCCTTTTTCTTATCTGCCCCAACCCTAATCCTTTTGTGGTCAATATAAATATGAATAGCGTATTTTATCCTCACACACTGGCTGTGTCCTGCCCTGAGAGTGATTCCCATTCTCTCATGCCCTCCACAGTCCGGGTGTTCACTTGTGTGCAGCATAGGGAGGAGGCTGGGCTGTTATTTCACATACGTACTGTGTCCTGTCGGCAAAGTGGGTCGGCCTCTGCTGAAGCGGTTTGGCTTGAATTGTCATCACACCATTCAAATCACTATAAAAATTGTTGGAGAAGCGATGGATCTGAGGACAGTAAAAACAATAAGAGTTTAAAAGCATCCATAGCCATTGCCATCACAAATGCCTGCTAGGGATCCGCAGGAAGCAACGGCACACTCAGACGGGCTCATTGGAGGAAAATTCAATAAAGGGACTAGAGTTTATGAAGAGGCGGGGCGCAAAACTAACAAGGAACAGCTTAATTCCCCAAGGCCAGTGGGCACACATGCCCACACTTGGGGCTGGAGCGACAAGGGTCCTGCCTGGAGAAATGCCACCAACACATCATGACCTGGCAGCCAGGAGAAAAGTAACACGACTCCTCCTTCTTCCCTAACCTCTGAGCTCCCCCTGTGGACACTGCTGGGCAGGGCAGCCAGGGAAGGCAGCCTCCAGGGCACCCCAGGGGGAGGCAGGTGCAGAGAGGACAGGAGAAGCAGAGCGAACGTGTCCCAGCTCCTGACTGGTCAGCTTGCTTTCCACTCTCCTCCTGTGCCCTGCACAGCTCCGCCCTCTGCTTCCGGGGAGCAGCATGAGGCCTGGAAACATCCTAGCACCAGGTCCAAAGGTTTATAAATCCCTGTTCTAACTGCTTCCTGGTTGGTGATCATGGGAAGGCTACTGTGGAGTTTTAATTGCCTGATCTCTCCATTGGGAATAATGACACTTACTTCATATCATTATTATGGGAGTGAAATTAGACAACAGTGGTGAAAGCACGAATGAAGGGCTCAATAATCAATTCTTTATTCCAGTTCCTTAATATGTCCAACTGGGATTCAAAATAATAGTTATACCTAAAGGAACAGAGTATCTGAGACTAGAATTCTATTCCGGGTGAAGAATAGACTCAGCAACCACACTCACATTGTCCTCATGTTGGATAAATGTAAAAAGAAATGTTAGAGGAATAAGTGACGACCTGATGCAATTATCACTAGAATGCTTTGACTATTTCAAAATAAGTTCTATTAATACTTATCTGTACTTTTACCTCTGTTGTAATGCATTTTGTTTCAACATTTATCCAAAAAAGAACCTCAAAGTAGATGTAGAAAAGATTTCTTCAAACTTTTAAAGACCACGAAATACCTATAAATAACTGCTTAGATATCATCAGGCAAAATAAATAAATTTGAGAAACTGGAGCATTTGCAGAATGTTCCTGTTTCTCAAGTTTATTTCTTCTGCCTAATGTTTAAAGGTTCCATGTTGTTATCAACTCTTTGTTTCTATGTAATCCACGCTGCATAGTTTACTATGCAAAATGGGAAATGATGTTGAACCAGTCAGAGCAGTTTTAGAGACACAACAAGCCCATAGCAATTCCAACAACAAAAGCAAATGAGCCTTATGGTAAAGCCCACACACTGGAGAAGAAAGCAATCCCTTTAGATATTCCTGCTTCAAACCGCTACTCACCCAACTGCACGCTCCTTTCAGGCCCGTGTCCTTTCACTCGCACAAAGGCATTCTGTAGCCTTGCTCCTGTGCCAGGCGCATATTTTGCCTCTGCCTTGAGTACCTCCCCTTCCTTTGCAGCTTACCAATTTTGCCTGTTGTTTAAGACTCAGTTAAGGTCTTACTCTACTTCAAGCATGTCAAACTCAAAGGCTAACACGGGCCAAATAAACAAGGTTTACGCTTATGTGGGCCGCAAAAAAACAAAAGCTTCCATATTCATAGAAACATAGATTTATTTCAATAGATACATGCTGAATACAAAGGGCTAAAATAAACGAGTCATCATTAACATAAAATAATAGAACATTTTAATAACAATTCATATTTTTTTCTTGAACATTAACTTACTAGACACTGAATAACTGCACAAATGAATAAGCGTAATGCAAATAAACCTATTTTTCTTGTTCTCCGAAAGCAAAATATTTCCTGTTGCACACGCCAAACAAGTCAGTGCAAGACTAAAGACATGGCTGCTAAAATATTCAATGCTGATATCAGTAGAGAGAAATGGTAGGCCTGCGCATAAGGAGCATAATGGAAATGTGTGCATCACAATTATAATAATCAGTCATTAGCAAACGTTGTAGTTTTATTATTAATGACTAGAGGCCAGTGCACGAAATTTGTGCATGGAGGGTTAAGGGGGTTCCACAGCCCAGCCTGCACCCTCTCCAATCTGGGAGCCCTTGAGGGATGTACGACTGCCCATCTAGGACATCCTAAACCGGCAGTCGGACATCCCTCTCAAAATCCAGAACTGCTGACTCCCAACTGCTCGCCTGCCTGCCGTCCTGCTTTCCCCTAACTGCTTCTACCTGCCAGCCTTATCACTCCCTAAACCACTACCCTGCCTGCCTGATTGATGCCTAACTGCTCCCTTGCAGCCTGATTGCCCCTAATTACCCTCCCCTGCAGTCCTGGTCACCCATAACTGCCCTTCCCTGCAGGCCTGTTCCTCCCAACTGCCCTCCCCTGCAGGCATGGTATCCCCCAACTCTTCTCGCCTGCAGGCCTGGGTCCCCCCACAACTGCCCTTCCCTGCAGTCCCAGTTGCCTGCAACTTCCCTCCCCTGCCAGCCTGGTCATCCCTAAATGCCCTCCCCTGCAGACTTGATTGCCCCCAATTGATCTCCCTTGCAGGCTGGTCCCTCCCAACTGCCCTCCCCTGCTGGCCATCTTGTGGTGGCTATCTTGTGTCCACATGGGGACAGCCATCTTTAACCACATGGGAGCAGCCATCTTGTGTGTTGGAGTAATGGTCAATTTGCATATTATTTTTTTATTAGATAGGATAGAGACCTGGTGGACGGGTGAGGTCTGACTGGTTTGCCCTTAAGTGTGTCCCAGATCATGGTGGGGGTTCTCTTAGGGCATGGGGAAGCCTGGGTGAGGTGCCTGTGGTTGTTTGCAGGCAGGCCACACCCCTCGGCGACCCAAGTGTAGGCCCTGGTATCTGGGACTTATTTATCTTCTATAATTGAAACTTTGTAGCTTTGAGTGGAGACCAGGTCTGGCCAGAAAGCTTGGCTTCCTCCATCACTGGGGCAATCCAAGCCTCCTGCTTGCTCCAGCTTCGTGCCACCACCCTACTTTTGTTGGGTTAATTTGCATACTTGCTCTTGATTGGCTGGTGGGCGTGGCTTGTTGGTGTAGCAGAGGTGCGGTCTGTTTGCACACTTCACTTTTATTAGATAGGTTTATGTATAACAGGATATTGTAAAAATTAAGTTATGAAATTTATATTAAAATTTTCTTAGATAGTGCTATGTTGGCTGGCCCACAAAAATATTAGTGGTGGGCAGCATGTGGCCTGCAGGCTGTGGGTTTGACATGCTTGCTCTACTTTGTGAAGGTATGCTGTTTTTCCTTTCAACCCTACATCATTTATGAGCTAAAGGATATATAACTATTATAATATAATAAAATGTAATATAACATAATATGATATTATGCATATAATTAGCTCCTGGTTACATTAATAAAACACTTACTGAGTGCCTACTCTATTCCACACAATGTCTTATCTCCTTTAATTCTCATAAATGCCATAGATAACAAAACCAGTTTTGAAGGAAAGGGGCTGATTCAAGATCACAAAGCTAATAAATCATGATGTCAGGCTCCAAACTTGTAGTCCATACCCAAAGCTCAACCTCTAATTCACTCTACTACCTGCAAGATTGCCTCATCTTGTGTGTGTGTGCATGTGCGTGAGGCATGGCTGGACTCCCGCCAACTAATTATATTTAGCTTGAGACCAGGAACCCTCTCAAACCTCTTTTCTCTGCTCCCCTCTACACAAGATGGGCTGTGCGAGACATACAATCCCAACTCCTTAGTACTCCTGAAGGTCTCCCGTGGATAAGCTTCACTTTCCACTAGGTCTTTGAGTAAGAATGGATCTCAACAAAAATTTACTAAGATAGTTAGCTGCTAGGTTCTGTGTTAGTGACTATCATATATTTACATGATATTGCCCTCACTACAATCCCTTGGGCAACATATTACTATCCTCATTCTAGAGATTAGGAACCTAAAGTTTAGAAAAGTTCAATCAACACATCCAATATAACACCCCCTCCCCGCCCATAGGTCTCTTGATTCCAAATGCTCTGGTATTACCACAGTGCTTCTGCTGGTCCTAGTATACCATCCTCTAACCCAAAGTCCAATCACTATTCCCTAAACATGCCCCATCTTACATTCCTCCATGCCTTTGATGGGCCTGAAATGACCCATGCAGACTTCCTACTCCTTTATTCTCCTAAGACACACTGCTTTTGCACATTATCAGCAGAATGTATTGCCTCTGACTTGCTTTACACTTTTTGTTTTACTAGGTCAGGGACTATGCTTTCTTCATCTGCATATTTCTTCAAAACACCTAACACAGGTCACTTCACACAAACTCAATAAATGTTGGGATGAACCCAGTGTATACTGGGTTCATCCCAACTGATCCTTGGGATGAACCCAGTATAATGACTGATCCTTTTATCACTTTGATGGGAGGAGATCAGAACATTTGTAACCTGCAAATTGGCTAGAAATATTGGGGCAAACATATTTTCTCTTCAAAAATATGGACACAGTGCTACAGCTCAGAGCTGATGGAAAGTTTCAAATCTGAGTGTCTTCATTCTATTAAAGAATATGGTGATTCTATTAAACTCCATGAAATAAGTATTTTTTAAATTAGTCTTATTAAAAAACAGACCTGAATAATTTTATAATAAAGTTTCATAGAATAGTAATCTTATCAAACTAAAGCCAAAGCTATAAAAACTGAAGGAAAGAGAGAGACTAGGGGGAAAGCATTACCTGGTGGGGATTAAGATGAGAAGCCAGGGAGATGCTTTGAGTTTCAGAACTTCTGGACGGGGGAACACTCATTAGACCAGTGTTAATATGGGAAATGAGAACCTGTGGAGATTTAGCCTCAGCAACTTTCAATTTTTCTTTCTGTTTTCTTCTTCCTATGTCAACAGAAAATACAATATTATTAATAATGTTATCTAAAATTCACTGCTTAAAGAAAATATTTGTTCTTGAGTTACCATGAGTTTGCTATAGTCCTGGACTTTACTATAGAGAGCAGAGACCCCATGGAGCAATTGGCTGACATGATACTTCTCCACACATACATAATGAATGCCTATCATTTCACTATTAGGCCAAAAAGTAGAGATTATATACTGAAGCAAGAAAAATTCTCAGAATTTTATAATATTAGAACTAATCCCTTTGGTTAGAAAAATAATATTTAAATTAGCATGATTATTATTCTACTGTGCAAATTGATCACATAGCACCATCTACCACTAACATTTCTATGACCTGAGGCCTGGTGCACGAAATTCTTGTATGGTGTGGCGTGGGGTCCCTCAGCCTGGCCTGCACCATCTCACAATCCAGGACCCCTTGGGGGATGTTGACCGCTGGTTTAGGCCCAATCCCTGCGGGCCTAAACCGGCAGTCAGACGTCCCTCTCACAATCTGGTATCACTGGTATCTAACCACTCACCTGCCTGCCTGCCTGATAGCCCTAACCACTCTGTCTGTCTGCTGGATTGCCCCTAACTGCACTGTCTGACTGATCGCCCCTAACCACCTCCGCCTTGGCCCCTGCCACAGTGGCTTAGTACAGAAGGACATCAGGAATAGTAATCAAGCAAGGGCTCATGCCTGGGTTGCAGGCTCAATCCCCAAGAGGCAGCTGATTAATGATTCTCTTCCATCATTGATGTTTCTATCAATGTACAGATGTTCTATCAATGTAACAATGTTCTATCAATGTAACAATGTTCTGCTCTATCAATGTAACAATGTTCTATCAATGTAACAATGTAACAGATGTTCTATCAATGTAACAATGTTCTGCTTAGTACAGAAGGACATCAGGAATGACATCCAGAAGTTCTATCAATGTAACAATGTAACAGATGTTCTATCAATGTAACAATGTTCTGCTTAGTACAGAAGGACATCAGGAATGACATCCAGAAGGCAGTTTGGCTATCTGGTCTATTTAGCATATTATGCTTTTATTATTATAGATTTACTTCTGCTCAGTTTCAAGTAGTTTAGAAAACATTTTATAAAGTCAAATGAAATGACTATTAAATGATCTATGTTTACATTTTAC
The DNA here is from genome assembly GCF_964339955.1 of Pipistrellus hanaki. NCBI lineage: Eukaryota > Metazoa > Chordata > Mammalia > Chiroptera > Vespertilionidae > Pipistrellus > Pipistrellus hanaki. The sequence continues at coordinate 7,537,126 of NC_140505.1, read as the reverse complement.
TTTATAAATAACATCATAAACAATAAAAAGGCAATATCCCATTATTAGTTAGGTAAGGTTTTTGTTTGATTTTTTTTTTTTTTACCATAATACATTTTTAAATATATGACCTCTAGTTTCTTTCTTGTGTATTTCTGTGGGTTTTCCCCCAGAGTACATGTACTAGTATATCATTTTTACAACTTAAAAATGATAACGTCCCTTTTGAAGTGATTAAAGGTCCCTTGTGAATGAAGGCAATAAATGCCCGTCCCTCTCACCCCAATCATGCCCTATGTATGGCCAGGCTGAGGTGGGGCACAGAGCTGACAAACAGGCCTCTTTTTCTTTATTTTTTTTCCCTTAAATATATTTTTATTGATTTCAAAGAAGAATGGAGAGGGAGAAAGAGATAGAAACATCAATGATGGAAGAGAATCATTAATCAGCTGCCTCCTGGGGATTGAGCCTGCAACCCAGACATGAGCCCTTGACCCAAATCAACCCTTCAGCTGGCAGTCTGATGCTCTATCCACTGAGCCAAACCATCTAGGGCAAGGGTCTTTTTTTCTTCTTTTCATTAGGTCAAGTTCACCAAATAAGTACCTGTGAGTGTAACTTCCCAGGTTTTTCTAATCAGCTCTTCCAGTATTTCTACCACATTTGCCCAGATATGATCGAACACTTCTGCAGCCACAGCATCTTTGATACAGTCATGAGGGGAAATGGGAGGAAGTCCGTGCTTGTGCTGCATCCCACAGTGGTGAGTTGATTTCTGTTCCAGGTGTTCATGGTCACTAAGGACAAAATCCATTCTAATTACTAAAAGAATCAAGGAGTTAAAGGTAAATAATGCTACCTATCTACCTAACATGTATTCATCAATGTATATTATACGTATACTAGTGGCCCGGTGCACGAAATTTGTATACAGAGGGGGTGTTCCCTCAGCCAAGCCTGCACCCTCTCCAATCTGGGAATCCTTGGGGGATGTCTGACTGCCAGTTTAGTGTCTAAACCTGCAGTCATACATCCCTTCACAATCTGGGACCACTGGCTCCTAACTGTTCACCTGCTTGCCTGCTTGATCACCCCAACCACTCTGCTTGCTTGCCTGAGCACCCCTAACTGCCCTCCCCTGCCAGTTTGATATTGCCCCCAACTGCTCTCACCTGCAGGCCTGGTTGTCCCCTCCCCTGCAGGCCTGATCTCGCCCCCAAAGGCCCTCCTCTGCTGGCCTGATCTTATCCCTAACTGTCTTCCCCTGCTGGTATCATCTTGTCGCCAACTGCCCTCCCCTGCCAGCCTGATCTCACCCCCAATGGCCCTTCCCTGCCAGCCTGATCTTACCCCCAACTTCCCTCCTCTGCAGGCCTGATCTCACCCCCAACTGTCTTCCTCTGCTGGTCAATTTGTTTCTGATTGGCCGGTTTCTATGCCAGTCAATGTCAAAAGTTCCGCCTCCTAGGCAGCCATTGGCTCCTCACAATTTACCCAGATTTGATTCTGATTAGTTTCTATGCCAGTCAGCATCTCTGGGCTTATCAACAGAGCCAGATCAGAAAGGCAGGGCTATGCAGCAGCCCCGGTGGAGACCTGGAGAGAAATGGAGTCATGGCTGCTGGCCAGATTGGGAGAGAAAGAGAGAGGCAAGTGCTGATCAAAAGCTGCCACAGAGGCAACAAATCAGTCCCTGATTCTCTCTTCAGGCCTCTTTCTGACCCTGATTCACAACCCCCTCAGAAACAGTCAGCGCTGGGTTGCCATGAGCCTCGGTCATTACTGATCATTATGACTTAGGGTTTTTATATATTAGGATAAATAAACATCACATTCGTTTTTTAAACAGTGCATATTTTTTAAACGTTCCAATTTTCCATCACAGGGCAAATTTTTATTGTGTAATATGTGTAGCTTTTGTTTAGGAACCAAATATGGATTTAGTGCTGAAACTGGACTGTCCCCTTTACCCTCTGTGAAGCCAGGTTAGGAACCAGGAGCTCCTGGGCACCAAGTCATGTTCACCATTGTGCTAAACACAATTCTTGTTTTCTAGCTGTAGCATACTGTCAAAAACAGCCTGGCTGACATGGCTCAGTGGTTGAGCACCTACTTGTGAACCTGGAGGTCACAATTCAATTCCAAGTCAGGGCACATGCCTGGGTTGCGGGCTCCATCCCCAGTGTGAGGTGTGCAGGAAGCAGCCAATCAATGATTCTCTCTTATCATTGCTATTTCTCTCTCTCTCTCTCCCTCTCCCCACTTCTCTGAAATCAATAGAAATATATTTTTTAAAAAGAAAAGAAAGGGAACCAGTCTTCTAGCATAGTCATTTCCTGCCAGGAACCTGAAAGCTTTTGAGAGCACAATATTCTCCAAAGAATGGAAAATCTTTTGGAAAGTGAAATATACACTAAAGAGCACGTGATCAAACTAAATAGCAAATTAATATTATTAAACCATTTAGTCAGTGCCAAATAAAATTCCACTCACTCTTCTATTCTGTCGAAAGCGAAATATTCTTCGATTTTTCCATCCACATCATAGACCTCTTCCTGCAGGGATGAACATGCCGCTAGGTCGGCCCCCTCTGTGCAGTCGGGACCTGGCAGGGCCTGGGCTGCAAGTGCTGCTGGGAGTATTTGAGAGCCAGAGATACACAACCTACGGGGAAAGCAGATTCTCCATGGGAGCTTGTATAATAGAACGTCAAGAATACAATGTGTGCATGATTGTGGTAGGTATTTAAATTATCCAGAAAGCACAGAGTCCCAAATTTAAAAGTCACTAAATACTACATTTAACAAAAGTCATATCCTGAGAAGCAGCATTTTTAACACGGGCATCATTAAACATTTTAAGGGCTTCTTGGAAGACTACATTATTCTATGAATTTGCATTCTCTTTGCCACAATGGAAGGATGTCATGGCACGGTTCCAAGTATGTGTGACTGGCATGGAGGCATTCATTGAAATCTGTTAGTGAGGAAAAAAAAAAATGGCTGGAGCTATAGTCCTGCTGCTACTGCCCTGGGGCTTAGGATCAAGTAGTTTTGGTTTTGTTTCTAGCTCACCTTTCAGAGATTCTTTGAAACAAAGGTTGAAAAGCTAACTCCCTTGCCCAGCCGGTGTTGCTCAGTGGTTGAGCATTGACCTATGAACTAAGAGGTCACAGTTCAATTCCTGATTATGGCACATGCCCAAGTTGTGGCTCAGTCTCCAATGTGGGGTGTTGCAGGAAGCAGCTGATCAATGACTCTCTCATGATTGATGGTTCTATCTCTCTCCCTCCTTCTCCATTCCTCTCTGAAATCAATAAAAATATATTTTACCTCCCTTGACATCAGTATTACACACACACACACACTGTCATCATCTGGATTCAGAAGCATCTTATAAAAATAATGCTCTGTACCTGCCCTTCAGAGAAATATAAACTTGCAAAGTGGTGGAGCCGAGGCTAATGGCGGCTGAAATAGACATGAAGAAGTATAACTAAAATGCCACTAAAACTGCCTTTTGGAAGCAGCTTGTAGGAACTTACTGCCTGCTGCTGCTGCCGCATTGATGGGCCTCCAGGGAGGACTCGTGACCCGCAGAGCAAGGCTCGCTGGCTTGGAAGTGGCGGACGCCTTCATCGGTCGGCAGGATGACCTGTCTTCCTAACACTCTGCAGGGTTTAAACAAAGAGAAAACCATTAATATCATTATGGAAAAGCTAAAATGTTTTACAACTTGAAAAGCCATATAAAATCTATTGTGAAGGAACATGCATGAAGCAATAAGGAGCATATGGTACGTGGGAAATATCATGGCCTCCCCAATTGCCAGAGGCTTTAAGGGAAAGGCCAGACTGTTCTTGCCTGGGCAGACTTGAGGCCAAGTGCTCATGTGTCTAGGCCACTGACTGCACTTGTCTGATTGTGTAGGCAGACAGAATGATAACTGTCACCTAGAGATAAAGTCTATCAGATCCTTACACCTAAGGCACTGGCTTTCAACCGTTTTCCTCTCATGGCACACGTAAACTAATTACTAAAATTCTGCAGCACATCAAAAAAATACGTATATATTTTTTCGCCACATGAATTTTTAAAACATGTCATATCTGCCTGTTTAGCCAGGGGGCACTGACTTCTTTTCCCTTAGATTGTCAAATAAAAGAATGACAATAGCCAACGCTTGCAAATGATTCAAAATTACACTTATTTTTATTGTCGTATCAGCAAAAAATATATGCTTGGTGTGCCACCGAATTTTAGTAATTAGTTTACATGTGCCATGAGAGGGAGAAGTTTGCAAACACTGATCACGGGTAATGCAAGCACACAGAAGTTCTCCATAAATGCTAACTAAATCTATATAATGAATAGAAATCTATTAATATGTAGACTTGGCTTGTATTCCTTTCAATTTCTTCTTCTGTCCTCCCCTCCTTCATGTTTCATCCTCACTCTGTTGTCCTCCCCTCCTTCATGCTTCATCCTCACTCTGTGAGTTAACAGAGACAGGAGCAGCTCTGAGTTCCTGACACATTGGTATGATCCCCAGGCCTAGAGAAGTCAGCACCCACAGTAACAGCTAAGGGACCTACTGCATCCTCTGAGGCGGAGGCTTACAGAGGACTAAAAAGAAAAGATAAAAACCTACCTAGTCAAGAATTTTTTAAAGGGACCTGGTAGGTGTCACCAGAAGAGCTGCTAATATCTGCATGAATATTGTCATTGACCTCCCCAGGCACAATGCAGAGGGCCTTCGGAGAGCCTATATGGATTGCCCCCTAAGCAGTTTGGCTCAGTTATTGAAAGAAGAAAAAACTTCCCTTTATATCCAATCTGTAGTCTCCATCTTTGATAGAAAAACAACAAGCGACCCTTCCTACATCGGGAATCTTGGTGCAATGGTAAGGTTCATCTATCTAATCATTCAGCAAACAATTACTCTGTCCTCCTCCACCCCAGAGCGGTGCTGAGGACACACATGTGATGCTCACATCCTCGCGGACATGGAGGGAAAGGGTGACCTACCATCTTGCATGTGTTCTGAGCATGAGCTACCTGTGCTTCTCAGAAATTAAAGTGAACTTGAGTATAGGGATGTCTCAGTAGTCAGCCAGCCGCCATCCCAGAAGATGCAATATCTCAGTAAAGGACACGTGTTCTGCATACATATTTTGACCAGGCAAGTGTTTCAGTCAAAAGGTGCTCATTGTGTTAAACGAGGCCGGAGTGGGCAGTTCCAAAACCCATGGTGGTGAATTACTATGAATGACCCCCTACCTCAGGTGGATGGATCGTCTCGCCCACTCGCCGCACTCAGCCATGAGGTTCTGGGTCTGTGGGCTCACTTTCCCTTCGAATAACATTTCCTCGACCTCCCAGAATAACTGCTGCACCTTCTGTGCACTGGCTTTGTCAAACTCCTGAAACAGAAATGCACATTTGGTTACAAGACTGAAAGTTGTCGACATAATGGCTTCATAATCCATGATGCTAATGTGTTTAAAGCACCCATTGTGACAAGATGGAAATAAGTGGATTTTGTGGTCAGACACACCAGAGCTGCAATTTTTACTCTTCTGATAAAGTGAATTTCCACTCTGGCCCACAGTTTTTGTAACTATTAAATAGAGGTCATCTACTACCTGAGTTATGAGACATATTTGAGATCTTACATAGATATAGTGATAGGTATAGGTATACGTAATGACACAGATCTTAATATACTTACACACACACCCACACCCACACACACACACACACACATATATATATAATTAGAGGCCCAGTGCATGAATTCGTGCACCAGTGGGGTCCCTCAGCCTGGCCTGTGCCCTCTCACAATCTGGGACCCCTTGGTGGATATTGGACTGCCTGTGGGGGTTGGGCCGAAACTGGCAGTCTGACATCCCCTTAGGGATGTAGTAGTGCACCTAGTGGCAGGCAGAGGGGAAGGAGCCCAAGCCCACTGCTCCCACTCATCCTGGTCCCATTACATCTGCTGCCGCCTCCACTAGGAAGGGCTGTGGCGGAGGTGGGAGAGGCTTGAGCTGCTGCAGCTGCACTCACCAGCCATGAGTCAGGTGTCTGGCGCCTGTCAGCTGAGTGGTACTCCTGCTGTGGAGTGCACTGACCATCAGGGGGCAGCTCCTGCATTGAGCATCTGCCTTCTGGTGGTCAGTGTGCATAATAGCAACCAATCAAATGGTTGACTGGTCAAACGATTGACTGGTCCCTTAGGGTTTTATATATATATATATATATATATATATATATATATATATATATATATATGCACACACACACACACACACGTGTATAAATATGCAGACATATGTCTCTCATATGGTTGGGTGAGACTGCATCTAAGCACATCTACAAAGTTCAAACTATTTCTTGCTCTGATGATACCACTGAAAAGGAAAACAGCTTTTATAGAAAGGGCCATTCAGATTCTTTCAATCAATGAAAAAAAAAATCTTGAGGCGTGATTATTAGGGTGAGGCCAGAGTATTAATTTTTCCTGTGGGACCTAAAGAATTTCTTGGACTGTGGCTACAGTGAAATGTGGGTAAGAAAACCTTTCAGCCTTTCTATGTGTTCTCAACGATTGGGAGGCAACAGTCCTACAGCCCTCATGTCAAGGAGGAGAATGTGAACATTACCAGAATTAGGAGAACTACACTGAGCAGGCAGCCTCTAGAGCAAAAGCCTGGTTATCTTTTCTTCCAGGAATGTGCGAACCTGAAATCTAATCCACAACTCAGAGCAACAAAATGCATATCCAGTCTGACATACCCTATCCAAATGGTATACTCAGGTTGATTTTCATAGAAAGCTAGACAATATTTTCTGTGTTACTTCTTCCCTCCAGTTGATAATACACTAGATTCCCAGGTTGCAAGGGAGTTGAATTCTCTTTTAAAATGCAAATAAGGAGAAACTCAATAATAACATATGCCTCTTAGGAGGGAATTGCCTGGGTGTGGCCTGGGAGAAGGCTTACTTTCCATTTTCTCTTGATTGCATTTGGCTGCTTTTGCAAATATTCTCCATCAAAAAGTAAATAAAAGTGTTTAAAAGCAACTGTAGGTTTTGGAGTGATGTGTATCCTATCTAATAAAGAGGGAATCTGCTAATATAGCCTCAAAGATGGCAATGCCCACAGCCAAGAAGGAGGGAATATGCTAATTGACTGCCTCACCCTCAAAGATGGCTGTGTCCACATCCATAAGATGGTGCTGCCCATTCTCCTCAGCTCTGCCAGGGTGGCAGGTGGGCAGCATAGCTGAGCTTGCCCCTAGAAGTCCCCACACACCTGCCTCTGGAGTCTCCCAGTCCCCTCAACCCCCCAGCTGCCCAGGGCTGGCCTGAGGCACAAGCAAGCCTCAGATGGCAGCTGCCCAGCTGCCCAGGGCCACCGAGGTTCAGGTAACCAGGGCCCACCAAGGCTTGTGCTGCCAGCAGTGGCAGCAGCAGAGGTTAAAGGGGACATCGCCTTCCCCGGATGGCTGGGTTGCCTCCTGCCCCTAAGGGCTCCCAGAATGTGAGAGCAGGTAGGCTGGGCTAAGGGATCCCTCCTCCAGTGCATGAATTTTCATGCATCGGGCCTCTAGTTCTATGAATGAAAGCCATAAGAGTCTCTCTGGATAATTACATGAAAATCCAGAATTTGGTCAATGTGAAGCCAGGATTCTCAGCCTTCTTCCCACTTGTACGCTATGAGCAGAGTGCGAGTGGGGGTGGCAGGGAGTGGGCGTGAGGTGGGGCTGCTTATCAGAAGTGAGAGTCACCCCTTTGAAGAGGTCCTGAGTGACTCAGAGCTGACTCCCTCCCAGCGTCCCCTCCCACACTTTGAAAGTCACAGCTGTAAGATGGTAGGAGGCAGAGGGGCGAGTGGAGAACTGCTTTTAAAGAGAGCAAAGGAAAACACAACACAAGGAAGTGCAGGAGCTAGAACACCCAAAGCTACAGTGGAGGCTCCCAGTCACCAGGCCTTCACAAAAGGCGGGGCCCAGGATGCTCAGGGGCACCTGAGGGGCGACGGGGGCAGGAGGCTGTGCAATTGGCAGAGCACCCCACAGAGCTGCAGACAGAAAGCCAACCTGGCTCCACACCCCACTCTGGGAAATGACAAAGATGAGGTCAAAGTTAACAGTTTCCACAAGAGTCAGAAGATGAAAGTAAAACATCTGCTTAGAAACCCTATAACCATGGCAATTTGTCAGTTTTTACTTTACCCAAATTTTTTTCTTGAGTTCCCACTGTCAGCGTCTGTCCTGAATTTCCCGCCATAGATCTCATATAAGAAATTAAATGTAACACACCCAGAGGGCGGGGAAGGAAGTAGAAAAAAACAAAGCTATTAATAGCTGAGGCTTTGAGTTATGGGAATATAAGTGATTTTTGTTTTTCCTTATATGTTCTTTATTTTTAAGATTTTATGTGTGACATAGAAATGATTTTATATGTATGGCTATGTATGTGCATAATAGGTAATGCTTTTAAAATTGGTAAAAAGATATTTTTAAAAACAAGAAAGCAGCCCTAGCCAGTTTGGCTCACTGGATAGAGCATTGGCCTGCAGCCTTCATCCTGGGTTCAATTCCAGTCAAAGGTACATGCCCGGGTTGCAGCTAGATCCCCAGTGGGGGAAAGGGAGTGTGGTGCAAGAGGCAGCTAATCAATGATTCTCTCTCATCACTGATGTTTCTGTTTCTCTCTCCCTTCTCTTCCTCTCTGAAATCAATAAGAACATATTTTTTAAAAATAACAAGAAGAAGAAAGCAGCACTGTCTGGTGTGGCTCAGTCGGATGAGTGTCATCCTATGCACTGGTTCAATTCCCTGTCAGGACACATGCCCTAGTTGCAGGCTCCATCCCCAGGAGGGGGCGTGCGGGAGGTAGACAATCAATGGTTCTTCTCTCTCACAGATGTTTTTCTCTCTCTCTCCCTCTCTATCCCTTTCTCTCAATTCATTAAAAATAAGAGAGAGAGAGAGAGAGAGAGAGAGAGCGCCCTAATTGGTTTTGCTCAGTAGATAGAGCATCGGCCTTTGGACTGAAGGGTCCCTGGGTTTGATTTCTGTGAAGGGCACATATCTGGCTTGCACCCCAGTACGAGGCGTGCAAGAGGCAGCTGATCAATGATTGTCTCTCATCATTGATGTTTCTATCTCCCTCTCCCTTCCTCTCTGAAATCAATAAAAATGTATTTAAAAAAATAAGAAAGCAACTCTTCTTTATACATTGTAATCATGCAATTATCCAAAGTATTCTGAGACATACTTCATCTCTCCATGAGCAGATGGAGCTCCTTTCGGTAGATAAGCCCACGGTCGAGTTCGAACTCTGTGTCCCAGACCTGGACCAAGAGCTGTGGGCTTCTGTGGGTGTGGAGCTTCCACTGGATGAAAATGATGACTCGGACTCACTGCAGGAACAAACGGAGGCAACATAAATAATGCTAGAGAATAATACTAGAGCCCCAGTGCATGAAATTCGGGAGGGGGGGGGTGTCCCTCAGCCCGGCCTGTGCCCTCTCGCAGTTTGGGAGCCCTCGGGGGGAGCAGGCCTAAGCCATCAGTTGGACATCCTTAGAACTGTAGTCTTCTGGCTAAGCACTACTTCCCTTGTGGGAGTGCATTGACTACCAGGTGGCAACTCCTGCATTGAGTGTCTGCCCCCTGGTGGTCAGTGAGCACCATAGAGACTGGGAATTCCACTGTCAGGCTGAAACTGGCTCTTTGACATCCCCCAAAGGGTTCCGGATTGTGAAAGGGCATAGGCCAGGCCGAGAGACCTCACTGGTGCATGATTGGGGCCAGGGAGGGACCACGGGATCTCAAGGGCATGTCCAGCTCATCTCACTCAGTACCAATGGATCGGACCCCAGTAGCAAGCTAAACTACTGGTTGAAGCATCTGCCCCCAAGTAGTCAGTGCTCATCATAGCAACTGGTCAACCAGTCAACTGTCTGCCCCATGGTGGTCAGTGCATGTCATAGCAAGCAGTTGAATGGCCTTACCTTATCATTAGCATATTACACTTTGATTGGTTGAACGGCCAACAGGACGATTGGACACTTAGCATATTAGGCTTTTATTATATAGGATTTCCTGGGAGAGGATAGGCTGGAAACTGGCTTTATTTCTCTGAGTCACTTCCTCTTTCTTTCTTTAAATACACTGGTCAATTTCACAGCACACAGAATTTTCAAATAGTGATGCAATGTAACATTTCACTAATTTTAGTTTTATATGAAAATAAAACTGCTTCTTTTAGAAATTCACAGCCAATCTTCAATTTTGTTTGCCATATTCATTATGGGCACGTTTTGGTTTTGCAATTAGAAGTGTTTCATTGATTAATTCTTACCAGGTATACTTATCAATGGCTTTCTGCACATTATTTGTAAAATGTGTGGGTAAAGGATCTTTGCTTTTTATAGGAAAATTATGTTTCCCAGATCCTTCCGACAGTCCTCTCCTGAAAAATAAAATAAAATATTAAAAGTATTTCTAACATAATAATTTTATTCATTTGACTTTTAAAATTTCCCTTTGTATAAAGTTGCTCCCTCCCTCCTGCCATGACCCTGTATACCCACATGTGTGCACACACATGCCACATAGCCATCCAATGTGAAAGAATCAACATTATATTTATTTTTTTTTCAGATCAGCAAAAAACCTATTTTTGGCTTTGCTGCAGAATTTCAGGAACTAGTTTATGTGTGCCAGGAGATGAAAAAGGTTGAAAATTGCCGCACTGTATAGATAGATCAGGTTGATCTTGCTCACTGCTATTATTAGCAAATGCTACCCCATGAAAATGTTGTTAACTTGCACCTCCCACAACATTTCTTAGTATGCATCTCTCTTTTTGTTTGTTTTTATTTCTTTAAACTTTAAAAATTTTTCAATAGTTGACTTTCAGTATTATATTAGTTTCAGGTGAACAGCATAAATGGTTAGACATTTATATACCTTACGAAGTGATCCCCTGATATTTTAAGTACCCACCTGGCACTATACATACTTATTACAAAATTATTGCCTATATTCCCTGTGTTGTACCTATCACCCATGAATGTGTACTTCTTAACCCCTTTACCTTCCTCAGCCACCCCTTCTACCCACCTCCCATCTGGCAACCATCAGCTTGTTCTCTGCATCTATGATTCAGTTTCTCTTTTGTTTACTTTGCTCTGTAGATTAAACATATAAGTGAAATCATATGGAAATTGTCTTTTTCTCTCTGACTTATTTCACTTAGTATAATACCCTCTAGGGACATCCATGTTTTTGTAAATGGTAAGATTTTTCCTTTTTATGCCCAAATAATCTATTAGTCCTAATATATAAAAATCCAGGGGCGATCATGACCTAAACAACTGGACAGATGACCAAACAGCAAACTGCAGGCATGAAGCCCAGAAAGAGAGGCAGGGCCTGATCAGCAGCTGCTGCGAGACTGCAGATCAGTCCCAGGGAGAAAGAGAGAGAGAGAGAGAGAGAGAGAGAGAGAGAGAGAGAGAGAGAGAGAGAGAAAGGCCATTCTGGATTTCCCAAAAGAGGCAATGCCAGCCTAGGAGGTGGAGCTTTTGATTCTGACAGGCATAGAAACCAACCAATCGGAACCTAATCTGGACCTAGACGAGTCTATTTTGAAGAAGTGGCATTAGAACACTCAAGGGGCCAAAGAGCCCCATGTGGCTCTTGAGCCAAGGTTTGTCGATGACTGAAATAGGATATAGATATATTCCACACCATCTTTATCCTCTCCTCTCATGTTGCTTAAGCTCTCTTTCAATACTTGTCCTTTTATTATGATGATCTTGACACTTTATTAGCTTTCTTTACCTGTAGCACCTAAACCAATGCCTGCCAGGAAAAGATGCCCTGTTTCTTTAAAAAACAAATCATTAGGAAGAGATTCAATCAGTGCCTCTCAAGAATATGTTTTTGCTCTCGGATTACTCTGAATGGTCATGCTTAAATCAAAAGATTACAGTGACCAGACTCAAAAATATTCTCCAAATTAAACACATTTCTGGAACTATTTTAACCTTTATAAAGAAAGAACATTCACAGCAGCTGATATCTCCAAAATATGGAGATTCCAACAGAACGCAGTCCCTCCTGCACGCATTTAGTTTCTCTTGCTTCTACTTAGCATCTCCTCTACTTTTGTGCATCTTGAAAATGCATACCCATCTCTTTTTGTTTACAACTAAATAATTTCTTCTCCCAGAATATCCACTCTTTTCCTGAGGTCATTGGGTGGGGTGGGAGGAGTGGAAAGGAGGAAGTTCAAACTAAGAAGGAAATAATTTACAAACTGGGAGAACCAGTTTCTCTCCTCACATTACACTCCTGCTCAGTTCAAAGTGCAGTGACACCAGGAGGTCTCCAGGACAGGGGTGCTGGCCAAGAATAGGGGTGGCGGTGGGATTACTAGAAAATGGACGCCTTGAAACGGCTTTCAGACCATTTCTCCAACTTCTCCTCCTCTGCTCTTCCCCGTGTCTTCAAAGTCTCTGGACTTCCGTGGGACTTCTGGAACTTCCAAGGTCAGTGTAATGGCTCCTCCATTTGACCACAGAATTCGGGAGAATTCTGAAGAGGAACTTGAGCCCACCTGCTCACTGACTGCCCAAGCTCACAAGGACGACAGGGGTGGAGCCGGTCTCTCCAGGAACCACAGGTTACTGACATTGTAAACTAAGCACAGAATCTGCCAACATGTGCCTTTTGTTTTCCTTTTCTATGTCTTGTTTTGCATCCCTGGTTTCTCTGTACTGTTATTTCATGCAATAGACCGCACATCTTTAATTCCCTGTAAACTATCAACTCCTACCTCAGCCCTACAGTCTAGGAAAAGGTGCACAGCTCACAGGGTGCGTCCCACAAATGCCTTCACACTGAACGTGGTGGGACATTCAAGCTTTTATTGCATACCACGCAGACATGTAACCGTTCTAGCCTGGTTCCTTCTATTTCAGAGATGAAAACTTCAGCTCCGTGGGCACATTCAGGGCTGCTCGTTTGCAGACAGGACCTACTTTGGGGTGTGAACGGAAGGGCAACAACGGAACCGCAGTGTATTGATTAGCTGATGTATCAGAGTGAAGGCCGAGTCCCAGTCGCCATGAGCCACTCCATTCCAGTTGTCCAGGAAATGGCCGGAGCCTCTGCCTTCACTTTGAGAAAGCTGCCTCCTGAGCCCACACACCAGGGCCTGTAGAGATTCAAGGATTCAACAGCCATCGCAGCTTCCAGCTGTGTTCCTGTCTAAAGGGCTGTCTGACATGGGCCCTGTGTTCTGCACGGGCTGCAATGCAGGTGGTTCTCTGTAAAGAACTGGCCTTGGCGAGCCTGCCCCTCCCTGTATGACACTCAGCTGTCCTGCCTTCACCCAGGAACCTGCTGAAGGGACCTGGGCTGGGGCTGCAGACGTCACATCAGGAGCCATAGAGGCTTCTCAGAGCCAGTGAGCCCTTCACCAGCACGAGAACCCCATGAGCGGGGGCAGGGGCAGAGCAGAGGGGCCAGCTTTGCAGGAAACACCGCGCACAGGGCACGGACCGCGCAGGCAGAGCCCCCTCCCCCGGCCCAGCACTTACCCGATCACCAGCAGCCCCGGGCCTGCGCTCGCGGCTCCCGGCCCCGGCCCCTCGCCTCCGGGCCTGGGCGCCCCGGCCCCGCGCCCGCACCCCGGGCGGAGCCCCTGCGGGCGGCGGGCCCCGCGCCCCCGCGCCCCCAGCCCCGCGGCCCCCCGCCCGCCCAGCGCGGCCCCCGCCCTGCACGTGCGGCCGATCGCGCCCGGGCACCGCGGGCTCCGGGCCGGGGCGGCGGCCACCGGGGGCGGCTCACAGGGGGCGGAGGCTCCGCGCCCCCCAGACCCGGAGGCCCCGCGGGCGGATTCCTGGAGGCGGCGGCCCCTGGGCCCCTGCGCCCGCCTCCCGCCTCCTCCCCGGGCGCCGGAGGTCCAGCTGGACCTGGGGGCGGGCGCCCAGCCGCCTCCTCCTCCCAAACCCGGGCTCCCCGCCCCCATCCGCCGGCCTCCCACCCCCACCCCCACCCCCCACGTCCCCGGCCCCGGACCTCCGGGATGCGGTCCCTCCCGCCCAGGGCAGATCTCAGTCCCGGGCCCTGGGCTTCGGGGCAGCGCTCAGCCCCGGGCACCAGCTCTGCCGCTCCGTCTCCCGGGCGCAGGGCCGCCTCCGCCCCATTATCTGCGGGGAGGTCTGTGCGGACAGGGGTGCCGTCTCCCTATGGTCTCTCTCTCTCTCTTCTCTCTCTCTCTCTCTCTCTCTCTCTCTCTCTCTCTCTCTCTCTCTCTCTCTCTCTCTCTCTCTCTCTCTCTCTCTCATCTGTGAGTGAGGATGGAGATGGGCTGCAGGCCTGGGGACAGAGGCGGCTTACTGGTTCCCGTTCTCTGCAGAACCCTGACTAGTACGCTGGTGACACTGGGATGCAATGTAGAGTTCAGTTAATAATAATGCATCGTTGTGGGTTCATTGATTGAGACAAATGTATCATAATAATATGAAATGTTGATACTAGGAAGCAACTGTTCTGTACATTTAAAACTGTTCTAAAATTAAAAGCTTCTTTTTTTTTTTAAAATGCTTTGAACTCCTCTATGCATTTAAGTGTATTTTACGAGTAACTACTTAACAAGAAGACCAATAAAACCATGTTGTGTTTACTCATTTTAATGTGAATGGTATAATAATCTCAGAAAGTGCTAGTAAGCTATGAAGTTCACAGCTTATATGAAATTAGAGAGAAATATAGAATTAGTATATGATTTAAAATAAAAAAAATTGAAAAAATATTACCTAGATGGCATAACTTATAAGGGTATTATTTTAAATGATTATAAGAAATTTCAATAGTTTTATCTTATAAATAATAACATAAACTTGCTTTGTATGAATTTTTTTAGGGCAGCCTATATAAAGCAAAATACAACTACAAGGTTGTATACACACACTTTGAATAATTATGAAATCAGTGTTTGTTAAAATACATTTCATTTTCAAAATGTAATAGAACCAGCTGCTGAAGTGTGTGTACATTTTGGGGGACATCTTGTATTGGACTGGATTAACATTTTCTGCGATACTGCCAGATCGCCACTAGATGTCCGTCTTTCCCATCCCATCTTTTGTCACTAAAAGCCATGCCAGATGGATTTTAATGTGTTTTTGTTGCTATTTGCAAAATGTAGGATGTAGCGAAAATTCATTTCAGTGCAGATGTAGAATCCTGTTTAGATAGGAAATCACTTTTGCAGCGAGCAGTATCTAGTGTGCACGGCCAGCAGAAAGCGTCCAGATGCTGACACACAACACGGGCGAATGCTCAGTCCTGCGGGCATATAGGGTCCCGGAACTACACACCTCACTTCTCAACTCACCACCGCCTGAAAGGTGGCTACTTTTTTGTACAGGAAAGCAATATTAAGTTACCAAGAGCAAACACTCTTATATAGATCTGTCCAGTCTGACTTCAAAAGCTTGCCCTTTTTAAGATTCATCTCAGATCTTATTTGCAGATTTCTGCTCTCACGTTCCTTTTTCATAAGATGTTCTATGACCATCTATAGTTGATTTATCTAATATCCTATATAATAAAACTCTAAAAATGCAAATAGACTGAACAGCGGAACAACCGAACAACTAGTCGCTATGATGTGCGTTGACCATCAGGGAGCGTGGGCGGTACACGGTGGGCGTCACTCAGCAAGAGGCAGAGTGCAGGACATGGCCACTGTGGGGCGCCAGTTGCTGTCATATGGGCAAGCCTCCGGTGGTTACCGAAAATTCTTTGCTCTCACGAGCCCTGGTCCCACCCGGCTTTCACACCTGCTGCTGGCACTGGACACCAGTCCTTATTGCTCAGCACCATCAGCAGGTGTGAGTGGCGGCTGCCCACCCTAATAGTCTCTAAGGACTTCTCTACCTCCCCCTACTCCTGAGGGGCAATCAGGGCAGCAGCTGCTGCTTGTACCCGCTGGCAATGCCAGCCTCACTCGTGCCTGCTCCTGGCACCGGCCCCAATCATTCTGCACTGTCAGCAGGTGCCACCGGGCCCACACTGTCAGTGTGTGGCAGTGGAGGTGGTAGGAGCAGGGCTGCTGCCAGACAGGGGTCCGGGGTCCACAGGAGGAGGGGCCGGGTGGAGATGCGGAGGTTGGGCTGAGATCGCCCCTGTGCCCACCACACCTTATGGCCCACAGTTCCTTTCAAGGTACATGTATTTGTGCACTGGGCCCTTAGTGTTCTGTAACAATAGTCGCTAACATTTCTTTAATGCTCGCCATATCCTAGGCTGTTTTAAGCACTTAAGCATTTAAGCTTCACATTAATTCTTTGAAGGGGGAGAGACTGTTAGTACCATTCTACAGATTAGTAAACTGAGGCACAGAGAAGTTGATGGTTTGGCAGAGCTACAGTCTAGCTTAGGCCATTGGTGACAGACCTTACACCATACTTCTATGTAAAACACCTCCTGTAAAGCTCCTGCCAAAAACACCGAGAAGCTAAAGCTTACTATATTCAGCAAAGAATAAAAATAGTTTTAAACTTTAGAGGAATGCTGTATCTAAAAAGAGATAGCAGAAGGAAAAATTATTAGATTTTTAATATAAATAGTAAATATTTAAGAGTCCTAAGAATCTATGAGGTCTACAGCTTATATAAAATTGTAGAAGGACAAAGAATTAGTATATTATTCAAAACAAAACACCTATATCGCTTATTTAGAAACCTAACAACTTCAAAATGAGTGCTGAAAAATATCCGGGACAATAATTATTAGGTGAGATCATAGGAAGTTGCCAGTAGTATACTGCTTAGAACCAGAAAACAGAAACTTTATGTTACCATCTTATACCTTAAATTAACGGGTTCAATAACATTTGTTAACATCCAATATTTTTTCTCACTTTTAAGCATTTACTTTATGATACATTTATCAGTAGAAAGTGAAAGAAAGAATATATATGTAAAATAATGAAAGTTTAATATGCTAATTAGACTGGACATTCGAACGAACGACCTTCCAGACATCCTTCTGGACGAAGCCCCGGGTGCCGGGGACCAAGGCAGAGGTGGTTAGGGGCAATCAGGCAGGGAGGTGAGTGGTTAGGGGTGATCAGGCAGGCAGGCAGGTGAGCAGTTAGGAGCCAGCAGTCCCGGATTGAGAGAGGGATGTCGGACTGCCAGTTAAGGCCCGATCCTGTAGGTGCCCTAGGATCGGACCTAAAGTGGCAGTCGGATATCCCCTAAGGGGTCCCAGATTGTAAGAGGGTGCAGACTGGGCTGAAGGACACCCCCCCCCCCCCCCCCGTGTACGAATTTTGTTTTATAAATACTTTTATAAATAATTTATCAGGCTTTCAAAGTCAAAACAGCCCCTAATTCTATTCTATGAAGAGTTCAATTTCCTAAACTGCAACATGAAAATAGTCAAATTTTCCCCCCCAAAAAATGTTTTTTTTTAATATTTGATTTCATTTATTCTTTTAATTAGTAAAGCAGAAAACAAAGACCTTGTAATAACTGATTGATCAGTATAAGGTGTCATTTTCATTTTATGGGTTAACGTTTGCTAGGTCTGATATTATAAAAGCTACCCTAGTTTCCTTTACAGTAGAATTTTCACTTCATCCATACATTTATATTTAACCTTTCTGTATTCTTACGTTTAAACTGTGTCATTGACAACCAATATAAAGTTGCTGCTTACAGCTTACATTCAGAGGAGATTAAATTTGCTCTACAGCAGACTGGGCTGGGAGCTCTAGGCATCCAAACCACCCTAATCCAATAAAAATTAAGATGATTTCAATCTGGGGTTAGGTGTCTCTTAGACTGGTCTATTTCCATCTCATCATAACTGTGTGTGTGTGTGTATGTGTGTGTGTGTGTGTATATATGTGTGTGTGTGTATATGTGTGTGTGTGTATGTGTGTGTGTGTGTGTGTGTGGCAGGGGGAGGGTGTTCTGTTAATTGTCTTCTTTTCTAGTTAACACTCAGGTGGTGGTTGGTGTCATTGCTGGAAATAAAAATAAGGAACGTTTTGTAGTGAAACACTTTACAATGTGTGATATAAGTCATCATTGATCTCCCAAGAAATTTTTAAATAAAATATACATCCCCACCGCCATGCTTTTATTTTTTTAATTTTTTTTATATATATTTTATTGATTTTGTACAGAGAGGAAGGGAGAGAGATAGAGAGTTAGAAACATCGATGAGAGAGAGTCATCGATCAGTTGCCTCTTGCATACCCCCTACTGGGGATATGCCCGCAACCAAGGTACATGCCCTTGACCGGAATCGAACCCGGGTCCCTTCAGTCCCCAAGCCGACGCTCTATCCATTGAGCTAAACCGGTCCCGGCGGGCCCCCCCCCCCCAATGCTTTTAATGCAAGAATAACTCACTAGTGCTTTCTGCTAAAATTAGGGTTGCATTCTGTTTCCTGGTCAGTCTGAGACAAAAACAGGTTTCCAACAGGAACAGTATGTGGATTAAGAGTGTGTTTGGATTGGGAGTACAGGCACACACATGAGACGCTCAGCTCAAAGTGTCTCATAATTTAGCTAGTTCAGGCAACAAATTCTAAAAATAGAACTTACGTTGAGCAAGGTCAGCTACTGTCTCTGCTTTGCATAAAAGGTGGTTTCATAACAAAAGACAAGAAACTGACACATATTTGCTATTACATAACTTTCTGAAATCTCATTGTAAGAAATTCAAATAATGGTTAATTTAGAAATTGTCACTTTAATGAATCTTTAAAACCAATACCTGGTTAGATTGTTTTAGATCATCAAAATCACTTCATTTATGTTAGAAAGCAATATGCAAGAGCGATACAAATTGTTAAATGTTATGTGAAATAAATATACTCATTGGATGAACATAATATAAGGGCCTGGCAAGGATTACTGTTGTAAATATTTAATCATAAGGCATCTTCTAAAGACACCTTGAAGTGAAATTCTAATGTGCAGGTATATTCTTTCCTCTCAAGGGCCATAGCTAATTCCTTATGCTTCATTTTTTTTTTCTAGTAAGAATGTTTGCTTATTACTGCCTTACTAGAATGAATAAAATATTTGATTTGCTATTAAATAATAAACTAGAGTTGGCTAACCCAATGCTTTATTTTAAATAAGTCATGCTTTTTATGCTAAAATTCACTTGTTATCTATACTTCAAGTGGATAAAATTAAGCTTTAAATTTGGTTTTATCAGTATTAATAGGACTATTGTTCTGAGGAAGTTAGTTTTAGGTTAATTGGAATTTTTATTTTTTAAATGTAATTTAACTGGAAAGAGTAATTTTTTAGAGTATGTCTGCTACAGGAAAAATACCACCAACTACCTTAGAAGTAGATTTTACTTTTCATTACCATCTTAAATAATTTGTTAAAAAACAAACTACTTGGTTACACATATTGTGGATAATATACTGCCTGCATTTGGTTCTTACATTTCCCACAGATTAGCCATGAGAAATTAGACCAATTGTTTTCCTTTCTGATCCTCAACTTCTTCATCTGTAGAATGAAATAACATCCCTACCTTGTATGTCTGGGGTATTCATGATAATGTCTACAGATGCATGGAGCATCTGGTACCTAGTAGATATGGAAAAGCCAGCTCTTATTTTAAATGCTAAGAAGCTTAGATTTGTACAATAATACACATATCAGCAATGAAATGTGATCACAAACATGTCAAATTTAGTAAGTAAAACAAAAATCTGACTCAGGTAGGCCTTTTTCTTGAAACTATCAGCTTCTTTATAACATTCTAGAGGCCCAGTGCACAAAAATCGTGCATGGAGGAGGTTGTCCCCTCAGCCCAGCCTATACCCTCTCCAATCTGGGACTCCCTCTTGCAATCCAGGTCCACTTGTTCCTAACCATTCACCTGCCTGCCTAACTAATGCCCCCAACTGCCCTCCTCTGCCGTCTTGGTTGCCCCCAACAGCCCTCCCCATCCAGCCTGGTTGCCCCCAATGACCCTCCTCTGCAGGCCTGGTTATCCCCAACGGCCCTTCCTCGCAGGTCAGATCACTCTCAATTGCCCTACCCTGCCGGCTTGGTTGCCCCCAAATGCCCTCCCCTGCCACCTGATTGCCCCTAACTGCCTATGCATCAACCCCCATCACCATGGCTTTGTCCAGAAGGAAGTTAGACATCCGAAAGATGGTCTAATTTACAAGTTACCCTTTTATTAGTACAGATAGATTATATAGGATAGGGTTGCTTAAATGTGGGGGAGCCTTTTTCAGCAGGAAGAGATGCTTGCCACCAACTGCCATCCCCTGCCAGCCTGGTCACCCCCAACTGCCCTCCCCTGCAGGCCCGGTTGCCCCTAACTGTCCTTCCCCATTGGCCTTGATAGCTCCCCCAATTGCCCTATCCATAATGCCAAATACAGTGGTATTTAAAAGTATCTATTAAAAGTGTGTAGATAATAGAAATATGGACTGAAATGCCCAGCTATGGACACTGACCCCAGTTCTCTCACTGGTCACACTGATGTGTTTCAGGCCCTCTTTGTAAAAAGCACTAAGACTCCGGTTCAAGATCAGTGTGTAGATCTGTTTGCTCATAAAACTTTAATTGCATAAATGTTAAGGACCAGTAGCCGATAACAAAGGTCTAATTCCTCACCCGTAAGTACCCTAGCCACTTATCCAAATGCAATTGATTTTCTTTAAGAAAAAAAATAAAATAAAATCAGTCGATTCGTGCATTTCATACTGCAATATTGTAAATGAAAAGAAAAAAGTTATTTCACTGTTTGTTTTAGAACTGAGGTGAATGTCATGCAGTTTCATAAAAATGTAATCATTTAAATTGTGAATGGGTTAGAATCAGTCTTAATGCAAAAGTTCTCCGGGTAGGTAATTTATTTTTGGTGGAGGTGGGGTGGATGTGTGTGGGAGGAGTCAGGGACGGTGGGGGTTGGGGTGGGGTGGGGGTTCTTTGCTGGTAGGTCTGACCCTTCTCCCTTCGCCAGATCATAAGGCAGAAATCTCCGTTCAGGAATGGGCCCTGGGGGTCTGCCTTTAACCATTTCACTCTTCACTTGCAGGATTCAGAGAGCTGAACACTCTTGCACCCACTTAACTTCATTAAAAAATAAATTCACCTTAATTCTAAAATGCACGCTTTATAAGAAGAGTGTTTTCATTCCTGCTCATAGTGATGAAAGAATGTGTGTGCCTCTGTGTGTGTGTGTGTGTGAGTGTGTGTGCCTGTGTGTGTGTGCCTGTATGTGTGAGTGTGTGTGCGCCTGTGTGTGTGTGTGTGTGTGAGTGTGTGTGTGTGTGTGTGTGTGTGTTGAGAGAAATATCCTCCAGTTCCCAACTTTTCCCAGGAACCTGAGGGCACTTTGCAAAGCCCCAGAGCTCTAAGGTAGACATCACAGTGTCCTGGGCATTGCAAGAGCCCCGGTGTCAGGTGACGTCATACATATGTACATTAACGGCATGTTGCTTGGAGAAAACCCATCCCACTGGGATAAGAACTGGGGCTGGTCCTTGGAAAGTAGGGGGGCATCATTTCTTCGCATGGTAGCTGCCCGCACGCCTGCCAGGCTCTGCATTAGAGGAGGGACCTGGGCTCCCCTCAGAGTCCTGGAGACAACCAGGCTGTCAGCCAGCCCCCAAGGCGGAGTCAGTGACACCAGCTCCGCCCCTTCCCCTCCAAGCCCCTTCCCTCCACTCCGCCCTCTGGCGGACAGCGGAGGGCTGTCCGGAGAGAGCTGAGCGGGAGCCTGACTAGCGGTTTAGAAAGAACGGAAAGGCACAAAGGAGGACCGGGACATGGGCACGGAGGCTGCCCGGGGAGCTGGTGGAAGTCCCTGCAAACAGCTCGGTGTGCTGAGCTCGCCCAGCAGGGTGGCTGCTGCAGAAGAGGGGAGGGTCCCAGGGAGACACGGCCCGGACCGGGCTGCCACTCACGCGTGTCCGGCCTCCTCGGAGTCGCTGTCCGAGGCCCCCTCCTCGCCGATGCCCGGCAGCGTGAAGAGGAGGGTCCGGGGGCCCGGCCCGGGGGGCTTCCCTGGGCTCCAGGCTGAGCGGCTGCTGCCCGCTGCGCCCCGGATGGATGGCAGCGCCGCCCAGACCCCGCCTGGGACCGGGGTCAACAGCGCTCCCGCCCCCAGGGGCTCCCCCGCCCCCAGGTGCTCCCCCGCCCCCAGGTGCTCCCCCGCCCCCAGGGGCTCCGGGGAGCTCTGCGCTCTGCAGCCCCCGCTCCATGGGGCCGGGGGCCGGTCCGGGGGCAGGTGCTGGGGCAGGTGCTGGGGCAGATCCGGGGGCAGGTCCTGGCGCGGGGATGGGACTGGGCTCGCTCTGGGGCTACTGGGCAGGGAGACCCCGGGGCAGGAGGCGGGGAGCTGCGGCCGGAGCGCGGCGGGAGCCCAGGCGGGGGGCAGGGGCGGGGAGGGGGCCCGGGCGGGGGGCAGGGGCGGGGAGGGGGCCCGGGCGGGGGGCAGGGGCGGGGAGGGGGTCCGGGCGGGGGGCAGGGGCGGGGAGGGGGCCCGGGCGGGGGGCAGGGGCGGGGAGGGGGCCCGGGCGGGGGGCAGGGGCGGGGAGGGGGCCCGGGCGGGGGGCAGGGGCGGGGAGGGAGACACCCTCAGCGCTGAGCCCGCCGGCCCCGCGCCCGCGGCGCCTGCCGATCCGCTGGAGCTCCCGCCCGGGGAGCGGGCCGCCGTCGGGGCCTTGAAGATTCTGGAGAAGAGAGAGCCCAGGTCCCCCACGGCGCCCTTCATGGCGCAGACGTGGGAACGCCGCCCGCGCTGCAGCCGGAGCCTCAGGACCCCGGGGAGCCGGGCTGCGGGGCTCCAGCCGCCCCGGCTCGCGAGGGTCCGGAGGGGGCGGCCCGGGCGGGCGGGGATCCGGGGTTCCGTTTGCCGGGGTCCCCCTGGGGCCGCTGGTGCGCTCCCCACGCAGAGGAGCGTCTCTGGGCGCTCAGCCCGGAAGCCCTGGGACCCCCTTTCCGACGCCCAGATGCTCGCGGGGCTGAGGCTGCGGGGCGGCGGCCCCCCTGCCCCTCTCTGTCCCGGTCCCTGAGCCCCAGCGCCCCGCGGGCTGAGGGTGCGGGTGGGGCCCCTGGGCCTGCAGGACGCGCAGGCGGTTGCTAAGCTAAACAGCCCTGCCCTCTCCCCGCTCACTGCGCCTGGACTGCAGCTCCTGCAGCTCAGGGCTGTGTCCACAACAGGCACCCAGGCTCCCTCCTGGAGACCTGCCTTAAAGGAGCACCGACCCATTTCCCCATCGCCCTTTGGGCTCTGGGCTGAGGGCGAGGAGCTGGGACAGAGGCAGATAGCCCTGCTTCCAAAGGAGCTGGGGCCTCTCTAGTCTGACAAGACCGGCTGGGCCAGGGCAGGGGCGGCCAGCTCTCTGGCAGCAGGGGAGGCTGGTAAACAAACAAACAAACAAACAAACCCCACACCTGTTCTCAGGTGAGGGGACTTGAGTGAGCAGTGCCCACTCCTCCCCTTTAGGGGCCAGGTTCAAAGTGTGCCACTAAAAATGACACCGCGGGTGC
Organism: Pipistrellus hanaki; assembly: GCF_964339955.1. NCBI lineage: Eukaryota > Metazoa > Chordata > Mammalia > Chiroptera > Vespertilionidae > Pipistrellus > Pipistrellus hanaki. The sequence goes on along the minus strand of NC_140505.1, from coordinate 7,513,556 downwards.
CCCCCCAAGAACTTGGAAATAAGACGAGCCCGGACAGCTGAACTAGTAACATCCACATACAGGGTATGTGGTTAACACCCATCTGATCGGACCAAGAGATTTTAACAACTCAAATGTTTCAGAACTCGAATGATAATCAGATCAATCGATACAAACTCCAAGGCAGATATAAGAGGTAAGAATTTCTTATTAAGTGGAATACTGTTGGAAGCTACCCATTGTCTATCAGGAAATTGTAAACAAGGAACCCGGAATGCTGGTGAACCTTGAGTTCTGGCAAGGCCCAAAGCTATGCATAGATTATTAGTCAAGACAATGGTGGCTCAAGCAATTTCCTGACCAAATAATCTCAATGTAAATCTTTACTAGTATTTACTGACTTTTAAGATCGTCTGTCTGCTAATGGAATTGCCTGCAAAACTAAGAGCGATATGTGTATCTAAAATTGAATAAAATGTTGGCAGGGCCTGGACACCAATGACGCCTGTCTTCTTCAGAAAGACTATCCTGGTCCCCTGTTTCCAAATTCATATTTTTTGTCTAGTCTTGTCATTTGCCTGCAGCCCTTCTCCAGAATCTGAACCCTGGCCACACAGGATGTGGCTTCTCATATCTGGTGCCTCAAACAAAGGACCTCTGGAGAAGAATATTTGCCGGAGCAAAAAACGAAGTTCACCAGATAGGTAGGGAAGAAATCACTGAAAAGGTGGGGAAAATTCTCCACGTGCAAAGCCCACATTAGCTGCAGAAATCGCAAACTATAAGTAAGGTGGGGATGTCCTTTTAGCCAGGCTAATGGGGCAGAATTCGGTTAAAAAGAAAGAAACCTTATTGTAGACATTTGGTTTGTATGCTCAAGGATAAAGGAATTAAAGTGTCAGAAAGTATTCTCTTACAGTTTTTGCATATTATTATAGAACATAATCCTTGATTTCCTGAAGGTACATTAGATGTTGAATGTTGGGAAAGTGTATGTCAGAACTTGAAAAGAAAAAAAAAAAGCAGCAGGGGAAAGCTTGCCTCCAAATTGTTTCTCCTTGTGGAACACGGTATTGCATTTGCTAGAGCCTCTTAGAGAGGCAAAAGAGAATAAACCTCTTCCCCCCGCAACCATCACTCCTAAAGAGGAGCAGAAATAAAAATCGGAGGAATGGCCCTAATGGCCCCCTCCATCTCCATGTCCTAATCCTGAAACATTTAATTCACTACTGATAGAATCATCTATGCAAAGAGCTATCCGTGAAGGATGAAAGGATATGACAGTGGAGGAGAGACTTGCTTTTCCTATTATATAGGTAGCTGACCCACATTTCCCAAATCAGATAATAAGCAATGACTTACAGAATGAGCTAAATTATATGCAAAAAGCTTATGAGCAAATTAGACTTCATGGAAAAAACAGGACATTAAAAAAAAAAAAAAAAAAAAGAATGTTGGCAACCAAAAAGAACACAAGGTGGCACTCAAGGGAAAAGCATAAGCATTCTACTTCCCAATTCAATCAAGGCAGATTCAACCTCTTTAAAATCCCTTAGAAAAATGGAAGTAATTAAAATATTACTAGATCTTCTATTTTTTTATTTTTTAAAAATATATTTTATTGATTTTTTACAGAGAAGAAAGGAGAGGGATAGAGAGTTAGAAACATCGATGAGAGAGAGACATCAATCAGCTGCCTCCTGCACATCTCCCACTGGGGATGTGCCCACAAGCAGGGCACATGCCCTTGACTGGAATCTAACGAACTTGGGACCTTTCAATCCGCAGGCCGACGTTCCATCCACTGAGACAAACCGGTCTTGGCAAAATATTGCTAGATCTTTTAGTGATCCTGTAAAATGGACACCTACACTCTAAAGTATTATTAAAAGTCTCATTTTTACCATGTTTTTATTTCCAAGTCCATCATTTAAACTTTAGACAAATGCGACATTTCTCAGAATTTAGGGATGCGTCTGGGATTTCTTTACTCTTAAAGAGAAAAGCAAGCTTAAGAAAATGCGCACACACCACCTGATTTTTGGGTGACTTCTTGAGCCCAAATATCTTCATGGATACTATAGAATAAACCCAAAATTTCTTTTTCTTTAAAAGATGGCAAAAATGACACAAGAAAATATACAAGCTGTATTTGAGCAACAGGATTAATGTTTCCATAATAATGGTAATTTTTAATAATAATGTACCACATTCCAAAGTTGCCTCTCAAATATTGGAAGCACTCCTATTTTTATAAAATAAAAATAGTAATACTTTATCATTAAAGCCACTGAAAGTCAGTAAGTTATCTCTGTTACAAAATTTGCCAAAAGAAAATGCCTTGGATAGTAATTAGCTTTAAAATCTCAAAGTTATTAAAACATAAATAAATAGATATAACTAAATGAAGAATTTGTGGTAAAGCTTCTCAGTAATAATTATAAACATGTTAGTGATAAAAATTTAGTCGCTTTTCTCCCTGTAAAAGTGGAGAACCAGGTAGCAGCAGCAACCTTAAAATGTTATCTCTAAGAAGAATATAGTAGTTTTAAAATTCAAGTGGGCCTGCTCTCTTCTCTCCTTGCCTTTTTCACCAGCCTCAAACATAATTTTTCCAAAATTTTTGGTAACTTAAAATTTTAGAACATTGCTGAATTAAATAATAACATTATTAAATATTTAGGATATTTTAAAATGACAAAAATACTGAAATATTAACCTGAGTTTACCTCATATAAAAAATCTAAAGGATAAATTTGAATCTATTAATTAAATGTCTTGTATTTTATTTAAAATATATCCTTAGCCGAAACTGGTTTGGCTCAGTGGCTTGTGGACTGAAGGGTCTCAGGTTTGATTCCAGTCAAGGGCATGTACCTTGGTTGTGGGCACATCCCCAATAAGGGGTGTGCAAGAGACAGCTGATCAATGACTCTCTCATCAATGTTTCTAACTCTCTATCTATCTCCCTTCCTCTCTGTAAAAAATCAATAAAAATATATTTTAAAAAATAAATAAATAAAATATATCCTTAAAATGTAAAAACATTACTATTGATAATTTGAGAAATGCTAAGTATTTAACTTGCCACCTAAAATTTGAGGCTTCTAAAAATTTAGTTAAAATTAAGTCAGAAGAAATTATATAGAATTCATAAAGTTTAGAAATTCATTTTTGAGAAAATTAATTTTTACATTTTCTCTGGAGAAAGTAGAAGTTCAAAATATATTATAGTCCTCATGTGTACTATGTATGGTAAAATTTCAACTTAGGATGTAATATTTTATTGGCCTAATTAAAAAAGGAGGATTAATTCTATGATTTGAACCAAATTTTAATATAAAAACTGGTTTAAATTTAATTAATATCTTTTAGAATAATTACAAAAGTTATGTTGAAAATGTCAATCTAAAAAATGCTGGCTGTTTACTTTTAATTTTCATTGGAGAATTAAATTTTAAGTATTGTATAGTTTTGATAATGGAAGGCAAGATATACATTTTAAAGAAAAAGGAGGAAAAAGTTCTATACAGATAGCTGAACATATTTACAATATTAATAATAGAAAGAAAAAATATTAGAGTAAAAATACATTTTAAAATATATTTTATTGATTTTTTTTTTACAGAGAGAAAGGGAGAGGGATAGAGAGTTAGAAACATCAAGGAGAGAGAAACATCGATCAGCTGCCTCCTGCACACCTCCTACTGGGGATGTGCCCTCAACCCAAGTACATGCCCTTGACTGGAATTAAACCTGGGACCTTTCAGTGTGCAGGCTGACGTTCTATCCACTGAGCCAGGTTACGGCAAAAAAAAAAAAAAAAAAAAAAAAAAAAAAAAAAAATGCATTTTTAAAGGACATAAAAAGAAGGTTTGAAGACTAATTTGAAAGTATAACATTTATAAAGGTTATATATATGATGAGAAGAGAAAGAAAGAATTTTGAAAGAAATAAATTCTAAAGTTAACTATTTCCAAAAGTTGTAAAAGGGTCATAAAATTTCAGGGAAGTTTGAACAAAGACTAGACCACTGCCCTTATCAAGTTACATATGCAAATGAGCACTAGCTAAAAAGAATGCTGTTTAAACATAAATTTTAAGCTTAATAAAAAAGAGAAATTTTAAAATCTCTTCGGCTACTATTTACAAAGTAAACTAAAAATTATTGTTTAAGTATTAAATCTCACCATTAATGAGACACCATAAGTAAAAAGATAATTACTTTAACCTGAAACATATGCATGGCAGCATTGGCTAGCATACAAGAAGTATCTAAATTTTTTGCTTCATTTAAAAGAAAGAAGAAAGTGTTTTAAAAGAAATTCTCTAAATGTAACTTAAAGATCACCCTGGGAAAAAATAAAGGGAAATGCCCTTCAGATATTTAGAAACTGTAACTAAAATTCAATATCTTAAGCCTTAAAAGAGTAGAAATACAAAGAGAATTGCCTTAGAACTATAAATGAGTTTTTAGAAGTTATTAGGAACATTAATTTGTTTGTTAAGACCTTATCTAAGAATCTCAGTAGAAGAAATGACAAATCTGTTACTCAATTAAAATGACTCAGTGACACAAACTGTCATTTCCAGCAATTTTGTAAAAAGTAGAAAATTCAGCACATTGCAGGTTTTCTAAAAGCCTCTTAATATTATTTAAAACAAAAAAGGGGGGATTATAGAGATATTGCCTGTAAGTTGACTACCCTAAGCCTTAATTACTTTAAATTTTTTCACTTGTGATGCAGATGGCAAGACACCCTTGGAAATACAATGGTGTCAGAATAAGCCAAAGGGAAATGGTCCAGTTCAGTAGTCAGTAAACTCATTAGTCAACAGAGCCAAATATCAACAGAACAACGATTGAAATTTCTTTTGAGCCGAGACCGGTTTGGCTCAATGGATAGAGTGTCGGCTTGGGGACTGAAGGGTCCCGGGTTCGATTCCGGTCGAGGGCATATCCCCAGTAGGGGTTGTGCAAGAGGCAGCTGATTGATGACTCTCTCTCATCGATGTTTCTAACTCTCTATCTCTCTCCCTTCCTCTCTGTACAAAATCAATAAAATATATTTTAAAAAAAATTTCTTTTGAGAGTCAAATTTTTTAAACTTAAACCTCTTCTAACACCACTTCTTCAAAATAGACTCTCCCAGGCCCTGGTATTTTGTGGAAGAGCCACACTCAAGGGGCCAAAGAGCTGTGTGTGGCTGGAGAGCCTCACTCTGCCAACCTCGGGTCTATTAAAATGGGAAGATCCCAAGTCTGGTGTATGGAAGGGCCCCGACCCCCTGTTAATGTTTGATCGAGGACACGCTTGTGCATTTCCAGAAAACATCTCCAAGCCAGTGTGGATTTCCACAAGAAATATTAAACTTCAACAAGGATCCAAGGGAGGAACTGTCCAGATTAATGAGAACCTTGCATCTGGATCCACACCTTGCAGCTGCAGACAATCAGTAACCTAGCCGCAGATAGTGGCCGCCCCAAACAACCCACTGAAGATAAGGAGTGAGAGGAGAACAAGGCGGAGACAAACAGCCCGAAGGTCACCTGGGGATGGTGAAGAAGACGGTCCGGGAAGCTGAGCGAATTTGTGAGGAGACCAGAACCACATGAACACCTGAGAACGTCTTTCCTGCAATGCTAGCAGTCATCAGCTGTGTGGTAATACTACCAGGGGCAAATGGGGAAGTATTTTGGACTTACGTTCCTGACCCACCATGGGTAAGACCCCTTACATGGGCTGATCCCCTGCCTAATGTAGTCACCAATAGCACCAAACACCTTGGTCACCCAAGAGGACCACAAATGGGACAAAGAAGTATATGGGCAAAGTATAATTACACGGGTTTCACCACCCCACTTCCATTTTGTATGACCTAGAATCAAACCACTGCTCCTTTGTATGTAGAATTCAAAAGAGGCTTCTGGTTAGCATGGACACCCAAGGAGGGGGAAGCAAAAGCCCAAATACATCTATTACAACTACTTGCTCCGGGAAGAGGTACAGAAAATGTAACTGCACTAAGACCTCCCCCCACTAAGCCATCATGTAAAAAGTCTTATAAATGGCACCCCACCAAGGAAGAAATCAATTGGCAAGACTGTTATAATGACTACCCCACCAGCAGCAAACTTAATAACCATTTTTCCTTTGTAGATCAGAGCCCCTACAGTTCTGTGTATAACAACAATCGCACCCTAAAATGGAAGGGGATCGCATATTGAAGCTACTATATTGAAGCTAATCACTCCATGTCATGCCATGGAAGAGGATTTGTTGGGTCTCAATTACAACATGACAACTGGCCCCTAAAAAATACACAATAGAAGTTAGCTGCTGCACTTGCATCTATAAAACAGTATAGTTTTAACTGTAGCACACATAAATTCCATTTGTAACTTATGGGAAACTCCCAATAAGACAGCATTTGCCACCGCCGGTGTATTTGATCCGTTGTACTCCTCTCAGGCCCCATCCAGATACTCCTTAATGCTACAAGCAATCTGTATGAGGTGTCATGCACAGGCTGCACATTATCCCATTGTATTAATTCTGCATTCCAAAAGGTTTCCCTCATGATTTTAAGACAGCTTGCTTTCTCTTGGGTTCCTACTAACCTAAGCGAGCCTTGGGAATCTCATCAAACCTGCCAATTGTTACATGATCTGATAAAAATCTTAAAATGAGAAAAAAAGATTTATTGTAATGTTAATTGCAGGAATCTTTGCCCTCATAATGTTACTTAATTCTGTGGGCATTGCTGCTTCGTCCATGGTACAAACTGTTCACACTTCTCAGTTTGTGCAACAAGTTAAGGAAAATGTAACTAAGACCTTGTCTATACAAAAGTTTGAGATAGTATTATTAGAACTGAAATCTACAGACCTGTGGATGGGTGATACAATCCACAGCTTAGAGCAAAGAATATCTTTGCAGTGTCGTTATAATTTTTCCCAGATTTGTGTTACCCTTGTTCCCTGTAATAGTACCTTACATCCTTGGGAATCAATAAAAAATCACCTTCTTGGTGCTTGGGTTAAAGGTAACACAACCCTTGATATTTTAGGATTACAACAGCATATTGTGTAATTATCCTAGGCAAACTTACAAACTAATTCTTTAGATGCCTGCCATGAGGGCCAGGCCGGCTAAGGGAAGGGGCCATGGATGATTATCTGGTGGGCCCTGCCCCCGATTGGGATTGGGGGGCCGACTGGGGGTGGGACTGGCCATGTGGGGGGGCTTTGGGCAGTAGGCCAGTCAGCCCTGCCCCTGAATGGGGTGGTGGAGGGTGCCGAATGGGGTCAGCAGCTTCGGGAAGGGGCCATGGGTTGTTGCTGGCCAGCCATGCCCCTGACCGGGAAAGGTGGTGCCAATCTGGGATGGGGCCAGGTGGGGGAAGGGGCTGCAGTAGATTGACTGGCAAACCCCACCTCTTATTGGGGTCGGGGAGAGATCAGGGTTGGGGCCGCCAGAGGGAGGAGCTGTAGGCTGATCAGGATGGTGGTGGCCCATTGGGGGTATGACTGGCCAGCTTGAGAGGCTGTGGGCTGATCAGGATGGTAGGAGTCAATCAGGGACATGGCCATCCAGGGGGAGGGACTGAAGGAGGTGGGGTGGTGAACAGGGGTGGGCTGGCCAAGGGGAGGGGGCTGCATGCAAAACAGTGTGGTGTGGACTCAGTAGGGGTGTGGCTGACTCAGGGAAGGAGCTGCAGAAGGTTGGCTGGTCATCCCTGCCCCATATTGGGGTTGGGGGTGTGATCAGGGGTGGGCTGGCCAGGGGAGGGGCTGAAGGTCTATTGTGGTGGAGCAAGCTGATGGGAGCATGGCTGGCTGGGGGGAAGGGCAGGGGTGTTTGGCCGGCAGGCCTGGCTCATAATCTGGGTGGGAGAGTTCTATCAGGGGCAGGTCGGCAAGGTGGAGAGGCCAAGAGGTTGACCACCAGCCTCACTCTCTGATTGAGCCAGTTTGCTGGCCACAGTAGGCATCATAGTGACCAGATGTTAGGTCGTTATGGCCATTATGGTAGCTGCCTTTTATGTATATAGACTAGAGGCCCAGTGCATGAAATTCATGCATGGGGGTCGGTGGGCGGGAGGGGGGGGGGAAAGTTCCCCTCAGCCCAGCCTGCACCCTCTCAAATGGAAGATGTCTGACTGCCAGTTTAGGCCCAAAGGGACTGGATCTAAATCAGCAGTCAGATATCCCTCTCACAATCTGGACTGCTGGCTCCTAATCGCTTCCCTTCCTGCCTGATTGCCACTAACTGCTTCTGCCTGCCAGCCTGATTGACCCCTAACCACTCCCCTGCTGACCTGATTGATGCCTAACTGTTCCCCTGCCAGTCTGATCACCCCCTGCTGGCCTGATTGATCCCAACTGCCCTCCCGTGCTGGCCTGATTGCAGGCTTAGTCACCCCCAACTGGCCTCCCCTGCCAACCTGGTCACCCCCAACTATCCTTCCCTGACAGCATGATCACCCCCAACTGCACTGTCCGCCAGCCTGATTGCCTCCAACTGCCCTGCCTTGTATGCCATTTTGTGGTGACTATCTTGTGGTAGCCATCTTGTGACAGCCATCTTGTGATGACGTGAGGGCAGCCATGTTTTTGAGGCTATGTTGTGGCAGCCATGTTGTAAGGACTTGAGAGTGGTCGACTTGTGACAATGTCGCATTGGCCATCTGTGGCTCTGCCGCATTACACCTCCTAGGCTTTTATTGTCTAAGACAGTGGTCAGCAAACTCATTAGTCCACAGAGCCAAATATCAACAGTACAACGACTGAAATTAATTTTGAGACCCAAATTTTTTAAACTTAAACTATATAAGTAGGTACATTATAATAAACTTAATTAGGGTATTCCTAACCTGGCCTTTGCTAAAAGCTTAAGGGACCAAAGAGCCCCATGTGGCTCACAAGCCGCAGTTTGCCGACCACTAGTATAGGATGTTCATGAGATATGTTTTCTGATTTGGGGCAGGGAAAGATATGAATACATTAACTGACATTCATGACTACATATTTAAGTCTTTAGGCTAGTTACCAAACAGGATTTGGAGCCATAGTTAATTTCCATTGGTAATGTCACCTTTTGTATTTCCTTGTAGAGACCGAACCTATCTCCTCCCTGTGAGGATATCTTCATGCTGTCAGGATCCCCTTTCTGAACCCAACCCCACCAACAAGCATGCCCTGGGCACTGTTCTCCTTCCAGGGTGCGCTCAGCACTGAGATGTAAGAGAAGGGATGCCCTCTTCCCCCTGGAGGAATAACAGCTTCCTGGCACACTAGGTGTCCGGTGAGGGCCCCCTGGGACACACACACAGCAGAGAGCGGCACCCAGTCAGCACTAACTGGGGGAAAGAGCAGAATGCACTTAAGAGAGGTGAGAGGCCAGGCTGAGCAGGCTCTCCTGGGCCAGGTTCTTTTCCCAGGCTTACAAAGGATTCAGCATTCTGGAGAAGGGGACTTTGCATAGATGATTAAGTAGTCCAAAGATGAAAGATAGTTTTGAGAGGCATTGGAGGCCAGAGGAGCTTCAGCTGAAGGAGCTGGAAGACTCTTCCTTGACCAAAAACCTGTGCTTTTCCTCACATGAATTATCCTAAGGCAAGGTGCAAATACACACTTCAAAGGGTACTGTATCAAAGGGTTTACAGAGATTGTCACATTCCAGAATAGCCCACTGCTGTTCAGGTGTTTGGCCAACAGGAGGCAATAAAACACCCTGAGCTGTCTGGCAGCTAACAATCCCATTCAGCTTTGGGGGAAGTGCCCTTTAGCCCTTTCCAACAGGCGAACTCCATGTGACTCATCCCTGCTGAGCTTCCCAAGCTTCCCCAAGCTTTTGGTAAAACTCTTGTAATTGTTACATGCTGCAATTGGTTCTCAGCAATCCAGGACCTTGAATGCTGGAAGGGGAAAGTGCAACACACCAGCACACAGTAATGATTCAGAGCGAAGGAAACATCTGAGAGCAGCCTGGGAAAATGGAGGAAGAAGTCTCAGGGTCAGAGCAGGGAAGCTGGGCTAACTTTGTCAGGACCCAAGGACGCCAGAACATCCATGTTTCTCATATGTTCATTGTCCCTCTTCTGCAGCAACTAACCAGGTAGCTGTAGAGGGTTATGAGGTCAGAACATTGAACTACATTCATAGAGCGCCCATTCAGTGCCCACACTTGAGACAAAGCAGTGTCCTCAAGATGGTTTGTTTCTTTCAAAAGGATCTTGCTTTTAGTTCATAGAGTAATGAAATCCTCAATACATTAGGTTACTCTCAATGCAAGTAGAATCATTTCTACAATATGCACTCTCAGTGTTTAAACTGCTGATGATCTGATCTGTTCTGGGCTCTTACAGCTGACCAGCCACTCAGTGGGGAGCCCCACTAACCTGACTCATCAAATCCTCGGTCCTCTCTGTCTCACCCACAAATTGCCTTCAAAATAAAGATACAATTTCTCAGCCTGGGAGTCAAGGTGCCTTCAAGCTGCTATTTGCTACTTGGGAGCATGATCTTGTCCTGGTCACCCTGAGCCACCCTGTGCTCCAAGCAGGGTCCCTGCACACTTGCTTGAACCCATCATGCCCTTCTCTGCTTTGGAGCACTTGCTGCTCCTGTTGGCTGCTGCCTGAGCACTCCGCCCTCCCCCTTCTCCATTTCTTGAGGGGAGAGGTTACATATTCCTTGTTTAGTCCACAGAGATGAGCAGAGAGTCAGATAGAAACAAATCCTATAGTTTTGTAGCTGAGATAGAATTTAGAGAGATGAGATCTACTTAAAGATATTAAGGAAAATATATTGTAAAGTCTTAAACAGATGAAATAATATCAAAGTGAATAACGTAAAGAATGTAAGTTCTTCTCCGCGGACATCCCGTAAGGTTGACCAGTGTTTGTCCTCCCAGACATTAGTCTGGCTGCAGAGAACTAAACTTTTTTCTCCCCAAAGATGGCATTACATTATGTACTCTGTTCTGCAGCTTTAAGGTTTGTTTTGCATTTACTATTTTCTGAACCTTTCCCCATGTCAGTGCAGAGAGATGACTTAAAACAAAATCAGTTGGAGGAAAGCCTTCAGCATGCTTTTCTCTGCCCAAAGAGGCCCTGCCACCTGCCCAGGCGCTGCAAGTACCACGGAGGGGACTGAGCAAAGTGGGTCCAGGGCGTTTCTCAGTTTCTGTCCTCTCCCGGGACCTGCTCCTAGGAGAGGGCACGCCCAGCCTAGCGCCTTTGCAGGAGGGACCGCCTGCAGGGAAGAGAGCCAGTCAGGAGTGGGGGCCCGCTACGCAAAGAAAGAAAATTTGTAGTCAGTGCACACAGCATCGGGCAGAATTGGGGTACCCTACCCACCATCCTTCCCCTTTCCTTCCTGCCTTTCTTCCACGGCTCCGTGGTTTGTCTTTGAGAGTTACCTCATGATTGTACCTTTATCCAACCCCCCTCTGCCAGCATCTCTGATCTCTACCTCCTCCAGAGACCTTGCCCTTCGCCCTCTCTACTCGCCCCATGTTCTCTTGGATCCGAGGACAATTTGGACACCATTGGGATCACAAGAACATTATCCAGCTCTCCCGTGACCTGATGACGAATTCACCTCCCCCCTCAGGTTGGATCCCAGGGCAAAGTAGGGAGCTGTTCTCAATGGATGCAACCGCCTCCCGCGCGCAGCCAGTCCCAGGACACTCCTGGTTGCGCAAGGAAGCATCAGGAGGCTGGGCGCCCGGCCAGGGAAAAACTAACCCCCAAACCGAGCTGCAAACCCGGTTCTTCCTTCCATTCTAACACAGCCCGCTCACTGCTCAACGGAGATCACCCACCCCGGCCCCAGGCGCCTCTCCCTCCTGAAGTTGCCCTAAATGGCACCCCGTTCTCCTCCCCACGCCACCCAAGTGCCTTCCTTTCTTCGCAGCGCCCTCTGCCCGCAGCAGGGTCTTCCCCGCGCGCTCTGGGGGCGTCTGTCTGCACAACGACAACAGGGGCGCCTTCCTCCCAGCCTCAGAGGCCCAACCCGGTCCCCAGCGGGCAGGGCGGGCCCTGCGCGGGAAGTCCGGCTGCCGGGCGCCTGGGCTGGTGGCTGCAGGAGGACGGAGAGGCCATTCGGCTTGGCGCCACCCCCTACCTCCCCATCCCAGCCCGCTACGCCCGCCCCCGGGAATTGCGGGACTCCTCCCAGGGCCCAGCACTTGAACTTCAGGGGCTGGACAACCCCCTGACCCCAAGCTCCCGGCCCCAAGGTTCTGGGTCTCAGTCCCCGCGCGGAGCCCACCGCTGGCGCAATGACGACCGTCTGGCTGGTGCCCGTCGGGCAGAAGCTGCTGGCTTGGGGCGCGCTCAGCGCCCTCACCCTGGCGGGAGCCACCCTCATCCTGAGCTTCCTGCAGATCTTGGCGAGCTATGCGCACAACTGGCTGCAAATGAGACCCATCCCCACCATTTCGGGTGCCTACCCCTTTGTGGGACACTCCCTGGTCCGGAAGCGAGGAGGAAAAGGTAAGGGGCTTGCAGGGATGACACAGGAGCACCCCCGCCTGGAGCCCCGGACTGGAGATGCAGGCTGCTGGGTGAGGGGCGCCTCTATCACCCCCTGGATAATGGGTCCCCACTTCTCTCCAGTTTTCATTACATATAAGTGCAGTGTTTCTAAACGCCTGTCCTTCTGCCTTTTCTCTTCTTTTCCCAACTCCTGGCTGCTGCTGTCTTAACCCACCGCCTGTAGCCCTAGCAGGCTTGGCTCAGTGGATAGAGCTTCAGCCTGTGGACTGAAGAGTCTCCGGTTTGATTCCTGTGAAGGGTTTTTGCCTGGGTTGCAGGCTCCATCCCCAGGGGAGTGGTTGGGGGGGGCGCTGATATGCAGGAGGCAGCTGATCAATGATTCTCTCTCATTATTGATGTTTCTAACTCTCTGCCTCTCTGAAATCAATAAAAATATATTTAATAAGAAAAACAACAACAACAATAAAACCACCTGTTTTTCTTCTGTTAAAGTCCTAAAAGTGGACACAACTTATAACTTACTCTCTCTCTCTCTCTCTCTCTCTCTCTCTCTCTCTCTCTCTCTCTCTCTCTCTGCAAATAAGGGACAAGTAATGCACTTGAGAACAGAACCTCTCCCTCCAGAAATCACAAGACTTGACCACAACTTGCATTCCTCCTTGGCCCTTCTGTGGAGGTTACATAACAACAATGAATTATGATGTTATTCTTCAAGGTCTGTTTCAAAAGTCACACAGCAAGTTTCAGAAATCGTAGTTGTTAAAGAGTGAGTCTTTTTTTATTGAAATCATCTTTTGAGGAGATAGCTTTACTTTATGTTATGATAGGGGTAGAGGGATCACTTTAAGTTAGAAAGCTCTTAAAAGTCCCTGATATTTGCATCCCACATGAGGGAGGGAGATTTAGATCTTAACACTCCATCTTCGTGGCTGTAGAAGTTGAGATATCCAGAACTGAAAAGATTTGCCCCAAATGATATATATATTTAAAATATATTTTATTGATTTTTTTAGAGAGGAAGGGAGAGGGACAGAGAGTTAGAAACATGGATCAGCTGCCTCTTGCACAAACCCCACTGGGGATGTGTCCCAACAAGGTACATGCCCTTGACTGGAATCGAACCAGGGATCCTTGAGTCCACAGGCCGAGGCGTTATCCACTGAGCCAAACCAGTTAAGGCCAAATGATATTTTTTAAATGAGCCCAGAACTAGAATCCAATCAGCCTTTAGCTTATTGAATAAGTTTTATAGACTGAACATCATTTCCAGATCTTAAAGGATTATTTCTTTTCCACTTTCCTTTCTCCAAATGAAAACAATGCTGTCATTTCAACTTCACGGGAATACATGAGGCCTCATGGGAGAGTGTCACCAAAACATAAAAAATGATTCTGGCAGAAGAAACCCAAGGAAACCTATAACCAACCAAACATTAATGCGACTAATGTTGCAAGTGATGCAGCACATTTTGATATATGAAAACAGCATTTGTAAAATCATCACAGCGAACGCTAAAGGCAGAGCTAATCTTCCCTCCTACCCAAAGGCTATAATATGAAAAAACAATGGTGTAGAAATATAGGCCCCTCTTGTATGTGTGTATATCTATCTATCTATCTATCTATCTAACTATCTATCTATCTATAAACAATATACTTAAGAAATCTCATCATAGTCTATTGGGGAATTTTTCTAGGAATTGAAATCTCTGGTGAATAAGATCCATTTCAAAACAAACTGTGTGTTATTGGATTCTAAAAGCAGCAGTATTCAACCTGTGGGTCACGACCCCTTTGGTGGTTGAATGACCCTTTCACAGGGGTTGCCTAAGCTAGCCTGCATATCAGATATTTACATTATGATTCATAACAGTAGCAAAATTATGAAGTAGCAACAGAAATAATTTTATGTTTGGAGGGGTCACCACAACATGAGGAACTGTATTAAAGGGTTGCAGCATTAGGAAGGTTGAGAACCAGTGCTTTAAAGTAATTCTCATTATAGTTACTTCTAGAGAGAAGAGAATGATAACACAGCTTTCTCATGGGGACTTTTTAATGCATCAACAACTACAGGATCTGGACCTGAGACCAACCTTTGCCCCCTTTCTGCTTGTAACCAAATTGTTTGATGCTGCAACCTTTGCGGAGGAGTTCAGGATCTGAAGGAGGGGCCAATGCACAAATGAAAATACTACACAAGAAATATGAATTTAGAAGGCGTGGGGGCCAGAGGGAGACCTCTCTTTTGGGGAGGCACAGGGACTTCTGGGTCCAGTTTGATTTGATTCACTGGAATACATTTTTGCCCTTTAGAAATTCAAACAGGCAGGTCAAAGGTAAAGTTTGGTAAACAGTATAGTTATTATCAGGTTAGATAATTGCCTTGCCCATTGAACCCACAGCAGGGCAATATAATGTTTACTTTCAGCCCTGTTGAACACCAAAGTCTATTGGCCTTTCAACATGTCTTGTTGCATTAATATGCTAACTACTGTTGGTTTTAGCCTCTGGCAGTTTGACTTTGACAAGTAGTTTAAAACTCTTTATAGTGTGTAACCCTTTACTTGTAAAAGTCACTATAGTACAGTCACTTTGAGGATTTAATTTCATGCGTGCATTTTCTAGACCATTGTCCAGAACGTGGTTTGAGTCCATTTTTTTCATTGTTAATCATGCACCTATTTGAGGCCCTCCTTTGTGCCCAGCATTGAGCTCAGCAAAATTGGGCAGAGCACAGCATTTAAAGGTGTATTCCCCACCCTCAGTACCCTTGTGTCTTATACAGAGGCTGTGCCTTTCATTGGGTGGGTACCATCGGCATTCTGGCCTCAGAAGAGTCACATGGAGAATTGCAACTGACTCCCTGTTGAACTCCATCTTTTGCTTCTCCAGTCCTTTTTGTCAGCACCTGTCTTCCCCAGCTGCTCCCTGCTATGGGGCCCACCTGAGGCCTTCCAACCATGGATGTTGATTTTCCTGTCTCCTCTGCCAGACCAGACCAAGGCAGTGGTTATGGCCATGATGCTACATACATTTTGACACTGTTGATGGGATCTAGCTCCTTTCATAGCAGTTTAGCCAATGGTTTGACTGGAATCGGCGTGATGTAATGGGGAAGATGGCACAGTGTGTATCTGGGTGCCTGGGGTACAAAGCCAGGCCTGTATTTACCATCGCTGTGGTATTTTGCAACGACTCAGCTGAGCACAACTTCCTCAGCTGTTCACTGACTTCTGTAATAGTGTTTCTCATCTGACTGTGGTGAGGCATAAAGACATAGGCATCGGAAACCCTTAGCTCTGCTCTGATGTTTAATCACCTCCCACAGCAAGTAAATATGATGGAATTAATGTTAGCCATTTAAAAGATTCATTATTGGGTTTTGAGGTGCCCAAATGTGCATACGCTTTAAACAATTATTCCTGTTTCTTCATCAACATGTGCAATGCACATCCCTGTGCTTTAGCCTCTCTCCCGCTGCACTTTGAGCAGCTTGCCCTGAAGCCCAGGGGTGGGGGAGCTGAAGGATGGGAGAAGGAGCAAGGGTAGTTGAGTATGTGAACAAGTATTGGTACAAAAAGAGCTGGAAAATTTAATACTTGTTTTTTTTTATTCCATGTTAATCTGTCTGTGGGGCCCAAATTCCCATTTAAAACAACCTCAGGTGCCACCTGTATTAGTAGCCTCACAGTGCTGTGGGCATTAGTCCTGCTGTTGTCAAGGGGGCATTCCCTTTGCCGAGAAAAGCCTGGGTATTACATGCCTCCCAGCCAGTCTGCTGGGTTAATTCCAAGACTTTCCTCACTATTTCAGTGTTGTTGGGTTACTGGTCACCATTTCACCACATCCAATCTAAGGACCAGCCATAAACTAGGACCAGGGCCCCTAACACTGGCTGCATGGAATTCCACCCCAGAAGCTTCCTGCATCCTTGGACTAGAATCCCAAGTTATCCACAGATCCCTCACACCTCAGTGTTATTGTCCTAAAATATAGCTCTTTTGTTCTAGTACTCCTCAGGAACTGTCAGATATTGCCTAGAGACTATAAAGGAAAATCCAACTTCTTTAGCCTTGCAACACTCCAGGCTCATCTATCAATGTTATCATCCCCATCTTGTGCTCTGGCTAAGCCTATAGGCAATTCTCATACCTCCCTGACTCTGCTCTGCTATTTCTGCTGCTGGGTTTACCCTAACTGCCTTTTTCTTCCTATAAAAAGCCAACTCATTCTTTTATGCTCAAAAGCCATCTCTTTTTTGAAATTTCTCTGGTCCTTTCAATGAAAACCGATAACTTTTCAGGCTTAACCTTCTAATTTAGCACCCATTTCATTTGACCTGATACTGTGATTAGTACCACAGTGACCATCTCCTATGATAATTAATTCCTGAGAGTAGGGATCTGGTCTTTGGTGGTACATGTTCCTTGCCTGCGAAATGCATGTGTGAACATATTGTGCTTTCAAGAAGTAAGGTACTTCCGTAATATTCATTCTTCTATCTGGACATGGCATAGGAAACTGATATGATTGATTACCAACTTTCTCTATCTAACCCCTACAGTTTCCTCAGTACTTTTCAGTAATTATTTTTAGCTTAATTATTCTTTTTTTTTTTTAAATATATATTCTATTGATTTTTTACAGAGAGGAAGGGAGAGAGATAGAAAGCCAGGAACATCGATGAGAGAGAAACATCGACCAGCTGCCTCCTGCACACCCCCACCAGGGATGTGCCTGCAACCAATGTACATGCCTTTGATGGGAATAGAACCTGGGACCTCTCAGTCCGCAGATGGACACTCTATCCACTGAGCCAAACCAGTTTTGGCTCATTTATCACTCATAATTAAATTAGCTTAATGATTCTTTCTTATATTCACTATGACAATGTTCCATATTTTTGTCACATTCCCAAGTCCAATTTTTTTCTTATATCCAAGGAAATGTAGACATAGAGCATCCTATATAATAAAAGGCTAATATGAAAATCAACCAAATGGTGGAATGACTGGTCATTATGACATGCACTGACTACCATGGGCAAATACTCAACACAGGAGCTGCCCCCTGGTGGTTAGTGTGCTCCCAAAGGTCAGTGCTGCTCAGCCAGAAGATGGGCTCACAAGAGTTGGACATCCCCTGAAACCTCCCAGACTGAGGGGCATAGGCCAGGCAGAAACACCAACCCCCCCTACAGGTGCATGAGTTTCATGCACTGGGCCTCTAGTTATTTATGTATTATATGTGGTTTGCAGGCTGGGCACTCCCCCTGGCAACCCAAGCGGAGGCCCTGGTATCTGGGATTTATTTATCTTCTATAATTGAAGCTTTGTAGCCGTTAGCAGAAGCCAAGGCAGGCCAGGGCAGAAGGAAAGCTTGGTTTTCTCCATCACCGGGGGCAACTCAAGCCTCCTGTTCTCTCCAGCTCCATAGCTGCTGCCATTTTTGTTGGGATTTATTTAACTTCTATAATTGAAACTTTGTAGTCTTGAGTGGAGACCTGGGCCTGCCAAGGCAGGTGGAAAGCTTGGCTTCCTCCATTGCCTGGTAAACCCAAGCATCCTGCTCTCTCTGCGTCTACAGCCATCTTGGTTGGGTTAATTTGCACACCCACTTCTGAATGGCTGGTGAGCATGGCTTGTGTGTGTAGTGGAGATATAGTCAATTTGCACATTACTCTTTTATTAGATATGATATAAGTTAAATCAGAATGTTTTTGACCTTGTCTGTCTTATTTCATGTAATGTAATACTCTTCAGATTCATTCATTTTATCACAAATGACAATATTTTTATCTTTAAAAAATATTTTTTATTGATTTCAGAGTGAAAGAGAGCAGGAGAGAGAGAGAGAGAAACATCAGTGAAGAGAGAGAATCATCAATTGGATGTCTTCTGCATGCCCCACACACATGGGGGTCGAGCCTGCAACCCAAGTATATGGCCAGGCCAGGTCAATGCTCAACCACTGAGCCATGCCAGCTGGGCCATTATCGCATCTTCTTTATCCATGCATCCACTGATGGACACCAAAGGTTGCTTCCATATCCTGCTTATTGTAAATAAAGCTGCAGTTAACATTGCTGTGCATATATTTTTTGAATTAGTGTTTTCATGTTCTTCAGATAAATACCTAGAAGAGGAATTGCTGGATCATATAGTAGCTCTAATATCAATTTGTTGAGGAGCTTCCATACTGTTTTAGAGAGGATGAAAGGGAAGCATCTATCTGCCAGGGCTGGAGAGCTGGGACAGGTTTCCCTCCCGATAAAAGCAGAGCCTGAAGCAGGTCAGGAGGAACTGAACACCCTCAGTGCTCTTGGGAGGCATGTCATAAGGTCACCACAAACACCCACAGTGCTTGGCATTTCTCAGTTAACCAGGTTGTTGCACATATATCACTCATAATTAAATTAGCCTCACAATTCATGCACTAATAATTTAGTAAGGACACCTGTGTGGTTTAGCTTCAAGATGTGAAAGACCTGGGAGATATTGAATGAGTTGACCAAAATAAAAAGAGTGAAAAACCCAAAAATGACACAGTAAGAAACTTATTTAAAATTAAATATTTTCTCCTAGAGTTTTTCCAGGCACTGGTTAATTGCACTGAAGAAAACAGAGATGTGCCAATGCTAAAACTCTGGTTTGGCACAGTACCAGCAGTAGCCATGTATAAGGCTGAAACTATAGAGGTGAGTCCATGTGATTAATATTCCACTGTATATTTGGTGGTGTGAGAATCTCATCAGAATAAACAGAAAATACATGTCCTTATATTTAATTGAATTCAATACAATGAGGATTCCATTAAATATCTAAAGCTGTGAAGGTGCCATTTAGTGTTTTCCAGGTATAGTCTGAGTTCTGGTAAAAGTAGCAGCTTCTACATGTCTATACACATTTGGTGTTAAGAAATATATTTGTCCTCCTTTTTTGGAAAGTCTTCAGTTGAACAGAACCATAAATAGATTATTCTGTAAATTGAGCTCATATCATCTGCCAGGTACTGTTTTAAGACTACAGAAATATAAGACTAATAAAATGTAAGTGTTTCCCTTAAGATGTTAAGTATCCATTATACTTTTATTATTTCAAGTTAATTTTTAAAAATAGAACACTAATCTGATATTGATGGAGAAGATGTTATTAATTCACACTATTGAAATTACTCCTAAAAATTGTTTACCTTTCTTTTCCTTATTATCATGATATTGGGGGTATGATCTTATGGTTTGATGACAAAGGATTTGAGTAAGGAAGTAAAAATGGGATAAAAAGACCTTCTCTTGATGGAGCAAAATTAACAGCAGAATTTCCTAGGCTTGTTGGACTTGGATACATCTTTCTTATTCATTGTGGTAAAACTCTTAGTGTCTCTGGTACCACACTGCAGAATCTACTGGCCCAGGAGAGACAGCGAGAGGGCCATATATGGGGTTTCAGCCATTGCTGGCCCAATATGAGTGGGCTTAGTATATGTGGATAGGGATCTATCCAAAGCAGGGAACTGCAGCAAGAAGCCTGAGAAACATTTTGTGCATATGCTCTTCCCTCTGCTTTACTTTGGCTCCAGGCAACCTAACTATACCCATGGTCCCCAGTGCCACCTATGCCCTGGAGACACTCAAATGTGTACCCAGTATAAGCCTTAATTCTGAGCTGCATACCTGCTTTCAGACTATGGCAACTTGAATGCCTACAAATCAACATGCCTGATCATGATCTTGTGATTTCCATCTCCCTAAATGTGCTCATTGTTTGATTCACCCACCTTCTCTTCCCTCATTCCTACCCTCAATAAACAACTCCACGTGGCTCCTAATTCATGGTAGGGGTCAGGGAATTCTCTTGGACATTTTCCTTTTAGTTAACTCCAACTAGTCTCCAAGAGTGAGTGACAGTCATATGCTCCAAACTCTAATTGAATTTCTTTGAGTCATCGTAATGAAAATGAACCACAACCAAGTGATTGTTATGAAATGTTACTTTAGAAAGTAGATGTGCTCTAGTCCAGTATTCTTATAATTAAGGCGGCTTTAATATCTTTATCTCTTTCTTTTCTCTCTTTCTAAGGTAATTTTAACTAGCTCAAAGCAAATTGACAAGTCTTATCTGTACACCTTTCTAAAACCATGGCTTGGCCTAGGACTTCTTACAAGGTAAGTCAGTATAAATTGGTAAACCTGTCTTGTGTCAGGCACTGACAAGAGGTGGTTTTCAAGAATGTGCTGTCGGGTAGTAGGGAGAAGCTGAAAAGGTTGGGTGATAATGGATCTCTGAGACACAGAAACCTAGGGTGTAGAGTAATCTCCAGCCATGGTATTCAATGATGATGATCAGCATTGTTCCAAGGAGAGTTAGAAATTCCCAATGTATAAAGGGAGTGCGGCACAGGAGAGTTTTGAGCAGGGAAATACTGAAAATTCAATGAAAAAGGCAGTCATCCTCAGAGACGTAAGGGGAGCACAGTAACCTCAGTCCTTGCACTCCCATCCAGCAGCAGGACCCCATGAACTGAGAAGGAGAAAGCAGGACTTCCACGGAAACTTTGGAGACTTGGGAGATGTTAGGATCAAAGTAGACTCAGGGAGCTCCTTGATCTTCAGAGGCTGAGGTTGGAAAAAGGAGGGAAACTTCTAATTTTTGGAAACTCAGAACTTAGAAATCCAGGAAAATTCTTAAAATTTTCAATTTTGATGAGTGCTCTTTTAAATAGTAGTAATATAGAAGGATATCTAAAATATGCCAATTCTGTAACTGTATATGAATTTCCCCTTAACATTCTGACCAAAGCATTTGGGAATCTGTGGATTAAGGAGAATTTGTTGTCTTGACTATGCCTTATTTGTTTTGGATGTTACTTTTCTCTTCTTTGTAACCATGTCTTGTATTTCTAGTACTGGAAACAAATGGCGCTCCAGGAGAAAAATGTTAACACCATCTTTCCATTTTACCATTCTGGAAGAGTTCTTAGAGGTCATGAATGAACAAGCCAACATATTGGTTAAAAAGCTTGAAAAACATGTTGATGGAGAAAAATTTAACTGCTTTTTTTACATCACTCTTTGTGCCTTAGATATCATCTGTGGTAAGTCTCATTGATTTGTTTCTAGAGCTATGGTGTAAGCAGAAAATGGCCCAAATAGAAAATAACACTTCACTGGGAAGGCAAATGAGGGGTTAGACAGGATATTGTCTTCTTTGGGGTGGTCCTTTCACTAAATTAGACTCCTAAGAAGCAGTGCCCACTGATAGGGCTTTGAGTAGAGCCAACCTGCCAGGAAGGTCAGAGGGAAGGAGGAGTAGGAATAGAGAGTAGGAGAAACAAGAGGTGCAAGAGTAAAAGGGGAAAGGAACAATTCTAAAACATAGAAGAATTTATGTCTTTTTTCAAGTGTTTGCTACTGGAAAATAAACAGAAGGCATGTGCATGAACTGAATGATTGCTTCTCATCATATTTTGCAGAAACAGCTATGGGCAAGAATATTGATGCTCAGAATAATGATGATTCTGAGTATGTCCGTGCAGTTTATAGGTAAACGGAGCCCTTCTAATTACTTTTAAAATTGTTATTGATTCAAGCTTTATAAAATATCACTAATAACTTTTTGTCTGTGTTGTATCTTTTTCATTGTTTAACAATGAAATATTGTACTAAAAATCAACCTAATTACTTATTCATGTATTTTAACAGTAGGGGATTTATAATTTTTAATAATTATTTTGTGATATATTGAGAAATTATATTATGACTAATGATAAGATAAAGATAAAAACAATATTTTTAGTATGATAAGTACTAGGTATAAAAATTATTCATTAAAAAACCTTGTAGATATTATTTCAGAATGTTAGGTATGATATTGTTTTGTTTGTTATGTGCTCCTCTCTCTTGTTTTTTTAAGTTGTTATTAATTCTCTCTTCTCATATTTTCTGCACTGAATATGTATTCTTTTTTAATTGAAATAGTCATATTTACTTTGAAAAATTGCTGGTATTATTTAACTATTAAAATGCAGGACCAGGGTTTGATTTGAGGAATTCTGTCTTTAAATCCACTGCCCATTTCATTTTTACACATATTCGTATATATAATCTGCCATTCATTACACAAGATACTGACTAGTTTTATAGTGGTCTACCGAACAGAATAAGAGGGAGACAAGCATCAAAACAAATAAGTGTAAACTGATAAACTTTAATAATTGCTTAGAAAGAAAAAATAAAGTCGATATTCTAGAAGAAAACAGCAATAGGACCCACAGATTGAGTGACCTGAAAAGGCCACTCTGCAGAATTGACCTGGAAGCTGCTCTCAAAGGAGGAGATCATGTCTAGGTCTTCCTGTTCCATCACAGGAAATATTGAGGGGGAGACTCAGGACAGCGATGTGACAGAGGGGCACTTTCCTGGAGAAGAGGACAGCCAGAGGAGTGATCAAGCAAATGTGTGGACATCAAACAGGCAGATTTCAACCCACCTTGTGGCATAAGAGCTACAGGAAGCTTGGGGAGGTCCAGAACTCCTCTGGAGAAATAGAAGGAGAGACCAGATGGCCATCTAGTGAGAATGTTTTGTAATGGCTTCTTCATTTCTCTAAAGGACCCATTTAATTCTTAAGCTTCCTTGGATGTGTCTTAATTCTTAAGCTTCCTTAACCCATGTCTTCATTGTTGAGTATAAAGCATAGAGTTCTTAGTTGCTACTAAGACAATTATCATGGTTGCCACATATTACCCTCATTGAGACCAGGCACCAAATAGGTACTTTAGCAATGCACATTTTGATATATCAGCTGATACATTTGCATCCTGTTTATAGGATGAGTGATTTGCTACATCGAAGAATGAGGACCTTTTGGCTCTGGCAAGACCTTTTGTACCTTTTGTTTAAAGATGGATGGGAGCACAAAAGGAATCTAAAGATCTTACATGATTTTACCAACAATGTAAGTCCTCATTTTATTTTATTGTGGACAAGCATACATAACATAAAATTTATCATAATAGCCATTTTAAATGTACCAGTCTGTGGCATTAGGAGCATTAACAATGTTGTGCAACCCCTCCCTCTATCACTTTCTAGAACTTTTATAAGTGCGTGACTTCTATGTTTGTTAACAGAGCCAGTCATTAATGTTCCCTCATGGGGGAGTTTAGTCTACTGGGGAGGTTGTCTATAAATAAATAATTACAAAATGTAATATCAGCGGTGGTAATTTATTATCAAACTGGGTGCTATGCTAAGATAATAAAGGCACAGGGATCTGTGTTATAAGAATACTCAGAAAAGTGTTTGGATTAGGCAATGATTTTCAAAGACAAAGGGCATTTATGGCAGTATCTTAAACTGGAAAAGATAAAAATTAACTAGATATTACTATTTAATTTGTAATGACAAGGAAATAGTAATGTTCTGGAAATTGTCTGTCTTTGTATTAAAATTTTATGAAAAGGCAAACTTTAATAGAAAATATGCATTATAATTTCAATATACTGATAAATGTACCAAAGTAATTATATTTACCCTTTGCTGTAAATTTTAGCAATGATGGCATTGCTTCCTGACAATGAGGTTCTGCCTCCACCAACAGATCAAGTGATAGAGTCCCTAGGTGTTAGATGAATGAGATGTTGGAGTGAGCTGCCCTCAGTGGACTATAGCATAATTGCCTGGCAAGAGGTGAAATGTGAACAGTTTGTATTTTATAGGTATAATTACACTTGTCTTATATTTTATGCATTAATATCAGTATCAATAATGAATGAATTCCAGATTGGATGGATAATATTAAAAATTGCATATTGAGTGCCAGGCACCAGGGTTTCCACCAAGAAGCAAAGAGAGGACACAGTGCTTTTCTTTACTGAACTTGTGATCTGTTCATTCAAAGCAGAAGCAGGTTTGGACAATTGCCTGAAAGGGGGAAAAAGTTGAAATGTGTAACCAAATTAAGCTCAGGGGCTTCCATTCTTTTACTTACTCAACACATACCTGATGAACATTTCTAAAATGCCAAGTAGTGCTCTAAAGGTTGGAAATATATGAATGAATAAAGACAAATTTGCTGCTACACTGCAGTTGGAGAAAGCCACTAAATAACAAATACAATGCCAGGTGGTAAGTGAAATGGAAAAAAGGTAAAGCAGGCTTAGGAAGAGAGTGAGTGCCAGGGACTAGGGTAGCAGTGACCCTGGCAGTGTGATCATGGGCAGAAGAAATCTCAAACTAAAGAGGAAGCTAGCCATGCTGGCTTCTGAGGCAAGAGCATTCCAGGAAGAAGGAGTGGAAAACATACAGGGTGATGCTTTTCTCCAATACAACACATACTTAGAGTGATCTATACTTAGTCTGTTCTATAATGATTGTGTTTACTCCACCACCCAACTTTTTCTCATGAACTCTTTCAACTCGCTAAGACCCTATTCCCATGTTGGAAAGACTATAAAAATAGTTGTTGGAAATGATGTATTATTCCCTATAAATATTCACAGAAAGCTTTACTATTTTTTCACAAAAACCTAAGTTCCTGTTTACTGAGACAGAACAGGAAAGGCTTAGGAAAAAAAATCAGTTAAAGAAGCTGGTATATTTTCACAGGAAAATGGACTATTGGGCCATATCAAATTTCACACAAAAGCATGTAATCATTTAAATCAAACAGGTCATCCATGAACGGGCCAATGAACTAAAGAGAGAAGAAGAACGTACAAGTGATGACAAGGGCAAGACCCCCTCCAACCGAAAACGCAAGGCTTTTCTCGACCTGCTCTTAAATGTGGTGGATGATGAAGGGAACAAGCTAAGCCATGAGGCCATTCGAGAAGAAGTGGACACCTTCATGTTTGAGGTATTTTGCATTGTCATGTTAGTATCAGGTATCCTCATCAAACAAATTACAGTTCCTGTTACATAACAAGAAAATGTTTTTTGTTTTTTTTTTAATTTTGATGAGAGTTAAAAATGCTAAGGGTGAAGAGCCAACAGTAATATACTTAGACATGTTTAAACATTTCATAGTCAAATTAGAAAGAACATGAAATAGCAAGCATTATTTGTAGCCACCTTTTAAAATATGTTGGGTTCCTTGGCATAAGAGATGATCTGTTCTCAATTTATTTTTAACTTAAAAAGATAATTCATTTATAGGAATTTTTTAAAAAAGTTTTTAACATTTAAAAAAAATAAAAAGTCTGATCACATTTTGAAGTAGCTTGTTCTAACTGATGAAGACTCATTATACTATAGTTAGTAATTATAAAGCTTAATACCCAAATTAAATACCAGATGTACTTTCTTCTTCAGATAAAGCTGTAGAAGTGTATAGGTTCTTTTCTTTCCAACATCAGAGAAGTTTTCTGTCATTTCTTCAAACAGGCTTTCTATTCCTTGCTCCACTTCCTCTCCATCTGGCCCCCCTATTATACAGATGTTGTTTCCTACTCATCTCCTCCTTCCCTCTGAGATGGAACAATCTGTTCCTTGCTTCTATGTCTATTCCAGGCCCTTTATGCTCCTGGTCTGCCAGATTCTTGCCCTGCGCAGTTCAGCCAATGCACTTGTTGGCTCTGTGCTTTGTGTTTGCTGCCTTTGGGTAGAAGACAAGATAAATCAGGAAGTTCATTTTCAAATTCAGGAGAAGCTATTAAAATTGTTAGGAAGAGCACTTCCTCTATAATTTTGCTAAACAACTCAGTGACATGGGCAAGCTTTTGTCGGAGTCCAGAGTCATTTCTGTAAATAAATTCCAAGTGTTTGAAAATGCAATCATGCCAACATCAGAGACTTATAAATACATTTTCTCGAAATTGCAGAAAAGTCCTTAACAATTCCACTTAGGAGCTAAAGCAAGTCCTTCAGAGACATCTTCCCAGCAGAGGAAATATTACAATGGTCACTTGTGTTGCTAAGGGTAAATGGACCAGTAAGAATTATTATCTTTTATTTTTCAAGTACTTTTATTTTTTTCCTGAAGAACGTATCAGTTTGCATATGGAGTGTCCTGGTGAGGTGAGGACAGGAAATGAGGGGCTGATGCCTAAAGACACTGAATGGACAGAAAATAAGATTGTCCAGCTGTCACCATCAGTATTGGAGCTGGAGTCTCCTCACCCCACATCCTCCATGCTCCCTGAGATGAAGAGTGCGGACTCTTCTTTGTCATCAGAAATGCCAAGGCCCTATTCTTGCCTCCACTTCCTATGAAGCTGTTGGGCCTGGGAAAGTCATTTAGCATCTTTTGGGCATCAGTTTGTCATCTCTAAAATGTCAACAGCAGTATCAAGTATCCCATGGAGATTTTAAAAAAATGTGTATTTTAATTGATTTCAGGGAAATATATTTTTATTGAAGGGAGAGGGAGAGACAGAATCATCAATGATGAGAGAGAATTAATGATTGGCTGTCTCCTGCATGCCCCTACTGGGGTTCGAGCCCACAACCCAAGCATGCATTGTGACCAGGAATCCAACCATGACCTCCTGGTTCACAGGTTGATGCTCAAGCATTGAACCAGGCTAGATGTGCTCCCATAGGTTTTTTGTGAAGAATAATTGAGTTCTTTTCTACAAAATGCTTGGTATTTTGCCTCAAACTCAGCAAGGTTTAAGTGGGGCTACTTATCAACTTCTTGATGTGGAGACCAACTCAGAACCACCCATGTGCTTCCTGGTGTCCAGATAAAGCCGACCTTACAAGTGGGAGACAGTGGAGAAGTACAGATCTGGCCACTTGACTCAGGAAAGTCACACTTTTATTTCCTCAAAAACAGTCCAACGCACAGAGTTCCTTTGGAAGGCCTCCTGATAGCCCAGCCCAGCCCATACTCTCACCAAGTATGTGACTCTGTCCTATTGAAATGTCCCTGTACCATAGGCGTCCCCTTTGAAGGGATTGTTTCATTGGTTTGTTCCCTACAGAGGTAAAATACTGTATGAAATTAACTTGTTCTGTCTGGGGTCATGTCACAGCTGTCAAATCCAGAGACAATTCAAAATAGAGCTAGCATCCCTAACCTTCTCAATAGAACTCTGTTTTTTAAGCTATTTTTTCCCCCTCTTACATTATAGGGCCATGATACAACTGCAGCTGGAATAAACTGGGTGGTGTACCTATTGGGTTGCTATCCAGAAGTCCAGAAAAAAGTGCACAATGAACTGGACGAAGTGTTTGGTACGTATGGCCCCTTCACAGCTTTCACCGAAGGTCCCAAGTCACTGAAGCAAATGGCATTCTTCCTCATAAAGAAACTGCAGTCAGGCCTGTTCTAAAGACACTGTAATAAGCAGGAAGGCTGCCATGTGGGACCTCTTCCAGGCCTAATGTCCTTTCAAAACCTCACTCTTTTGTTTACAGGCGCTTGTGTCATTGTCCTCAGGACCTCTTTGCTTCATAGGTGAAGCAGTCACTGTGTATAAAGTATCAAGTCATGGCTGTGTGCTTGGGCAATATGAGAAAGGAAGCGCCTAGAGGAGAGCTTAGAGTAGAAGTGTAGCTGGTTAGCGGGGTCCAGGAGAGCTGTTCCATATAAGATTGCTGTGGGTTAAGCTGATGGAACATAAATTGTTTTGCACAACCAGTAGGTAAGGAGTCCTAGGCTGATGCCAATAGGGATGTTGTGAGAATCCCAGGCTTTCTCTTTTTTTTCTCTGTCATTTTCATCTTTGTGGGTTTTGTTTTCTTGATCATTGTTCTGGATCTCATATTTATCTTTAAGGCAAGAAGACGGGATAGGAGGGGATGGAGGATTATATTAGTCTCCTTTGCCTGCGAGCACAGATACTGCAAACTGGGTGGCTTAGCACAATAGAAATTTATTCTCTTATAGTCCTGGACACCAGAAGGCCCAGATTAGTATCTCTGAGTTAAATGAATGTGTTGGCAAGGCTGCACTTTTTGGAAGTCTGAGGGAAAAATGCATTCCTTCTAGTGACTGCCAACATACCTTGGCTTATGGCCACATCATTCAAATCTCTGTCTCCATCTTCACATGACCTTCTCTTCTGTGGGTGTGTGTCAAATCTCCCTCTGCTCTCTCTTATTGTACAATATTTGTGATGGCATTTATGGCCTACCTGGATAATCGCGATCATCTCTCCATTTAAAGATCCTTCATAAAATGTTCAAAAGCAACTTTTTCCCAAAAAAAGTAATATTTAAAGGATCTAGGAATTAGGACCTGATATATTTGTGGGTCATGATCAAACTACCACAAAGGAACTATGCATTATGCCATCAACTTAATCCATTGTTTAATCAGATGCCATATGGCTTAGGAAGAGAAGCTGGGAAGAGAAAGGTAAAGATAAGTTGGTCAATCAACAAAGTTGTATCTAGTGCAAAGTGAGAAAGAATAATAAAGGAGAAGAGGAGGAGGTGAAGGCATTCTGGGAAGAGAGGCTCCTGGTGCACAATGGCAGAGAGGAAAAGTTGGCAGATAATAGTAAGCACTAAAGGACATGTGGAAATCAGGACATTTGTTAGAACCACTGAGAGGTGAAGTTGGAAAAGTAATTTCATGTCCAGATGGTGTGAGGACTGGATTTTCATATCCAGAGGGAAGACTGTGTTTTGGAGAATGGAGACGATCTAAACTCCTGGGCTCTGTTTCTGTCATCATTTCATTTTTCCTGTTTCAAGTTGAATTTCTCTCAGATTGCCTCTGGGTAAATTGTGTATTCCAGAGACCGGGGTTCTTTTGGAGTGTGTTCCCATGTTTTGTTTTTTATAATTTCTAGCCCAATGCTGGTG
Source organism: Pipistrellus hanaki (assembly GCF_964339955.1). Lineage (NCBI taxonomy): Eukaryota > Metazoa > Chordata > Mammalia > Chiroptera > Vespertilionidae > Pipistrellus > Pipistrellus hanaki. The sequence continues at coordinate 7,484,312 of NC_140505.1, read as the reverse complement.
TCACAGTGCTTTTGGACCTCACATAATTAGTGACACCATTTTTACTAGGATTTTTATTCTGCTGGTTCTCATGCTTTTTGCTAATTTCGACTCACTTCTCTTCTATCCCCAGTATTAGTCTAAAATTTCTTTGAGCAACTGATCTTTGGATATTGAGATGTTCAGTGTTCATTCCTCTTTTTTATTTTATTCACTGAGGTAAACTTCACACTTAGTTTCATTATAATAAAGCAACTGGTACACTTTTAGTGTTTAATTGATCATTATCTTTTCTTTCCAGTAAAACAAACAAAATATTTTAAATAAACGGGAACAAGATTACAATAGTGAATGACGGTTCCCAGTAAGATTCTGCAGGTCTGCTCTTCTCCCATTGAGTGGCAGGGCCCAGGCCATTATTAGGAGAGAATTTTATTTTAAAAATATCATCTTAAACTGCAAGGAAGTCCAGTAGCATCACAACTAAACATACCAAAGGGGAAGCCTTGATGTCAAAATGCTACTTAACTAACCCAAACATCACCTTTGACCTTCTATAAACCCATTTTCTTTTTTTAGTTTTAAAAAATGTTCCATACAAGAGAAAGTAGACAGATATATGTTGGTAAATGCTAACTGTCCCCCTTCACAGAGACACAGTGTAATCTGTGTGCACAATGTACAGGGAAAGGAGGGAAAAAGCTAGAATTCTGTGCACTGATGCAGGGGATGAACCTCCAGCCTCCAGTGGAGCAATGTAAACAGAGGTTTTTCTTTCCCAGGGAGCACAGGGGCATTGATTTCTTATAGTGTTTGTTGAGTCAAAAGGGATAAAAGTGAATTTGGATTTGTATGCGTGTATCTATCCCTTAGCAATGGACACAGACACCAGTGGGTGAGTGCATGCGTGGGGGTGTAGAGAGGTATTGGGAGGATAAGAACACATGTATAATAGCTTAATCAATAAAGAAAAAAATTGAGGGGTGAAAATACTGTTAAAATTTTTTAAAAAAAGTGAATTTGGAACAGAAAGCATTAGAGATTCTTTTCCCACTGTATTCCGATCAAGGTATTTCCCTTAAATAAATTGGAATCAGAATGTAAGGGAGAGAAAAGGTTTCAAAAGCAGAATGAATGAGCCTAAGAGTAAAGCAAAACACAAAACAAAAAAACCCAGACTGTAACTTGCTCCTAGTGACTGGGGAAACTATTAAAAAGGTTGGAATCCATCAGTGTTCCTTAGTAATCTCCTTCATCCTCATCAGATTCTTCGTTGGTAGCTTTCAATCCTCTCCCTCTCCCCCTCCAGCATCCCCTTCTTCTCTTCTCCTTCCCCTTCTTTATCTTCCATATCAGGAAGCAAGTAGTAATGAATTGAATTTTGGCAAACACCACCTTGGAAGATCTCTCCACCTTATTTGCACCTGCATCAGAGTGGCCATAAACCACATTTTTGGTTCTCAGCCTCTTCCTGCTGGCTTTATCCTGCAGTGCATTTGAACATTTCATCAAATCCTTTCCAGATATTTCAGTGGACTTTGAAAATACATCATGGCTTGCACTCAGATGAAATTCTTTGCGTGTACTTATTTTCCAAGGAAGGGTTTTTATCAAAATGAAAAGCTGTTCTGTGACCTGATTTATTACTTTTCAATTTTGTGCTTCAACTCTGGTAAAATAATCCAGTCCATTTCCATCCATCTCCCCAAGCAGTGCAGGCATAGAGATGGTTGTAAATATTTTTTGAAAATTTGGGATTTGGGTTATCAATTTCTACCTCTTCTGAAAAACAATGGTTGGCAAAATTGATTATATTGTTGACCTTCAGGATCTTCTCACTGGCTTGTTCATTGAGTTGGTCTGTCTCATTTATTGCTTCCTCAATATGTTTGGTTGCTTCCTTCTGTGTTTTTTTCCCCTGTTGGCAGGTCCAAGTAGCCATTTGGATTCCTTTTTTAAAAAAAATTTAATAAATCTTTATTGTTCAGATTATTACAATTGTTCTTCTTCTTCCTCCCATATCGATCCCCCCCATAGCTCCCACCCTACCCTCTCCCCTTACCTCCCATCCCACTGTCCTCATCCATTTTTTTCCAGTCTCTTCCTGTAACTCCCACACCCCTTCCCCCCTTTGAATTATCAGTCCACTCCCTTTCTATGCCCCTGATTCTATTACATTTATTCTATTATATTTATCAGTTTATTCTGTTCATCAGATTTTTTATTCACTTGATTTTAGATTCACTTGTTGATATATATATATATATATTTGTTGTTCTATATATTTGTTGTTATATATATAATTGATATATATAATTTTTATCTTTACCTTTTTCTTCTTTTTCTTCTTCTTTTTAGAGAATACCTTTCAGCATTTTATATAATACTGGTTTGGTGGTGATGCACTCCTTCAGCATTTTCTTATCTGTGACGCTCTTTATCTGACCTTAAATTCTGAATTATAGCTTTGCTGGGTAGAGTAATCTTGGTTGTAGGTTCTTGCTATCCATTATGTTGAATATTTATTGCCACTCCTATCTGGCCTGCATAGTTTCTGTTGAGAAATCAGCTGACAATCATATGGGTGCTCCCTTGTAGGTAATTAACTGTTTTTCTATTACTGCTTTTAATATTCTCTCTTTGTCTCTTGCCCTTGGCATTTTAATTATGATGTGTCTTGGTGTGGTCCTCTTTGGATTCCTTTTGTTTGGGGTTCTGTTTGCTTCCTGGACTTGTAAGTCTATGTATTTCACCATGTAGGGGAAGTTTTCTGTCATTATTTCTTCAAATAGGTGTTCAATATCTTGCTCTCTCTCTGCTTCTGGCACTCCCATAATTCAGATGTTGGTATACTTGAAGTTGTCCTAGAGGCTCCTTACATTATCTTCAAATTTTTGGATTATTTTTTCTTGTTGCTTTTTCTGTTGAGTGTTTTTTGCTTCTTTGTATTTCAAATCTTTGACTTTATTCTTGCGATCCTCTAGTCTGCTGTCAGATCTCTGTATAATATTTTTTATTTCAGTCAGTGTATTCTTAATTTCTAGTTGGTCCTTTTTCATATCCACAAGGGTCTTGCTAAATTTATTGGCCTTTTCTAGAAAATTCTTGAAAAACCTTATAACCGTGGTTTTGAACTCTATATCCAGTTGTTTGCTTTCCTCCATTTCTTTCATTTGTGATCTGTTTCTTTGTCTTAGCATTTTCACTGCTTACCTGAGTTGGTAGTGTAGTTTTGCTTATTAGGTGTCCTATAGGGCCCAGTGGCTCAGCCTCCCCAGTTACCTGAGGGGGACACTCTTTGTACACCTCTTGTGGGTTGTGTACATAGTCTTATTGTAGTTAAGCCTTGATTTTTATTGGTATCACTGGGAGGAATTGACCTCCAGGTCAATTGGCTGTGAGGATCAGCTATTTACGCAGGGTGAACTTCTGTGCTGGAGACACCCTTATGGGACAAGACTTGCAAAATTGCAAAGGCCTCTGTGCTCAGCTTGGATGGGGCAGAGTCTCAGGGAGGAACAGACTGCCTTGGCTTCCTGTCAGCCCTGCCCTATAAGGCCCCTGGGTCTCAGCAACCCACAGTAATCACTGCAAGCACCTCTAATAGATGCTGCCAGACAGTCCATTTGTTCCCCACATGAGTCTGGGTTCCCAGAGTCTCGACTGGAACTGGAGTTCAGTGCAGTCAGGAGCTTCCCTCTCCCTCCTACTTGAGAAAGTCAGACATGCACTCAGCAGTCAGTCCTCTCCATGCATGCACCTCCGGATCTCTGCCTTCTGCAGTTCCTCTGAGTCTCAGTGTGCTTTTCTATTTTCTTGATAGTCCAGATTCACCCTTTATGAATATGGGTCCCCAAGGTCTTGCCTGGAACTGGAGATCAGTGCAGTCGGGATCTTCTGTCTCCCTCCCACTGGAGAAAGCCAGCCACGCTCTCAGCCGCCAGTCCTCTCTGAGCATACATCTCTGTACCTCAGCTTTTTGCAGCTCCTCTGATTCTCAATGTGGTTTTCTCTTTCCTTCTAGTTGTAGAATTTCCACTCAGCAGCTTTCCTGTGGTTCTGGATGGTTTCTGTTTTGTCTTTTAGTTTTAGTTTTGAAATTGTTGTGCAAAACAGAAATTTAGGTGTTTACCTATGCTTTCATCTTGGTTTCTCTCTGGATTTCCTTTGAGGTGGGAATGGAGGGCGTTGGGGGGCAGGTTATTGGGAGAGTTCGAGAATTGGACCCAGGAGAAGATACACTACTGGAAGTGGCTCTGAGAATTCTAATTTAATGTTTTAAACATTAGTTTCATGCATTTACAATGTTATGTATCTGTCACCTTTATCTAATTCCAACCCACTTCAGTAGCCTAAAGGAAACCCTGCACCATTAATCTGCCAATTTCCATGTCCTCTTCCTCTAGCCACTGGCAGCACCTCATTTACACGTAGTCTTATAGACTTATCTACTCTGAGTATTTCCTCTAAATTTAATGATACAACATGTGACTTTTTGTACCTTTTTCTTTCCTTTTTATTTAGCATTATTATCTCATTTTATTTTGATTATCTATACCATTAAGAATTTTACTTTAGCTGTTGGTATTTAACATTCACTGTATTATTTGCCAAGCCCAAATAATTCTTTCATTTATTTTATTTCATGTATTTACTTTGATCAGGGAGTTCTGATCGCCCTGCTACCTTAGAAGACCTGAAGAAACTTAAATATCTGGAGTGTGTTATTAAGGAGACCCTTCGTGTTTTTCCTTCTGTGCCTATCATAGGTCGTGAACTTAATGAAGATTGTGATGTTGGTGAGAATTATTTCATGAAAGTAATGGGGAGAGTGGACTTTTCTGTGTGTCTCTGTTCTCATGACATTTCAATTGTCTCATGACAGGGGGGTACAAAATCATGAAAGGCTCTCAAATACTCATCATTCCCTACGCACTGCATAGAGACACAAAGTACTTCCCAGACCCTGAGGAATTCAAGCCAGAGCGGTTCTTTCCTGAGAATTCGACGGGACGCCATCCATATGCATATGTGCCCTTCTCTGCTGGACCCAGAAACTGTATAGGTTTGTATCCATCAGAATCGATTTGATCTTTCAGGTGCACATGGCAGGGTGTTTCTCACAATAATGTCTTTGAGATGTAGTGTCTCAGATCCAAGTCTGTTAAAACACTGGTTGTTTTATTTTTTTCTCCAGTTTACTATGACTGTCATAAAGTATATAAGTTTTCTAGGGCTGCTTTAACAAAGCACCACAGACTGGGTAGATAAAATGACAGAATTTTATTTTCTCACAATTCTAGAGGCCAGAAGTCCAAAATCAAGGTGTCAGCAGGGCTGGTTTCTTCTGAGGCCTCTCTCCTTGGCTTATAGATGGATGTCTTCTTGTGTCTTCACGTAGTTTATTCCTTTGTGTGTGTGTGTGTGTTTCTAATTAACCCTACTCAAGGATATGTTTTTATTGATTTTTAGTGAGAGTGGGAAACATTGATGTGAGAGAGAAACATTGATTGGTTGCCTCCCTTACATGCCCCAACCAGGAATCTAACCCACAACCTAGGTGCATGCCCTGATGGAATTGAACTCACAACCTTATGGTGAATGGGATGACAAACCAACCAACTGAACCACCCAGCCAGGGCTTGATCTCTTCTTTTTATAAAGACACCACTCAGGTTGGATTAGGACCCAACCATAGGACTTCACTTTATTTTACTCACCTCTTGAAGGGCCTTATCCCCAAATGCAGTCACATTCTGAGGTACTGAGGGTTAAGAAATCAGCAGATGAATTTTGGGAGAATGCCATTCAGCCCATAACATAAAGCGTAATCAGTTTCATGATAGAGTTTTAAGATGTAGATTTTTGGATTGAAGTGTTATAAACACGCTTTTTACTTTATATGGTAAAAAGCGTATTAATAACAATTAGTTTATTTAACCTGTTTTTATTGCTTTTAAGAATTGCTTTTTTCAAAACCAAAAAAGAGAATGCCCACCATATGACCAGCAGAAGTACATAAACAAAATGATTACACACCGCCATGCGTTAGAAACACTTTTGGCTTTAGTATCTCTGACATTTTATTGTTTATGTAAATGCAGGCATTGGTGCAATGAGGCCTGGTAACTGTATAGTAAACTACATGAAAGGTCCAGGAGGAGAGCATTCTAGAGCAGTGGTTCTCATGCTTCAACAAGCCCAGGATTCATCTAGGTGCTGTGTGGGCTGGATTCTTTGTCCTCAAAACTATTCAGATGCCCTGGGTGGGAGCAGGGAAGGGCACTCAAGAATCTTTATTATTAGGAAGCAACCTGAGTGATACTGGTTCCCCCAGGGCCTACTGTGAAAATCTAGCATCACTTGCTTCCTCTGATAGAACCTGTTCTTTTTCCCATTTGAGATAGATCTGTAATAAATTCATGTTATTTACATTAATTTGAAGGTCAAAGGTTTGCCATGATGGAAGAAAAGGTCCTTGTTTCATGCATCCTGAGGCATTTTTGGGTTGAATCCACCCAGAAAAGAGAAGAACTTGGTCTGGCAGGAGAGCTGATTCTTCGTCCTTCTAATGGCATCTGGATCAAGTTGAAGAGGAGAAATGCAGTAGCATCCTAACTGTGCTATTGGGCTGTGCCTTAGTAGGAATAAGATCTTTCTTTAAGAGAAACTTTGCATTTACAATGTGCAGATCATGAATTTAATAGTCTTAATCACTACACCTAATTTTTTCTTATCCCCATTTACCTTGGGGTCAAGTCTACCAAAGAGAGAGTTTTTATATTTTCATCACCACCATTATCTTACCCTTGGTCTTGATCACAAAAGGCAAGTTAACTGATGTCCATTAAATAAACATACATTTCTCAACAGAGGGATCCATAGGCCAATTCATTTTTAATCAACAGACCCAAATTTGAGGTTCCCAAAATTTTTAAGGTATTCTTATTGAACACAAATATACATATATACATGTATAATTGAAAAGTATATATACATATACTTTTCAATTTAAATACTTAAGCTTGAGTTTAGGTTTTAAAAATCATATCAGTTTCATCAGTTTTGAGAGTCATTATGATGATGATACTTTTCAGATTTTATCAAGGAGAGCAGATCCTTTATAATTGACTCAAATGTTCTGTTCCTATTTCCCTTTTAACCGTGTACTTATGGCCTTCATTTCATTTCATTCTACATAACTTCACAATTACCTTTACACATCATATATTACCGGGAGAGTTTCCTCTTGATCTCCAGTCCCTCATAATGGCTTTTGGAGCTGGAAGCACCTTAAACCTTATCAGATTATACTCCTTTTCATTTGAAGGGGATAAGATCAATCAGGAGTAAGTTTCTATCCAAAGTCATACCACCAGTGGGTGACAGGGCTGGAAATAGATAGAGGTCTAAACTCTAAAGCTCTACTACAATATGCTAATGCTTTATGAAACTCGGACCTGTAACTGAGAGTATCATTAGAACACAGATCTAGAATTCTCCCATCATTAAGGAGAAGAGATGCCACACATGTATAGTAATCCAGCACTTGGTTTAGGGTGAAACTTCTGGGAAATTCAATTCTCCAGAACATACCTATCAAACTAGTAACTGACACAATTCCCTAAATTTTAATTCCATCTTTACTCCCTCAGTGACTTAAAAAAAAAAACTTCTTTTAATAAATAATTTTAATGAGATTGTTTCTGTTTCTAAATTGATTTTAGAGTGGGAGGAATGGGGAGAGAGAGAAACACATTGATGTGATCTGAGAGAGCTACCTTAATCCATTGTTTCCCATTCACCTTCCAATTGGGGATTGAACTCACACCTAGGTATGTGCCCTGACTGGGAATCGAACTTGTGACCTTCTGGTGCATGGGACAGAAATTGTTTCTTTAATTTTCTCAAGAGAATAGCAGGTAGAAGCAACAGACTAAGAGAATGGAATATATATTCTTTAATGGTTATCAAAGAAAGAGGTGACCCAACCAAAGCCTTCAGGCAAGCATTATGGTCTCGGTCATTTAGGGCAGGGTCAATATCTCTATGCACTTTATCATCCAAAGACCCTCAGTGCAGACAGGTCAGTCCATATATTGCTGAGAAAAAGTCAAGAAAGTATATGATGCAGTTGAAAATGATTCCCAAGATATGGTAAGGTTCATTATCTAGAAAGTAGATATATGTAGAAAATTCGTTTACAGGTGATTTTGGAAAATTGAAGTTTTATTCTTGGAAATTGGTATTACTTATCAATTTCATGCACTTACATTTAAACCTTGCCTTTCAAAAATTTACTGACCCTACACTAGACATGAAATTAAATTTAAAGCAAAGCTTTGCTTTCTGTTACATTTTGGCTTAAAATCTCCATTTGGCCCTAGAAAAAAATTTATTTTTCATATTTTAATTGGAAACTCACTTAAACTGTGTCAGTTAGGTGGAATTTGAGTGGAGAAAATATGCCATGGTTGCAGTGTCAATATGAAGATGCTGATGTGTTTATTTATTGTTTATTTATTTATTTTAAAATATATTTTATTGATTTTACACAGAGAGGAACTGAGAGGGATAGAGAGCTAGAAACGTCGATGAGAGAGAAATATCGACCAGCTGCCTCTTGCACATCCCCCACTGGGGATGTGCCCGCAACGAAGGTACGTGCCCTTGACCAGAATCGAACCCAGGACCTTTCAGTCTGCAATCCGACACTCTATCCACTGAGCCAAACCGGTTTCAGCTGACATGTTTATTTTTAAATAAGAAGATGATCAAATATCTGCTTGTGTCCCTATTACCTAACATGCTCCTGCTTGAATGAGGTATCTCAAGAATAATCAAGTGCATTTTAGACATAGGTGCTACATTTTATTCTAAGAAATGATGTCTGTTTGAAATATACCTAACTTTAAAAGATAGTAGGTGACTGCTTCATAATCTATACTAATAAAAGCGTTAATATGCTAATTAGACCAGACAGCCAATCAACAAAGATGCAGTGGTTGGGGCCAAGTCAGATGTGGTTAGGGATGATCAGGCAGGTGCTTGGATGACTGGCAACCATTGCTGTTTGTTCTGCCCTGGTGATTCCCTGAGACCCTGCCCCCATCCAATTTATAACCCCACACAAGCTGTGTGCAGCAGCTATTGCATATAAATGGCCTGTGATTTCTCAGTTTAAAACCTGAAAACTGCAGTGGGCTCAGAGAGCCCCAGAGCTCCCCAAAAAAGGCCCAAGGCCCAGCAGCAGCAGGTTGCCTTGCTTCATAGCTGGGCCTTGTTTGGGCACTTCCAAACTCCATACAAAGAGGAGGAATCTGAAGATGTCTCTGTAGCTCCTGATGAGTGGCCTCAGACAGTGACTGACTTTGCACCTCCTTGGAGGTCCAAGAGCCAGTGTACCCAGTTGTTTGTGTGAGAACATACTAGATTACAATTCTTCACACCCATAAGTGACACACTCAAGGGGCAGACTCAGTGAGAACCAAGCCCCCAATGAAGAAGCCCTGCCCAATAAGGATGTCTCCTGCATAGCAGTCATTCCATTGTAGACACAGTTGGTCCTCATAGCCAATTGGCCTCAGGTCAATTCCTACCAGTGACACCAACAGCAATCAAGTCTCAGCTATAACAAGACTGTGCACACAGCCCCCAAAGAAGTGCACCAAGCGAGTCCACCTAAAGAGATTGAGGAGGCTGAGCCACTGGGCCCTATAGGACACTTACCACACAAGGCCACTCTATCAACACAGGGAAGCAGCCAAAATGTGGAGACAAAGAAACGTCATGAATGAAATAAATGGAGGAAAGCAAACTACTGGATATAGAGTTAAAAACCACAGTTATAAGGTTACTTCTACAAACCTCTGAGGAACTTAGTGAGACCTTTAAGGATCTTAGTGAGATTGAAAAAAGGAAAAGAAAAAAAGAAAAAAAGGAAAGGACCAGTCAGAAATTAAGCATATACTGACTGAATATAAAGAATAATATACTGAGATTAAACTGTAGACTAGAGGATCCCATGAATCAAATCAAAGATTTGAAATATGAGTAAGCAAAAACATCCAACCAGAAGAGTAAAAATAAAAAAAATAATCCAAAAATATGAAGATAGTGTAAGGAGCCTCTGGGACAACTTCAAGTATACCAATATCTGAATTATGGGGGTGCTAGAAGAAGAGAGAGAGCAAGATACTAAAAACCTATTTGAAGAAATAATGACAGAAAACTTCCCCTACCTGGTGAAACACATAGACTTACAAGTCCAGGAAGCTCAGAGAACCACAAACAAAAGGAATCCAAAGAGGATCACACCAAAACATATCATTATTAAAATGCCAAGGGCAAAAGACAAAGAGAGAATATTAAAAGCAGCAAGAGAAAAACAGTTAGTTACCTACAAGGGAGCACCCATATGATTGTCAGCTGATTTCTCAACAGAAACTATGCAGGCCAGATGGGAGTGGCAAGAAACATTCAAAGTGATGAATAGCAAGAACCTACAACCAAGATTTCTCTATCCAGCAAAGCTATCATTCAGAATTGAAGGTCAGATAAAGAGCTTCACAGACAAGAAAAAGCTAAAGGAGTTCATCACCACCAAATCAGTATTATATGAAATGCTGAAGGTTATTCTTTTTTTTTTTTTTTTTTTTTTTTTTTTTTTTTTTAATAAATTTTTATTGTTCATATTATTACAAGTGTTCCTTTCCCCCCCCTTCCCACCCCACCCTCTGCCCTTTCCCCACTCCCCATTGTCCTCATCCATAGGTGCACAGTTTATGTTCAGTCTCTTCCCACATTCCCCTCTCCCCTTTTCCCCAAGAATCATCAGTTCACTCCCCTTCCACACCTCTGATTCTATTATATTCAACAGTTAATATTGTTCATCAGATTTTTTTTTTAATTTCCTTGGTTTTTAGATTCACTTGTTGATAGTTACGTATTTGTTGTTCATAATTTTTATCTTTATTTACTTTCTCTTCTGAAAGAACCCCCTTCAGCAATTCATATAATTCTGGTTTGGTGGTGATGAACTCCTTTAGCTTTTTTTTATTAGTGAAGCTCTTTATCTGACCTTCGATTCTGAGTGATAGCTTTGCTGGGTAGAGTATTTTTGGCTGTAGGTTCTTGCTATTCATCACCTTGAATATTTCTTGCCATTCCCGTCTGGCCTGCATGGTTTCTGTTGAGAAATCAGCTGACAATCGTATAGGTGCTCCTTTATAGGTAACCACCTGCTTAGCTCTTGCTGCTTTTAATATTCTCTCTTTGTCCTTTGCTCTTGGAATCTTAATTATGATTTGTCTTGGTGTGGTCCTCTTTGGATTCCTCTTATTTGGAGTTCTGTGTGCTTCCTGGACTTGTAAGTCCAATTCTTTCCCCAGGTGGGGGAAGTTTTCTGTCACTATTTCTTTCAGTATGTTTTCGATATCTTGCTCTCTCTCATCTTCTGGGACCCCCATGATTCTGATGTTGGATCGTTTGAAGTTGTCCCAGAGGTTTCTTACATTATCTTCAATTTTCTGGATTCTCTTGCCTTCTAGCTTCTGCAGAGGAGTGTCTTCTGGCTCTTTATGTTCCAAATCTTTGACTTGATTCTTGCGATCTTCTATTCTGTTTTTAGGACTCTGTAGAATATTTTTTATTTCAGACAATGTATTCTTTATTTCTTGTTGATCCCTTAGCATTTCTTGTTGATCCCTTTTCATATCCTCATAGGTCTCATTTATTTTATCGGCCTTTTCTAGGAGTCTCTTGAAAAACCCCATAAGTGTGGTTTTGAACTCTATATCCAGTCGCTTTTTGTCCTCCATTTCTTTCGTTTGTGATCTATTTGGTTTAGGCATTTTCGCAGGCAGCTTTTCTGATGGGGCGGAGTTTCAGGGTGGAGCCTACAGCCTTGGCTTCCGTCAGCCCCGCCCTATGCGACTCCTGAGACTCAGGGTCTTTCAGTACTTGTTGCAAGCGCCTCTGAGAGAAAGGTGCCCTCGATTTTCGCCTGCTACCAAACAGTGTAAGCTCTCCCGCAATGGGCCCGAAACTGGGGTTCAGTTCAGTTGGAAGTGGAGTTGGAGGTGGTGTTCAGAGCAGTCTGGAGCCTGTCTCCTTCCCGCCAGGGCAGTTCTACGGCACAGCCGGCCGGCCCTTCTCTGCGCACTGTGTGCGCGCCTCTGGGACCTCCTTATGCCGCTTCCCCGGGTACCGCCTTACAGCCCAGCTCCCTCTGGATGAGCCTGGGTCCCCGGGGTCTGGCCTAGAACGGGGGTTCAGAGCAGTTGGGGGCCCAGCACAGTCCGAGTGTTTATCTCCTTCCTGCTAGGGAACGCCCGCCAGGCACTCGGCCTCCCTCCTCTCCGGCTCCGTCCTCTCGGCGCGCGCCGCGTGTCTCCGTACCTTGGGCTTTTACAGCTCCTCCGCGCTTCCTTCTGGTTTTCTCCTTGCTTCTCGTTGTAGAATTTCCAGTCAGTTGACTTTCCTGTAGTTCTGGGTAATGTCCATTTTATATTTTAGTTGTATTTTATTGAAATTGTTGCGTGCGGCTGCGGCTAGGTGCCTACCCGAGCAGCCATCTTGGATTCTCTCTGAAGGTTATTCTTTTAAGAAGAGGAAGAAGAAGAAAAAGGCAAAGATTAAAAAAAATATGTGATCAACAAGGTGACAATAAATACATATCTATGAACAAGTGAATCTAAAAATCAAATGGCTAAAAAATCTGATGAACAGAATAAACTGGTGAATATAATAGATTCAGGGGCATGGAAATGGAGCAAACTGACAAATCTCAGGGGGAAGAGGGTGTGGGCGGTGCAGGGAGAGACTGGACAAAAATCGTACACCATTGGATGAGGACACTGGGGGCAGGGTGAGTTTATAGGGTGGGGTGGAAAGTGGGTGGAGGGGAGCTATGGGGGAAAAAAGAGGAACATTTGTAATAATCTGAACAATAAAGATTAAAATAAAAACAATAAAGTCAGTACCTCGACACAGGGAACTAAGATAATTTAAAATGTTTGCTACTCTGGTGAGTAAAATGGCATCTAGTTTGTTTAACTTGCCAGTAGTTTTGGTTCTTAACAATTTTTCATGTACTTAATTAGTTTCTTGTTTTAGTTTTGCAAATTACCTTTTCATATCCTTCACCCACTTTTTAAAAATCAGAGTGCTCTACTTCTCCTTATTGATTATGTAATTTTTTAAAAACAAAATCAAATATCCCAAATTCTATGGACCCAGAGCCCCGTGTGATATAAACATAACTTTATGTTATGAGATAACTTGTATAACAGTTTTACATACACTCTAACATACAATACAAAAATCCTCTCTTCAAGTTGTCATCATTATCATCATCATCATCACCAACTTATGAGGATAAACAAGAATACTCACTAGAACTTTCTTTCTGGTTCTCTCCAAAGTTAGTGTTCTTACCCCGGTCCCAGTCACCTGGCAGTTGACAAAGGCTCAGGCTCAGAAACACCACTTATTGTTTACACCCTTTCTATGCATTGAGAATGGGCATGTGGCAGCTTAGTAATTATGAATCAGCAAAAAATGCCAGTCATATAAGAAGCAGGCCACTCCTGTGTACTTCACAACTTGTATTCCCAGAAGCTCCCACTAAAGAGTTCTCTGCTCTTTCTAAATATAAACATTACCTACAGGAAAGGCATGTTAGCCACACCTATGAGAAGGAGAGAAGCAATTTTTTTTAGATTGGGTTGTCAGAATAAAGCCCAGGGCTAGATTACTCAGAGGAGTTGGACAGTACAGAGGAAATTTAAACTTGAGTGTTAATGAAATACATGTGTCTAAGCTGCCCATCCCCTGAAAGACAATACAACATTAGACATGATTAAAATTGAAGCTTGACTGTTGCCCTAAGGCACATGTGTCAAACACAAGGCCCGCGGGCCAAATCCAGCCCGCCAGGCCTTGCAATGTGGCCCGCACCTTGCTGTCATTACTGCACTCCGCTGTCAGTTTATGACATTGTCAGTTTATGACAGTTCAGTAAACCATTCGGCCCGCGATTTAGGCTGGATTTTAGATTTTGGCCCCTTCTCTGATTGAGTTCGACATCCCTACCCTAAGGCATGGACAGTGTTATGGGAATACTAGATTCCCAGTGCATGAAATTCATGCATTGGCGGGGAGGGGGCTAGACCCTTAGCCCAGCCTGCACCCTGTCCTATCCGGGATCCTTCTCGCAATCCAGAACTATTGGCTCCTAACCACTCACCTGCCTGCCTGCCTGATGCCTCTAACTGCTCCCCTGCTGGCCTCATGGTACTAATTGCTCTCCCCTGGTGACCTGATACCCCTAACTGCTCTGCCCTCCTGGCCTGATTGCCTAACTGCCTATCTGCTCCCCTCTTTTGACCTGATCCCTCTAGTTGCCTATTGGCTCTCCCCTCCTAGATTGATCCTCCTAATTGCCTAAATGCTCCTCCCTTCTGGCTTGATCCCCCTAACTGCCCTCTGCTCCTGGCCTGATCACCCTAACTGCCTACCTGATCTCCCCTCACGGCCTGATCCCCCTAACTGCCCTCTGCTCCTGGCCTGATTACCCTCACTGTCTATCTGTTCTCCCCTCTGGCCAAATCACCCTAACTGCCTATCTTCTCTCCGCTCCTGGCCTGATTCCCCAAACTGCCTATCTGCTTTCCCTCTTCGAGCCTTTCAGACCTCAGTGCAGGTGAGCTGAGAGCTCTCTGCTGAGGCCCCGCCCCCATCCTGATTAGTTGTTACCTGATGGCATCCCAGATAATTTGCATATTCTTCTATTATTAGTATAAATCCTGTGGTTAACAACAGTTGACCAGCCAGAGGGAATTCACTACTGGAGTTGGAAAAGCTTTTAAGCATACTTTGGAGTGGGTCTTTTAATGTAAACCCAAGAGTATAAGAGTAAAGGTAACAATAATTATATGTGGGATACAGAACTATGAACAATTCCAAACAGCAAATACGAAAAAATATATATTTTCAGCTTGTCATATATGCATTGGCTTAACTTATCTAAAAACAGAGCTTATAGAAATTGAGCTAATACTGCCTTGCACTCATTCCTAAAGTAATAAATGCCCAATAACTGTTAATTTGCTTGATTAAATTGAGATAAGGAAGAACATTTAATATTGGACAATAAAGGGGAACAAGATGGGAAGTCGGAAGGGCCAGGTTTATGTCCTGGGACACTCATTCGCCCTGTGGATCATGGATAAGTTGGTACTGCCCTGGAACCCAGTTGCTTAGTGTGTGTTTTCAATGATAATATCACAGGATGCCCGACTCAACTCTATCCCAGTGTCTTCTTCAGAGGCGGGATGTGACCACCATGTACACCCGAGTGCCCCTCACTGCCAGGTGATGTGCACCTTCCACCCCAGGTGTCTGATGTTCAGCTTTCTACCTGCAAGCCTACCTAACAACACCGACAAAAGGTAAAAGGTAGTGTTTCCTGATTGGGGAAGCCAGTCGTTTTTCAAAATGGAAGCAGGTGTGTGCACAGGGGTGCAGCATCTCACAGGGGAATGCTTCTCAAATGGGGTTCAATGAGTCACCTAGAGTGGATCTTCCATAAGTAATTTCTTATGCTGATGCCCAGATCTAATGAACCAAAGGCATTCTGGCCTGGAAATCTGCATTTTTTTTAATTTTAATTTTTTTAAAAATATATTTTATTGATTTTGTACAGAGAGGAAGGGAGAGAGATAGAGAGTTAGAAACATCGATGAGAGAGAGTCATCGATCAGCTGCCTCTTGCACACCCCCTACTGGGGATATGCCCGCAACCAAGGTACATGCCCTTGACCGGAATCGAACCTGGGACCCTTTGGTCCCCAAGCCGACGCTCTATCCATTGAGCCAAACCGGTCCCGGCAAAATCTGCATTTTAAACAAGTGCTGCATTCACTTATAGTAGTAGAAGCTAGTCATTTTCTATCAAAGATTTACAAGGAAAATGCTTGTGAATCGCAGGGTGAAGCCATTGTTTCAAGAAGGGACCTAATAACAAGTGTATATTTCACCAGCTGAAGGACTCATGGTCACAACTGTTGATAGCACCTTCTTAAGAAAATAGAATGGAAAGAAAGCATTTTGATGAGACTATAATTGAATAAGATCCAGAACTTGTGACCTTGGGAGGGGCCAGGTCTGAATGGTGCTTATTGTAAGACAGTTGGGTCGTCTAGGGTACTTATGGGGATTGAATATATATTTTTGACGGGTAATTTGAAAAAGTAAGAGCACTGGAGAAAATAGTTGTTAATTAAAAATGTTATCCTATCTAATAAAAGAGAAACATGCAAATTGACTGTACCTCTGCTATGGCCACAAACCACACCCACCAGCTAATCAGGAACAAATACGCAAATTAACGTAACCAAGATGGCGATGGCCATGGAGCTAGAGTGAGCAGGAGGCTTGGGATGCCCCTGGCTATGGATGAAGCAAAGCTTCCCGTCCGTCCTGGCTGGCCCTGGCCTCCGCTCAAGGCTACAAAGTTTCAATTATAGAAGACAAATAAATCCCAAAACCTGCTTCCAGCTGGCCCTGGCCTTCACTCAAGGAGGCACTGGGGAAAAAAAGAAAATTAAAAAAGGAGGAGCTGGGAGCTTGGGTTGCCAGGAGGTGATCAGGCCAGGGTGGGAAGGCAGTTGTGGGTGATCAGACTGGTGGGAGGTGGGGCCATTGGGGGTGAGCAGGCAGTCAGTGGGGGTCAGTTGGAGGTGATCAGGACAGTGGGGGAGGAGGGAGTTTGGAGTGAGAAGGCAAGCAGCAAGGTAGTTGGAGGCAAGCAGGCCAGTGGGGAGGTAAGGTAGGAGTGATCAGGCCAGTGGGGGAGGGAGGGGCATTGGGGGTGAGCAGGCTGGCACAGGGGGCAGTTGTGAGTGATCAGGCTGGCGGAGGGGGCATTTGGGGGCAAGTAGGTCAGCAGCAGAGTGGTTAGGGACAATCAGGCAGGCAGGTGAGTGGCTGGAGCCAGCAGTCCCAGATTGTGAGAGGGATATCTGACTGCTGGTTTAGGTCCAATCCCTTTAAACTGGCAATAGGACATCCTTCGAGGGGTCCCAGATTGGAGAGGGTGCAGGCATGAATTTCATGCACCAGTGTTGCCTAAATACAACCATAGTTTCATTGTACTTTAATTTTTATCAATGTCCAGAATGAATGTTTCTTCATCATTCCCATTTCCACATTTATAATTCTTTTTAAATCTTCACTCTATAGGAATTAGACAATCATCTATTGATTCTACAAGTTAAATTTGTACAGAAAACCCAGATTGGATGTGAGAAGCTATAACTTAAATAAAAAGTTGAGCTAGGTTGTAGAATAACCATTAAGATTGACATTAAAGATGGAAAAAAGTCTTTCATCAGGTGTGGACTAGAAAGAGGTAATAAGCAAGATAAACACCATATGTAGATTCAACTCTCATAACTGACATAATTTCTTTTTGTTGTTGTTAATTCTCACCCAAGGATATTTTTCCTTTGATTTTTTTTTTTTTTTTTTTTTAGAGAGACTGGAAGAGATAAAGACAGAAACATCGATGTGAATAAACACATCGATTGGTTGCGTCCTGTATATGGTCTGACCAGGGCCTGTGCCCGCAACCAAGGTATGTGCCCTTGACAGGAATCGAACCTGGGACCCTTTGGTCTACAGGCTGACACTCTATCCATTGAGCCACACTGGCAGGGGCTGATATTTTTCTTAATCTGTTTTTATTAAAATTGTTTACACAATACTAGAGAAAACATAACATAAAACCTCATGTTCCTGAGGCCTAGAATTCAGGGTCAAGGTAATATAAAGAAAGTATGAACCAATGCTGAGTAACCTATTGCCATATCTTTTGCATTGGTTAGAATAGAGCCAGGAGCATAGGTTGAACTATTCTATTCTTTTTCTCTGACATAGGAATCTGTCTTGTATGAGAGTTAGACCAATTTTCCCTTCTTCCAAATGGCAAACAAGGTTGGAAATGTGGTGACATTTTTACTTAAGATGTTTAGTGCTGTGAATAGCCAAAATTTCCTTAGTTGTGATGACCAAGTACATGTACATTTAGTGTTCCGCCATTTCCTGAGTAGCACCTTCCCTCTGTGAGTTCACAGGCTGCCACATGAACATGTTCCAACATACGGCATTTTTGGATGTAGACGTTGCCGGAGTCATCACTTCAGATGCTTTTGTCTGTCGAACCATTTGCACCTATTACCCCAACTGCCTCTTCTTTACTTTCTATACCACTGACTGGAATATAGAATCGCAAAGGTGACTTGCAATGTGTAGCCTTTGCTGCTGTCCCGTCATCGCTTTTATTTTATGCGTTGAGTCTTTTAAAAGTTTGGTTCATTTCCCTCAGCATGCTGTACACCTACCAATGAAGTAGGTACTTTTCTGCCAGGTGAAAATTAGTTAGGAGATTAGCAGACTTCTGTACCCTCTTCCTCTTCCTCAGCATACCACAGAGTCCAGGGACCAGCCACAGAAAAAGAAGGTTCTGCTCTCTTTCTTACTGATCTTAATGTTTCATATCAGCTCAATGTTTTGTATCACTCACCAGAAGCGTATTCTTCAAGCACCTCTTTCTAACTCCTGTGTTTCAGAAGCCAGAGCCTTGCTTCTCCTGGCCAAGGTTCTGGTTTGACCTGTTTACCCTCAGACAACCCACCCTTTTCTTTATCAACAGGAGGGAGCTAAGAGAAGTGCATCGCTCACTGGTTGGGCATTGAATGATTGCAGATTCAATTCCCAGTCAGGGCACATGCCTGGTTGTGGGCTCAATCCCCAGTCTGGGGCGTGTGAAAGGTAGCCAATCGATGTTCTGCTCTCACATTGATGTTTCTCTTTACAAAATAAAAGAAAAAGTACCCAGTTATATAAAAGTGTCAGCGGCATAAATTCCCAGAATGTGTTCCTTGTTCTGTCTTTTTTTTCTGTTTCTCCCCCCCCCCTCCCCCCAAGCCAGCCCTGCAGACTGAATTAGTTGGAAGAGAATCTCTCAGAAGAATAAAATTGCAGGCTGCTGTTTTTTAAATTGAGTCGGGGTTTGTTTGCCTTTAATGCTGTTTCTTTCTTTCCCTTACCTTTTTTGTTTATTTGTTGTTGTTTTTTAATAGAAATGTATGTTTACTAAGACTTCCAAAAGTGGGACACCAAGTTCCCTCACTCCTCAGGAAAACACCGTGTCTGGATATAGCCTTCTGACCTGCAAACGAACTTTGCCTGGTAGTGTTTCCATCATCTTTCAGATAATATGACTGACTTTATTACCTTTAAGTAACAGTGATGAAACAATCCTTGGTGTGCCAGAAACTTGTGTAAATGCGGCTTATTGCTTTTTGCATTTTATATCTTCTTATGTTTATAATCACCACAGAGCCCTGCCATTCAAAAGTTTACGCAGGAGTTGATTTTGGAGGGGAAGAACTGAGCATGTCCCTCGTGAAAGGAGCGAGTGGTTGCCAGGAGACCTGCACGAAGTTGGTGCCCTGTCAGTTTTTCACGCACTTTTTCCTCCCGGAAGACTGTTGAGACAAGTAAGTGAGAGTTCATTTTTCAATGATAGTCGGCAAGACAATTTTATGAAATGTCACCGCCTGTGAGGGTTTACCCTTTGTTCTGATCATGTCATGGAGGTGTAGATGTTCCTTGCGATTATCTTTGGATGGTTCTCTGACTGGAATCAGAAATACCATGGCTGACATGTACACATAAGGAACTGTTGGACATTGAAATTGGGACTCAGAAGAACTGTTGGCCCAGAAAGGAACTCACTAAAGACTGATTCATTTGCCTCTCAGCATAACCATTATGGCTTGTCTCGGTTTCGGTTCTTATAAAGGAATTCCTTATATCACATGATCTAATGAATCTAGGGGAATAAATTGATGAACAGAACAGACCTGGAGACAGAGAAGCAGCAATCAGTCTGTCAAACCTCAGAGGGAAGGTAGGGGAGGGTGGGGGCAAAGGGGAGAGATCAACCAAAGGACTGTGTGCATGCATGTAAGCCTAACCAGTGGTCATGGACAACAGGAGGTGGGCATACATGGAGAGGGGTTTGGGATGGGAATGGGGGGATGAGGCACATGCCCAGGCTGGAGACTCGATCCCCAGTGTGGGGCATGCAAGAGGCAGCCAATCAATGATTCTCTCTCATCACTGATGTTTCTGTCTCTTTCCCTCTCTCTTCCTCTCTGAAATCAATAAAGATATATACATATATTAGAATCTATGTTATAAGAATTTCCAAGTTGCCTGTGATAACCTCACTCATACCAGATGTGCTACATTACTCTGATGTATGTTCACACAGAAGTGACCATTTATAACTGTGTAGGTTAAGTAGAAAATTAGAAAAGTTGCTAAAAGAGATGGAGTTTTTCCTTTGACACTCAGACTCTCAGTGATAGGAAGGGCTAAAGATGGAGGGGCTGAAAAACAACCATGAGGTCTGGGTTCTTCACAATCCACACAACAGGACACTGAAGAGTTAAATTCCTCCAGAGGGAAAAATCTCCAGATTTAATAAAACCTGGCTGGGTTCCAGGAAATGAGTACAAATAAACACAACCTCATCTTTTACTTGGGCATGTAATAAAGATATTGCCCTTTGTTCTGTGTGGATGCTGTTTGATGTTGAAACAAAAGAAAAGGGTTGGCAACAAAAGCCTTACCTGTGGCCCTTTGGTATTGATAACCCTATAGGGCTTTTGAACTGTGTGGCAGGGTAACCGCTGGGCTTTTGTAGGTCAGGGCAGGGCCTTGTTTGGGCAGAATTGAAAGGAGAGCTTTGAAATGTGACCTCCCCTGGGGTATGAAGGATGGGATTAAAGTTGCCAGTGGAAGCCAGGGCTACTGGACGGATCTCTTTATTACTTACCATGTGTTCCTGTACAGGGGTGAACAGAGGAGCCCTTCCCACAGTCAGAGCCTTTGGGACTGAGAAGTGGGTAAGAGGCTAAGAAGGCCAGAGACTGCCATGGCTTCAACTCTCATGGGAGACACGAGTACGGAGAAAGAATAGGCCATGGGCAGCGCCACCCAGTAGCGAGGTGACAACAGAGCATGGATTTGGGCGATGGGCTTCCCAGTTACACACCTAATAGTATAGCCAAGGAATCGGTGTCTGTCTCCTTTTGGAACAAGGTGTGGGAAGCCTCTGGTTGGAACTTAAAGCTCCTACTTGAATTATTGTTGATCTCTAGCTCCTCACTAAACTGTGAACAACTTTGAAGGAGGCCCCTTTCATATTGCATGTCCATGGACATTGAGTACACGTCTAATGAATGAATACATCTCTATTCTAAAATGGAGGCTCAAAGAAATACAAGTATTAGCTCGAGGGCATGGCAAATTCCAGAACCTGGACCAAGGTTGGCATTTGTATTCTAGACGATGGCCCATGCCATGTATCCTCAGACTGTGAGGACAAAAGATGGCAGGGGCATTTGTCACCACCATTAGTCATTTTCCTTATCATCTAAGGCAGTGGTTCTCAACCAGGGCCAGTGTTGTCCTCGAGCCCCACCCAGGCGATATTTGACAATGACTAGAGGCATTTTTGGTTGGCTCACCTGGGTGAGGGGGTGCTACCAGCATCTAGCGTGCAAGGGCCTGTGGTTGCTAAGCATCCCAGCAGGCACAAATAGGGCCTCACAGTGTACTATCTGGCCCAAATACCAGCAATGCCAAGGTTGAGAAACCCTGCTCCAAGGTCAGTATTAAAACCTTATAAGGAAAAGGGGGTAGTTCAGGGATATCAAGAAAGGGGGTGTAGAACACGGGAGGCTGTGCCCTTGTTCACAGTGAGACCTGATGAGAGAGAAGGGGCTCTCTGTGCTGGGACAGAGAGGGGTCTCTGGCAGCAGAATCCCTGTGTGGTGTCCCCTGTCCCAGAGGAGTCTGGGTCACCAATGACCCTAACTTGTGACTTGCCCTTGGGTCCCTGTAGGCTAAATTCTGGATTCTTCCTGAGATTTTGTCTATCAATTTGCCATTTTCATTGGGCTTCAACAACATTTTATTTCACTGGTTGGGGATGGGGTGGGACCTTTATCTTTACATAACAGTAGTCAACTTGCGGATTCTAAACTGTAATGGTATTCATTGAGAAGAGTTTTTAGAATACTTACTGTCAGTTTGAAAGGAAGGTCTATTAAATCTCAGAGAATTTCTATGCAATTAAGACTCTTATTCACTTTTATTTGAACAGAGAAAAATAATATTGGAATCTTTATATTATTTCAATGGATTTAGAGATTTCACTAACTAGCAAATCCAAATTTAGGAAATTATTACTCATTTTACCAAGAAAGTATTTATCTCATTCCAGACTTTCTGCTTCTCTCAATAGGGTTGGAGAGTTGTCATTATAACCTTTTATTGGGGCTTTAGGATAGAGATGGGGTTTCATCGTGAAATAATACATGAATATAAGGAACTTATATAATTTCACATATCAGTTTTCCATGAAAACCTATCTTGGCACAAAGAGCTTCATAAAATGCAGAGCATCATAAATATGTGCTTTTTGTGTAGCTGGAATGTACTTAATTTTACATTGGAAACTCAAGAAAGCAACTAAGGACTTTTGATACTCAGATAGAACATAAAACCTAGCAACAGAGCAAATAAAAATATTTGAATAACTGCCTGCCAGATGGAATTTCACAATAATTCCATAGCATTTTACATAACAACCTCTTCCACGTTCAACTGCCCCTTAACTTTCTGTTTTATAGAATAACAACAACAAAAAGTGCTGGCTTCTTTCTTCTCCAAAAGTCTCAGATGAGTTTCTATGGGGCTAAGCTTCAAATTTACCTTTACCAACTGTTCTCTCACTGTCACCTTCAGTGAGTTCTCTCCCTGCCCCCCCTTTTTCGGCCCCCCATGTTTCTCTTTGTGTAAGAGTTCTGAAACAGCCATCTGTAGTTCTAATCTTGGGTCATCTTTCATTCTTTTTTCCCTCATTAAACTTTGTTTTAAATGGGTCTCAAAATTCTGTGACAGAGCTTTGGTCAAGTTGTTACCATGAAAAAGTACTTATTTAAAAAACTATTAACTTAAACACACACACACACACACACACACACACACACACACACACACACACAAATGGGCCACAATACACTCTCCTTCCTCCTGAAGGTTAAACCTAAATGGCCAATAGATAAAAACAGTTCTGAGCCCTTTCTCCCACCCCTGAATAAGACCGTGTGGCAGGTTTTGGGGATAATATTCATTAACCTTCTGGGCTTTCTGAGCAACTGACAGTGCCAGCTGCCTTCTGGTCCACTGCTTTGATGACAACCACAATAACTGTCTGTCTCATGCCACAAACAGCAAAATGGCCCAGAGGATAATCAGAGAAACTGAACACACAAGGCCTTTCCAGGAATTATATTGATGCAGGCAGCATCACCAGATTTCGAAAACTTTGGGCAATTTTCCAGCTTTTTCCAAGAACGATGATCAAGCTTCTCCTTCAGCTCAGCAGATTTGCAAGCAATGGGAGCTGGGTGGCAATCCAGCACAGATGAACAGCCAGCACTGATCTGGTCTGGGTGGGTCAGGATAATCACCTGAGCTGTGAAGCCAGCTGCTTCCTCTGGTGGGTCATTTTTGCTGTCACCAGCCCCATAGCCACAGCCAACCTTTTTGACAGACACATTCTTCACATTGAAGCCTATCTTGTCCCCAGGAATAGCTTCACTCACAGCTTCATGGTGCATTTCAACAGAATTTACTTCAGTTGTAACACTGACTAGAGCAAAGGTGACTGCCATTCAGGCTTTCAGAACACCAGTCTCCTCTCAGCCCACAGGGACAGCCCAATTGGGTCATGTCCTGAGGGACAGACACAGGGGCTTGTCAGTTGAATGAGTCGGTAGCAGGATGCAATCCAGAGCTTCAAGCAATGCACTGTCACTGTCATTGCCATCTTCACCAGTGACTTTTCCTCCCTTGAACCACCTGTTAGCACCTGGCTCCAGGCTATTGTTGCCATCCCAACTAGAAACCGGCACAAATGCTACTGCAGATAATTAAAGTAGGTGCTGACTTTCAAGTAACTTCCTCATCTCTCTTCTGGCTGCAGGATGACTCAGAGGAACACATTTTGTTAGACCAACAATCATTTGTTTCCTACCCACCTAGTGTGTATGCCAGAAGGGCATGCTCATGGATCTGCCTATTCCTAGAGATACCCTCTTCAAATTCACCACCACCAGCAGCAACAATGAGGACAGCACAGTCAGCTGGAGATGGGCCTGTAATCCTGTTTTTGGTGAAGTCCCTGTGTCCTGGGCTATCAAGGGTGGTCACATAACCCTTGCTGGTCTTCAATTTCCACAGGGAGAAACCAATGATGATACCATGCTCACATCCAGCTTTCAGTTTATCCGAGACCCAGGCAAACTTTAAGGAGTCCTTCCTCATCTCAGTAGCCTCCTTCTCAAAATTGTCATTGGTTCTTTTGTCAGTTGCACCTCATTTGTAGATGAGTTGGCCAGTGATGGCAGATTTGAGGGAATCTACATGTCCAGTGACAATGATGTTGATAGAAGTCTTTTCCTTTCCCATGCTGGCTTTGATTTAGTATTGTTTGTTACAACACCCATGTTCTGGTGGCAAACCAGTTGTGAAAAGCTTGGGTCATCTTGCTACGTAGGCATTTGGCCAACAGGAATTCGGTATTGGGCTCCTCAGAAACCATTCAGATAATGCCAACATTGTCATGATCAAGAAACAATGAGATCTCAGATGGGAAAATTTGTAATGTTATTTCTCTGTTCATCTTCAGAATGTTTTTTTTAAAACTTATGACTCGCCAAGACCGGTCTGGCTCAATGGATAGAGCATCGGCTTGGGGACTGAAATGTCCCGGGTTCGATTCCGGTCAAGGGCATGTACCTTGGTTGTGGGCATATCCCCAGTAGGGGGTGTGCAAGAGGCAGCTGATCGATGACTCTCTCTCGATGTTTCTTACTCTCTATCTCTGTCCCTTCTTCTCTGTACAAAATCAATAAAATATATTAAAAAACAAAAACAAAAAACTTATGACTCCATTGATAAACACCTAAGATCTTCTTTTGATTTTTTTTTAAATAAGTTTTTATTGTTCATATTATTACAAATGTTCCTTTTTTTCCCCCTCCACCATTGCTCTCCTCCACCAGGTTCCCACCCTACCCTCTGCCCTTTCCCCACTCCCCATTGTCCTCATCCATAGGTGCACAGTTTATGTTCAGTCTCTTTCCACACCCCCCTCTCCCTTTTTCCCCAAGAATTGTCAGTTCACTCCCCTTCCATACCTCTGATTCTATTATATTCAACAGTTAATATTGTTCATCAGATTTTTTTAATTTCCTTGGTTTTTAGATTCACTTGTTGATAGTTACGTATTTGTTGTTCATAATTTTTATCTTTGTTTACTTTCTCTTCTGAAAGAACCCCCTTCAGCAATTCATATAATTCTGGTTTGGTGTTGATGAACTCCTTTAGCTTTTTTTTTTTATTAGTGAAGCTCTTTATCTGACCTTCAATTCTGAGTGATAGCTTTGCTGGATAGATTATCTTTGGCTGTAGGTTCTTACTATTCATCACCTTGAATATTTCTTGCCATTCCCTTCTGGCCTGCATGGTTTCTGTTGAGAAATCAGCTGACAATCGTATAGGTGCTCCTTTATAGGTAACTACCTTCTTTGCTCTTGCTGCTTTTAATATTCTCTCTTTGTCTTTTGCTCTTGGAATTTTAATTATAATGTGTCTTGGTGTGGTCCTCTTTGGATTCCTTTTGTTTGGAGTTCTGTGTGCTTCCTGAACTTATAAGTCTAATTCTTTCACCAGGTGGGGGAAGTCTTCTGTCACTATTTCTTTCAGTATGCTTTTGATATCCTGCTCTCTCTCATCTTCTGGGACCCCCATAATTCTGATGTTGGTTTGCTTGAAGTTGTCCCAGAGGTTTCTTACATTATCTTCAATTTTCTGGATTCTCTTGCCTTCTAGCTTCTGTGGAGGAGTGTCTTCTGGTTCTTTATGTTCCAAATCTTTGACTTGATTCTTGCAATCTTCCATTCTGTTTTTCGGACTCTGTATAATATTTTTTATTTCAGACAATGTATTCTTTATTTCTTGTTGATCCCTTATCATTTCTTGTTGACTCTTTATTAATTCTAGTTGATCTCTTTTCATATCCTCATAGGTCTTATCCATCTTTTCTAGGAAATTCTTGAAAAACCTTATAAGCGTAGATTTGAACTCTATATCCAGTCGCTTTTTGTCCTCCATTTCTTTTGTTTGTGATCTATTTTGTTGTCGCATTTCGCAGTTACAGATGGGACAGGATTTCAGGGTAGAGCCTCCAGCCTTGCTTCTGTCAGCCCTGCCCTATGCGGGTCCTTCAGTACTCGCTGCAAGCGCCTCTGAGAGATAGGTGCCCTCGATTTTCGCCTGCTGCCAAACAGTCTATGCTCTCCCCCAATGAGCCCAGTATTGGGGTTCAGTTCAGTTGGAAGTGGAGTTGGAGGTGGTGTTCAGAGCAGACTGGAGCCCCAGTCTCCTTCCAGCCAGGGCAATCCCGCGGCACAGCCGACCGTCCCTTCTCTGCGCGCAATGTGCACGTCGCCAGGACCTCCTTTCGCCGCTCCCCCGGGGTTCCGCCTTACAGCCCAGCTCCCTATGGATGAGCCTGGGTCCCCAGGGTCTGGCCTAGAACTGGGGTTCAGAGCAGTCAGAACTGGGGCCCAACACAGTCGGAGTTTTATCTCCTTCCCACTAGGGAACGCCAGCCAGGCACTCGGCCTCCCTCCTCTCCGGCTCCGTCCTCTCTGCGCGCTGCGTATCTCAGTACCTTGGGCTTTTACAGCTCCTCCACGCTTCCTTCTGGTTTCCTCCTTGCTTCTCATTGTAGAATTTCCAGTCAGTCAACTTTCCTGTAGTTCTGGGTAATGTCCATTTTATATTTTAGTTGTATTTTATTGAAATTGTTGTGTGCGGCTGCGGCTAGGTGTTTACCTGGGCACAGCCATCTTGGATCTCTCTTCTTTTGATTTTCTAAAGGAGAAAGCTGCGTCCCCCACCCCCCAATTCTTGCTCTGATGCTACATAATTTGGTTTTTCCACGTATGTCCCTGGGTCTTCTCAAGTTGCTTGCCCAGTCCTGGAGCTCAGAGGGAGTGAGTTCAATTAAGTAGGTGTATGAGGCCCGTTATGAGGAACTGCCTGGGTCTTTGGCTGGGTCCATCTCCACAAGTTTTTATGGCCCAAAGTTATGGAATTTTTTCTTCCTGGCACTGGAGCCCTGGGCTGAGGCATCCCGTGTGAGGTTGGGACCCCTTGCTCCTCAAGACAGGAACTCTGTGGCCAATATATCACTCCCCATTTTTTAAAAAAATGCCACACCTGGGTGTTGGGCCAGCCCATTCCAGGCCTCCACCCTTCCTACCCTTCTCAATGAACCTTCCTCTTTAATTCTCTAGTTGTAGGGCATCTATTCAGCCAGATATCAGGTGGTTCTGAATTATGGTTATTCTGTGGTGCAGTTGTAATGTTGATGCGGTTCTGAGAGGATGCGAGTATGGTGTTTATCTACACCACTACCGTGGCCCCTCCTCTGTGACATAGTTTTTTTTATTGCTTGTCATGCAGCAGCTGGACATGGCATTCCCTAGATCTCCATTTGTGTTTCAGTGTTCCTAGATACAAACAAAGCTATGGAAGTCCCATATTTTGTTGTGCTTTTTAAATTTTTATTTAATTTAGACTCCTAATATTTGCAAGTGGGATAAAAAAAGAGTTTAGCTTCTCTGAACTAACTGTATCTGAAAGACCTCTGAGGAGGTAACATTATGTAAAGGGAAAGTGAATCCAGAAAAGTAGGGCACTCACAACAGCTGACGCTGAATTCACAGACTTCCCCTGTTTTTTGTTGTTGTTTTTTTAGTCTGGGAAACTCAAATTAGCCATGAATTAATGCTTAAGAGTTGCCATTTGAGAGTGTGGTTAAATAGAGCTTTGGCTAGCAGGCATACCAAATGTGAGTTTTCCCAGCTGCTAGGGCACATAGGAAATTTCAAGAAGACAAACACTTTTATTAAGAATTTCATCAAACAAAGTTTTTTTCAGGTATGGTTTCAGAAATGATTATTTATGATTTCTATCAAGCAATTGTTCTTTTGCCTTTTTCTACCACAGGGGTTTGAAAAATTATAATAGAAAAGATTGATTTTTAAAAGATGTCTGATGTATTTTAGAAGATTTTACTTCTAAAAATAACCAACTTAAGAGGAGATACAAAATGAAAGAAATGTAATAGTTAATACTCAGTAACAAGTATTTTACAAAATAAAATGATATTCAAGAGCAATACTAAAAATCAGAAGTCTTAATTTATCTCACTGACAGTTTTTCACATTTCAGTGCTTATGAGGGTGAGCACCTTTATATAGGTGACTAAGACAACTTAACTAAGACAACCTAGTCATCTATTTGCAGCAGAATTTAAAAAAATAGAAAACAGAAGTAGAAAAATCGTCTACTTTGATAACTATAGAGAGAGATTCCAAAGATGGAAAGCAAGGAAATAACTTGGAAGAGAAGATAAAAATGAAAAAAATTGGGGTGTGGAAAGGGGTCCAGTGATGACAATAAGAATATATGATGAAGAGTGAGCTAAGGATGGAGGAGAGGAGGGGGAGAGAGCACTGCACACAACCCTGCTGGGGTGTGTTCTGGGCTCTGGGGACAATAAAGGTCAGCATTATGCTAGGAACCCTGTGAACACCATTAAAGTAAGTGCTGCTCTCCCTCTCTATATCATGTAACACACCCCCATGTCAGCAAACTAATTACAAATTCAAATTTTGTTTTCTAAAACATGCACATTTTCCTTTTTGTAGGATGATTTTATTATGCCAAATGGAATATTTCATTTTATTTGCCTCAGTTTCTGGTGCTAAGCAGAGATTTGTCCTGTGTATGAACTGGAAATAACTTGTCTCCTGAATTTAGATTACAAAACAAGAGACAGAAATCACACCACAATCCACACATGTGGGAAAATCTCACACCATCCACTCCAGGAAAGGGAGGAAATAAAATCATTTTACTTATTTTCCTCTTAAGGTCCCAGGGGTTTTCAAAGTAGGAAAGAAAGTGAGATAATGGAGTTTATAGTTCTGGGAAATTATGTCTCTATGTCTATTTCTAACTATATTCATTTCTATACTTACATTCATATGTAAATTCACATCACACATTGAAATTTTAAGAGGAATATTAAAAACAAAAAAACACCAGATGTCTGGATTTGCCTCATTGATTCATCAGTTTGCCATAAAGCAGTCAGTTGAATGCAAGACACACATACACACATATAAATGTAATTTTTGACTGAAAAATATTAAGCAAATATTTATACAATTCAATTTTATACATTTCAATAATTTACTGCTGTTAATTCTCCACTTCACATACTCTCCACTACATTTGTTTACAAATTACTTAACCAATATTCAGAAGGATCTATCAATACAAGTAACTTGGGCCCCTAAGTTTAATCATATTTAAGATGAAAATGTAAGCATTTATTTTTATTTAAATGTTTTTCTTTATTTTTTAATGGTTATTATTATTTTGTTGTTGTTAATTCTCACCTGAGGATATTTTTTTTCATTTATTTTTAGAGAGAGTGGAAGAGAGAGGGAAAGACAGAGAGAGAAACATTAATGTAAGAGAAACACATCAATCGGTTGTTTCCAGCATGAGCCCTCTCCAGGGCCCAGGCCGGGGAGGACCTTGCAACCAAGGTATGTGTCCTTGACCAGAATCGAACCTGGGACCCTTTGGTCCGCAGGCCTATTCTCTATTCAACGAACCAAACTGGCTAGAGCAAGCATTTATTTTTAAAATAACATATATTACAGTTAATTTCTATCATTGTTGCTACCATTTCATTCAGAATAAACATTTTTGGCATATGTGAAAAACAGCAATCTAGGTAAACAGATTTAAAAATAAATAAATTCTATTACAGTTAATAATTTAATTTTTCTTTGTAACAAGATTCTTCGCAGGTTATTGTAATTTTTCATTGTAAAATAATATTATTATTTCATGAATAAACAAATCAGTGGTAATTAAATGGACATATTTTGAAGAATGGACCCAACAATGCATTCTTTACATATGCATATGGAACACTTACAAAATTTGACCTCATACAAGGCTCCAAGGCAAGGCTCAACAAATTTTAAGGAATGAAAATTATGCAGAATATGTTATCCAGTCACAGTGGAATTGAGTTAAAAAAAAAAAAAAAAAAAAAAAAAAGACAGCTGGAAAAATCCCAAAATGTTTAAAAATTAAGTAATACCCTTTTAAACAAATATGGATCAAAGACGACATTCCAATGAAAATTAGAAAATAGCTCTAGCCGAGTTAGCTTAGTGGATAGAGACCAAAGGGTCTCGGGTTCGATTCCAATCAGGGGTAATTACTTTGGTTGAAGGTTCCTCCCTTGCCCCGGCCCTGGTCAAGGCTCATGCAGGAGGCAATCAATCGATGTGTTTCTCTCACATCAATGTTTCCCTCTGTCTTTCCCTCTTTCTTCCACTTTTTTTTTTTTTTATAAAAATCAATGGAAAAATATCCTCAGGTGAGGATTAACAAAAATAAAATAAAATAATGTATATTTAATTAAATAATAATGAACATATAGCATATCAAAGCTTTGGGGTATAGCTGAATCTGTAGGAAGATCATGGGTGTAGACCTACAGGAATTCGTTAGAATAAGGAAAAGATAAAAATTAATAACATAAGAATCCAGTTCAAGAAGGTAGAACAAGATTAGTAAATTAAAAGAAAGTAGGAAGAAGAAAAAAATAAAGAAAATCCCAGGGAGTAATTAAATGTAAATCATATTTACTAGAGAAGGTCAACATAGTCATACTCTCCAGCCCATTTTACAAGGTCAGTGACCTTAATACTAAAACCTGCCAAGAACCTTGTGACAAGGCCATGGGACGCTAATGATCGTGTGGGAGCCTTTGTTTCAAATAAGCATGGAGTTTGGATAGAGAGAACAACGGGCAAAGGGAAAAGCAGGAGGCCCTTTTAGACTTGGATGGGATCCTAAAGAGCATCTTTGCTAGTAAAGATCTGAGAAGTGATTCAAGTCCCCACAAAGCACCCATGTCTCTGAGACAATTCCATCGGGGCAAATGTGTTACATCGTGGTTTTCTTTTCTATCTGAGGCTGCTCATCCAAGAAACTAACATAAAGGTGTTGATTTTCCTGATTTCCAAGTTCAGTTAAGTCAGTCTCCTTTGTTTGCCTCTGTAGATGATTGCCTAATTAGACATGTTCCTAAAATCCCAAATAGCACCTGCCAGGAATGCATCACAGAATGCCTGGCTGAGCTGTTCAAAGACTCCTGCTTTCAAGGAGGTGACATTACTACTGTTTCTACACCAAGCACCAAGTACTGCCACGTCATCTGCACCCTTCACCCAAGATGTTTGCTCTTCACATTTATGGCTGAGTCATCAGCTAAAGATCCTACCAAATGGTAGGTATTTGCAATTCTACACAGAGAAACTAGATTTTACAGTTACCTACTAATAAAACTCCTTCTGCCATTTAATGAAATTTAATAAAATTTAATATATTATTAAATTTCATCAAGTGAAATATTAAATATGACATAAAAATATGATGTTCAGGCTCTAGTAAGTTTGCTCAGTGAATAGAAAGCATCAGCCTATAGACCAAAGGGTCCCAGGTTTGATTCTGATCAAGGGCATGTACCTCAGTTGCAGACTCCTCCCCAGCATGGGTTCTGGTCAGGCCACATGCAGGAGGCAACCAATAGATATGTTTCTCTAACATTGATATTTCTCTCTGTCTTTTCCTCTCTCTTCCACTCTTTCTAAAAATCAATGGAAAAAATATCCTTGGGTGAGGATTAACATATAATAATAATATGGTGTTTTGGCAGATGAGGGAGGAATAGACATACATCTCAGGATGGACTGTCCAACCCCTCCTTGTGGTCTCTATATTAATGGTGCGTGTTCGTATTTCTCTTTATGCTTGTTAATCATTTTGTCCTTTGCTTTCCTATTGATTATTGCTATTACTTGAAGTTATCTTTTTCCCTAGTAATTTTATTAGAAAAAAATTACATTTTATAAAGATGATGAAAGAGTACAGTGATCCCTGTCACCACCAATACTTTTTGACATTGTATCCTATTTATCTGTATTGAACATATGTTTAACAATGTGAAATAGTTTGAAAACATAATCCTTCACCCTTAACTATTTCAACATACATCATCCTACACAAAAGAGATAAAACATTAAAAAAGATCCTTTTATATCATCTGAATTGTCCCCCAAAGGTAATGTGTAGGTATTAATCAAAATCTTATCAAGATTCACAAATTATATTTGGTAGTTTTGTCTCCATAGTCACATTTTTAAAAATTTTAGAACATTCTACCTAACACTTTGGTTTCATGTCGAAGTTGAATATTTTTTTGTTAATCTTCAACCAAGGGTATTTTCTCCAATGATTTTTAGAGAGAGTGGAAGGGAGGAGGAGAGACATAGAGAGAGAAACTTCAACATGAGAGAGACACATAGACTGGTTGCCTCCCACATGCACCCCAACCAGGTTGGGGATCAAGCCTGCAATCAATGTATGTGTTCTTGACAGGAATCAAGCCTAAGACATTTCTATCTACAGGGAGCGACACTCTGCCCACTGGGCCAAACCGGTGAGGGGGAACTTGAAAATCCTATATAATAAAGAGGTAATATTCAAATTGACTGTCACACCCTCACACAAGATGGCCATCCTAATGTGGTCACAAGATGGCTGCTCCCATGTGATCACAAGATGGATGCCATAAGATGGCCGGCAGGGCAGTTGTGGGCGATCAGGCCAGCAGGAGAGGGCAGTTGGGGGCAACCAGGCCAGCAGGGGAGAATAGCTAGGGGTGACTGGGCCAGCAGGAGAGGTTAGTTCGGGGTGACCGGGCTGGCAGGGGTGGACAGTTTGGGACAATTGGGCCTGCAGGGGAGGGTAATTAAGGACAATCGGTCCAGCAGGAGAGCAGTTAGGTATCAATCAGGCTGGCAGGGGAGAGGTTAGGGAGTGATTAGGCTGGCAGGCAGAAGTGGTTAGGGGCAATCAGGCAAGCAGGCAGGTGAGTGGTTGGGAGCCAGCAATCCCGGATTGAGATCAGGCCTAAACCAGCAGTCAGACATCCCCCAAAAGGTCCCAGATTGAAGGTGTAGGCTGGGCTGAGGGACATTGCCCTTAGTGCATGAATTTTGTGCAACAGTCCTCTAGTTTAATAATAAAGCTTTACTGCCAAATTAAGTGATCAACATTTATGTGTGTTATTGCTGAATTCACAGATAATTCCATAGCACCCTGAAGATACAAAATTCATTGTTCTGGAAAGAGCCTGTAACCGAGAAACATGCCCTTAACCAGAATCAAACCCAGGACCCTTCAGTCTGTAGGCCGATGCTCTATCCACTGAGCAAAACTGGCTAGGGCTCTATTGTCTTAAGTCGCCCAATTTGTGGCACTTTGTTAAGGCAGACATAAGAAACTAATACACTATTGGGATATTAGTTAATTCTTTGGGTACTTCATCAATATGGTGTCTTGCTGGTACCTTTATGAAAACTTTGGTGGGTACATTTTCTGTGAAAAGCTGCTATACATTAGAGTGATAATCATAATTGTTTCAAATCTACAGGGAGAATGACAGGAGTCCTGAAGAGAGAGGGGAATAAGTATCATTGTTGGTTAAGGCATTGAGGGTAGCATGCTGGCCAGCCAGCCTCGTGAACAAGACACAGTGAATGAATGATTGATCCTTTTGTTTGAAGGTCCTTTGACAATGAGCTATAATTGCAAACATGATCAACAATTCTCAGCAAGATGCTGGGTCTTTTATACCCATTGTTCACCTGTCAA
Organism: Pipistrellus hanaki; assembly: GCF_964339955.1. Lineage (NCBI taxonomy): Eukaryota > Metazoa > Chordata > Mammalia > Chiroptera > Vespertilionidae > Pipistrellus > Pipistrellus hanaki. The sequence continues at coordinate 7,450,301 of NC_140505.1, read as the reverse complement.
CAGTCTTTCAGAGAGATGTTAGGTGCTACCCTGCTTCTCCGTTAATTACCAGTAGCAAGGCATTCTCATAGCATGAGCCCCGTGATGTGCCACAGAGGTCTGGCTCCTGCAGAATGAGGAAGTGAAAGAAAATGCAATGAATCATTGCTTCTGACCAGGACCATGTTCATGTTAGATAGGCTTCATTAGAAATGTCAAAGCAGTGTTTTGTGTGATAAAATTCTGCTAATACCGATTGATGAATAATCTGAAGAATTTATTTTCTGATGTGTTCAATAATGCCTGGCTACACCATTGAGAAAGGATTAGGAAGTCATAACCATGCTGCTATGAAGAAATGGCATGTTTTGGAAACCTGGAAGTTAAAGTAAATAACGTGAGTAATTAATCTGCTTCAGAATTTAAATGGCCTCACTTAGCATGACATCCAGGCCAGAAACTCTAAAGAAGAATACTGTCACATTTGATTAAAAAAAAAAAAATTCCTGTTTCAAATAATGGAATGTTGTGAGGCTCACAATAATTAACATCTGTTTGGCAGCTGGAACAGGGGGAACAGAGCCTGGCACAGGGTCAGCTCTCAGCATATGTTTGTTTTTATTATCTGCGCAGCCAGATTACACTGAACAACCCGGAAAAAGATCTAGAAGGAAATGAGAGCTACTCTTATGTCCAAGTTTATTCCTTCTTGTACTAATTGGAAGTTTTTGACAAGCGTGTCTTACTTGTTTTCAATGGTAAACACAATAAAAGAAAACAAAGCAGATCACAACCTCAAAAGCCTCAAGCAAGGTTTCTTGATTTGCGATTGAGGGCTGTGGATTCTACCAAGGATACAAAAACAAGAACTTGACACTGATGGGAAAGCTGCTTTAGATGACAGGATTGCTAATAGACCATGACTGCCTCTCCTGGGTGTGGTAGCAGACGCGGTGCAGTGGAACAAACTGAGACCAGACCCAGGGGGCTCTCCAGATGCTCTGAGCTGCAAGTGCCAAAGAAAGCCTGCACTAACAGAAGCCTGAGCATTTCAGGCGCTTACATAACTCCCAGCAGGAGGCCCACAATAAGCTGGTTTGGGATTGGTGCTGGGAATTATCAATGTCATCAGAGACTCAACACCCTTCTTTTTTGTTTGCTCACTGTAAGGTTGCAATGCCTTTTCCTGGGGGTCCCAGGATGGTACCCTGAGCTCCAATCATCTTCTCCTCAAATAACTACCTGCAAGGCAAGAAGGTACATCTCACTCAGTCACTTTCCCTCTCATCAAGGGACAAAATACTTTCCAGAAGGTTCTCATTGGCCAGAACTAAATTAAAAGTCCTTCCCTAAGCTAATCATCAGCCAAGGGGAAATACGCGTTGTCATGCTTTTCAATCATAGTGCACCTCCTAGTGGTTGAGCAAAAGTCTACTGTCCCTCAGAACAAAATCAGGGCCCCCATCAATCAAGAAAGGAGAGATGGGCATGTTTGTTGGATAAAGTAGATAGCTACAAGGAATAGTTTGACTATCTTCCACTATCAAATTAAAAGGGCAGCTACCAGTTAACAGCTCACATGTGCACTACCGATGTCACTCATGTACTGAGCATTTTAAGTGCTCTCATTGAAGAGGCAGTAATAGGCCTTCTCAAACCCAACCTCTTCATATTCCCAGATGACATATCACAGTCAATGCCAAGATCATACCCCATAGTATTTTGGTAGTTTTAACCTTTACATTCGAGTCAGACTGCGTAGGTTCAAATGATGAATTTAGTAAGTGGCAGAGATATGACATTGGGCAAGTTAAGTAACCATATGCTTCAGTTTCCTAATCTGGAAAATGAGGCAATAGTAGTAGCCTATGTGGTTGGGAAAACTTAAACAAATACTACATTAAAATGACTTAAAACGTTTGCCTGACACATAGCATATGCTCCCTTAGGTGCTAATCTATACTAATAAAAGGGCAATATGCTAATTAGACCCGGTGGACTGGCCATCTTCCAGACATTCAAATTCCTTCTGGACAAAGCCACGGTGGTGGGGGCCGAGGCAGAGAGGGCAGTTGGGGGCAAGATCAGGCCAGCAGTGAAGGGCAGTTAGGGGTGATTAGGCAGGCAGTAGAGAGGTTAGGGGCAATCAGGTAGGCAGGCAGAGGCAGTTAGGGACAATCAGGCATGTGAGCAGTTAGGAGCCAGTGATCCAAGATTGTGAGAGGGATGTCCAACTGCTAGTCGGACATCCCATAAGGGGCCCCTGATTGGAGAAGGTGCAGGTTGGGCTGAGGGAACCCCCCGATAACCCCGTGCACAAATTTCATGCACCGGGCCACTAGTAATACTATTAACCATGACTGAAAACCTGGTAAATATTAATGAAGACTCTTCTCAATGCTTTTCCAGCCTTTGATTAAAAAGTGTGCAATTTGCTTTATGGTGCGTCTTTCCATGGCAAGAGAATCATCTTGAATTTTGCACATTCTTTACACAAGTCACTTGGCTTCTGTAGGATTCCCAACTGTAATATTATTTTTTTTATGAAATCCTTATGAGTATTAAATGTTATAATGCATAAAGTAATTAGTAGGTAATAAATGGTTGAGGAGCAGTTCTGCTAAAATAATGGAGATGCATCGGTGAAGAGGTTGTGACTAATTCAAAAGTCCACTGAATATGACTCTACTTAAATGTTTCTCAAAGGGACATTATAGATCCTCTCCAGCAGAGTTATCTGGGATGACTGTCAATGCCGAATTTTGAGCCAAACTTCGTGATTCAGAATTTCTGATGGCGATGCCCAGGATCTGCTTTTTAGCAAGCTACCCAGCTAAGTGGTCAGCTTGTTACAGTTTTAGACCTATTTGTCTAGTCCTTAATATGCATGGGTCCCTGTCAGCCCAGTGTCTTTTATTTGCCCAACAGAAATATGCCTGACTTTTCATTAAAGGGTTGTGGGTTATTGATGACTCCTCCTATTATACCCGCCACTCATCTTTGACAACTGTGGGGCTCCCTGTGACCTCAGTTCAGAGTACTTTAAATTTTCCTGGCCTCCGGTTTTCTCTTGTGAAACTCCATTAGGGGTCAAGGAGCATATTCCTGCCTTCCTAAGCCAGTCCCCATCTCTTTGGTTTGAGACCTCTCCCCATACCTTGTCCAATGCATCTCTTTTATCTAACTGTTTCTGAGTTATATCCCTTTATAACAAACCAGTAATCCAGTAAGTAAAATGTTTCTCTGAGTTCTGTGAGCTGTTTTAGCAAATGTATTTATTAAATCATTTGTTTTATTAAGTAATCAAAATTACTAACAAATGTTTTCTGCCCTAGAGTCTGCATATTAAAATAGTATTTATAATTTAACAAAATCAACACTGGAATAGGCACTACTAAAATACAACTGGAAAATTACTGTAATTAAACTTTAAAAATATGGGTATATATTCTATTGTTTATAATTGAAATACCATTGTGCCCATTAAAACAATTATTTTTTTTTATTCTGAGTACATAAAAAAAACCAAATATAACTATTACAAACCCTCCCATAACTATTACTTCACTTAAATAAGGAATATTTTAAAACTTTCTTAAGTTTTCATTGGCCTCAGTAACCAATTATGTATATTCATTAATAGGAGATATTCCCATATGTTTCTTTTGGGTCAAATTAAGTCAATTGGTTATAAAAAGTCTGAAATAAGGAGATATATTTTCATAAAAGAGAAATAACTGTGATCTAATACTCTCACCTATAAAATATAAACAAACAGATTTACACAGTTTTCAAGTAAAACTTAAATTTACCATGAAACTTTTTAAATTAGGAAAGTTACTCCTTTATTTAATTTTTAAATAAATCTAATGTACTGAATTTCTGGACCCAAGTGCTACTTGCAATTTATGATGGAAGGCATTTTTCCGTTCTTTCTGAACTGGCCAGTTCAAAATGCAGTGAGATTTAAACATTCCTCTTCGCAAGCAGAGTGCATGGTTCAGTTTATAATCTGGAATCTCCTCAAGAAAGATCAAGATAATGGAATCCAGGTTTTGTTCAATAGCTTTCTGAACTGCTTGGTGCACCTTGAATCTAAGCAACAACAAACAAGCAAAAACACAAGAAATTGAATTTATTTATATATACAGTTTTTAATAGTCAAAAGCTCTAAAATCTAAAATTCCCCTTAGAATTTACTTTGATCTCTCACTAAGAATCAGGTTATATTCTTTCTTAAGTTTATTTTTTTTAAATTCATTGAGTTGTGAGTAAAATGTTGATAATATTGAAAAGCTCAATGTAAAAACAGGTATATACTTCAAATGTCACAGTGTTCACCTACCTTTTGCATAACGGGTCTTTCAGTAGATGCTGTGTTATAACAAAAATGGTTTTCCTGCTCCTTTTGATGCTATTCACAATTGCTTCAAGTTCAAGGACACCTGCCTGAAAGTCCCTTTCTTCCAGACAAAATCTGAGAGTTTGATCTTGCTCTTCCATCGGGGAGAAGTTCTCCCAGACCCAGTCCCTATCTTCATAGGCGTGAATTATATACGCCACATAGTCAAACTGCTCTGGCTGTCTATCCATTTCTTTGAAACCGAGAGCACGATGCACTAAAACATTCCAGTAGAAGGATATCCTCCAGCCTTCGAAATGGATGCACAGTACAATAAAGATAAAACTCAACAGGATGCTGGTATTTACTATAAAGAGGAACTTGAAGGGGGCACTGTCTTTGCAGGGTGATATATCAAAAAGCATCACTGGGAAACCATGGTATTGCGGCGGGGTATTGCAGAGATAGTGGCTTGATAGCTCAGAGATATTGGTGTGGGTAGCATTGAGCCAGGTAACAAACCAGGCAATGCTCTCACATGTGCAGTCGAACGGATTAAAGCGCATGTCTAAATTACTCAGATTCCTGAAAGCCGGCCCGAAAACATCCTTCTCAACCGACGTGATGAGGTTCTTCTGAAGGCTCAACGACTTTAGAGATGCCTGCTTGTCAAAGATGGACGGTGGAAGTACATTCAAATTATTCAACCCTAAACTGATGCTCTTTAACTGAAGCAAGTCCTTGAAGGCCTCTGCCGGGATCTCATCAAAGCCGTTAGACTCTAAATTAAGGATGTGGAGGCGAGAAAGACCCTTCAGAAAATTCACAGGACCGCCAGGGTTTGCTTGTTTCCAGAGCCGGGCTAAGTTGTTATGCTGCAGATCCAGAATCTCCAGTCTATCCAGACCCTCCAACAGCTCATCGTTGATGTTGGCTATGTTGTTGTTGCTCAAGTCGAGGATGGTCATATTGGCGAGAGGGCGGAAAGGGGAAGGGGAGCTATCCAGGTTTTTAAGGGCCACCCTTCGGAGCATCAGCTGTCGAAGGCTTGGGACCGAGGCAAAAGAGCTGCTTGTCAGTTGCAGGTATTTGTTGTAGGAAAGGTAGATTTCAACAATGTTTTCTAGGCCTCTCCATTCCTGGCCCGTGAGTTCCTGCCCGATGTCATTAATGCCGAGGTCCAGTACCTTCAGGTGTCCCAACCAAGAAAAAGCTCCCCTTTCTATTTTTGAGATTTTATTTCTTGTCAGGTTGAGCATCAGTAAAGGAGAACGAGCAAGTGATTCAAATGTTTTATTTGTCAACGTTTGCAAACCGGTGAAGGAGTTGGCTAGACTTAAGTATCGCAGCTGTGTGAGTCCTGCGAACATGTTGCTTTTTATGCCTGGAAAGTTGTTATTGTCCATGTTAAGATGCTCCAGACTTGTTAGCCACTGAAAGGAAAAATCATCAATCTTGGGAGACAAAGAGAGCGAATTGCTTTGTTTCGTAAAGGAGCATCTCAAGTTCAGGTATCGCACATTGGAAAGCCCATAGAAGGAGCGAGAAGACAAATGTACTATGTTATTATACTCCAGAAAGAGATATTCTAGATGTGGAAGCCACACAAAGGAGTCATTGCCAATGGCATTTAAGCCATTATAGGAAAGATCGAGCACGGTGAGGTTCGTCTGCTGGAGTCCAGCGAAAGTCGTGTTGCTTGTTTTGTACAGCTGGGTGCTGCTCAGGGAGAGAGTCTGGATGCTTGTGTTTGACAGTTCCTGACAAAGGTTCTCGGTGAGACTGGGGCCCAGCTGGGCATTGTTCAGAGAGAGACCAAACAATTTTCCAATTGCATGAAAACACCCTGGAGAGAACTAAGGGTGGAGAGGGGGGGAAATAGGTTAATAACCAAGACACAGTAGAGTTTGTATGAACCTTGCAACTCAATCTGTTAAACACAATGCATTACTTCAGTCCCCTCCCCGTTATTCACCTTCTCTGGGTTTTTTCTCTGTCCCTCTAATGCACATCTCCTTATTCTGCACCTGTAACACCCAGGCCTTGCTCCAACCCCCCACTCCCCTCACATCCCTCCCCTGGCCACAGGGTAACTTCTCCTCAGCATCCATGGCTCAGCTTAGATGTCACTCCCAACATTGTGCTACATTGTCTAGCACACAGCCCTACGAAGTAATGTTTATTACACTAACTTTATAACTGGAGAACCGGAGTAGAGAGAACCTGAATAATTTGAGAACTTGAATAATTTGCCTGCTTGCACAATTAATGAGAAAGCCCAGAGAGGAAGGCAACTATCTTAGCTCTAAAGCCCATGCTCTTAAGCATCACGCTCTGTTAATTCTTTCAGAGATTTTGTAAGATAGATGGTTTTATTTCCACTTTACATGTGAGGACCTTGAGAGCTGAAGTTCCCCAAAGTCCAAGTACTGGTCTATAATGGAAGGAGGATTGTAAGCCACTTCTGTTTGACGGCGGAGCCTTAGCTCCTAATTGTTACCCAAGTTCCTTTCTCGTGAGGGTGACATCAATGACCAAGAAGTCAGTGTGAAGGATTTCAGAAATCTATAGGAATTTTTGGATTCTTATCCATGTGACACAATTACAGACTGCCCACACTTAAAGACAGAACTCAAATTTATATCACTTCTTACCTCTTTAATTTGATTTGAAGACAACTCTAATTTTTTTAAAGAAGAATTGCCAAGGAAATCAAGTTCTTCACCTCTTAGTACATGAATTTTATTATTTGATAATAGGAGCTCTTGGAGATTTTCCAGTTGGAGTTCAGTTCCTAATTTAGTCGATGATAAGCCATTATGAGATAGATCTAATCTGATTAAATTCTGAGAGAGAGAAAAAAAGTACACGTTAAAGTTTTGCCATCAAAAAAAGTTCCTCTAAATCAGGGGTAGGGAACCTTTTTTTCTGCCAAGGGCCATTTGGATATTTATAATATCATTCACATGCTATACAATACTATCAACTTAAACATTAACCTGCATAATTGGTCAAACACTTAATTAACTCACTCCTAGTGCCTTGGCGGGGCCAGACCAAATGATTTTTTGGGCCGTATACAGTCTGCAGGCCAGATGTTTCTCATCCCTGCACTAAATGTATGTGAACCTTAGAAAGAACTCAAGAGCAAAATGTCATTTCTCTATTATTCTATAGAAAACTGACAGTAGGAATAATAAAAATCTTTGTTGAGATTGAAAATATTATTGTTGCAAGGATTTAGTTTCTTACATCAAGAATCACTTTATTTCTCTTACTGAAATAAAAAAGGCTTAAGATTACTTATTCATGACATAAACAATAGTCATAATAAGCACGTATTTACATATCTATATATATAAAAGGCTAAGCAACCAGCCAACCATCTAACCGACCAGTAGCTATGACAAGCACTGAGCACCAGGGAGCAGACACTCAACCACAGGCATGGAAACATGGAACAGACTGATAAATCTCAGAGGAAAAGAGGGAGAGGGGAAGACGGGAAGAGATTAACCAAAGATCTTATATGCATAGTAGAGTACTTGTGCACTGGTGGGGTCCCTTGGCTTGGCCAGTGCCCTCTCACGATCCAGGACCCTTTGGGGAATGTCAGATAGCCAGTTTCAGCCGAATCCCCACAGGGCAGGCTGAGGGACCCCACTGGTGCATGAATCTGTGCACCAAGCCTCTAGTTTATTTATAGTAAACTTATATTTCTGATCTAAGTAATATTCATGTGGCTTTTTAAACATATAGTGTTATACATCAGTCTTGAAACTAAACAACAGGAAAAGAGAAATATTTTTTTTAAAAAAAACTATGAGGCCCAGCTAGTGTTGTTCAGTGGTTGAGCATCAACCTATGAAGCAGGAGATTCCAGTTCGATTCTCGGTCAGGGCACATTCCTGAGCTTTGTCCCCACTGTGTGGTGTGCAAGAGGCAGCCAATTGGTAATTCTCTCATCAATAGAAACATTGATGTTTCTATTTCTCTCTCCCTCTCCCTTCCTTTCTGAAATCAATAAAACATATTTTGAAAAAAGAATTTTCAGTAGAACTTTGTCAACCATGAAATCCTAAGAAGATTTTTACATTGAGCAAGATTCATAGCTATGTAAACTTAGCATCATGTCAAGTAGAGAATGTTCATTTTTGTTTGTTTTGTCAGGGCTGTGGGATGTTTTTTCACCCTATGCTGTTTTTGAACATGTATGCTACAAACTCAAGTAAAAGATAAGGAAACATTTATATATGTTAGGGCAAAATCTTATGTCTATTAAACAGAGTAACACTTTTATTTATTTTTAAATAAAAAAGATAATGATAAAATTTCCCCCAATGATTACTCCAACTGGATATTGAGGTCTTGTGTCCAAAGGTGTTTTTCCACCTTATAATCTAAGAAGGCCCCAAAAGAAATTTCAAATAGCTTCCAAGCAAATCATTTTATATAAGTTTCTAAGCATATTTAAATATGTGTTATTCTTGGCATCTGAGGTCAAGAAATGACCAGTAGCTATAAGTCCATTAAAAAGAAGAAAACAAATAGTTTTGAAAATGGCTTTGGTTTAGGAAAAGGACTTAATAATTGTCTCAAATTTAGAGATAATAAATATAGGATGGGGCAAAAGTAGGTTTACAGTTGTGAGTACATGAAACACAGTTTATTCTTGTATTATTTAATTGTATTGTTTTTCATATAAGCAACTATCAACCTACTTTAGCTCTACCCTGTACATTTTTCACAGATTTAAAATTCAAGCAAAATACTAAAAGGGAAAATGTAAGTAGTCATTGGAAAAACAATATTGTGAGATTTCTAAAATCAAGAATAGGTAACTTTAAGTTGAACAACTTATCATCTATCAATGTGTTAACCTTATTTAAGTCAGAATTTACACTCGACATTTTTTCATTATTTCAGGTACAAAATCAGCAGCCTTGAAAGGGTATTTGCTGTGCTCCTCATGGGATGTTCCAATTTATCTTTGATCCCTACCTCCTGTATCTAAGAAAGTTCTATTTCTAATGGGAAGAAGCAAGAGAGGCAGAGATCTTTAAAATTAAGATTGAAACTGATTTAAGCCCTAGACTATTTGGCTCAGTGGATAGAGCATCAGGTTGCAGACTGAAGGGTCCCGGGTTTGATTCCAGTCAAGGCCACATACCCGGATTATGGGCTCAATCCCCAGAAGGGGGTGTGCAGGAGGGAACCAATCAATGATTCTCTTTCATCACTGATGTTTCTACAATATCTCTCTCTTCTCTTCCTTCCTCTCTGAAACCAATAACAAATATATTTTTACTAAAAAAAGAGAAACTGATTTAAGATGATATTTTCTCTTTTCAAAACATTTCCCATGATAATGGCAATATTTGTGTGTGGTTCCCCTCAGCCCTCCAATTTGGATAGATCAGATTTCTCCTTCTCCACTCAGATATCTAGATATTAAGTCTAAGGATGAATACATGACTTGAAACCTTAACATTAGATAACATACTTTTCATTTATTATATGGAAATAAACATTTTCATCTTACCTTCAGGTTTTTAAAGGGATTATTTTGAATTTTATGGATTAAATTGTATCCAAGATGGAGTTCAGACAAATTCTGGCAGAAGATAAAGGTTTTGTCAGAAAGTTGAGACAGCTCATTGTGTTGGAGGTTCAAAATTTCCAACAAGGGGAGTTTTTGGCACAATTCTGGCTCCAGTTTTGAGATGGAGTTAAATCCTGCATCTAAGATAGTAAGTTGACTGTATCTTGTAAGATTGGCAGGTGGTAATTTTCTGATTTGATTATGGGTCAGATTCAGCACTGTTATGTTTGCCGGGAGGTCATCGGGTATCTGAGTCAACTTCAGGTGACTGCAGTCAGCTACTTCATGCTGAACAGCACACCTGCTGGCAGAAGATACGCACTGTATCCAAAAGGGCAACAGTCCCAAAAAGCAGCAGATATTACACAGCAGACTCCGGCTCATGATCCCACCTTATAAAAAATATTAGAAAGCAATAAATTACATTAATAACACATGTTTTCATATGCATTGGTATAGTCTTTGTAAAATATGTAACCAAATGTATCTATGCATGATTTTTTTTTTTACTATAACTTTCATGATATACAAGTATGTGCAATACAGGTAGTACATTATATGGAAACTAGTGGTCCAGTGCACGGACTCATGCATATTGAAAGGAAATTAATTAGAAAAAATATTTGAATATCACTATTCGCCTTTTTTCTATAATAGAAGTGAAAGAAAATTAGTAAGATGTACATGAAAATAATATATAACTTTATTAATAAGTAAACAATAACAATATGATATAATAACAACAAAGATATATGAAAACAAAAACATGATATAAAAACAACAAAAAACATGATATAAAAACAACAATGATACAATGACTGATAAATGGATTAAACTAATTCTAATATCTCCATGCATACCACATTAAGAGTAAAAACACTTTCAGATTGCTTGAGTAAGTCCCTTGTGATGAAGTATTTACAACTTTAACTTTAAGGTCACATGCTCTTTGAACTCGAGAGAAAGCAGCATATAACTGACCATGTCCAAAAATGGGTTCAGCTAGGAATATTCCTACTCTGTCTAGAGTTTATCCTTGTGATTTATTAATAGCCATTGCAAATGCTGGCATCACGGGAAACTGCCTTCAAATTAATTAAATGGGAGGCCAGTGTCAGACAGAGACAAATTAATTAGTTAACATTAATTTTTAAAAAATATGCTGGGTGTTCTAGAAAATTTATATCATTTGGAGGAACTTCGCCTTTGCTACAACATTGAGTACATTTTCCATCAGATGGTTTTTCACCGGAGAAATTTAGGGATAGGCAAAATTGACATGTAACAGTCCTTCCACCACAACTGTGTTTGATAATTGCACCCTCATTTACCTCATTTTTGCTATGAAGGCAGTTCCTACTATTATTGGTAGTAAATGTACTTGTTGATGGCTGTTTTTCAGACATATTCTGTTGACAAAGTTGCTTTCTTTCAGCCTCAGAGGATCATTGTGCCAACAGTTGGTCTGCAGATACGTTCTGTCAATGACCCTGGCTTCTTTTGGCTTCAGAGGTATGTTGTGGCAATAGTTGGTCTTTAGACATATTCCATTAACAACTTCGGCTTCAGAATGTCAACAAAAATGTGACATCATTACCTGGTGCCCACAGCCACCATTTCCAGGCTGGGCTGGGCTGTGGTCTGCATTTTGCACCATGGGGTCTTGGCAACATCGGCTGTGATTTGGTGGACTGTCTGTCACTCCAGGATGGCGGCAGGGCCTATTCCCACTTGGGGGAAGCAGAGGGTTGCTTTGTGGGCACCAGATATGCAATGCCATTTCTCTGTGTTTGTCACAGCAGCTCCTGTGTTAACTGTCTGCCCTCTGGTGGTCAGTGCACATCATAGTGACCAGTTGGACAGTTGGACATTTAGCATATTAACCATATATAATTCAAACAGCATAGAAAATACAGAATAAAACTTACAAACTCCCTCTTTACCCTTCACTTACATTCCCATGGGAATGACCTAAAGTAACCTTTTGATAGTGTCTATTTTTAATTCTCATGGCCACCTTCACAAACCTAAATAATATGCTTATGTTGCTATTTCTTCATTTACTGACTTTACCTATTTTCTTCCCATTCTAAAGATAAGGAACTTAATTACTGTGTTTCATCATTGTCATCACAATTTTTCTTTAGTTATTTTTAATTTAATTTAGTCTATTGTTACAATTATAATTTTAAAGACTATACTTAGAATTCTATTTATTGATCAACCAACTTTAAACAAACAAACAAAAAAACCCTCTTGACTCTTCACCATGTGATACAGGAAATGTGCATCCCTGTATTTTCTACACACTTCTTCCTTCCTTGCATTTCTTAAAACTGTCCGCTCTAACAGATATATAATGTTAGCATTTATCCTAAAGCTATGGTAGGTCAGATAAACCTGGTCTAGATCAATTCATAAAATCTAAAGTCAATAGATATCATTTATAATTTTATGATAATATAAATGACTGCTCACTGCAGAATCAGTAAGACTCAGAGAAACACAGCCATTAAGAGAACAAACCCTGGAATTACACCCTCTGAGTTCTGATCCTGGATCCGCTACTATATAGCCTGGAGCAAGTTAATCTATTGATATTTCTCAGGCCTTAGTTTTCTGGTCTTGTAAGTAGAGATAATTAGAGTCACTCCATAGGTCATTACAAAGGTTAAAAGAGATGTCTTTTAGTGTTTGGAACAAAGCAGGATTTAATGTTACTATTATTATTATTAGTCAGTATAATAATCCATGTTGTATAAAGTGGAGTTTTTATAATTACAACAATTATAATAGGTAATTATAATTATTTTCTATTTTTAATTTTTTTTACTTAAAAAAAATTTATGCAAATGGTATACACTGAGTGGCCAGATTATTATGATCTCTGAACACATAATAATCTGGCCACTCAGTGTATTTGCATATAAGCCTTTTATTATATAGGATATACACTCGTTCACCATTAAATTGGAAGGAAGTAGTAGTGGGAGCCAAGCATGTAAAATACTTGATATCCAGGAAATGCATGGAGGCTTAGAAAGACTGGAGAAGCCCCTTTAACTCCACCCTGGATTAGGCGGAGAGCTTCCTTCAGGACCCACGTGGCACTGTCTTCGCAGGCTGGGAAGCAGTCAGCATCTTCCCTGAACAACCACACCATTTAAGGAGGCCTCATTCCTTTCAAACTGCTCATTTTTCCATTTCATTTTAAAGAGTGGGAAGCAAGCCTCAGGTTAGGAGGCACCCATAAGACATCTTACCCTACTACTTGGTCTAAAGAGTGAAATTAACAAATTTAAGCTCTTGCTAATACAACATTCACCAAATCTGAGGCCTTTAAAAAATTCTATTTATTTATTTTAACTGGTGGAGATCTTTACTTTCCCTCTTCTAGGGCACATGTCCGGGGCTTACCTATGTGGCAGGTGGGCAGGTGACCCCCAGGGTAAGTGACCTCTCCTCTTCGGGAGACGCCCAGGCCCCTACCAGTGGGGTTTCCCAACCCCTTTCCCATCCTACCTTTTGGTATTTCCCTGGCGAGCAATGACACTTAACAGTTTCTTTCATGTGCTTACTGTCTATTTGTATGCCTTCCCTATGCTCAAACATTTCGCTCATTTATTGATCAGGTTGTTTCTTTTTCATTATTGTTTTATAGTTAATATTTGTTATAGATTGTTTAGTAACTAAAACCACACTCTTAATATTGTAGCTTTATAGTAAGTCTTGAAGTCAGAAGTGTAAATTTTCCCATTTTGTAACTCTGTTACTAGATTGCTTTATGGCATGCAATGGTTTATGGGAATTATCTGAAATAATTTTATTTTTTATTTATTTAATGAATCCTCCTTATGAAGAAGTAAGTGGCAACAAGAGAGGACATAGTTGTTTTTATCCTATGCTGTGTAACCTAGAAAAATGATTAGAACATAGCCGGAATTGAATAAATATATGTTGAATGAATAGTTTTCCATGGGCAGTTAAAAATCAGCTCAAGAAAACCTTTTTTTTTTTTTTTCTATGCATGGTTACAAACTTGTTTTGGTGGAATTTGTATCCGCTGTAGTATTTGCTGGTATGATTGTTTACCTAGTTTACCATTTTCACAGTTTAAAAAAAAAAATCAAATGTATCCTCAAGATATGGGGATGAATCAATAATAATGATATTTTAATAGATTTTTGAATAAGATCTAAAAGTCATGTCACAAGAAGAATTCCAGATAAGTTTGACTGTAAAATCCTTGTAGGTGATTATTCTAGGAAAACAGAACTTATCTGAGTATTTAAAACTATTCTTTTTAACATTAGCGGTTTTATTTTTATCCTACCGTAGCTCTCAGAAAAACAGAAGAAATCAGCTTTTATAAATTAACATTCTCATCCAGTGGCCTTTACAATGCTGGCACCAGATACTTTTAAAGTTACACACATTTTATGTACACAGGCTCTGAGGAGCATCACAGCCTGAGCCTGGCCGTGTGGAGAGCCAGTTCAGGGAGCACAGGATTCTGTCTGTCCGAGCCAGCGCCACACTGCGCAGTGGTGAGGACATGGAGTCTGGAGCCAGGCTGCTACAGTTTGGCTTATTACCGTGTAGGGGGATATTTCTCTGTCCCCCTACATATGTACACACACACACCGCATGCAGACACATGCCAACACAAAGCCATATTGCAAAGTTGGGAGGCCACTTCCTGCAACTGCTAGCTGCCAAGGCTGACTCCATCTCCGTCTGACCTGACCCACATCTGCCCAAGCTAATCGCTGATCCTCTTACCCATCCGAGCGGCTTCCCACTTCTCATATCCATTCTTCCTCCTTTCCTAGGCCACAGACAGCCTTTGTCTCACCCGGGGAACAGGGGGAGGGTGCCCCCCTTTCCAGCACATTGTCATAAAGTGCCAGCTCAGCTCCCCCCGCAGCCAGGCAGGCCGAGAGAGAAAGAAAAGCTCTCTGAAGCTCTCACGACTTTGTATCTTTAAGACAAAAGTGTAATTTTTGTAAAGGCTATTGCTGAAGAATTCCAGTAGCTACCTTCATGTGCCCGCCAGCTACATCACAAAGGAAAGAAAGTTTTTTTTTTTCATTTGCTGCAATAAAAGGTGTTGCTATTATTTGCACTGAGTTATGTACACTTCTTCCCAGAGTTACATCTCCTGCCTGTCTCTCCATGCTCCTAGGCGAGTGATTCTGGCTAGATTTCAAGCACCAGAGCAAAGAAAGAGCAACAAATCCTGAAACCCTAGTTCCACCCGAGGAGAGATCCTGGCCCCCCGAAGGTGGAATCTCTACCTTCACGCGCTCTGAGGAAGCTGACCGCCCCTCTTGTCCAAATCCAGCCGTGTTCCCAGGAACAGATTTGCTGCAATCTTGAAAGTGAAACTGAAGTTAAAAAAAAAAAAAAAAAAAGACCTGTCCTATCTAGTTGGTGCATTCTAAGAAGGGCAAAGGAAATAAAACACAAGCACAGCAAGAGGCATGGAAAACAGCTCCTTGAGAATATCTTCCTTCATTTTCTTAGGTGCAGTACCCTGGGTTTCCTTAAAAGGGCCACAGATTTAGCCACAGAGGAAGTTCAGACAAAGGGACTTCACCCCTCAGTGCGTGCAGGGCGGTATTAAATAGTTAATGAATATCTAACTGAGAGGGAATTCCTCTGCTATTAACCCGAGGCTGATGCAAAACGGTCAGAATTGAACAGTGTGCAGTCAGAGGGACAGAAAAACCGCTCTGTGCCTAATCAAAGCTAATTACTTCCATTTCTCTAATCTCGCTTTCTCTTCTTGCTGACACTGTAAGGGAAATAAGTGCAGAAACTCACCCTTTGATCAGAGAAGGACCAAGTTTCACAGCCGAGAGGGAGCCAGCGCCGTTCACAGGCAGGACCTGCGGGGAGCACCCAGGCGCCCCCAGAAAGTTCAGCTTCACTGACTTGTCTTCCATTCGCTTTACTGACTCCAACTGGTTAAAGCAATATGCTTGTCCAGAAATGAGCACATTTTTTATTGTTATAATAGTATAACTACATAGTGGCCTGGTGTATGAAATTCATGCATGTGTTGGGGGAGGTGTCTCTCAGCCCGGACTGCACCCTCTCCAATCTGGGACCCCTCAGGGGATGTCCTACCTGCAGTCAGACATCCCTCTCACAATCCAGGACCACTGGTTCCTAACCACTCACCTGCCTGTCTGCCTGATCACCCCTAACCACTCTGCCTGCTGGCCTGCTTAGCCTCAACTGCCACTCCCCGCCAGCCTGCTTGCTTCCAACTGTCCCCACTTGCCAGCCTGATAACCCCCAATTCTGCCTCCCCCTGCTGGCCTGCTTACCTCCAACTGCTCTCTCCCTTCCCTCCCCCTCTCGGCCTGATCACCCCTAACTGCCTCTGCCTTGGCCCCACCACCATGGCTTTGTCCGGAAGGAAGGACATCCAGAAGGTCCCCCGGTCTAATTAACATATTACCCCTTTATTAGTATAGATAGGTATTATAGCAAAACATGACGATTAGCAGGGACTGTAGAGATCACCTCATCCAACCCCTTAGCCTGAGAAATGAGGAAAATGAAACCTAGTGGTGAGAGATTTGCCTAAGCTGCCACACCGCCTTATACAAACAAGTAAAGTAATAAAACTGCTTGAGGCGGTTGGAACAGGTCCCTAGCTTGACTGGGTTGCAGAATTAAGAGCAAGAAGTAAATGTATGTCAGTGTGTACACTGCCCACCCCTGGGCCCCAGCGGTAGCTATTGGTTATTTAAAACGGTCAATTCTGTTCACAGGTTTCATGTAGAGGGACTCATAAGACTTTTTGAAATAAAACTTTATTAAAAGGAACAAGGAGATTAGAACAACCAATCCAGTGTTAGCAGAAAGCCAAGGTCAGACTGTATCTTTCCATCATTAAAACTTCTCATGGGCCAAAACTGGTTTGGCTCAGTGGATAGAGCTTCGGTCTGCCGACTGAAGGGTCCCAGGTTTGATTCTGGTCAAGGGCATGTACCTTGGTTGCAGGCACATCCCCGATAGGGGGTGTGCAGGAGGCAGCTGGTCCATGTTTCTCTCTCATCGATGTTCCTGGCTTTCTATCTCTCTCCCTTACTCCTCTCTCTAAAATATCAATAAAATATATTATAAAAACTTCTCATGGGTTTATAATGTGATGACTATATTGTGGGCCTAGATGGGTAGTTACACTTACAGCAGAGCATTAGATAAACAGTGAACTGTGTTCAGCCACCCTTCAGAAAGGACGTTGTCTTGCTCGGTGGCTGAGATTCTAGAGGGCATTTCTTTTCTCTTTTTGAGCTCTTTCCCTAACGTGAAGGTGCAGTTCCTCTTACCAGTGCCAGTTCCATTTCTGCTCCTTAAGCTTCGGAGGGCTTAAATGAACCTCAACCAAACCATAAACTCAGCAAGAACATGAATGAAAGAGGAAATAGCACAATGCCCTTTCTACTATTCTCACTCTAGTCTACTGAGTGAGTCTGAACTTGAACTTCCCCTCTGCAAAAGAAACAACATTTAACACACAGGGTTTCTGGCTTCACCTGAATTTTTACTTATTTTTACTTTTTTGTAACTTTACAAAGTAGTTGCACAGTGGCGATAACTTTGTGTCTAAGTCAACCTGTGAAGTGGGTTAGTGTGAATGGCGTTCTCGTGGTATAGCTAAAGGCTCCTCAAACTCCATGCCTTGAATTCGATATTTATTTACTAAAATAAAATTCTAGACCCACCTTCACTGTCATCCTACACTTTAAACATCCTAATGAAATTTGGATAAATTGATGTCTACTGGGCACCCAATGAATTTAATCAGAAATGTCAGGCAATACCATTAAATTATCATACTCGACACAAGGAAGTTTAAAGTGTCAAAAGCAACTACAGGTTTCTCCTACCATTTATTATAAAATAGTGCTCCTTGGAAACCTTTCATAAGCCAAATGGCATAAAGAGAAGAAGCAATGATCATTAATTTCATATGGAAAAAACTTTTGAGCATTCCCAGACTCAAAAAACATAACTTACTAAATCAAACCAAATAGCATCTAAAATCCAAAATAACACTAACAGATAGTAAAAGCAGGAACCATATAATAAATACACAACCTAAACCTATATAAAATAAAATAATGTATGTACAGAGAAGTTTTCCTTATAGACTGACTGACATATACTCAAGATACACTTAGAGAAAACAGGTACTAATATGGTCATTCATAAAAGCAAAGAGGCTTAATGAAAAAAGCAGGCCATACCTCTAACAACTTACCATAATGATATTGAACTGGTCGTTGGTGAGAATTAATGCTCATGAAGATTGATTTCCATTTTATAATGCGAATTCTGAACCAGCAGGGAAAAAAGGAAGCCCAGGTTGGAAGGACTGGGCAACTGAGTTAACTACACGTCTTCTTATCACCTAAGAGGAAGCTTTATCTGTAGTGTGGACTGATTTATAATAATATGAGAACCAGTTCTTAAACAGTGAGAAGTGAAAGTAGGAGGAAAGTGGGGAGGAGGAAGGCACACTATGAAAAAGATTTGGAGAGAGATACATAACCCTGACAAAATTCAGAAAGCTCCAATAGAGTTTACAGTTTCTATAAAAAGCTAGCCTTAGACTTCACTTTATGTAGAATTAGACCTATATAAGAGTTGAATGTACACTTTAATATCGTCAAAAGAAATGCTGACATTCTTTTTTTTTTTTTTAAATTACCTCTTTCTGTTGTTTGTCCACATTTCTACTTGGTTTGTATATTTTTAGAATTGATTTGTAAGAGCTTTTTGGAATATTATAGAAATTAACTTTGACCTAAATATATTGCAGATTTTTTTTTTTTTTACCTGATCTGTTGCCTGCATTTGACCTTTTTAAGTGATTGCATTAACTACACAAAAATTCCTCATGGGGATTATATTATCACAATGATAAACTAGGAAATGTCGAGATCTTGTTCCATCAAAAAACAAGAAACTGGCTGAAGCAGCCCTATCGTAGCTCTGGAAAACAGCCAAAGATCTATAGTAACTAAGTGAATGCCCCATGAAAAAAAATTTTGCCTTAAAAAAGAGAAAGATAGGACACTTTATGGCATTTTTATATTCATGTTCGCCCTACCCCCTCTTCAGCTCAGCACACCCTTCAGTTGGAAGACACAGCAGCCCTATTCCTAGTTATCTCCTTTGAACTGAAGATTGCCGACAACTGGGACAAAAAGATATGGTGAGGACATACAGTAGAACAAGGCCCTGAAGAGAAGCTGGCATGAGACTTTTGGGATATTAAGACATTCAAACACAGCCATGTGCATGAGGCCATTAAGAAAGCTGTAGGAAGCTAGTACCCATTGTCTTCACTGTCAGAAAAGTGTAAACAAGGGACGCAGAGGCTCATGAACCTTGAGCTCTGCCAAGGGCCAAGGCTATGCACCGTTTAATCGAGACAATGGTGTCTCAAGCAATTTCCTGACCAAATAGTCTCAAAGCAAATCTTTACTAATATTTACTGACCTTTAAGATTGTCTGTTACTGGAATGGCTGCCTGACTAAGGGCAATATGTCTATCCAAAATGGAATAAAAGGTTGGCAGGGCCTGGGCACCAGCCAAGTCCTTCCCCTTGTGTTGGACTCTCCTCATGGTCCCCCATTATTTCCAAATTTTCATTTCTTGTCTTATCTCATCATTTGCCTGTGGCCCTTCTCCAGATCCTGAACCCTAAGCCACGTGGGATGTGGCTTATGACCTTTGCAAATTATTTCATCTTTCTAAGCATGAACTTCCTCCTCTGTCTATCAGAGACAATGTAAGCAACTAACTGAATTCTGTAAGGTTTCGGGACAATTACAATAAATGCCTGGCACATGATAGACTATTGTACCCAATAAATTACAGCTATTATTTGTACCATGAAGAAAAATCAAGTAGTTCTTGCAAGAAAACTAGATAGGCAGTGCCCCTGAGTTTTGAACACTCAAAATGAGTCGTGTGCATAGCTTGCTGGCACGCAAGAATTACACCAGTGGAACAATGTAGTGTTTCTCAAAGAGTAGGCGTAGACAGTCTAGGAAAACAATACCTGACTTTATCTGTATAATACCATCTGGTGGCAGGCAGATACTGTTACAGCCCATATGTTCCAGGCACACCACCAGCACATCAAAAGGGGAGATTGGTTAAGAAGATATTGTTGAAAAGACTCTTTTTGAAGATATTAAGGGATTTTAAGATGTACATTTTAAAAATAAGGGTATGCTTTTGACATGGTTATAACAAGATTATTATTCAATCTTCATCCAAAATATTATACTAATTCCCACATTCTATTCCTACCACATAGTTCCCAAGAGTGCCTGCTTTCCTATAGTACTTCAACTTTGACAATGGGATAGATCAGTGATGCCCAAAGTGGTCTATATCGACCCCCAGGGGTCTATGACAACCTGCAAGGGGTCTATGTCAGCGAAAAAAAAATTTTGGGGTCCAAGAAATGAAAATGGGGGTCCACGATAGTGGATCTCAACATACACTGATAGTACCTATTTACTTACATCATATTATCTTATAATATAAAAACATATAAATTATTTATAAAAGTACCTATGAAATAAAAAATTTATTATATGTTTATAAAATTGTGTAAGTTGTAGGATAAAAACCTGCACATAATGATATACCAGTATCATCTTGTTACAAGCATATGCGCAGTAAACATTCTTGCCAATTTTTGTCTCAAAGCTTCGCGAACTTGCACCGACTTGTTCAATTCGTCACTCTATAAATATGAATGTGAGAAAAATACGTTCATTCGTTTCCTGAATCTTGAATAGGAAAGTGCTGAGAAAACATTTAAAAAAATATAAACTGGTAGTTTATCATACAAATTATAGCGAATCAGTGTTATTTTGTTTGAGAATGCCGGAGAAAAGTAGGTACATTATTTTTTATTAAATTTTATGTTACGTATATTTTATATAACAGATACAAAATTTTATTTTGAGTAGTTTTAATTTAAATTCAATAAATAAATGTATAAAACTTAACATGTGTTTTTATTTCAAGTTTTTAACACTAAACTTCACTACAGTTAGAAATTTACAAAAAAATCAATATCAGGTAAGTAGGGGGTCTACCCAAAACCGAAAAACATGCCAAGGGGTCTACGGCACAAACAAGTTTGGGAACCTGTGGGATAGATGGAAAATAGCATCTTGCTGGTTGGTGAAATCTTTAAAATAGTCAAGGAAAAAAAAATGTGAGCGGAAGTTTTTCTACCCATCAAAATGATCAAATATAAAAAAGCACAAACTATTATCAGCCAGTAATAATTTAGAGACTATTGTGCACATGAACCCTTCCTAAAAAATCTACTTAGGAATGAGCCTCAGACACCCAATATGACTAGAAATAATTATCAACACACAAGCTAGTGCAACCATTAAATTAGGTTACTATAGAAATACTACTGATGGAAGGTTAAAAGGCAAAGAATATATTTTGCAATGCTCTAACAATATAACCACAGTACTTGCCATATGTGAAATAGACTTATATGAGTGTTTATGTTTTTTAAAGGAAGGTTTTTTAGATGAAACCTTGAAAAACAAACTGCTCCTTGGATGAATTTAATATTCAACTTCATAATTCTTTTTTAAACTTAACATCTCTCTTTTTTACTTGAGTTCAATTTTTCAAATGCTACCAGTGACATTCTAAACTATATTTTCATTTACAAACAAATCAACTTTCCTTCAGAATCTTCATTGAGATGCTCTCCATTGGCCATTTCTCAACATTTTACACATACAGAAAATTTGAGAAATTGCACAGTGAACACCTCAGAAACCCACTAGCTTCTACATTTAACATTTTAGTGTATATACTGTATCACATGATTATCCATCTATTTATCCCTCTATTATTCTATCTTATTTGTGATGCATTTCAGAGTAAGTCTCAGACATCACTAACTTCACCTCTGAAGTCTTCAGAAGGTATATCATTAACTGGAGTTCAATCTTTGTTGACAGTTTCTTTTAGACATTTACCTACAATGAGATATACCCATCTTAGGTTTACCACTCAATGTGAATAAATGCAAACCACCATTAGGGCATAGAACATGAATACTTTGACCCCAGAATGTTTCCTCTTCCTCATTCCCAGTAGCTTTGTCTTACAATTCCCCTCCCAGAGGCAACTTCTATCCTGATTGCCTTTCACCAGAGAGGAGTGTTACCCTATTTCTAGAATTTCAAGTAAGTGGAATCATGCATTAAGTGTGTGTTTTTTTCATTTACCATGATTTTTTTTTTGAGATTCATTCATATTATTGTGTATATCAATAGATTTTCCATATTGAATGGTATTCCTTTCATGCCATATGATTTATCTTATATATGGAATCTAAAGAACAAGACAAATGAACAGACAAAACAGAAACTCATAGATACAGAGAACAAACTATTGACATGACTTCCGTCGCGTACCCAATTTTCTGTGGGTGGTTGTCTGTCTTATTTCTAGGTTTTGCCTATTGTGAGTAAAACTGTTGGGAAAATCTTGCAGGTGTGTTTATTTTGTAACATGGTTTTTCACTTTTCTTAAGCAAATACGTAGGATTGGAACTGCTGGTAGGTATAGCTTTACTTTTGCTAAAGCAGTCAAGCTGTCCTATAATCCCACCGGAAATGTACAACCTCCAATTGCTCTCCACCCGTGACCAGACTTAGATTGTCTGCCTGTGGAATTGTAGCCACTCTGGTTGGTTGCGCAAAGCTCTCTCATTGTGGTTTTCATTTGCCTTTCCCTGATGACTAAGGGTGCTGAGTCTGTCTTTCTTTTTTAATGACATGTCTGTTCAAATATTTTCCTCATTTAACAAAGGGTGTTTACTTCTCTTTTCAACCCCCCTCTCCGGTTGGTTTCTGCAATAGCCACAGCTGCTCCTCCGGGTTTCCTCTCCTTTTAGAGCTTTGAGGGGAGAGAGACCTTTCCTCTGGCCTCTTGCACAGGTGTCTCCCAGAGGCCCTTCCAGAAAGCACCTCCCTAACTTCCCTTGGCCTAATGTCAGCCTCCTGAAGCAGGCCGCTGTATTACAGCTCCTGTTGAACCTTCAAACCTTCGGCTTTTGGCTGGACCAAAGTATATCCTGCCAGGTCCCTAAAATTCTCTGACTTGAACCCTGGAGAATAAAGAAATAAGCCCTTTTTCTCCCTTTCATGCTGACTTGTATTTGCAAACAATGCTATGCGTAAAGCATGAGACAGGGAACTATAATGTTCGAGAAGAGGAAGGTGGGGATTCTTAATGTGTTCCTGCCTAACAGTCCCACCATGGAGCTTAACTATATACTCTATTGCGCAGTTCCTTTGGATGGTGAGGTATTAAGGAGCATGTCATTCTAAGACATGACACTAGATGGCACAAAGAGATAAGCTTTTTATTTTTACACTTACCCTGAAATTCTAAATGCCAGCAGCAAAATTTCTTTTTAAAATCAGGTGACTATTTTTGTAATTTTTAAATCACAGTTAACATTAAATATTATTTTATATTAGTCTCAGGTGCACAGCATCATGGTTAGACAATGATATAATTTACAAAGTCTAGTATTCACCTGGTACCATACATAGGCATTACCATATTATTGACCAGATTCCCTATGCTGTACTTTACATCCCCGTGACAGTCTTGTAACTACCCATGTATACTTCTTCATCCCTTCATCTTTTTCACCCAGCCCTCCAAGATCCCCTCCATCTGATAACCAAACCAGTTTGTTCTCTGTAACTATGCTTCTGTTTCTGTTTTGTCTATTCATTTCTCTTATTTTTTAGATTCCATATATAAGAGAAGTTATATGGCATCTGTCTTTGCCTATCTGGCTTATTTTATGTAGCAGAATACTCTCTAGGTCTATCCATGCTGTCACAAATAGTAACATTTCATTTGTATGGTCAAGTAACATTACATTGTATATATGTACCACTTCTTCTTTATCCAATCATCCATTGGCGGGCCCTTGGGTTGCTTCCCAAGTTATTGGTTATTGTAAATAATGGAGCTAAATGAGCTAGTCAGATT
The DNA here is from genome assembly GCF_964339955.1 of Pipistrellus hanaki. Taxonomy (NCBI): domain Eukaryota; kingdom Metazoa; phylum Chordata; class Mammalia; order Chiroptera; family Vespertilionidae; genus Pipistrellus; species Pipistrellus hanaki. The sequence goes on along the minus strand of NC_140505.1, from coordinate 7,426,280 downwards.
ATATTATAGTCATTCTTTCCAATCTAAAGAGTTTGTAATTCTTGTTCAAGACCAGTTTATCCCTCTGTTCCAACTCACCCTCAGGTGGGAACTTCTGCACAGGTGACTGGGGTCCCTCAGCCAGAGAACTGTTGCCCACAGAACTTAACTAAAATTGAACGAGCATAAACTATACACAGACACAAGAGTTAAAAATGCATGAATCCCAAGGCTTATTTACCAGAGTCCTGGTGGTTTCCAGAAGCCTAGGCAAGTCACCTGGAGATCCGCGCTGACAGACACACACACTGGACAGAACACGTTGCTGCAGTGTCTCGGTCAGGAACGAGGCCTCAGAAGTTTGGCTCACAGGCAGAGTGACAGCTTCACTCAGGCAGAGTCTCACGCAGTATTTTGAACAGGGAGAAGAGAGTGGGAGAGCATGTCGGGTGGAGGAGCCCTTCGTGGTCTCTGCCAGTGCCTCTAGGTCCCTTCTTTTATGGCCATTTCTGGGTGTTTCTTTGTTCCTTCTGGGTGCAACCAATGGGTCTTCAGTGTGTCTAATCAGGCGCTCTCCAGGTACTTTTTGCCTCGGTTTCCAACTTTCCAGATAAACACTTGTTAGGGTGTCCACATAGTTACAACTTTCCAGATAAGCACATGTTAGGGCGTTCACCCAGTTAGGGCTCAAAGTCAGTTTTAAAACTCAAGTTTTACAAAATAGATTCAAGTCACACTAAATGGAGTTACTTTTACTAAGCCTAAAACACATTCCAAGTAATTTCTTTTACTTAAAATAAAATCAGAATAAGATCAGAAATATAATTCACACAAACTATAAATCACTCATAAAAGTAAATGCTTTCATTCCTATTTTAAATCACACAAATAATTATTCTTACACTGTTTTAAATCCTTAAAACATTACACTAATATAACTATAACATCCTCTATGCTTCTTCTTTTCTGTTTCTTTTATTTCATCCCTCACTCAGCCTTCCACGAAGCTTATTCTAAATAAGTCCATGAATGAATTGAGTCGATGAATGAATTGCTAAGTGAATGTGAGACTGGCTCCCTTGACTTCATCCATCTATCTCCAGCCCTTCCTTCCCCTCTTCTGTTCTCCACCCCACCTGCTTCCTCCCATTTTATTAATCTGTCCTTGTCGTTTAATTGACCTTTGTTAGTGATGGAATTTAGGACCCTTGTTTGAATTCCTCCCTTTTAAATTCATTCAACAACATAATCTTTTCTGTTGTGCTCCACTTGCTTTCCTGCTGTGTCGTTTTAACTGCTGGTGTTTTATGTTGTGGTTTCCACTTTCATCTCTGCCTTATATGCATTAGACTCCTGCTCACAGAAACAGATTGAGCCAGTGTTTGTGGAATGGCTTTTTTCACCTCAGCTTGCAAATAAAATTTGAATGATATTAAAAAAAGGTTCTTTGGTAATCTGATCATAAATTAGTTGGGCAGGTCTTGGTAGGTAGTCCTGCCCAAGGCATAGAACTTCTTTAGCAAAAGGTTGATCTTTGCCTTAAGCATTTGCTTGTCCATTGTTTTGTGCATTTAGGTGAACACACATTTAAAATACCTTTTTTCAGCCCTAACTGGTTTGGCTCAGTGTATGGAACATCCATCGGCCTGCGGACTGAAAGGTCCCAGGTTCGATTCCGGTCAAGGGCATGTACCTTGCTTGCAGGCACATCCCCAGTTGAAGATGTGCAGGAGGCAGCTGATGGATGTTTCTCTCTCATCGACGTTTCTAACTCTCTGTCCATCTCCCTTCCTCTCTGTAAAAAAATAAAATAAATAAAATGCCTCTTTTCAGCCCCCTCACAAGTGTAACCACCCTCAACAGAGCACATAATAGGAACTGTCCTGTAATTTGACCCCCACCTTGCTTTCTCCGACCTCCATGTAATCTTCCTTAATTCCCAATGTACAATAGAAGCCGAAAAACTATTATTCTCCCAAGCATTTGCAATCTTGCTCCCTAGCAATTGTTCATTTTGGTTCAAATAAACTCTTACAAAAATTCTCTATAAGTTCAGACATTTCTTACATTGACAGAAAACACATTTTAAACATTGTGCTTATTATAAACAGTCACTGGTATGAAGGAAGATGAGTGTAAGGAACTTTCTTTTTACCACTTTTCCCCTCTGACATGAATATCATCATATTTCATACAGGGAAAAAGAGTCTAAGGGTTGCGAAGTCGGCCAAATTATACAGGAGGGAAGGTCATAATCATGAACCGCCACTAAAAAAAGAACATGCGTGCAGAAATCTGGTATCACTAGCAGTTTAGCACGACTTGATGGATTTGCTGCACATTTGTTTGCTTGCTCCTTTGAAACACGGAAGGCTGACACATGAATCTCTGACAGGAGAAGGTCTCCATGCCAAGGTTTCTCCGTGGCACCAAAACATTTCCTCTCCTCCCTGGACATCCAGATAAGAACAAAGCACGCCTCCCCACTTCTCCAGCCTCAGCCCTAGGTGGCGGCCTGGGCGAGAGGCCCCGTCCTCACCCTCAGGGCAGGGCTGGGAGACTGCCTCCCTGGTCACTGCCCTGGATGCTGTCCCTTCCTGGTGAAGGGAGAGGGAAGGCCAGTGGGCCGGGCAGCGGGCGATGCCCACAGCACAAGGAAGTGGACTGCATGGACAGAGCCAGGAGCCTCTTGCACTAACACTGAGGAAGATCCCCCAGCTCTCCGAGACTCACAGACCTTCCTTTCTTGTTCATCGCCCTGCCTGGCTCTGAGTCAGCCACTGTGGGTCCCTCTGCAGGCCATTAGCTGTTCAAGGAGAATGAAAAAAATGCACCCTGAGACCTTGGCTTTTTTTTTTTTTTCCCCCTTTCCTTTTCTGTTGCCCGTGAACTTCTTTGCAAAGCCAGCTGGCAGAGAGTCCAGGAATGTGTGTGAATGCTGATGGAGACCTACTGCGCACTGCAGGCCGGCCAGGCGCTTCCTAACATGGTGCTCGCCGCCGGCCGGCACTTTTAGGGCAGTGACGTGCCTGAGATGCGAGCTTTCCTACCTGCAGGAAGACTCAAACGTTTAAAATGTTTCTCTCTATTTTATTGGGGGTGGAAACAGAGGGGGGGGGAGGGGGCGGGGATCATGTACATTTTAATAGTCTCATGGCCATTTTAAGCAAGTTCCAGGAGCATACACACTATCTCTGTCTCCTCACTGCACCCCCTTCCTGGGAATCTCAGAAAGCCAAATGTAAATGCTGTCCGTATCCCTACAGGTATTTTTCCATGGAAAGGGTAATCACTTTTGGTTTTGTTTGCATTCAGTTCTCAACTGGGCCTGCTGATTTATTCAACAATATGGGCAGAGTGCCATCGATATGCTAGACCCTGTAGTTTATCCTGAGGACACAGCAAAGAGCAAAGCGGACAGGGTCCCCACATGAGGGGACTTATAAAGGGACAGGGCAGAGGGAGACATGAAGAAAATAAAAATAAAGAACCGCGTGTGTCTTACCTTGTTCTCAGTGCTCTGGCACTACGGAGGAAATGAATAGGGTGATGCCACGGTAGCCAGTTGGGTGGCAGGAGCAGTAGATATTATGGACAAGCTTTTTTCACTTCCGATTTCAACCCAATTACAGGATCCCATCCCGAATGACAGTAAGGGTGCACGCTTGAACTGCGGAAAGAAAAAGTTCCCCCACAATGAAAAGTGAAAATGCCACTTCTCAGACTCCCTTGCAGCTAGCGTCTAGACTGTGGCCTCATGTGAGACACTTGGAGGAAATGACAGCAGAAGGCTGGGGGTACTTGTGAGGAGAGATTTGGGCAGTTGGTAGCAGAGGCCTTAGACTGGTCCAGACTGGTCAGACAGAAGCTCCACCGTGGCAGGTTCTCAGGGGCAAGTGGTGGCAGCAAGACTTCCACAGAGACACCTCTATGTGTATGTACCCTGATGGAGTCACTCGGCTGCTGCTCTGACTGCAAAGCTTCCAAGACCCATGGCATGGGGGAGGTTTTCTCACCTCTTCTCATATGGTTACGTTAGTTTGTGTTGTATCCTGTTCAGGACCCTGTACTTGAGCCTTTTCCAGGGCTTCCTTAAAGACAACAGGTCTACTTCTACTCAGAAGCAATGCACCTTTGTCAGGGACTGTTCCCTGCCCTGCGCTCAGTGGGAAGCTGGGAAGAAGACAGCAAGTGAGAGGGATTCTCAATGGTCTCTCCAGCTGCCCTTGGCCTTTGAGAACTTGTCAGCCTTTATCAGTGGATTTCTTCCAGCCTGTGTCTATGGCAGCTCCATTTTCCTCTCATGCTTTGCCAAAGGTGAACTGGCCTTTGTCACCCATTTCCCCTCCATGGACTCTTCACTCTTCAGAATTGAGTTCACTTGATTGCCTTACAACCTCAGCTTTCCCATGTACTCAAAACAGTCATTCTTTTGTAGACTATCTGGCTCTTTCTCATGGCGAAGGTGGGAGTGGCATCTTCCTGAAGTTACCTATTTATCCAAAGCAGAGGCAGAGTTCTCTGCTTCTGCTTCAACATCCAATCCCTGGGGGTCTGGAATTTGAGTCTCTCTCTGGCAGGTGATCAGAGCACCCACCCTAATAGAAATTCCAGATGTGAAACCTGTTGCTAATTCATTTCTCACGTGATATCTGCCCATCACTACATGAGGAGCTGAGGATGCAAAGATGGGTTGTCCTACAGTTGCTCACATTCCCGAGGGAGGGAGACCACATGAGCAAAGGTTAGAAAGCTGTGTGAGGAACACCATACTAGGAATGGAATGAGACATGGTGGGAACACAGGCCCAGAGAGATGGAACACAGGGGCCCTGAGGCAGAACCATTATATGAATTATTTCTGGAATTCTGAGTAAGAGTTTCCCAGATAGAAATGGTGAGAACACCTCCATGGAAAAGTGTCCCTTCAATTCCTCATTCATGAATAAGTCCATTTCCTAACAGGGTGGGCCAAGGTCAGAGATCTCTTTGTGAGGTCTGATGGGTCCACCCAGGCTCAGTGATGGTCAGCTGTGCGCCTGAGTCCTCCAGGTGAACTTGGCATTTCTGTGAGATCAGCAGGCTCCCCATCAACATGACTAATATTAGGGGCTCTGGCAGCTTGCATTTCACTAAAACCAGTATTTTTTTTTCTAAAAAAATAATTTTGATTCCAATATCTTAGATGCTCTCTTTCACACTTGCCTTCTTTATATTTTTTAATAACCTTTAGATGTGTTATGTCCCACGTGGATATTAGTTTATCTGAAACACTGGAAATACGTCAGCATTTCCCTGAAAAGAAAGGTGATGCTATGCAGTAGTCAGAGGTCTCCCATGTGGGCCCCTTGGCCCAGCCAGGATGGTACAAGACGTCAGAGCCAAGACAGGAATAGTGAAGATAACTTGGGACTTGCTGCAGCCAGATATCCAAAGGCGGGTGTGACATGGGCCATTATTTAGTTGTCGATAGGAAAGCTGAGGCTGTGGCAGGCGGGGTTTACACAGAGGATTAGCTGAGTCGAAGACGTCAGCTCCCAGGCATGTGAGCACAGTGACAAGTCTGTGGACAAAGCCAAGATCAGAAGCTGGCGACACAGATAAACAGGACAGGAAGTAGATCGCAGGTATGGCCGTGTCTACCTGAGGGTCTTCAGGCTCTACCCACTGTTCCACCTCCACTGGCTTTTGAGTATCATTTCTGAAGGTCGTGCACAGTATCCACACAGGACACATGGGCCATCACTTCAAAAACAGAACAATGTGGATGAGAAAAGCACCACCAATGTGCACATGAGTCTGTGTGCTGGAGGATTTACTTAAAAATATTAAATCTGCCCTAGCTGGTTTGGCTCAGAGAATAGAGTGTTGACCTGCAGACTGAAGGATCCCGGGTTCAATTCTAGTCAGGGGCATGTGCGTACCTGGGTTACAGGCTCCTCCCTGTACCAGGCCCTGGTCTGGGCATGTGCAAGAGACAACCAATTTCTCACATAAATATATATATATAAATTATACACACACACACACACACACACACACACTAGACACCCAAAGCAGGAAGGAAGGCCCATTTGTGCAGAATGGGCCTTCCTTACCCTGGCTGCCTGCACAGCCTTTGCTCTGGCTTGGAGCAGCCTTTCCTCCTTCCCATGCTGCCCAGAGGCCCAGAGCGGCTGGGGTGGTGAGAAATGGCCCCTCCCCTCACCCTCCACTACCACCCTCCCACCTGTGCCTGTGTTTGCAAATTAACCAGCATCTTTCTTGGGTTAATTTACATACTCACTCCTGATTGGCTAGTGGACATTGCAAAGGTAAGGTCAATTTGCATTTTTCTCTTTTATTTATGTAGATATAATATTACATTTATGACCATATACTCTGAAAGGGAACTTTGGAAATGTACGTAAATGTTTATAGTAAAAACACAAACCTTATTATTTTCAGAAAAAGAGAAAAATATTTCAGCAGTGAAAAAGTGTCCTTTTCTTGAACTACTGACTAATGAAATGAGTTGATGAAGAGAGGGAATTGAATAGGAAGGAAAATGGATGTTATAGGGAATTTCACAGGTTGGCACTGCATTTGCTGGCACTTCAGTGCCCCCATTCCTTGGTATTTAAGGCTCCACGTATGCAGCGGTGGGTGTGCTGAACCCTGCACCATAAAACTAATCCCGCCTGTAAATTTTTAAAAATATATATTTTATTAATTTTTTACAGAGAGGAAGAGAGAGGGATAGAGAGTTAGAAACATCGATGAGAGAGAATCACCGGTCAGCTGCCTCTTGCACACCCCCCACTGGGGATTTGCCCGCAACCAGGGTACATGCCCTTGATTGGAATGGAACCTGGGACCCTTGAGTCCGCAGGCAGATGCTCTATACACTGAACCAAACCGGTTTTGGCCCACCTGTAAATTTAATAGCTAACCCAGTCTTCATTGTCCCAGCATCTCTTCTTGTTATTTTGAATTTTCAATTATGAATGAAGTAAAAATAGTTCTCAACATTTGCCAGACATGATCATAAATATCTTGAGAGTCATTCTCAAAGAACTCCAAAAAGTACTTTAAGTAAATGTCTATCTTACTGGGAATATTCCTTCATATTCCATCTCTAGCACAGTGCCTGAGAATATATTTCCTCTTGTTTCTGACTCAGTGATTTTACTGAGAATATCTTTCAGATGAGGGTGAAACAAATTACAGCAGATTATATAATGTGAGCCCAAGTACCATTCCCAGTTGTTAATTTTAATATAATGAAAAATTCAGCAACCCAAGTAATTATTTATAATTGGCTTTCTGGTATTTTAGTCACCCTGAAGTGATTTAAACCAAGATTAGTTATTTAGTAGGAAACTATGCTGACTTAGAACTAACTCTCCCCACTGTCCATTTCTGTTCACACAACATTTGCAGGCTCATCATTTGGTTGTAGAAAGGCACTTGACTGTATCAATGCTCCGGAAATGTCGGTTACACAATTCTTTAAAAAAAAAAAAATCCGTGAGTTAATCTTAGGAGAATAAGGATTTATATCTTCCAAAGTTCAAAGTCACCAATAAGATATTTCTCCAGGGCTAGAAGAGAGACAAAGGCATAGAATATAAATTATTTTTTATTACGTGTGTATATATATATTCAATGTTGTATTTCTAGGTGAAAACCCTAAAATAGATACAAGATTGGATTAAAGAAGTGTTTTAAATGAGAGCAGATAAACATGGATTTCCTCCATAGAAACATTTGCTCAGAGTTTTCCTTTTTAACTGTCTTCATACACTTTTACTCAGTCCTCATTATAAGTCTCTGAGGTAGACAAGGAGATGTTATTTCTGTATTTAGCTGATGAAAAACGGCATACATATTTAATGGCGGTAGAAACATCAAATATTTCTCATTAGGGAAACTGAATTATGGATAAAATGGATCATGACTCACCACCTCCAAAGCTGCATCAACCCTAGCAGCTGCTGTTACTCAGACAAGTCAGACAAAACCAGGATTATTTGGGCCTGGGTTTTATCCAGAAAACTGAATCAATTGTTTCCTTCACTTTGGTAGCGGTAGACTGCTCTGGGAATCAGACAGTCTCTGGGAGGAAAACAAAAACAAAAACAAAAACACGTCTGTATTTCCAGTTCTGACTTCTGACCACTAGGGTGCAGTGTTGTACTCTGCATAGCTTGCCCAGTGTCTATTTTAAGAGAAAAGATTGGATCTTGGCTGCCAACCTATCCCACACCTTCACCTAAGGTGCACCTGGGCCTTCGAGGCCACGGATGTGGCTTTGAATCTGCAGTTGTAGGTGTTTGTCAGCCTTAAGCAATAACACACCTCTATGCCAGGTAGTGCGGTTTGGATGGAGGGAAGAAAACAGTCTCTCTTTTCATTAACCACACTCTGCAGTGGGGCCCCAACTAAGTCTTTAAAACATAGATATATGTCTCTTCCTAAGTGTTAAATGATCAATCAGTAACTGTTTTCATCAGTTCATAGATTTCCACCTTGATTCATTTCCTAGAGAAAATTATTCCCTCGATCATATTATTAAGTATCAAAAATTATGAAGGACAGGCGAGGAGGAGAGAAACCATTGCCTGCTCTTGTGATTAACTACTAGATAATATCATAGTAACTACCCCTGGTGTGAGACAGGTACTAGACTTATCCAGGTGATCACTGCATAAGGTATATAAATGCCTAACCACTATGTTGTACAACTGAAACTCACATAATAATGTGTGTCAACTATAATTAAGAAATACAATGATAACACTGCTATGTAAAAATATCTATTGCACAACCTAGAGTCCTCGTGCTTTCACTGATGTTCAGACGCTCCCATGGGGATGCAGGAGGAAAGACATGGTGGTTGCATGACTATCCATGTTCCCAGGAGGATGGGAAGAGGCCTGCAGAAAATCAGGAGCCCTCACGTTGGCTTTGTGGCCAACCTGACCTGTGCTCCTCTCACTGTGACAGAAGGTACATGACAACCACCGATCTGCGAGACAGCTGCCCCCAGACTAGGCCACAGGGGCACACACCCCATCTCACAGGGGCAGCCTTTGCTCACATTTCGGGTTTCAGTGTGTCCCCTCCTGAAGTGTCTCTGTACTTATTTTCGTATCCTTCTGGCACTTGCCTTCTTTCTGCCACCTTGTGTTTTAAGTCATTTTCCAGAGAAATTAGATCGATAGCATTTACAATTCAATAAAGATGGACTACAAGCTCTGAGCAATGCACGAAAATGTATTTGTGGACGTTGCTCTCTACAGAGCTGATCCGTCTGTGGGTTCCTCCGACATCCCACTCCCAACACTGACTGTTGTCTGTCCTTTCTTCTTCCTACAGACACAGGCTCTCCAGGCAGCCCCTCCCTACAGCGCCCTCTGCTCTGATCGGCCCTTCCTGCGGATCCTGGGGGTGTCTCACCAATACCCTCCCACATTCTGCATTGCATACCCTCCCTTGCAAATGCCTGTTCTCCTCAAATCCCCATGAAGGCAAGACCTCCTTAGATAGCTTCTGTCCATGATACACAAAAGGACACCCCAAGAGAACTGGTTCCAAGGAGCCTGAGCAGCCGACCCTCCTTGGGCTCTTCAGTAAATCAGGGCTGTCCTCTCCCACAGCCTCTCTCTCTCCATCCCATCAATCCAGGAGGAGGGACCAGCAAATAAATCAAAGCTGAACTCTGCTCCTCATCTCGCTTTATACCCACGTGTCTGCGAAAGGCCCTCCCACCTCAATCCTCCTGCAGCCAAAAACCACATTCAAATCAACACAAGCAGCCCCCTCTGGGTCATCTCAGGCACCTCTGAACTCCACCAAGAATTTTCTGTGGAGGGGCAGGTGTCAGCGAATACCCAGCCTAGGAGGCTCGCATCCAGGGATTTGCCTGATCCTGATACTCACTCAGCGGAGTAAATTGTACCTGGCAGACACTGAGGTCATGTTTGGTGAGAGTGGTGGCGATGCATCTGGGCACTGGCCTTAATTGTAGGACTTACCAAACCTGTCATCCGGTTAATGAGCATTCTGGCTAGCACTAAGAGATATCACTGAATACTTAACACAGAAGTCACGTGCTGGGTGAATCATACCACAGAATCCATCCTTACCTATTTCTAATGATTTTACCTCAATAAACAATATCTCCTGAATGAGACATAAAGCTCTCGAGGTCAGGGGCTTGATCTTACATTTCCTCCTCCCTCCTCCCCCAACTCTTACCCTATTATCTACTCTCTCCAGAGTCTCCATTCCAACTATCCCAAGTTCCAACCACCTCCTCTGGTATGTCCTGCCCACTCACAAGAGTTCCCATCTCCACCAGTCCTCTCTCAAACATGACCTTCCACTCTGCTAAAATGTCACCTACACAGACACCTTTTCTTATTGCCTCACTTCTAATCATAGTCTCCCACCCCCACCTCTCTGCTTCATTTTACTCTGTGGCATGTAGCACCACCTGATATGCCATGAGTTCTTACTTTGATTACTGCCATCCCTATAACCCCCAATAGAAAACAATCTCCATAAAGGTGCTCTTGTCTTGTTTTGTTCACTGCTGTAGCTTCAATGCCTATGAAAGTGCCAGATATTTTCACTCAGTAAACGTGTTTGGCTACATTAAGAAGTCAATAATGCAACACAGCATTTTCCCAGAGCGGGCAGTTAAGAAGTCACTATGTTTCCATCAGCTCAGGAAAAGGTCAAGGCTCTATTATGGACAGTGCCATCAGAGCCCGAGGAAGCTATGGTTTATATGTGATTGATCGAGGGAGCAAAATGGGAAAAGAATGCTTTGACATGAACACTATGGGATTAGAGTCATGGAAAGCTCTGGAACTAGCTGGGCTTCTAGGATGGTTAGTTCAGGATTCCATATCAATGTGCAGAGCATTATTCTTTCAAACATCCAAACTGAAGGTATTTTATACATGCAGAGAAGCATAAGGCAGTCTCTGTAATAGAGACTATTTCATTGATAACATGTTATGGTCATGACGAGTGAAGCACTGTGTTACAAAATACGGAAAGTGTTGAGTGAGATAATACTTTGCAATATTAACTGTTCCTAATATTTCCCTGTTTTCTTCTAATTCAGAAAACTAGGCACAAATTTTCCATCGCCCCAAATATTTTGACACCCTAGAATGTAGGTGTACTAACCATTTCTTAGTTTCCTTTTTTTCTTTATTTTTCTAGCTGGGATTAACTGTCTAAGGCCACACTCTGGCCTTTGCAGCCCCACCTCCACCTTCACAGTATGTATCTATTCCTTATCCATTTTAGAAATGCTGTTTCTATTGTCATGGCTCCGTAGCTTTGGTTCATTGCAGAAATAAGTCATGTGCTGTGATGACATTCCTTTTCTCACCAAGTGTTTCTCCTTCTAGGAGTTATCTATAAGCCTTCTGTGTCTTATTTGTCTCCATGTATTTTATTTGTACTCATCGCTTCCCAGCCTCCGGTGTATCATTTTTATGTTTTTATCTTTGTATTTTCCTGTCTTCTCTCTGGGATGAGAGTGCACGGTGCAGGGATATCTGTCTATTTGAGTCACTGCTGTGACACAGGAGCCGAGAAGTGCTCACCACACAACAGAACAAATCTGTGTGAAAAAGCACATCCTGGTGTGGAATTAACAGAGCTGCTTACCAATAAGTGATTGAGAAAAAAACAGAAATCTGTGTGATCTCCGCAGAAGACAGAGGGGAGATGGAGCCCAGATGGTGCTGCATTGAGAGAGGACATGGAGCCCGGATGGTGGCCCACTGGCTGTGTGGCTCTATGAGCTGCTGATAGACAGGCAATGAGGGTGAGTCTAAAGAGGAGGGATGGTGATGGAGGTGAGCTGAACACACAGTGAGGGGAAGACACAGAAGCAAAAAGCAAAATCTCCGCCGAGCTTTGTTGATCTGAAACATCCTTGAATTAGAGGTACTAGGTTAATACCTATTGTCTCACCTGTGCTGACTCCAACCTCCAATAATAAGAATAGTTTGGAGGCAAATGTTCAGATTAATTGATTTTTCCACTTATCATTGCCAGACAACACATTTTAATTACTTCCTTGTTAGAAAGAGTTTCTAAGAAGACTTCTTTCCTTAATAGCATCATATGCAGAGTATGACTGATTCATATTTGGATAACATGACAATGTTTCATGAGCTGTCCACTGAAGAGTAACTGAGTCAGACAAACTGATGTGGAGAAATCACTCTGTCTGCAAGGTCTACATTCTTGTCTTCATTTGACCCTGTGCAGCTGAAGGTGACATCTTCAACATCACCATCTTCAAGTCTTCACTATTTTGCCTCTAAGTAATTGTATGGGACTGAGCCTTGGATTTTCAACAGGCTGTTACTCTTCAGCAGTTTCCTATGATACCGTTGAAGATCTGAATGTGTGATAGATCTGAAGAACAGGTTTGAGAACCAGAACCTGAATCTGTACGAGGAAGGGATTTTTATATGCTGAGCAATCGGCTTTTCATCTACACCAATATCCAGCCCCACTCATGACTATCTGAAATGGACTTCATGAAAGGATCGGGTCCAGACATCTGTAGTTTTTCAACTATCTAGACCCGTGGTCGGCAAACCGCGGCTCATGAGCCACATGTGGCTCTTTGGCCCCTTGAGTGTGGCTCTTCCACAAAATACCACGGCATGGGTGAGTCTATTTTGAAGAAATGGCATTAGAAGAAGCTTAAGTTTAAAAAAAAAAATTGTCTCTCAAAAGGAATTTTGATCATTGTACTGAAGATATTTGGCTCTGTTGATTAATGAGTTTGCCAACCACTGATCTAGACAATTGTGATGCATAGTAAAGACTATGCACAGTAAAGAACCACTGTCATGTTTGTATGGCCCAGGGTAGGGCCAGGCTCAACACTTTTTGAAAGCACAGGTGAGTCAGCAGGAGAGCGATGCTGGCACTTACTGGACCAGGGCACCTGCGAACAGCAGCCAGTCCTGAGGTGCATAAAGGGAAGCTAAGCTGGCTGAACTTCTCATAGAATTACCTCTTAACAAAATTAACTTGGATGGTTCTCAGCTCTCATCTGCAGAGTTGCCCTTCAAACCCAAGTTACTGTTTGCAAAAGTATGTGGCAAAGTCTGGATGTCTATTAATTTTTAGTTTTATTGTTTTAATTCTATGCTTATATCTCATATTACACTTGCCACATTAAGTGCATTAGGCTACATTATAGTTGGCTAGATGGTTAGGGAGATGTTCTTTCAAGATTGTGAGTATAAACGTTATCTCCCGCCTATGGCAGAGATTATGTTTAAGGGTAGTTGGGGAGAAGAATGTAAAGGAAAAAATAAAGTACAGAGTGTTCTATTCGAAGACTGAATAATATGATAAATGAAACACAGATGGAAAACTTGTGACATATGTTCTCTCTGAATCAAATTATTGAAGGGATATTTAATGTTAAGCAGGTGCCAGAAAAATAGAAGGGTAGAATGTTGATCACAGAGAACAATGAACTGTAAAACTTTGAAAACACAGAAAAATTACATTCCCTGAAAATCCATCAACTATTAGAAGGCATTCTAAAGACAATTTTAGGGAAAGCAAACCTACTCAAGGAGCACCAAACACGATACTTAAAATAGGTGTAAAAGTATTACCAATAAAGAGAAAGATAATCTTTGAACAATGGCATCAGAAAAGACACACTGATATGGAACAAAACCTGGGATATAAATAGATGGCAAACAGAATTTGAGCAAGAAAAACAATGAGGATCCCTGACTATGTAATGATGAAGATTAATTGTTTCTAGTTTCTTGATATGGAAAAATTAAAATTTAAAGGAAAACCTCACGTTGTTAGATTTTATTGCTATTTATGACTTATACTGAAGTAAATTTGTAGCAAATTGAAGGTAGTTCTTATTCCACAGTGTGGCTTTGACCATTATCACAAGTATTGCTATAGGCTGCATAAAGCGAGGAGTTCAAGATTGTTCCAGGAGCTATTAACGTGATACATGAAGACCAGGTAGACCGCTCATGATCATTAGTTACAGTTCTAGTAGATGCAGCAGATGACCAGTGAAATCAGCTTCTCTTCCAGAAATTTCCCTGGCCAGTTATATTCACTTTGATTATTATCTCCCATTAGAATTTTCCTAAGTGAGAACTTACATAATGTAATCATTTGATATGTGTGGTTTCTTAAAGTGTTAAAAAAAAAAACCCCAAAAACATCCATAGGTGAATGTAATAGATTATATCACTAACATCCAAGATAAATCTTAGTCTCAGTTACAAACATGAAAATCTACCATATGAAGTAACATGACAACTGTCATTCTTAATCACCCACAGAAACCCAGAAGCTATATCAGAAGTAGGGTTGTGTCTAGAATGAGAATGAAAATATTTTTTTAAAAGTTGCTCTTACAAAAGGGAGAACATCTTCAGAGTCATCTTCAGAGATTCCCCCCCTATATATAGATGCCTTTCAATTATTTGGAGAATTAAGTGGAAGTGTCATCTCCAAAGTTGCTGCCATCTCTATGAGGGCTTTGCAAGAGATGTTCAGAAATGGGTTCTTACATCATAGATGTCTTACAGGTGGCAGGAAAATTACATTGCACTGCAAGTGAGGAAGGAAAGGTATGGCAAGGAGGAAAGAAAACATGTAGGTAAGCACCAAAGCACCTGGAATTATTTAAACATAAAATAGTGAAGATAGTTTGTGGACTCTCTACAGAGGAGGCATGAATGCTACCACTTGTCTTTATTACTTGGTATCAGGGGTCCTCAAACTTTTTAAAGTGGGGGCCAGATCACGGTCCCTCAGAGAGCTGGAGGGCCGGACTATATGAACTACTAATCCCTACTGTAACACCTTGGCTGCGCTCACTGCCCAAAAAACCTGGCGGGCAGGATCAGACTCCCCTGGGGGCTGCATGTGGCCCACGGGCCGTAGTTTGAAGACCCCTGGTAGACAGTAGACTTGCTATTATACATAAAATTTCAATATGGCTTCCAACTTATATCTCTTTATAATGGCATCATTTCAAGTAAATAGGTGGACTTTTTTTTTGGGGGGGGGGTGGTCAGAAAATTTTGACTTACCCATAATCTATATTCAGATTACAATTTATTTATTTGAAATTGAAATATCAGGGGCGATAACATATTCAGTTTCATGATGGAGATTGGTGTGGAGAACGTTGTCTTTCAGTGACCTTCTAAGGAACCCAGATGCATCAGACTACACTATCCACTCTGGATACCCCAAGCAGCTTTACCCAAAGTATACCTCTGAGGGCCAGGCTGAGGTCTAGCCCTCTTACCCTCAGTACCATAACTGTTCAACCCTCAGAGGGAGGAAGTTCTGTTTCTTAGGTCAGGGAGCACCGTGACCTATCAGCTACTCAAGGTCAGCACTTAAATATCACCTCATGGACCCAAACCAGGAGTCTAACAAAGCCTGGATTTCATGAAAACAGACCTTCTTAGTAATGTCTGCTCCTCAAAATCCACCTGTTATTTACAGGTGTATGAATGAGCAGTGACTGTTCTAGGAAAGAGATGGGAAAGAACTAAGAGGCAAAAAAATCAAGCAGGAAGAAGTGAAGAGAAGGTGTTAAGCCCAGTGTCCAAATTTTGTAAAATGCTGAAGGGAAGAAGTGCTAGGCATGTGAAAACCAACAAAGGACCTACTCGGATGCAGGGCGCCAAGGGTGATTCTCAGGACCAACATGTAAAGCATGAATGTGAGTTAGATTATTCTGGTTGCAAGTGACAGAAATCCAATTAAAAATGGCTCTACCAGATTAATCAAACAATACAAAAAGGAAAACATTGTCTTGCCTATTTATGAATTCCAGGAGTAGACATTACTTCAGGCAAACCAACATTAAATACTGTTTGCAAGGACCCTATCTTTTATACCCCAGCTCTGCTTTTTAAGATGTGGGTTTCATTCCAAGGCTGGTTCTCTCTACGTGGTGGCCAGGTGTCGCTCACACCCCCAGGCTTGCATTATAGCAGCTCAGCAGCCACATGGGAAAGAGAGCTCCTTTTTTTCCAGGAGTGCATCAGGAGTCCTGTGGTCAACTCCCCTTCCAAGAGCATAGGTCATGTGATCATCCTAAGTGCCATCGATCGCTGTAGCCAGAGGTTTTGGGATACACCACTGGTCCAGACTTGGACTATCCCCCACACTGGGAGCCTGGGGATGGATGGCATCAGGAACCCCCGAGGCCATGGGGACTGGGTAGAGAGGAATGTCCTGGCTTGCCAAAAGAAAATCAGGACGCTGTGATGAAAGGACCATGACGGAGAGGGCAGCAGCAACAACAGATCTTTTCAAGCAGATTTGGATCTTTCTTTCAGTCATTGAGAAGACATTCTGTTTAGAGTCCTTGAATTGAGGCTCACTTCACCCGCAATTAATCATACTAATTTGCTTCTGTAAGTTTAACAGAAAACCCAACATGTCTCATAAATCACTGCATATTATTTTATTTTCTACCGTTAAACATAAGGCAGACGTTATAGGCCAAAGTCAATATTATAATGCCGTAAATAACAAACCTAAAATGTCAACGCATTTATTTGGAACTATGAATGCATTGACTGACTACAAAATAAAGGTAAAAATATTTAGGATTTTGATGGGCATGAACAAAAGTGATTCAGAAATGGCTCCTAGAGTTTTACACAGCAGTGCCAATAAAACAGCTTTGTGAATTTCAAGCACACGCCATTGCCAGGAGCCTTAGACATTAGAACATGTCTGCAGTGCCTGATGGGATGGGTAAAATCACACTACATGTAATTCAGCCCTATCGGTTCTGTGGAATTTGTTCATTCTGGTAAAATAGAATGGGAAAGATCGAGACTCTGAAATCTGGCAACTCTCCCCAATATTACCACAACTGAGGAAAGATTCAGAGCATGAAATCTTATGTCTGTGATTGAGCATTTTACCTGAGTCCTCATTTTTTCAGACTCGACATAATTATGCTGTCAGCTCAGAGAGTGCAGTGTCACAGTCCTATTCTTACTTTCCTGGGTTATAATACAGTGGTCATTTGTTCCACCTATTCATCTTCACCAAATAAGAGGATGCTTTACGACCAGGACACAGAATAAAGCTAGTTGAAAGTATTGAAAAATCTAGTGGACCAGCAAAAATATTTCTGCCTAGTTTTTTTTTTCTAAATTTAAATTACATCAATCTGTGAACATGTGATAGAATGTGACATACAAATAAAATGTAAACTGACATCCTATAAAAATGTTCAAGTGGCAATATGGTTGTTAAAAACATGACAGGACACTAAGTAATGGCATGGGACTTAGAAAGTTTCCCTCTGCTAATAAGTCAGGTATTAGATGCTGAAAGTTACTGCACCAAATGCAACAATTATCTAAGAGTGGGAAGAACAGTCTTGAATGCCAAACACCTCTCACCTTGTTTTATACCAACTCTGTCACATAGATGAGGACACGGAGGACCCAGAAAATTAAGAAATTTGCATATAAGTCCAGCTGGATTGCCAGCCTATGTCCTCTCTGCCACACCATGTCACACCAAGGAGCATTGAGAGCCATTTTTATTATTCTTTGCAAGGAGGAAACTGCTTCTGTATGCTGCTCTGCTCCACTGGGTAAATTTAGCTCAGATATGTCACTTTTTCCAAACACCTACAAATGCTTTACACACAGTTGTCCCATCTTTAACAGCAGTGAACATAGTAAGATAAATTGACCCTTTAAATTTGACGATTCTGATCTAATTCTGTAGGAGGCATGGTAGATTCCACTAAAATTGAGATGTTCTCATTTTCACCATGTATCCCAGGTTATGATTTAACTACCTTTTAATGTAGTCAATATATTGATGACACCTTTGAGGTTTATGGTACCCAGTGGTAGTATTGAATATTGCTGCATTTATATTCAAGTAAAACATAATGCAAGTCTTAGATATTTTGCACAGTTTTGCCACATTTAAATGACCACTTTTTGGGAAGTTTGATTGTTAGTAGAGTTAATTTGGTTTACCAACTCCAACACTTCTAACTTTGATCAATTCTTTCCTTAACCAGCCCACCTGAAACTGGACCACCTGCTAACAGCCTAAGAGGAGATGCCATGCTACTCCTGACGTCATCACGTCACGCTTGCTCACTCCACACCCTCTCTGACAGTGCACCGCCCATACTTGCCTCTCCCTCTAAGCCATTTCCATTTTGCAGAGCTCAATTTCTGGCTGAAGCCCATCCTTCGGAGGAATGAGGTCACTCAACTATCATTTGCCAGATCTCTCCACCAAAGGACAATAACCAGGGACTGAGTGGAAAATCTCGCACAAAGCCAGATTAGGGTTTGCGCTAATGAGAACGAGGTATTGGTTACAACGATGCTATCTCTCAAAGGCAGCACAGTTACAGTAAATGGTCCAGCCCCCTTCTCCACCCCTTCAAGCTCTTCTAGGCAGACCCAGAGACTCCAAGGCAGAGATTTGACCTTGTTTTCCGAGAGCTTTTGTTTTCTTTGCCATTGGAAGTGGCCAGTGGAGGTTCTGAAAATGAAGGCATAACATGAGAAAACAGTGGAGGTCTCTGACCACCACTCTGTGAAATGCAATCCATTGTTTCCTGTTATTCAGCTTTGCTTCAGTGTGGTAGAGGGTAGAGGTTTTCCAGTAGCCAGAAACTAACCGGACTGGAAATTGGAGTCCTGATTTTTAGTTCACCATTTACTTGCTATATGGTTTCACTTAAGTCACTGAAAGTCCTCTGTGCTGTCTTTCCTTCATTGTTAAAATTGGAAAAGAACCGAGACTCATACCTGCCAAACTGACCCCAGGCATATGGAAGTACTATATGAAGATATAAATGACCAAGACTTATTAGACACACAAGATTATGTTTAATATTAAACTGGAAAAAAGACTGTCAACTTTCTAATGACAAAAAAATTGTAGGATAGCATCCATGGCAACATGAATAGTATGATAAGCCAAGCTAACATTGCCTTGGTGTGCATAACAGAAAGAGGTACTAAGCTGGTACTTTTGGGCACATATCTGAACCGGCATAACTCCCATGAAATTGTGCTTTTCCTGGAAATTTTGACCATCTTAATCTTGGCAGAGTTTGGGTAATATTTTTGGAACTCTGAAATGACTCGTTCATTTCATTTCCCATGGAAGGCTTCATTTTTTATACACTGCGTCAGGGAAATAACAAAAGGAAAAGACAGCACCCTCATACTCAGGATGCTGTTTTGTGGAAATGAGACAGTGGGATAAGAAGAGCATCCAAAGGTCTCACTTGTACCATAACTACAATCTATATAGAAAAATGAGCCTTTCAATCTTCATTCATTAATTGTCCATTTCACACTTGTAATTGCATAAATTCGTGTTTGCACAATACATGCATAGGCTGGCATTTTCACTTTTGAGCAGTTCCTATGCAAACTGATTTTATCTCTCTTAGTGGAACAGTGAGTCAGACTTCCCTAGATGCTTTCTGCTCCTAAAACTCCAACTTTTACAGAGCACAAGGGCTCTTTCAGGCGACTGCTGTGACCTAGTCTGAATGCCAGGCTGGCTGCTGGAAGAGTTAATTGACTTTGAGGCTGGCTAATGTGCCCCAGGGAAGCTAAAGGACTTGAGGAAAAGCATCCTGCAGTACTTGGTTCTTTGCTCTGACTTCCTCTCACATCTTAAAGATTTGGGGGGAGGGAGGAAGGGAGGCTTTCATTCTTGATAGTAGAAATGAGTGGGAGAAGTTGAAGAATTAAGTACAGGGGACTGAGACTCAGTACCCTTGAAAGATGGTGAAAGTATAAATCATCCTTTTCCTGTGAAAACTGCCTCTCAGCGGCTTTGCCAAAACAAGTCTCTCAAACAGTAGGAGATTGTCAAGGCTCCAATTAGCAGAACCTTAAACCCCAAAGTCAATTATGTGAGTAATGAAAAATGGCAGCAAACTCTCCTTCCCAGGAAAGGGAAGAATTAGATCAGCCATTAGCCCCCCCTGGGTATGCAGAGGATTAGAATCCACCACAAAAAAAGAGACATTCATGGTCCCCAAAAAAGTGGGATTAAAACTCTTTAATGATTATTATTGCTAGATAAGTTTCAGTAATTTTTTAAAGCAATCAAAGACAGCAAAGATATTGGATACTTATTTCTCCAAGGGAAAATATAATAATATGTTTAAGATATTAGGGAAAAGGGAAAGATTTTTAAAAATTATTTTGTCTTGGTATGTAGAGCCAGGAATCGCTCACTAATAAAGATTTTGGTATTTAATAATTATGAGTAACGTCAAACCCCCCCCCCCCCACACACACACACAGAAAAAGGGAGATCAATTTATGTAAAAAATAGATAATACACTCTCAAAGTATTACAAAACTAAGGATGAGCCTGAAAAATAATGGTGAAAACCATAAGTTGGGTAAAGGTTTCAGGCCCAAGATACTTCAAAACCAGGATATTTAGTAAGTAATTAGAGTTAATAAACACGGGTAGGTATCATCTTAGAGGACATATAAAAGTCTAGAAACACTGAGGAAATAAATCTTAATAAGGAAGACTATTATTTTGGTAGAGGCTACTGGAAAGCCATCAAAATCTCTCTTCCATTTTCCATAACACTGGAGTCATTGCTGGGCCCATAATTACTTTATCAGACACTATATTTCCAAGTCTCCCTTGTATAAGGTATAATCGTGCAACTAAATTCTCATCAACACAATGTGGATGACGTGATGTTTGCCATTCTGGACCTTAAAATATTGGGTAAGCACACTTATGTATTTTTTCTTCGTCTCTGGAGCTAAAGCAGGGATGTGCCATTGGACTAATGAGGAAAGTATTCTATATAAATACTAGAGACCTGGTGCACAAAATTCATGCATGGGGTGGGGGGTGTCCCTCAGCCTGGCCTGCACATTCTCCAAACTGGGACCCCTTGTGGGATAGGGCCTATACTGGCAGTCGGACATCCCTCTCACAATCTGGGACTGATGGCTCCTAACTTCTCACCTGCCTGTCACAATCTGGGACTGATGGCTCCTAACTGCTCACCTGCCTGCCTGATTGATGCCTAACTGCTCCCCTGCTGGCCTGATCACCCCAACTGCCCTTTCATGCCAGCCTGATCGCCCCCAACTGCTCTCCTCTGCTGGCCTAATCTCCCTGAATTGCCCTCCCCTACTGTCCTGGTTATCCCAACTTCCCTGCCCTGCAGGCCTGGTCACCCTCAACTGCCTTCCCCTGCAAGCCTGTTTGCCCCCAACTGCCCTCCCCTGCCAGCCATCTTGTGATGACTATCTTATGGTGGCCATCTTTAGGTGGTCATCTTGTGGTGACCATCTTGTGATGATGTCATGTGATGCCACCTAGGATTTTATTATATAGGATAGGATATATGGAATGGGGGAAAAAGAAGATGGGAGAAGCCTGGTTCCCTGAAAGCCCACATGGAGCCAAATCACACTAATAATCAGATCACTCACCTCCATCTTAAACTTCAATATTTAAACTTCAAGTAGGGTAAACAGTCCCAATCTTCTTTGAACAGTCCTGTCTTATGCCTGTTGTCTTGATACACTTATAAATGATATTTCCTTTCCCTTTCAAAAAAAATTACATACTAATCTTATTTTAATTCAATGTATCATGCTGCCTTTTTATATTAGAAGTTTAGCTTCTCTGCAACCAATATAGAAATTGGCACCTGGAACTTGTGTGAATTACACAAGTAATATGTGTGACAAACAGTCATATGGTAAGAGGGGAGGACATGTACTTATCAGGTCAGAAGACTAGAGACCCTTGTTATGTTTTGGTTAAATGTTCGATAACATTTTCCTCTGTGATAACTTGAAAGGCAGACCACGTGGACCTACGGGACGGGTAGCCACAGAGTGAGAATGTTTATTTGTATTGGTTAGCCCTTGCTACATTTAGCAAGGTACTACAAGAAAAAATAAACAAACACAGGCAAGACTTGGCAAGTGTAAAAGCAGAGATGAAATAGAACAGATGGGGTGGAAACACCTCCTGCTTCTGCACTTCAAACAGCAGCAGGGTCATAACTCTTGTCTCCCAGAGACTTTCTCAGAGACTTACCATTAAGCCAAAGCAAAGAAAGATCAGATTAAGAGTGTTTGTTCCCTTTCCTCATAAACTGACTGTTTCAGATGTCCTCAAGACAGGTGCCTTTAAAATGAGGACGGGATCCCAGGAGCCAGGCAGTAGGGCTGGCCCAGGAGGTGCAGGAGGGTTTTGCATGTGGTGACAACAACCTGGGACTGGCTGGAAGAAATATGACTACCGAGATGCCCACTAAATTTTGAAACCATAAACCTGGCTTACTAATGCCTGTGACTCTTTGAACCCCAAGCAATTATATTGTCCATATCCACTTCAGATACTAGCATGGCAACAAGGAACAAAGAAGACCCTCCCCAAAGAGCTCAGCTAGGGGTCAAGAAAGGTGATGAGCAAGATAGTGCCTCTGGGCGGATCAGGACCAGTGTGGCGGGGTGAACCCACCCAGGAGGCACTGGACTGTCAGGGCACAGAATCTACACAATTCCTGCCTCGTTAAGGACCAGCGACAACTTTTCATTTTGTGCCTCCTTTTCTAAGCGGAAGCCTCTAGTGCAGGAATGCTGTTTCCACCCCACCATCACATGGGTGTGCAGATGGGAAGGGGGCAAAGATAGCCAGCCCTTTAGTATCTATATCATTGGACAATGAGCAGCTACCTCTGGACCAGATCAAAAAGACTGTCAGTTACCTAGAGAACTTAGATCTTGAGCTGGGTCCAGTACAGATGGGACTTCAAGGGTCCCATACAGATAGCGGGTGTGTTTCATGAATGAGAAAATATTTGGGTGGTGTTTCAAGGGTCTGGAGGGGGACACAGCTAGTTTTAACCCAACATTTGTTCCACTTTTTCTTAGAAATTATACCTCCTTTGGCTAGTGGCCATTCTTCTGTGAATGACATTTCTGAGTCTCCCCTGCAGGTAGTGCAGGCCTTGTGATTGCATTCCATTCATGGAAGCTGAGTAGAAGTGACATCTCCACCCTGGATCAGGGCCTTGAAACATGGAGCATGGGCTCCCTGCCCACTTCCTCAGCCCAGGGTGATGCCCACAGGATGTCTACCCAGCTGGGTTGCATGGATGAGGATACGCTAGACAAGACAGAAGGACCCTTGTCCCTTGCTAGACTGCGTTGGCCACCTATTGTTCGATGAGGGAGAAATAAGCTTAAAGATTTTCATGGCACTGGTTGGGGGATTTCTTTGTTACCACAGCTAGGTCTTGACCCTTATCAGTTATAGCTATTCATAAATTTATTCTACCTGTCGGTCAGGGAAAGCCATGCACAGTGAGCCCTAAGTGTCATACCCCGTATTGGACCCCCAGATGCACTTTCTTTGGTTACCACCTGTCACTGTTACACTGCTGTCCTGGCTTCCTGCTGTGTCCACAGCTTCTTGACAAGCTCTCAGTCTCCTGTCTACACCACTATCTATTATACAAACTTATATGGAATATAAGTGGTGGGACTGGAAATGGAACTTGGGACCATCCGATTCTGGCACTGTTTATCTTTCTGTGTTATAGGTGCTTCATTTTGTAGCTAATTTTCAAACATACTGAAATCTCTCAGGAATGTAAGATTGTTGTGTTTAACGTAACAGACATGTTTATTTTGCCTTTCCCATTAGAGGTTAAATTTATTTTGCCAATATTTTGATAACTTGAGTTTTGATATAAATAAATAAAAGCACAGTATGCCCAGTGCCAACTTTAATTTGTAGGCTTAGATTCTGGGAATTTTCCATGTACTTCAAGTTACTATTATAAAGCAATATTTTAGGCAAGTATTACGGATCTAAGATTCCATGACTGCCAGGAATACTGGGTAGAATATGTCATTTCATATCTTGACATATACTAAGCAGTGTACAGAAATAGGTACCAGTAATTCTAAAGTAAGATATATTTCACAAGGATGTTCTTTGGTTCACCTTGGTAAAGTGCACCCAGTTACCTAAAATCTTATCATGGAACGTTTATTATCTCTTTATGGAGGAAAAGCCAATGGAGGCTGGTTTCTTGATGCTGGCAGCTTTGCTAACCTGAAGAGTATATACTTTTCATAATTGGTCTTGGTTTATTGGTCTTGGTCCACTTTTTACCTCTTAGGGTCATGGATGTCTGGTGAGTGATGCTCACTAAACCATGGAAGAAATCAGATGCCTCCTTGTGGAAATTCTCATGGTGATAGGCAAGTGGGAGAGTCAGTCCTTGAAGTTCCCACGTGTCTAAAACCTGAAGCTGCCTGTGTCCAGCTGGTCCCTTGTGCCTCAGGACTTGCCTCCCAGGCAGTTGTCCTGTGCTTCTCTGTGGGCACATCTATGATCTGAATCGTCCATGACGGTTTTTTTCGTCTAAAGAGCCCCTGCACTAGAACCTTTCATGATGCCTTTGAAAGCAATAAAGATTTATTTAAAAAACTAAAAGCTAAGAAACCTTGTCCACTGTTAAGCTAAATAAATTGGGCTCTATTTCATTTTTCTGGTAACACATGTGATGTCTTGGCAAATCTTCAAATCAGTTTGTTCCTGTTGCAAATAGCACTGTCCACAATGAGCAGTGCACTTCATAGATGGTGACACCTACCTTCCTAAGGTCAGAGGTCAGTGTTGAGAGGGACAACTTCCACCGTGACTTTGTTTAACATAAATACAAAAACTAACATTTTCCTTTGTCTACGTTTTTCCTTTGGGTGCCATGATAATTATGTAATTAAAACTAGTTTAGTTTTTTAGTTATTCTCATCAGTTATTACTCCATTATTAAAACAGTGATTAAGCAGCTTTATGCCAGGCACTAACTAAACCAGTCCTGGGATGGAGGGGTGAACAAAGACATGGGCCCTATGCTCCCTGATGTTAGGAGTCTAGTTGTAGCCGAAACCAGTTTGGCTCAGTGGATAGAGCTTCGGTCTGCAGACTGAAGGGTCCCAGGTTCGATTCCGGTCAAGGGCATGTACATTGGTTGCGGGCACATCCCTGGTGTGGGGTGTGTAGGAGGCAGCTGGTTGATGTCTCTCTCTCATTGATGTTTCTAGCTCTCTTTCTCCTCTCCCTTCCTCTCTCTAAAAAAAAAATCAATAAAATATATTTTAGAAAAAAGAGTCTAGTTGTAGAATCACATGCTAACAAGAACTACAGCAAAAAATATTATTTATCTGGGGTTCTAACAAAAAAAAAAGATAGAAAGATAATATTGCATAATAAAGACATTGAGTAAACCATTCCTAAATTTAATCTTTTAAAATGTTCTTTTGGCCAAAACCAATTTGGCTCAGTGGATAGGGTGTTGGCCTGCAGACTGAAAGGTCCCAGGTTCGATTCCTGTCAAGGGCATGTACCTTGGTTACAGGCACATTCCCAGTAGGGGGTATGCAAGAGGCAGCTGATCGATGATTCTCTCTCATTGATGTTTCTGACTCTTTATCCCTCTCTCTTCCTCTCTGTAAAAAATCAATAAAATAAAATAAAATAAAATAAAATGTTCTTTTGTTCCCAGAAAGACATTACAGATGGATGTTCTGAGCCCTTGTTGAAGGGACAGGTTTCAAGGACTTCCTCAGGAAAAAAAAAAAAAAATTTTAGTCTAGAAATCAACAGGGAGACTTGCTGTTGATTCATTTAGACTGAATCCAATTCGATTTACCTCAGTTCAACTCAATGAAATTACACAAACCTGCCCTGAGTATTGCATTAGTGTGGAAAGACATGGTCCTCTCTCTGGGTGCCCTGAACACTTGCTCCCCCTCCCCAGCCCTGAATAAGCTTTAGACCTGACTTCTAGATTCTGTCACCAAATGCGAGCTCACAAGTGGCAAAGCAACATGCCTTAGGATGCCGGCGGGAAGGAAGCAATTTATCAGAACAATTATTATTTGTATCTGAACACTGGCCTAATGAATGTCTCTCAGCGAACCCGCGTAGAAGTCTCCATTTTCGTGAAAGTAAATGAATGAAGTAGGTCGAAGTGGTAAATCTAGACCAATAAGGTTGGCTGTGAAGGCCACTCTGAAACAAAGCATTTCAGCTCCAGTAAGCAGACACCAGTCCTTTGCATTGTGTTTGCGATCTGTAGCTGAATATGGCTTTGAAGTAAGCAGACAAAAGTCTTGACAGACTCAAAAGAACTAAACTACTCACACAGTAAGAATGTGTGCTGAGGAAGGAGAGGGGCTGCCCTTGGTACCATGGGTTAGTTATCAAAGGTGTATTTTGTACCCCTGATTTTGGCATTGGAACTAGCAGTTACCATCCTATATTTCTTCTAATATACTTTTTAAAAATTATTTTTACTCAAATTTCAAGAGTATTCTCTTAACATTATCTTCCAATCCTTCTGTTGAGTTTTCCAAGAACTCCCCCCCCCCCCCCCCTTATTAGCTACAATATAGTCGGTCTTCACTCTGAATGCTACTGCAGGATTGTAAGCAGAACCATGCAAAGCAAACTCAATGGTCAATAGAAAAATGACCGTTGCTCTGTAAACTGTAACAATTTCTTCAAAACATTAAAATTCATATTATCAGTTTTAAATGTACGGGGAAAGAAAAAAAATAAGAAAACACATTTACTTAGTGCACTGCAATTCAAAACATTAGAACATCAAACATTAAACTGTTTTCTATCTGGAAATCATGCTTGCCACCTTCTCATGATACAATACTCAGTGAGCATCTTTACCATGTTTTGGTGAACTGTCCCACACCTTTGTTTGTTTGTTTTATTGTTTTCTTTTTCAATATATATTTTATTGATTTTTTACAGAGAGGAAGGGAGAGGGAGAGAGAGTTAGAAACATCGATGAGAGAGAAACATCCATTAGCTGCCTCCTGTACACCCCCTACTGAGGATGTGTCCGCAACCAAGATATATGCGTCTGATCAGAATCGAACCTGGGACCCTTCAGTCCACAGGCCGACGTTCTATCCACTGAGCCACACCAGTTTCGGCTGTCCTGCTCTTTTGGATTAGCTTTGAACCATTCTTCCTTTCTGCTTTTAGGGTCATGCAATATTTCTGCGAGCCCTTTGATGTGAATTATTTTGCTGATATCACTTCCTGTTAGACATCTTCAGCCTTTTAATCACAAACACTTGCATCCACATAACATTTAGCAATTATAATATACTCTTACCAATCCTTTCAAGGTTGGTGCAAATTTCATAGCAGCATTCTTTTCTGCTCTAGCAACTTCACAAGAAAAGCTTAACATTAAGCAATGTTAAGCCAACTTTTGAAACAATAAAACTAGCTTTTATTGAAAATAAAAGTTTCTTCTATTCCCCTGCAATCACCATTTTATTTTAATATGGCAGCTAACATCAACACTTGAGCCAGTTATTTATTTTTTATTACAGTCTTCAATCTGACCGTAAGTGGCTTTCTGTCCATAGTGTGATTTAACCTAAAAAATGTGGAAGCCACTTGACCTTGTTCTTTATATTTACTGGACTTTTGGAATATGGTTCTTGTAGGCCCCCTCTTATCTTGCTAGCAATCACCAGTTCAGTAACCAGTCACGGACAGACTTTGAAAGAAGTGATGTGATTGGTCACTGATCATGATGTGCATCTAGTATTACTTAGTGGCTGTGGGCAGAAGAGCTAACAGAAAAGGTTGTAGACTATGCAATTACCCATACTTAATACAGGCATACCTTGGAGATACTGTGGTTTTGGTATCAGACCTCAGCAATAAAGCAAATACTCAATAAAGCAAGTCACATGAACTTCTTGGTTTCCCAGAGAATATAAAAGTTATGTTTACACTATACTGTAGTCAATTGAGTGTGTAACAGCAGTATATCTAAAAAAGTTTACATACCTTAATTAAAAAATACTTAAGTGTTAAAAACTGTTGACCATCACCTGAGCCTTTTTACTGGTGGAGGGTCTTGTTCTGATGCTGATGAAAATGCGTATCTTGGAAGCACTATAAAGCTAGGGGCCATAAACTAAGGTATGCTTGTATACCATGGCAACTGACTCTCAACTGTATTTCCAGGGACCAGTGTTAGAACTACACCGTGTAGCTGATATTCATGCCTACTGGAACCACGCAGAGTGGGAACTGCCTGGGCCTCTCTTATTTCGACAAGGACATGAATGCTAGCTTTTAAACGATGTTCCCATTGTTCCCTCCTGTTTACATTTCCCCATATTGACTGTCGGTCTGTTTCCTTACCTGTTTGTGGTTTCTGCTTTGATAGTAGGTATTTGTCTGATCCGCTCATGTGTAAGAGTGGGGCACTAAAGACTCATGTGTAGAGCTTACTAAGCATCCTTCCCAGCTGGGAGATCTGGTTGGGTGGGCCATTTCTTAGAGGAACCAATATTAATGCCTTTAAGTCTTATCTTTTGGAGTGATCAGAGTCCCCAAGAACACCTTTCAAATGTCCTTTCTGGAAAGGATGCACCTTGCTATGTAGACAGTACACACCTGTCTCTTAGAAGCTGAGTGTGAGAGAGAAGGCCTATTTTCCATGAACCATATTTACATTTGGTACCTTTGCTCTTACCCATCCAGTCCAGAGATACTCGTTAGTCTCTGTGGTGTTCTGCTAAGGTGGGCGTGGGCAGTCAGGCCACCTGCCTTTGGGCCACCTGAACTCTGCTTCCACAGCTCTATCATATCTCAGCTCCAGAGCGCACTGAGCTGGTGTGTTGTGGATTTGGTCCCTTCTGGACTTCCCCCATTGCTAGTGGCGGCTTCCACTTCCCCTGGTCACTTGGCCCCTAGCTCCTGCTCTCTCGTTTTCTAAATTTGGTTGCAATTTTCCCAATTCTTTGTCCTTGTGGTTTTATTGTTTTCAAAATAAAAACTTTGTCATTTCAGTGAGGCTTTAGGAGGAGGAGAATGTGAAGTGTATGCAGTCAATTCACCATCTTTAATTTGAAGCCTCTCATCCTATATAATAAAGAGGTAATATGCAAATTGATCCTCACACCCTTGCATAAGATGGCCACCTCCATGTGGGTAAAGATGGCCACCATAAGATGGCTGGCAGTAGGGGGGGGGGGCAGTTGGGGGTGACCAGTACAGCAGGAGAGGGCAGTTTGGGGCGTTCAGGTGGCAGGGGAGCTGTTAGGCATTTATCAGGCTGGCAGGGACTGGTTAGGGGGTGATTAAGCTGGAAGGCAGGCAAGTAGTTGGGAGCTAGCCATCCCAGATTGCAGAGGGTGCAGGCTGGGCTGAGGGACAACCTCCACCCCCTGCATGAATTTTGTGCACCAGGCCTCTAGTTTAAATAATAATGTGCCAATGGCTGCTTTTAAATACCCAGTACTCAATGGGAAAGCATTGATGAAAGTCAAGTCATGTGTAAAACTGAATCTAATATATGGAGAGGAGATAATAAAGCTATACATTTTTTATTCTTTTCTAATTTTGCCTGCTCTCAGAGAATAAAAAATTCGCTATTTTTCCCCCTGTTACTTTTCTTCTGGGGATGTTAGCAAAGGTTTTCCCATTTTCCCTCCATTGAGCTTTATGTTTTCGCGATCAGAGCCACGTAAAATGAACCATAAATATTGTAAGAGCATCTTGTGCAAGAGATTTATGGCACTCACTTGAAACAGTTTCAGTAGCCCTATTCCCTGGCGCCTTCTGGCATTTTTAATAACCCCCTTAATATACTCTGCCATCCCATCTGTTTTGATTTAACGTTGATTATACAGACACACCACTGACCACTGTGCTATGCCGCCCGTAGTAGACTCGAGGTATTTTCGGAAAGGAAACATAAAACCACAATTGTTACATTACATCCATTTCACTAGTCTTCTCCCGGGCAGCTCAGGTAACCTTTTGGAAAAATTCAACATCAGACATAGCCATAGACAACCACGCCCCTGCGTTTTCAAGGCAGCCCGCTCCCACCGGCCACCCGTGCCCTCCCAGGCAGTGCGCTGGCCGCGTCCCTCGGGAACATACATTGAGCCCAGTGGAAGGTGAAGGCAGAGGCAGGAGGCCAGCAAGCAGCCAATCAGATGGCGAGGGTCTAAGATCTGATGCCTGGGAGCTGAGCTGCTCAGTCTCCCTTCGGTGCAGACAGGAACCACACACAGACACACAAGCGGTGTGAACGCGCCCTGGGTGGGCAGCTGCCAACTAGGCAGACCCGGAGCCCAGAAGAGACGGTGCATGCCCAGGACAGCTCCTTCTGCAGCAACAGTCCTGTGCCGGAATGTTCTCGTTGGAAGGTACTGCTTCTTTTCCACTGAGCTGCTGCGGGTTTGCTGAGGGATCAAGGGAAGCAGAGGTGCAGGCTGGAGGGAGGGCTCTGCTTTCTAGCAATGCTTTGTTCCCGTGCTCCGCCTGCACGCCAGCCAGCCAGGGAGAGGGGTGGCCTCGGCGGGAGTGGGCCAGGAGCGGAATGAAGGGACACCCTCCGTCGCCCAGGCTGGTGTGCACAGCCCGTGTGCGGACGGACTCTTTGTTAGTGTTGCTATTGTTCTGACGATCAAGGGGCTAAGAAGGCAGCTGCACGATCATCACAGGCGGCTCCGTGCATAGCTACAGAGACCCAGGGAGAGATCTGAGGGGGTGGGGGTGGGGAGGGAGAGGAGGGCAAGGGGCTGGGGCGAGGGGTGAATATCATAAACGATGCTGCAGAGTGCCCAGCTATCTACCAGCCTGAGAGACAGGAAGGGCCACCGTGCTGATCCAAAGTAGAGAACAGAATTGTGTCAGCAGGAGGGGGTTCCTCTGTGCATTGGACACAAGTTGGATAAAAAGCAGACACTTTGCATATTCTCATCGGGCTTAATACTTGGGATGCCTTAAGGGTCATTTATTCCTGACAGCTGGTGTCACCGCCCAGCCCAACGGCCGTCAGCCCACGAGGAGCCCTTGTTTTAGTTGCCAAGGTGATTGGCAGGGTAATTCGATCGGGGAGAGTTAACAAAAGCCCGGGAGACGCACAGTGCGTTAGGGGAGCGAGGCAGGAGGCGGCTTTGTGCAGCATTTGATTTTGGGAGCGAGTCCCTGCTTTTGTCTCTCCTCTGATCGATCCTCCGTTGGGAGAGCTGGGTAAAATGGGGGCTTCCGTCATGTATGACACAGTAAGAGGAACGCGATGTTTTCTTCTCCACCTGAGGGGAGACTGAATAATGTATGTGTCAGACAGCACATGGGCGGCCGCACGGCAAGGTGTCGCCGGGAAGTAGTTTGCTGCCCTCCCTGGGACCCTGGGAGCCGCTCCCGTGGGTGAGCAGCGGTGGCCTGCAGGTGAGAGGAACGGTGGTCCCAGGGCACAGACATGAAGGAAGGCAAGGGTTCACTGGCTCCGTGGTCCAGGGACCTAAAAAGCACGCCCCGCATGAATCTTCATGTTCAGAGCTGATTGTCAGGGCTAACATGTTCACACTGCATCTCAGGAAGCGTTCCTGAGCCATGCAGCTCCTTTGTGTCATTATTTTCCAAAAGAGGGGAAATATTACGGCATTGATTATAGTTTCTCAATGGCCAGGCCAGAGGTATTTTTTTTATTCATTGTTTTTATTCATTTACTTATTAATGATGCTCTGTGGAGCTGAATACACTTGGCCTCTGTAACATCATCGATTATGCTCTTGTGATTCACTTTGTGAATTTTAGTTTTCCTAAGTACTTATAAAGTATACCATTTTATTTACAAAATATGATATAGCAAAGAACATTAATATGTATAGCTAATGTTTAAAAACCACTACTTAAACTTGGAAATTCACTACTTAGTTATGCGTAACACATAATTCATTATGGTAAAACATTATTAAAAAATTAAAATTGAAAGTTTTAAGATTCAAAAATCAACTATGAAATATAAATAAGAATAATTTCTCATATATGTAAAAATTTCACCTTATTATGTCTATGTTCCCAGAATACATTGCTTTGGAGAAGGCACAATTAGCTAATTACCTGAATGGCCATTGGGATTTAATTAGCAACTTTGATGAATGGAACGGGAAATATGGAATTAGTATTATTTTACAGAAGAAGACAGGGAAGGCTAATATCTTGTATTTGAGCTTTAAGGAGTGTACTGACACCTGTGCTGATGTAAAATTTATTTCTACTAAAGGAAGAATAAAAGGAACAGTCAAAAGGTAACCTTAGAAGTAGGGTGAGAGTCGATAAAGCCTTTCAGGACATCAGGAGACAGGGTGAAGGGAATGAATTAAAGCAAAAGGAGGGGCACTTTGCTCAGAGGCAGGACAGGGGTGGGAAAAAAAAAAAAAAAAAAGAGGGCCCAGACTGGCCTTTGGCACCAGACTGACCTAGCTGCAATCCTAGTCCCGCCTCCTCCTTCTGCGTGACCTGGGCACATTAGCCCCATCCCTGGCTTTCGAGAATCAGGAGTCCACAATATTCTAAGCAGTTCATGTCAATGTGAGAAGGGTGTCATTAAAAAGTTGATATCAAAGTCCATTGTGACCTTGTTAGGGCCGATGGGGTGGAGACGCGATTACTCCTCACACTGAGAGGAGGGGGCTGACTGCAGGAGCGAGAGAAAGGCCCTTGTTCACCTCCGTCCTCCACCCCCTCCATCCTCTTCCAGCTCCTCAGTACTGTCTAGGCGGCTATCTTTTGAGACCATTGCCCTCAGTGTAATGCGTTGAATCCTATTTATATGCAAATAGCCTTGGCAAGACTATTGGAGGATATTATTACTCGTTGGCCTTCTGTGGGACCTGGGGGCAGATGCTGATAGGGGCACACGGAGCAGGAGAGAGACTTTTCCGAAAAGTCGAAGGCGGGGAGGTCCGGGCCAAAGGGATGCTATTGAGAGAAGAAAAGCTCAGTGGACAGCCTGGAGGCTGGAAAACATCCGATCATACCAAGATGCCTTAATGAGTGCCTACAGAGAGACCAGGTCCGTGAAAACATAACATTAGGCTGTGGATCTAAGGCAAAGTGGGAAGCCCAGCTAGGCAGCAATCTTAGTGAGAGACAGGATGCATCATACTTTGTTTTTCTTGGCCACCCCTGAGGATAATTGCTGCAAATCGTGACTTCATGCTCTTCGTAGAAAGAATTTATTTACCGGTTTGGAGGGGAACAAACAGGGGGGAAAAGAAAGGAAATCTAAGAAACATGGCGAATTTTGTTCTCATGGCATAGTAGCTGTTTCCAAAGTGCATGTGAGGAGATAGCGGGAAGGATGGCCTGTGGAGAACTAACTGGCTGCCTGTGCTCTCAGCTTAGATCTAAGCCTAGAACATGCGCAGCCTCTCAGCAAGAACGGTCCTCACATTGGGGATCCCTCCAACCTCTCCCCACTCACGGCGACTCAACCGCACTTCCTAGATTCTCTCACTTGAAATGACTCTCATTTGCTGCTATGCTCCTGTCTGTTTAGGAGAGATTAGCTTTAGAGGAGGCTGCGTGCTCTTTCAGGACCAAATATTTAGAGCTCTGCCCTGGCGGGATGGGAGAGGAGAGGGTCCTGATGTTCCCAAGGTCATTCCCACCTGTGGCTTAAATGCTACCTATCGACCACAGAAAGACAAGCACCTCTGGGTGAAGTGACACTATGAAAAGCTATTTCAACTTTCTGTTCCACCACTTTTCATTTTCTGCCTCTTTTTTTATATATATAGTTTTGGGAATGCTTGTAAGTTTTTTTCACCAGATTGGAGTTCTTCCAGGGAAAGGAGAGGGCTTAACTTCAAATTCACCATTGCCTGGCAAAAGGCCTGCCACCTAGAACATATACTCATACGAATGCACATTGAACAAGTTATGTGAAGGATGGAGTGGCCATGTGATTGGCCTCCATTCAACTTCTCAATAAAATTTGCAAGTTAGGGAAGAATTACCTTTGTTCGACATCTCCTGGCATTCTTGTGCTACTGCTGATATCAGGGGGCCGTGTTTATGCCCAAGCATAATGGGTCAGGGCGATCAACACCACTCTGATCATCAGAGGACATAGAAAGCCATTTTTTCGGACATCATATGAGCAGCCCTGTTTCATCCCTCACAATTTTGTGAATCCTTCTTAGGACTTTCCAAAATCTTTGTCAGGGGCTGGGAAAGGAGGCCCACTGTGCGAAGTGGTGAAGAGATGGTACCTGCCTGTCAACAACCAGGATTGTGCTGTTATAAAATAAGATTATAGAAAACCATGGAGTCATTCTGCTGGGATGCCATTTAAAAGTGGTTTTGTTTTGGTATGATTGTCATGAAGGGGTCATTTGGAGGTAGCATCTGCGTTTATGACCTGGAAATCAATCAGTGTAAGATGCTATCCTTCCCTCCTCTCTTTAAATCCCATCCATTAGAATCTTTCCCATGGGAAGACACAGGGAAACATTTGAATGTTCCTTTGGCTTCCTCTTGAACCACCTGGGGATTCCAGTCCATTCATAATTTGTTCACAGAGACATTTGAGCTCCCTCCCCACAACACCCTAAGAACAGACAGCCACCACTTATTGGCCACCATATAATTTCTGAAGTGTCACACAGGCTATTTTTAGAGGAAAAATAAGCAACGCTAATTTTTCAAAATCAGACTTTCAATAAGTCGAAATGTGTATTAAAAATATTGGTCCTATATTACTTAAGGTTCCAAATATGCCATTCGCACTAAGCCCAGTCCTTTCCAAAATGTGGGATAATCAAATATGAACTTGGAACTTACATAGATCTTAGCTTCAATCTCGACTGTAGCATTTTAAGTAGTTGACCATTGGGTTGCCACATCAATGAAATGAGACTGATATCTATCTACCCTGTATGTCACTTGAAATTTAAATAGAATGAGTATCAAGTATCCATTATGCTATCTGTTGCAGAGTAAACATTTAATAATTTGGAAATAATTCTTTCTGCTCCAGATGTCAAATCCAAATGCGGTAGTTGGCACAGCATAGAGGAAACGTTTGTCATCTGTCATCTGTTCTACCTTAGCAGCACTGCCTGCTGCCCAAACCAATCCACTGCCGATTTCTCCAACCTTTTTCTCTAGCAATAGAGTCCTCAGACATGGCATGCTGTTTCAGTCTGCATCCCACTGTGTTTGCCTTTACACATGTTGCTATTTCTTTCACATGAAATGCAGCATGTCTCCCTCTTCCCATTACCCAGAAATCACCAGTTTACCATTAAACATATAGCTCAAGGATGATATGCTTCTTTGTACCTTAAATATATAACTCAGTTATATTCTTTGTACCTTAAATAAGATAGCTAATGTGATGATGTTCACAACCTGTTAAGTGCTCTTTTAGGTAAATATTTCATACAGGTTATTTAATTCAATACTGAAATTCACTATTCTACTCACCATATATATTATCTGTATATTTCCCACTATATTTTGATCTATCTGACTGTATAAAAAAGTAATTGTCTTAGCTTGAATGAATGAATGAATGAATAGCAAATTGGATGGGTAGAAGATAGAAAAGCCAAATGTGTTTTAGGAGATGTGAAACTGTTCTCTGAGATGGGCCAATATTTTAGGAAGAAAGTTGAGAAGAAGCCCAGGAATTTTAGAGAAGATGCTATGCAAACAAATAAACAAAACCAGACTTAAACCAGAACGGACTGATGGAGGCTAGAGAGGTTCAGGTAACTGCAGTTCATCTCCTAGGAAACATTAAAAATAAGGTCAGAGGAGAAGCTAGATTAGGTCTTCTCTGAAGAAGACATCCAGGACTGCATCAATTTCTAAAGAAACTAGCCAGATAGTCTAGATAGAGAAAGAAGCAGTACTTCTGGAATTAATAATGCACTCAAATTAGCACTTCCGTGGAGCTAGGCTATATGCTAAGCACATTACATGAATTGACTTATTTAAACTTACTTTTGAAAGCCCAAGAGAAAAGGGATTTTGTAATCCCCATTTTATAGATGAGGCAACAGAGGCAGCCAGACTTGTCTAAGCCTCCAGAGCTGGAAATTAGGAAGCTTGGATTTGCATCAAAGTCTGCCTAACTCTAATGCTCATGTCCTTTATACACTGCTGTTCTGGCTCCTTAAGTCAACGGAGGAAGATGGCTCAGGCTAGAGAAAAGGTGAATTACTTTGGAAGAAAAAAACATGGCAATCAAGAGATTGAAAGCAAAGGGAACTAGAGGAGACAGTCTTCCATTCCATGCTAAACTAATTAGGATTGCGAGGTTTCCCTACCTAGAGAGTGTATCCCCTAAGAGTTCCATTACTGAGGACCCTGAAGATTACCCACATTCATGGATGGCATTCCTTTGGTTGAGGGAGTAGAGAGACACTGGGAGGGAATTCAAGAAAACTGAAGGGGGGAAAGCTATGAATGCCAGGGCCATGAACTTTGGAGGCAAAAATCCCCCTTTATATTTTTAAAAAATATATATATTTTATTGACTTTTTACAGAGAGGAAGGGAGAGAGATAGAGAGCTAGAAACATTGATGAAAGAGAAACATCGACCAGCTGCCTCTTGCACACCCCTCACTGGGGATGTGCCCGCAACCAAGGTACATGCCCTTGACCGGAATCGAACTCGGGACCTTTCAGTCCGCAGGCCGACGCTCTACCACTGAGCCAAACTGGTTTCGGCCCCCTTTATCCTTTGACCCTACCCTTACTGTGGGGTGTGACTCTGAAGGATGGGTTGGAAATTGGAGCAGTGATGGTGACAAGTTATGGCCAACGACTCATACTTTGGCCTATTGCCCAGGGAGATTTTTCTGATTTTATTGCCCTAATCCAGAGAGTCATTGATGAAGGATGATTTCTGGAGTCACAGAGCAATCCAATAAGCCATATTTTGCATTTTATATAATTGAATTAAATATGCTTTATCTGCTTGACAGATCGAAAAGCTAACTGGCATTTTGAGGGAAGGTTTTATTATTTTATTCGGACCTTCACATTTCACATTTTAAAAATGTGTTCTGTGAACTACGCCTGCTTACACAATTAGGTTCAGATGTACAATAAACGTTGAATTTCTGCCATTAGCATATTTTTGAGACGAATGACTCCATTATCTGGAGGAGAAAATTAGTGGATGAGGAGATAGGGGTTTGTTTTTCATTTTGTTTCATTTTGTTTGTATTCCCTTTGCTAACATTTTAGTTAGAACATTGTCTACCAAGGGGAAATATTTTCAAACATCAGCTGCTCAATAAGTGTCACACATTGATTTTTCTGGGATTCATATCTCTATCTAACTCTCATCACAAATTTTATGCCTCACACATTTTCAATTCTAAACTTACCTATGCCATAGGACTAAAGGGAATATACACTATTTCATGGTTGCTGAGCCCACCATAATACTTATTGGCCTACTGATGACTTTCAAGAAACTCACTGAGTTATAATTTTTATACTCCTCCTCATGTTCTAGGACATGAAGTCACTTGATCTGTGTTTAATGACTGATTTCAATGAGATTCACAAATGTGTTGCAGAACTATTTTGTATGTCAACACCTCCTTGTTCAATATTTATGACTTTGTGGCACATTTCAATTTTTTTTGTAATGTAAACTGTGTAAATGCATCAAAAGGTCTGTGTAATTTCTGCACTATGTATTATAGATCTAAATTGTAACATGCTATGTCTTTATGGTATCTAATTTCACAAAACCATACAAATTCTAGCCTTGACTCATTAGTTAGAAGTAGGAGATATGAAATCCAGATCCTTTCTTATGAAATAAAATTGAGACTTGATTAATGTAGGTGCTTAAGTGGTTTGGCCAACATATTAATGGAAATATAAGTGTTGGAGCCCAGGTCTTGATATTTCCAATCCAGTAACTACACAATGGCTTCAGTATTGTACTGAACACCTGCCTTTGAGGCCCTCAAATACATTTTTTGCTGGTCACTTGTTAAAAATTGCATCATCTTTGGAAAAGGAAAGTAGGTGGATATTTAGGTAATATTACAGAATAGAGAATTTTCATAAAATGGTTCCCAATAAGGAGTGCAGAATGACAATGTAAGTGGGGCAGAACTTTAGAGGGTACGTTTCCAGAACACCACCATTAGTTTTGCTTCAACATTTTTACATTCAACATTCAAACAAATAGTCAACATTTCAAACAAATAGAAACATTTAAAGAATGGTATGTCAAATATCTACTACCTGGGTTTTATTATTAATGTTTTTCCATATTGCTACACCCTATATGTATAGGTTTTGAGGAAACATTTGAAATTAGGTTGCAAACATCGTGACACACTCACTCTAGATATTAGATGACCAAAGAGTAAGGATGTTATTCCTAATAGCCTCAATTCCATAATGTGACTAAGAAAATTAATAGGTTTCTGATATTACCTAAGGTCTATTTAATTTTAAACTTGTTTCTTTTTAATTATTTTATTATTTTCTTCTCCAATCAGATTATATTTGAAGCTCATGCATTAGCCTCTATTAATCTAGTATATTCCACACATACACTCTATTCCCATCATGACATTGAATTTTTGAAGAGAATGAACTAATTGTCTTATAAAATGTCCCATAATCATAAAGTGCGTGATTGTTTCCTTATGATGTCTACCCTGCCTCTCATTCCCTTCGCCTCCTATAAACTGAAACTTGTTCTTACAGTTTGAATAGATACCATTCATATGT
Organism: Pipistrellus hanaki; assembly: GCF_964339955.1. NCBI lineage: Eukaryota > Metazoa > Chordata > Mammalia > Chiroptera > Vespertilionidae > Pipistrellus > Pipistrellus hanaki. Next base: position 7,387,604 of record NC_140505.1, on the reverse strand, counting down.
TTTTGGCAAGATTGTGTCCTAAGTGTTGTTTTATGTGTCATCCCATCTGGAGGCACACACTTTCATGGTGTTGAAGTTCAGCAATGCTGCTTTGATATTTTGGTTACTGCCAGAGGAGATGAGGGGCTTGGAGAGGAGTAATTAGAGGTCATGGTCGTGGACATGGTCAGATGTCAGATGTCTCTGACATATTATGGTGGAAGAATTCTGATATATTATAGTGGATTAAGTATGTGAAGAATAAGGGTAACTGACAGAGAAGTGAGTTTGTGGGGAAGGAGTTTAATAAATTTAATAATTCAATCTAGGCCTTGTAAAGTGTGAGCCTTCATTAGTCATCCAAGTGGTCACTGGAACATTCACTACACCTGTCCAGATATCTGAGCAGTGAGAGCAGGAGATATATGTTTGGGAATCATCAGCATTTAGATGACATTTAGACCAGGGGACCATCTGAGTTCAGCAAAGGAGAGAAAACACCAAGGACCGAGTTCTGAAGCATTCCTACAATTAGAGGTAGAAAATGAAGAAATGGTGATGTAGGTGTAAACCCCAGAGGGTGTGTGGTGTCCTAGAAGATAGGAAATGCTTCCAGAAGGAGAATGTCATCTGGGTGGAATGCTACTAAGAGGTCAAGTAAGAAGAAGACTTCGAATTCACATTTGGATTAGACAAGATGCAGAGTTTGGTGACTGTGACAAGAATGGTTTCATTGATGTGAGGGGAATGAAAGGCTTGCTGGAGTGTATTATCAAGAATACAGGAAAGCTAGGAAAGCTGAGAAAGAAGGTATAAGCCCTTGCTGGGAAGGGGATGAACAGATGGGGGTAGCCTTTCGAGGGCGATATGGGGCAAAGGAAAACACCCACTTTTTGTTAAGATGGAAAATATGACAACATATGTGAATGCTTATGGGAGTGTTCCAGTGAAGAGGGAGAAACTGGTGATTCTCGGAGACATTAAAAATAATTGCATGGCAGAATTTACTGAGTAGTGAAAGAGGTAAGCCTCCAGTACACAGTGGACTGGTTTTTCTTGTACAGAGAGAAGGAAAGACAGCTCAATAAAATGGGAGAGAAGAGGAATTTCGGTAAAGTGGTGTGTTTGGGATAGAAAATGAAGTAATTCTCACCAGGATACTTCTATGAAATATAAAGTAAGGTCATCAGCTGACAGTGTGCTGCTAAAAAACAAAGGTTGAAAGATCGAAGAGGAGATCTAAAGGTATCAAGTAGTTCTGTAGGAGAGTGAACATGATGTATTTATTGGAGAAGCAGGACAAACCACTTTGAGACATAAGAACAGTCTTAGAGGTTCTTTTTAGAAAGGATTTAGTGTGTTTGCTCTTTTGCTCATGAGGTATGTGGGGTTCCCACCTCCGAAGGCAGTCACTAAGCTGAACCAGTAAACATTGACATTAAGGGATTATGGTGTCACTATGGAGCAAGGGGTTTGAATTCAGGCACATGGTTAAATAGCCGTTTCTCTTTCTCCTCACAGTATCTCTGTTAAGAAATTATATCAACCCTATCACATGACTGAATCAATAGAAGTTGAAAAACATTAACTCAATCACGATTACACAGCTAATAAATTGCAAAGAACTTTACAAAATGACACTGCTGACATGGAATACATTTCTCAAAAGTTTAAGAAGCATTTTCATCTAATTCTCTTAAAGTAGTCACCCTCACACTTCTATAAAACCAAGGACTTATCCTTAAAACTTGATTAAAGTAGCAAGCAAACAGCAAATTCTATCATAATTAAAAATCAATCAACTTTATAAAGTTATTGAAAACACTACAGGTGTTGAATGGTTAAAATGTAGGCCTCCAGTTCATAACTTATTTTTTGACTGTATAAATAGCTATTTTGCACTGTATTAAATGTAACTTATTTAATGAAATCAGAAGCAGTAAGCTGAACCAGTAAACAGATGTAGACAGATGTTGCTGCAATGCAAATATTTTGATGCATTTATCTTAATAAAATTCTTAAAGGTCTATCAGAATGCATATTTGATTTCAGACTGTAATAGAGGTCAGTTTATTTCTGTGCAGGTAACAACCATTGCACAGACATGATTTCAAGTAAATAAATATATTCTATGATAAGTTCAAAATATCAATCTAATGCCTCATGAATAGAATAACTTATCATTCAAAAAGACACCTGTGAGTGGAAATTCAATGAAGTTTAGAATAAAAATTAACATGCTGAAGTTTTTAAGAATGTAGCCCTATCCCTCTGTAAGAAAATGCATTTGCTTTATACAGCATTCTGCTTAGACACTCCTGAGCAATTTCTACCTTCAGTGAAATTGATAACGAGACCTGTGCTGTGCTGTAAGCAGTGAGAAAAAAGGTGGGCAGCAAGGGGACCCTGATACAAATTGCATCTCTATTAACCACGATGACCAAATTGGGACATGTGGCTTGATGAAGAGACAGAATATTTACAATTAGGATAATAACAGCAATATGGTCTTCATGGTTATCATATAGTTACCAGTGGTGGAAGGGGTCAACTTGGAAAACTCAGGCTTACAACTGAGGTCGAATTTGGGAGATTTATTTGAAAATCAATTTCTGAATATGTCACACCTATGAATGTGTAATGTTCTGTCTTGAAAGCCCATCACCAACTCCTCCAGAATCTCCCCTTTCTGAGTTCCCATACCTGCTGGGTGTACATTTAGTGGCTTTCTAACACCAAGTGCTGGCTTCATAGCATGGTCCATTGCTTATGCTGAACTGCCCAAGTTTTTGTAGTTCTGGCACCTAGTAACATGCCCGCTATCAGCAGGCCCTCAGGAAATGCTTGCTGAAGGCTCCGAGGGAGGGCAAATCTGGGGCCAACCACAGCCAGAACCATGTTCTCCTCGCTACTTTCCCTGTAGGGGCTCCGTGTTTACTTCTTCAGGTGCATCTAAATGTGGGGCTCAGTTTGAATAGCAGACGCCTCCTCATTGAAAACTTACCTGTGCACTACCCTCCCATTTCATTTTCAGAGATAACTGATGTCTCTTTTTCATGCTCTCCCATAATGCTCCCAAATTACACCTCCATTTGACTGTTAGGCCTCTGTGGAGAGTTAATCACATTTTTCACCTACACACACACACCTCAAAAACAGCCCACTTCCCTGGTTTTTAACCAGATAGCTTCAAATGGGTGATAACCCTATCAATGCCCTAGTTAAAGTTAGTATATTTCCAGAACACATTCTTGGGGACTGACTATGGCTACTCAGTTGTCCAAATGCTGTCCTTTATGTGGTGTTTTATTCTGGTGGTTAAATATCTTGATATTAGTCAAGCACTTTTAATGACGCTGGTACACAGCTCCACTTATGTGTTTGCTATTACTCTGTAGTCTCTACATTTCAACAAGCACAGGAGGACAAAGCAAGCTGGGGTAAAAATCAAGGACTGTCTTAAACATGTAGTCTCCTATCACGTTTATCTGAGCTCCCATGACAAACAAGTGGCACTTAAGCATGAAATCATAAATGGTAAATTTTGTAATGACAGTAGAGACTCAGTACCTGCATAGTGGGGCAGAAGCATGTGGAAATAGAAGACACACTGGGTTAAACCCTGGGTACCTTTAAGATAAAGAAAAGCTTCTCGGTTATTTGGCTTGGTTTTTGCTACATGGCCCACTGAGCAACTGGTACTTTGCCCATTGGTTTGTGGGTATGAATTGTGTTTCTTTGTATTTTCATCGAGAATTGGAGAAAGAACAGTGATAACTTTTGTGTTTTTTTTTTTGCTTTATTTTAACATCTCTATTTGATCTGGAAATTTAAAGGATATATAACATATTTTATACACAGAAGATGCTACCAAAACACCTAAAATGCAAATTATGCAACAGCTGCTTGACTCTGTAACAAACTAACCACAAGAGTCATGATCAAGGACCTTGTTGTACTCAGAGGAGTCTAGGAATGCATGCTGGGAACCATGAAATGAGTTTCATGAAAAGGGACCTAGTTTTGAGTATCTACTCAGATGCAGATGTCATCTGCCTTGTTTTCTCTCCGATATTCTTTTTTAGTCACTATGCAAAATCTCACATTGCTTTGCAGAAGGATATATTTTTTTTTTTAATTTCAGAAAATGGGATTGCTTCATTCAAGAAGGTTATCTTCATTTGGCTTTCCACTAGAATACTAGCCCCAGGTAGCAAGGAGAGAGCCTTGGTCATATTTTCATACTTAGGAGCCTGCAGAGGCCGTACCACCAAGAGTGTTACTACTCAACACCACCTGTGAAAGGAATAAATGAAAGAAAAACCTTTTGTCTTCTAGATCCTCATCAAATAGTTTTTAAAAAATATATATTTTTATTGATTTTTAGAAAAAGAGGGAGAGAAAGAGAAACATTGTTTTGAGAATGAAACATTGATCAGTTGCCTCCTGCACACCCCCTATGAGGGGACCAGAATTGAACTAGCAACCTCTTAGTGCACAGGATGACACCCTAGCCAGAGCTCAAATAGTCTTTGAGTTCGATATTATCCCAGTAAGGCCAGAGGGAAAAGACATGAGGGTGAAGAGAGAAATCAGCAAAATTTCACCTAAAGGAAGAGCCTCCTGGGAATGAAATCTACTGGGAAAAGTTTGAGAACCTATCTCCCCTAAAGATTTGTGCTTTTTTACTATGGGGAGAAATGCTCTGAAGAAGAAATTTTAAGTTTAGAACAAAACCAGAATCTCTGGAAAGTGTGTACCATTGTAGGCTAGATATAGAGCTAAGAGCCAATCAGAGGTCAACTTCTATACAAAAGCTTTGAAATCTCTTCAAGAAGGATCCTAATTTTAGGTGGCCTAATTTCACCATAACACCACTGTTATGAGTTAAATTGTGTGCTCCAAAATTCATATTTTGAAGTCCTAGTCCCTCATACCTCTTAATGTGACCTTACTTGGAAATAGGTTGTTGTTAAATTAATTCATTAGGATGAGGTTATACTGGGAGTGTGGGAGGCACCTAATCCACTATGACTGGTGTCCTTATAAAAAAGAGGGAGCTTGGACACAGATGCACACACAGATGAAAATGTCAAATGTCACATGAAGATGAAGGCAGAGGTCAGGCAATGAATCTACAAACCAAGGCGTGCTAAAGATTGCCAACAAACCACTAGCAGCCAGGGAAGAGGCAGGGAGCACATGCTCCCTCATAGCTGTCAGAAGAAACCGACCACAACTAACCCCATCGACACCATGATGTTGGACATCCAGCCTCCAGAACTCTGAAAGAATTTGCGACAGTGATAGCAGTCCTAGCAAACCAAGAGACCCATAGAGATTCTTCCATCACTGCCCTGATCCTCTCACAGCTGCTGCTATAAGACCATCATTCGCAATCACCCTGCAGAAGTGCTGTAACTTTAAATTAGACATAAGGTCATTGGGCAGATGGTGTTTTCAGAAAGACGTGAAAACATAATTATCCATGAGCAATGCACTGCCTTGGAGACAGGGCTGGTGCTGGTGATGCAGACCTTTCCTGAGGAAACTGGCCATGAGTAGTCACAGGAATGTTCCATCCACGGCGTCTCTGCGTGGCTGAAAGTATTCATCGCAGCACTGAGTGCATGGGACCTACACGTGTTCTCCATGGTGCAATGATTAAAATGCTCGGTTGGGAGAAGAGCACAGTTTCAGGAGGAGCATTCTGAAGCCAGTGAAGCAGGAGGTGTAAGGAGAATTCTGCTTTTCCCAGGAGTGCCAAGGGGTTGATTAGAGAGAGCCAAGAACATCGTAGAAGGATAACTGATGAGGGATCCTTAAACATCTGCATTTATAACGGAGATAAAACGTCTGGAGAAAATGTCTGAGCTGCTATAAAAGGGTGTTCTCCTGTAGAATAACTCACAGAAAGGGATGATGGCTGGGAGACTGAGTCCAGGGTGGCCCCCCTGCTCCCGGCAGCTGGACCCACGATGCTCTCAGTCACTTGTCAGTGAACACAGCTCTGACATCACCTTCAGGTGACTCTGTGATCCTCACATTTTCTAATAAAACTTAGCTTTGGGTAGAGAGAAAAGGCCACACAGTTGGTTTAGATCCTTAATGGTGTTGTTTTGGTAGAGATTAATTGATCTATTTTTAGTGCTTAATGTGTGGGGAATTTTTTTTTTTTTAATGATAGCAAATAGTCACTGGCTACAGTGTACATCACTGTCCTTGCCATCCAGAATTAAGAGATGCATAGAATCACAGCCCTTCCTACTTGCTGGCAGTGGCAACCAATGCTGTAAAAAGTGTGTGTGGGTTATTAAAGCTGACTTAGCACCCTCCCTTAAATCTCTAACACCCTCCACACCCTCCAGATTCTCAGCAAATCTATCCCCTTTTCCCTCCTGTAGGCACTACCTTCCACTCACTCCCTTCACAGAGCTGTTCATTACTTCTATGAAATCTCATTTCCTCTCGATTGTGGGAACTGAACTCCATCCTGCACCTGGTACCTCCATAAGAGACTGACCAAGGCAAGCTCACATAGGAATTCCTTTTCACCCACTTTTACTTCCTTACTCTGAATGTCTGTAAACTTAGAGGCCAGACCCTATATTTATATGCCCTTGTTAAATTTCTTCTATTTTTTGTATGAGTGTTCTTTCTTCTTTTTTTTTATTATCTTAAGTTTTACATATGTCTCCTTTTTTCCTCAATCGTGTCCCCCCCAACCATTCCTACCCCAGGCAAGCCCCCACCACCCCAGTGTCCATCCGTTATGCTAATATGCATGCATACAAGTCCTTTGGTTGATCTCTAACCACCTCCCTTACCTACCCTGCCATTTGTCTCTGGATCTGTTCTTGTTCATCAAGTTATGTTGATCATTATATTCCACATATGAGTGAGATCATGTGATATTTATCTTTCTCCGACTGGCTTATTTTGCTTAGCATAATGCTCTCCAGTTCCATCCATGCTGTTGCAAATGGTAAAAGTTCCTTCTTCTTTATAGCAGCGTAGTAGTCCATTGTGTAGATGTACCACAGTTCTCTAATCCACTCTTCTGCTGGTGGGCACTTAGGTTGTTTCCAAATCTTAGCTATGATAAATTGTGCTGCTGTGAACATAGGGGTGCATATATCCTTTCTGATTGGTGTTTCTGTTTTCTTGGGATATAGTCCTAGAAGTGGGATCACTGGGTCAAATGGGAGTTCCATTTTTAACTTTTTAAGGAAACTCCATACTGTCTTCCACAATGGCTGCACCAGTCTACATTCCCACCAGCAGTGCACGAGGGTTCCTTTTTCTCCACATCCTCACCAGCACTTGTCATTTGTTGATTTGTTGCTTTTATTTGCATCTCTTGGATGATTAGTGATTTTGAGCATGTTTTCATAGGTCTCTGGGCTTTCTGCTTGTCCTCTTTTGAAAAGTGTCTATTTAGGTCCTTTGCCCATTTTTTGATTGGATTGTTTATCTTCCTTTTGTTAAGTTGTATGACCGATCTGTAAATTTTGGAGATACTGTAAATATTGGAAATATCATTGGCAAATATGTTCTCCCATGCAGTGGGCTTTCTTGTTCTTTTGTTGATAGTTTCTTTTGCTGTGCAGAAGCTTTTTATTTTGATGTAGTCCCATTTGTTTATTTTTCTTCTTAGTCTCCATTGCCCTAGGAGCTGTCAGTAAAGTTATCGCTACAACATATGTCTGCTATTTTGCTGCCTATGGAGTCTTGTAGGATTTTTATGGTTTCCCATCTTACATTTAAGTCCTGTAACCATTTTTAGTTTGTTTTTGTGTATGGTGTAAGTTGGTGATCTAGTTTCATTGTTTTGCATGTATCTGATCAAATCTCCCAGCACCATTTATTGAAGATACTGTCTTGACTCCATTGTATGCTCTTCTCCTCCTCCTCCTCCTCCTCCTCCTCCTCCTCCTCCTCCTCCTCCTCCTCCTATTTTTCCTCCTCCTCTTCCTCCTTCTCCTCCTCATCCTCCTTCTTCACCTCCTCTTCCTCCTCCTCTTCTCTCTCCTTCACTCTTTTATTTATTTTTTGTATAAGTATTCTTATCATAATCAGAGTATAAGTCTTTCTAGGACCAAAATTTCCTCTTTAGCTCCTGAAATAGTGTTGAGTATATATCAGTTTACTCAGCAAACATTTGTTGATAGATCGAGTCTTCTCTCCTTTCCCATATTCTTACACTCCCCCCTCCATCTTTTTCCTCCTCTACTTTAAATAAGAGTGAAATCATAATAATACCTTCTTTAAGGTAATCACTGTTTATTCAATTTTGCATAGAATTAGTTACATAATTATATTGTAAACAGTAAATATGTCTAATCAATTTAAATATATTTTGTGTTATTTTTAATTTAGTCAATATGCCTCTTACTTCACTATTAATTAAATTACATTTTAATAGGGTGGGTATACTAATGCATTGAGTTTTTAGAGTGACATATATTTGGCCCTTGGGCTTTTATAAAAGTATTTTACAAGAATACATTAATTAAAAAAGGGAGAGGTAGAAGTTCACAGAATTTCTTATACAAGTTATTGCTACTTTTTTCCATCACAGAATTTTGCCTATATTTATTTTATAGGGAGAAAACTATAGAAACTATGGTTTTCACATTGTTTGGAAACAAATGGCTAGTAATTCAGAGAATAGGTCATATTTCATGAGTCATATGGCAGAGAGAAAGCTCAAAAGATTTGAAACCCTCAATTTAACACTATATCCTAGTATTATAGTAGAGAAACACTTTCCCCTCCACTCACATGAAATAGCAAAAACTACAACTCTGTGTTATTTGGGGGGAGTTGGGAGATGCATATGTAAAACACCGCAATAAACAAATGCAGAATTACCAGTTTCATAAGTTTTCAGTATAATATGTCGATTCCTATAGAAAAATAATGACAATAATAACTACACTCAATAGAGTCTCACATGCATTATCACATTACTCCTTACAACCACACCAGGAGGCAAGTGCTCTTATTACCTCCATTTCACAGACGGAGAAATGAGGCCAAGAACTAAAGTAACCACCCAAGGATTTTTCTCCTTTCAATGACACAATATGAGACTTAAGCCTCAGAACTCTAATGCCCGAAGTCTTGCTTTTAAAAATCTCTTTGCTATCTTTAAAAAATAAAAAAAAATTCGACCTTTGGCAGAACATCAAGATGAGACTTTTGACTGGACACTGTTTCAAACTCAATCCTAAAGGACTCTGGAAGCTGGAAGCTGGTGACTTAGAGACTCGGTCTTTAAGTCCGTGAAGCCCCTCAGAACTTGTTTCACACCCTCTGAGTGTGAACAGTGGTCCATGGAGCGCTGGAAGACCTGGGGCCACCTGCCTCAGAAGCCTTCACCTGAGATCGGCAGAATCAGAAATCCTGTCAGGTGGTGACTCACAAGCTTCTCTTAGGATTTTTATGTAAACTAAGGTTTAGAAACCACTGATTAGAGCATGATTTCGTTCTTTTTATAGGCAGGAGAAGATTTCATTCAAATGTTTGAGTTTGAAAGAAAATCATTATAATTATTATAAGCATAGTGTTGCCAACTAGTGACCTGAACCACCGCCCTTTTTTCCTTTGCTTGACAGTCTGTTTTTCTTAAAGAGAGTTTGAATGCCCACACAGAGAGGTGCCCCCTCTATTTCACTGCACTGCCTATAACTTCCTAGCATGTCACACTTTTAAGACTCCTGGAAAAAAGGATATTGTTTAAAATGAAATCCAATTGATCCTGAAATAAATTATGAAACTTCTGAGATCCTGCCTAATGTAGCCCTTGCCTATCTCTCAACCTCATTTCACACTGCCTTACTCTCCGCACTCCAGGAAGTGTTGGTGGGCCTCCCTCAAAATCTTTGCATGTGCTGTTCCCTGTGCTTAACACCCTTCCCTCCCATATACCACACCCTCTTTCTATCAAGAAATTGCCTTCTTATCCTTGGCCTCTCAGAAGAAACTTTCATGCTCTGGGATATGGATTAGGTTCTCCATTTTTTCTTTCTTATCTGTTCCATAACCCTGTAATCAGCTGTGCATTTTGTAAATAAAAAATCATTTCAGTTTAAGATCTGCTTCACTCATTAGATTGTAACTCTATGAAGATAGAAGCATATCTGCATTTCGCTCCAACTATCTACTCCATACTTACAGACAGGATAGAGCAGAGGCTGACACAATTGTCACTCAGTGACATGTGTAGAAGGGTAAAAATGTTTGACATTTTATAATTATGATAACATATTTCCAAGTGTATTTTTCAAATGTACATTAATCTACATATTTTATACATATTTTGAATATGTGACTATAACTTGATGAATATAAGCAAAAGTTTATTTAATGGTTATCTCTGAAGGAATTATGCACTTAAAATGTATTTGTTTTCCAATTATCCACTGAGTGCTTTCATCTTTAAAATTAGACACAAGCCCAGCCGGCATAGCTCAGTGGTTGAGCATCGACCTATGAACCAGGAGGTCACAGTTCAATTCCCAGTCAGGGCACATATCTGGGTTGTGGGCTCAATTCCCAGTAGGGGGCATGCAGGAGGTAGCCATCCAATGATTCTCTCTCATCATTGATGTTTCTATATCTCTCCCCCTCTCCCTTCTTTGAAATCAATAAAAATATTTTTAAATTACACACAATATTCTATTTTTTTGAGAATATCCCATTCCTATACTAATCAGAATTCTGACCACCCACCATGTCCTATGCTATAACTAGGGTACGAGTCCAATATATTGTGTTTATTAATTTCAAACCCAACTATACATGTATATATTTATCACTGGCATTAGAATATGTGTTACATTCTCAGAAAGTAGAACAACTGTTTTTGGAAGAAAAAAAAAAAGTCCAACATAGCCTCAGAAAATCATACCTTATATCAAAAAAATTAAACTAATAATAGACAATGAGGATATCATAGGTACAAACAGAACTATATTCATAGATAATGGCAAGTTTCTTTTTGGTTTTGTTTGTTAATTTCAGCTTTAAGATAAACTTAAATGGTGTCATCTTTGGATAATGAATATGGTCACTGTTTTAGTGCCATAAGTGTCTATTAAAAAGCCTTGTCAGGGTGACAATTGTGGCAGGAGCAGTGGTTTTTCATCCCTACAGTGAATCTGAACAACGAAGGCAGATACCTGCTCTATCTACTTAGTGACACCACTCCTATGCTCACTGGTGGTATGCTCTCCTCCCTTCTCTAAGAGCCATTCGCCTGAATTAGACTCAAAGTCCTTGCGGGCAGAAAAGAACCTTCTGTACCTCTGTATACCTGTCATCGCATGCATATAGTGCACAACCCACTCACGTATTCATTTCATGCACTCTTTCATCTCGCACATGTTATTGAGACCTGCAAGATGTTACTCACAGCTCTGCTCTAGATTTGGAGATACAGCTCTGCATAGACCAGGACACTGCTTTCATGACGTGTCCATTATAGTGGGTATTATACAACACGAAGGAATTAATTAATGTCTGGTAATTCCTTGATTGAGCGGCTGTTGGAAATTCTTGTCCCGTGAATCAACTGCTTTAAAAGATTTAGGAAAGTACCTAAGAAAATAAGAAACTGTGGTGTGTTTTTATTTTTGTGGTGGTTCTTAAAAAATACAATTTAGAACTTTTTAAAATTCAGAAGCCAATTTTGGAACCCTAATACCATATCTAAGGAAGAAGACAGTGGATACATCTTTCTCTCTTTTTGTGCCTTTTTTTATTTATAATGCACAGTAGTGTGTTGTTCAGCCTGCATTCCAGAGTAATCATCACCATGGAAATGAGTATTCATTGCCAATCAGATCTCAACTGGAGTTCCATAAATGTTTTATAAGAAGATTTATATAAAAGTGTATTATGATGGATCCAAGAGATGCAGGGCATACTGTTCTAACATGAGCCATGTAGATCCAAGGTTGGCCAGAATACATCCAGGAAGAATATGGAAGGACATAGGAAAGGACACACTCAACTTGTTTAAGATCTACTCAGTATCTGCTGAGCACCCCAACATAAAGGTTATTCCTTTAATTTCTACAACCTCATTGAGAATTAGCAATAATTATTGCCAGTTTATAGAGGAGAAGACTGACGCTCCGAATGATTAAATAGTTCTCCTAAAGGTCCTTTGTCCTTAGTCAGAAAGCTTCTCCAGGGCTTGTATCTAACTTCAGAGTCCTAACTCTTTGAATTAGGAGACAGGTAATATGAATTTTAAGTATGAGTTCCCTCAATTTACCAGCTTGAAACCTTAAGCAGGTTACTATGAGAATAATACCTATTCCATGTGAGGATGTCAGTCTTTAAAGGAAAAGTTGCACGAAATCACTCTGTGATCCATAAAAATACTCTGGGAACTATAACAATCACTACACACGAAAAATACGAAGAGTCTATAAAATATTAAAATAAAAATATTTTTTTTAAATGGAGAAGAAAGATAGTCTTGTATGTTTTATGGGGGAAAGAGAAGGTCAATAGCTGTCATTAATCAAAAACAAATGTTGTGACAGGTTCCAGAAAAATGAGACAATCGCCAGAATATGATTGATTTCTGCAACTGAATTCCATTATTCATTCCCATGAACTCAAGGTGTAAGGACTAGACAGAACCGAGGGTGAAGAAACAAGGACCTGAGGCTTTCAGTGACTTGCTCAGACACAAAAGCAAAATCAAGACCCCTGACTGCTCCCCTCCCAAACTGTGGTCCCCCAGCCAGGAACACACTATAAATCATTTCATGCAATGGGCTGTGATGGGGATAGGGTAGTGAGAGGGACTGGTTATCAACAACCTGCTCAAAGAAAATTGATGCCTTGGAAGTTTTCATGATTGAAGAATAACCACACAGCAGTGCTAACCATGATCTTTAAAGCTAAGTACAGTACTACCCCACCCCCACTCCCACCCCCAAAGCCAACACTAAAACTTCACTATGCATAGCCACCATGTACCTGACTAGGGCTATGGCAACTGGTAACTGAACCAAGGGCTTAGTTATTAAGGAACCATGTCTCTGTTCCTCAGATGAGAATGCTTTTCACGCAGTGAACAAGTCCTATTTTCCCAGAATTGACTCCAACTTTGGGCCACCGCGTGGCTTCACATGATCCGTGTTGCTCCTGTCAACAGTAAAGCCAATAGCGAGCAGTCTGAATAATCTCTGGGAGAAAAGGCTCCGAAGAATGTTGACACTTGAAGTGCCGAGGAATGCAAGACTTCTTTTCTGGAAGACCCAAAGCATTCCTGTGAAATCCTAGCGGGTCTGCAAACCAAACATCCTGCATGAAAGAACTGGCGAAAGCACAGAAGAATTGGCTAAAAATAGCAGTCAGCTTGGTGGCACGCTGATACCAGGGTAAATGTCAATGGCTTTGTAGTAGCTAAAGATCTTTATAAACCTCTGTCTTCTCATGGATATTCTCTCTCCTCACTATGCAGTGAAAATCTATCCAATTCTTTTTTTTCTCTCCCTCTCTCTCCAAACTTTGTTGTAAGACATATTCTTTCAGGATGATAGGAAGACCCTTAATAAAATATTTCCCCCAAAACCACCATTCCAAGTCACTTGAATTTCTCTTCTTTACTTCCATAAACAACTTGTCATTACAAGATAATTAATTTGAACAGTTCCATAAGAGATAAGATTCCGTTTTGAACTGACATATAAAAAAAAAAAAAAAAATGACAACCCTACAGTGATTGTCAAGTACCTACAACTATGCTCAGCTAATCCTCATGGTATCGCTGTGATCCCCAATTTAGAAAGGGCTAAGTGCAGAGAGATTAAGGCTGCCCAGTATAAGATTAAAGGGTCGCTGGCTAACATCTATAAGAATGAGAACCATGGAAAACTGAAACCCACAGATAAAACTGAAATGCTACTTACGCCAAGAGCTACCTGTTTTGCACGCCTTCTCCCTCTTTCATCTTCTGCGTCCTTGATAAAGAGGAAGCCAGGCTGGTAATCGCCAGAGAAGGAGCCAGCATTCTCCTGCAAGCCCCCTGATTCCGGTGGGCTGGGGCGTCCCCCTCCAAGAGGGGAGTCCCACAGCTCTCAAACATATTTATTATCCAAACCTTCCCAACAGGAAGTCCCATTGAATGAATCATTGAAAAAGCATTTTTATGACCCATTTTTATGGCTCTCATAGCCTGTGAATTGGTGCCGGTGACTTTATTATACTTTTCTCACCAGCAAAAGAGAGAATAATCACACTCTCTCTCTTGATTTTTCTCTTTTCCTTCTTGTCAACATCCCCAGTTTTGATTTGATTCAAATTCAGGGTGGATTTTATTAAATTCCATGACTTCCTTTTTTTGAGTCTTTGAAACATCCTACTTTCTTGAGGGGAAACTCGTGAAATTCATGCATATACTACTTTCTCATAAATTTGCTTTCAAGTTGCCAATGTTTTTAAAAATAAATAACATTCAAGATTTAAGTTACATCACATTTGGAATGTTGAGCAGCCAGACTCTCTCAGACATACAACTCTATTCTGCTCTACTTTTTCACTTTCAATCACTCGAGCCCCTTTAGGAAGGATGGAATGGGGGTACTTTGTGTGGCAATGCTAGATGAAGCAGGTTCTGTTACAAGTTCCCTGGCTGGAAAAGTACACTTTCTTTCAGCACTATTGTACATCAGCTGTCTCCGGTTACAGCCCAAGTAGCAGTATAACATATGACTGGACTTGCTGCTAATGCAAGTACACAAATCCTGGGACAGAGACACCTTGTGCTAGGGTAAGATGATCCGCCCCAGGCTTCCATTAAGTCATCCGGCACACAAAATGGGAACTCACATCAGAGATGGTGGGAATTGGTTTGCATTCTGATTTTTATCTAGCCATTCAAAATCTTTAAAAAAGAGGGAATTTGAAAGTCCTCTTTTGTAGAAACTATGAAACCCATTTAACTATGCCGACCGACTCTCCTAGATTTAGAGGTAGGAGTCTAAGGTTGTGCCACTTTAACACTTAAAACAGTTGAACATAAAAATTTAAAATGTTTATCATTATTTTTAAACTGATTTGATAATGTTTTCTCTTAGAATTGCTTTTTATCCGATATCAATGACATATGGCTTGCGTTTTCTTTAAATAAAAAGACTAAGACTATCATTCTTGCCATTGTGACTATATAAGGAAGGTAAAACATGGGCAAGCAAGATCAGTAGCTCACTCTGTAACTCACCAGACATTACTGAGTATCAATGTGCCACCGTGGGCTGGGTTCCCTGGAGATGCATGACATGGAAAGATGACAGGAAGAGAATGAGATGCCACAGAAATAAAAAATGAAATAGAAGAGAGGAGAAGATAGCAAGCCCATTGCATCAACTATTCCTAGTTATCTCAGTCTAGTAACGTCTCTGTGAAGTGGTTTAATAGCACATATGGTCACATTGTTTCTTGTATGCGATATGTTTTACCTTTCTCATTTTGACTGTTTTTCCAGACCAGAAATTAGAATTAATTTAAAAAACAACAACAACAGCTTTCAGACAAACACTGGCCTAGACATTTTATATGATCTCATTTAATTATTATCAAGTGCTTAGGAAGAGATCATATTAACTTCATTGCACAGATCAAGTTGATATGACTCAGAAAGGCGCAGTTTATTCAGAAGCACAAATCTAATAAGTGGCTGAGATGAGATTCGAACCAAATTTTCTGGCTGCAGAGCTCATGCCCATGTCACCACACAGAGCTGCCCACAATGACAAGTACCATCTGCCTTCAGCAGAGCATCCGTGGATGTGGACGTGGACGTGGAAATAGTGAGGCCTGAGACAAATTCAAGGCAGACTGCTTATGTGATAAAAATCTGAGAGGTAGTTTCCATCTCCAAGGCAGCTGGAGGTTGGACAAATGTATGTTTTGGAGACAGATTGGCTCTGCTGGGTCTGAAGAGAAGGGATTGGATTGTTCCAGAGGAGTTCATGAAAGAATTCCTATACCATTCTACCTTCTCACTGACTGCACAAGGGTTCCAATTTGTTCACATCCACACACACACACACACATACACACTCACACCCCATCCTAACTGGGCATGAGGTGATACCTCATTGTGCTTTTGCTTTGACCTTTTCATAAACCTTATCCACCTTCCTTTTAAATAACCACCATTTCACTCTCTGCTTTCTTGCTACACAAATTCACATCAACCTCTCACTGCAGGGCCTTTGCATGTGCTACTTCGTTCTCCAACCTCCGTTCACTCCACATTCTTCCTATTCCAGCTCAAATGCTGCTCCACAAACAAGCTTTCCAACTGCAAAGGTCAAACAGCCAACGTGACCAGTGTCGGGTTTTCTGTTGAACCCTCCGGTAGAGCTGTGTCCCTTTCATTCACAGCATTTGCCTTGCTTTGCAATTATACATTCAGTCAAGTGATGATTTGATTAATGTCTCTCCTCCATTAGGCCTAAAGCATGTCAGGGCAGGACCAGTTATTTATTTCTCATCAGTACAAGACTAAGAAATGGAAAAGTTTAGTAAATATTCTAAAAGAAAAGAAGAAGGAGCTAATGAGGTGGAGGGAGGGAAAGTAGACGGGAGGAAAAGGAGAGAAATGTAGAACAGCAAAGCAAAACAGATAAATGCCAAATGTCAAATATCAGTGTTTGTTACCACCCAACCTGCTAGTCTTTCCTCTCCTCTCCTACCAGTCTAACTTAGTTGATGGTTCTCTTTGGTTCACTGCCCAATATTTTTCATGCCATCATAAGGATATTTTGAGCTGATTATCATTTTGGCTCGCCAACAGGCAAAATGTTCCCTGTTACACACAGGGAACAAAAAGTTCCCTAGACTTAACAGTTTAGCTTAGCAAGGTGTTAGGTAAAACGTGTGTGAGTCTGTGATACTGTCCTTAGAGGAAGACTTATGTGAAACGTGTTTCTTCGAAAATAAATACTGCAACCCAGCCGGTGTTGCTCAGTGGTTGAGTGCTGACCTATGAACCAGGAGGTCACAGTTCTATTCCCTGTCAGGGCATGTGCTTGGGTTGCAGGCTCCATCCCCAATTGGGGGTGGGAGGGTGCGGCATGTGCAGGAGTCAGCCAGTCAATGGTCCTCTCTCATCATTTATGTTTCTATCCCTTAGTCCCTCTCCCTTCCTCTCTGAAATCAATAAAAACATATATTTTAACAACAAAAAAGAAATGCTCCATTCACATCCATCCAGCTCTCCCTCAAAGCCATTGTTTACTTGGTTCACTGGATTTTGTAAAAATGTTGTCAAAAGCAGCAGAAAGGCCAAACGACATTTCTAAACAACATGAAAAATCAAAAAACATCCTCAGCCACCTTGTTCCTCAGAACATCCTTCTACAAGAAAGCCTTTCCCTTTCCCTCACTGTCCTTCCCATTGGTCTTGAGTTACCCTGGTTCAGGACACAAGGGAGCTTTTTCATCTATGATTATTCTGCCACACGTCACTGTCACCAGTGAACGAGATGGAAAACATCCATCTGACAGAGCTCGGGCCTTCTCCTGCCAGTGGGGAAGCCAACAGCTGCATGAAGTCATTTCCAATTAACTGCAAATGACTGTGTATAAACGTTTCAACACTATTTTTAAATGATAATAAACAGAGTCCCGTGACTGGTCACAGATGTTAGGTAAAGATGGCGGGTGGGGAAGAGGAGAAGGGGGCGGCAGAGAAATGAAACAAAGCTGCCTAACAGTCTGGCTCGTGGTATTTGTAAATGCCCATTGGCACTGACTGACGGATGAGTTTCAGGACCTCAAAACCCTAAGAATGCATAATCTTAGCGTAATAGATCCTTTCAGACCCGGGTTACCACAATATTTACAGTCATCGGACATTCATGGTAATAACATAATAGCACCTTTCATTCCCAAATCTCAGATATTTGCACATTTGTAAGCTACCAACGTCTGAGCCTGGGATGAATAACTTCCTGGTGTGTGCCTGTGTAACTTGCTATAAAACAAGTGATATAATAAGTGACTTCTCTTAGTAGAATGACAACTATATGGACTAGATTATGAAAGCATAGCTTTCAGACAGGGTAACATCATAAAAATACTCTGCATATAGAAATTGCACTGGGATGGGGAAATGAGAGTAACAATTTTTTTTCAGCTGAGTTTTGTAGAACAATCAATGCAGTAATAGGATGTTTCTTTTTCCAAAGTTCTAAGGAGAGAAAATACACTCATTCTAAGTTGCCTAGAGAAAAATGGACACACACGGTTGTCTCTTTTTGTTGTATTTTGTGTGTCTACTTGTTGATTGCTCATGTTGTACCTTTGGCAAAGCTAGACGAAGCTTGCTACTGACCACAGTAAAAATAGCCAGTCATCGGCAATGGAATTTCAGGCTGGGAAAGGTGTACTTAAAAACTTACCTATTTAGGAGCTCAAATATGTTCTCCCTTTTTTCAACTTTCATATGTAAACAGTTGAACATATTTGAAGGTATATGTGCTAAAAACCTTAAGAAAGCTATGGTTTTTATGAGGAGCTGCTGTAATTAAATTCAGAGTGACTTTGAGTTAACCATCTCCCACAGGGGAATAGTATAAAGATTAAGTTATGTTTTCTACATAAACTTTTAAAAATGTAATCTTCAGAGCTCAAAATTTTTTTTATTTTTCTGGGAATTCATTCAAAGTAAATTATTGCAATGAATGGGTCTTTGAAAAGTCATCCAGACATCCTAAAATTCAGAATGAAGAGTCTCTACTTTTAAGATCCCAAAGAAAGACATTTCTTGTTAAGAAAAAAATTTTTTTTAATCTCACTGCTGCTTCACTGGGTTGACCAGCAAATCACCAAGCCCTTCAGAGTCAGATCTAATTAAAGTCTCAAGAAGAAATGAGAACGTTATTGGTGGTAGGTGATTGCTTAAGGTTTTCAACACAATAACTGAGATCAGAGAAAAATAGTACAAATTACAAATGTAGATATAATTCTGTCTTAACTATATTGGCTTAGACTTGTCATGAAAATGAATGAACAGCACAAGCTGTGCTTATCATAAAAATCATGTGGTGAATAATTCAGTATAACTATAGCATATCTAGATGTTGGCCCATTAGGTCAATATAAATCGAGGTACATAAACATTCAAAAAAGTTTTGGACACAATGAATCTCAATTGTATTGGCTTTATTGGATGCCATCTCAGATCTCATAAAAAACTGGCTTTGTTTGGTTTATGTTTATTTGTTCCATCAATATATGTGACAATCGTGAATGCTTGCTTATGTAATAAGATATCACTGTTCGCTGGGTCTCAGGAACATTATATTTGTTTGTTTCTGTTTTCCCAAATAGATGAAAGAAGCAAATCATACTCGTACATTTTTTTAAATTTATTGCAGCTTTTGGGTTGCCATTCAAATTGAATCAATTTCAACACTGCAATTCAATTCAATTCTAAATTCAATCCTCCAGCACTTTAGAAAATGAAAACTACATTTTCCATGAGTCATTCTTAGAATTACAAAATGTCCATCATCCAAGAGAGCTTATTGTATCCATAAAACTAACACAGCACAATGCAGGTGTTAATGTCCGCAGTACCCTGCTGGTTATTTGGCAACATCCAATACTGAAAGGTTAGTGCTTCATGCTGTATCTGATGTCTAACATTTCAAATTGCTCATGCTATCAAGTGCTTAGTCAATGGATCAAGTTTTTTTTTTCTTTGATATTACCCAGAGGGGGAAAAGCATACTTTTTTTGTAATAGCAATGATGGAATGGAAGATTCATAAGGAGAAGCAGCTGCAAGGATCACAGTGGTAATCACACTTCTTCCATCTGGTTCAGCTTCTCGTGATGGACACTTTCCCTTCTCTCCCTCACTCAGCAAGTAGAAACTCTTAGAGATGGAAAGTATGCATCTCTAACACCTACAGAATACACTGAGTGGCCATATTATTATGATCTCTGAACGCATAATAATCTGGCCACTAAGTATATATACATTAGAGGCCTGGTGCATGAATTCGTGCATGGGTGGGGTCCGACCAACGTGGCCAGGGGAGGGGACATGGGCAGTTGGCCAGCCTGCCTGCTGGTCGAACTCCTGGTTGAGGGGACAATTTGCATATTAGCCTTTTATTATATAGGATATACACTGAGTGGCCAGGTTATTATGCGTTCAGAGATCATAATAATCTGACCACTCAGTGTATATCAACTAAACTGCATTGCAGAACACTGGCATTCTCTAAAAGAACAGAATGTTCTTCCGACTATTAAGACATGGGAGAGACTTTGTCCCACTTAAGTCCATTTCTTTCTTATCCCAATGGAGAAAAAATAAACTATAAAGAACTTTTCAATATGCATGTTAGCCATTAAAAACCTCCTTAAATTAACACACTTCATCTCCAAGTTAAAACAAAACCAGTTCCTCATAAAAACAACCAAAACAGTTTTTGAGAACTAAGAAAGTAATGATATAACATTAATCATATCAAATTTTTTCTTCCTTGTTAATATGTTGTCTCTCTCACACAAAAAATAATAATAACTTAAATGAATAGGAATAGGGACCAAGACAAAAGATTCTATACTCTTTCTTGGAGTTTTATTATTTAAACAAAACCTGTGCTGTTTATTTCCCTCATCTGTATTTTTAGGATAAGTTTTTTTTTTTTTTTTAAAGAATAAAAGAATTTTGCTATATTAATTTTGTCTAAAGGAGTTGTCAGCAAACTCATTAGTCAACAGAGCCAAATATCAACAGTACAATGATTGAAATTTCTTTTGAGAGCCAAATTTTTAAAACTTAAACTTCTTCTAATGCCATTTCTTCAAAATAGACTTGCCCAGGCCGTGGTATTTTGTGGAAGAGCCACACTCAAGGGGCCAAAGAGCCTCATGTGGCTCTCAAGCTGTGGTTTGCCGACCACTGGTCTAAAGTAAAAGAAGAGCTCACCAGCCATTTGCCACAGAGAAAGATCCTTTGATCTGGGACTGAAGGTTAAATATCAAGGCTCTTCTTCTGAACAGATTCTCACAATGAGTTTCACAAATGACATCGCTCTGCATAGACTTAGCATTGTATGGGCTCTGAGTTCAGGATACAATTTAAAAGGTTAAGTTTTGGGAAAAAAAGAGATGGAGACAGTCCCGCAATAAATACAATGGGATTCTTTAAATGATTGAGAAAGTATACTAATACCCAAACCAATGAAGCCCAAAAATCTCAACAGAAATTGTCCTTGAAGTTTGACAAAATAACTATACAACATTTTGGAAGAAATGTATGAAGGTTATGGGTTAATATATTCAGTATACATGTTTTAAAATATTTAAAGGAAAAGGGGGCATGCACACATGAGGACAGCAAGGTCTAGAAGGAGTTGGGGCAGAGAGAGAATGAAAAGGGGAAAGTGATGCAGTGGGTAGAAGGCTGGTCGAATAAAATGGGAGGCATTTTGTAAGAGTTTTCTAATGATTAACTGGGCTTCTCCTATTCTGTAATCCACATTTATTTTCCGTAGGAAATAGAGAACCCAGAAAACACAGTGAAAATGGAGTAAGGTGTGGTCAGGCCCTTATCTCCAGTTAATACAATATATTTTATAAATGCATCAGTTAGGGCACCAGCTGGATTCTACTGCTACTATTTGTGGTATCCTTCAGATAGCAGAAAATAGAGTCAGTCGTGGGAGGAGCTGGTTATACAGCCAAACTGGTCTTATCAGAATTGGGGCTGAATCATGGACTGGGTGTGTCTTATAATTTCCTGTCATTGTGTCTTGAACAGGGTTAAACACACAGACAGGCGTGATGTTGAATCAGTGAAAACTGACTAACAGAAACCGAGATGTAGCGGAAAAACCAACCGGGCAAAGCCCTGTTGAGAGTTAACATTTCTGTGCCTGCTTCCCTATGTCTGTGCTGCTTCCCTATGTTAGAGTCCATGATTAGTTTTCACAGCTTTAGTTATTGAATCGAGTGGCAATGAAATAACATCCCAACATAAACCTCACCATTCTTCAAAATCCTTGGCTATGGTTACAAGATAATAAAGCATTGCTTAAAAAAAAATTTAATATATGAACTTGATTTAATTTGTATCTATAAAAAGGGGAAGGATAGCAGAGGAATGGGAAGTGGGAACTTTTATATAGGTAGTTATTTGGGGATTATATAGGGTACCCCAAAAATGTATACATACTCTTTGAGTAATTATAAAGGAAGTGTTTATTAAAATACATTTAATTTTCAAAAGTGAGCTATCAGCTGGTAAAGGGTGAACACATTTTTTTGAGCCTCATGCATCCATGTTTCATTGCCCATCATATCTATCTTTTATCTTGATACAGTGGAGGCTCTATCATTGGACCAAAACAGGGCTGCTGTATTTCACTTGTATATTGGACTTGAGAGAGTGACTTCTTATAGTTTCTAACCATAAAAGCTAATATTATATGTATATGTATATTGGACTTGAGAGAGTGACTTCTTATAGTTTCTAACCATAAAAGCTAATATTATAACATCAAAAGGCAACTCAGGAAAGACATATAAGGTGGGGTTACAGACGACCAAGGGAATTGGGTCTGAACCTCCATTATCTCGAGGTCTGGATTCAACCAATGATGACCACTGAGTGTCTGAAAGAATAGATGGACAGCAAGTTCTCCCAACAAGTCCATATACATATTTCCTCTCTCAAGTAGGGATTTGGGGCATAATGAACAAACATCATTTATTAGAAGAAAGATCTTTGTCTTTTTATATAGATACTAGAGACCCAATGCACGAATTTGTGCACTGGTGGGTCCAATCAGCCCACCCCAATGAGGGCTGATAAGGGGCAGGGCCAGCCAAGGGTGAGGGTCAACAGGTGGTTTTCCAGCCAGCCCCATCCCCAATTGGTGTTGGGGGCTCGACTAGGGGGTGGGGCTGGCCAGGGCAAGGGACTCCGGTTGTTCTGGTCATTCTGCCACTTGGTCACTAGGATTTTATTATATAGGTTAATATCATGTTCAGATGTATTCGACTCATGCATATAGTCCAAGATCTATAGAATCATACATATGAGGAGGGAAAGAATTTAAAGATGGGTGCATACTAACCACAAATTTCTTCTTCTCCAGAATACCGTCCCACACATCCATGGGGAACCTCTGCCAATTGGCCTCAACCATCCATATGTCAAGCCAAAATGGGTTAGAAATAAATTTATGAAATTATGATGATAATAGCCACAATTGCCCCCCTACTACTTACTGAGTATCTGGCACTAGGTGACATACTTTACATTTATTATTTCAAAACTTCATACTAATCATAAAAAGCCCAAGATTTTTCTTTCAGGATTAAGGATTTTGAATTCAGGATCCAGAGATACAAATCATTTCTTACAGCACACCCCAAGAAAGACTCTTAAAAAAGATAAAGCTATGTTCCATTCCTTTTAGTTCTTACTCATGAATAATGACGATGATGTCTAATATTTATTGCAGGTGTATTATGCATCAGGCAGTCACCGCATTAAGAACCTCCCAGAATGTAGTACTTGCGACCCTCCCATGGAATCGGTGCTATTGTTATTCCCAGTTCACAGATAAGGAACCTGAGGTTAAGTAACTTCTCTAAAGGCGTTCAACTAGGTAATGAATGACAAAGTAGGGCTTCAACTCAGCAATTATGACTTCAGAGCAGAAGCTTTTAATTATTTTACCCTAGAATTAACGTCTCAGTTGGGAACTATGCATAAAGCTCAGAAGAGCTCAGCCATTTGCTCTCCACAGAGGTGGAGCAAAGACTTTTACAAAATCAGTAACTTAGGAAAAGTGATAGCAGCTTTAGCAAGATACAGAAAATAATCCAGATTGAACATGCATGAGACATATATCTCAGACCGTCCCTATCTCTGACCTCTTCTTCACAAGAGAAGCCTCAGAATTTCCCTGGCAAGCTTTTCTCCCTGTCCTCCCTCCAGAGCACTCCCTGATGGCAGTCTTCCCAAGAAGAAATCAATCAAAAGGTTTAGATAATAAGTTACCTCTTCAGAAGGATATTTTAATTTGAAAATTCCTTGAAGTTAAAATGTCAACTTGGTTCCCTTGTTTCACAGCCTTGGGTGCTGCCAAGTTGCCATTTCTTTCCAGAGATGATCTTTTATAATAATTATCTTTAATAACTGTTTTAGGGATTATATTCACTAATATTATAATCAACATTGTTGACCCTAATATACTAGTAAGTATGTAAAGTGTTTAAAAATCATTTGTCTTTTTGTCTTGAAATATTCAAAGCGACACTCAGAAATTGAACTTTGAAAAAGCAATGTTACTTCAAAGCACTATTTTTGTCAGCAGTGACATCTCAAGAAACATTTGTAACCCAGATTTTGAAGAATGCATAGAAGTATATCTAACATGCTTTAAAAATACTCTTTCCTGATGCATTTTACAGAAAAGAGGGCAAAGTGCTTCCATAACAATTCTGATGGATATATAAGCGATATAACAGCCCTTTTTACTAGTACAATAGATCTTTCCATATGATACCTACGCTTTTACTAGGAGACTATTTCATATTTTTAAATAGGATTTAAAAGTTAAATTAAGCAGAAAGCATGCAGTGAAGGTTCTTTTCAGCACAAAATTTAGGTTTCAAATGACATGGTTACATTACTTTTCTGTCCAATTAAACTTTAACCTGAGAAACTTGTTTCAGTGCTTGCCTCACAAGAATTGTCCTATAAATACACATGTATCTCCCATGCTAGGGAGTTTATAATTCATTGTTTGACATCCTACTAGTTATTTTGATATTTGCTTTAGTAAGAATAAGTTAGTAAATATAAAGTTATCTTTGCACACTAACCAAAGATCTACAATCATTGTTAGAAACATTATTAAAAACAATTGTATAGACATAAGAATTTGAGTGGTGAGTATGAATACACAATAACCTCAAACGAGGCCTTCAACATTTTAAAAACATTTTTGCCATAGTGATTTTATTGTAGATTTACCTTTTCAATTTGTTGGATAAAGCAAAGGGAAAAATCTGATTTTGGAAACATATTTTGTGCAATATATGTACTGAAAAGATGTATACGACATCGTATTTTAGACTGACTAAATGAATGCCAAGGCTAATTCTTTAATAAAATTAATAAACGCAAGATAATTTTCTATCTTGTCCCATTCAACTAAGATTGCAAATATCGGATTTGCATCAAGTGAAGTCAACTTTGACCCAGCAAAAATGTCGGTAAAGGGTGGATGAGACAATTGAACTACTTTCACCAGACTACCCTTGGGCTCTGTAGTAAACCCACTCCTTGCTTTAGTGACTGAATTAGATTCTCAGTCTGAAATATTATGTTTCTTTCTTCTTCTTCTCTCTCATTCTCAACACACACACACACACACACACACACACACACACACGCACACGTTTACATACAGAGTATTACAGCAAATGGCAGGCAGCTTCTGTCTTCCAACATAATGAATCATACATTTTGCAAATAGAAAAGCATTGTGTACATAATACTCATTTATCCTGGTGTCACTGTCTCTGCTGCATTTGATCATTTTCATTACTATTATTATTATTATTACTACTACAATTCATCATCATCTGCTCCTAGTTTTGCCTAAATTCTTTCAAAATTGTTGAGAAGTGAGGTTTCTGTCATTTTTAAGGTAATCATTGCCATAGCATAGCAGTCTGAATCATTTCATGCCCAGGGTGGATGTCAGATGAGACTTACAGAGCTGACTCCTTTGGCTTCCACGTAAATCCAAGTTGAATTCTTTTTTACATGAGAACAGGATTAGTACTTGGCCAAAGAAATTCCCATTGTTGACATAGAGGCTGGATGGTTCTCTGTCCACTATGTAATGGGCAGGTCTGTTATTGATCACAGTTGGGATATATCTAATTTAATCTTTTACTGTTGTGTATAGTGTTTGTCTTATGTACTATACTATATTTTTTTTACTTATGAACTATTGACTGAGTCTAAGTTTCTCTTGCAACTATCTCTTCCCTACTAAACCACTCTCTCTACCTTAGATCAGATCTCATCTATCTTCCTCTAGAATAGGGCGCCTAACTAGATTCATTATTTTCTGCTTCACTGCTTCCTAATAAATCTTATGTAGTGTCCAGGATAGCTAGCATTGGGTGGATGCTTATGGAATGAATAAGTTAATTCATATGGCTCTAAGTACTCTTGGTTGGGGTGTGTTTGGGTGCCATACCTGTAGGATTCTAATATAACATTCCACTCACCCAAGCACTAATCTATTTATTCAGAATGAATTTGGTAAAGAGGAAATTTTACCTCATTTTTTCAACTCTAAATGTCAAACCCTTGACTCTACTACACACTCTTACCTCTGGGAGTTCCTGGGAGTGTTGGTTTGTTGATTTCTATGTGCATTCTGAACTCAGTGCTTCACAAAATAAAAAAAGACTATCAGGAATGACTGAATCTACACTGAAACGAAAAATAGAAAAGCATTGTGTATGTAATACACACAATACTTAAGAGTCCAAATCAGTGTGCACTCTTAAAATATAGTGAATGGGCTAGGAGATAAAGTGAGTCTTGAAGACAACAGCCAATTCTTACCCAAGAACCACTGATAACCCTTAACCATGTGACTAAGGAACAGTTTCTGGCCTAATCCAACTTGGGTCATCTTTAGTATGTCCAAATGATCTTTTATAGACCAGATCAGCTGCTTCCTACCTCTGGGCCATGGGTGTGAATCCAAGATTGGTTATGCCATGCTATCTTTCAAATGCAAGTGCTCTGTAGGAGACCGATCTGATGATGCCCATCTCCTGTGGTCCAGAGCAGGCTGCCATGGAAATTATCATCCTCTCTGTGCACTGAGATGAGGAAAGGATTTTAGGTTCCTTTAGCACACATGTGTCAAACACAAGGCCCGCGGGCCAAATCCAGCCCGCCAGGCCTTGCAATGTGGCCCGCACCGCGCTGTCATCACTGCACTCCGCTGTCAGTTTATGACATTGTCAGTTTATGACTGTTCAGTAAACCATTCGGCCCGCGATTTAGGCTGGATTTTAGATTTTGGTCCCTTCTCTGATTGA
Organism: Pipistrellus hanaki; assembly: GCF_964339955.1. Taxonomy (NCBI): domain Eukaryota; kingdom Metazoa; phylum Chordata; class Mammalia; order Chiroptera; family Vespertilionidae; genus Pipistrellus; species Pipistrellus hanaki. The sequence continues at coordinate 7,360,482 of NC_140505.1, read as the reverse complement.
GTTCGACACCCCTACTTTAGCAGTAAGAGCATCTTCCTGCTTTAAGTATGAGTAAAAAAGAATTCCTTGCTGGACCAAAACATAATTTTCATGTGGCTCACTGAACACCCCTAGGCAGGAGATGTGATTTGATCACACCAAGCAAAACATTGTGTGGAATATACTAGCAGTGCCATTATTTAGATTTATGGTCAAAGCACACGATGTCTTTGCCTCCACAGTGAAGCTCATGACATCCAAATAATATTCTCTTTGCTTTTCCTGAAGATATGGGTATCCCATGTCAAACTGACACCTTTCCCACGCCCCTCCCATTTATTGCAAATACATAAAGACCAACCAACAGGGCTAACATACACATTGATATAGTTTAATTTTTGTTTTTATATAGTCTATTTTTAACCCTCAGTCGAGGATATATTTTATTGATTTTAATGAAAGGGGAAGAGAAAGGAAAAAACAACAACCATACACACATTGATGAGAGAGAAACATCTATTGGTTGCCTCACAAACATATCCCAACCAAGGTTCGAATGCACACCCTATGTAAGTGCTCACCACCTTTTGGTATATGGGACCATGCTCCAACCAACTGAGCCATCTGACGCAGGCTGTAATCTTTGTTTTATATTTATTTTGCCACCTATCTGCTAACCCCAAGCAATAGTCTCTGAAACACCCAAGAATTATTCTTGATGTTTTCATTTTTCTCACTCAGTCTTCCATCATCAAATGAATAATTAATTGTGATGAGTTGAACTATTGAATTAAAAAATATTCCCTTTACTTCCTTACAGATATGGTACTAGTTCAGGCCTTTCTTATTTTGACATGGACTATAGAAATATTTTCCTTTCTAATCTCCCTTCTTTTATTACATCCCCTTTTATTTCCCCTCCGTTCAGTTGCTAGAATGATCTATTTAGAATATAAACCTTAAAACCTACAGTGGCTTAGGCTATGACTTTGAATATCACATGAATAAAAGTGTTATCAGAATTGTGCCCTATCACATTTGTTATCTTTAAGCAGAAATAGGATGTTAATAAGAAAATATTCATTATACAAAGTTTATTTACATGTCAAAAAGTCATAGTAGCATAGTCACTATGTATAGGCAGAATGTTAACCTTTGCTATGGAACTGCCTTTAGCTTTTCTAATTCTCTCTATCTTGACTTGGACCCATATCCATTGATATTCCATGATTTATTCATGGCTAAATGTACTAGACTGTGGGGCATATCCTTCTCAACATTCAATATTTATGGTTGCTATCGATGACAGCTTTTCCAATGGTTCATCAATCCGTACTAATCACTGACATGTAATAATCCCCCCCCCCACATGGATGCAGTATTTGTAATGGAGGACAGATATGTTTGGAGTAGCTGGCAACTGTGAAATTCATCAGCATGCTGGTGCTACTTCTCAGTGAAGTCATCTCTCCAATGAGACCCCCTTTGACTGCAGCATTCACAGAAGATATAGCTGTTGGCTAGTTGGTACACACTGCAGAGACATGTGCCTCAGAAAAGGGTATAAAGCACACCCACTGGGGGTCACCCGGTACCCCCTTACCATTTTATCTATACCACACAATAATTCTGTGTTTATCAAAAGCAGTAAATTGAAATTAGAAGTAAGGAATTCCCATGTGTCAAAACCAACTAGCTGTTTAAAGAAAAATGATCCTATAATGTGTAACCTTGGTCTATCTGGCATAAAATATTGTTCCCCAAGTTACATTGTACTTATGTTTCTGAAAGAAGGTAGCTCAGGAAAATCCCATGGTTTGAAGTGTTACCTTATCAGTATATTAAGGTTCTAATTAAGCTAAAAGAAATTAAGTTCTCAAATATTTTTATTTCCCTGGTACTCTTCCCTTTTTAGAGTTCTCCTCATTCTTGTAATTTTTTGAGAAGTGCAAAGCTCTGCTCTTCCACCATCCTCAGAACTTTCCCATTGCTTTCAAAATTAACCTTTAATGTTGTGTCCATGATTAAATGAAAACAAACACCACTGGCATTTCCTGTTCTCTGACCCTTGTTTCCACCCCCACCGAGGTCAGCTCCCACAACAGACTGTTCTTGCTGCGAAAGTTACTTCAAAATATAATCTTGGCTTTGGTGGGGAGGAGGGGAGGGTGTTAATACAATCATCATCGACTACTATTCTCTTGAATCCAACAACCCATTAATTCTTGCACCTGCAGAATATATTAACAGCAGCTAGCATGTCTACCCTTTCCTCAGTGGCTGTCTCAAATTCAGAACCAATCAGTGAATGCATTAAAAGCAAATGTGCAAGGTGATTGGATGGAGGGTCATTTAAACACTGATATAGTGTACAAATGGAACCGACCTATCAGAAGTTGGGGGGTGGGGTGGTCCAGGCTTTGTCACAAGCTCACTGTGTGATCACGCCCCTCCTGTCTCTTCTGTAGGAAAATGCTGAGCTGGGATGAGACGGCCTCCAGGCCCCCTGCACTCTCTGGCATCTCTGATTTTCCAGTCGCAGTGATGTTTGCTGTAGCAATGGGGCGTGATGTCTGGGATGATCATGTGCTTTGTTCCCTTAATGGAGGCTGAAGCAGCAGCTTTATTGGGCACAAGCTGAGCTGTGTCAGCACAATGGAGCTGATTGGCTGGACCCCAAAAGCAGACCCCAGAGAGACATTGATTCTGACAGGCAAACAATTAAAGAGGGAAATGAATGGCTTGTGGATAAGACATCTGTGTGCTTGTGATACCCTTGGTCCAGCCTTCAATGTAACATATAGTTTAATTGGGACGGACAGAAATGTTCTTCAGGCCACTCTGAAGAGAAGCTGGAGAATGTCTGTGGAACTAGAAATATACACTGAAATTTTCTAATCTATTTTTATTTTTCAAGACTTCCAATAGTAGAAACGACTTTCTCTTTATGTTTCTTACTTCTGAAGCCAAGTAATATGTTGGAAAATTAGTCAAAATCTAATTTTAACGTTACATGAGTACATTGGAGGCCGAGAAGCATTTGACAAGTTCTACACCCACTTTCCCCCAACACCCCCTGCCAACATTTTCTTCTGCATTTCATCCTTTTGCTCTGTGCTTTTTCATAGTTTCTCCCTTAATATATTTCCATACCATTCTTGCTCTTTAAAAATATGCATATTTCTATGATTTTTTTGTCTATCATAGACTTACATCATGTCCATGACCAAGATGCTGAGGGGAAGGGGGGGGGGGCGGCGGCCAGGGGCCCAGACCCCTCTGTGTCATAGAGGATGATGAAGTTTTTCAGTGGGTGTGTTCCAGCACTACAATCAGTCCCTGGTGCTCACCCTTGATGTGGTTATGGGCGCTCTGTCTGGTGTATTTCAACCTACTTCCACCAAGCTCAAGAGTGCAGATGTCAAGACCCTCTATGGAGCTTTCTTACCACATCTGTCTCTTTGGTATATGTACAGGGTGCCCCCCCCCCCCCTCAAGGTATACACACTTAACATCTGATAGTTCAATTGATGTTTCTTTTCTTTTAATATATATATTTTTATTGATATTTTACAGAGAGGAAGGGAGAGAGATAGAGAGCTAGAAACGTCGATGAGAGAGAAACATCGACCAGCTGCCTCTTGCACAGCCCCTACAGGAGATGTGCCCGCAACCAATGTACATGCCCTTGACCAGAATCGAACCTGGGACCTTACAGTCCGTAGACCGATGCTCTACCACTGAGCCAAACCACTGGTTTCGGCTCAATTGATGTTTCTTTTCTTTTAATTTTAACACATTGGAATGAATAATTATTCAAAATGTGCAGTCAGCTTTGGGGGACACCCTGTATTTGTTTGTTAGAGCTGCCATAACAACATACTATAGACTGTATGGCTTATACAATATGTTTTCATTGTTTGATTCAGGAGGCTAGAAGTCCAAAAGATCAAGGTGCTGGCTGGTTTGGTGACAGACTTATGGAAGGCCATCTTCTCACTGTTTCCTCACATGGTCTTTCCTTGCTGTGTGAAGGTGAGGATGAGAGAACCCTTCCTCTTCTTATATTCACTAATTGCTGAATCCTATCACCTCACCTTTGTGACCTAGCTGAGTCCTAATTACCATACAAAGGCCCATCTCCAAATCCTATCACATTGGGGGTTAGGGCTTCAACATAGGAATTTGGGGCAGGGAGGGGATGCAATCCAGTCCATAATAGTATAGCAAAATACAAAGACAGTCTGTTTACTAAGTATAACAGGGCCTATCTCTTCATGCTCCTTCCTCATGACACAACAGAGAAAACTTAGACTTTCTTCATTTGCATGCACGAGCACGAGTACCTCTATTCCTGCTCCTCCACCTCTAGCATCCTTAACAAATTCAAGGCCAATCACGTCATTAGATCTCAATAATAACTGGTCAGAGTGTCTGAACCAGAGAAGAACGTATGACATATTTTCATCATTCTTGTATTTTTGATATTATAGTTGTCCTTTTACTTCAACGTTCTTCTTTCCCCTTTGTGGTGTAAGTAGAAATAACACAAAACTTAGGATTTTCATAATTTTTAAGAGTACAGATCCATGGCATTAAATACATCCACATTGTTGTGCAACCATCACAGTCCATCTCCAGATGTTTTTCATCTTTCAAAATTGAACTTCTGTGCCCATTAAATGATGACTCCTCATTCTTCCCTCCATCCACAGCCTGGCAATCAGTATTCTATTGTCTGCCTCTATGACTACTGTAGCACCTCATATAATTGGAATCTAAAATTTGTGTCCTTTGAGACAGTTAGTTTTCTTAATAATGCCTTCAAAGTTCACCTATATTGAAGAATGGGTCAGAATTTCCTTCCTTTTTAAAACTGAATAAAATTCTATTATACCTAAGTACCACATTTTGTTTACCTATTTATGGACACTTGGGCTGCTTCTTTGGCTGTTATATATAACATTTCCATGAACATTGGTATCCAATCAAAATCCTTCTTAATAAAACAAATCCTTTGGAATTCTGACACTGCTCTGAGGAAGAATGACATTGATTGCTTGATGATTGCAAAAGGGAAATGTTGCAAGCTGAATGGATATTTTAGATTGTGTGTAACCTTTGAACTTAAGGACTCATGACACAATTCTAAAATCTTAACAACTTCATAGTTCTTCCATAGCTGATTATCTTCTTTAAAATATTTTTTCTTTCATATATGCAGATTAATTTCTTAAGCATTTGAAACATTTCAATTTACTTTAATGCTTAAGGATTTATAGTACAAACAAAGAGTAAAAAAATTTATCTGGCATCAAATTTAACATAAAATGAAATATAAAAAGTTATGATGTTTTCTTAAATTAGATTTCAGGAGATACAAAAGTTCACTTGTATTATAGCGAAATAGCGAAATGTTAGATATAAAGAATCTTAAACTCCTAAGATTTAGATCTGGAAGGAATTTTAGAGACAATTTATCCCTATTCCTTTATTTCACAGTTTAACAAACCCAGAGAGATTAGGTGATTTCTTTCTTTTGTTCTATTCATTCATTCCTTATGTCTTTTGTGTCAATGGTGTATATGACAGTGTCTAATACAATCAAGCATACACAAGTTGATTATAGTTTTGTTCCAACCCGTAAGCAGGCTATCTTCTAGCAAGGCAGAAACTCTGAGCATTGAAATTTAACAACACTGAGTCACTGCTATGTTCAGGCCAGTGTGCTAAATATTAAGAAGGCACAGAGATGAGAAGGAAGGCACACCACACTCAGTAAATGCACAAGCCAATAGTCCAGTGGTTCTCAACCTTCCTAACGCTGAGACCCTTTAATACAGCTCCTCATGTTGTGGTGACCCCCAACCATAAAATTATTTTCATAATTGTAAATTTGCTACTGTTATGAATCATGTTGTAAATATCTGATATGCAGAATGTCATAGAGGTGACCCCTTTGAAAGGGTAGTTTGAACCCCCCCCAAAGGGGTCAAGACCCACAGGTTGAGAACTGCTGCAATAGTGGGATAAGATGTGAATATATTGTACTGTTGCAGAGGGCCCACGGGAGACATTGGGCACAGCAGGGGCTTGAAGGAGGTAAGGATCACATCCATCAGGGGAAAATAAGTGACTCCTTAGAGCTGGTCCTGTGGCAGGCCTCAGAGTACATGGGTGAGCTGAAGAGGCAGAGGTGAGAGAATCGAGGAGGAACATAATGCGACACAATCAAGAGAGGAAGGCAGGAAAGACTGAGTCTTTTGGGGGGAGGCAGGGAAGACTCAGGAAAGCTGTAGAGGAAGTTTTAAGGGACAGCCTCCCTGAAGAGCTCTCATTAAGCTATAGAGGTAGAGGGACCAGTTCTAGTCCTGGTTAAGCCTCAAGATCCTCATTTATAAAAACACAACATGACAGTCCCTGCCACCTAGGGTTACTGTGAAAATCAGAAGTGCTTCACAGCGTCTGAAACAGAAAAGCTCCCAAAATGTCAGCCACGGTAATGACTTTCGTATTGTAAACAGCGTTTTGATGTCAGTTGAAGTAAATTGAATTGAATATAATTAATTCAACAGAAAATGGATAGTCATTAGAGAATTTTGTACAAAGGAACGATATGTTAATAAATACATCGTTAAAAATGAATCTGTCAGAGTTCTCTAAGAACAGGCGGAATGAAAAAAAGCAGGAGTCAGAATATATATTGGCGGAAATGATAATAGCCCAGGGGAGAAGTAACGAGAGCCTCTTTATGTCTGTTGCAGAAGCAATGATAATCAATCAATTATATTGATGTTAAGGGAGTAAAATTGGCAGAGGGAGAGGAGGATGATAATGCAACAGATTGGGTACAGTGGGATGGAAGGGAACATCAAAGATGAGCACTTAGCACCCAGGTTACAGTCTGAGAGGGACATTAAAAGACAAACTGGAGGTCAAAGAGATGATATTTTTGGTCATCCCTATGTTGAATCAAAGAGACCAGCTAGGATGTTCAAGATACAGCCCACAGTGGAACTGAGTGCTAGGTTCGGGCTAAGCAAGGTGATGCCCCAGAAGCAGGAACCGAACTTCATAAAATCGCCAGGGAATTGGAAAGAACAGCAGATGGTAAACACGGAGCCTGGGTTTGAAATGGTTTCTCCTGAGTGAATGGGGAGGCATTGGAAGTGCTCTTTAAAAAAAAGAAGTTAAGTAGGATGGTAGAGAGCAGACCATTGTTGCATTTTCTCTATTTTAACATTATGTTCTTCAGTATAGAGTAGGTTCAGACAGAGAGGGATGGATGGGAAATGATTTCCAGAAAGAAAAATGGCTAGAGCCAGGTCCCAGGGGAGGTGAATAAGATGCAAAGCCTAGAGTCAAGGGGTTAGCGGCTTTCTCAGTGTTGAGGGTTGGGTGGTGGAGCCATGTGACTCCCTGTTATGCTGGTTGGAAGGGAGACAGGAGGCTGCTCTGGCCAGGCTGTGTGAAGAGGAGCCTTGAAGGATCATCAGGATTCTAGTTCACTGTGACTAATGGGATAGGGAGTTCCAGAACATGTGTGAACAGTTCTAAGGAGTCAGGAAAAAATCAGTGAAGCATAATCCACAAGGAAGAACACTGTATTAGTTTCCTGTGGATGCTATAACAAATTACCATAAATGAGATGACTTACAGCAACAGCAATTTATTCCTCCAGTTTTGGAGGCCAGGAGTCTGAAATCAAGGTGTCAGCAGGGACACACTCCCAGTGGGATGGCTGTAGGAGAATATCCATTCATTGCCCCTTCCAGCTTCTGGTGGCTGTGAACATTGCTTGGCTTGTGGCTGCATCATTCCAATCTCCGCCTTCATCTTCATGCCATTTTCTCCCTTGTGTGTCTATTTCTAATCTCCCTCTGCTTTTCTGTCTTATAAGGAGACATACGATTGCATTCAGGAACCTCCCACATAATCCAGAATAATCATATCTGCAAAGACCCTTTTTCCAAATAAGATAACATTCACAGTTAATTAATTCTGGAAATTGGTAAGTGGACATATCTTTGGGAGCCATTACCAGTCCAGCACAAATACTTTATAGGATATGATAAATGCAGAGAGAGTTCAAAATAAACAAATTAGGACAAGCACTATGTTGGATGCCAGCGGAGAAAAATCTAGAATGGCAGGTTTCTTACAGTTTGTGCCTATCAGAATTGTAATGAAAATATATAACAATGCAATGTGTACATGTATGTTACTGTGTGACTCAGCCATGATAACTCAGTAAGACAAAATTAAAAAAAAAAACCACACAAAAACCTCTTTCTACCTAATAACACGGTAAGGATAAAAATTTTGAGATACAAAATTATAAATTTACAATTGAACTAGAGGTCCGGTATATGAAATTTATGCACAGGAAGTGGGGTCCCTCAGCCTGGCCTGCATCCTCTCCAATCTGGGACACCTTGGGGGATGTTCAACTGCTGGTTTAGGCCCAATACCACAAGGCTCCCAGAGATATGTCCACCTACCAATTTCCAGTTGGATATCCCTCTCACAATCTGGGACCACTAGCTCTTTAACACTCACCTGCCTGCCTGCCTGCCTAACTGCCCCTAACTTCCCTTCCTTGCTGGCCTGATTACCCCTAACTGCCCTCCCCTAAGTGCCTTTGCCTCAGCCCCCGCCACCATGGCTTTGTCCAGAAGGAATGGAAGATGATGGGAAAATGTCCGGTCAGCCTAGTCAGATTAGCATATTACCCTTTTATTAGTACAGATTTTTGTTATTAAGAAGGTCAGCAACTACCTCTTCTTAGTAACCCTCCAGAAAATATGAAATGAAAGGATGCCAACATCTCGCTAGGTTAGGGTACTCTGTGTGAGAATAACTTGTTATACTTAGATTACAGAAGCTTGTTTTGCTAAAATATCAAAAATAGCCTATTTCAAGTCACTTGCAAGAAAAATATTTGTAGGAACTACAAAGTCTCTGGTCCACAAACCTGGTCACCGCATGGCATGAACTTACAGCGTTCAACTCTCCCACAATGCGGGCCTCAGTCCCAGACAGCCCTCCAGCTGGGACTTCCCCTTCCTGAGGCCAAGTTGTGGTTCTTAATTAAACAGTTTTCAGCCCTTTAAACAGCCAACTCTTTATAACAGTCTCAGAGCTGTGTAAAGACGGAAGTATGTAATTTTGTTTGCTCAAAGACTTCCTCCACGCACAGAGCACCTTCTCTCCCGCCCAATCCCACTAACAGAGAGTAATGTATTTTTTCCTTCATTCCTTGACCTGTGTGAGTGTATATTTAGGTGAGTACAGCCACGTTCTCACTCAACAACCATGCTTTGTTACATGGACTCCATCCCTTGCTCCCGGAATGCCTTTGCCTGCTCCCTGCCTGATGGATGGCTGTCCAGGTTTTGCTAATTCAGCTCCTGTGCTCCCACAAAGCAGCCCTCACCCCTCAAGCAGCTCCTTCTATCTCCACAGGAGCTGGGTGCCTCTTCCTCTGACTGAGCTGAAATCTGTCTTTTCCAAGCATTGGGTCTAAGTTGGACCGTTGGGGGCTCACGGAACAATATGCAACTCTCTTTCCAAGCACAGCTCATCAAATGCTTAATGTCCCTCCTCGCCACATCGTTGGCTCTAGGCAAAATGACCCACATCTTTTCAATCAGTCTTCACGCCTCTTCAGTCCCAGTCCTCTCATCGTGCTGTTCGCCTTTTGTTGTTAGTGGTGCTCTAAATCCCTTCGCGCCTGTCCTTCCCCACACTGAATCCCGCGTCCCAGATTTGGTCTGAGCAGTGGATGGCGGAGCAGAACCAGGCCACATCACAGGCACAGCATGTGTCTCTCCGCAGCCGAAAATACCTGAGGCTTTCGGATGCCGCCTCACTCTTTCTTAACAGAACGGTGTCTACCAGGGATTTTCAACACCGTGGACACAGTCCTAGAATAACTGGCCTCAATGCTTTCACAGTTAATTCATCATTTCCCATCTTTGCCCATGAACTCGCTGTGTCTACTTGTTACATATTGTATGTGTTTATAAATACTTGTCTTTACCAGCTCGACACATGGTTTGCCATGGTCCCTTATAAGAGCAGACATGGTTAGTGGCATGGATTTTCTCAGAACTTTTAAATGGGTACAGGTTAAGGATGTTGCCCTTTGGTACTTGTATGTTACAATAGAAAGTCTGAAAACCACGCATCATTGACTTTATAGGAACTTACACGAAAAAGACCAAATTCTTTTTTCTCTAAAAACGATATCCCCAAAGTATGCGATGGAAAGTGGAGTGGGTGTGTGTGAAGCACGATTTGGCATTTAGCAGACTCGCTTTTTTCTCTCTGCAGAGATGCCAATGATATTTCTACAGCAATCTTAAACAGGGTCAAGGATTTAAGTCCATTTCTATATTAGCATATATTTTATTCTTTTTTAAACATTTTGAAGAGCATGATGAGGAATTATAAAAATAACAGGTTGGTTCTTTTTCATTTCAGTTTATTTATGGTGATATAGCTGGTAGACCTTAAAAGATCTGGAAGTTAACCATGAAATGCTACTTTTGAGCTGTAATTGGCTGTGGTCCTATCCCACCAAGCTGATGGGTCTATAAACACGAAAGTGGTCTGGATGAAGACGTGGCTCCTGAGTGGCCCTCCTGCGTGGCCCCTGGGTGGCCCTACTGAGTGGCCCTGCACACCACTGTGCCTTCACTCAGGTCTCAGCCCTCTTTGAAATGTTTGTTTATTCAAAGCAAGTGCCCTGGGGCCATGTTTGATCTCTCTGAGGCAGGAGTGAACGTGGACCTCACTCTCAGATTATACAGTTAACATGACAGCATTTCCCCCCTCCCAGCATCTGATCTGAAGCCTACAACCCAAACTACATCCCAGCTTAAACCTTAATGGCTTTCAAGAAGAAGCCTGGGAACTGGTTCTGATCGTCTGTAAGTTCTGTTTTGCCAAACAGCACCTTCTCCTTTTTCTTGCTTGAATGTGTGAGGGTTTATTCCTTCTTCCTTTTGCTACCATTCCCAAGTTAAGCTCACATCAAGAGCAGAGGGTAGGTTGATCTGTCAGTGTAGTCAGTACTACCAGTAGAGTTGCCTGACTTTTTCTGTAGGGAAAGCAACAGCATGGCTAGAACTTTATTACTAATACTAGAAGCCCAGTGCACGAAATTAGCATTTCATGGTTAACTTCCAGATCTTTTTAGGTCTACCAGCTATATCGCCATATATAAATGGAAATGAAAAAGAACCAACCCATTATTTTTATAATTCCTCATCACGCTCTTCAAAATGTAATAAAGTTCTAGCCATGCTGTTGCTTTGAGAGTGCCTTGTCTGCACTCTCTCACAGTCTGGGACCCCTTGCTCCTTACTGCTTGCCTGCAGCGGAGGCAGGAGAGGTTCCCACCACCACCACTGTCCTTGCCAGCCATGAGCCCAGCTTCTGGTGAGCGGAGCTCCCCCTGTAGGAGAGCACTAATCACCAAAGGACAGCTCCTGCATTGAGCATCTGCCCCCTGGTGGTCAGTGTTCGTCATAGTGACTGGTAATTCCACCATCCATTCCGCTGTTCATTTTGTATACTATGGTTTTATTATATAGGATTGTTGTATTAAATATGTAACGATTTCTCCTAAGGACTGAGAAAGAATTATGTTAATAAGTAAGAGAACTACCTAAGGAACTTACTTATTATATGAGCATTCCAGGAACACAGTGACTTCCTAAAAGACTAAATTGTTAGAAGCCTCTTTGAGTCAAGTCTGTGTTTGGAAATAAAGAAATTGAGAGGTCATGTGGGAAATGGGTCCTGTCCCGAGGAAAGCGTAATCTAGGTGAGTCTCCTGCCATCTACCTGCTCAGCTCATGGACTGACACCAAGAAGAAGGCTGATTCCACTCCCCAGTGAAATAAAATTATCTTACCCCTTCTAGGCCCTGAGGGCCACTCTGTTTTCCTTTCTTCCTGAACTTATGAATCATTTCCCTTGTTTTGAGCCTTTATTTTTGAGCTTTTAACAAAATGTAGTAACTTTTGTTTTACTAAAAAATAGCACATAGCAAAAATAGTATGAGTTCATTTTAAACATCAAGCAATACAGAAATATATAAAGGAGAATGCAAAATGCCACCCAAAGTCCCATCACCCTGATATGTAACTACCACTAATGCTAATTGATAAATATTAACATTTATCTCTCTAGAAGGACAACCAGATAGAAAAGATAAATGGGAACAATTTCCATATGTAGGAACTATAAGCTGGTTAATTTAGTTTTTAAAGTCTGATTTACTGAGGAATAATTTACATCCAGTAAAATTCATCCCTTTTAGGTAGACAGTCCTATGAGTTTGGGCAAAATACAGTTATGTAAGCTCTACCACCATCAAGATATAGAATATTATTGTTACCCTGTAAGTTCCCTCATGCCCCTTTCTATCACCTTCTCTCTCCCAAGGACCCTGGCTAAAATTGATCTGATTTCTGTCTCTCTAGTTTTGTTTTTTCCCAGAAAGTCTTATAAATGGAATCATAGAGGATGCAGTTTTGTGTGTCTGAGTTATTTCATTAGCATAATGCTTTTGAGAGTCTCCCATGACATTGTATAAAACAATAATTCATTCATTGTTACTGCCAAATGATATTTCATTGTGCCAATGAAAATTTTAGAGCTTTTCAGATTACATTAATGAGTTTTCTCACATTCCCACTTGTACTTACTTGCTAAAGTGGAGAAAATTTATTTTGAAAAAAATTTACTTGATATACATTCATTTTCTTCATCATGAGAATCAGTTGGCTTTTCTAAATAGAAAATGCTATTACCAGCAAGAAGAGGTAGCTTGATCTTTTCTTTTTCATTGTTTATGCAAATTACTTTATACCTTAGTCATCTACACTAAAATCCATCAGGGTAATAATAGTAGTAAGAAATGTTGTTGTCTAGTTCTTTATTTTAATTGAAAATATTTTAATGTCGTACTTCTGTTGATAATGTTTATTTTTAGTTTTTGGTGTTCTTTTTTGTGTTTGTTTTTTGTAAAGGGTTGCTATATTTGGCTGTCTCCATTTATTTATATTTTTAATGAGCACAATGATTGCTGAATTTCGCCTTGTCAGTTTATGTTGGACTGTTTTTTTCTTCATTTTATGAGTTTAGGATAGTTGTATTTTTAATGATTAAATCAAATATATGTGATGCTAATTCTTGGTTTACACCAAATAGAGAGCAATAACATTTAATATGGCTTGTAAATGCATTCAATCTGTTATGTAACCAGTAATTTCCTGAGAAAAGCAAGTTATTAAACAAATCTTTTCTTGTTTTTCTGCTTATCTTGGCTTCTTTATAAAAAGACAACCATTTAGGGTTTTTAAAATCAACCTTTACTTTTATATCTAATGTGTTTCACAGATTGCAGATTGTAATAAAAGGTTTTCTCTCTGGCCCTTTCATGGATGGTTAGTATATGACATTATTAGGGATGCTGTTTATTTATGCCCCCAGGAACCATTTTTAAAGGAAATATGATTATGTTTTTATTCTTCATGATCCAGAGGTCATTACAGATCATTTTATTCTTTTATTGAAGCAGATCTCTGACTTATGGCCTCCTTATCCAAAAGAAATTGCATTTCAAAATCTTAAGCTATAGCCATGACTACAAAGAATTAATCAATTGAAAAGATACCTTGTTATTTTAACCACATCAGCATATCTTGCGATTTCTAATGTTTCGTTTGGGGGAACATGGACTATCATTTGATAACACTAGTTTGTCCAGTATAAATCTGTGTCTGTTGTTGCAGCACCCCATTGGGGTTAGCATTTGTCCCAGGAATTTAATTTTAACTGAGTTAGTATTATTGCTGCTGTTGTTTTTAATATAAAAATGTGTTAACATTCATATTCCAATAAGGTTTGTTAATACTTGCATTTAGATAAGCCAATAGCATTTAGATCTCTGCTTTATTCTCCTAGGCTCTGCCATGGTCTGGTTTATTAGTGTGTGAGACACATGAGCAGAGAAAGAAGGCGTATTTAGAATGGGCTAAATTTGAAAGCTGACCAGTGATACCTCTGCTATCTCAGGAAATTTTTGAACATATTAAAGCCAACCCTTTCTTCTCAACTGTAGACTGAAGGGGACTCAGTGATGAAAGTGTACAAACGAGACATGAGCTTTGAGGGACAGCTAACTTTTCCCAGTCTTGATGGAAGTATAAATTAGTCAACCCCCTTGTGAGTGTGAGAGCATTTTGCCAGTGAAGATCAATATTTAAAATGTATAACATATTTATACCTTAAAGTAAGAATGATTGCAATTTTTCTGGAATCCCGTCACACCTAAGTACTTTACAACCATACCAAAAGTTGTATGAAGCACAAAATACAGAGGAGAATTGTTTGTTATGGCTTAAAATGGAAAAGAATAGAAATGACCATCAGGGGTTCAGAGGTCATTGATTAAAGTACAGCATATCCATATTATGCCATATGATGCAATTTTTCAAAACAAGAAGATAGATTTGTATATTCTGAGGTTTAAAAAATGTCTTGGAAGTCATGTTCTTGGAAGTCATTGATCACATGTTTGCGTTCTTTTATTGAAGCAGGTCTCTGACTTATGGCCTCCTTATCCAAAAGAAATTGCATTTCAAAATCCTAAGCTACAGCCATGATTACATGTGATCAATAAAGTCACACCTGCATCCATATGTCAACGTGTAGTCACATACATGTGTGGGCGTGTACCTGAGAAATTCCTGGGAGGTACAGACACACTGCTCATAGGATTTGCCTCTGAAAAGAGGAGTTGAAGATTAGGGCTGAGAGGATTACTTTCATATTTATTCTCTTTGTATCTGTATTGATTGAAAAGTTAACAGAGACCCACATGTGTATATATATATTTTTTTACATGGCACAAAGGAAAGCCCCTCTTCCCAGCAGGAGTGGCTCAGATGGTTCAGTATCATCCTGTGCACCAAAAAGTTGCCAGTTTGATTCCCAGTCAGGACACATGCCTGGGTTTCAGGTTCCATTCCCTGCTGGGAAGAGTATGGGAAGAAACCACCAATGTTTCTCACATCATGTTTCTCTCCCTTTCTCTCTCTCTCTCTCTCTCTCTCTCTCTCTCTCTCTCTCTCTCTCCCTCCCTCCCTCCCTCCCTCCCTCCCTCCCTCCCTCCCTCCCTCCCTCTCTCTTCCTGCCTCTCTCTAAACATGTCCTTGGGAGAGGATTTAAAAGAAAAGCTACTCTCTCATAACTGTATCAACCCATGTCCTTCATGTGCAGATCCTCAGTTACAGAGTGACATGGGTTGACCACAAGGGGTATCTAAATGCCTTCACAACCTCCAAGAGAATTTGTAATGCTGTTGTTCTTATTGGTTTGTGTTGTTTTGTTTTAAGTAGGAGAGTTTCAACTTCAGAGATGGATAGATTGTAAAACAAGTGGCTCACGTACACCCCTGGGATGAGAATTTTCAGATGATCCTCAAATGACTGACTCCCTCAAATTTGCTTTGAACTCCCCCTACTCTTTCATGATGAAATCTGATTCCATTCAACCAGGTATTCAGTAATAAAAATAAAGACATTCTGGATTGTTTTAAAATAATGTTTGCACATAACATGCAAAAAAAAACAAGGTAGGGGGAAATGTGATAATAGCTATTTAACTTTGGAATTAAATAAACAGCCTTGTCCCTGTACTGGCATCGAGGTCATTCACACAATTAGAGCCAAGGGCACCTAATGGGAGGTTAATGCCAACAGTAACAGAAAACAATAGCAATGCTTAAAGTTTCAGCAGGATTTATTTATATTTAGCTCTTTCATTTAAAAAAACAAACAAAAAAACAAACAAACCACTAATAAAATAGCAATAGAGAGTTAAATATGTGTAGGGAGATAGCATTAGAGAATGCCTAGGCCCTAAAGCTGTTACTTAATAACTTAAGCAGGCCCCTAAATATGAGGTTTTTTAATTTCAACAAGCAATAGAAATTTTAAAATCCTAAGTATATAAAAATAAGAATATAAAGTCATCCAGCCTGCACTTGTTGAACCCTCACTCTGTATCAGGCCCTGTTTCAGGGGAGAAAACACCCAAATTCCTGCCCTGGGAGAGAAGAGGGAGAGCTTACGTTCTAATGAGCAGAATCTCTGTAATTCCACTATTTAACCCAGAACTAAAGTATATAGTTTGGGGAATATTTTTTAATCTTTTCTTTTTGCATTTATATATGTGTTTTTTGTATTTGTATTTTTTCACAAAATTGGAATTGTGATGCTTTATACTTAAACTAATGTAGCTACATTTTCTCTATTATTAAATACTAGAGGCCTGATGCATGAAAATTTGTACAAGAATGGGCCTTCCTTCCCCTGGCTGCTGACACTGCCTTCACTCTGGCCCGGAGCCACCTTCACATCTTCCCATGCTGCTCAGAGGCCTGGATCTGCTGGGGCTGTGCAAAATGCCTGCGTCATCCCCATGACGACAACACAAGCACCTGAGCATGCAAATTAGCCTGCCATCTTTGTTGGGTTAATTTGCATAGTCACTCATGATTGGCCAGTGGGCATCACGAAAGTACAGTCAATTTGCATTTTTCTCTTTTATTAGTGTAGATTCCTCAACAGCATTATTTCCCTGGCATCATCGCGTGCCAAATAAACTCAGTCCCTATTGTTTCAAGTAATTTTATTTTTTCTTTCATCATCATAGACAACAATATGATGAACATCTTTGTAAATAAATTTCTACACAAGTCCAAGACTACTTTTCAGGATAAAATATAGAAAGGGAAATTGCAGGATAAAGGGTTCCAGGATAGTCTTCCATTTCTGGTGAATTAGTACATTATTAAGTATTAAAATTAATTCTTGATATAAACCAGCAAACATTTACATAAAGGTAGAAATTTCTATCTTTTATTTAATTTAAATGAAGAAAAATTATATTACTTGATTAATTTTAGTTCAATTTACTTAGAATAAAGTTATGTTTTTACGTAGGTTATGTTTTTATGTCTGCATATTAATAGTTCTCCTTAAGAAAATAGCATAATTTGGTTTTTAGAATTATTTCTTACATCTTATTCTAGGGAACAAATGATTTTTAAAACCACAGTTTTGAACAATATTCAGGATAAATTATGAGCATAGACAAGCATCAAGCCCCAGTCTTCCTCTAAATATTGATTTTTTTTTTTTTAATACAAAGGTAGACATTGCAATCACTGCTATGTGACCGCCCCATCCTGCTGGTCAGCACCCAGGAGAAACAGATACTCACTCCTCTAGATTTCTGAATTATGACCACACACCCTTTCCTGGTTCAAGGTTTTTAAAATTTCAAGTTTAGTTGCACTATAGTATTAAGAATTTCTTATCTGGCTAGATTCATGCTGGAAATTGAAGGGACAAGGCGAATTTGCTGACAGCCACTGCTCAGGAGAAGGAAAAACAGAAGCAGGTGTCATGAAGAACATACTTCTCCATCCCCAGCTCCATAAGCTCCCCGAAGGTGAAAGACAAGCATGTGGTACTGGGACTCAGTCTATCACAGAAGATGAAGAGTGGCTTAAAAATAAAGTCATTGACACCACTGTAAATGATAGATTCCACAAGAGGGGAAGAGAAGTTGGACCACTCAGTAAGTCCTCTGGGTGAACTATTTGGGAAAAAACACCTCTTTTGCACATAATTTTATAAGAGCATTTTTGTAACTATTCATTCTTTTAGAAAATATTTATTGAGTCCTCTATATGCCAGATATGCTAAGCACTAACACACTGATAAATAAAACAGATGTGTCAAGCTTATCTACCATCAATTCATCAGCAAACAGACCAGTCATTCTTACACAGTGATTCCCTCCACTACAGATAACCCATGAATATGAAGGTGTGATCAGTCTAGCCAGCCACTCTCCCCCTGTAAGGAAGCTATTATGAGGTGGAGAGAACTCCTCCTTCCAGAGAGAAGCCCGTGGGGCCCCCTTCGGTGGAATAAGATGGAAGTGCAAGAGAAAAGGCACAAAAGCTCCTTTCCCCTTCCCCTTCTCTTCCTTTCCCCTCCCAGTCCCCCCCTCTCCCTGCTCCTCCCACCCTCTTCTCCTGCTCTCCCTGAAGTTAATCCATAAATAATCTTCAATCCAGGCTCTGTCTCCACATAGTTGAGTAAAAGATGAATAAATTATTGTTGCATTTTTCTGAGCATCTAAATAATTGAAAACAGAATGAAAATATTTCCCTTGAAAGCTGGCGGCATGTTTTCATTTACCATCACTGTTCATCATTGCC
The DNA here is from genome assembly GCF_964339955.1 of Pipistrellus hanaki. Classification (NCBI taxonomy): domain Eukaryota; kingdom Metazoa; phylum Chordata; class Mammalia; order Chiroptera; family Vespertilionidae; genus Pipistrellus; species Pipistrellus hanaki. The sequence continues at coordinate 7,342,190 of NC_140505.1, read as the reverse complement.
ATCATCACCGGTCATTTATAATATTTAGTGCACTGTAACCACACACGCGTATATGTAAATCTTGTAAAATTCCCACAGCTCTACAAAGGCCGTATTGTTGTCCTGCGTGAACTGATGAAGGAAAACGGCGGACAAAGCTATGTATGTAATTTGCCCAGAGTGGCGCTGTAGATAACACACAGAGCCCAGATCCCATCTCCCAGGCTATAGACCATGCCCGGCCTCCCAAATTAACTGTAGTTACTGTAGCCTGCGCCTTTTGGATGACAGCCACCTACAAGAGGAACCATTGGACTTCTCTTCTTTCCCTTGCATTTATCCCCAACATAAATCAAGACAGAAATTCTATGAAAGAGTAGCACCCGCATATGAGATCGAGGGAAGATACCAACTTGATATGATTGTAAAGCCTATTATACTTTTTTTAGATAAAAAAAGTCTCAACATAAATCTATGCTACCTCTAAGATTTCCTAAAGGAAAACCTATAGGAGAACCCGGGAGAGAGAGGTCGCCTTTGCACGTAAACCAGGGACTGTCATTAGCCATGGAAAGCTATTTGTTGACCCAGAACGCTGGCACAATATTGGGGGCTGTCTGTCAGAGGACAGACGTATTTCCAAACCAGAGCTCGTCAGGTGGGAAGATCTCTGAACCCCCAGAACCTGCCCTCAGACTGCAGCCACTAACACCAAGACAGCCTGTAGGTAGAAAAGCAGAGGTCCACGGGGTCCCTGAGCACACGCCCCCCGCAGTCACTGTCATAACTGCCATTTCTCAGCAGCAAAAGCCGTGAAAGGAAGCAGATGCAGAGCCCTCATGCGGGAGGAAGCCACACACGCAGATCTCAGGGACACTCTGGTTGTTTCCACTTCTTGGCCATTGTGAACAATGCTGCAATGAATGTGGAAGGGCAGGCATCACTTCTACCTGCATTTCCTTTGGAAATTTACCTAACGGTGGGATTGCTGGACCAAACAGTGGTTCTATTTTTAACTTTTTGAGGCACCTCCATACTGCTTTCCACATTAGCCGCACCAATTTACATTCTCATCAACAGTGCATAAGGGTTCCCTTTTCTCCACATCCTTCCAAACACTTATCTGTTGACTTTTTTACAATGGCCATTCTGACACGCGTGGGATGCTGTCTCACTGTGGTTTGGGTTTGCTGCATTGACTTTCATTTGGGAAATTACTTCCTTTGAGTCCCTGAAATGTATTTGAGGGTCTAGTAATCATCAATGTGCCTATGGAAAGGAGCTAAAGCGAGAGAATGACCAATGTCACCTAACCTCATTTCCTCAACCCTACCACAGTGATGGGGACAGAAGAGGTGCTTGGAAAGTTTAAATGAATGAAGGAGGCTTCTTTCTTTACGGTTCGTGGAATTATTTAGAAAAATAAATCCGTGCTGAAACCGGTTTGGCTCAGTGGATAGAGCGTCGGTCTGCGGACTGAAAGGTCCCAGGTTTGATTCCGGTCAAGGGCATGTACATTGGTTGCAGGCACATTGGTTGCAGGAGGCAGCTGGTCGATGTATCTCTCTCATCGATGTTTCTAACTCTCTATCCCTCTCCCTTCCTCTCTGTGAAAAATCAATAAAATATTTTAAAAAAGAAAAAGAAAAATCCGTAACATAGATTCTATGCAAAGGGTGACAGTGTGCTCCTTCCAACCAATAGCAACACCTCACCAAAGAGGATCCACTTGGCAACAGCCATGATCCCAGCACCTCTGAAAGGTGGTGACAGTTCACAGCAGAAGACACCTGCGTAAGCAAAGCCAGAGCCCCACACGGTTCTCCTTGAGTCGTCAGTGCAGCATCTGCCTAGCTACGCTGACCTCGGAAACTTGCAGGGCAGGGCTTTCTGATGCTGCCAGCAGTTTGGTCTCATTAGAGACACAGTTACTGTGATCAAAGTTCAAGTGGGATCAGAGACAAACAGTTGAAACATAACACTAAAGGAGTGGTTGTGGCTTCCAATTATTTCCAGCGAGTTGGGATAAAAACCCAGGAATCCTATAGTGGGTCACGAACAGAAGACAAGCAGGAAGCAGAGAGTCAAGGGCTTTCCAGGGGAACAAAGGCGGGAAGGGGGAAGGCAGGCAGTGATGTGCTAGTCTGTGGGTATCTTTCATCTCCTGAAGACAGCGTGTGTCTTGCAATTTCCCTAAGCAGGGAACCCAAAGTCTCATTGATGTCCATCTGCATTCGTTCTCAAACTATGGACACTATATAATAGCAATTACATACCCCTTACTTAAAGGCAGATGTTTAGGGCATACAGTAGCTCAATGAGTTTGAGAATGTGCTGTTTGATCAACTCTGTAAATTACTGTAGTGGCTGGTTGTTACAATTATTTTATTTCTGATGTACAATACAGTTCATTGAAATCTTATCTCTCCATGAGATTTTTCAACTTTTTATTCCCTAGAGGGTTATAAACATAAAGGAAGGGATAAAGGGGTGTATGTTTTATGGCTACCTTTTATTTGAAGAAAATGTTAATAAAGTAACTGACACATTTAAATGATTCTTCAAAGAAACTCATTCTCCCAGAAGTAGAAAGAGAATCTTGTTCATTTTGCACCTGGGAAATGTGCTAAATGTGCAGAGTCAAAAGCAGAAATAAGGCCCCATTTCCAAGTTCAAAGGTCTGTTCATGAGACTTTATTCATTGCCTCATGACTATGGCAGGCACTCCAAGTTGTCTACCCAATACTCAATCTCTTTTCTTAACAAGAGAACCCCAGTTGCATTTGAAGTGACAACACGAACAAGTAAAAACTACATTTCTCAGCATCTATTGCAGCCAGTTGGGTCAATGAACCAAGAGCATAAGTCACTGCGTGGGATTCAAGAAACATTGGCTTGTGCCTTTTTGTCCTTTCTGCTTTCTCTCTTGACTGGGCAGTGGATGTGACTGCCGAGGTTGCAGCGGCCATTGTGTAGGAGCCAAATATAAGGCCAGATGCAAGGATGACAAAGCACAAAGATATAAGGAGATGGAACAGTGAGAACACAGGGGGTTCTTCATATAAGTCTGGATTTACCCACCAAATGGGGTAGAAAAAACTAAGTCCTTTGTTTAAGCTGCAGTTATGTGGGTTTCTCTCTCTTTTTTTTTAAATTTATTTTTTATTGACTTTTTACAGAGAGGAAGAGAGATAGAGAATTAGAAACATCGATGAGAGAGAATCATCGACCAGCTGCCTCTTGCACACCCCCTACTGGAGATGTGCCCGCAACCAAGGTACATGCCCTTGACCGGAATCGAACCCGGGACCTTTCAGTCCGCAGGCCGACGCTCTATCCACTGAGCCAAACCGGTTTCGGCATGTGGGTTTCTCTTATTGATTGAATGAATACCCTAAATAAAAGAGTGTCCACATACCATTGCTCAGTAAGTCAGAGAGACTAGAAAAAAAAAAACTTTCTATCAATTATTTATGCCATCTCTGGTCTTGGCATTTGCTGGTTAACATGGGAAACCTCCTGTCTTATAGGGACTGGGATCTGTGACAGGCACCCATCCTTCCCCGGGAGTTTGTCCATTTGTTTTCACTTATTCACCACCACAGGCTGGTTCCTTCCCAACAGTCTGAGCATTCAGAGCTTTGCTGTGACTGTGTGTTTGCCTCATGCTCCAGAAATCAGCATCATTTTTCCTCTGGATTTTACCCCCAGAGGACTTTGTTTGCCTTTAGTATTCTGTTCTTATAGCAGAACATTCTGACCTATCTTGAATGAACATCAGATGTGTGTCTGACAACTTGCCCAGTCACTGCCCAAGACCAGGGATTTTTCTGTCCTGGTTCAGGAGCAATATTTTCTGGTAGTTACCTGACACAGTGTGACATCCTCCTGGTGACAAGGCAATCACCCTGCCACTGAATTTTGCCACAGACCTGGAGCTTTTCTCTATTCTACTTAGTGGGCCTTATAGAAAGGGGTTGGGTATAAAAAATATTACAACAGGTGACGGTACCAAAAAGATGGCATGTAGCCAACAATCCACACCTTAAATAGTGATGGATGATTTATTGAGATAGCAGTGTGTCTATGTGCTTTCTGCTCTTTCCCTTCATGGGTCTCACCCCAACATGAATTCCTGAGATTTGAGGGGTTCGCTCTGCAGAAAGCCGAGGGTTTCTATTTCTGCTCTACTCCAGTCCTCGGACTTCCTGTTAAAACTCGGAGGCATTTCCTGTCTTTTGTAGGGGGTTAAATAAACTGTCCTGAAGGGAGGAAAGAAAGGACTTGGCCTTCGAAGGCCTCCCCCACAGGGCGAGATTTCATAACCAGTGAGATGGAGGGGGTGGTATTTGTCCTGGGAGTAGCCTGGGGACTTGGTGGGACCTCAGAGAGTTGGCTGTGAAATGGCCCTAGAGAGGGTGCCTCCTTGAGGCACAGATGCCTTAGCTTCACCAGGGACCTCCAGAGCCATGTCTGGCAGCAAGCAGCAGAGGCCCCAGACATGAAAGTGAGAGAGAAACTAGATAACAAACCAATGGCATTTGTACTCAACAATGGGGTCTCACCTCAGTGCTTCTGGGCCTAGAAAGACACTAAGACCTTTGCACAGCACGGATGTGGCTTAAGGAACAAGCTCTGGTACTGACTCAGGTTTCCATTCATGCCAGTCCCATGTTGACATCAAGTTGTCTTAAACAAAGCCCTCCCACCTGACTTCTCAGACTGAGAGTCACCCTACAATACCGTTTCTAGAGGAACTGAAAGATCTGCAAATCCAAATCTCACAGTTGAGTCCCCTCCAACCTGGCACTTTTTAACTCTACTGGTCCCTGTGTCTTATCAAGTGACTAGGGATCATCTTGACGTCACTCAGAGCCTGGATTACTTAACAGCAACTACTTACCCCTTGGCTAATAGGAAGTACCATTTTGACCTTTAGAATAACTTCAGTGCTTAAGTGCCCACGGCACTGCCCCTGAATGAGATCGCTTGTCATTCAAGCACTGCCAGTTATTATTTTCTCAGAACCCAGGGTCCTGCCTTCATTCCAGAATTCTGAAATTGAAACAGCCAGCTGAAATAGACAATTCCGATTAAGAAATGTGCATTTATCAAAGTTGGGAATTCAGGAGAAAAGAGCAATGGCAGTAATCTGTATGATTTATTGAGGTTGCTAGCCAACTATCAAAATGAAAAACAATATATTTGCTGTGAAACATAATTTGTCATACTGATTAGAATTAAGAATTTTGAAATGGGGAAAGAAGGAAAAATGGGGGGGAGGGAATTGACTCTGTCTCACTTCGAAAGAATTTTTTAAAAAATAATTAGAACTCAATGCATTAAATCAGAGCAGTCTCAATGTCTATAAAGCAAGCTAAATGAATCTGTTATTACCTCCACTATGTATGATGGGACAAAAAACAGGAAGAAAAAAAATGATGCCCTCAAATCAAGTTCATAGCCCTTACAAAATCAAATGTGCATTAGATGCAATAGATAGTGTGAGTGTATAATTGTTGCCTCCAAGAAGGGCAGTGCTATTGAACTCAGACTCATTTCCAATGTAAGGTATTTTGTTTTAAGTGTTGTTGCTTACAATTGGATTAACTGAAATTGAAAGAAAATGAAATTTGGTTTGGAACCAGCAGTCCTTCTTGGCTTCCTGATTAACACTGAACTTGCTTTGTTTGCCGCGAGACTGGGAACATTGGCCCATTTAGTCTCAAGACTGGGACTCACCCAACACCAACCTCCCCCAGCGCCCGCTGGTAACAGTTACAGTATTTTATAATGCCAGCTGGCCGGTAACCACAGAAACCAGGGCAGGGATTAGAAAACATGAAAACCCTCTCAAATATGACGGCAATTCTGAAGCTTTCTAAGCCTCTGGAATTTCCCTTGGCAATTTGCAGAGATCAGGATCTGCACTTCCTGGGTGAGAGTTCAAGGAGACACATGGCAGAAAGCTTAGTCGGATCATGTCACTTATAGCCAGTTTCTCCTCCAGAGCCAAACCTGTTCCATCAGCAAAATAGAAACCCCAGCTCCCTGCACAAGAGAAACAAAGTCATGTTTCCCTAAGAAGATCTAGAACTTTGGCATTAGGGTATCTGGTAAACACTGGGGGCAGAATTTAAAATCCAGTTGTGCTGTGGGGGGGGGGGGGAGAGGAAGGAGATATATATACTACTATACATAATACTTTAAACAATAAAATGAAATAAAAAAAAATAAAAATAAATAAAATCCAGTTGTGCTATGGCTAAGCTAGGATTAGAAGTTATATTTGAGACTAGAACTAGAGGTTATATTAGGGAAGACTGCAGACAAATATGAAATGATTGAAGTAGGAAATTTCTGGAAGTTAGGGTAGGAGGATACTGAAATTGTCCTGAGTAAATATTTCCTTTAGTGGGGATACTCTTGGAAGTGGTATTGTGCAATTTTCAATGGTCCCAGTCCAGAATATGATACCTCTCTCTATTTCTCTGTGTGCACACATGCACACAGAGGCATGCACACACATGTGTATGCATGCTACGTCCCTCTGAGTTGTGTTGATATTTATGGGCCCCAGGGGAGACAGGAAATAGCTAATCTGCTTAATTTAGGGCCCAGATTTGTGCATGGTGCCATATTATTCCCATCGTTGGGCTAATTCCGGGCCTTGGTGAAGTTGGGAATGCCAGGGTAGGGGGCGGGAGGGCCAGGGCAGAAGAGCAGCCCTGGTGGAGTCAGGTGGGGCCGCTGCCCTCCCTGGCTCCCGGGCAGGGGAACAAAAGGCCAGTGTGCTATTGTTACTGGTCTCTCACGGCCCAGTCTACTGAGTTGGAGGTTGATAATTAAACTTATGGGAACTATTCTCTCTTCGTGTTAAAGGCAACTCTAAACTATTCCACCTTGGCAGCCACATCAAAGATAGGAAAGCACAGAACAGAAAGATGCCCAAGGTAATGTCTAAGCTAAGCATGCATGGTGGGAGATAAGCAGGTTGCAAGTCCTGGGGGCAGGCAGGGCAAGGTGAAAGTTTACCCCAAAGCACCCCGTCTAACTTCTGTGCTGCGTGCCAGCTTCCATTAATCTTTACCTCCCATTCTCATTCCAGACCACCGCTTTCTCCACCATAGTTTATTTGCTGCCATGAAGTTGCTTTTTTTGGGTACATTGTCCAATCATTCCTTGCCCACTTCTGCCTCCCAAGTCCTTAGAACTTCATTTGATTAAACAAATCTAGTGAGAGCTAAGGGTGATGATTTCAAATCCTCCTATGTTCTTGGCCTCACAGTTATTTCCTTGGTTGTGTGAGATATTTTTTTTCTTTTTCCTGAGGTATGTTTTCACCCTCCTGGCTTTTTATAGTATGATGGGAACAATGACCTCATTCTCTCCAGTTGATAATCATGGCATACTTTTTATAACTTGAAAAGGCATCTGCTTATTGATAGGGGGGGTTAAAATTAGCTGTAACGCAAGTGCTAGCTACCGCATGCCTCGCCTTATCTCGTGGAGCAAAATAAGTAAGATAGAAAATACGTGAAGTGCGTGGTTCAGTCTTTGCAAATGATAATCTGAGTTCCGGTTGGGGCCTTTGTCTTCTTTCTACGCTTTATTTCACAGCTGAAAACTTAAAATAAAGAACCCAGTGTCGCTGCACATCTAAATAGAATTAAAGTGGGGAGGAAATAAAAGTCCTGTAATGAAGAGGCCACATTTAATTTAAAACCATCTCATCCGACAGTTGACTAAAAATGTGAAAAGTGACAAGCTGGTCTTTTTCTATGGAGATGACACAGATCTGCCACCGATGGGCAAACCTCCATCACATTTCCTGTGAGATCCTCCTCTGCTTAGAAATCACAGGAATACCATTCACACGATGCAGTTTCAACCCTAAAGAGGAAGGATGACCAATGAATTTATGGAGCCTGATGGATAAGAAACCTGAAAACTGGATAATTGTAATAATTTTATGCAATAACACTAGTATTTCTAAACTCGTGTGATATAACTTAATCCTAAATGGATAAAAAAAAAAAAAAAAAAAAAGCAATGCACTTGACATGTGTTCTGTTAATTATGAGTACATGCTGCTGGGATGGTGGGCTGCAAATTATGATAAATTCCATAATGAAATGAAGATCGGACTTTGCGCAATATTGCAATTGTCTATTCACTTATCTGACTCCCAGAATGAATCAAAATATCTTTATAAGACTGCCTGCCTTATTATTTTTATCTTCTCAGTACCCAGCACGAGGCCTGGCACACACAGGCACTTGATAAAGGTCTATTGTCATTCAGATGATCCACATTAGTGAAAGGCAGTTTCCGTAATTCTTAATCCAGCCTAGTGCTCTTTTTAAATGTTTGAACACCATGCTTCTCCTATTGTAAACATGCAAATGCCATGTGGGGGGACTTAGTCTAATCAGCACTGAACACACTAGGGAAACATATTTTAAGCTATCTGAGAGCTTTCCATTACTCTCTCCCTGTCCCAGCTCACCACTGGCCTGGCATGCAGGGCACTGTACTGGCAGGAAAGAGAAGGTTTACAGAGGGTGGCATTAGGCCAGTGAGCGAGTGACCTGTCAGGGTCCAAAGGCTCTGAAAGATAGGTGGGGTTAGAAGACAAATTTTCCCAGCTGCCCAAATCTAATTATGTCCAGGCTTCCTCACCTGTCCAGAGGGACAGACACCCCTGAGGAGCAAACACATACCCTCACTGCCCTCAGTGTAGGGCAAACACGGGCGGGGGGGAAGGGGGAGGAGGAGAAGGAGGAGCTGGGAATAAAAACAGAGAGAAGAAGAGGCAGAGCCCCTAAACTTCACCCCTGTGCAAAAATGATCTTATAATATGTGCCATTCACTCAAGAACCATGCTTTCTTGCATCGTGTGTGAGTCTTTTCTGGTCTTGTCAAATGCTTTAAAATGAATCTCACGAGCTGCTACCTTCAGGGCACAAAGACCTGAGTAAGGGAGGCCAGGGTTATGCCCCAAGGACCACACAGCCAGGCAAGCAGTGACCTCAGCCACAGGGGGGCCCTCGGTGATCTCCTGCTCACCCCATCGTCCCCTCCTCTGGACGATGCTCCCAGTTGCTCACCTATCATCAAGAATCTGCACAGCAGGCAGAGGGCTCTGTATAAAGTACAAATGCATCCCTTTGCTCTTTGCACTTATTTAATTAACATCTTGCAATAATAAAATCTAGGTTCATCTCCACCACCTCTAAGGGGCTGCCCTCACTCTGATTCTCCTTGCGCACCAGTTTCCTCCGACTCTCGCCCTGCCCACACCATCTTCTCTGGGTTTCTCGGATTCTCTGAACTTCCCTCTGATCTTGGGGACCAGACACATCTATCTTCTGGGAACACACTTCTCCCAGATGTTCTCCTGGCTTCTCCATTCACGGAGGTCTCAGCATAAATGCCCTTTTCAAACAAGCATCCACTGGCTTTATTATCTCCAGGACACTCCTCATTATCTGAAATGGTTGACTATTAATCTGCGAATTGTTTGTTCATGTATCTGTCTCCCCGTGCAGTGGGAGGCAAACTCCCTAAGATAAGGACCAGGTCAGTCTTGTTTACCCTGGGCCTCACAGTGGGCTGATGATTTATAGAGACTCAACAGCTATTTCCTAAATTAATCAGCAGATCTTCCTCTCTCTTTCTTCGGTCTTCATTTGCTCAGTACATTTTTGTGTAATTCCATTTCATCTCCAGTGGAAAGTTTCACAGAACCAACAACTGCTTACACAGTCACCGGGAACCTTTTTATTTACGTATCACCTTCAAGCAACCTCCAAAGTTTTTAAAAAAGAGTTAATGAATTATGGAAAAATGAATAACATGTGGTTAAAATTGTAGATTCACCTAGCCAGTTTGGCTCAGTGGATAGAACATCAGCCTACAGACTAAAGGGTCCCAGGTTCGATTTCAGTCAAGGGCACATCCCTAGTTGGGGCTCCTGTAGGAGACAACCAATAGATAATTGATGTTTCTCTCTCTCTGTCTCTCCCTATCCTTTCCACCCTCAGAGAGGAATACCTGTGATAATCTGAACAATAAAGATTTAGAAAAAAAGAAAAAGAAAAAAAAAGAACAAAAGCCTGGGGGGGAAAAAAGTCAATGGAAAAATATTCTGGAGGATTAACAACAAAAATTTATAAAGACTTGGTGTCGTTTTTATCTATCATTCATCTCTCTAAATGACTCATAGCTTTTGTTTCTTTACTTGCCCATTGGTTATTTCCAAGGTACTAGAAATAATAGCCACCAGTGCCTTAGGTGTTGTTTATTATCCATACTCCTTGTTGCCTCAAGTTCTTATCCCCTCCACTTATCTTTTCACTTTTTGGCCTTCTCTTATTGGTCACCTACAATGCACCAGGCCTTGAGAATAAAAGGGTGACTTACACATGGTCCCTGGCCTCAGGAAGTGTGCAGGCCACTAGAGAAGACTGGTGTGTGAACCATTGTGGGACATGTAGGAGGGTGAACGGTGGATTAAGAGATGCAAAGTGAGCAGCAGGCATGAAGCAGAGCATACACTCAGGATGCCATGCTGAAATCTTTGAGTTTTTTCCCATGGGAAAAAATGACCAATCAAGGTGTTCATTTTCCAGTCTAAGGGATTCTAATAAAGCAATAGTCCATTAGCAGAATGAGTTCAATTTCTTCAGCCTTTTTAACTGAAGTTAAATCCTATTCAGGCCAATAGTGTGCTTTCTAAAGACTCTGAGGAAACCCCCTTGCTGACAATAAAATAAGCCAAGGTGGGTGATTGTTGTTGTTGGATGTGCAATTTCCCACCATTTTTCTCATCCCTCTGTTTTCGACCAGCCCTTTGGGTTCAGGAAAAGCTAGTGTGCATAAATGGACTAATTCCAATAATGAAAAGTTGTAAACGTTTTATAGGGGCTAATAAATAAATAGACATTCCAAGGCATCATCAGAGACTTCTAACTAACCTCTTCTTGATGTTCTTAATCTTATTTGCTTTCTTGTAAGGAATAAAGTCACAAGGAAAGGAAATGAAAAGCTGTCACTTTTTTTTTTTAACCATACCTTTCGAATTTTTCTCCAGTTATTACATACAGTGAGTTCCTGAAGCCAGTTAATTCTTTAGATGAAAGTGCGTTCAGTTTTTGGATGTTATTCCTCAGTGAGTGATGTGGGTTTCTTTAAAAATCTCTTCTGCATCGCTCCCTTAAGGGCACACTATGAAATGCTGGCTTTCCTGAGAGGAACCAGTGTTTAAGACAACCTCAGCAAAAAGGCTATTTATGGGCCCGGTGGAGAGGCAATGTGTCCAATGAAATCTGCAACACCCAACAAATGCAAAGTGCCTGGTTCTATTTACCCTAGCGTTTTCATTTCTGCTACCGACGGGGAGAAATGGTGAGAATGGGAAATAGGAAAACAAGTAGTAAAGAAAGAATTGTAACTCATGATGCTAGAAAAAAAAGAGGGACTTTGACACAAGTGAAACACCTATAGATTTACAAAACTCAAAAGGTTTCGGCTGTTGATCAGAGAATGGGGTGATATTAGAAGGGAGAGGAGTAAGGAGGAAGTAACTTCTACTGTGTGTCTTCTATGGGCCCCGTGGAGACCTTGGCATATTCATTCTTAATCCTATTTATTATCTGGCTCAACTTTGAATCACAATCAGATGGTATTACTAGGATTGAACCTATAAGAAAGTTAAATTCAATGAGTTGAGTAGATTTGAGCTGGCCGCAGAGCTGTGTGGGAGGTGGGATTAGGTACCAACTTGAGCCCGGAGCCCATGACCTTTCCACACCATGACACAGCTTCTTGCTCTAGCCCAGGGGCATCCTAGGTAAGACGCAGGATGTAAGTTGGACCTAGAACTAAAGACTAACAGAGGAAATGTAAGAAATGCACTGATTTGTATCCTAGTATTTATGTATTGGAATTTTTAATTAGTCATAAACTGCCAAATTTGGGGGGAAATGGAGTGTTGTAATCTACAGTGTGGATTTATATTCAATTTCCATTTATTGGGTGCCACGCATTGAGACTCACAAAGGCACATTACATAGTGACTCATTCCACAAACCCAACCACCATAGCAGTGCCTTATCTTTGACCACCAATCCTGGGTCGCCCCAAGTACCTAAAGGAATGGGCAGCTGAGTGGTCAGCTAGCACCCCAGATGGAAATGACCACAGTGGACATCGCAGGAGGGATTGTGGCAGTGGAGGAGCCCGTTGGTGGGAAGTGAGACCTGGGAAAGATTTGGGGAGAAGACCAGCATGCCATCAGGTGCGAACGCTTGGTGCTTATTTGGCTCTGATTCCTGAAGATGCTTCAGGGTTTATACTGAGGAAAACAAACAGACCCGGGAGGGTGCTTTCAGAAAGTGCTTCCCCAACTGTTTTGCTTGACAGTGAAGGAAAGTGGGTAGCAGATCAATGTGCTTGAGGAGATGAAAAGCCCTTGATTAGCAGCCAAGCAGCCTCCTAATGAAATGACATCTCCCTCCAGGGAGCTCAAGTGGCTTTCTGTGGAAAGTGCTTGCGTGTGTTTGGTGCGCTCTGAGGTGCACTTCATCAATGTTGATACAGACGTAAAGGTGGCCCCCAAACAGATAAATTGCACGTCCCTTAAGGCAGTGTTTTTCAACCTTTTTTGGGCAAAGGCACACTTGTTTCATGAAAAAAATCACGAGGCACACCACCATTAGAAAATGTTAAAAAATTTAACTCTGTGCCTATATTGACTATATATAAAGTAATTCTCTTGAATAGGAATCAAATAAACACAAAGAAAGTATTTTATAATTACTTTATTATGAAATATTAAGTAAATAAAATAGTGAAAAATTATAAAATTCTTGTCTTGTCTGCACCTACGGCACACCAGGCAACATCTCGCGGCACACTAGTGTGCCGCGGAACAGGGGTTGAAAAACGCTGCCTTAAGGAGCGAAGCAAAAGTTTTGTCTGCATCCCACACCTGGGTGTCAATGAGGGTGATTTACTGTGTGACATCCCCGAAAAAACTCCTCATAAGCCTTAGGTCTGCAGAGAGGGACCGCCCTAAGTTTTAGCCTGAAAACAACTAACACGTTTTCATTTTATCTCTTAAAATCTTAGGGAGGATGTAACAGTGTACTGTGAGCAAAAACTATGCCCCAAACCAAATAAAGAAGTTAATTCCTAAAAAAATTAATAACCTCTGATGATTTTTGCAGAGTCGAGTAAATTATTAGACTATGATTTTTGTTGTACTATCCTTTAAATGGATATATGAGATTTGTGATGACTTCATAAAAACATGTGCATATAAAATGCTTTCATTTTGAGATGAGAAACCTACTCTTACTATGAGTAGTTTGAAATGAGTAGAAATTACTTTAATGCTGGGGGAGAGTTTCAAGGGCACCCCAGGGCAAGGATACATTTGGAGTCAGAGACTAGCAATCTCTCCCCTCTTCCCTCATCTCTGTGTCTCCCTTTCTCTCTGAGCAGCTTCTTCGTCCCTCTTCCTTACTGGATAGGATTTCTTCAGCCACCAGAGAATTTCCAGTGTGCACCTCACTCATCAAGAGAAGGTCTGCCTGTCACTGGCTCGATTCCTGGTCAGGGAACATACTAGGGTTAACAGCCTAATACCCAGTAGGGTGCATGCAGGAGCAGCCTATGGATGTTTCTATCTGTCTATCCATTTCCCTTTCTCTCTAAAAATCAATAAAAATGTATCTTGTTTTTTTAAAAAAAAGAGAGAGAATCATTATGAGAATCTTTTAGTTCCAACTTTAGACTCAAAATAGACATATTTTATTGCATTAAAACATTGTGATTTGCGCCAGGGTTCCTAGGTGTCAGCTCCACTAAAAAGGAATGTTCTCGCACACTCTCTGTGTTTCTACTATACATCTGGTAGTATGGTAATACTATTGTATATGAGTATTTCTAAGACAGCATTTGAGAATTTTGATAAATATAATATAGAGAAAGAAATTCTGACACTTATTTTATATCTCACATAAAAAAGTTAAGTTGGCATATTTCTCCATGAAAGTGGACACCAGATATATCTCATTAAGATATCCCTTGTATGTCCCCCTTTTTATACCCATGAGAAAGAAAGAATTACACAGCTGCCTCCGTCTGTCACCGTGTAATCAGCTATCTCAGGCATACTCATAGTACACATTTGGGGTGTGGTAAGAATCCTATGTATGAACTAAAAGGGGCCAAGATCATTCCTTAAATGATACCAGAATAACCTACTTTCTGGTTCTACACATTATGTTGTTTTGAAAAGACATAAACTTCTTCCTAAACGACTTTGAAAAGTTATTTTATTTCTTTTAGCTTTCATTTCTTCATTCATAAAATTAAATTCATGGTACCAGATTCCCTGGGTGGTTGTGATATTTGATATTATTTATCTTAAACTCCAACTACATATGAAGTGTCATTTCCCTTCCTGTGCTCTTCAAGTTCATAATGATACTCAGGTAGGAAGCCAGGCCCAGGGCTGCACACATAGGTACACTCCTAGGAAACAGGTATTTTACACCCATATGTACACAGCACTCACTCAGTGTGCATGCTTGGCAGTATATTTCCCCAACCTACTCCCTCACCATCCTCTAAGGATGCAGGGCAGGGGCAAAAGGAGGGGGTGCCTATTAGAATCCAGAGGCCCAACAGAATGGCAATTTGCTTGGTGGTAAATAATTTAAAGCACTGTTTTTATATTAATACAAATAAACAAGAAAGGGAAGCCACAGAGACATTGCATGCTAATGGCAGACCACTTTCACTTCTCCTCAGACCCCCAAGGTCTGAGTCCACAGGTCTCTGCACGTAGGGGCTTGGGTGGATATGAGAAGCACTAGGTGTGAAACATCTGAAAGAGCTGTGAGTGGAACAAGGTAGCTTAGAGGCTAGACTCCGAGAGCCCACGAATTCAACCTAAAATGCAACTCAAATGTGGAAATCCACTCCTCTTTGCAAGATTTTTCCTGCCATTCAAGGGAATCTCTGGAAAGCTACAGCAACACTGGAACCAAGGAACACAACACTATCCTAGTAAAAACAATCAGACGACCTGCGTTTTCTAGAACAGATCCAAATTAAAAATGTTTGCTCCTTTTGTCCCCGCAAATAGAGTTGTAATTGTTAGACCATATGCTCCATTTGTTGGTTTTGAATTTGACAGCTTTGGTCATTTTACAACCATGACAGATGGACACCATCCTCAATTAGACAGAATGCTATCGAACTCTGCAAACATCAGCTGGAACCAAAAGGTGACAATGCGATTGATGAACATATGGCAATGGACGCAAAACACTACTTTTTAACGTTTTCTGTTCCAGCCTGCCAGAGTGATAGCATATATGTATAGTAGTTCCCCTCCCCACCTTATCCATAGGGATATATTCCAATACCCCCAGTGGATATCTGAAACCATGGATAACACCAAACCCTAATCAACTTCTGCAACTCTGCCAGAAATGTGGCAGCTTCTTCATCCACAGACTCAGACTCTCTGGAAATGTTTATATTTCACAGTCCAAACCTATTCCTGAATCTGTGTGAAACCTATCCCTAACTTGCAGTAATTGCCTTGGTGTCACTCATTCCCTTGCTTAAGTCTTCACAGAGGCTCAATGCCTTCTGGTGCAATATGTTCTGATCAATTGTTATGCAAGGGTCTCTGTTAGTCACTGAGCTTTTCTCAACAGTCTTCCACAGAATGTAATTTAAAACTGGAAATAAAAGTGAGGAGAGATCATGAAGAATCCATAAAGGACAACTTTAAGGTATTGAATATTTGTATGTACACACACACACACACACACACACACACAGGAGAGGAAGGGAGAGAGAGATGCATTAACTTGTTACTCCACTGACTTATTTATACATTCATTGGTTGATTCTTGTATGTACTTTGACTGGGAATCGAACCCACAATCTTGGCATATCAGGGAGGATGTTCTAACCAACTGAGATACCCAAACAGGGCAAGAAATTACTTTTAAAAACATCTTTTGTAAATAAAATTCTAAATACTGATTCATGGTCTTTTGTAGTAGTTTAAGATAGATGTTTTTTTCATTTCTGAGAAAATGCAGGCTCTCTTGAGTTCAGTAATGAGTATGTTAAAGGCAACATACAAAAGAAGAGCTGTTCATCTTCTCAGCTCTGAGCAGATTTTGATAAATGCTCTAAGGTACATCCTGACACCACTCAATAGAACTAGTATCTTCCAAAAATGTATGATAAGCACAACTCAGTGGTTTTCAGCATAGGTGGTTGGCCAGGTACCCAATGTTCCTCAAAGAGAGAGGGCGGGTTTCTTATAGCTCTCATAAATCAAAGGCATGAAGTCCTCCTTCTGATGTGCTAGCACAGAGTTATCCTTTCAAGCAACCGTTTTCTGAAGCCAATGATGCCAGGCTATCAAAGAGAGAGCTACACGCTGTCACTTGCTTGAGTGTCTCCAACCACCATGAAGAAACTGTCGTCTTTCTCTCTAACTGCTTTTTCATAAAGATGCCAGACTCATCATTATGGGATAAGCCGTGGAGCAGAGTCTTAAACTTCCTATAATACCTCAGCATCTCTCTCAAGATTGTTGTGACAACCCAGGACACGTGGACAGTTAGGGAGTCATGTGTTTTTCCCAGCTTGGTCATTACCAATTGCACAGCCCACATGAAAGCCACTTTTAGAATATCTCCATGCTTAAAGAGGAAATGGTTACTCATGCCTGAGAAGCAGAATGAGGAGGTCTCATTGGCATCTTCAAATCAGATTGTCCTCTGCTCCACACTTAGGCCATGAAGGAGCTTCAATTTCATAACAAACCAGAGACCAAGTCTAAATTAGTATCCACACAGTCTTGAAGAATTGATGGCTTGTGCAGTTGTAGTCCTTGCCAGGATGGGTGTGGATCAAAAGCAACGTAGAAAGCCCTGGGCCACGGAAAGCAGATTGTCTTCTCCACTCCAGTTGTTCATGTAATTTCAACAACCATATGCTTGTCTTCTGTTTTCTGGCAACCTAGATCTGCTCTTTATTTCTTTTTCGGTCTCAATAGAAATTAAGTGGTTTTGCCCATTGGCATTTCTGCCTGTCTTCTTTCAGTCTCCTATGAAGAGGACCAGATGGAGTAAGACTTTATAGTTCCAACACAGTCATTGGAATTTAAAAAAAAAAAAATGGGCTTACAGCTTTCCGTTTTTATAGGCAAAGACTCAGGCTGCCCCATGAGAGCATGGTATGCTGGGCTACTATCTTATTATACAATGAGAGGTGAAGCATCAAAGATTTCATCTAAAAAAAATAAGTGCAGAGACAGGAGAGGATTTAGGTAGGAGCAAGAATTTCAGAGAATATGAATGACCAATTTTCTCACACCGGACATAACTTATTTTATCATGGGAATGCTACCAAAAAAAGGGGGGGGGGAGGGACAGGAAGGAGAGTGGTAAATGATAATCCAACCCAACCAGTTTGAGCAGTCTATTCAGAATATCACCTTGAATTCATGAATTCTTTATTTGCCAACTGAGCAGAAATAAGGAAGGACTTTTCCATGAAGAAAGATCCTACTTCAAAACACAATGGGTTGTCTAGCAAAATCTCAAGCCAGAATCCCCAGCGGCCTTGGGGAAGCTCAATGGCCCCATCATGTAGTGCCTGCTCTCTGGAGTGGCAACAGAAGCAACAGCAGGTGCCAAGATGCAGGGACCTATACCAGACACTGCATTGAAAGGAGTTTCTCTGTCACTCTCACAGATGGAACAGCACCGGTCATAAAGAGAGGATTCACATGTCACTATTATGATTGAAAGGCATTACCCTCCCCCCAAAAAATGGAAAAAAAAAATGTTTCCAGACCAGCCAGCATCAGTCAAGTCACTATAATACAAGTGTGTCACTATTATTAACTCCTTTGATATAAATGAGCCTCAGTGGTGAAAATGGCACAGAAGATATTTTACTTTGCTTCATCTGGGACATCCAAAGATCTCAAGCAACTTTAAAATGTTTCAGACGTGTTATCTGTATGAAGGAAACATGGAACTGCACCCCATGGGTTCAGTAATCAGAGGAAAGATTCAAACTGTTGCCAGGATATGCATATATAGGACATTTATGTGTCCTAGATATAAAGGATGTTTGTC
Organism: Pipistrellus hanaki; assembly: GCF_964339955.1. NCBI lineage: Eukaryota > Metazoa > Chordata > Mammalia > Chiroptera > Vespertilionidae > Pipistrellus > Pipistrellus hanaki. Next base: position 7,324,020 of record NC_140505.1, on the reverse strand, counting down.
CTTACATACAGGACAATTAAAAATTATGTTTAATTTTGATGCATGGGAATTTTCATTTCTGTCACTATTTTCCATTTGAATTTCTCTTTGCTTTCAGGTTGTTTTCCTAGTTTCAAAACCAGAGTCAACAAAGTCATTGACATGAAAGAAATGGCCAAAACACAGTTTAAGATGCTGTGTCACAGTAGGATTTCTGGAGTTAAAAATCCCCCACCCCCACCCTGTGCATTGATCCCCACTTCTCTTTTTATTCCATGATATTAGGGGAGGTATGGTTAAAGGCAGATTGACTGTTACCCACAAGACACCTAACTTTCCTGGAATGCCCTTGAAGACCTGAATCATCATGGTGACCATTAAACTTGACCTGACTTGTAGAGTCTTTATGAAAAAAAATGTCATAGCTACATCTTCTCTGCCTCCATTCAGATGCACCCATAAAATTTGGGGGTACCTTGGGCTAGAACCTAAAGCAGAGTTCCCGGGGTCTCTGAAGTTGACCAAATTTTCTGGACTTTCCCTGATCCCAAGTCATGACTTGGAGACAAATTTTGGCCTTCTTAAATCTCTAAATAGTCCAGTCCCAGTGTGAGGCCAGCAGGAATGAGAGAAGCAGGTGGAATGTCAGAGCCTGCTAGCTCTAAAATGAAAGAGTCAACTGTCCTTTGATGAGATTAGCATCAAAAAACGACAATAGAAAAATCATTTCCCTTGTGTAAGAGACATCACTTTTCCTAGATATTCCAGTCATTGTTGAGCCAATTTCTATCTGATGAACAAGTCTTAGACGTGAGCTCCGTGGTTTAGTCATCATCCCAGGGCCCCAGGGTACAACTGACTGCTCTGGAATGACGCGTTGCTAAAAAGTCTGTGGGGCTTAAGCTGTCACATTCTTTATGGAGTCAAGGTTACCATAACCGTCACTCAGGCAGCTCCAGGAAGGGCGGCAGAGTGGAGGGGAATTTCACACATGCCATGTGTCGCTTTCTCATCCTGTGAGCTCTGGCTTGGACTTGCTGCTGTTGGGAAGAGGGGAGGAAATGTGTCTGGATGATACAAACACAGGGACCCCAGGTCCTGTGGGAATGGACTCTGAGCTATAATTGCTCACCATGACTCACATGTTCGGCTTGATTCTATGGTACCAGCTCTTCAGCACTCAGCGGTCACCTCCTCTCTGGGCAGAGTGAGAATTTGGTGGGCCAATCCAAAAGATACCGAAGGTGTTTCCAAAGGAAAACCAAATCAGATCATTTCTTCCAACCCAAACAAAGTGACTTACCTCACTGCTTACTTAGTAGGAAGAACAAAATGAGGTCATTTATCTTATCTTAGAACAAATTATTTCTTGTTAATTATGGCTCTAATATGTGGTGGTAAAAGTAATTAAAATAATATCAACATTGCATCTATTATTAAATACAAAGTGAGTGTAAGTTTATGGGACAGTTTCTCTAGTTGTTGGGGCCCATGCTTCCTTTCATTATAAAATGTCATCTACACCCTACTCCTGCCACACTGAAGACCTTCACAGGGAACATGACCCACAGAGAGTCTTATTTTCTTTCTTTATTTTTTTTTTCTGAGCATCCTCATCAAACAAAAAGGTTCTGTCAAACTTCACTTTCCCTAGTTTTTATTTGACAAATAGGTTCCTTCTTCAAATTAAATATTGTATATTACACCGAAACCAGTTTGGCTCAGTGGATAGAGCGCCAGACTGCGGACTGAAGGATCCCAGGTTCGATTCTGGTCAAGGGCATGTACCTTGGTTGCAGGCACATCCCCGGTGGGGGGTGTGCAAGAGGCAGCTGATCGATGATTCTCTCTCATTGATGTTTCTAACTCTCTATCCCTCTCTCTTCCTCTCTGTAAAAAAAAAAAAAATCAATAAAAAATGTATTAAAAATATATTGTATATTACGATTCTCAAACACAAATGTCCTTGAAGATTATGAATGATGACCCCACATTTCCCTCTTTTGTCCCACCCTCAAACTTTCCTGGCTCTGAGTTACACGCTGGAGGAGAAGGCACATGGCAGTTGAACTTGATGGATGCTGCACTAGGCAGAGGCCCACTGGTCTCATTGTTGGTAGAGCGCCTCACTCTCTACCTCTCTGAATAAATGTATGCCATTTTCTCAATCTTGCTTCAGGCTTTCCCAGTGAAATTGCTCTTTGTAAGGTCCCCAATGCCCATTCATTTTTCTTTAAACAACTGGTATTCCCAGTCAATTTTAAAAAAATATATTTCATTGAATTTTTTACAGAGAGGAAGGTGGAGGGATAGTTAGAAATATCAATGAGAGAGAAACATTGATCAGCTGCCTCCTGCACAACCCCCTATCTCTCCCTTCACAGGGAACATGACCCACAGAGAGTCTTCAACAAAGGTACATGCCTTTGACCGGAATCAAACTCAAGACCCCTCAGTCTGCAGGTCGATGCTCCATCCACTGAGCCAAATCGACCAGGGCCCCAGTCATTTTTTAATGTCACATTTATAAAACTGTAACGTATTATATAGTAAAATTCATCCTTTTTGAGTGTACAGTTATATGAGTTTTGAAAAATGCATGCAATCACGTAACTCCCGCCACATCAGGACACAGAACATTTCCATCACTCCAGATAAGTTTCTCGTGTCACTTTGTACTCAGAGCCCACTCCCTGCCTCCAGACCCTGGTCACCTCTGATTTGCTTTCTGTCCCTAGAGTTTGGCTTTTCCAGAATGTTATATTAATAAGAACAAATAATGTATAGCCTCTGTGTCTATCTTCTTTCACTAGCATCATATACTACCGTAGTATCTGAGAATCACCCATATTATTGGATATATGTGTTTTTTCCTTCTTATTGCCAAGTGGCATTCAAATGAATGGATGTACCATTGTTTACATATCCCTCCTCCAACTTATGGGTGTTTGTATTATTTCTAGGTTTTAATGATTCTGGAAAAAGCCCCTCTTAACATTCATGTACAGGTTTTTGTGTACATACTTGTTTTCATCTCACTTGGGTAAATACCAAGGAGTGGGATTCCTGGGTTACATGAGGTTTATGTTTCACTATATCAGGAAGAGCCCAGCTCTCTCCCAAAGTGACTCTATCATTTTGCATTCCTGCTAGCAGTAAATGAAAGATACTGTTGCTCTATAGGTTGGCCAGCATCTGATATTACCGGGTGCCTTCTTAAAAACTTCTAATCATTTTAATGTGTGTCATGGTGTTGATACCATTGCAATTAGCTAGTTATTAATAAGTCCAAAGGATCACAGGGAAGGCCAGATATTATAGGCATGTCATTTGGGCAGCTTCACCAGCTGCAAATTTATACTCCCCCAAAATCCACCAGGCTATTCCCTGTAAAAGACAGGGGGGAGGGATCCAATAAAGAGAGATGGGTTCATGTCCAATAAAGTTGGGGTGACATAAGGAATATATTTGCCTGTCAGTCACATCTGGGGACAAAAATCATCGGCTAGAATGGGTGTGGCCACTGCAAGAGCATGAAAATGTGGGAATACTTAATCTCATAAAAAAAAAGAAAAAAAAATTTGCTCTCTTGTTCGTGTGGCTCTTGGCTCTTAGCTCTTGGCTCACCCTATGGTTCATGGTCATTCGGACCCTGCATGCTGATGGACTGATGGACTGCAGTGAGAAACACAGATTCAGCTAGCCTGATGCTGAACTGGACTGTGCAGACATGAAAGAAAACTCTGGACACTGGCTCAGATTTTAGCTCTGCTAAAACCCCAACTACACTTCTTCTATGGCAAGACAGAAGGAAATGGGCTTTGGAAACTCAGGAGTAAAATTCCACAGAAATAAAACTTTCTGTGATGTCTCACCCACCTGTGCATGTGTCAAAAGATTATTTTTTTCTTTTTTCCGAGAAATCCACCCCACCTAGCAACTGGGAGGAATGAGGACCTCTCCACACCCATAACAGTATCTCATCATGGTTTTAATTTGCATTCCCCTAATAACTAATAATATTCAGCATTGTATCATGTTTTTACTTGGCATCTATATTTCTTCTTTGGTGAAGTGTCTGTTCCAAAAAAAAAAAATTAATGGGTTGTTTGCGTTATTATTGAGTTGTGCGTTATATGTATTCTGAGTACCGCCTATTATCAGATACATATTTTGCAAATGTTATCTCCCAGTCCATGGCTTCCTATCCATTTTCTTAGCAATAAAAAGTACAGATGTTTTTCATTTTTATTACGTCCAACATTAATTTTCCCTTTTATCAGTATGTACAAAGAAAGAATTCTCAAAGCAACACATGGAGGTGCACATAAAATGGGGCCAGTACTTTTTATCCTCAGAAAACATCTCTGATTTCTTTCCCAAGAATAATGCATTTTCTTTCCTCCTGTCTAGTTGGACTTGATGGGAAGAGAAGATCAGAATGGAACTAGAAGGGTTTTATATTGCTCAGAGAGCTTACAGACATGTCTTTAAGGGAAATTAATAGCAGAGGCCACAGACCACATATGCAAGAGACTAGCATTGTTATTCTTTTGAATACAGGCAGGTGGCCACACAAGAGAGATGCTTATGGAAGAACCACACCAAAATCCAGCAAGATTCCACCTCGCATGAATGAGAGACGGTTTTGGTCTACAAATAAGTAGATGTTTAATACCTTGGCCTTCTCTTTGACCCATTCAGATAAAGTTGCCTTTTCTTCACAGAGCGTTTCTATAATACAGGAAGACTGGACTTTTATTTCTTTATCTAAACAGTATGCTTAGAATGAACAGGTCCTGTTCATTCATTAAATACCCTGACTCTACCAATAAGCTACCAGATCCTGATAGATCTTCACGGCCAGTGGCCTACACCGGCGCTGCAGCTGAGCCCTGGTGTGAAACTGCTCACAGCAGCTCTTCTCTCCCCTCCCTCCCCACCCCCCCACCCCCCATTTCTCCCAGGGGAAACCACTCCTGTGAGCACCAGATTATCTCCTGTCTAATGACCACACTGCCCGGTGCTGTCTGTCTCCTGGCCACACACCGATGCTCTCTCAATGCCCTTCTAGTGCCAGCACCCCGCCTCTAGGACTCTGCCCCTCCGAAGACCTTCCTTGAAACCTAATACCTAATGCTCTTGGGAAGTCCCTTATGATTTCTTGTTTCACCTCTCAGGCATGACACTCTCATTTGTGCAAGCTGCCTTATTTTAGGGTGCTGTGGCTTTTTGTTTGCATTTTAGGCTTTTGGATGGGTGCCCTTGATTTAATAAGACTCAGAAGCCAATCCCACCAAAAATCAACTCCTGGCAGTGCTATAAACAAATTACAAGCACAGGAGGGAGCATGAGAAGAGGCTCCTGCCAGCCCTCTCCCCCTAACCCCTCTTTCCTCCCCCACCCCTCCTCATGCCTCTTCCCTAGGGGATGCTCAGTGCTCCATGGTTTTATCTTTAGAACAGTGACTGCAGGATACACGGATGTTGTAAATATCCCCCCAAAACCCTGATTCCTTGCAGGCTTCCTGCCTGACCCTGGCACCAGCGTACAAGTCCCCAGACGTCATTAAGGACATGAATCTTGGGTAAAACAGCTGATTTCCCTATCACCTGCCTCAGCCACATCTGAAGACTCTTTTGGAAGTTCTTAGAACCTTCCTCATCTTTGATATGCCCTCTTTCTCTGCCCAGAGCCATTGATGGAGTGCAAACCAGAGGTTGTATCTGAGTTATCTTGGGCATCTGCCTTCTGAATTTGTCTTCTGCCTCAGTTCAATTCTGAAAGTTTAAAAACCTTTTTTTTTTTCATAAGGAAACATGAGCCCGCTGAGGCTGACTCACAATGTAAGTGGAGAAATGTTCTTTACTTCCTGGCAAAATAACATGCAGCGCTGGGGCCATGAAGATTCTCAAAGGCGGAGAGAGAAAGCAATGCCTCATGGCAGACAGTGGTACTTGCGAGCTGGACAGATATACTCATGTGTCTGCTTAGGGACCACATGGCATCTGATGGCTCACACAGGAGAACCTGGGAGTGGGGGAGTGAACACTGCCCATCCGACACCATGTGATCCTGAGCAGACACATTGGTGAGCACATGTGAGGTAACTCCTGGTGATTCTCAGACCCTTGAGGTGAGCTATTAGAGATAAGAGGTTCTCCATCAAGGTGAGGAGAGGGAAGTCTGGATGGTTACTGTTACCAGGTCTTCATCAGTTTCCCTACAATGCAGAGCCTAGCTGAGCTTACACAATAAATGAATACATTACAGGAAGAGAAGGAAGTGTGCCATCCCGGGATGCAAGAGAGAGAGAAAAGAAGTGAGGAACGGAAGGAGGACAAGCAAACACAAGGTGAATGGTTACTAAGCTGGCCAGTTTTTCAGGAAATATGAGAGTTTCTCAGGTCTCATGCAGTGAACCGATACAGTTCAGCTCCTCTGGCTCCTCCCTCTCTCTTTGCTCTCTAGGGTTGTGTGCATTCCCCATACTCCCAGCTTCTCCTACATGAGCCCTGTGGGGAGCCACTGGGGAAACCAGAGTGTCTTGAGTTGAGTTGGGCAGGATCTAGGTAATTAATTGATGTAGCACCAACCCCACTGGGTATATAGTGGCTTATCCCTCTTAAGACTGCAGGAGAGGCAACTGGAGGTGAAGAGGTGAGCTGGCAGAGGAATGGCACAGCGCTGGCTAGGGCTATGGCTGGGACTGTTCCAGCTGGGAAGCCAGCAAACAACTGAGGCCACGATGGTTGGGTGTGGTCAACCAGACCAGGAGCACATGCTTTGGGGGCCCTGTCCAACCACCACCATGCCACAGGTTAGGAAGGTGTGAGGTGGTTTTGGTTGCATCCAGGTGTTGTCAGTTTTAAGGAACAGTCCTAAGAAAAGTGTCATCAATTTGAGTTAGCATCAAATGGCAAACATAAAGAAAGACACAGAATTTCATTTGGGATAAATACAGACTCCTAAATTAAATGGAGGAGCTGTGAGAGATCATCTTCAATGGAAAAAATCTTCAAATGGGAAGTCATGTGCCTCAAAATGCCACAAAAGAATCCAGAATTCTCCCTTTTCTCAATGCAATGGTTTTGTTTGTTTGTTTGTTGATAAAGAAGCTGTACCTTTGGGGTTAGTCTATGTAGTCTTAGAGTAATTTAGATAACTTTTCTCTTAGCTCCTTTTTATATTTACCATGTTATATTGTAATACTTTTATGGTGATTTCACAGAGATTTATAGGGTTTTCAAAAGAAATATCCCAATATGTCTCAAGTAGTTCTATTTGAACGGAACAATCTGGCCACAGGAATGTTAACAATGATATTAGGGGTTATGCTCATACGTCTAAAGAATCTTCTCCCTCAACTTCATTAGCATGAAAACCATTCCAGAAAGCAATAAGCAGATACCCTCTTTGCACACAGCTGATGAAGGATTGCATGAGAACTTTTCTCATCCTTGGCTTTTTTCCTGAGGTTTTGGAAATTCTGAAGGAGAAAAGTATTTGTTACAAGAACTTTGAAACAAATAGCCTCTCTGTTTCGAAAACGTGGCAAACACGTGAGCCTAAAAATCAACAATTTCAAAAACATTCTTCAGGTTGAGCTACTCTGGCTCACCTTCACTCCTTAGCCCAACGTGAATGGCATTGCAACTTCTAGGAGAGACTTTGGCCTTCATCTATGTTTGAACCTGCATTCTTCTGGGCACGTTTGGTTAACTTTGTGTTCATGTAAAATTCAGCCATGTAAATGAACAATTTTCTGAATATAAGCAAGACAGATTTATGTACTTTTGTTTCTCATATATACATTAGAACTCATTAGCAGTTCCATATTGATTATTAATATACCCTCAAAAAACCCTCAAAAACCAAACCACCATTTATCATTTTTGAGCCATACTCATATAAATTTTCATTTGGATTTTTACTTATGTGAGCACATTCTAATGTTCAACAGTGAGGCCCTGCCCAACTGGTGTCAGCCTATGAACCAAGAGGTCATGGTTCAATTCCCAATCAGGGCATATGCCCGGGTTGCAGGTTCAGGGTGTGAAGGAGGCAGCCGATCAATGACTCTCTCTCATCATTTATGTTTCCCTCTCTCACTTCCTCTCTAAAGTCAATAATTTTTTTTTAAAGTGATGCCTTATGCATCGGCAAAGGGTATACTATGAGTAAAGTAAGATTTCTTTTTTTAATAACCTGTGGGTAAGATCGACCCATAACCAAGTATCCATTAGTAAAGGGGGGAGTTGGATGTCATTCCAAGTGTTCCTTGGACACAGGCATCACACAGTGGAGAAACAGAAGGAGCTTGGCCATTGCTGCAAATGGAGTAAACTGGAGTCAAGAGATCCCGTGACTGTCCTTATATCACAAAGCCAGTTTTAGGCAAAAATGCATCTTTTTAAACTCCATCTGCTCACATAATTCCTTCTTTACCTCTGCCATTTTAAGCAATAAAAGATTCATCCAATGAGGAAGTTGGGTAAAAGGAGCATGATTCTTGGATGTGCTAGAGCTGTGCTCCCTTGGTTTGGGTTTGAATCAAGGCTCTCCCATTTGCTAGTTGTGTGACCTGGGCAAGTTGTGAGATTCTCTGAGGCTCCATGTCCAGGTCTGTAGGATAGAGACAATACTATGCCCACCTTGTAGATTCATTGTAAAGGTTAAATGAGTGGCTTCTGTAAAGCACTTAGTAATGGGCACATAGTAAGCTCTTAATAAATACTTGTTTTTCATTATTTAAATGGTTTTAATAAGCTTAAACAATTTTGTAATATGTTTACCCTTGTAATCCCTAATTTTTTTTTTCTATCACCTGGCCTTCCCATAACCTGACTTTGATCTGCTCTGATCAGGACCCTAGCAGTGTAGCTGCTACTTCAAAGCAGAAAGTAAAGCAGGTGCACGAGGAGACCCTGTGGACTGTGAATGGGGGACTGTATGGGGCCTCATTGCTCAGTTAGATTCATTGGATCTGTATGGATTTTGACACATTAACTTTCCAACGTCTTTAGTGAAGTGTGCCATGATTATTCTTTCTAACAAATGAGACATCAACTCGTGATCCAAGTTCCAAGTACATAGCTATTGCCCCTCACCTGAGTCTTCTCATCAGAGCCATGCTGGAGGCCTGGGTCACTGTTCATTAGACCCTTGCTTAGGTTCCCAGTTAAGCCTGGTTGTCAGAATAAGAGACCTCAGCTTTGGGTATGGCAGGAGGCTTCTTCATATTTTCCTTTGAGTTTATAACGGACTGTTTATGGAATCCTTCCTGGCAAGAGGCCTGATTGCGTTTCTTCAGAAATTCCTCATCTTGTGAAAGCACGACTCCCACCTTCAAGGGAGTTTTTCAAAAATCTGAATGTTGACTCCTGTGCCATTTGCTGGTTTCTGGGTGGAGGCGAACTGACCAAAGCGTTTCTCTAGTACTTAGTGCTCATTAGCTGAATACTGCAGCCAAAATAAAACTTTTTTTTTTTTCAAAGTTGGCAAAAACACAAACAAGAAATTGCATTTTTATCATTTTTGAGCCATGCTCATATACATTTTCATTTGAACTTTTACTTATGTAAGAACATTCTAATGTTCTATTTTTTTCTTTTCTATTTAATTTATTGGGATCACATTGTTTAATAACATTACACATGTTTCAGGTGTACAATTCTATAATACATCATCTGTATATTATACTGTGTGATCACCATCTCAAGTCAACTCTCCTTCCATCACCATTTATCTCTCCTATGCCCTCCTACTTTCTTTCAGCCTTTTTTCCCTCTGGTAATGACCACATTGTTGTCTGTAATTATTGGTGGTTTGGTTTTTGAGGGTTTGTTGTTGTTGTTTTTGGCACAACCCCTTCACGTTCTTCACCCAGCCCTGAAACCCCCTATACTCTGACAGCTCTCAATCTGTTCTCTGTATATATGAGTCTGTTTCCATTTTGTTTGTTAGATTCCATATATGAGTGAGATCATGTGGTACTTGTCTTTCACTGATTTGCTTATTTCACTTAGCGTAATACTCTCCAGTCCATCCATGCTGTTGCAAAGGATAAGATTTCCTTCTTTTTATGGTCAAGTAGTATTCCTCTGTGTAAATGTACCTCAGATTTTTATCCGCTGATGGGCACTTGGGCTGCTTCCAAATCTTGGCTGTTGTAAATAATGTTTCTATGAATTAATGTTTTGGGTTTCTTCAGCATGGCTATATCAATAAATCAACAAACAATAAGTGTTGGCAAGGATGTAGAGAAAAGTGTCCTCAGACACTGCTGGTGGGAATGCAGATTGGTGTAGCCACTGTGAAAAGCAGAATGAAGTTGCCTCAAAAAATTAAAAATGGAACTGCCTCATGACCCAGTGATTCCAATTCTGGGAATTTATCTGAAGCAGTACATTCTAATATTCTGTTGGAAAATTCTTTTTCTGTTGTAGTCTAGATTCCTCTGAGAAAATATCAATGGTTCACCTGAATGTAAGATGATATGGTTTTATTTTTTTTCTACCAAAGTCAATATAATTTAGAATGCCATTCAGATTGAAATATTTTAATTTTTTCTTGATCAAGTGGACCAGTGAAGGACTTAAAAATTATTTATGTTGCCAAAACCAGTTTGGCTCAGTGGATAGAGCATCAGCCTGCGGACTGGAAGGTCCCAGGTTCAATTCCAGTCAAGGGCATGTACCTTGATTGCGGGCACATACCCGGTGGGGGGTGTGCAGGAGGCAGCTGATTGATGTCTCTCTCTCATCGATGTTTCTAACTCTCTATCCTCTCCCTTCCTCTCTGTAAAAAATCAATGATATATTAAAAAATTATTTATGTTATTTCCATTACAATTATAGTGTTGAATTTTATTACATTTTACCTTTTCATTAATTGCAATAAAGATTAGTTGAGAATTAATATTAATTAAAAATTAGGCCTCACTGGTTTGGCTCAGTAGATAGAATGTAGGCCCACAGGTTTAATTCTGATCAAGGGCACATACCTGGCTCATTGTAGGCTTGATCCCTCGCCCTACCTGGGGTGTGTACAGGAGGCAACCAGTTGATGTGTCTCTCTCACATCGATGTTTCTTTCTCTCTGTCTCTCCCTTTTCCTTTCACTTTTTCTAAAAAATCAACTTAAAATCATGGGGAAATGTCCTCAGGTGAGGATTAGCAACAACAAAAATTTAAACATTAAAGTTAAATATTAATTCAATTAAATGCCCTGAGTAAATCCTTATAAAAGCCTATGAATTAAATTCTATAGTTCCCATTTAACATATGGTGAAACATAAAGATGAAATTCCATGGTCATACAGTTTTTTAAACATTGATAGTCCTTTTGTATTTCATATGTATTAGTAGTAGTACTAATTACTAGTACATTCATGTTAGTAGTAATCTACTACTCAAAACATTTCTTTTCCAAACCATTTTATTTTTAAAAGTGTGCTCAAGGCATATATTAATTATATGGTTTAGTAGCACTAATTGCTTCACTTTCTACATTTGAAACGATTTAATTAGGCAAACTTAAAAGCCCAGTACAAGATGATCATCCCAGGAGCAGTGCTCATGATGCCGTTTAATTAATTTGGATGACCAGTTTCGGCGATGCTGAAATGGTGTTGGACTTTCGGGAACAAAGGGGACAGTGACCTCCCCAGGAAAAGAATGTGGGATAAGCCGAGCAGTTACTTATCAGCCCTACTCTTGTCGCGATGCCAACCAGACATGTTCGCGTTGGCTGGACACGATCTGCAGGCGGTGGCTCTACACAGGGCGATGAAGATAAAATTATGACTTCACTTTCCATGGATAACTTGTCTTTGTTCTTTGGTATTAGCCACTTTAAGACCAAGTATGAGGACAATGTATTCTAAAAAAATGTTTCAGCTTGCACAGTAGCACTTTTAATTCCTTGTAACGGTTAGACAGACAACATCTTATAAATATATCAGACATGCTAAACTCTGCTATTACGAGAGGAAAAGAATTTTTTCAAAGAAGTAAAGACAAGTTTCAAAAAGAATTAGACCTCAGAATTACACTTGAATTCAGACTAATGGTTATTGATAAAGAGTTTTGTTTCGTCAGAAATGATTCCCAACTGAGATCTTGAAAATGGGTTACAATGATTGTAAGATTGACTATATTTATAACCAGAAAACATCAATAAGAGTGATAAAATTTAAAAAATTGAGCAGCTAGTATGTGCTAAACTCTGTGCTATAACTTTTACAGGAATTATTTATTTGAATCTGTAGCCTGTTAGATGTTCTGATTAGTTCCAATATAGAGATGAGGAAATTGAGGTCCAACTTCACACTCTTGCTTCTTTTCAGCTCTAGTTAGACACCCAGGGAATTTGTATTTTTTGTTTGGTTGGTTGGTTGGTGTGTTTTTAAGCACCAATAACATGGCAACATGTAGGGGGAAGAGCAAAGCTTTGGGAATCAAAATGTCTGCTTTGTAGTCTAGACTTTGTTATCATTCTATGCCCACCACCTATCCTAATGCTATGACATAATAAATACTTAATAAGCCATTCTGGAATGAATGAATGAGTGAATGAAAGAGTGAGTGAATGAATGAGTGAGTAAATGAATGAGTGGCTGCCAACTCAGTATATGATCTTAGCCAAGTAGTTTAAACCTTTTAGGCTCGTTTCCAAAAATGATTTCAGGCATATAATAAAGACGCGGCTTCATGAGACTTTTCCATAAAGGATAAAAGGTCAAAAGTGAGTGACTTTAAGAAGGAAGACAACTAGACCCCAAATCAAGGATCAGGATAGCTGCTTCCTCTGGAGTTCAGATTGAATGTTGCTGTAAAAACAGAGCATCTGCTGGCAACCACCCCACCTGCCAGCTCTTCTGCCATGATTGCCCAGAGCAATCTGCTCCTGCAAGGAGTAAGTATTGAGTGAAGCACAGGGATGCCCAAAATATCAGCTTTGCTGTCCAATTATTTTTGATCATTAAATCATTCCAGTTCTAGATGATGATGTTAGATCCATTTTAGAGCCTGTGATTAAAAATCTGTTCAGCAAGACAATTGGAGGTAGGGGCGAAAGGGTTTCTTTCTCCCGTGAAATCTGAAATGTCCTTTGAAATGAAGGAATTAGAAAGATTTGAAGAGGCGGGTATAAAAGACCAGAAAGAGCCAAGTCACAGCCAACTGTGAGTGCCAACATGGCAGCACCAAGCAGCCCTGCCCCTCCCTAACAGAATGGTTACTGGGAACGAGAGAGACCAGGAGAGAAAAGAACAGAAAATGTTCTGTCCATCGCACTCACGCCACTGCACACGACGATCACCGACTGTTTGTTTTGGGTGCAGACCCAGCAGTGTGATAAGAAAAGAATCTGAGCATAATGGTGAGAAAGGTAAATAATTAACCATGTGACTGACGCACAGCCTTAACCTGAGAAACCAGGTTTTGCCTCAAAATAATAAGTCTTCATCCCAGAAGTTTTTCTTCACCCCTCGATGTCCATGTCCTTATTTTTACTGCAGGAGCCACACCCTCCTTAAGTGGGACCAGGCTGCACGTGGGACATCAGGGGGCCTTTGCTAACACACCGAGGATCTATGCCTATTTCTTCGGTGTTTATGGTGATGTTTGCTCAGCTGCTTCCTCCCGTAACTGCTTTCTGTTGGCAGACTCAAAATCAGTCATTGGCGATTCAAAGAGCTGCACGGCAAAAACTGTGCTTTATCACCTCCCCAGGCCCTCGTCAGTGCCTCCACTTCCGGCTTCTCTGTGGTCTCCCTGCAGGCTTATTAACTGGGAAAGGCCCAGTAGTTTCGTGGCTCCTGCTGCAAGCTGGGGGCTGAGAGCAGCTGGACAGCCGACCAGACTGGGAATTTTCTCCCTCTTTTCCTAAGCACCTTTCAACTCGCTACATCTGAGACAATCATAGTCATGGGGGGGGGGGGGGGGGGAGGGGGAATGGAAATAAGGAAAAGATGTGAAGAAGTGATGAAACAAATGCAACTTGACTTGAAAATTTGCCAGTCTAAACATATAAGCAAGTGATATGCAACTGCAATTGCGCCTCTTAAAATTGTATCATGCACAGGTTGGAACCCTTGGGGAAATTATAGTGGAAATTACTGAATTCAAAGATACAGGCAGTGCCCTCAGCGGTCCCAGATCTGTCTCTTGCTTCCACAGCATTTGAAAGGAACAGACCCAGGGACGCCCCTTCTCCCAGCTCAGGCCTCTCTCAGTCTCACCCAGTCGCCACCTTCAGACCCACCTCCAGAACCAGCCAACACACCGGGTTTTTGTTTTTGTTTTTGTTTTTCTACATTAACTCCTTATTGCCAAATAACCTTGAGCTCCCAAATTCATCAGCATCATTCCACCCAGTGGAGGCTGAGGTTACCCACCTTTCCAACCTGCCTCTGCGGGCCGCCTTCACCTACCTCTCTCTGAGCTTCTGTTCCAACCGTGAGGATGTGGCTCTCAGTCTGGGCCGCTCCTTCCTCGATGGCGGAGAAGCAGAAGGCGCTGAGCGGCTCTAAGATGCAAAACCAGCGCGGGGCCGCCTTCCCTGCCAGGACGTGCCGAAGCCCCCCCAGGACGAGGAGCAAACTCAGGGCTCCATGGAGGCCGCCTTGCCTTGGGGAGGAGCCTGACCCAGGCCCTTTGGAAGCTGCAGGCCTGGGTCTCCCCGCAGACCCTCCTCTCGGTGACTTCCTGCAGAACCACTTCCGGGTGAGGAGGTGAAACTTATCCAGGAGATGGGCCCACCTGCCTCTGCGGCCCAGGCTGGGCTGGGCGAGTCTCTCCCAGAGGCTCCCCTCCAGCACCACCAGGATCCTGGCCTCTGAAGCCCAGAGGCCTTGGGGGCCCCTGTGTCCCCTGGGGTCTGTTTTTTGCCTGACCCTCTCCCCAAACTACTAGCCATTCTTATAACCCATGCATTGGACCAAATGAAACAATAAAGCTTTTTTGCAGGGAAAAAAAATTATATATATATATATATATATATATATATATATATATATATATATATATATATATATCAGGACTGTTATATTTCCCATCCCCTTCTCAATCCAATTCAGTAAAGTCATTTCAACTGAAGATTTACATCTAAAAATGAAATTATTTACTTTGATCTACTTAGCAATACATCTTTGGTACCACTCAAGAGGTCAGGTGCAAACAGGAGCAAGTATGAATTGTACAGTGAAGATGGGTGGAATCAATAATCAATGAAAAGATATCTGTGACCTTCATGAAATAATGTTATCATAGCCATTTTAGTCCAGTGCATAAGTAGAGGGTAGATGTTAACATTTTATAAATAATGAGTACGTGACAGGAATTGGAAGCCAGAGTTAGTAGGGATGCTCAATCTGCTTCATCTAATTCTTCAAAGTCCTCTTTTGGTTTGTGTATTTCTGTGTCTAGAGAGGGTGAGGATGAGGAGGAAGTCAAAATTACTTTTTTTTTTTTTTTTTTTGCTTATAAACAACAAACATTTATTTCCCACAGTCCAAGATCAAGGTGCTGGCAAACTCTGTGTCTTGTGAGCACCCACTTCTGGTTTATAGAAGGCAGTCATTTCCGTGTGTCCTTGCCTGGAAGCATTTGGGGAGCTGTGAACTCCCTAGTATAAGGGCACTAATCCCATTCATGAGGGCTCCACTCCCAAGACCTAGGCACTTCCTAAAGGCCCCACTTCCTAGCGCCATCACATTGGGGGTTAGGATTCAGCATGAATTGGATGAGGACACAGCCATTCCAACCATGGCACTGTCTAAGACATAAGCAGTTTGCAGGTTAAAAACCCCATTCCAAAGGCAATGTGTTTACATCAGGCCTACAGAGCACAACACATTTTTTCTCATCCCCACTTCAACATCCTTCATCAATCTCTCCAGCAGCCTTACACCTTCTCCAACACCCTGAACACAACAGGAAACCTGCTTTAGGTTCCTCTGCAGCTTCAGATATGAAAACCCTTCAGTTTAGAGCACTCTTCAGTGATTATGAAAGCAAAAGTATTATTGCATTTCTGGTTACGCATATGGTTACACATAAGGCAATGCCCAAAATGAGAAAGCCAAATTTCTTCTCAGCAAACATTCATTTGAAGAGTCACATTTCTGATTCAAATACACAAAACATGTAAGAATGGCAAATACGAATTTACATTTGATGCTAAGCACTTTTGTGCAGAGTCTAAAATGCCCATCATCTTGGAATAGTTTTCTCTCATCTATCAATGATAGTTGTATGAGAAAACTACATCCAATTCCTATTCTGAATCAAAGGATAGAAGATGTCTTTTATAAATCAGGATGTGACTTCATTCTGTTGGTTTTGTAAATAAAGCTCATGATTACGGTGACTAGTCTGTGGCAGCTAAAGAGAGGGAAATGAAAAATATAATGCAGGAACTCTGCTTCAATGAAAATTATTGTAAATTGAATTTGACAGGATTTGATGGATTAGATTATTCTAGTCACAGCCAAACAATGATGTAAAGAGTAATATGAAGCAGAATGTGTTACTGCCTCAGAGACTCAAAAACAATAAATCTTCCTCCAATGTGACACAGTCACTTCACAATCATTTCTCTCATTCTTTCTTTCCCTAAATTTTCCATGTTGTTCTGTTCAGTATTTGTGTGTGTGTGTGTGTGATCCTGAAACAAAATTAGGATCCACCAAGATCTCATAGTTGGAATAAGAGACAAAATTCAGTTTGACTCTGATCTATGTAGAGTCCTACACTAGCATTTAAAAAAGGCCAGCTGCATTTGTACAAGACAAGTGACTTTAAAACCAAACTGTTTATCAACCATAGCACAACAGGGACTGTAGTGTCTAGCATTTTAATATTCGGTCATGTGAACAGACTTCTAGGAGCAAGAAGGAAGATACTTGTCCCATCCTTCTTTGCAGGGATAAGAAAAAACTTGGAGCAATCTTCACAGTTTAAGAGGAAAAAAAAAGAACACATTCAAAGGACAGTTTTTTTAAAATGTCAGAAACTGGGGATAAGTTTTGGGAACTAAGCACAGTGAGTTCAGCAAGAGTATGTGTATGGCACCTACAGAGGACAGATTAAACCTCCTCTACTGTCCGGTAGCACAACAATGGGACCAATGGTAAAAACTGGGAAAGCAGATTCCCCTCACACAAGGAGAAGTCCTTGACAACAGAATGGGCTGCTTGGGAACAGAGTGATCCCTCATCTCTAGAGCTGGTCCATCCAGTAAACGCTGGATAGTGTTGGTCAGGATTTCTAAGGAGAGCTCAACCACAAAGTAACACTAATATCAACTGCCCTGCACAGTCTCCCTCTCACTTAGAGAACCTATCATTCAATGAACAAAATGGAAGATGGAAGACAATCAATGTGGAGATAAGAGATAGTTGATTGGCATTGATGTTCTATGCTCATGTGTCTGCTTCCTGGGCCACGTAGATCTGATGTGGCCATGACTTGAGCGCCCCATGGTTCCACACCTTCCTAAGATGCTCTTGAGGTTCAGCTATATTTTGGTGCTGAGCTCCTACCTGGGCAGCTCTATCTTCTTTGCTTTGTTGTGTCACAGAAGAGAAATGAAATGATTGTGCCTCTTCTTGAAGCCCTTCCACACTCCAGATGACGATGAGGGTAATTTTGCATCTCCCCTTCAAGACCAAAGTGCTCAACCATCTAGCCCCTAGGAGTATACACTACCGAAGGCTCACAACTGAGTCTCTATCCAAGAATGTCTTTACCCACAGTTATACCTTTTCCATGTAGGTAGCATGCATGCAATGAGTGGATGCAGGCATACAAAGACTTAATCTTCGTTTGGAAGAACTTGAAAGTGTTGTCTCGGCACCATAGCTTCCTGTATCCTTTACTGGAGTTCACCTTCTCTCTTTGTCCAGTTTTCCCTCCCCACTCTCTTACAGATATTATAGCCAAGGGCACTCCCAATAAACTTATTCAGTAAATCCCCTTTCTGTTATGTTTCAAGAGAATGCACCTAAAACTGTAACAATAATGATGATGATTATAACAATGACAGTGATGGTGACAATGATGACAGTTTGAGGGAGGAAGCTAGTGGTAGCAGTGAAGAAGGAAAACAAACTGCATTTCATTTGCATTGTCCTTTATACTAGCAATTAAAGAAATTCATTTGATCCTCATAATAACTTGTGAATGGGAAGGGGCCCAAATAATTTCCGATTTACAAATCGGGGAACTGAGAAACACAGTCAGTGAAAGGCTCATGATTACACAACTGAGATAAATTTTGTAGTAAATCTTGTCTTCTGGTTTTCATTTTAATGTCATTTCACCTAATTATAGTGCCAGACGCTTCACAAAGTGCAGAAAAAAAAATATTTGTTGGATAAATTAGTGTAATTTTATTAGTTCTTCGTCCTTGTTTTTCTCCTGCTGATTCTGCAAATTGGGGGTTGGGGGTGAAATAGTATGTCAATGCTCCTGATTTTGAAAACTAACCATAATTTCAAATATTCTAAATTATTTTTCAATAAATATCCTTATACTCACCAGTTGACATGACCAACTTCTGTTTGGAAATCAGGACTTGTGTATGAATAATGTACAGGGCACAGAAAAAGAAAATATTCAAAAGAATCGCACTCAAGAAAGATTTCCATGACATGCTGGCACATTGCTGTGGTCCTGCGTTTCTGTTTACCATGGACTGGTGTAACCTGAATAACAGGTATTAGTGGTCAAGGTGTGCACATAGCTCAGCGTGTACCCGATGGGTCACTCTGTGTAAAAAATATTTCCACCATTTACGTCCTACATGTAAAGAAAACTTTAGAGAACAACCCCTCATCCCCAGTTCTGAAGAGCATATGAGGTCCAAGAAATGTTTGTTGTTATATAAATGCATAGATGAGGCCAATGAATTTAAAAGAATTTGAATCCACTTTGATGAGGTGTCACTGGTGAAAATATTGCTGGCTATAATTCTGCTCCCCTTCTTTGATTTTGCTCCAGTGAAGTTCCTGTTTGGCTTGTTGGCCATGGACTGTAATGCTTTCAAGTTAAGCCCCTTTAATTAACTGCAGAAAGACTCCCCGAGGTGACCTGGGATACCTTGGTAGGAGTTTTAGGTGAAGACATTCTATAGCAGAGACAGGAAACCTTGAATGAGCTAGGTCAGTGGTCGGCAAACTCATTCATCAACAAAGCCAAATATCAACAGCACAACGACTGAAATTTCTTTTAAGAGCCAAGTTTTTAAAACTTAAACTTCTTCTAACGCCACTTCTTCAAATAGACTCACCCAGGCTGAGGTATTTTGTGGAAGAGCCACACTCAAGAGGCCAAAGAGCCACATGTGGCTCAAGAGCTGCAGTTTGCCAACCACAGAGCTAGGTCATTGCAACTGAGAGAAAATCAAAACCATTATTCTTCCTTCACAGTGACTTACACCCAGTGTGAAGAACAGCTGGATGCAGAAACTGTTTCATTCATTTCAGGAGCAGTTTGAATATCAAGTGATGACTGTTGCTGGCAAAATAATCTAGCTTCTAAATTCTGGTAGTGCTTCCTCCCTGTCCGCAAGCCTGTCAAAAATGTAATATTTCCTTCTGAGAGGCAGAAACTATAATAGCTTGATCAAAATGATTTACCCAAGATAAATGGCAAAACAGCAACAACACTGGAATCATCACCATTCCTTTATAGTTGACTTTCATTAATCCCATCCGAACAAAGCCATCAACAGTCTCTACATTTGCAGGCAATGAATTCAAACAGTGCTCCAGTCAGAAACCTAGCGCAGTAGAAATATCTGTGATCCTCTGCTTCAGCTACATTCAACACCGTGGGCTCTCCTTAGTTTCAGTTGGCTTCCCTGTCTCCGCGTGGAAATCCTGTCCCTGATTCCCTAGACTGGTGATTCCCTCCTCATCTTCCTCCTCTCCTGTCACTCCCCAGGTAGAAATGTACTAAACAGCAAACCACATTGAAACATAACTACGTATTCACTTGTATTTCCCCCCCGCCCCGCCCAGAATGTGAGCCGTAGTTTCGTCATCTGACACCGGATGAGGTTCTTGGCAGGTGGTACAGGTTGAAGGAATGTGTGTTGGACTGAATTGAGGGACAGCCGTGGAATAAGATACAATTCAACTGCCACTTCCCCAGCCTATCCATTCATCCATTCGTTCATTCACCATATCTGGCTCTGTATGCCAGGCTCCATGCTTAGCAATGGAAATCAGGTAAAAATGAAACAGAAATGACTCCTGTTCTCGGGAAGTTGATAATCTAGCAGGACACAGAGAGCCTAAATAAACATGTGTGCATCTGTAATAATAAAAGTGTAAAATGTTAATTAGACCAGATATCCTCCCAAATGTCCTTCCAGATGACCTTCTGGACGAAGCCGGGGCTGCGAGAGAAGCCCCAAACCCAGGTGCCTGCCAGCGGCCGCAGGGGAGCCCAGGTCCTGGGGGCCAGAGGGAAGCCAGTGCTGGCAGGTGGAGGAAGGAAGGCCTACTCTTGCACCAATATTGTGCAGCAGGCCTCTAATGTAACTGTTACTACACAGTGTCTACAGTGCCTGTAGCTGTGCAGCCCTAGGCCCTGTTGGTCAGTAGTGTCCCTCCCAAAGTCCAGCTGTAGAAGCCTTGAAGGAGACTCATTCTTCAGAGGGCCCTTCTGACATGAGTCATGACTGAGGACCCCTGGCTGACACCTGGCAGAGACAGCTCAGCCCCCCCCCCCACACACACACTGGCATGCTCCATTTCTTCCTCAATAATGGAATGCTGACATACCTGGGGCCACAGTGAGCCCAGCTGAAAGATGGCATTTTTTAGCCTTATCTGTAGCTAGAACTGAGCAATGGGATATCAGCAGAAGTTCTCCTTACAAGAGTTACAAGAGGCCAACTCATAGTATTATATGCCAATTATATCCCAAGTAAAATAAAGAGAGGCAACCCAAGTGGGAAATATGCCCTTTGCCTCCTTCCCTTCCTCCTGCCTGGAACATGGATGTGATGGCCGGAGTACAGTAGCCGTTCTGGACCATGAGGACGCCTGGAGAATGGAAGCCATTTTCTAAAGATGACAGAACAGAGAGAAGGAGCTGCAGTGATGTCCATGGGCCAGTTGTTCCTACCCCTGAGCTCCTTGTCTCTCACTTCCTACAGTGAGAGGAGGGCCTGCCTCTGTCCTGTTTCAGCTGATCCTAGTCCTAACAGATAAATGCAGCAATAAGACTATTCCTCATGTTTTACCAAAAATGGAAAAATAACGAGTTTTCTTTAATAATTATTGAGTTTAAAACTTATTTATATATTATCTTATTTGATCCTTATAAAAAAAAATACTTAGGAAATCAGGGGATAAAATTCACCCAATTTATGAAAGAAAATCCAAGCCTTCTCACCTGTCTTAGGCTTGGCTCATGTTATTCCCTTGGTTAATATACATTTTTCTATGTCCTTCCCTCATCAAGTCCTCCATACCCTTCAAGATACAATTGAGGTATCAGACCTTAGAAGAGTCTTCTTTTTTTAAAAAAATGTATTTTGATTGATTTCAGAGAAGGGAGAGAGAGATAGAAACATGAATGATGAGAGAGAATCATCAGCCATCAGCTGCCTCCTGTACACCCCTTACTGAGGATCAAGCCTGTAACCTGGGCATGTGCCCCTGACCAGAATCAAACCTGGGACCTCTCAGTCCGCAGCCAACGCCCTAAATACTGAGCCAAACCAAAAAGGACAAGAAGAGTCTTCTTTATCCACCCTCGTGCCTATAGTACGTTGATTGTGATTGATTTTTTTCCTCCTGCTAATTTAAACCCACAAGGACTGTTTACAAAGCTCCCCTTCTTCCTTTGATGTAGAAAACATCCAAAAGCACATTCTCTCAGGTAGTTCAAGGTAGCTAGACAGCAATTAGGACCCCTTGCATCTTTCTGTTGAAAGCATGGGAAATGAACTCAGATTTTGAGAGGCTTGGTGAAATAATTACCATCCTATCTTATTGTCCTAACATGATAAGATGGAGCTCCCATCCAGGATCCCACAGGGCTCAACATTTGTTTTCCTTAGCTGTGTGTGCTATCACTGATGGGCCTTTAACTGAGCATCTATGTCCAGTGCATGTTAGTCTTGGTTTATGGTTCTTCAACCATTTTCCCCACTTGTTATCAGACAACTGGATTCTAAATCGTGTACCAAATTATATATTATGTAGACCTTATTATATGGTGTGTTCGTTTGGATAAATAAATCTCACTGAACAATTCTATCCGAAGTGCTTCTCTTGGGGAAAGGCTGACCCTTCTCAGTTTTCTTTCTCTGAGATTCCCGTATTTGACTGCTGAGGGCTTTGGCTTCTGCCCCTTCAGAGTTCGCAGAGGCTGCCAAGTTTCACCCTGCGCCCCATGGTTTGCTCCGTGGCTCGGGTGAAACCAGCAGCATTTGTTTGAAAATGCTCCCTGCCAGCCGTTGTTTGTGGAGGCTGCTGTGTTTGGTTACTAATTCAACCAGGTGGTGATGGCAGCGCCCCAAGGCCTCTGGGTGCAGTGGGGTGTTTGTGGCAGGGCACCTGCAGGCATCTGGGCTGCCTCGGTCCATAGGAGATGATGGTGAGTGTGACAGGCCACTGGAGATACACTCTGTTCATCTGGTCAGAGTGCCTCTCAGAGAACAAGGCACATGGGCCCTCCCAGGAGAGTGAAAGCAGCCAGCCCCCTCTCTCCGGAAGCTTATCATCATCATGTAGGACAAACAGTCAGATTCCTTGGGAGCACTTGAGACTTTTTCTCGATCGCTTGTGGAAGCCCTCACACTGTGGGCTTAATACAAACCATGAGTCGTGTGTTCCTTAAGCAGAGGGTGAGCAGGTTGTAGCTGTGTTTGGGGTTGGCAGGGCTGGGAGGGTGGGGGGATGGGTGCTTGTAGTTTCTATTTTGTTGTTGTTGCTGCTGTTGTTGATTAACACTACAAATTTTTCCCACCTGGAACGGACACGTACTCATGCACATTTTAAGATAACGCTGTTCTTGTAAGATGCTGCAATTGTAGGTATTTGCAAGCCCAGAGCTTGATATAAACCTGAAATACTTAAAACAATGTTGTTGCTATTAGTCAGTCAAGACCAAGATCTCTGGTTAGGCCTGGCCAAGTCTTCGTCCTGTGCCTCCTGCCACATTTCTCACGTTCCGCCTAACCTAGAGGGAATGCAGAACGTCTCGTGGTTTCTAGTAACTGCTAACGGAATTTTCTCCTGTGGTGCACACATGGTATTCTTGTGTTAGTAGACTTCACTGTATACTCAGAATTTAAGAATAGGTTTATGCTGCTGATATTCATATTCTTACCATTTGTCCTCTAGTAATGTGTTACTCTTCTGTAATCCTTTTCTCGTTTTTAATTCATTCCATGACTGGATTTCCAAAAGCCTTCACTCTGGTGGGGTTGTGTTGGTTTCAGGTCCCTCTGATTTATCAAGGTCATTCTGGATACTTATCAAGGTCTGATTTCCTCAGAGGATATGAAGGCATTTGATTAATTGCCTGTGGGTCAGTCTGTACCCCGGTGTATGTTTCTGAGACGATGGAATCTTATAAATAAATCCAATTTGCTTTACTGAGACACTCCAGCCCTCTGTCTAATCCTGTCCAAGCCAGTGGTCCCTCTACCTGTCTTGGTCCCATTTGACAGCATGTTGTTCCAGTCATTACTCATGTGACTAATGACTATGGATTTTGGGGTAGCCTTTAGTGTAGTCTGTTGGTTATTAGGAATCAGAAAATTCAGACTAAGCTTTATCACAGTCTGTGCTACCCTATTTAACAAACCACGCTCAGAGTCATCCTTGAAGTTGCACAAAGAGTTTCTTTGTTGTACCAGGGATCAGATGCCTTCGCAGGGTGCCACCCAGCTATCGAGGCTGTAGGGAAAGGTGTGATGCAGGAGAATGAGCTCCGGTCAACAATGAGCTTATTGAATTTTTACAGCGGTGAGGGAAGGAGATTAAGAAGGAGTTCAACATGGGACCCAAGGGATAACGGGCTTAATCTCAGGATCCAGGGAAGCAGTAAATGTAGGGGAGTAACTAGCTTCTTTCAGGAAAGTGCAAAATGTTTCCAGTGCTCTCTACCAAAGCAGACTCATACTGACATGAGAAATGATGGCAATCATAATCACCTTAATTCATCAGACCTTGTCAACTTAAGTTTTAACTTTAATAAACAGGCCCTCATCAACGAATCTTATCAGAAATCTGTTGTTATTTTCATTTTATTTCAAGTGGGTTTTTTTTTTTTTCATTTTGAAAATTGAAAAAAATCAAACTTACAGAAAAGTGGAAAGAATAATAAAATAAAAAGAACTATCCTTCACCAAAGATTTACCAGATGTTAAGCATTTTGCCACATTTTCTCTAGCCCTTGCTAGATAGGCAGATGATAGATCAATATATAGATACTCTATTGTTATGAGCTAAATTATACATACATGCAAAAATACTTTCACACACAATACAAATATATTATTATCCATTATTATTTTTGCTGAGCCATAGACATTGACACTTTAATATGTTTCCTTAGTAATAAAGACATACACTTAAATATATATATATAATTATTGATTTCAGAGAGAAGGGGAGAGGGAAAGAGATAGAAACATCATTGATGAGAGAGAATCATTGATCGGCTGCCTCCTGCACACCCTCTACTGGGGATTGAGCCCACTACCCAGGCATGTGCTCTGACTAGGAATCGAACCATTAGAGGTCACAATCACTGAGCCACACCAGATGGACAACACTGCAATGTAACTATCAAATTATGGGAATTTAAAATGCAAAGGACGCCATTATCTAACATATAGTCCCTACTCAAATTCACTGATTATGCACTTTCTGGCATCTTTTTCCTGAATCAGTATCCAACCAGCATCACACACTACATTCAGTTGGTCTCTGTCTCCTTTCATCAGTATTAGTTCATCAGTCTTTCTGTTTCTTTCATGCTATTTGCTATATTAAACATGAAATTAATATTCATTTTGCAAGACACTTTTGCTAACATTTTTTGTGATGTCATTTATATGATTCTAGGTTTTAATTTAGAAAATCGTTCTTCATAGTGTTAATATATATTCTAATACTGAAAAAAATTTTCTGAATGGTGACATTCACCCACAGTCTACATAATAAAAATCAAAACAATTAGCAGTGTGAATTACTGGTTTCTCTTTATATGTCAATGTATCCTTTATTAACTTTTAGTCCTGTAGCAATTTAATTATAACTTTGAAATATATAAAAATTTTGAAAATACCTTTTCATTTTAAAATTCCACACTAAGACAGCAGTCTCCATAGAGAAAACAGGCAAAGAGCTATGAACAGGACGTTTATGGAAGCGATAACTCAAGGACCATTAGACATGAAGGGATGTTGAAGTTCTCCAGTAATTAGAGGAGTGCAAATTAAGGCAACACTGAGCTATTACTTTGCCTCTATCGTATTGGCAAAAATTTGAACACCATATGATACCAAGTGTCCCTCCATAGCCAATGAAGGAGACCTGACATAGGGCATTTGAGGGTCAAAGCTGCTGGTATTCTATGAGGCGTTTCATCTGGTCCAGGAAGATAAGCTGGAAAAACCATATTCACTTCTTTGGAGTCTGTATTTAGCAATTTCTTTTCTAAATTAACAAGTTGGGAGGGAGAGTAAAAGTCAGAGAGAGGAGATGGCAGAGCCTTAGACCACCGCAAATCAGCTGTGGCCACAGAATCACAGGAGAGGGCGGGGGAGGTGAGGAAGCCATGGAGCATGGGAGTACAGAGCCTCTCACAGAGGATGTGTGACCATCAACAGAGAAGCCGTGAGGGACACCGTGGGAGCAAAGGGATCCACCTCAGTCCCTAGTCTTAGCAGCTTCAGTGTTTCCTATATTGGGGGGAGGGAGGGGTGGGCAATAGGGGGAGACTAGCAGCACTGTAAATAAAAGAAGGCCTTCAAAATTCCAAAGATTCTTATACCTAGCCAAGAAATCAATCAAGTATGAGGGTACAATAATGACCTGTTCAGATACACAAGGAAAAGAGAAGCCACCAGGAAACACAACATGAACTTAGGATGTTTCTTAATAACTTCTTGGACATGCCAACCTTTCGTCAAAACCACTGAAATTATCTGAAGTCAAAATATCGAAAAATATGTGATATTGAAAAAGTGAACCAATGCACAGACTTCACACTCTCCGGTCCTCCGGCACCTGTCCAGACAGTGTCTGAGGTTCTCATTCACAATGTATTGAGACACTCGAAGATTCCAAGCATGGAAGACAAATAAGACTTGGACCAGGTTGGCTTTCGGAACGTTGACAGAGCAGCATGGGGTCCAACATGAAAGGAAAACGGCTAATAAGTCATCAGGGCATGCCGAGGGCTGTAACAGAGAGGGAGGTCCCAGGCACCAGAGCAGCACAGAGAGGCCACTACCCCCCTCCGCCTGGGGGTGCTGTTAGTGAGGTGGTCCCTGTGAGCACAGCATTGAGAGACCAAGTAGGAGCCAGAGTGGGACGGAGGTCGAAGGTCCTGGGGGGATGGGGTCTGGTTGGGAAGCTTTTAGCTAGAAGGAACATCTACAAGGCAAGAAAGCAAGAACCAGGGTATAATTCAACATCGCTGAAACATGGGAAGTGAAGAACAAAGAGAATATAAGGCTGGAGTCAGGGGCAAGTTCAAGTACAGCGAACTCGAAATAACAAAAGGGAAGAGGACTTAAATGAGAACAAATAAGAGGCAAATAAAACAGTGGGAAGTGGTGAGGAAGGGTTGGAGACGGAAGAGAAATGGAATGCTAAGACTGGCAGCCTCAGGATTCCTTTGCTGACTGAAGTTGGGGAATTGCTACCTACGGCAGGAGCGCTGACACAGGGAGGGAAATGCGATACTTCACAGAAATATCCCCTCAGTGACTTCCAGCAAATGAAGCATCTATGACAGCAAGTCCTAAGAGTCAACACAACTACTCCAGACAGGTGGCTAGAAACAAACATAAATGGGACAGTGTCTTGAAAATATGTCAAAGAGAATATTGGAAATATGTCAAAGAGAATATGACTGGTGACATGGTGTTGACCATTTAACAGGGTTAACTAACCATTTAAACTTTCCCCAGGTAAAGAAACAACTGGGGAAAGTTTCAATGCTTAACCCTGCTAATCATGGGAAATTGCCCAAAGGGATAAAGTTTTAAGGAAAGGTGAGATGTGACCATCCATCTCACTAGGGAAGTAAAACTATTCCTGTCTTGGAAGTTAGGTTTAAAGCAAAGGACTTTTAATTTGGCTTGGATTTTTTTTTTTTTTTTTAATATTCTTAATTAACAACTGAGTGAAAGAATCGCTTTTCTGCAATAGGAATTTTTAAAATTCAATTTTAAATAGCACAGTGCAACGTGTATTGCAATAATTAGGTGAATGGAATCCATAGGTGACATCTCATTCAAAGGGTCCCTATCTTATTGGGCTGTTATGTCGGCCCCATAGAATGAGTCACAGGGCTTAGTTTTCATTAAGTGGCTTCAAGATTATCATTGAAAAACAAACACTGTCCCTGCTCCCATTTGTCAACCTCCCCTTGGCTCCTTCCAGGGCGAGAAGGTAGTCCCTGTCTGGACAGGGGTTCCAGTTAGTGTCTCCACAGAGATTTGCATGTTATTCACCTGCTTAGACCCGAATCCGTCTCTGGGGAAGGAGGGCTCCCCTGGCTCGGTTCCCCATGGGGCACCGGCCCCTGTCCCCTCAGTCCCTCTGGGACTCTGAGAACTTGTCCCATCGGTGAGACATTTGGGAAGAGAGCACCAGCCCCCCTCCCCCAGAAGGCGATGAGCTGGATGAAAAGAAATGCACAAGCTGCTGGCGTCCCCGCGCTGCACATGACCGGCCATGCCTACTGGCTCCGCTGTCTGTTGGTTGTTGCTATGACTACGCAAAGCCGGCGGAACCCAATGAGCTGCCTGCAGCAGGGCTGAGGGGACCAGCCATTTTACTTAGGAAAACAGTGTGGCATGTTCTGCTGAGCGTTAGAGCATTTAAAAAAGAAATCTATTCAGAGGAGAGAGGAGGGATGGGCCTGTGAGGATGCAGGGATCAGAGCTCAGTGTGCCTGCAAGCTGCCGGAGAGAAGGCCGGGCCAGTGGCCGCCACTCCTATGAGCCGATCTGAGCCAGTGGAATGCAGCGAGATAATGCTGCATAGCTGCTATCAGACGGCAGAAAAGGGTTTTGTCTCCGTAAGGCAAGCCTTGCCCTGCAATCGTATCTCGGCAGCTCTCCTAGCTGCTCAGCCTGCAAACCAGTGACCCCGGAGGAGGGCGTTCCCGCCGGCCCGCAGGGTCCCCAGCGGCCGCAGGTCTGCAGAGCAGGTGTGCGCTCCATGGGCGCCGGACTGGAACCCGGGCGGCCGCTCTCGGGTTCACCTGCTTCCTGGTAGCAGAGTGCTGGCTCCAGAGCAGCTGCCTGCCCGCTGAGGTTGCCCCGGCTGAGCAGGAGGTGCCCGCGTGTCCGCTGGACTAACAGAGGTAAGCTTTTTGCTTTTCTTAAAGCACAGAGTTATCCATAACTCGGAGCAAAACTTAACCTGAAACGTTTATAAACATTGCGTTGTCTGATTTACCAAGGAAGGATACATACACACACACACACACACACACACATATACACACACACACACACTCACACACACACACACTCACAGTCACTCACACACACTCACAGACATACACACACACACACACACACATATATATACACACAGTCACACACACACTCACAGACACACACACACACAATCACTCACACACACTCAGAGACACACACACACACACACAGGCACACACACACTTCCACAAAATAGTGTCGGGGGCACAGACTTGTTTCAGTGAGTTTAGCTTCTAGAACTCGGGTGATAGAGCAAACAAACAAACAAACAAAAACGTGACTTGTGTGCCTTGGGGCTTGGAGATAAATATTTACTATTTTCACAAACCATGCTGGCTTGTCATTCCGGACAGTCTTATAACCAACAACCTCTCTCTCACACACACACACAATGGGTTCTTTCACGCGCTGCACTTTGACATCGATTAGAAGAATTATATAGAAAGTCAGAGGCTTGAAAATCGTGAAGCATTTGTTTGGAAGCCTCAGCACTGATGAGTTAGTTTTCAGTCTTCGCACACCTAGTACTTATACTAGGAACTTCAGGAATCCTATCCCGCAGGCAGATCCTCAGAGCCAGTGGGTTTTGCGCTTGCTTGCTCTGAATGGAGCCTCGGGGTGCTATCCGGTTTGCTTGTGGGGGGGCAGGGGGGGGCGGCTGTAAAGCAAATGGTGTGAGTACTGGAAGCAGCTCACGCGTCCTCTCCCGGCATCGTGCACGCAGAGCTAGCTCAGAGCACAACACCCCCATTGTACACCTCGGCTTGCAATCCCAGGGAAGAAAGAAAGTGAGAGCTGCACATTGAATGCAAGCACCGCGCCTGAATGTGCCGGTAACGCTTCTTCTGTGGCAGAGGTTTTTCTCCCAAGCAGACAGGTTTCAGAGATAGAGGGTGAGACCAAAACGCCACCCACCTCCTGCGAAGGCCGGACGCTAATGTTTGCGGGGATGTTTGCTGTCCATCGCTCTGTGAGAATAGCACAGACTTTGAACTGCAGTAGGAACTGCCTCTTCTGAGTGTTTCTCTGATTTATAGTCTCTCAGGAACAAAGCTGCTACTGTGGATTGAAATTGGTCAGTCAGATCGAAATCCTTGGTGAAGGATGTGAGCAAGTAACGATGAATTAAGTTTCAGCAGCATTTCAGCTTTACCGAAATCAATTCTGTTGTTGGTCTACCAGGACCGTCAGACAATTTACATGGCTGTTGAAAATGTATAAGGAAAAATGTTTTTGTTGGAAACTTTGAATAAAAACCTCTACAAAAGATTAAAGCTACCATGAAATGTCAAATAAATAGTATATAGTAAATCCTAGACTTACTGCTAAGACATGTTTTTATTAGCTTCCTTTTTTCCCCAAAATGTGAGTGACATGGGAGGCACCTTTTAATTTTAAGTATAATAATACAATTTTCATTGCTACATCTGAGCACGCATCACCTATTTCACAAGTATGTCAA
Organism: Pipistrellus hanaki; assembly: GCF_964339955.1. NCBI lineage: Eukaryota > Metazoa > Chordata > Mammalia > Chiroptera > Vespertilionidae > Pipistrellus > Pipistrellus hanaki. Next base: position 7,293,860 of record NC_140505.1, on the reverse strand, counting down.
TATATCCCAAGATAAGAGAATTATAAAGTGTAGTCACCAATATTCTGCTCTCAGTGTCACCAATCTTCAGGATATAAAAACACAGACCAACTGATCTTAGTGTAGAGAGGATCAAATCCAAACATGTGACAATGAGAACAAATAGGAATATGCCTATTGGGGTGTAAGGACAGTGTATGGGATAAAATGGTGACGTGATAGCATTGTTCACTTATGCTTAAACTTAAAATGAACAGACTTGGTTTTGAGTCAAATTCTATAAATAAAAGTTGCCAAAAGAATGGTTTTTTTATACCAGAATGAAAGGTAGTAAGACTTGCGGGGGATGTAAGTCTTTGTACTGCAAAAGGAGTTCTCAGACCCAGTGCAAAGACCTGTAGAAAGAAAATGATTTTGTATTTGTTTTTTTCGGGGAGTTTTTGAAGAACAGGGTGAGGAAATACTTAAGACACATCTGCCTACCATGACACACTAACTTTACAGCTGTGTTATTTTTCTACATTAGTAACCTTTGAAAGCGATATGCTATGAAAGATGAGCAGTTCAAGTTCACTTATGTCTCTGTATATCAACATAGTTGTTAGTTCCACAACTTTGACAATCAGATGCAGAGATATTATCCCTAAATCCCAAGACTTTGTACTTTGGGCTTTTGACTATTTAAAGGGCCTTATAAATGCCACTTTCCAACTCACCTGCTGGCAACGTCAGGTACTATGCAATTGCCCAGACATACTCTGGCAAACTTTTGCAAAGCCACCGACAGACTTTGTTTCTAATGCTCCTCCCCATGCTTCGTGATCCAGCGAGACTGTCTTTCTGGACACTTCCTCACCTTCCCCTTCAGCCACTTCAGAGTCTTCTGTCTGCAGCTCTGTCTGCTGTGCCATATTGCACATGTCTGCTCATGGCTTCCACATTCTCTTCACCTTGTATGTGCTTTGTCCAGTGTCCAGAACTTGGCATTCAGACATGTGCTGGTAACCTCGGCCTTCACTACTATCTTACTTGGTTCCTGTAAACATATGCTCAATCTTGATATAGAAGCCCTATTATCCATTTTAGTGCCTTTTATCAGACAAAATTCAAAGCATTTTAAAACAGCAATGAGGCTTTCATTTTCCTGATATGAAAATATGACTTCAGGGTCACAATTTGAAAAAAAAAAAATGCTACAATATAAATGCTCCATAATATAGCAGAATTTTCTGAGGGAAATTTTTGCAATGTGTAAGTTTAAAACAAAACCGGATGAGAGCTTGAGTATCTGGAAGGTGTTGTTGTTATGTTTCTAATTTACAGTTATAAAATTTGAAGGGAAAAATAAATATACTAAGTTATCCCTGTTGGAAATCTGCTCTAAAATCAGACCATTAAAATGAATGTCGAATTGATGATAATGAATAGCTAATTATAACTGAAGTACTTAGGGAATTGTTTTTCATAGTGAAGCCAGAAGAAAATCAAATTCATGAACTGGAAAGAGACCAAGTAACTGAAATAAAGTCTACAATCACAGAATTTCTTTTCATTTTCCCACATAAACCTGAAAGGTTACTAGTCATCACTGGTTCCATATACTTCCCTGTAGTATCTGAGTTCCTGGGAGTAACTCCCCTGATACAGACATGCTTTTAGTTACAAAGACTTCTATCCTTTCTCTATTTGAGGGCATGCCTATTATATTTTCAAAATAAGCTTCAGATTCTATAGCTTTTCATAGAAAAACTAGGGGCGGGTCCCTCAGCCCGGCCTGCACCCTCTCTGATCTGAGATCTTTGGGGGATCTCCGACTGCTGGTTTAGGCCCCTGTGTGATGGGACCTAAATCAGCAGTCGGACATCCCTCTGGCAATTCAGGACTGCTGGCTCCTAACCAATCTACTTGCCTGCCTGACCGCCCCTAACTGCCTCTGCTTGCCGGCCTGGTTGCTCCCTAACTGCCCCCCTGCTGGCCTGGTTGCCCCCTAACTTTCTGGAAGGCAGTCAGACATCTGGAAGAGGTCTGATCAACCTGGTCTAATTAACATATTACCCTTTTATTAGTAGAGATTGCCATAATGCTATCATCAAAAACAAGAATGGGTCAGGAATTTTAAGTTGTAATCTACACTAAAAAAAAAAGAGAAACATGCAAATTTAATGTATGCTTCTCATGACCCACAGGTTGAGAACCGCTAGCAGGGTCGCCCATGACCATCAAAAAACACAGATATTTACATTACAATTCATAACAGTAGCAAAATTACAGGTATGAAGTAGCAACAAAAATAATTTTCTGGTTGGGGGTCACCACAATATAAGGACCTGTATTAAAGGGAAGGTTGAGAATCACTGTTACTGGGGTGCTGGAGAAAATGTAATCAGTATACACATTTATTCTGTCCTCCCTCTGAAACATTGCAGTCTTCCTAGAAAGAAAGTTAGCTTCTTCAAAGACACGTGGTCCTCTAGGAAAGCGACCGACCGACCGTGTGTGGAGATAGCAGCCCTTTTGATAAAAAGCAACAAACTTTGGAATCCTCCCCGACCCATTAACAAGCCAGCTACTTCCGCCTCTGAATCACACTAATATCAAATCTGAATGCTTTGTAAGAACGTCCTACCCTTTTTACACTATTAATCAAATCAGTTTAAGAAAGCAACGCCTGGTTGCTTTGAAGTGAGCTATTTTGTAGATCACCAAGGTGCCGTCACACCTAATGATTTCACTTCTCTGAGCTAAAGTTAACAGAGGAAAAGAGATTGGATCTCCACTGCAGCTGCTCTTTGCTAACCGTGTCATCTGGGGAGCAGTCTGAGCACCTCTTAAACATGCACACCTCGTCTGCCCGATATATAATTGCAGCATAGCATGCGCTCTCCATGATATCCTGTGGGGATAAATGGGTTTTAAAAGAACCTGCCTCTCAACACCTGGATTTGGAACTTTATGGAACACGGCATTCGAGTCGTGAAGATAAAAATGTACAACCACTTAGGTGTTCTGGGACAATGTGAATGGATGTGTGCCGTCTGATACACCTCAAGCACCGGCTTGAACCAGTTTAGATAAAAGGAGGTCACGGAGGTGGCGAGGGGCAAGAGGACGGGAAAAGTCACCGGTTGTGCGGGCAGGATGAAAAGTAACAGGGAAACTCGGCTTGCTTTAGCATAGCGGCTGGGACGTTGTAGACACTCAGCAAACAGGTCAACTTAGTAATATTCAGGGTGTGTGCTGAATGAATGAAGGGTTCCCCGAACTCTCCTTCCCCTCCCTGGTGGTGTGCTAATGCTAACACACTGCCTAAAAGATGCTGCTTGAATGTAGAGATAAAATGGTAATTTACAAGTTTTTCTGTTTTGTGCTGTTGTTCTTTCTAAATCATAAAACAGAGGAGAAGAAAAATAGATGAAAACTAGAAAATGCTATTAAGAAAATAAAGTATAGGTGAGAAGCACTATATTTTACCAATGATATAAGGCAGGAATATAACCAGAAGCTTAGCTATTTGGTGACTAATTCAGACACCAGGAAAAATGGGTTTCTCCTCTCAGCTTTCTTAAAGTCTCTGGTTACAGCCACATTCATCAAGTACTGTGATGGGCACTAAAGAGTCACCTTTCCCTTTTAAATAAGCATACAATAAAAAGAGTTGAAGCCTAGAGTCACAAAATTGAAGATCTTTATTTTAAGGCTTTAGGATATTGTTAAACAGAGAATTCAGGACAAAATAAAAGTACCCATCTGGAACATCTTTTCAAGTGACAAACCTGAAGAGCTGCTTACAGGGTCAATCAAAATAGCTACTTCTGATTCAACTCAAGAAAACAACAAAAACCTGGTAAATAGATTTCAATAAACTACAGGACAAAATTATTCCATTTCTTCAATCCAAGAGATATTGATAATACAAATTATGTGCATTTACTCTGTGCTAACTACTATCCCAAGAGCTTTACATATATTAACTTTTTTTTTAAATATTTTATTGATTTTGTACAGAGAGGAAGGGAGAGAGATAGAGAGCTAGAAACATCGATGAGAGAGAATCATTGATCAGCTGCCTCTTGCACACCCCCTACTGGGGATATGCCCGCAACCAAGGTACATGCCCTTGACCGGAATCGAACCCGGGACCCTTTAGTCCCCAAGCCGACGCTCTATCCATTGAGCCAAACCAGTCTCGGCCATATATTAACTTTTAATGAAGGGTTTGGGAAATCACAAAACTTTAAAAGACATTTTAACTGGAATTTTCCAGAAGTATTCCATATGATCTACAATTGTTTCCCAAAGAGAGATTTAATGAACAACACATGAAGTTGCTCCTTCTTAGTGGCTCTCTTATCACTTGCATATTGCAGTATCTTTTATCTAATTTTACTGAAGTTTTCCTATGTATCTGATCTTTCCAGAAGCAAGTGAGCTCTTGGAGAAAGCAATAGTGTCTTCTTCCTGTTTTCACCCCTCTCATCTTCTCATAGGTGCAGCCAAGAGTAAATGAGGGGTGTCTAGAGGGTTAACCCAAGGAGGTTGCTGTGTCAAATGTTGACAAATAAAATGCACAACAACAAAAAAAGAGATAGACTCGAGTCATGTAAACAGTATGTGGCTCCATGTAACCTTCATCATGAGAAAATTAATAGAGTCCACATATCCTTCAATGTTTGTTGGTTTCTTTTGCGGCATTTTTTTTTGTGTGTGTGTGTGTTTGGTTAGTATGTTTTTCATGTAAAAATCCTTAGAATCCAACTCATCAGAATTCCTCAACAGAGGAAATCACGATACAACCAAAGGTGACCTGGCTCATTTTCACCACTTGTGACTTTCCCCCAGAATGTCATCTTCTGAGCAACTTCATTGTATGTTCATTATCTCTGGGCAACCAAGAAAGCTACAAATGTGTGCAAAAGCATAGTTATCTCCTCCACCAGAAAAACGATTCTTCGCTTGTTGAAAATACATCTGTATGGGGAGGGGGGCTTTCTTAGGTTAATAACTCAGAGGACTAGTAATCTATCCTGAATTCCTTGACACTGACTTTATTCAGAAACATAACTTTTCATAGGCTCTGTGGTCTGAAAGCTGATTGTATCGCTGACTTATTTTCTACCATCGATTTAATTTTATAAGACTAGCATAATGAATCTATTTACATAATAATATGACTTTTCTTGAATTTTAAAAAAAAACACTCCCTTCTGACATGCACAGAGTGTTTTAATATATTTTAAATTGAATTTTAGATTTATTGGTAGCAGAGCATTCCATCTCCCTTGTTGTAGAAATAAAAGCAACTGACAATGAAAGTCGTAAATAATCCAGTACAGTTTGAAAATCACCTTCCTCTTGACCCAATGTCCCAAATGTCCTTTCAATGCCTTAGACTGACAGTTCTCTGGTAAAATAATTGAACTCGATCCATATTTATTATGTGGTATGTTAACACATCCTAATCACTCTGAACCTTAAACTTAAGCTTCCTTTGGGATGCATTGAGAAAACATGCCATCAAAACTCTGGCTCACCCTTTTTGGCACCGACATTCACCTTCACAACTGTCAAGAACTGAAAGATTATGATCATAAAATTGAGTTTCCTGGGGAATATTCTGTTCATAAACTGCCTCCTTTGCAGACTCCTCAGTCGTTTTGTTACATCAGCTTCTACCCCAGTCTGTGAGAAGAGGTACTGGGTTTCCCTGATCCAGATAAAGCCTGAGATGAGGAGGAGACGGTAGGAGCTTAACAGCTAGGACCTTGAAGAACCTTGGCCCTCCAAGTATTTGTTATTGGATGGGGTCACTCAACCAAAAGAGCTTCTGAGTTCAGTAGGAATTAGGGAAAGCAATGATATGGAATTTCCAGCCAGAAAGTAAGGTATTTCTTAGAAATCTGTATGCATGCTATCTGAGGCATCTCAGTGAGAGCATTTTATCTGGCCAACAAAGCAGAGAGGCCTGTGTTGATTGACAAACATTTTGAGAAATGTCACGTCCCAAAAGGTCAGATTATTCACTGGTCATTGTGTTCTTTTGGGAAATAAAATCAGAATTTCATCTGGCAAGAATAATGCCAGGTGACAAGTGATTCTAAGACTATCATTGAAATATGTTTGCCCAACAAATCCATCAGAGCTATAAGTTCATAACTGCCAAGTGGGCTAGAACATCTAGAGTCACCCTTTCCTGGACATGGGCTTGACCCCATACTGACTCTTCAGTCTCTAGCCTCCTTTTTCCAGACTTTGAAGGTTTGTTGTCTCACTGGTTGCTATGTTAAAATAAGGTAGCTGGTCACATCCTCTCTAATTTGAACTGCTAGCTCCCTGGCTGCTGAGTCTGTGGGAACAGGTCCCTTTGCCTTTCTAGACTTGTTTTGCACCCTATGGAGGGGAGATAATCATAATACTCACCTCTGAGGGTTATCATTAAGGTTGCATGAGATGATTATAAATGACTGGCATAGCACCTGGGACACCACAAACACAGAAGGAACCGTAGCCATGCCTGTTTTGGTCACCAGCACCAGGATCAGCCTCACACTTGCTGAGTAGTTTGGACTGATTCTTTTTATTATTATTATGATTACTTTATTGATTTTTTACAGAGAGGAAGGGAGAGGGATAGAGAGTTAGAAACATCGATGAGAGAGAATCGTCGATCAGCCGCCTCCTGCACACCCCCCACAGGGTATGTGCCCGCAACCATGGTACATGCCCTTGACCAGAATCGAATCTGGGACCCTTCAGTCCACAGGCCAACGCTCTATCCACTGAGCCAAACCGGTTTCAGCTGGACTAATTCTTTACAAGGAAAGAGAACCACTGAACTTCCTTCAAGTGGGGAAAAGTCATGCTCATGTCATGTTTGTGTGTTAAAAAGATGTAACGGGTAACAGTATATCAGATGAAATGAAGAAAGCAATAAATGTTTGCAGGAAAGCAGTTTCCATATCTCAGGCAAGAGAAAAACAGCCGTGATCTGAAAGAGATGGATCAGGAAGAAAATCAGGAGTGATTTGTTCAGGCAAGATCACTGTGTCAGTCACTCGCCTAAGTGGAATGCATCTAAAACAGTGACTGCCAAACAGTCTTAAAGATAGATGGTTTGATAGGGATCTTGTATGCATATATGCATGGCCCATGGGCATAGACAATGGGGTGGTGAGGGCCTGGGCCAGGGCGGGGGCGTGCTATAGGGGGCCAATGGCGGGTGGGGCGGGGAGGGGATATATGTAATACTTTTAACAATAAAGAATTATTTTTTTTAAAAAAAGATAGATGGTTCTACCTCAGTGTTGTATCCAGTGAACAGAGATACACGACATGCACAGGAGCTCCAGAGGCACCGTTGAGGAAAGGGTGGGGACTAAGAGTATGTGGGTGTTGGTGTCGGACTGCACTGAGCCCACCACTACCGCAGAACAGCACGTGCTAAAGCCCAGAGGCAGAAGGTATGGTTAGGGTCCTTAGGCATAGTTGGGATGCAGGGAGCCCATTTGGAGAGCCAGAAAGTCAGACTGGGCAAGCAGACCAGAGCCAGATTGTGGTGTCACTGGATCATACACAGATGAGAAGCCATTGAAAGCATTCAAACTGGAAAGTGGCATAAGGAGATTTCTGTTATAGAATATCTATGCTAGGGAAGGTGTTAAGCCTGCGGTGGGCTGAGACTAATCCCAAGGATTCTGTGTAGCAGAATCATGCAAATGACAGGAAGGAAGGCTGAAAGCTTCCTCTAGGGCAGGACAATAGCTCTGGAGAGAAAGTTCTGGAATCAAGAGAGATTATGGAGTTAGTATTCACTTGGGGATGGGAGCAGGGGAATAGTTTGATGACCAGTTTTCTGTTTTGGGAAAATCAGATCTAGGAAAAGCATGTTTGAGGGAGAAGGTAGTGAAATTGGTTTGAGACTTTTTGAAGTGGAGAACATATAGGAACATTTGGGGGAAATAATTCAAAACATAGTTTAAAAAAAGAAGGGGGGGGGTATCCAGACCAATAGAAATATAGTTTAGGCTGAAAATTCAAGCCACATATATAATTTTAATTTTTCTAGAGGCTACATGAAATCAGGTAAACAGAAACAGATGACATCAATTTTTAGAATATATTGTATGTAACCCAATAGATCCCAAATACTATGATTTCAATAATCAATCAGTATAAGAAATAGTAATGACTTATTTTGCATTCTTTATGTGTATGTGTGTCTATAGTATGTGATTTACACTTATAACATCACTTTTATTGAATGTATTGGAATGACACTGGTAAACAAAATTATCCATGTTTCAGGTACACAATTCCGCAACACATCATCTGGACACTAAATTGTGTGTTCATCACCCTTAGTCAAGTCTCCATCCATCACCATTTATCCCCCCTTTACTCTCTTCCACCTCCCCCACCCCTACTCCACATACATCTCAATGCGAGCCAGTCACAGTTCAAGTGCCCAGGAGCCACCTGTGGCTGACTGACACCCCTTTGGACAGTAGAACTCCAGACCTCAGCAGCCTGTGCAGAACATATCTATTTATGAGTGACCCGGATCAACATCTTCTATGAAGGTGTGAAGGGAGAAAAGCTTTTACGAAGGTCCAGGGAGGGCAGAGGGAGGATAGGGAGAGCTTGTGCAGAGGCAGGAAAGACAAAGGAATTGCCACAACTGTGCCTGACCTTGATCTGGCTTTCAAAGATGTGGGATGTGAGAATGGAGTCTCGGAAATCTGGGGAGACCTTGATGATCTGTGTTGAACTTTTTTATCCAAACCAGACACTGCTAGATAAAGTGCAGAGTTCAGGGCAAGATGAAAATGGAGAATCCCTTATTCCACAATTATTAATAATTTCAAGATGACAACCACAGAGCATTAAGCCCAGAACCTGGTCCTTCCAAGTGCACGGTCAGCTGCAAATGCTTGAGTCACAGACTGTGAAGCCAACCCCGCACACAACCTGTATTTCAAACATTATATGTGAACACTCTTGCCCTTTAGGACTCACGCTGGGTGTCTATAACAAGACTGTTAGTGATTTTGAACTAGTGTGTGAGGCATCATTTCCATTCCTGGCAGCCACACTCTCTCTGGCCAGAGGAGAAGCTGCTCCTCCTCAGGCTGGGGTGCTTGGGATGCATGAATCCTGCTATAGCTTTCCCACACACCCCACAGTCAAGCATCTCAGTCATGCCAGAACCCCATCATCCTGAATCCTGCTTCATGTCGAGGGGGCCCATGGAATCCCCAACCCGGTAGGGGTCTGGCAGCTTCTCCCTAACATCGTCCCTTCTAGAAAGCCCCCTTTCCCCACCCCGTCCCCTGGTAAGAGAGTTTCACAACATGGAATTCAGAAGATGGAAGATGGGGAAGCAGAGCTAGGCCAAGGGAACAGAGCCTGGAATTCCCTCCAATAACCAGTGTCACTGGGAGTCCTGGTAGGCTCTGCTTTTGCAAGTCTAGTTCCAGGCTCATGTCTGAAGGCACATTATTTGTATTCTTGTGTTTTGGGGCTTTGTAAGAATATAAAGCTAATTATCAATGTTGAACTTTCCCTGCATTGCATTCTATGTGAAAGTAGGGATCAGAAGGAGCCCCCAAACATCCATAAACATTAGAGTAACCCTTACTCAGGTCTACTTTCATTCTTCTTCTTCATCCATCTGCCTCTCCTCCCTTCCCTCACCTATCTCATCAGCCTAATGTCATTTCTTTATTGGGTTATCATACAAATCCTGATTATAGTTAAAAGTCATTTATTATATATTCCTAATTATAATTAAAAATGTCATTTATTATAGTCCATAAATAATTTGATGTTACTTATTCTTGATTGCTTAGTTTAAAGAAAGAGTGTTTCTTTCTTTTGGAAAAGGAAATGTGAATTACTTTCTAGTGTTTTGAGATTTCATAACTTTGTTTCCCTTTGTACTGTGCCTTGTCAATGACAAGGTTCCCCCATAAAAGTTCCTCTGATGTTTCAGGAAAGGAGGGATCAGACAGGTCAGGAGTCTACGGGGACAAATAGAGTGAGGTTGTCTTGAGCCTGGCCTTCGTGGGCATGCGACATCTTTCAACCACAGGTTTGGTACCTGAAAAACGAGGATGTTGTGCCCAGATCATAAACCATTATTTCTATTATATGAACTAATTCGTGCAAAGTACATACAACAGTGCCTAGCACATAACTGACTCCCAATCAAAGACACCTCTACCCTCAGTGAGCATCTCCTGGGATGAGAGAGACATGGGGATGTGGCAGAGATCTTGACATAATAAAGCTGGACTGGGCCCCGAGCAAAAACTACATAAAATATAAATTAATTTCCACACTAGGTAAATAATTCTAAAACTTATCATAAAACCCACCAGGCTTTCAGTGATCACACAGCTCTTAAACTTGAAGTTTAACTTAAAACTCAAGGAAACTTCTGAGAGAGGCTGACAACACACTCTGTACCTTCTGGCCTTGACTGAATCACAGCAGACCAAGGCAAGCTAATCTTTGAACCATAAATTATCAGAGTATTAGCTGCAAACATGATGCTAGGATAGAATGGGGGAGATTGCTATTTTTAAAGATCCTAATGGCAAATAGCCATCCTGCCATTTACTATGTTAATAGAGAAGAATTTTAATTAATCCTGCTATGCTGAAGTACTTGCTTAAGAATACATTATATCATCTTTCTCCCAAAAGATTGACTTGCTTAATTATGTTTTTCTTGGGCTGATCTAAAATTAATCTTCACGATACATGGTGTTGACCTACAAGGTTAGTTAAGAATGCAGAATAACTGTAAGTATTCTTGTAAATAATAATAATAGCCACAATTCATTGAATGCATACTGGGGCAGGCAGCTTGCCAAATTCTTCAAATACCTCGCATTGACCGGTTCACAAAAACACTCTGATGAGGCTATTATTCTCATTTTATAGAAGAGGAAGCAGGCCCTGAGAAGTTAAACAGCCTGCACAGGGTCACCCATGTGAGGAAGGTAGGGTTCAACTGGAGTCGGCCAGATTCCAAACTCTGAACGCTAACATTTTTCTGGACTGCCTATTTGTGGGAACTACAGATCAGCCAAGAGAAAAGGTTATAACTCCCATTCCATCATCCGCGCTACCCTTTTGTTTGGGGCTCTATGAAAACATGTACTTACAAGAGCACACCGCTTTCTTTATTGTCTAAGACCAGAAATAGCGCTACAGCAAAAGGAAGTAGGGAGGAAAAACAATCTAGGTCATCAACGATGGTTATTTCTTTGGCATGGTTTCCTTCTTTCGGCTTGTCCATGTTTTCTACTTCTACATTAAGTTATGTCAATTTCTTAATAAGAGGTGCCCCCGAATGAGGACCAAAGGACATTGGTATGGTACTATCAATAATTCACTTTAAACATCCATTTACAATGTTACAGTATGAAGCAATAGAAGTTGAAAAGAAAAGAAAACCTCTGGATATAAAAATTTTATCGATTTCTTTTTAAAAAAATATTTTTGATTGATTTCAGAAAGGAAGGAAGATAGATACATCAATGATGAGAGAGAATCATTGATTGGCTGCCTCCTACACACGCCACACTAGGGACCGAGCCAGCAACCCAGTATGTGCCCTTGACTGGAATTGAACCCAGGACCCTCAGTCCACAGGCCGACACTAGCCACTGAGCTAAACAGGCAAGGGCTTGATTTATTTTTATTGTAACACTGTGCCTGCACTTTGATTTGGGAGTCTTGTGGAAGATGCAGCCCTGGAAAATGGACCAGCCAACCTGAGTGTGTGCTCAGTGGCAAGGGTTCTGTTTACCAGCTGAGAAGGTCTTACCTCCGGATTAGGAATGATTAGTTCTACTTTGGAACCCAAAACGTTCAATTGGAGTTCGAAAGCACTAAGAGTCTTGTGCCTGTGGACATGCCAAACAAGTTCCCTTTGTTAACCACTGCACTTTGATCTGGGAAAAAAAAGTGGCCACTCTGGGAGCATATGTGTATATAAATATATATACACACACATATATATATATATATATATATATATATATATATATATATATATATTTTTATATACACACATATATATATATATATATACACACACACATATATATATATATATATATATATATATATATATATATATATTTTTTGTGATCCCCCAAAATAAGACATCCTCCGAAAATAAGACCTAGCACATGGAAAGGTAAGACATCCCCTGAAAATAAGACCTAGCGCAACTTTGGGAGAAAAAATTAATATAAGACACTGTCTTATTTTCAGGGAAACAGGGTATATATATATATATATATATATATATATATATATATATATATATTGGGGGGGGATCTTATTTTCTGCACATTTTTAAAGAGGAATTGGTATGATTGATAACAAGTGTGAGCACTGATGTTTATGTTAAATTTCATTGCATGGGTAAGACCTAACAGAATCAGTGAAAGAAATCAACCAAGGCATTTATACTGAGAAACACTAGAAAAAAAAAAAATCCAGTGAACATCCACTGTTCAGAATGCCTATGTAGCCTGCCTTGCCTGACTTTGCTCATCCACTATCCCATCTCTCAGCGGCCGGAGGGAAGCTGTACCCAGTTTAGGCTCTGACCTCTGTGAGCAAAAGAGATATACTTGCCCTCACGGAACTTACCCTCTCCTGGTCTACTTAATACTTTGTAGCTGAGGCTGCATTGCCCAACTCATGTATAAGCCTTATAAACACAGCATATGAAGTTTTTCCTTAAATATTTACTGTATTCATAAATGTCTTTCTCCTGTTTTGGTTGTATGGTTGGTAGTAGTGAATTTATGCATCCCACTGGATGATAATGAAATGTGGCAAAAGAGTATTCATTCTAATTTAAACAGATTTCCTTTCTAAGTTGTATTGAAAACCGGCATACTTTTCAGGATTAGTGCTTAGAAAAACCTCAAAGGTTGTCTGTGAGAAATGCCATGTCAGTAAGCGTTGTTACCAGCAGCAAATGGCTACACTCTTAAAAGCACATCGATGGCTGTTCTTACCTTTTCCCTGCACTCATGGTTTTCAGCTCAATGTTCACATTCTTCAGAGGATTGACACTGCAGACTATTTATAACCAACTACCACAACCAGCTCTTCTTTAATGTATGTGATATGGAAGAGAAAAGCAATCTCCATGATACATAGTCAATGCCCAGGTAACAACACTGGCTCATTTCAGGAAAACAGGAGCAGGGAACCTTGAGTTGTACCCCAAATTAATAGTCAGTTGTTCACATTCTTTTTTAAAAATATATTTTATTGATATTTTACAGAGAGGACGATAAAGGGATAGAGAGTTAGAAACATCGATGAGAGAGAAACATTGATCAGCCGCCTCCTGCACACCCCCCACTGGGGATGTGCCCGTAACCAGGGCACATGCCCTTGACCTGAATCGAACCTGGGACCCTTCAGTCCTCAGGTCAACGCTCTATCCACTGAGCCAAACCAGTTTCGGCAGTTGTTCACATTATTGACATTAAAATGCTAAAATTGCTTTTACACGAAGAGACCATCTATAACTGTGAGGTTGCAAATCAATAGTTAAACATGAGTCTGTAGATATCTTGCCTGTCAAAATTGAAACAATTCCAATGTTAGAGTCTCTCAGCTACTCGGTGTCTTGTAATAATTCCCAGCATTTATAGCCCTTATCTATTTTGGACGAAACCATTAGCACATATCCAACAGATGAAATGGCAAAGATACATTTACTTCCCTTGTTGAGCCACAGTGATTATCACATAACTGAGAATCAGGAGTGTTTTAGCTTAAATGCGTCTTTGTATGTGCGTCTGGACATTTATCAGTATGTGTTAATAGACTGATGTACTTACCTCATTGAGTTTGTGTCTTACATCTTACCCCAGGCTAGTTCCTCTTAGAACCCAGTTAACAGAACCACCGGAGCAGCGAGCAGAGATAATAATAAGAAATAAGACCCCAAGTCTCCTAGCTCCTCCAAGTCTGTGAAACTAGAGCCATGTTTCATCAGCTTAGAAATTAGCCAGGACCATTCATAAACCTTTTCATCACAGAAGGTATATTGTTTCCTGTTGAAACAGACATGGCAAGCATAGCCCATGAGAAACTGCTCACTTTGATTTGAAAATGGTGCGAGACTTTATAGGTATTTATCTGTGTAGGAAGAAACCTCAAGTTCAAAACCAACTTCCCAAGGCATTATTAAGACAGTGAGAAGATGGTTGACAAGCAAAAATAGCAGCAAAATCACATAACCATTCCTCACTGTGTACATTTTCAAGAATTCTTTGATAGTTAAAAAGGAGCTTAAAGAAATAGTGCATTAAAAATCAAGACGGTTTAAATGTTTGTCTTGAATGATTCTGTTGTAAGAAATTAATGTATTCCGAAGGCGCAGCACAAATGCATCCTTTAAAAACAAAAATAGAGATGAGTTTGTAAATAAAGTTATGATTTTCATTTGTAAATTTAATTATTTATACTTTGTACTTCTGTATATCCTATAAAATATAATTAATATATGTATATGATTAATACACTGAGTGGCCAGATTATTATGATCTCTGAACACAATAATCTAGCCTCTCAGTGTATATCCTATATAATAGAAGGCTAATATGCAAATTGTCCCCTTGACCAGGAGTTTGACCAGCAGGCAGACCAGCCAACCGCTCATGTTCCCTCCCACCCTGGCCAGGCTGGCCGGACCCCACCCATGCACAAATTCATGCACTGGACCCCTCTAATAGAAAAATGATAAATAGATAGATAGATAGATAGATAGATATACACTGAGTGGCCAGATTATTATGTGTTCAGAGATCATAATAATCTGGCCTCTCAGTGTAATATATAAATTATTATAAATGTAACAACTGTTTGGATAAATTATATTTGGGAAAATGAAATTACTGTGACTACTACATTTTTAATAAGTTCTGCACAAGTATCTTTATATTAAGTTCAAAGTCGGATAAGCCGTAGTGAATGAGATGATAAGAGTAGGAAAAAAGGCAATAACATTCATTTCCTATGAAAGTGCAAGTACCTAGTCATCCTCTCAAAGTAGCACAAAACTAAGCTTAGAGATGGACCTTAAGCTGATCTCTGAGGGTAAAAAGGGGAGGGAAAAAGAGCATCGCTATGTTTACCACAACAAAAATGACCTGCCCGGGTCTATTTCTATAAGTCAACCATCCCAAAGCATCACGGGAGCCCTTGGCCGCCCTCGGAAACCCGGAGCGTACGCACGAGCTCATGTTCAGTTTGTAGGTTGCAGTGTTTGTTGCTACTTGAAATTTCCAGCACCTCTGTGGTTACCCAAAATAGAATGTGGTGCCAGAGTTCAACCTGGAGTCTCAAAGGCGTGTGCGAATGGGCACAACCCTCTTAAAAAGAGGCCAAGTGGCTAGATCTCAATCGGTAACACGAAAACTGAGTTCGCATTACGGAATGGTAGAGCCACTGCAATTTATAGCTCAGACTCGGCCACCAGTGATGGGCACCATTCGTTCAGACCTTTCCAAGTCCTCCTTCTCTTACCCGACATGGCGAGTGCAAATCTAAGGGTGACCTCAATTTAGTCCTCTTTATCTGCCCTTGTGGTAGCATTCATTACAGGGTCCAATTGTGAAACTGGCCAAATAAGTGCACCCTAGCAGAATGCTATAAAATGAACTCAGCCGCTGGTTTCTATTTTTTAGAAAATTTTTGCTAAGCAAGCCCTAGACTAATAAACATAAATTTTCTCTGAGAGTTACCTCATGTCATGAGCCATTGTTCTCAGTATCCTAAACCGTGTTATTCTCCTTCGATAATTAACCCCGAGATCACTTTATTCTATAATACTTGAGTGTCTCAATTAAAATGTACCTGATATCGAACTTTAAAGCTCCAAATTGTACTGATTTTCTCTTTGGGGTATAGTGTATTAATGTCTTTTCCCACTGAGTCCCTTCTCGCTGAAATTATTGCCAATCTCGTCTTCTCCATTCTCTGTGTCCATTTTCTTTTCCCTCTCCGAACCTTTTCTGCTCCAGTTGGAGCCACCACCTGATACTTAAATGAGTTTACTATTGTGGGCAGCATTAACCTCAAACCGGGTTCATCATTCATTAGGGGTTTAAATAGCAAGTTCCTATCAAAGCAAAAGAGAGCGGCAGTGGGTTCAGTTGTAACTGGTGTTCCTGTCCGACTGACAGGACCCAGGGGGAATTCCTGTCCCCTCTCAGATGTAGAATATGCTGTTGACATCCTTGTGTCCTTCCACCCCCTCCAGGACAATGTGTCTCGGACCCCAATCATGGCGATCAATGGCTTTCCTATGAAGTGAGTCTCTACACCCCAATTTTCTATATGGGAAGGGGATATTCGGGTAGGTTTTGTAATACTCCTTCCAGTTACGTACCATTCCAGGTTCAAAAGAAAAGTAAGAAATAGGAGAAGCTGAAAGTCTCCAGACAATGTCCTGGCTGAGAAATTTCAGAGACAGTGACTAAGGTAAAACCCACGGACAAAGCCTGCTCCTCTAGGATGAGTGTCACTGGATTTAGGCATAAAACCTATGAACTCCCAAGGCAGAGACACTTGCCCAGTGTGGGGAAGAGAGAATAGGGGGAGGAGAAAGGGGAAGCCGAGGGAGAAAGCAGAAGATTTGAATTTTATATAGCTCCTGTGAATGAAAGAAGCCAGACGAAGTTAACAGAAATCAGGGGCCTACATCATCACCACCTTTTTACAAAGGAAGAAGCTATGGGTGACATGCAAAAATAGCCCCATTTAAAGATGCTACTTCTAATCTCTCCAGTAGTATAATGGTCACTGTGACAGCCTTTCTCTGTCCTTTATGACTTGACTTTCCCTTCTAAATACATGATGGGAAGAAAAGGGTTTTTATTTCCTTTTCACATAAATCTGTTCCTCAGAACATCAGTTCAAGTTGTCCATGCGTGTCTCTCTCAGCTGCTTTCACGTCAGTGAGTCAAGCCTCTCTGCTTTTGTGGTGTTTCAATGGTCTATGCAGGGAAGCCTTGTCTTACTGTATTTACCACATACAGAGTGTCACCCAACAATGTATATACACACTTCAACAGCTGACACTATTACATCTTTAAAATGAAATGTATTTTAATAAACACGGCCTTTATAATGATTCAAAGTGTGCATACATTTGGGGGAGGGGGCACCCTATATTCACTCAGTATTTTCGAGACGCTGTGCTGGGAATTGGCTATCCTTGTGTTTTTAAAAGATGTCCTGCCTCAAAGGAGTCTACAGTCTAATAAGAAAAGACAGGTATATAGCAACAATGATATATTAAACCCTGTTCTGCAACAGGCACTTGACCTAGTTACTGATTTTCCACACACAGACTCATTTAATCTTCTCAAAAGCTCCCGAAAAGGTAGGTGGTGGTGTCTGTATTTTATAGATGAGAAAGGCAAGCCTCAGACAGATTAAGTAACTTGTCTGGAGTGACAGGGCATGCCACTGGGGAAGCGAAACCTTGAGGTCAGCTCTGCCTGACTCCAAAGCCTTGAGTCTCTTTTCCTACAGTGTGATTCTTGTTCTAAGAAAGGGGTATTCCTACTTCAATTATTATCCTCTATAGTAAAAGGCTAATATGCAAATAGACTGAATGGTGGAATGACCAGTCGCTATGACATGCACTGACCACCAAGAGGCAGACACTCAATGCAGGAGCTGCTCCCTGGTGGGTGGTGTGCTTTCATAGGGGGAGTGTCCCTCAGCCAGAAGCCTGGCTCATGCTGGTGGGCACTAAGGATGTCAGAAGCCCATTCCCCAGAGGGAGCAGGCCTAAGCCATCAGTCGGACATCCCCTGAGGATTCCCGGACTGCAAGAGGGCATAGGCTGGGCTGAGAGACCCACCCCCTGTGCACAAATGTGGTGCACCAGGCCTCTAATCCATTCTAATTGTAGTTAATGGATAAAAGTTAGTCTCTGTTTGTTACAAAAATGGATAAAATTATAACTCTGCTCCTCCTACTGGCTAAGAAAGTATAAATGCTCACAGGGACTAACAAAGTCAATTCTTCTTCTCTTCCTCCAGGCTATTCCTTTTTTTTTTTTCTTCTTAATTTATCTTTATTGTTGAAAGTATTATATATGTCCCCCCTTTTTCTCCTCATTGACCCTCTCCACTCTGCCCCATCAGACCTTCACCTCACTATTGTCTGTGTTCATGGGTTATGCTAGGGGTGTTGAACTCAATCAGAGAAGGGGCCAAAATCTAAAATCCAGCCTAAATCGCGGGCCGAATGGTTTACTGAACAGTCATAAACTGACAATGTCATAAACTGACAGCGGAGTGCAGTGATGACAGCGCGGTGCGGGCCACATTGCAAGGCCTGGCGGGCTGGATTTGGCCCGCGGGCCTTGTGTTTGACACATGTGGGTTATGCATATAAGTTCTCTGGTTAATCTCTTTCCACTCACCCTTCCCCCACCTTCCCTCTGTGATTTGACAGTCTGTTCCATTCTTCTATATCTCTGGATCTATTTTGTTCATTAGATTCCACATATGAGTGAGATTATTTCACTTAGCATAATACTCTCCAGGTCCCTCCATGCTGTCTCAAAGAGTAAGCAATCCTTTTTTATAGCTGCATGGTATTTGTACCACGTGTAAATGTACCACAGCTTTTTTATCCACTCATCTACTATTCCTTTTTTTTTTTTTTTTTTTACCAATATCTTTCCTCTTCAATCTACTTCTACTCAGAAAATAAGTCAATAATAATGTCATTGCTTTAAAGAGGCTGTTAATATCAATCACAAACCAAGTCATTAGCAGAATTTTTTAATCCTGTCATTTGACAATTCTATGAATTCTTGTTTAAAAGTAAAATTTTAAAAATCCATAAAACTCTGAATATGAGCTCTCTGAAATAAAGTATATGGGAATTAAATTCAATATATACACTTGTCCAATCTATTCCATTTTCCCCATCAGCAAAGTAAAAGTACATATGATTATGAAGATCAATTAATATATTTACAAAGACTATTAGTCTACCTGATTTTTTTTAAATTACTAATGATTACTGTGGGCCAGGTGTGGTTACCATACATTATCTTTTTCAGTCCTCTTAAGGATGCTCTAACACAGTGGTTCTCAACCTTTCTAATGCCCCGACCCTTTAATACAGTTCCTTATGTTGTGGTGATCCCCAACCATAAAATTATTCTCGTTGCTACTTTATAACTGTAATTTTGCTACTGTTATAAATCGTAACGTAAATATCTGTGTTTTCTGATGGCCTTAGGCAACCCTGCTAGCGGTTCTCAACCTGTGGGTCATGACTCTGCCCAATTCAAGGAGCTAATAAGAGGCAGAATCAAAAAATCAACTAAGGACTATTTATTCTCAAAATCCATGCTTTTAGCTACATGTGTTGTGCTTCAATGAGATGATGATAATAATGGCAATAACCATAAGGTGGGAGTGCCTATTGTGTAGCAGGCATTGTTTGGAGAGCTTTGCCTACACTAACTCATTCTGTCTTCATAACAATTATATGAGGCAAGTACTGCTATGATTCTTATTTTGTTAATGAGAAAACTGAAGCTCAAGGAGATGTGAGTAGCCACCCTGCTGGAGGTAGTAGAGTCAAATTCCATGGTGGCCAACAGCCTCCAGAACCTTGCTCTCAATCATTATGCTCTTGGCAAATATAGATAGAAAGACAAACTATTTATACCGGTAGGTAACTGCCTCTTGTAATGAAATGTATTAATGATTTATATTCATTTCTGCAATGTGTGGTATTTAATCAGAAGCCATGAGACAAGGATACTTAAAATAATTTCCACATTTGCACGTGTCTTTAGTTTTGTTCAAAGCTGGAAAATTATTGACTTCCTAATCTACCATGCCTTTGCCTCTAATAAGCATTCACTATTTTAAGAAAGCATACATGGAAATCTTAAAGGTTATTTAATATTCAAACTCAATACAACACTAGCCTTGACTATCGTTTCAAAATCACTCTTTCTCTAACAAGGACAAATTCCACTGTTCAAATGAGATGTTGAAAGCTCAGTGAACTCCATTGAAATGACCCTGTTCAAAGTTTTCCGAACAATGCTCTTGCCATGTACACCCAGAACAGGATAAACAATGGGTTCCTGTTTTGTATTTCCTGTACATTATTACTGTGTTTTTATTTCTCTTGATATCACTGATCATTAAATGTTAGTTTTAGGGAAAAGGAGCCAACTACTTGACTATATTTAGAGCCAAAAATATTCAAATGATGCAGCTCCTGGGACTTCCAACAGAATGGCTGTCTTTCACGGCAGTTTTCACTCCACTAGGAAATGACAATGGGCAACTGTGGGAAGGGCTAGTGGTTCATGTCTAGAAGTTCTTTCAAAACTTCTGAAGCTATCTATACCACAATATATATAATTTTTTTTGATTGATTGATTGGTTGGTTCGTTTCAGAGAGGAAGGGAGAGGGAGAGAGAGAGAAACATCAATAATGAGAGAGAATCATGGATCAGCTGCCTCCTGGACGCCTCTTACTGGGGATCAAATCCAAAACCTGAGCATATGCCCTTGACTGGATTTGAATCTGGGACCCTTCAGTCCACAGGTTAAAGCTGTATTCACTGAGCCAAACCAGCTAGAGCTCCACAATATCTTAATGGCAGGCCTACTAGTCAACGACTGTCTTTCAGACAGCACAATGTGACAAAATGTGTCTGGTATGTTTCCAGCTTCAATGAATAGTTTACTTCAAGACAGCCATTTAACCGGGAAAAGGGTTGGTTTGCCCCAAACACCAAGAATCACAGAATGTGTTCAGCTCTGCCATTCCTCCCTTAGCGCGTGCCTCCCAGAATGCATCTGCATCTCCATCCATTAGGTGAAAGGGTACAGCAGGCTCTGCGTTGTTACTGCATATGTGAAATGTCTCACCTATAGCTTATTAACCAGCACAAACTGCAAGGGAATCTTGGAAGATAAGTTTCCAGATAGACATATTTTCAGGAATCTAGAGTAAAGATCAAAGTCTAGAGTAAAGAAAATGGATCCTTAATAGGTAGACAACACTGCACTGTCTGCCCCAAGTGTTATATGCTTAATTATTTATTTTAAAGAATAATAAGTATGGAAGTAGTGACCTGACTATAAAATAAAACGTATCACTGAGAATCTTCAATCAAAAATGATGCTGAGTATTATGCTAAGTGAAATAAGCCAGTCAGAGAAAGACAAGTAGTGATAAGTTTTGATCTCACTCATATGTGGAATCTAATGAACAAAATAAAGTGATAAACAAAATAGATCCAAAGACATAGAAGCATGGAACAGACTGTCAAATCTCAGAGGGAAGGTAGGGAATGGTGGGTGAGTGGGAAGAGATCAACCAAAGAACTTTTATGCAGATATGGGTAACCCATGGACACAGACATAGGGTGTGAAGGCCTGAGGTGAGGAGTAGAGGTGGGTTAGAGGAGATTAATGGGGGGGAGGGGGAGGAAAGGCAGCTGAGAGAATGGGGACATATGTAGTATTTTCAACAATAAAGAATTTTAAAATAAATAAAAATGGATCCTGAAAGAAATGATTGCTGAGAAAAAAGAGAGCAGAGTCATACCTTCCACTGGAGACTAGTCCAGTCCCAGCTCAGCCCCAAGACTTTAAACAAAGATTTCCCCTCCTTTTCTATAAAACTCAAATATCATTACTCATTTTTTTTTTATATTTCTAGCATGCCTCTCAGGTACCATCTTATTTGCTGTGTTTCCTTTGGTGACTAAGACTATTGCAGTAGGTTGACCTTGCTGGTGAGAGCACCCCCTCCCAAGTTGTCCTGTCCGTGCCTGGCACAGTAAGAGTGAAAATGCTTGCAGGCACACCGAGGTAAACACACGAGGCTGCTAATAGCCGCAGGTGACTGTGCAGGAGCTCCAGCTGCCAGGTCTCACCTGATCACCTGACAACGGCGGGGATCAGTACTGCAGCACCACCTGCTACCCCCTCGGGACACACCTTAGGCCTCACAAAGAGTAGGGAGATCCGGATTAGAGGACAAAACACTAAGTTTCCCATTTCCAGCCTCATTCATTTAGGAAGGAGTTTTTTTCATGCACTTGATGTAATGAACCTATACTCTTAACCCTTAAATGTCAGTCAACACTACCTTATTGTCCTTTACTCATCCTTCATGTCTGACTTTCAAGGACACTTTTCTAACATCTTGTGCATTATTTATCGGTGTGACTATCCCTGTGAACTTAGCATCTGTGGTCATAGTAATGATGGAAATGGGCCGTGGGTTGTTGGGTTAATTAGTTCATCTTTGGAACAGCTCAGTAAAGATGTATTTCGTGCTCTACCTTGGTGACTTCAGATTGCCTTACAAATTTATAAATAACATGTACAAATAGTACATTTTCAAACATTCATAAGCTCTAACTAGCATTCCTCTGCCCAGGGTAGAAGAATTTACACAGCCACTTCCAAAACCATAGGCGAAGACCACCCCCAGCCTGACTTGCTCTGTAGCTTCGGCCACATAAAGCTCTCCTTTCCTCGCCTGTTGAGATCACGTGGCCTTTGCCAGAGAACAAGATCACAAATCCCCCAGCATTTCAGTCAGTGACCAGAAGTTCACTGCATGGTTATAACTAATGCACAGTATGGACATGAGAAAGGATTTCATGCCCCCAGGAATGACAGTGTACTGACCAGGTAGAGTTGCTGGTGTGCTACTTCATGTCTGTCTGTCTGCCTGCTCATAAAGTAGCTTACAAACAATATCAGACATAACTTACAGAGATCCAGGTGGTACAACTATCTAGGAATATACAGACAAATATGTAATTCTCTCAACAACCCTGACGAGGAGAATTTTTTACTGGGGACCTCACCTGAGTGACTAATGCACCCCAGTGGAGGAGGACATGGTTGTGGAAAAGGTCTGGGGTGTGCTGTCTGAGGCAGGAAACCCGAGTTATTTCCAATCTATTCTAGAATGCAAATTATTAAGTTCATAGAACATATTATACCCTGAGAGGCAAACAAATAACATCTGCCTTTTATGACAAACATGTAGCTACAAAGCAACAGGTTTCAGAGTCCTCTTAGTTGCAACAGCTGCTTAGTTAGATTTTTTTGCTTTTTACAGAAAAAAAGTAATTATTTTACAAGCTCTGACACATAAATAACAAAAATGCCATTGCTTCATGCTTCCTGCAAAAATTACTTAATTATTGTTGAATTATTTATTCAACAAATGCATATCGAGCACTGACCCTGAACCAGGCACAAATCCATGTGTGAAGAGTCCATATGATGGACAGGAAAACAGCAGCTTACAGGATCGTGGAGGAGAAATACACAAATCAACCACTCAAATGCAACTGAGTTTGACCCTCAAGGGAATGAAGAATAGGGGTGGGGGGAGGGGGGATGGAACACACACACAAAAACCTTGACCTTGGCTGGCTCAGAGAAGCCCTTCCTGAGGAAAGGACTGACACTTCAGCTGAGGACCCAAGTGCCCTTGGGCATGAACTGCTGAGCAGGAAAGGCGTTCCAGCTACCGGGAACAGCGCACAAAAAGGCCCGAGTGTGGCCCATCCCAGGAACTGAGAGAAGAGCAGAGAAGCTAGAAGAACTGGAGCTAAAAGAGAGGCAGGGGGGTGGGGAGGGGAGAGTGGGTGGAGATGCCAGAAGAGACCAGATCATGTGGAGCCACTTTTAGAACGCTTATCTTAAAGATTTTTAGACCATATCTAGCAACTGTTGCATATGCTCAAATTCCATGGATTATAAATATCAAGAAAAGCTAAGTCATGGTTATGTAAAACAGCAGAGGCGCTTTTTAATCCGTATGGGAGCCAGATAGTACAGCTAATCACATGTTTTAACTAGAAAAGTGAGTTTTCAGTGAGTTTTAACAACGGGTATAAGAACTTATTTCTGTATAATCTCTTGCACTTGATACTAGCTCTTTAACATCCATGAAGATTATCACCTTATTTGCTGAAGTTCAGTGCCAAATGGCATATGGATGGCAAATCACCTCCTAAAACACATCTGCCTCACAGCAGTAACAGGTAGTAGGAATTACGGACGATTTGACAAACTTCAAGTAATTGCATCTGTAGACATAGCTTGGGAGAGGGGAGGGGAGGGGCATTGTCCAATGTAATTTACATTCAGTCCTAGCAAAGGCATAGACTTTAAATTTTTTTTTTAATTTATGTTCATTGTTGAAAGCATTACAGATGTCACCTTTGGTTTTTTTCCCCACTGATCCCCTTCACCCCTCCACTCAGACCTTCACCATAGGATTGTCTGTGTCCTTGAGCTATGTATATATGCAAATAAATTTCCTTGTTAAGTTAATCTCTCCTCCCCCTCCCCCCCTCCCCTTCCTCCTGAGATTCCTCAGTCTTCTATCTCTCCGGATCAATCTGGTTTATCAGTTTATTTAGATACCTCCGCCTGTGCCTCGGGGCACAAACATAGAGACCCAGGTGACAGTTCTGAAATCCCCACTCAAGTGCGTTTATTCATTGCTGAGCTCCCAGGAGCCTGGGGCCCTTAGACAGCCTGGCCAACAGTGAGTGCAGGATGCTCCAAGCCCATGCTCCAAGCCTCATCGTTTTTGTTGCATATGCTTCGCTTTGTTTCGCGTGGTTGACACAGACAAGCGCAAAAGATGTTATTGCGCTTCATCTGAGCCTCCAGTTTGCACCCACCATGCCTGCTGTCAGGGCCCACCCGTTCCTTTAATGGACATGATCTGATTTCCGTCGGCTGTGGCCGGACTGCCTTTTCAACCTGATTTTGAAACCTACGCCAGTGTGTCCTGCGGCCTTGCAGCCTCTCCCTGAGCGCCACAAGGTCCAGGAGAATGAGGCATTGTCCTCCTGGAATAGCAGACAATGCTGCGAACCCGCGTGGGCCGTGGAAGCCGTCAGACGTTTACGGTGCAGCTCGCTTTTCAAAGGGCCGCAGGGGGAAACAGAACCTAGAAAACAATATTCATGGGAAAGCCACCTGCACTTCCTTCCTCCTGAGATCCTCTCAAACAATAGGAAGTGATGAGGAGTCAATTGAGAATTCAGAGTTTTCCTGGGAAAAAATTTTAAACAACTGTCCAAGGGCTCCCAAAATACACGTGGCCGGTCAACAGCCACACATGTCAACATCCCTGGAAATGGTCGTGGTGTGTGAAACAACGGCTATCTTTGGCCACATATGGAAACATAGATGGAACATATGTGCGTAGTTATGCTACGTTTTCATTGTTGAACCAACCATCACACTTATAACGTACCAGACTTTCCGACATTCCTTTAAAATACCTGTTTTGATCCTCACAACAACCCAGCTAGATAGGTCCTTGAGAGAGAAGGAAACTGAGGCACGGGGAGGTGAGATCACTGGCCCAACGTTGCACAACAGCAGCCAGACCAGGGTGCACACCCAGGCCCTCTGTTCTTCAGCGTCATGCAGTTCTTAAAAGTTTTCTGAAACTACCAACCACTTCAGGGAGAAGCAAACTGTCTCTGCATGCAGAATCGGGCATCTTAAAGGTTACCAATTGGGTGGCTTTCTCTCCCTCAATGATCGTTTAATGAGTTAATTAATTAATTTATTTAGGAGTCACCAGAGCACACAAAGCCCTGGCGACCACCTGAGAAAGTGAGGCATCACTTAGCAAACTGGCGATATCATTCCAAACAGTGGGCACCCTCGTCTAAGGGAAGGACCAGGCCTCTCTCGCCACAGCACCCCTCTTTCTGACCATTGGAACAGTTGGAGTTCACAAGGCCCTCTCCTGAGATTAAATGGCGCCCGGGACAGCGTGGTCTGCGTCAGCTCTGCGTCAGCTCTGCCTCAGCAGACACGGTTTTCATTGGATTAATACTGGGCCCAGAACAACCCCCGTTTTTAGTGTGTGCTATGGAGGGAGAGAAGGAAATGTAGAACCACACTGGCTTTCCACACTGCTGTCCATCTCTTCCCCTCCTCGCCCCTGAACCACGGTTCCTGCTGGAGCCTCTGAACCCGATCCAGGCCGGGAGGGGTGAAGGACACTTCAGCACGGCGGCCTGTCCCACTCATGACTGGCATCGGCATTCGTGTGCCCAAGTCAATATTGTCCAGACCCTGCGTCTCCACCCAGATGACTTGCCTGGTGTTCTAGCTCCTCTGAGACCACGGCTATGCACAGCTTTATTCACTCTTGAGCAGCGAGAGTCCTCTGTCAGACCTGAGGGAGCATAGGTCGCTTCTTACTGGGACCCTCACCCAACTCCTTGCTGTCATTTTCCACTGTCTCCACCATCTGCCTTGTCCTCCTGGCACTAGACAACCCCCCCCCCCCTCTGCCCCCATGCAAGTAGCCATCCCTAGGAGGAACCCGTCTGGTTTCTGGATCCTGACCTCTGACACCTGATGGGACCCACTGCCCATCAAACTCTGAGCACTTGCTTTTACATCGGAATCACCCCATGAGCTTTTTAGGTATGCAGATGCCTGGATTTCATCTATTATAGATTACTTAAAGCCAACTTCCCAGAGGTGTGTCCAGGTCACTGGTATTTAAAAGAATTCTCCAGATAAGTCTCATTTGCACCCAGGGAGGAAAGACACTACTTTATACCAATTTCTCTCAGATTTCGGTGTGCATACACACAACCTGGGGATATTGTTAAAATGTACTTGCTTGTCTACGGCCATACCACCCTGAACGCGCCGCTCTCGTCTGATCTCGGAAGCTAAGCAGGGTCGGGCCCGGTTAGTACTTGGAAGGGAAAATGTACTTGCTGTCGGTATGGGTAGGGCCTGAGCGTTTCAACTTCTGAGCAAGATCCCAAGTGATGTCTTTGATGTTGGTCCATGGACCACTCTTTATGGTAAGGCTCAGTGGTTCTCAAAGCGTGGTCAAGAACCACCTGGAGACTTGTTAGAGATGCGAAATCCCAGGACCCACCCCAAACTTACTAAGTCGGAAACTGGGGGTGGGCCCCAGCAATCTATGTTTTGACAGTTTGAGTCCCACTTCATGGGCTTAGATGGCACTTCATGCAAGCCACATATTTTATGTAAAGATTTCTGGTTGTCAGTTTTAAAAAGGAAAAAGAAACCGGTAAAGTGAATTATAACAAAACTTTTTTAACCCTATGTGTCTGAAATATTGTCATCATTTCAATATAGGCCAATATAAATATTAATTTGGTAGTGTACGTACTTTTTCCATAGTAAGTCTTCGCAGTCCAGTGTGTTTTTTACTCTCATATGCTGTCTCGGTTCTTACTGGCCACATGCTAAATGGTCAGTTGCCACATGAATCCACCCTATTGGACAGCCAACTCCTACACTAATAATGATCACAGCGTGAACTTTCATTGAATGCTTGCTTTGTATCAGCCATGATTTAGGCAAGCATCTTATGTGCATTATTTATATAGATACTACCACAACTCTGGGGATTGTTACTCTTAGTATCATTTGGTACACAGAGGAAGGGTGATGCCCAAAGCCCCATGTGGTATTTCATCAATATAAGGAGCCCACTTTAATAGCAGCATTTCCTGATTATTTTAAATCTACTTATTTGTTTTAATAAGAAAAGGAAGTTAAAGAATACAGTAGAATCATTAAGATGACTACAATTAGTACAATTGCTAAGACATCAATAGCTTATAAAAGGCATAGTAGTTGGATACATAGAAAAGTCCAAATTTGTTATGTGTAACCTTTGAAAACATGCCGAAGGTCCAACATGCACTTTTCTGTGACATCAACTCCGGTGAGAGGTGCTGTGGGCAGGCTGGTTGGTCAGTGGGACCCGTGGGGAACAAAGGAGACCTTTGGTGAGTCCCATGGCAGGATAAATGGAAGCAGCCAGCAGGGTCATCATCTGTTCATTCAAGGGCGGGTTTTAATACAAAATGACTCCAGTAACAAAAACACGCACCGCACAGTGACATGTAGATCCATGACAGCTCTCATGTGCAGTGGTTGTCCCATAAGATGACAAAGCAGCTGGGCATTTTCTGTCGCCTGGCGACGTCACAGTCCTCGGAGTGTCATAGCCACACACGAATGTGTTTGTGGTGATGCTGGTGTAAGCAAAGCTCCCACCTGCCAGTTACATAAAAGCATAGCTCATACAGTTACCTACAGCACATGACCCTTGTTGACAATAATAAACGGCTATGTTACTGGTTTATGTATTTACTATACTACACCTGTATCATTATCTTAAGAGTATACTTTTTCTCCTTATACACAAAACGGACAGGATCCCATCTAGCAACTAGAAAAAGGGGGCCATAGGGGGCTGTGCAAAATGGGAGACTTTTATAAGAAGTGGGTGGGGCAAGGGAGCTATTGAAAGAAGAATGGATTATTTTGGGGGCAGGTCACCTTTCTTTGGGGGGGGACAGAGGGGAAGGTTTTTTTGTTTTGTTTTGTTTGTTTGTTTGTTTTTTGTTTTTTATCATGCATGTTGCATCTTCTTTCCATGAGGGTGGGATGTGAGGGACCACAGTGGCAGGTAACCTTACCGGGGCTTGACCAGAAAATTACAGACGGGTTGATTAAGATTCCTTTTCTGGAAGAGGTTGACATTGCAATTAGATCAGGTATTCATCTAGTTTTGTTATCACGGGCTTTTATCGGCAGTGATGCGACGTGGGGGCCTGTGGATTTTCTTTAACGCCGTAAAACTGTGGCACGTTACCCAGGCAGCAGCCTCATACATCTCCTGCGTTCGCCGAATCTCTTGATAGCATCGCTTTTCTCTGGTGCTTGATATCATCTCGATTTGTTTTGCACAATAACCTGCTGTGCAGGTTTGTGGCCCGGGAGCAGACAGCTCGGTGATCAACGCGCTGTTCCGTCTAGGTTTGTGTTGAGTGCCCTCTGTGATGTTCAAACAGGACGAAAGCACCTAAAGAAGCATTTCTCAGAACACAGATCTGTAAAATCGTAGTTAAACATGAGGCAGTGTATTGCTGTGGAAAACAGGCCATTTGGAATTTAAAAATAATAGTTGATTTGGTAGTCAAATAGTTCATCTTTATTAGTTCCTGTAACTTCCATTTTTCTCAAGGAAGGCCAATATGAAAATGCATTTTCTATTTATGATAAACTACTATAAGGGGGGGGGAAAAAACAAACAATTTTTTTTTGGTCAGAATTACCATTTGTCATTTTGACCAAGTAATGTAAATATCCTATTTTAAACAGACAGATAACTAAGACATTATCCTATGGCCATTTAAAATAAATGAAATAAATGAATGGGGAAAAATGCATTATTCTACAGAGATTTTTAAAAACCCTGCTTTATATATCTTTAAATGAAGGTAATCTTATTTTAAAATGTTGATTAGATATTTCAAACTTAAGTTGTTATTTTTTTATATTTAATTATCTGCATAGCTTTAATATAAGTGTATTACGCTGAAGGATTTCCTATTTTACCATAGTACTTGAAATAGCAGTCATATTTTTTTAACATAGCGTGCATAATCCTCAGTATTTTTATAGTCAGTTTCAGTGTCTCTCTTTAATTGCAAGGAAATTGCAATTAAATCAAATTGTATTTGATCTGAGTGTCTAGTAACCAACCTTCATCCTACTAATTAGAAACTATATCACGGTGGTTTTTATACTGGACTAAGGTCATAAAATCATTCATCTCTCAGCAGAACTCATTGACTGCTAAGCATTGTCTTCGTTATGGGGACTGGCGAGTTGTAAGGACTCAGAGTCTCATCCACCCAGAATAAAGGCTTTTACAAAAATACCCAAGTGTTTCCTTTGTAGGAAGTAACTAGCTTTCCTTCTCGGGGCTGTTAAAGGCAGAATGAAGCAATGGAAACCAGGAGTTGGCCTGATGAAGCCTAGCATTTTCCTTCAGTCATACTGTAAAGAGATCTCATCTCCCATTGCTATGGTTTGAATAGTCTCACAGTGCGAGAAAGAAAAAAAAAGAAACTGTGAACCAGTTCTATCTTTATTCTCGCTGTGTTTGTGTGCTGTAAACCATCGGAAGCAAAGATGCTATATATTTTGCCCGCTCTATTCTTGAAGTGCCTGGCATATACTAGGTTAAAGAGTACGTCTCAGAAATATTTGCAGAATGAATGCATGAACGAACACATGTTCTAGATCTTAATTTATAACTCTAGAAACAAAACGAGAGGCCCTCGTTTGCTGGCCATTGTTGGTGGCTCCGTCTGGGTTATGTCTTCATTGGCCTTGGTGGCAGAGCAGGGGGGATTGGTGTCTGTCTGCATCATGTCACTGAATGGTCCCCCGGCGCTGCCAACAGATAAGAAACGTCAACAGCTTAACCCAGTAGCTTTCAAAAATAGCCTACTTGATGAAACTGGAAATTTGGGTGGGTGCGTGCTAGAAACAAACCGTTTGTCTTCCATCCTAAGAAGATTCGGCTGACCACAGATATACCTACCAGAAAGATGGAACTTTTTTTTAAAAAAAGACCCATACATAATTGAGCAAGAAAACATCAAATTTAAAGCCTTCCCTCTCCATAAGGCATGGACAGCACATCTTGTTTTCAATGAATCTAGCAATTCATTTTGGGGAGAAAAAAACACACACACAAAAAAAAAACCTTGGGGATACTGGCTGGGCACACTGTTTCTTTAAGACTCCAGTCCAGCTTCTTACATGTTTGTTTTCAATAGCGCTGGGCAGTTTTCCCTCCACATTTAAATGAGTATTTGCACGGTACACCACGTTGTTGTGGGTTTCCTGGTTGGTGTCCTCCTCCCCCTCCCACCCCCACCCTGGTAGGGGGATGGGGGTGTGGCGATCCCGACAAGATTTTTTCACCCCTGAGCCAGTCACCCCGGGCTGGGCTGCTGGGAGCTGAAAATAGCTCCGAGGCGCTCGGCGCGGCAGCACCACCCAGCAGCTGCGATCCCTGCGCTCCCTCATTCGCCTTCTCTCCTGCCTCTCTCCCCCGCCTCAGACTCTTGGATTGGATCTAACCCGAAACCCCTGGAGTTCAAGACCGGCTAAAAAAAGGGCTTCATAAACATCTCTGCATGTAAAGGCCACCGACGCCTGCTTCCCCTGCGCAGAGCGACTGGCCGAGGAGCCCGGCTGCCCTCCCGGAGGTAAGAGTTCTCCTTCTGCACCCGCTTCATTGGCGCGGGGACGCTCCTGGTATAAATCGGAATAAATTATTCCCAGTGACAATAAGCGGGGGCTGCGAACGGTCCCGTTGCAGCGGGAGCCTCTGTGCATGGGGGCTGGGGGGATCCCGGGCCAAGGGGGAGCGATTGTAAACTTCTGCCCACTGTGTCCCCCGCCCGAGCCTGCACCCCGGGACCTCCCGCCCGACCCCACGGCCAGCCCTGCAGACCTCCCCGCGCTGGTGCTCAGGCTGCTTACGGACTTCTGCCTTCCTGCGGGCTTTATTATTATTATTATTATTATTATTATTATTATTATTATTATGGAAAAAGATGCAATTGCCAGAGTAAAGAAAATCCATGAGTGGCTGTTCTTGAAGGGCAGGGAGCAGCTCTCCTTGCCTCTGTCTTTGGGTGGATCGCCAGGCGCTGTGCGTGCTCCTGGTTGGAAGCGGCGGTTTGCCGGTGGTTTGGTTTTTGGTGTTCCCGGCGGTTCGCCCCCTCGGTGGGAGGATTCCTCTCCCGGCAGGGAGTCCTGCTGGCAGGTTTGCTGGCAGGTTTCTCCCACGTGACGCCGCGATGCTCCGGAGAGGGCCTCGAGCCTCCCCCGCCGCCCCTTTTGTGCGTGCGCTCACCCCCCTGCCAGGGACTTTGATCTGTGGACTTGAACTTCAAACACAGCTTTTCACTTTGATTGCGGGTCTTTGCTGGGGTGGGGAGCCGAGGGGAGTCTTTTTGTTGGGTGCGTCCACAGCATTTCCTTGAGGTGATCTCTGGGGCTTTGGGTCTCACTGCTGCGCCTTGGGGTGCACTTGTAGGGAGACCCCCACCTGCACCCCCACCTGCAAGGGAAAGGCTCTCTGCCGGCCAGGCCCTCCCACCGCTGACCGGGACCGGGACCTGGACCGCGACCAGGACGAATCCTGCTCCGCTGCCTCACAATCACCACGTGTCTCCGGGCCTAACTGTTGCCTTTTATCTGAACCCAGATATCCTTGGGTATTGACTGATCCTCGTTTCCAAAACAGCCTATTGATAAAGCAGATCGCATGTCCAAAGAAAGCATGCATTTTAAACACACGGTGATCTTCTGGGTAACTTAAATAAAAAATAAAAAAAGGAGAAGAACAATTAAAAAGAAAGACAAGGAAATTCTAAAAAGGAAAGCTAGGGAGGTGGGAAAACCCCTTGGTAGCCAAAAGCCTGTGATGCGAGTGAAACTTCTGCTGAATGAGGGATAAGGGAAGAGAAAAAAAAAAAATCTATTTCCTAAAATAGGCCACGTAGCACTTTCTAGCCATTCAACCAACTTGTAGGTGTTTTCTTTAAAGGACGTGTGTGTGTGTGTGTGTGTGTGTGTGTGTGTGTGTGTGTGTGTGTGTGTTATACTTGTTTGTTGTCCTTTTCTTCCCCTCCCTCCTCCAGGCAGGGAGAGGGACTTGTCACAGTCCTCAGCCAGATCCTCAGTGTGCCTTCCCTGGCAGACTGTCCCCACCTGCGGAAGGTTAGGGCTGGAAGGAGCCCAGTGCCAGCAGGGGGCTGGGTAAGTCCCAGGCCAGGACTGGGGCTCCTGGGAGCTGGCCCCAGGGCTCCCCGCACTCTGCCCCTCGCTGGGAGGGAAGGAGCCGGTGGCCACAGGACAGGACTGGGTTTCAGACGGGGGAGCCGGGGAGAGGGCTAAGGGAGCGGTTCCTTGGGATCAGGTGCAATAGAGCCTCTGGAATGTGGACCAATACCATAGTAGGAAAACTCAGAGACGTTCAGTCCAGGTTTTTTTCCCCAAATCTGGACATTTAATTGTTAATCCCTCCCCCCTTCAAATCTGCATTTTAAGGAGCATACTAATGATCACATTTCTGTGGTGGGTCAACATTTTAAATCCTCCAGTTATTTTAAGCGTGTCTTTCCCTGCCTTTGGGGGACTAGTATGCCCCTCCCCACCCCCCTTAGTACTGGGGAGCTCTGATGTGGCATCGCTGAGTGCAAATGTCCTGTCACAGGCAGCACAAGTTCAGGTGCAGAGTCCAATGGCTCCGGGATGACATGGGTCAGGAAGGTGTCAGAAGGCCCATTCCCTTCTCGGTGGGCTGGCCATTGTCTGCTATGCTGCTGCTGCTGCTGCTGTCCTGTTCCTTTTGTCTCTTCGCCCCTTTGTGTCTCTTCCTCCGGAACTTTGGACGGTTTGAACGTGAAACTGCAGGTGAAAGCTCGCCAAAGCCACCAGGTTTCATGCCGCTTCCTCATGAAAGACAGATTCCACCCGGCCTCCCTCGCTCGAAACTTGGCCCGTGTTTTGCCCAAAGTTTCATGCATGTCAGCGAGGCTGGATCCGAAACCTAACCCAGAGCCAGGTGACTTCCAGGGACTGGAGGCTTCTCCGTTTGAGGACAGAACCTGCCAGGCAAGGCCTTCGCTCATTTTCACGCCTCCCGTGCCCCTGCATGGGCACACACTTTTTTTTTTCCCCACCAAGAAACTCCCATTTGTTCTGTGACATTTGAAAGCCAGGTTCAATCCCAAGACGAGTTTTTATAGCTGTGGTATTTAAGCATTGGCAACCCTTGAGCCTGCATTTTAAATTCCTGCGCAGCCTGCGCCGCAGTGGTGTGAACACGCCGGTATAATTCAGCTGGAGGAGGTCCGCAGGGAGCCCTGGAACGCCGTTCTTTGCTTACATATACCTCTGTGCCCGCGAGGAACAAACAGTAACATTTTGTCCTGGTCCGGCCACTTGACAGTATGCTTTTTGTTCGCGCTCCAAAGGTGGTGTCAAATATATTGGTGGAAAAAAATAATAAACTTCCAGCTAATTTTTTTTTTTTTCCGCCTGCTCCAGTGATATACGCCTAAGGAACATTGTAAGCATTGAACACTTCGGTACTGTTATTTGTAATGCGGACTGGGAATAAAGGGGTCCTCAGCAGAGTCCATTTCCCTCAGAAAAGGGTGGGGACTCAGAGCCCGCGTGTGTATTGAATGGTCAGCCTGGCCAGGTTGTGAAGGTGTGTGTGCTCTGGTGGAGGTGGAGGTGGTTGGAGAGGAAAGGGATTTGTAAAACTGTGTTCAGCAAATCTGTCACGTCTAGCATAAAAATAATCAAGCCCAGGATCCAAAAACATTCCTTTCTTTTGTTGATCTTCTAAGTTTATGTTGGCTGAATGTTGAATTTTGGGGGGTATTATCATTATTATTATTATTTTATTGAGGAAGCAAAGATTACATTCTGATCATTAGGATGAAATGAACTCATTTGAAGACTTTTCATAAAAATACCCTCCAATGAAAATATGACCAATGGGGAGACCTATGCAGTTGTAAAAGAAGTTTCGAGAGCCAGCCTCAGAAAGACTAAGAGTTGATGTGTCATGTGATTAATTGGAGAGTTTCTGAACACATTTGAAGAATTTTCTTAAAAATAGATTTTCGACCGCACTAAAGATTTAGTCAGACCAAATATAGTGACATTTATAGATAGTTATTTATTACAAAATTAAATTATGAAATGTGATTTTGAACATTCTGTAGTCAGATTTTTGTTTAATAAGCTAGACTACTGAAGATGCAGTTTGCATTTTAGCAGGTGATTAGCAAACTGACTGTCACTGATCCCGTACTACGTAAAGCATTTGAAAAGCTCACAATAACAAAATGTATAGAAGCTGGGCTTTAACACTGACTTCACTATTTATTGTGTAGCACTTACCGACATATCTGATTTTTATATCCCAAAGCTAGTGCAATGAGTAGAGGAGAAGAAGATGCTCAAATGGAGGTGCTAGAGAGAAACAAGAGAAAACAATCAGGACCATCTTGCAACGGGGTTCACTAAACACATAAAGGTGGAAGGAGCTCAATATTTTGAAAACAACCATCAGCCAGGTTGGTTGGGAAAGAGAAAAGGCAAAATACCAGGTGGCAAATAAACACCAAACTTGTGCACATGCAAACCTTCTTTACATCATAACGTGATCTTCCTTCAAGAATGACCACACTAGTCATTGAGCATGCAAAAATCATTCTCTGACACATCTTCTCTTGTGCTTAGTTTACTGTCAGAAAATGGAGTCCGTATAACGCTTATCCATTCCACAAGGATATATTATTAAAACTTAAATGTATAGACACATGGCATCTATGTTCTCTCTCCTCAATACATTTTTTTTTAAAAAAAAGGATACTGTATTACATTTAGTGATCATATTTTCTTAGATTCCTCTTGGCCATGACACTTTCTTCAGCCTTTCCTTGTCTTCGTTGGCCTTGATAGTTTTGAGGAGTATTGGTCAAGTATTTCATAGACCGTTTTGTATTAGAATTTGTCTGTTTTCTCATGATTAGATCAAGGTTATGGGTCTTGGGAGGAAGACATTCTCAGTACCTCACATCAAGGATACATACCATTCACATGAGGTAGCACTGTAGATGCTGACCTTGATTACCTGCTGAGGGAACATTGGTCATGCTTCTCCCCTGGAATGTTTCTCTTTCCCCGCCTTTCCAAACCACACTCTTTGAGAAGTAACTTTGTGCACCCACACTGATAGAGTTATGCTCCTCCCCTTGGTAGAGCACCTACATAAATTATTTAAAACTCTTCTGAGTGGGAGATTTGTCTTTACTCCCCAATTTACTTAAGTTCAATCATTTGCTTATATCAGAATGAATGCATAGATGTTTAACTTATGCTTTGGATTATAATTCAATATAACTTTTTTTTATTTTGTTGCTCAAACTTTTCCAGCTTTGGCTATTGGCAGTTTTTCTTGGCTCCTATGTCCCTTTGACATATTCCCATCATTGTGAGTTTTTCTTTTTCTTTATCACAAGATACTCCAGGCTCATTTTGTATATTTCCTGCCTCAGTCCTAAAATCAATCATCTCTTCGAGAAGCCCTGGTTTCTTTTATCGAAGAGGGCCATTACAAACCAAGACCAGGGCATCCATTTTAATTTCTGAATGTGACCTTATCAGCCACTTCTCTTTTAAAGAAAATTTTCATTTTGTTTGTGAATTTTCAGTTTGTAGCTGGAAATACCTTGATGTGGTATAAAAAGATAACCTGTCCTGCTTTTTCAGATCAATAGGCTACATGTGGCCTTTGCATACTCACTCCCCTGTCCATCATTTTGAAACAAATTCAATTAATTATGATCATCTCTGTTTGTCATTGTTAATTTTGGTGGGAGATTCATAGTCTTAGTTGTGGTCCTCAAAAGTCTTAAATGAAGTCTTAAGAGGTAGAAATCCATTGTTTCTTCCTTAAATAAATGTAAGGACCTCAGGCATTATTTACAATTTGATCAATCAAGGCCACTAAATGAATATGGATTCTGTTACCAAGCCTTCCACTTACTCTAAGAACTGTGCCAGAGACACATAAACAGTCTGGTGGGACAGTCAGGTAATAACAGTTGGTAGGAGAAGATGGATGATGTAGAGGTCCACAGTGCTCTCAGGCCACAGAGTCGGAGGTTAGAGTTAGGCATCTATAGTGCTTAAAATCAGAGATGTTATCACAGATGGAAAAACTATTTGAATTGGACTTTGGGTCAGATAAGAGAGCATTCAAATGTAAGAAGGTGATTGTGACTAAAGACTGAGAAGAAAGACAGCTCAGTACTCAGAGAATATCCAGAGATCTGGTATAGCAAGAACTTAGGTCTGATGGAGTGTCCCTGTAAAGGGGTATTTGGTTGGCATTCATTTATTGAGAAGAAAATTATCATAATCAGGCACATATGTTAGTGTTATTGCTGATCAACATTCAAAATGATTACAAATGAAACAGTGGGCAGCCCTTCAAGTAGATGTAGCTGAGAAGAAAGGGACAAAGATAAGCACAGTAGAAATGAAAGGAGATCAGCTGATGTGGAGCATGAGGCCTTGGGACTACACAGTACTGCCCCCTAGTACTTTGTCCTAGAAACTAAGACTCTACCTGCAAAATAATTGCACCTGTAATTTTACTTAATATCCAGTATTATCAGAGATAATAAGTTTTATTTTTATTGTTTCACCAAATGCATAGCTGTATCATATTCAATAACTACTTTGATTTCCTTAATTATTAATGTAGGAT
Organism: Pipistrellus hanaki; assembly: GCF_964339955.1. Classification (NCBI taxonomy): domain Eukaryota; kingdom Metazoa; phylum Chordata; class Mammalia; order Chiroptera; family Vespertilionidae; genus Pipistrellus; species Pipistrellus hanaki. The sequence continues at coordinate 7,256,604 of NC_140505.1, read as the reverse complement.
GGTATTACTATTAATATAGGGTTGGTCATGCAGGCACTGTATACCCAGTGTACAGTTGAGGACAATGACACCCAGATAGTTGCTGCCATCATCCACATTATATCCCTAGTCAATAGCAAATGGTAGGTTGCGCTCATGTACAGATCTTTCAAAGTGTGCCATTCCACCCAGTTATAAAATACAAAAGTATAAAATGGGTTAGAAACAATAGCCAAAGCATAACAAGAAAACTATTGGTCCAAGCCATAGGGGAGATAGTTTCTAATCATAGCAAGTTTTAATTTTCTATACTTCACTAAGTGGAAAACATAAGCAAAAGGGAGATGAGGATTAAGAGAAAGACATGAATGTGCGAATGGTATTAATGAACCAAAAGTTAGGAGTTGGCTGATTGAAACAAAAGACACAGGACAGTAAAAAGAATGAGGTTAGTAACTTGATACAGTGTAAACAAAAATAGTGTTTTTTTTATGACAGGTTAGTTTAATATTAAAAAGGATGGAATAGAAATATTAATCTCTGGTTCCAAAGACAAAATCGGGCCTGAAAAAAGGAGCTGAATTTAGTTCAATGGAAAAATACATGTGTGGTGTGTTTTCCAAGCATCGCATTTTGAATACTTTGAGTGTTGCATATCCTGGTCCAAGTACAACTTTGAATTGGTTTAATTCTAGGAGAGCTGTTGCTCTTGACATGTATTCAGCTCAGTGCTACTTGGTTCAGTTTTGCAAACCTAAGAAATTTGGCTGGTTTCGAATTTAGCTCCAAGTAACATTCAGAAGTTTTGATTTTTGTTTGAACTGACCATTTAAATGTTTTAAAACTATGCAGCACTCAACTTTTCAGACGAATTCTTAATGCTAAAGACATCCGTGAGGGTTGAAAAAAGTTAAGAATGGGAAACTATAAAAAACAAATATGGCCACCTACACATGCCGCTGGATCAGAAAACACACCCTGTGGTACCAGCAGAGCTAAGTGCTGGAAAGTATGGCCTGGCAGCTGGTTGACCTTCAGGTGCACATCTGTAAATAGACCTCCACAGTGAGCTTGAAGGATTTACATAGGTGTGGTGGGATAAAGAAGGAAGTTTTGTGCTAATGCAAGAAAGGTGTTGAATGTCAAAGGTCTAGGCCTCATTCTGAAGTAGGAAGTGGTCACTGTCCCTGACTGTGGGGCAGTAAAATGCTAACTTTGGGAAGAAGTAAATACCTTTATCACCTCTTAGTGAGTGGTGGCGTATAAATAACAAATCAAGTTGTTTACCATAAAAATCATTTTATAATTTGAAATGTAAGTTATTTTAAACTTTTATCTAACTTAGTTAAATATAAAATTTCAAATTGATCATTTTATTTTATTAATTTGTTTAAAATTGTTTTTATAATTTGAAATGTTTATATATGACATATAAGCAATTGTTTACAAAGTGTTTGAAATAAAAATTAGTAGTTTACCATTACTATTTCTGACAAAATTAAATCATTAAAATTTACTTTTTGTATCAAACATAATTATTTTCTTTCAAGGCAGAATAAAACCAAAATAAAATTCAAACAAGTTTTAAAGTTTATATTGTTACCACAGAAGGTGTAGTTTATGATTAAGAAAAAAAAATCTTAAAAACCAGGTAAAAGACTAAAAAACTGAGTGAAATGGAAAATTCACTGAGAGGCAATTTTTGTAGAAAGAATAATAAAAGTTTTCTTTTTGGGGAAAAAAATTTAAGATGACTATTGGTCTTCAATATAAAATATATTTCATTTTAGTTTGTGTTTGAGTAACTTTAATTAATGAATGCATTTCATGTTCCAAAATTAACTTAGAATTGGCACTCGGGTTTTCTTTGTCTCATGCGGTGAGAACCACAGCTTGTGTAAGAACTTGTACAAACCTGTCTGGAAACAAAGTGGTAATTTTTATGCTAATGTGAGAAAATTTGATTGCAATTAGATTTTTATCCTCTTTATCTTACCTATTTTGGATATTGAAATTAAACAAAAAACATAGAGCATTAAAAAATCATGTGTGTACCTCATAGTTTTATACATTCACATAGCATCCTTTTTCTAATCAATATTCTGAATAACTAAATGGGAGCAGAGGTGTAAAAACACTTGGCAGAAGACCAGATGGTGTGGCTGGTACATCTAACACTTGTCTGTGCTTCTTAAGAATGATCTACATGTAATAAGCCAGAAATGAAGGAAAGTGGAGTTTCCCAATAAAAACCAAACAGTGTTTTAAATGGCCAGAGATGATGACTTTTAATGCCTTAGCCAATTTCATATTTATCGAATGAAATGTTGTTAAAAAGATCTTTTTTTTGCTCCTCCAATCATTTATTGCTTCCTTTCACCATTAAATATGAATCATATGGTCTCAAGGTTTAAGACTTTACACTTTAACACTTGGACTAATCTCAATGTGAAAAACATTGATAAAAATCTCAAACAGCCTTCCAAGAAAAACATTCACAAGCAAACATAGGAAGGAATTGCTTTAACTTAAAAAAAAAAAAAAAGTAAATGAATAAAAATAAAAAAATTAAAACCTATATCATAAAAATGCACAGAAATATATGGACTAAAAAATAAGAAATTCAGATAACAGTTACCTCTGGAGGCAGGGAGGATATTTCAATGAGAGAGGTAGACAACAGGTTTTAATTGAGTCCATGATGTCTTATGTTTTAAGGTGAATGATTGGTACATGGATGTTTGTTATACTAATATTATTTTTTATCTTGTGGGGGTAAAGGGGAGAAATCAACCAAAGAACTTGTATGCATGCATATAAGCCTAACCAATGGACACAGACACCAGAGGGTGAGGGCTTGGGTGAGGAGGTGGGGAGATAATGGGGGAATAAAGACACATATGTAATACCTTTATCAATTAAAAAAAAAAGTATTTTCCTCTATCTTTCATGTCCTAAATCTAAGATGCATTCTATACACAGAATAAGTTGATCAGATGCTAATATTGAGAGACAATATTATTTTTACCCAAAGCAGCCCAGATTTTCCGAAAACTTACAAATAGAAAATAATACAACTGTTATCATGTTTGACCTATATTTCTATATTTTTGCCTAGGGCCTAAAACTTCCGTAAGAGGTGAACTAGAAAAGGAGATGAATTTTGTTCCTTAGCAGACAAATATCTATTGTAAACCTCCATCGAAGTTTGTATAGGATGTTTCATTCCATAAGGCATGGTTGCATACAATTCATAGGATCTACCTAATGTGATGTTTACTCTTTAAATTATTCAATAATTTGTCATTATGCTTTATGGGAATTTATAATGGGGTTTGAATCCAGTGGTGAGTGAGCTGACCGTATCTTCCTGTTTGAAGATGCTCTGTGCATAAGCGTATGGAAAGTGTTTCATAGAGGCAATGATCGATAGGACCCTGGAAGCAGTCACACAGCTCACTTGACATGATACTATGCCCAATGAGGACTGCTTATACTTAATACTTTGTAGTGCTTCTCCTGATATTTAATTTGTTCAAAAGATTTACATACACGCAACTGTTACTTAATTTTTACACTTAGCACTTCTTTGATGTGGGGAGGTGGGGGAACCTCATGATTTTTCATTACTGTTTGGCAAGCATCAATGCTTAACTTTGAGAATTTTAATTTTGATGTTTCCTATTGGTCCTACCCTTAGTATGCTAAAATGGAAATGCTGGAAGACATCACTATCTTGTTAAGAGTTTTGACAAACGGGTAATACTGAGTGATTTTTTTTTTCCTGTTCTTTTTTTTTATTACAAGTAATTTTACAGGTAGTCTGAAAGTTCAGCATAAGCAAAATGTTCATATTGTCATATCAGACAATTCAAAGAAAAGAGATTTTCTACATTTCTAGGTAAAGACCATGAAAGTATATAAAATTGTTTAAATGGGACACTAACACATTGGCAGAAATTGTAAAGTTTTAATAACACCAAGAATGACTGAATTTCCTCATATCATCATTACTAAAGCTGAGAAACAAAATATTGCATAACCAGCCCCCAGTACTGTTTGGAGGCAAATGCAAGAAGACTTTCAGATCAGGCCCTACTGATTCCCTGACCTCCCTTAGAATTCCTCCTCCTTTGCCTTCTGTGATGCAGCCATTTTCCTCCAATCTCTGGTTACCTGAATTCCACTTACAGGTGCCTTTCTTTGACTTTAATGCTATTCCCTTGAGTTCTGTCCCCCTTATTTCATCTCCCCAGAGTTTTCTCTTGACAATAATCCCCAAATCTATGTCTGTATCCCTGATCTCTCAGGAGTTTCAGACACATGTCCAAGTAACTGGTAAACATCTCATTTGAATGCATGCCACAGACCTCAGACTCAATAGGTCTAACACTCATCTTCCAACTCCCAATCTGCTCTTCTTTCCCAGGGCTATATCTTAATAACTGTGCCATCCAGTTATTCAGGATTAGAATCTTGAGCATTTAAATTGTAGACATACCTACATAGTCACTACTTATTGATTCTACCTGCCCACATATCTTTTTAAAAATATATATTTTATTGATTTTTTTACAGAGAGGAAGGGAGAGAGATAGTTAGAAACATCGATGAGAGAGAGTCATTGATCAGCTGCCTCTTGCACACTCCCTACTGGGGATGTGCCTGCAACCAAGGTACATGCCCTAGACCAGAATTGAACCCGGGACCCTTCAGTCCACAGGCTGATGCTCTATCCACTGAGCCAAACCGGTTTTGGCATGCCCACATATCTTTAATATCCACCACTGGCCTAGCTAAATGGCTGTTGCAACTTCCTTGATTCAGATTTCTCAATAGTGTCCTGACCACTCTTTATGTCCGCTTTCTCTGCCATTCAGTCTCATCCCTTGAGGCCAGAATTATTTCACCAATACAAACATGCTTTGCATATGGACTTCCCATCTCCCAAACTCCATATCCTACAGCGACTACATTCACCTGGCCTTCTCTTCAGAACCTAGAAAGATGACCATGCCAACCAAAGGCAATAAGTTCAGTTCATGCCTTGAGCATAAATAGCCCTGTGTTTTTCCACATAAAAGGCAGAGGTGGCAAGTGTTCCAGATTCAATAATAAGGAAAGGGTGGGGACTCGTTGTGCCAGGCATAGAGTAGAGATCCAATGTCATCCTGGTACTTACCTCAAAGAACCCCTTTTCCTCGGACTCTCTGCCTGTTTTACTGCCACTGAGTACTGATGGGATGGTTGTAGACAAATGCTAAGTGATAAATGTTTTGTTATTCTACAGTCAGCATGCAGAGTTTTAAACCACCAACTCCATACAATGCGTATGTGATAGTGAAAGGAATCGTTATGAAAGCAACGATGGAAGCTACATAAAATTAGATCCTTATGACAGGATTTCATTCAATGAATATGAACTTGCTTAAGGCATTAAAAGTCGTTATCCTGTGAACACTTAAAACAGTATTTGGTCTTACTTGTAAACCCTTAATTTCCTTCCTTTCTAATTTATAGGTAAGATCATTTGCCTTAAATATAAGCACAGCCAAGTAAGTGTACTAACCTATCATGTGCAGTAAAAATACAGAATAAGGTATGGAATCACAGCAAAAAGGTCCCACTCATTGAATTATTACTATTAATTAAAGTAAATGTACTTTTATCTGATATGAAGGAAGAGATTCTAAATACCAATCCTCGGGATCTTTTAACATGTATGGCATCGTTGATCTTCATGTCATTTAATCAGCAATCATTTGTTGAGTCTGTTCCGTGCTGTGACCTGGCCTCTGGGCAGTCAGTCACCGGGGATCACCAGTCTTTCCCCCCTCATGGAGCTTATAGTGCAGTGGGAGACAGTTACTGAAAGGTAATTGTCTGAGCAGCCACATAATTAAACTTGCAATAAGAGCTATGATAGGAAAATGTAGGAGGGGATGAGCAGAACCTACAATTTTGAGAACCAAAGGTCAATGACAACACAACTTCAAGTGAATGACCTGGGGTGGGAATGGGAGGAGGCACTGCACTGCACTGAGAGTGAGAGCCCCTTTGGTCAGTGGCTGAGTGTGAAAAAAATAAAGACATATGGCCAGAATTTCTCAAAAAACAGATATACAGGTATCACCATGAGCAGTCTCTCCCTAAATACACATGAACTTATGTAAAGGCCTTTGTCTCTTGGGGAAAGTATCTTTAGAATGACAGCTAGCTATACTAGTATATATAAATTCTCCGTGGGTTATAGAGATCCTGTTGTATTTGCACCTATCTAAATATTGAAGGAGTTTGATCTCTGAAAGACCTATGAAAGATGAATGTGACGCTGAGAAAACTTTATTTGAGCTTTGAGTAAGGTTTTTCAAGATAAACATCCAGGAAATGTCTAACAGAGGGATATTGAAGCAAAGTTTCTCAATGAATAAAGACCTTACTGATTGCGGAATATTTTGACATATGTTCAGGTATTTGCTCTGAAGCATGCAAGGAGTTAAAGGTGAAAGAAAATGTTTAACGTTTCCTTCCTCACTTTGAACTACAGTTCAAAGAAATACCTAATTTTGATTTAAAGATATATTTATTTTATCGACCAACACGAATGTGTATGTTTCAGTGTGTGTGTGTGTGTGTGTGTGTGTGTGTGTGTGTGTGTTTGTGTGTGTATATATAAATTAAACTTTGTGGTTGGGGTTATATCTGTTAATTTTTATTATGTAACTGAGATAACAATAATTTTAAAAATATATTTTCTGCTTTAATAGTATGATAACAACTTCTTCAGAGTAGGGTTGGTAACGATTTTTTCCTCTGCTCCTTATACTCATTCACATTTTTGAAATCAGCAACAAGGTTGATTTATTTTAAGGATATCAATGTTTTCAAATAAAAATGTTGCAACTAAAAACAGAGAGATGTTGATTCTGATGTGTTACACATTTTTATTTTTCTGGATATGTCCATGGCAATTTATGAATTACCATGAAGAGCTCAAGAGTTTCTGCACCGCCACTCTTATTAATTGTGTAAACAATCACGTGCATTGGTGTCAGCAACGCTATGAATAGCAGCCTATACACAACCCGAGACAGATCACATACGGAAGCCATCGGCCTCTATGTTAGCAATCTCCAGCAGGTTCCCTTTATCACACTCCATCACATCAGTCTGCCAACCAATGTATACTAAAAACAAACACATGAGCAAAACTCAAGTCCTGTTCTAGGTAGCTTAGTGTATCTGGATCTATCCATATGGTCTGAAACTCAAGTCTGCTTAGGGCTGGTGCCTGAAAACGGTTTCTGTTTCTTTCCCTCTGGGCTGGTTTCCTCACTGAACTGCATGGAGAAGCAGGAAGCTCACGCTGGAAAGTAGCTCCTATCAGAGTACAATAAGACAATCACCATTATAGAGATCGTTTTCAAAAACGTATGCCTAGTCTTTACTACCCGGCTGTAGAGATCTAACTGGCGGGGAAGCAGATGTTTTAAGGGCTTGAAATAGCTGAACTAATTCATACACTTGTCTCTGTGATATGTTATACAATATGGAGCTATCCTACACCAAATAAGTTTCTCTGTGCTAGCCTATTGTGCCTCTGTGTCGATTATGCTGCCTTGAAGGATATAGTGGTTTAATTTCCAAGGACTCAGAATAGTAACTGTACAATACAATTGTGATGTTGGTACAAAGCCAGTGACATTAAAGATAAATACTATTTTCATTCCTTGAAATTATTTTATAAAAGCCTTAGTGTCTGAAGTCTCTTGAATGTCAAGGGAACAATGAAAAGGAACATTACCAAAAATCTCTAAAAGTTAGAGTGTACAATTAAAGACTCAAATTTGACAGGAGGCTGAGTTGTGTGGGGTTTTTTTTTTTTTTTTTTTTTTTTTTTTTTTTTTTTTTTTTTTTGCAACTCAGAAGTCAAAATTTGAAAATCCAGTAGGGTTTTTTTTGCCCTGCTCTGTCTTCTTCACATTGATGAATTTCCTGTCTCGCTTCTGAGGTGAATTATGAAATGACAACATAATCCATCAGATGTTTCTTTTTATAAAAACCACGTTTCCAGAAGGGGCTTTGTATGATCTAAATATCTTATGTCATCATAGAAGCCACCAAAGTCCAGAAAAGTGAACTAAACTTGACAATATTTGAGAGGCTTCTAATGGGAGGTCAGGCCCCCTGAGGCGTGAGCTTCCTGCTTCTCCATGCAGTTCAGTGAGGAAACCAGCCCAGAGGGAAAGAGACAGAAACCGTTTTCAGGCACCAGCCCTGAGCAGACTTGAGTTTCAGACAATATGGATAGATCCAGATACACTAAGCTACCTAGAACAGGACTTGAGTTTTTTCGTTCGTTCGTTTGTTTTTAGTATTTTTATTGATTTCAGAGAGGAAGGGAGAGGGAGGGAGAGATAGAAACATCGATGATGAGAGAGAATCATTGATTGGCTGCCTCCTGCACACTCCCAGGAATTGAACCTGGGCCTCTTCAGTCTAAAGGCTGATGCTCTATCCACTGAGCCAAACTAGCCAGGGCAGGACTTGAGTTTGGGATGATAGAGATGGATATAAATAGAATGAGCTGCCTAGAACTAGGACTCTAGAAGAGTGCACTTTGTGAAATATTCCTTTTTCGGAAATTGACTGCCTAGGTTTTTGGAAAACATCATTAAAAAAAACCCATGTAAAGTAAACAGCAAGGTTATATGGACCGTGTGTTTATGCTGTAACAGAGGGGAAATATTTAGTTTGATTTGCGGTAATCTTTGGATCTTACAGAGCTACGTGTTCTCAGGTGAATAGTGATTTTTGATGGCATGAACAAAATAGCAGTCAAGAGCTGGACTGAGGCGACCTTCTGTTGAGCAGCTTCTATTTGAAGTTCTTGGAATATACTCTCTTCCAGGAAGCTGTGAGTGAAGGTCAGCCGATTTAACTCCTGCTCTGCCAACCAAAGTCTAAGTAACTTCCCACCATGAAAATTCCTGAATGTCTTCATTTCCCATCAAGCTGCCTTGATGTATCTTATGGTTGCTTTAAAACAGAACGTTGGTAAAAATCTGGAAATTTTTCATTTTTCTTTTGCATTTTAATCATCATAAGATAATATACTAATATTTACTTCGGATCTGTATTCTGGCATTCAAAATTAAATTTGTTCTTATAATAAATGTGATTGTATATGAGAGGCCCAGTGCATGAATTTGTGCATGGGTAGGGTCTGGCCAGCCTGGCCAGGGGGAGGGGACATGGGCGGTTGGCTGGCCTGCCTGCTGGTCAAACTCCTGGCCGAGGGGACAATTTGCATATTGGCCTTTATTATATAGGATATACACTGAGTAGCTAGATTATTATTATATATTCAGAGATCATAATAATCTGGCCACTCAGTGTATTTCTCAAGAGTAAATTTTTTAAAAAGATAAGTAATTTTAAAAACTCAGATCCAAATGGTGTCATGATTTTAAAAAAGATAAAAATCATTGTAGAATTTAACTTTTTCATGACACAGTACCGTTGTGTAACTAAGTAATATAGTTTTTAAAGTATTTAAGTTATATAATGTCTTTTGGACAAGGCTGATTAAATAATTCTGCCACCTAAAAGGAGGAATTATTCTATTATTATCAAAAGTAAAAAATGCATAAGACATTACTTTTTTAATTCCCCCAAATTAAACTGTTATCCTTTACACTTTACCTGAGAGGAGCATTTTTATAAATTAACTTTAAAAATACACTTAAACTTGTCAAATTTCAAATCAGTAACCCCCAATTAAAATTTGCCAGATTAAAGTCTTGAGAGCATATTTTTACCTGAACTCCTCGGTAAATTAAAGTAAATTAAACAAAGGAAATTTTATTACAAAGTGCATCCTATTAAATTACTATGCAATTTGTAATTCTCCTGAAAATGAGTGTGTGTGTGTGTGTGTGTGTGTGTGTGTGTGTTACCATAGCCTGTCTTTTAAAGAGCCTTCCTGACAATTCTTCATCATCCTTAAATGACAGGGAAATGCAGAATGTTACTGTGGCATGTAAATGGCTGTGGTTGTGTAAACACCCCCCTTTCCCTTTGTATTTGTGGTCAGTGTCCTACAAAAGCATAGAGGATACAGAATAAAAATTCATTCATTAGGTCGAATTAGGATCAAGTACTTATCATGCACCAGTAGCTGCGCTAAGTGTACTTGCCAGGATGGAGATTGTTTGTGGCTAATGTGCTGTCCAGCCCAGGACACCCTGGTGGCTGTGTTCGCTGGTTCTGAGATCGGTTCTGAGGTCTTTCATCTCAGTCGCTGCTCAATGTCTGTGGCGGTGGTCCCGCCCCCCTCGTATTCTAAATGAGGCACATTGGTGCCATTTGAATGATCAAATGTTTTGGAGAACAGACATGCGATATTTTCCTGTCTGATAAACATCTATTCATTACCTCAGCAATGATACAGATTCTCCAGGATATGTACTCTGTCAGGACTAAACGGGTCAGAAGTCATTCGCTGTTTGGGAAGACAAATGGGAAATGGGCCCAGCCTCTGGGTTTAATTAAGTTGTCGCCTTCTTCCATTTTTTTTTTTCGAAGGCAATTTGCCACTCTCTGTATTTGAATTCTTTCTGACAAGGACAACACTCAGCATACCATTGCTTTCCATTGGCATGGCTTGGACAGAGCATTTTCGTGTGTGCTTTTTAAAAGGGATGAAGCTGAATGTATTCGTTTAAACATCTGTTGTAGTCGCTGTTGATATTTAAGAATTCTAACCACAATAACTGTGGCTTCAATTCATGCTTAGGAAATGCTCAGTGTTCACATTCATCAGTGGCACAGTACCTTTGTGGAGCTAAGCAATGTAGTTTATTTTAAGATAGTGTCCTGAATCCTCTAGGTTAGGCTTCTCAGTCTTGGCACTATTAATATTTGGGGCCAGATCATTCTGTGTTGTGAGGGGTTCTCCTGCCTCCTGCACACTGTGGGATGTTTAGCTGCATGTTTAGCTCTCTACCCACTAGGTACCAGTTAGCATCCTTCCCTGCCCCCCCCCACACACACACACACACACACTGACACAAGCAAAAATGTCTCCAGAATGTCACATGGTCCCTGGGGAACAAAACTGCCATGACCTTAGATAATAAAATATCCCTAAGTTTCCAAGTGATTTTGCTCGTGTATAGATACTGACGCTAGTAGAAAGCCTTCCCCAAAGCATTCTGGACTCGTCCCAATCGTTCCTGCGCCCAAGCCTCTCATGAGGAATGTCCAGCATCTAACCTTGGCTTCTTTTCTCCCAGTAATTATTCCCTCTACACTCAGGCGTCCATCCTCTTACATGCATCTGTATGTGGACACACACACACACACACACACACACACACACACACATACTATCTCTGTTGTGGTCAATATGTATCAACTGCATTCAAAGAGCCTCAACCATTTTCTAGAACAGCTGGGCAGCTGCCTCTCCTGCTCCTCCGTCTACCCTCCTTGAACTTGACCAGAGGTTGACTTTGCCTAAGGATGGCTCATTCTTGCCCCTGTCCCACCTAATTTAATAAAATGTCATTTGTCAACTTCTGCTCATCTCACTTTCCCAGGGCCTGTCTCATTGCAGATTGCCTTTGGTCTTCCGGTCCCAATTCTCTGCACCAGCTCCTACCCCCACACTCAGCCCGCCACAAGTAGTTCATTTCCCCTCCCCCTCCCTCAGCCTGATAGGAACGTTTATGGGTCTCTCTTTTCTGAACTCATGCAGTGGTGAGAGTAACAGCATTCCTTTAGCAGTTAATTGAAGTGCCCTGTTATGTAACGAGTCCTCTGATTCGTTTGAGCCCTTGTTTCTGTCTTGTATCATGGACTTTTCATCTGGTATGTCTTGTTTCCCAAACAAGGCTATGCACTTTTGGGGACAGAAACCATGTTGTAAACTTTTCTGCGCCCTGAAGTGCCTTATAGATAATGGGAATTTGTTGCTACTTGCTCTTGTGATTTGAATTTCAATGGCCAAGAAGAGGATAAGAGAGAAATGATATCAAACGGGAAAGAAACAAGTGCTCCTACATAGCTTGTAGTCTACCTCTGTGTTCCAAAAGTTAAGTGAAAGCCAGAAAGCGAAACAAAGAGCTCATTTTCCATCCAAACTCACTGTGGCTCTTGAGCACCACTGTCTGCTGGGCCAGGAGGAAGCACTTATTCTCCAGTGAGCAACTGACCGAGAAACGTGGCTGAGGGCGCTTTTCGGTATTTCACAATTAGTTAATGTATGTAACTCGCAAAGAGCGCACCAAGAAAGATTAGGGGTGGGGGACTCCACGCAGCCACTGTTCTGATTTGTTCTGCCACCTGCCTGGGTCAAAACAGGCTGATCAACTTAGCTATTGTTATGGCAGGTCACATGATGCTGTTGAATTCGGGAGACTCTTTTCAAACAAAGGGTGGGGCAAAAGTAAGTTTGCAGTTGTGAGTACACGAAACAGAGTTTATTCTTGTAGTGTTACTTATTAGTTCTTGTATTTTCCGTATGAACAACTGCAAACCTTCTCTTGCCTCCCCTGTATGTGATTTGAGGGGTGTACCTTCTGGATGTGGGTGGCACTAGGTTCTCAATGTTGTCCAGTGGGGAAGAGACAATACTGTTGGCATTATGAGCCAATTTAACCCCCCACCTTGGTTGTGATAAAATTAAATAGGACATTATGATTTGTGCATATTTGATATACACCGTTGACATGTAAAGTGACACTCAAAAGCTTCAGAGGAGTTAAATACCTTGTTTTAAGTCTCATGTCTAGTGAGTCGCAGAGCAGGGTGTGGGTGACACCGGCTACTACAACACAAGCTCTCTCCACATAACTGTTGGGATCAATATATCTGCCTGTGTCCATTCAAGTGGTCACATTTGAACCGTGTACCATTTCCCCAATGACTAGACTTAGCACCCAGGCCGACCAGTGTTTGCAGACAGAAAAGGAAGCAATAGCACCAGCTCAGGCAGCAGGTGAGCCACGGTCCCCAGAGAATGTCTAACCTTTGGTTTATAAGAGTTTCATGGGTAGACACTTGAGGCATATAGTTTCTTTTTCGCTGCTGTGTTAAGGGCTTTGGTCTCCATCTCTGCATTGTTTTGCCTACATGGGCCACTGAAAGTCTTCTATTAGATCCGAAAACTGCCGACAAACCAGCCTGCTCTGGCCCATTCTGCTCTGGCCTCTGCACCATCTCCAAAATTACCCCTCATCTGTCCACATGTGCACTGAACTAAGTGATCTTCACAGTTTTGTTCCTTTTCTGCTAGCTTAAAAGTCCCCATGCCCTGCACTTGGTTATACAACTTGCTGCTTTTGTCCCTATAACTGGGAGCCAGAGTGGCCAGGAATCCGAGGCCCTTGCCAATCAATCAGCTCTGGGATCCAGTCCCGTCAAGATTTCAGATGCACACTGTCTTTCCTTTTTCTTTCTTGTTGTTCTTGCTTAAGGCTGACTCTCAGTGGGATAGCAAGAAGGCAGGACGCTCAAAGCAATTATATCCTCTCCGACACTGCCTCTGCTCCCCGAGGTGGCTCAGGGCAGGGGCAAGGCCTGGGGTTGCCCTTGGCAACAACTCCCAGCCTTTTGCTACTGTCTGTGGTGCTGGCAGCAGTCCCAGTCACCAGTCCCCAGAAGTTTGCAGTAGCCTCTCACTGGCTGCCCCAGGCATCTCTTCTCCTCAGATGGCCTTCAGCGCTCCTGCCCTGGGGAGGCTGGGTGGTTCAGTGCACCCACACCCCTCCAGAAGTCAGCTAGCGGCCATGTGGTCCCCAGTGGTGGCTGTGCAACTCCGTGGCTTTCACAAGGACCTGCTTTTAAGAGGGTCTTGCTCGAAGTTTCCTAGATGTGCTTTAAATAAAAGCAAACCACATGCCAAAACCAGTTTGGTTCAGTGGATAGAGCGTCGGCCTGCGGACTGCAAGGTTCGATTCCGGTCAAAGGCATGTACCTTGATTGTGGGCACATCCCTAGTGGGGGGTGTGGGGGAGGGTGCAGGAGTCAGCTGATCGATATTTCTCTCTCATCGATGTTTCTAACTCTCTATCCCTCTCTCTTCTTCTCTGTAAAAAATCAATAAAATACATTAAAAAAAAAAAAAAACAACAACAACAACAAGCAATAACCACAGCAAGCCAAGCCATATTCCTCAATGCCTTTTAGGCCACTGCCCGCTGCCCTCAGAGAAGGACAGCCTTGCTTGGGTTTCTCTAGCTTCTTCCTCCCGCTTTCTCCCCAGAACTTGTAGGGGAGCCCTTCACTGTTCAGTGGAAAGACATTCTTCATGCAGGAGGGCGCAGGCGCTCAGCAATAAACTCCACTCCAGAAACAGCCCAGGGAAATCTCCAGCAGCCACAGGTGACATGTAAACCAGCTCTACTAAGCCCAGCGTAGCTCTCATTTCTCAAACAAACACACGAAGAAGCTCAGTGACAAAATCTAATTGGATGGGAACATTATTCTGAAGTGGTTTAACAAATCAACTTGACTTACCCCCAAAAATGTCACTGATGTCAAACCGGATACAAAACCCATAATAAACCCCTCAGCAGCGCTGATCACCGTTCCCCCTACTTCAGACCCAGAAGCAGATGTCATAGGGGAGGATAAGGTTGATGGACACTAAACTCTGAGTATGTTTTCAAGAATAAACTGCACAAATCTAAGCCTGATTCAGACAGCTCCCCTGAAAGACTGAGCCTACTGGATGGCGCCATGGGTGGGGGAGGTTCCTGGAAACCTGCCTCTCTCCCAGGGACCCCGCCGCTCAGCCTGTGAGCATTGGCTTCCTTAGAACCCAGTCCTCACTGACAAGGCCCTGGTCACACTTCCGGATGACATGGTTATGTGCTAATTTCCTAGTGTCGCCCAGAGCAATCCTCTCCACTTCAGGCGGACCACCTCAGAACCCACAAAATATGCCTCTTGTCTTACACAGCTTAGACCTTTCCAGGGAGAAATGCAAGATTTCCAGGAAGCGGCAAGGCACAGAGGAGTGCATGCTGGGAGGGAACAAGGAGAAGCCATCACCTGGGGGCGGGAACCCAAAATGGGACAGATTTGGAAGCCCCAACTGTTGCCGAGAGAGGACAGAATGCCATCTTGTCTACAGTGTTCCAACCGTGAGAGGTTAGACACCCCGAGCTCACTGCCATGACCTAGCACCTTCCAGCCCTTTCCAGTCAGACCATTGAAAGCCTGTGTGAGCTTGCATTCAAACATCTGCAACTGAATTCAAATCACTGTCTCCCCAAAAGCTGCACGTCTTGCTTGTAGCTTAAAGCTCCAGGCCGCATCCAGGTTAGGGGCAGTCTAGCTGGTGGAGAAGAGAGTGTCAGAATGTGGTGTTTCTCGCAGAGCTGACCCCACGCAGGAATATGTGACCCTCGGTCAGTCCAGAAGGAGCTCAGCTTGTCAGGTGGCTTGTCGCCATTTGTCCCCTCCTGAAACAGACTCAGTTCTCCCTAAAGTCTAATCAAATACAAGAGACCATGCGGGTCCACAGGACTCCATCATGCTTCTGAAAGACAACCATAAAATCATGGCGATGGTGATGTCAGCAAAGGACCTGACAGAAACCGCTCAATGTCTGGATCATGTCACTAGGGGACCAACTTTCTATAACTTTTCAAGCCGCTTAAGTGTAGAGGAAACATTCTCTCCTGGAAATCTGGCCGAGAGGTGACCCTGATGAAGAGTCACTTGCTCTCCTCCCTCCCTCACCCGCCTCCAAGTGTCTGTCACTTTGACTCCTCCTGTGACATCTTTTCTGCCTTTTCCATAGTCTGTGGTGTGGAAGGATATAGTTGAGGATTTTTGGTTTTTTGGTTTTTTAAAAATATATATTTTATTGATTTTTTACAGAGAGGAAGTGAGAGGGATAGAGAGTTAGAAACATCAATGAAAGAGAATCATCGATTAGCTGCCTCTTGTACACCCCTACTGAGGATGTGCCCGCAACCAAGGTACATGCCCTTGACCGGAATCGAACCCGGGTCCTTTCAGTCCATAAGCCGACGCTCTATCCATTGAGCCAAACTGGTTTCAGCTATAGTTGAGGTTTTGCTGATGAGCAGAGGGGACAAAGATAAGACCTGGAAGATGTATTTGTGGCACCTGCGGCTGCCCACTTCTCAGGAAGGGCAGAGCGGCAGCAAGCGTCCTGGCAGGAGACAGTTCACTATAGACATCGAGGATATAGGCTTCCATCACACACTCTTCAGGCAGCCTGAGTTGATGTCTTCAGACTGTGTGTGTGTGTGTGTGTGTGTGTGTGTGTGTGTGGTGAGGGGGGTAGTGTATGCTTAAAATGAGACATACCAGCTAAAGAGAAGCAAAAAGAGAAATGCTACCTGTCGCTGCTTTGTTTTTTACCTATGAAAATACCTTCTCCCTAGGTCTAATTCTCTGCTAAATATAATGTGATCAGAGTCATGTGCTGATTGATTAATATGAAAAATTGGACCCAATACCCATCAGCAGTCCTGGGACCCTGGAAAGGGCCACATGGAACTCCTGTGTTTCCAAATCCTGTGGGAAGGCAGGAGCATGGACAATGGGGAATATGGGTCTGAAACCACCCGCACTCACAGGCTCATGGTGCATAGTGATAATACACCCAACCCATGAACTTGTAGGAGACAGAAGTGGGAGACAGAATAACAAAAAATAAATAAAAAAGGAGAGGAGAGGGTGGAGTGGGGGAAAGGAGGAGAAGGAGCAAATACAATGAACTTTAAGTTGGCCTTGTCCAGCCATACATTGGATACCTGAACCCTGTCTCACACAGAATTTGTGGGAGCGGAGAGGAGAATGCAGAGTAGTGAGCAGATTGTAAAGGGAAAAAACCAAGTTCTAAACTAGTGGGTGTGTATGTCCTGAAAGGAGGTGTCAATCATTGCAGATCACATCCTCGGGAGTGAAAGGCTTGACGGAGGGAGTATTGGTCCTGTTCTCCACCATCCTAGAGGCAGTCACGGGGGAGGGGAGCTGTCCTTGCAGAGTCCACAGCTCTCAAGCCTGGGTGGGTCTGCAAGAAAGAGGCGGAGCCACCACGCTGGGTTTTCCTGCGGTGCCAACATTTAGGGCGGTCAAGGGGCTCAGCAGAGGCCAGTTTCCTCTAAGCAGCAGGTTGTGGCACTGGCCCACCTCACTAGGATGCTACAAAAATAATAATACGCGGAAATGATTGTAAAAAATAAGGTAACTTAAAAGGGACAGTGAAACCCCAATCTTCCCCACCGCCTGATCTTGCGATCTCAGGTTCAGATCAAGGGTGCTGAGGTGGGTGGGTGGAAATGAGATCCCAGCTTAGGAAACCGGAGCTGGGTATGACCACGCCCAAGAGCTCAGGGCTGCCTGTCCATGCTCTCTGGCTCTCTCGGTAAGGAGGGCGCTGACTCACGCCGAGGGCCGTGCAGCTGTGTGGTGCTGACAGATGGCGTGCATATAGGTAGGGACTTTTTAAGTACATGTGCCCAACTGTGCAATGTCACCTCAAGGTCGAGGGTTAGAAACCATCAGAATCAACTGCATGTCAGGTGCATAACTTATTTTAACAAGTACTCCTCTTTCTTGACACCCTTACGTTTTCTCTCCCTTTTACTCCAGCAGGTATACCTTCATTTCCTAGTTTAAACCTTCCCTAAGAGCTCAGTGTTGTTATAATAATAGCTAGCAAGGAGAGTGGTTTAGGTGGGCCATCTTATTCAGTCTGCAAACTCCCTGAGGGCAGGGACTCTTATCTTTCCTGGATTCCTGTGGCCTGGGCGGTAGTGGTACTCATTAAATATCTGCTGAAGGAACTAGCAAACTCATGAGGAGTGGAAAGCAGCTTATAAAGCAGGTACTGTTATTGTCCCCATTTTTCGATGTCCAAGGTTAAGTGGCTGAGAGCAAGACATAAAGCTGGCCGTCCATCCCACAGCCTGGGCTCCTGGCGTGTACAGGAACTACCTTTACATAGGTCCGTGGGTGGGGCTTGGTTTTTGTTTTGTTTACTGATCAGCTTGAAAGAAAATTCTCTCAGGGTTGATTGGAACTCCACACCCAAACTCCTGGAGCCAGACCTGGCCCCCAAGAACTAGAAATTGGTATCTTCAGCACCAGTGAGCAGAGAGAAGAAGCCAGTGGGTCAGGTTAAATCAGAAATAACGTAAGGGAGCTGAGATATCAATCTCAGAGAGAGCCAGTGGGGGATCGCTAAGGGCCTCTGACCTTGGAGGGTCTAGAGGCCGCATGGAACCACAGGGATGGAGAAATGTCGGAGGGAGGAAGCCAACACCGACCAGGACCGGGTGGGGCGAGGAGCCGAGTGTCTGAGCAGTGGCCTCTGCGCAGCGCCAGGCTTTCACTCTGCTCCTGTGAGCTGCCCGTGTGAGGGTTATGGCTGGGTTACCCCACTCCGTGGACCAGAAACAAGGAGACAATGAATACGAACATGTATGTTCAGATGACTTTGTGTAGGCTCTAGGGCAGTGTCTGCTCAGGGGCAGACACAAAAGCAAGGGTGCACCTTCAAGGTCAGGAGCGGGGCAGGTCTCAGGCACAGCATCTGAAGCAGGGACGGCCCTGGAGAAGCAAAGGTCTTTTTCACGCATTTCTCTCCCTTCCTTTTTCCTTCTCGATTCCTCCTGTTCTCTCACACAGCGTTGGTTTTCAGATGATGCTTCTCTTGAACCTCTCCCTGTCCTAGCCTGCATCCTTGTATTCTCAGACAGTGCACAGGCACAGGTCCTCGTATTGCAGGTCTTAGTTCGATTTTTCTCTGCACAGGTTCGGACTCTGATGGTGCTTATTTTGCATTCTGGCCTCTGAGCATCGCTCACGCTGAGACGCACACGGAGGACTGTCCTCTCACGGCTTCCAGCTCAGCTCCGCTGATGCCAAAGCCACAAGTCATTCCTTTGTTAAAAATCACTTTTTTTTTTCAAAAGCAAAGAGAAAAACTCAAGCCCCATCAATAATTTGTACACACTGCGCAGCGATATGCCACAGGCTGAAGTTTCTGTGACAGCTCACAGCTAGCATGTGCCCAGCTCTGCCTTTCATTCCAGTGAATCGGGGCCCAGAGCACGTGAGGACACTGTGTGAGGGACTGCCGGCCAGCACAGGTGCAGCCCAAGCTCAGGGAACAGACAAGACCACCCCTTCGCTGCGCTCCAGTCCTGTCGAAGCCACCGGCAGACTTGTATTTCTGTCGAGGGCTCCGGTTTTCCATCATCTATTTTTTATAGCACTGATACTAACCCAATTGCAGCGGATGAAGGGTACTATTTCTGGCTCGGCTGCAGTGCGGGGCTGATTTGCCGGTCGTAGGAGGCAGCTCCCTGTGCTGGGTCTCATCCATCCTTTGCCATGGCAGACCTGGTTCGGCAAAACGTAAGTGTCCTGAGATGCTTGACATTTCAAAACGCAGATGCCTGCTTCCCCATGGGCGAGGGGGACAGGACCAGTGCTGAGAAGCCGGGAGAGGGAGGGGAATGGCCCTGGGTCTGCCCTGGGCAGGATGGCCGTGGGCTGAAGGCCACGCAGCCATCTGCTTCCTCCTCCATCCTGGTTCCTCTGGTTCCTCGGCATGTCGCTACTTTTGGAGGGAATCTGGGTTTACTCTGAAGCAACTTTGGGGCATTTCAGCATCATGTTGTCCCGTGCTCTTTCTGAAACGCTGTCGCGTCCTCATGTTTATGTGCTCTCCAATAGACAGGCTTGTGTGTTGAGATTTTTAAGAGTGACAAAGCTTCGAAAGCCAGGAAGTTTAGAGAGAACCATTTATAGAGGAACATAGCTCCCCCATCCCAAAATCTCTCTCTCTCTCTCTCTCTCTCTCTCTCTCTCTCTCTCTCTCTCTCTCTGTGTGTGTGTGTGTGTGTGTGTGTCTTTCTTACATACATACCTACACACACACACACACACACACACACAGAGATTTAGAAAATTAACCAGCTAACTAGCAATAATGCCATATATCAGCTTAGAATGTCTTTTGTTCATAGTAGGTCTACTTACAATGATTCATTCAATATCCACCACCCATGGCCATCCGTTAAGTTACCCGGTGTTAAGCTCTGCGTCTGTAGTGTCTTGCGCTGGGCTGTTAGTGGCTTCATGAGCGCTAATGCCTCACGGTGTGTTTCCCTGTGACTATTAGCCACATTGGAGTTGCACAGCTAGTCCTGCTTCTTCACGCGTGATACTGTTTTGTCCTGTGTTCTCCGCTCCACGACTGTTTATTAGCTTTTCGGCTTTGTGAATGTAATTGCCATTTTGTAGCTGGCAACGAAAAAAAGAACATACCAAATCAGCCCCTTACAAATTGCTATTTTTCAGTGTTCTCGTGTGTCTTGCTTCTCCTCACAGCGAGATCAGCAGGACACCAGCCATGGGAGCCAGCTCTGGGCTGCATTATTCACTTTCTGTGAAGCTTGACGGCTAATTTGCACGTTCACACTTACTGAATGCTAGAGTTCCCAAAGGCCTGACAGCCTGGCCCCCAATTCCAGCTCCCTGTGCAAACAGAGGATGGAACCTGAGGGTTCCCCTCGCTCTGGCTCCATTTCCCAGGTGCTACTTCGGTCATAGACAGAGATTAGTTCTAGTTCCATGCTTTCTAGTAAAAGGGAAGAGTGAGAGGCAGTGGGAGGAAGAGCAGGACAGAGACTGCTGTAAAACAAGCTTGAACTTTCCACTGGGAGTCACAAGAAGAGGTCGAAGGCCAAATATTTAATCAAATTTAATTTAAAAGGCCACGTCAAGTAGCGACCCCTCCTTAGCCCCCCTGCTGGATGCCTCAGATGCTTTTTCTATATAAAGAGATGTTTGATCTGATAGTGCAAGGGGCGTTTTTATGTCCCAGGGGGGGGAAATTATTATTCTTAGCAGAGAAGAAATCCCGGACACGTAGCCAGATATGGGAACAAATATTTAAGGGGTAACATTTTTTTGGCAGGGAACAGAAAGAAATGAGTTTTTTTCTAAAACACTTGGCAGGGTCCAAAGCTCCGGCATCTTTCTAAGCTCGCCCAGTTGCAAAACCCCGAGGCGTGTTTTGCTGTTTCTGTCGGGGAAGAAGGAAGAGGCCTGGGCTGGGCTGGCCTGTGGACCCCTCACTCCCCTCCCCACAGGGCTCTGTTCTTTGAGCTCAACTCCCCTCGGAAGGCCCCATCTGTCCTCCGCTCCCTCCCTCCCCCAAAATGAACCATGTGGCATTCCCAGAAAGAACTGGACACAGCCAATTTCTCGGGAAATATTGGAATGACCCCAGAGGTGACCAGCACCATCATTTACATGAAAATCGCCCAGAATGTGAATAATGTGTCCTGGGGTCAGCAAACATCCATGGCTGCCTGAGCTGATTGCTTGCTGTAGGGGCGGAGGCAGATGTCAGAGAAGGAATGGAAGTCACAAACGCCTCTGCCTGTCCCTTCCGTCCCGTGGGTCCGTCCTCTCACACGTCCCAGCCGTAGTTCTATGTGTTGTGTGCTGTGTTTGCTTCTCACTCTCGGTGTCATTGATTGTGGTTGGCAGCTAGTGGCGAGTCCATCAAAGCAGAAGCCACTGAGCTGCTTTCTGTTCCCTGTTTGGATCGACAGCCTGTGTTTGTGCACTGAGTGGAGAGGCACAGGTTTGTTTGTGGCAGGAAGGCTCACCATGTTATTACTTTCTGTTTTTCTACCTTTCCCCTTGGGGCTCGGCAGGAGGTCGAGGTCTTTAGCCCGTGGGCAGGACCCGCTTCTGTGGAAATGTCGCTTTCTGGGCGGGAAGGTCCTTCAGCCCCTCACCCCCCTCCACTGTGTGACATGTCACCCCTCAGGCAGTGTCCGCCCTTCTCCGAGGCGGGGCCCGCACCAGATGCACCTCAGCGCCCCACGTGGGCTTTCGAAGGAGGACCTCTCAGCTGTCTGGGGGCTTACAGGCCACCTGCTTTTCGGAATGACAATGTTTTCAGTTGTTTTTTAAGGCTGGGATTCCCCTCTTCTCACCATTACCCTTTTCCCCAGAAAATCTCATTTCCTTCAAATTGCATCTGTGTTGTCAGCTCAGGTCTGCCTTACACAGGTTTGCACTCTTGGGTTTCAGTGGGTTGGGTCAGAGTGGCCATTCCAGGGCCTCGGGTTTGGAGGAGCAGACCCAGCCTTGACTCTGAGGAAAGAGGAGGCCCGGCTCCGATAATCCCACCGTCCTCTCCCTCCGGGTCTGGAGTGGACATCGGGCTGGACAGCGGCCACTCTCCGTCCCAACCCTCTCTAAGCCCCGGGCCTGAGACTTGAAAGCAGGAGAACGTTTAAGTGCCAGGTCAGAACAACCATTGGAAAATCAACCTCTCCTTCTCTCTGGCCCTGAAAAGCAGCGGAAGAAGCAGTGTTTTCACAGCACTTCCGTGATCACGAAAAAGGGAGGAACTGAGCCACCTCGATGCAGGGAATGTCCCCAGTTCTTACCTCGGTCACTGTTCCTAGTAAAGGAAGTGAGAAGCCCAGATTAACAGACGTGGCTAGCAGACACCCAGACTCAGATGCCTTATTCTCTCTCACTGGACCTGCTCACCTGGAGTAGGACGTTGGTGGTGGGGGCAGGGGGCATTCTGCCAGCAGGTGGTCATTGATCAGTAAAAGGGGGCCGGCTCCCTGGTCAGGACACCTTTCAATTCACTTCAACATGGATGACCAGCCCCTGATCTCAGGCTCTGCCCAGAGGGAGCTGCTGTGTGGTGACTCCTTCCGTCAGTGTGTTGTTCTTTTGGCTCTGCAGGCAGCCGTGGGACACGTAGGGGTTAAACATGAGCGAATGAATCTTGAGCGTGGTCTTGGAGTTGTGGGGGTTCAGAGCTAGTCACCCCAAGGTGTGCTTCTGTGGGTCTGCGGATTGTTTTGAGCTAAAGGCAATTTCAGGTTTAGGCTCAAGAGAAACTCCTGTCCCTCCCTCGGACTACCTAGAGCACATGTGTCAAACACAAGGCCCGCGGGCCAAATCCAGCCCGCCAGGCCTTGCAATGTGGCCCGCACCACGCTGTCATCACTGCACTCCGCTGTCAGTTTATGACATTGTCAGTTTATGACTGTTCAGTAAACCATTCGGCCTGCGATTTAGGCTGGATTTTAGATTTTGGCCCCTTCTCTGATTGAGTTCGACACCCCTAACCTAGAGGAACCTGGGCCAGGGGCCTCGCCCATGATAAGAGATGATCAGAGATAACCTCATTTGACCTATCCATGAGAGGTCAGGACAACCTTCTACTTACTAAACATCTTATCATCTTATCATCCTCCTGCGGGAAGCCCCTAAGGCACTTGCCTCCTCCTCCCTCAAGATACCTTACATCCCTCAGTCCCCCTCTCCATCTAGGAACCTCTTATGGAGGTAGGCTCTCTGACTCTCTCGTACATTTGGCGTCCCATACACACGTATGTTTTAAACTTGGTGATTTTCTCTTGCTAATCTGCCTCATGTCTTCTGGGTATTTAGACCAGCCAGAGAACCTTGAGGATAGAGAGAAGTTTGTTCCTCACCCACAGAGCAGGCCTGGGGTTCAGTGGGTTGTGTCAGAGTGGCCCTGGGCTCAGCCAGAGGCGAGGACCACCCCAGAGCCCTCCACTGCCCTCCACATGCATACGGGGCCTGGCCTAACCCAGCATCGGCTCCATGGGGGAAGGCCAGCTGTCGGGAGCCTCCTTTTCACTGTTCCAGTTGTACAAGCGGAAACTAACACTGTGGTCCTTCATGTCATCGGCTTCAGCCTCTCCTCCAAACTCTCTTCCCCGCCCTTCTCTCTCCCCAGTCCTAGGTTCACTCAGATACGGCCAGAGTGCCCCATTCCTTCTACCTTAAGGCTCCCGGGGCACCCTCAGACCAGGGAAGACTTTCGCAGGGGAGGAAAGGATCATTTCCCCTCTACCTTTCTGCACTCTTAGCTGAGACCCCTGTCATAAAAGACAGATTCACAAAAGAAAAACAGACAGAAGTCTATTAGCACAAATACCTCATCTGTCCATGGGAGAGACCTGGAGAAAAATGAGTGACTCCCCGGGTGGCTAAGAATTCAGGCTGCAAACCCCCTTCCCAGGGAACCCGGAGGGGGATGTGGGCCTCTTGGGGCAGAGGAAATGATTTTCAGGACAGATGATTGGTCCTTGGGCGAACAGGGGGGAGGTGGGTGGCTTGTGAGAGTGTGTCTGAGGGTGGCGTGGACATCAAGTCTCCTCTCCTGTGGTAAGAGTCAGTCCTCCCTGGTAGATGAAACCCAAAAAAAAAATGTATGACAGTTGGGTTTCTCCTAGAGCTTGTGTCTTTGGGCAGATAAGGGAGCTCAGAGGAAGCCTCTCCCTGTAGTTGCTAGTTTTCAAGTGTCTACAGCTCAAATAGTCAATATAGGCCAGAGTGGCATGTTTTGGGGTGTCATGTCCTGAACTCCTACAGTCATATTTCGGGGTGATATATTCTCCTATCCTTCACTTTAATTTAATTTTTTAAATATATTTTTATTGATTTCAAAGAGGAAAAAAGAGGGAGAGAGATAGAAACATCAATGATGAGAGAGTCATTGACTGGTTGCCTCCTGCACGACACCACTGGTGATCTATCCCACAATCAGGGCATGTGCCCTTGACTGGAATCGAACCTGGGACCCTTTAGTCCGCAGGCTGATGCTCTATCCACTGAGCCAAACCAGGTAGCACTTAACCTTCACTTTTAAACTCAGGCATCAATTTGCCATTTCTTTCAATCCTATGGTTGCCTTAGTTGCAAAGCATACTTTTTTATAATTTGGCACAAGCCTAGACTTGCACTGTGACCCTTGCATGGAGGCTGATGGTTAGTCATTTTTAAGGATGAAGCAACAATAAGGTGAACTGAGTTTGCTTCTTCATTGACATAGTAGCCGAGCACTCGGGAAGCCATGATGAGCAAACTATTTGGGATCATGACAAAGGGGCACTTTTAACATGGCCATGGCCATGGCCGCTATCGGTCTGAGCACTGATGCCAGGGCCCGGCCGCTGTGTGGGAGGCCCTGCCCGTCACCTGGGCCCGGGGAACTGGTACCTGTCAGTGGCCCCACCTTGCATTATTGGGAGAATTACCTGAGCTAACATGAAAGCTTGGAAAAGAGCTTGACACATAGTCAGTGTGGTAAGTGTTGGCTGCAATGAATGTACAGCTGTGCTGCAGGGAATGTGGCAACATTAGCCTTCTATTAAAATTTAAAGTCTAAATATTTTCCGAGATACTTGTTAATTGCAACTGTTAAATACTCTAAGCATCAGCAAGGCATATGCACAGAATTTTAGTTATCAGAAGGGAAATATTCACTTTGATCCATTATTGACAACGGGGACAAAAGCGCGCACACACGCATATGCACACGTGTGTACACACACACACACACACACACACACACACACACACACACAGGAATACAGACCAGGAACAGCAACTTAACTAAAATTTACCGAAGCAGATGCATTTGAATGAAGACTTGGAGAGATTTTTGTGCAAGTGTGTGTGTGTGTGTGTGCGTGTGCGTGTGTGCACCTTTTTCTCCTTGTCGTCAGAATAGTTCCACTTAGGAAGCACACTTCCTTTCCAAATGTGCAGATATCTGCAAATAGTATTCTGCCCGGAAGGGACAAAGCAGCTTACCATGTGTCATTTCGAGCAAATTGCCCACGGTGTCAAAATGGAGTATTTATTGCTGTTTGGGGATTGACTTATCTGCTGAAACACATATTACTTCTCACCGTGAAATCAGGGCCATCCCTTGAAATCGGATGACCTGGCATCTGCCTCAGGAAGGGATGCGAGGGTCCCTGAGGAGCTCCCACGGGCTCCCACGTAGCCCCCAGGTCCCATCACCCTCACTCCTCCCTGCTCTGAAGTGCCTGCCCCGGGGGCCCATCCTGTGCTTAGAAAAGACAAACATCTCGCTTAAAAGACAGTGTCCCTGAGGGAGCAGAGTGTGATCCCTGTCACTTAGCACACGGTAGAGCCTGGACCATCAGCTACTGCACCCCCTTCTGTTGCAAGAGCAGACTTTGAAAGGTGACTCTGCTTGTGGAAAGAGCTTGGTCAACAAAGACTCGAGGTGCAGAGAAAGGATCAAGAGCTGGTGCAAATATTCAGGGAAGAGTCTCTGAGGAGGGGCACCG
The DNA here is from genome assembly GCF_964339955.1 of Pipistrellus hanaki. Lineage (NCBI taxonomy): Eukaryota > Metazoa > Chordata > Mammalia > Chiroptera > Vespertilionidae > Pipistrellus > Pipistrellus hanaki. The sequence continues at coordinate 7,230,451 of NC_140505.1, read as the reverse complement.
CCAGGAGGGGTCTCCTTACATAGGAACTGGCTTTGGGTGGAGAGAAGGTATCGGAGCTCTCAGTGGGGAACGGGAGGGGGTGAGAGAGCCTACTTCATCGGGCAGGAAATGGCTTGCTCCCTCTTGTCCTTTAGCTCCCTCCCTCCTCCAGTCTGCTCCACGGAGACTTGGAAAGAACTAGAAAAGCACAGGACCGGTGGGAACGGCAGGGATGAAGTGTTTTCACACTAGGGTCCTCACCATACTGCGCGCTTCCATCCTACTCAGTGCTGATCAGCGTGACGGAGCTCCGTTAGAGAATGTTTGTTTCCAATACAGGGGCAAGGAAAGTGGAAATCAGTCAGCAAATCGGACCGGGGCTGCCAAAGCCACACTGCCTGTTCCCCCCCGACCTAGAACCGACCCTGGGTAAAACAGCCCCGTGTAGCCCCTCCATGGCATTGCAGTGGCTCTCTGGCTCTTACAAAGCAAAAATGGCAAGGACAGGGTGGGCAGAAGTAGGTTTACTCTGAGTAGGCCGAACACAGGGTTTATTCTGTATTGTCATTTGGCAATGAGTGCATTATTTATGTGTATACAACTGTAAACCTACTGTTGCCCACCCCGTATGTGCAGTTTCCTTTTCATAGATCTTTCCTGATAAGTAGGTGTCGAAGCTTGTAAAGAAAAAAAGTATATATTTCTTATATATGTATGTATGTCATGGTGAATTTACATTGTCTCGGTTTGGTTGCACGGCTGTTGTGGTTGCTTTGCGATTGTGGGCAGATCCCACCCACCTACTCACTGTGACGTTTCTTTTCTAGAGCCAGAATAGGACAGACTCATATACCATTGTGATCTGGGTGCACTTCTTCAGAAGGTAGGCTCGCTGCACGCACGGGGAACGGGTGCTGGGCTCGGGGTTACAGGCCAGGAGATCTGCGTGCATTTTAACCCCGGGCTCTCAGGGAAGGGAGGGAAAGGGAAGGGAAGAGAAGGGAAGAGAAGAAGGAAAGGGAAGGGAAAGGAAGGGAATAGAAAGATGGGCAATCAGAGTATGCGTGCGTGTGTGCTGGCCTCTCCTTGGCATTCATGCCCACTGTGGTTCCAGCAGAATTTCCACCTTGGGATTCCGCAGAGACACCCTGGATTGAAGCTGATGGAAAGGAGGCCGTGGTAGGAAGTGGGGTGGGGGACAGTCAGAGGAAGGAGGCAGGCAAAAGGGATCTCAAGGCAACACAAGTTTTTCCTTGCAGAAGGGTTGTTCTGGAATTCTTTACTCTGCCTTATTGCACAATGAAATATGTTGCTGGGGTCTTAGGAGCACTGTGAGGAAACTATAGCTGAACCCCTCGCTTGTCCTAAAATTCCTTCCTCCTGCTTCTGAGTCACAGCCATTCCCAACAGCGCCCCCTTGCTGCAGGGATTTCCCTTGCTCTTGGATGCTTCATAGACACACACAATTGAGATGATCTCCCCAGGGCGTGAGTTTGTCTAAAGCCGGCTGTCCCTGGATTGCTCTGGACAGTCAGATACTGCACCCCCTGGGGAGCTGCAGCACGCATGCGTTACTCATACACACATAGTTCACAAGGTCACCTTCTCCATCGAACTTGCCACTTTCTACTGATATATTAGTTTCAAAAGGAAAATTTTGACTTCCTTGATTGTAAATCGGGTTTTAAATGTGCATATTTTCAAGAAAGAGGAGAAGCTATCAGGGCACAGCTGTCAGAGTGTGTAATTTATTAGCCATGGTAATGATCGGTGATACTTTCAGTCCTCCATCTGCACACTGATTTGACTGTATATCTAGAAAGAGACAAAGACAAAAAGGCAGAGACAGAGAAAGAGACACACAGAGAGAGTCCACTTTCTAAAGGCCCGTGCTTGGTCATTACGTCAGACCAGACGTCGTGTAAGGACAAAGAATCCTACTGGAAATGTAAATACCGAGAGGTTTAGTTAGGAGCGACAGTGCGAGGACACTTTATAAATATTTTGATAAGCAGGTATAAAGGAGAGTGATGGACGAGGTGGCTGTGTTGCATTAGGCTGTGTTCACAACCAGTGGAAATTCCTCATTTGCGCCAGTCAGTGGAGCTGCTCTCTGCTTGGAGCTCCAGTCCAATCCCAGTGCCTCCCAGGCAGGTGGAGCCTCTGGACTTGAATCTGAACTTTCACTGAAGCAAGTTCTATGCATCATCGATGAAGGGAAGGATTGAAGTTCCCCACTGGGACTGAGTTTTCTTAAAAAGCCATGGAAAGAGCATGGATACTAGACCAAAAGAAACACATGTAAAATAGCTAGTGGCAAGAGTCATTTGTTTCCCAATTCAGCGGTCACCAATCAATCGGTGGTCCGTGGACCACTGGTGGCCCGTGAGGTCCGAAAGATTGGCGACCGCTGCCCTAATTAAAGAAAAGAACCAAATGACCAGTTTAGTAGTTTCTCTAGGAAGAATTCTCGGTAAGCAGATGACATCGATTTAAACATACACTGAGTGGCCAGGTTATTATGATCTCTGAATGCATAGTAATCTGGCCACTCAGTGTATTTGTGTCTCAGATGGGTACCAAAATATTCTAGACTTTTGCTGGAGATCAACCACCTATTTGCCCCAAGCTTTCTGTCAGCCAGTGCAAAGGGGAAAACTGATCAGGTACGTGATTTATAGTATCTTTGATATCAAATAAATGAGGTACTCAAGAGAAGTACGCTGAGTGGCCAGTTGATTATGTGCTCAGAGATCATAATAACATGGCCATTCATTGTATATATCAGTATACCTTTTTGTCAGTAACAATGGCATTTGGGTAGAACGCTGATCTGCAGGTAAGTCAGGATGACGCCCCCTGCAGGTGTCACATGGATAGTGTTCGCCTGATCCAGAGGTGGGGCCGCACTCAGAGCCTGGATATGCACAAATCCCGGGACTCCGGGGGCAGGGCCTGAGCTGAGCACACCGCCCACTGCGGCAGGGGTCTTCTCCCGCAGCCCACAGCTGCTCACACCAGCACTCTCTGTCCGTCCTTTCTCAGAGGAACTAACAAAGAAACCCGCTCAAAACTCTTGTCAGAAACACTGAGTCATCAGTCTTCTTTCATTAAATGCATATGTTGCCTTTATTTTGGAAGACTCGTAAGTGCTGATACATGGCTTAATAAAGTTTCTCGGGTACCCAGACAGTGACCTTGTGAGTGGGAGAAGGCATGTTTCACACACACACACACACACACACACACACACACACAAAAAGGAGGTGATTTTTACAAAAATTCACCCCACCCTTGAGATGATAAATATTTGGAGATATTTCTCTCTTGTTTTTTTTGTTTGTTTGTTTGTTTTTTGTGTTTTTTTTTTAATTCATAGTAACCTTTTTTAAAAAAAAAAAATGGAATTACACTGTCTATATTGATATTTTTCTTGTACTTCATTGTTTTGAGAATGTCTTTCCATATCATTACACATTCTTTAAGAATGTAAATTCACTAGGAAACTACAGTAAATAAGTGGTAGCACACGCCCAGAATAGAATTCTGAAAGGTTATATCCCCTAACGTGAAAGGAGCCGGAAATGCCTCTGTGGTGAGTGGTGTAGTTTTCATTCCTTGAAAACTATTATGTAAGTTACTGTACAGGGGATGTTACAGGTTGTTCTTTTTTCCTACAAAGTAGATCACGATAATTCTGAAATGGGGCAGAACCACCTCGAATAGGAGTCATTAGACTAAGTAAGAAGAAAGAGAGAAAAAGTAATGGAGTGCCTTCCTAGGAAGTGGAAGACCTGCATTAGCCCCTGTATTTCACAGGCCGGAAACCAGGGACCTGAGCAAACGCGAGGTGGCGTGATTTTCTAGAATTCGCTGACCTGGGGTATTTGTAATTCACATTCCTACCCAACTGCAGCCATCGATGGACCAGATGGGGAGGAATGTTCTTCCTAACTCAGTTTAACATGAGGACCAGGCCACGGAGAAGGCACTAAGCACGCAAGTTCTGCTCTTACTTATTCAGAAAATGAACATTCAGAAGCAAGTCCCACCTGTAGGCCCTGGAGGGGAGTCTCTGAGAGAGTGGAGGTTTCTCCACTGGCCCAGAGATGGTGAGAAAGTCAATGAACATCGAGGTTCCCTTTGTTTCTCAAGTACACAGGTTTGAAGGTTTTTAGCAACTTTATCCTGAACAAGGGTTTTATTTGTTAATACCAGTAGGACTTATTCTTTACCACATAAGGAAATCGAGGAGAGTGGGAAATAACAAAGCATCTTTCTGTGAACCAGACATATGGCTCTCCTGTAGGAAGATAATGATTATGAGTCATAATTCTTACACGCTCTTCCCTGCGCTAAACACTTTACATGTGTCATTTAATTATCACACAACTCCATCTTTCTATCCTACAGCTGAGGAGAGTAAGATTGGAGGGCCAGCTTCATTCATTCTTCCACGTACTCCCTCAGAAACCACGATCCTGGCTCCTAATGCATGGCCGGCGTGGTTTGAGTGCTGGAGGTATGGTTAGCAATGGGCCACCATCTCTGCCTCCTGATGGAACAGACAGGACACCTAGCTTGGATTTTCACCTATTTGCCTGTCTCCAGACTGCTGAACCTAAGACTAAGAGTGCAATTCCATGAGGAACCTGTGAGATCTCCCAGGAGATCAGTCAATAACAGTGCCTCTTAATGAATTTTCTTCCTGGTTTGAGAATCACCTTAGAATTAGGAATTAAAATAATCAGTACTATGGTGCATCAGTTGCTTTGGCTCCTTCACCAAAAAGAGTCTTATCGACTACCAAGAAAGAAACAACAAATGCTTACAGGGCAGAGACAGAGAAAGATGTATTCACCAGTATTTACCTAGACAGTGTTTCCCAAACTTTTGACATATGTGTACCCCTTCTATAATTTTTGTAGCGCTGAGTGCCCCTCATACTCATGAGAACATAGAATGAGGCGCAGCTAAGCACGGTGCAGTGCATATCCCCACCGAACTCCGGTGCAACGTGTACCCCCACCAAGCTCTTCCCGTACCCCTGGGGGTACGCGAACCACACTTTGGGAAACACTGACCTAGAATATAAGAGTCATCACAATCACCAGTTAGATAGAATGGCAAAGACAGCCTCAGCAATACGTTTTCAAATGATCCCCATCCATGAATACAGTGTTTTTGTTTGTTTGTTTGCTTGTTTATCTATCCAAAGGCCCTTATGAACCAAGCGAAAACATTTGTCAAGGTGACAGATGGTAGAACCAGAGCTTCAAAGTATCATTTCAAGGTCACATTCTCTCCACTCCACCATGCGGTAGGCTTTTCTAGGGAACACAGTCCCTGGCTATACCTCAGAGCTGTGCTCCATTAATGAACGGGAGGACCTTAACCCAGGCCTAGCCTTGGGTGGATTGGATAGGCCCACAGACCCAGAAAGCAAGCATTTTGTTTTTGGAATAAAAATCTTTTTCTTTCTTTTTTTTTTCTTTTTCTTTTTTTTTTTTTTTTAAACAGTCTAATAATGTCCATACAACTTACTTTCCTCTATAAGCAATTGACCAGGTACATTTCAAGTGTTTTTCAGTATCAGACCCCCTAGTCAAGGACTATACCAGCAGGATGGCTTAATGTTAAGAGTTAATTATATTCCTGTAAGTGTTAGTCATCGGAGAAAGCATAACATCTGTCTGGGGCAGATCTGGGGACAAACATTAACCAACCATTCACAACCCTGATTGAAGTGGTTTTATCTGGCTTTGGTTGTCTTTCTTAAACAAGCTGTTTCTCTTGCTTTATTTTCAAATAGCTGGTTTTATCTAACTAAACTAAGCCTAATTGTGGGGCATTATTTGGAAATGAAGCTTTATTGTTGCATAATGGTTTAATAACCTTGATAAATATGTTATTTAACGGAGCTTATTGAAAGAAATGAATCTCAGCAGGCTTTTCTTTCTTAATGCAGGTATGATCTGATAAAAGGCTTTATTAGGTAACCTGGTAGCAAAATTGCTCATATATCTCTATTCAAAAATAATCAAAAGCACTGGGATAAACAAGTAAGATTGGTTCATTGAAAACGCCCTACCCAGGAGTGAAATAAAAGAGGCAATTACTGAATTTACTAAAATCCTCCTAACTTCTTTCTGTGAGTATTATTACGTTGGTAGTAAGTGATTAACACATTCTGTTGACCCCGACACCTATTTAGTTAGCTGCAATTGTGATCACATAAGTCATAAGATCATTAGTGCCAACTCTGGACATTTCTTAATAACCTGTCCACTTCTCAGAGGGGAAGATAATTGGCTTTGAGGAAGCCATTTCCATCACATCAGTGTTGATTGTGAGGATTGACTCGTTTAGTAACCATGGAAATGATGCAGCCAGGGAGGATGAAGGGAGAGACATGTGAGCACACTTCCAGATGTGCTATTTTGTGAACACATCTAAGCAGGGATCCAAGTACGTTAGAAGTATACTTAATGTTGCATAAAACCGGACTTGTTTGGCTTTGCTTTCCCCTCCCAGTGTTGCTGATTCTCTATCACAGCCTCAGAATTAGGCAATGGAATACTTCACTCCTGGAACCCTATGTTCCTTCCAGAAATGGGCCTCACATTTAAAGATGTGTGTCCAAATGCGCTAAAAACAGACCCTCCTCCAGACACATTGCTCCTACTTCTATTTCTGAAAGCCCTGGTTAATGTCCAGGCTCCGTACTATATTTATCTGTATATTTGTGTCTCTTTTTCAGGCATCTGTTTCCATAATATATATACTTGTAGGGCATCAATACAAAAAAAAGAGGAAAGAACATCAAGAAAATAGGCAACCAATCTCCTTATTCACTCAAACTCAGTCTAGTTAGGTTGGGGAAAAAAAAAAAATATATATATATATATATATATATATATATATATATATATATATATATATAAACACGGTTTCATTTGTTCAGCTTAAGTAGCACAGAGCTCTCATCAAGTAAGCTTTGTGGAATTAGTATCTTTGGGGATAGGTCATTTAAAGTGACACATGAAAAGCTTGGGTCTTTTTCTACTTTTAAATATGTTTTACTAATCTTCTACTAATATGTTCCTTTGTAATTCAGCAAGTATTTGCTGAAAGCCCACCATGTATATCACACACTGAAGAATACAAAAGGGAATGAACATGGTTCCTGCCTTTAATAAAACATAAGCACAGAAAACATAATGTACACAGACAAAGAACATAAATGAGAGGGAGCAATTTATGTTGTTGACACAGGGACTACTTGGTAATGGGCCTTCAAGAATGAATGTGATTTTAAGCGTATTCAGGAGTAACCCCAATGGTGGAAACATCACAAAAGAGGTGACTCACAGTCCTATCTGCCTGGCCACAGTCATGCTCTCCTGGAAGACAGGGATTTGCTTTGATTATCTTGGCACCCCAAGGACCCAGAACAATGTCTGACACATGGTAGGCGTCCCGTTGAAAAGTTGTTGATTAAACTGAAATGAAGGCTGAAATATAAAATATACCACAAAAAAAGGCAGCAAAAAGTCCAGTTTGACTAATGAACAGAATATGAGATGGGCACTAGCTGATAAGAAGTTGAATGCTAGGTTGGGAACATATTGTGCTGGACTTGATTTGGTATAAAAGTCACTGGTCCTTTTGTAACAACTGCAACATGGGATGGAGAGAGAGAGAGAGAGAGAGAGAGAGAGAGAGAGAGAGAGAGAGAGAGAGAGAGAGAGATATTGAGAGTGATTAATTGGGGGAAGACTAGCCACAAGAAAGCCAATCAAAATATTATTTTTTACTAAAATGAGATTGAAAGGACAGATGATGAGCCTGAAGTTAGTACTAGTAGTTACAAGTACTATATAAAGAACAGAAATCAGAGATAAAGACAACAAGAGCTAATATTTAATGATCAATGCTATGTCTAAGAACAAAGTAAATTTTGATGAATTACCTCTTGGGACTCTTACCACAAAGTTGCAATTCACAAGTTTATAGGTGAGGAAATTAAGACTTACAGGAATTAAGTAATTTCCCAAAGAAGCTGGGCTAGATGCTATAGTAGAGTGCTCTATTTTGTTTGATCCCCTGGAACAGAGTATTATGTGACAGGGGCCAGAAACCACATTTACAAGCTTTGTCAAATGCAACTTCTCCTTTGAATACAAATGATTAGCTGGAATACCCAGTATCCATGGTAATAATTCTAAACTAGAATCTATACAGCATGGCACTTTTTGCAAGATAATTCCCACCTTTTTGTAACCACTGGATTATAGCAGGATCTGATGGTTTATAGCCATTGACCCTCAAAAGGCTGAAGTTCATTGCAAATATTAACAGGAGAAAACCTCAAAAACAGATGATCTTTTTATGGAACTAGGCAAAGAAGGGCTGTAATCGTGTGTGTGTGTGTGTGTTTAAAACACACCACTCTATTAAAGCATAAATTGGCAACACAATCTTATATGTGATTCATGTTTTAAAAACATGAGCATTTAACATGTGCAAGGTGCTGAACTAGATGCAATGAGAGATAAATCATGAAAAAAGAAATCCATTTGATCTCACAGATATAGTGAAAGAAACAGACAGACATGGAGGAAATAAATATTCCAGTATTGCTCTAGGAAAGTGTTTTGAGAACACAGAAACTGTAATCACAGTCAATACATCAGATACATGAACAAGTGAGTTTTAGAGTCTCTGTGCCCAAGGCTGTGAGGGCACAGGCATGATTTCATAGACTGCTATTGACTTGGAAATACATGGTATGTTACAGGATTTGAACATATTAAGAGCATTAAAACAAACACACACACACACACACACACACACACACACACACAAATTCAGGAAGATTACGTTGAAGGATGGGGGGAAATAAGAAAGTTAAGGAAATTTTATATCCAGATTGGGAAGGCAGCATGAACGCCCTTAGTGGATTTTGGGAAGAGCAGATGGATGATGCTGAAGGGAGGGGAGTGGCAGAAGGTGAGACTTACAAAGTGGAGTCAGGTCAGGGGCCGGCCACGAGGTCATACTATTGCTAGAAGCTGACCTCTTGGACAATAGAAGGTTTGAAGAAAGGAGAGAGGTAATTGAGCTAGGTTTTAGGGAGAGCCCCCAGGCAACGGTATAAATGACTGCAGCGAAGGTTAGGAAAGTTAAGTTAGGGACACCTACTTCAGATCAGAAAGACAAACTATGAATGTGATCATGGGACTGCACATCAGGCCTACTTCAGATCAGAAAGACAAACTATGAATGTGATCATGGGACGGCACATCAGGAAACTGTTACAGAGGTAATTCTGCAAACAGATCAGGAAATAATTGGTTTTGAAGGATAACTATGAAAACCATTCATTCGCTGCTCATTCCTTTGCCCTATTTTCTTTGTGCATGAAAAACCCCAAATAGTGAATACAAACACACACAAGTTGTCTAAATTTATAGTGTCCTTGTATGCCCAAGAGGCTACATGTAAGTCAAGAAACCCAAGATCTTAATTCTAAGCATCTTGGATTGGAGACTCTCTGAGAAGGTGAAGCAATGAAAAGCTAACTTACCACATGCCCAAAACTGCTTCCTGCTCTCAGATTGTAAAGACACTGGCACACACACAAGAGCGGAGCAAAATTACATGGAATATCAGATGCTAGCAAGTAAATGCCAAAAACCCTGAAAACTGTTAGCTACCTGCCCTTTGTGTACGTGGCAAACCCAGAGAGTTTAAAGGAAGTAACATGATTGAAAAGAAGTAGCTGTGGTGCTGCTGGGTCTGTAGATTAATATGCCTCAGTTGCTCTTTCCTCATTCCTTATGAACCTAGGACCTTGACATTCACTGAAGCAAGGTCAACATCCTGCTCTATGTCCACAAATTGTGTTTCTTACTCAAATCTACAGAGCTAGGTGAAGTAGAACTCCAAAAGTAGTAACATTTCCAGTGTGGATAAGACATACTCCCCACCCAGAGCCCCCACATTCTGTATGCCTTGACAAACATGAGAAATTATTCTAAGGAAATGAATGGAATCCTTTTGACTAGAGTGGTGCTTGAAGCCAATCAGCATCTCCGCTTTTTCTGGATATTGAACACACTCTGGGTTGGATCTTTTTTCCCCCCTCCTGGCATCCCTTAAGGCCTGATAGTTATGCTATATAATAGAACCCTAATATGCAAATCAACTGAAAGGCAGAATGACTGGTCTCTATGAAGTGCACTGACCACCAAGGGGCAGACACTTAATGCAGGAGCTGCCCCCTGGTCAGTGTGCTCCCACAGGGAGAACACCACTCAGTTAGAATCCAGGCTCATGGCTGGCTAGTGTAGTACTGGCAGCAGGAGCTTCTCCCACATCTGTGCCAGCAGTTGGACATCCCCCGAGGGGTCCCAGAATACAAAAGGATGCAGCCAGGCTTAGGGCTCCCCCCCCCCTCCCGCCAATGTACGAATGTCATGCACTGGGCCTCTAGTTTTTTCATAATCCTCATAGGAACTGATTGCTGTTAACATATGTTGCTTAGGTTTAAGCTTATGAAAATATACCCTGTTGTGTGTGATCTAGAACTAAAACTAAATTAGTACTTATTTTTTAAAGCAGGTGATTGTTTTCAAAGTGTCTAAGGGAGTTGGAACAAAAGGGTACTTTTCTGGGTGTTTTTGGCCAAGTGGCTGTCACCCCAGAGCAAGAAGACACGTGTGTTATTTCAGCTGCTTACCTTCATAGCCAGAGCTGCCTCCCAAACGTGACATACCTTTCAGTGGCTCTGGGGTAGGTTCATTTCTCAGAAGGTTTTTCTTCTTC